>NC_067399.1:304206455-305621455 GCF_016432865.1 Antechinus flavipes | reverse complement strand
AAAGTTTTAGAGAAAAAATCTGATTTAAATTTTGAGAACATTTTAATTTTCAGATAAGGTGAATTAAAGAATGAGACTTTGAAAATATTCTGGAGAAGTGATTCCTTATTTACACACACAAAAAAATCCCATTTCACAAAAATAAATGAATGAATGATTCCAGAATTCATTCATCTCTTCAGTCAGTGCACATACCACAAATACATACATACTTATGAAAAATGTGCTGTTCTGGGCCATAATGACATAATTATAAATCAATACAGTCTCAGAGAAACTTGTAATCTAGAAATGATAAATCCTAAGTTTATTATATTGTAAGTGCTTTAATTACAGATGGTTTTTCATGTTGTCCTGGAATGGCAGCCTAATACAATAAATAGAGGAGCTTGTTTTATAAATAGAAAGATTCAAGTACAACTTTGAATCCACGTTAGTTATGTGAACATGAGAAAGTCACAGCCTCATAGACACATCTTTATAATTTTCAAAATTGTTGACATGCATCAGGAAAAAATTTTCATTCAAGGAGTTTCTTATACTGATAAAATCATAAGACCAGATCACACTCACCCTCTGATCCTTAAATTATAAATTATAAATTAACAAATAGCACAGAATAGACACTCAAAAATATTAGATGAATTAAGGACATAATTTACAAAACAAATTTAATACTAGTCCACATTCTATAGCAGTTCACATAAACATAGGATTTAAAATTTGAAACAATTCTTTCCCTATAAAGCCCTGTGAGCTACATTGTATAAGGCTAATTTTTACTAAATTTACAATTAAGAAAACGGAAGCTTAGGAAAGTGAATTAATTCTCTCAAAGGGATATGACTTGTAAAATTCAGGATTTAAATCCAGATGTTCCTGTATTACACCTACATTAAAAAAAAAAAAAAGATAAACTCAAAAAAAAAAGATAAATTTCAGCTGGAGTGGAAGGCAGGAAAATCATGAATTACTTTAAAGAGTAAGTAAAGCAGTTGAGATAGACCTGGAAAGATGGAATCTCAAAGAGAGTCTCACAAGAAATGGTAAAAGGAGAAATGATTTAAAGGATGACAATATTAGTAAAGCTCAAAAGATTTGGCCCCAAAATATGACACTTTCACTTATAAGATTCAGCTGTCCTGGATAAAAAAAAAAAAAAAAAAAAAAGCAAATGTAAAAATGAACTAACAAAAAAAAAAGAAAGAAAGAAAAGAAAAAGAAAAGAAAAGAAAAAAAGCAAAACCAAAATTCTGACAGACTGAGTCAGATAAATAAAGAAGCAATGTAACCAAGTTCTCTCCAGTTGGTACAAATGGTAATTTTACAAGCAGCCCATAAGTGAAATATAAGTGGGAGACTTCTTTTAACTATATTACAATATAGTATCAAGTTGGGGGGGGGGTTTAAATTAGGTTGTTGAACTAGAATTCAGTACTATCTTTTTCTAATTGAACAAAGCATTGTTGCATGTTATAGATTCAAAGGGGGAAGGGGATATCATTCAGTTCTGTAACCTAGATATATTAGAACAACTCTGAGGTACCAACTCTCACATTGGCTAAGGTGACAGGAAAAGATAATGATAAATGTGGAAGGAGATGTGGAACAACTGAGACACTAATGCCTTGTTAGTGGAGTTGTGAAATGATCCAATTCTCTGAAAAGCAATTTGGAACTGTGCCCAAAGGACTATAAAACTGTACGAATTCTTTGACCAAGCATTATCACTACTGGGTCTATATCCAAAGGAAATCATAAAAGAGGGAAAAGAACCC
Source organism: Antechinus flavipes (assembly GCF_016432865.1). Taxonomy (NCBI): domain Eukaryota; kingdom Metazoa; phylum Chordata; class Mammalia; order Dasyuromorphia; family Dasyuridae; genus Antechinus; species Antechinus flavipes. Next base: position 305,619,677 of record NC_067399.1, on the reverse strand, counting down.
ACATGTGCAAAAATATTTGTAGCAGTTCTTTTTATGGTAGCAAAGAATTGGAAAAAGACATCAATTGGGAAATGACTGAATAAGTTATGGTATATGAAAGTAATGGAATATTATTGTTCTATAAAAATGATGAACAAATTGATTTTAGAAAGGTCTGGAAAGATTTACAATGATGCTAACTGAAACAAAAAGGGTCAGAAATATATTGTACACATTAATAGAAAGATTGTGCAATTATCAACTATGAAATTCTTGGTTCTCAGTAGTTCAATTCCAAGACAATCCCAATAGATTTTGGATAGAAGATTCTATATGTATCCAGAAAAAGAACTATGAACGTTAGATGCAAACCAATACATGCTATTGTTCATTTCTTTTTTTTTTTCTGTTTTTTTTTTCCCTCTCCCATGATTTGTCTCTTTTGTTCTGATTTTTCTCTCTCAACATGATTCATAAAGCAATATGTATTGAAAAGAAAAGAAAAGAAAAAGGAAGGACGGAAGAAAGGAAGGAAGGAAGGAAGGAAGGAAGGAAGGAAGGAAGGAAGGAAGAAAAGAAGGAAGGAAAGAAAGAAAGAAAAAGAAAGATTCTAAAAAAGAAACAAAAAAAGGAAATGAGGCCTTTTTCAGAAATCCTCACTGGTAAAATTGTTTCCCAGTTTTCTTCTCTACTAATCTTGGCTGCACTGGTTTTGTTTGTGCAACATTTTTTTTTTTTTTTTACTTTAATGTAATCAAAGTTACCTATTTTGAATTTGATAATGTTCTCTTTTTCTTGTTGGTTATAAATTCCTCCCTTCTCCAAAGATCTGATGTAAACTTTTCTTTGTTCTTGTGCTCTAAAAAAAGGAAGGAATGGCACATAAATGAATAAGGTTTTGTTTTGTTTTTTCTCATTACCTACTTCTGGCATTTTGTATGGAGGACAAGCTCTTAACTTTGGGCAAACAATTTAACTTATCTAAAATTTAATGTTAACATATTATAAGGAGAATATAATCACATATGTTACTACTTCTCAGAGATATTGGGGAGAAAATGCTTTGCAACTTGATATATAAATGGGCTCTGATTATTATTGTTGATAATGGTGTTATTAGTGATCAAAATAATGATTTTCCTAGTCAACTTTCTCTCCCATTATTCCATTATTCTCTAGCCTCAGGGAAATATCAAACTTCTGTTTTTATGATTGATGATTATCACTATTTAAGAAAAAAAATTATGTGAACTTTATGCACCAGTGTATTGCTTGCAAAGCATCTCACGTATCTTAATTGCATCCTCCTTACTGTCTTTTGAGGTAGGCATTGTAGGTATTCCAATCCCCATTCAGAAATAGTCTAATATTACAGATTCCTGTTTAATTGGACCCAAATCTATTGACATGGTCCTACCTAGATTACCAGTCTGAGTCTTCTCCAGAACAGTTAAAGAATTGAATAGCTTTGAATATTTCTATCCAGTTCCCCATGTTCAATGCCAGGGCTCTACTTCTGCCAATACTTGTCTTCATTGTTTTTGCCAGAGCTTCCTTACTGTTTACCAATTCAAATAGGAAGTTATCAGCTCCCTCCTGTAACCAGAAAAGGCATTGCTATTCTGTATTATAATATTATAGCCTGGAACATAAAGGATTACCTCCCCAAACAATGACACAGCTTCCAACATTGCAATGCACAAGGCCATAGCATAGAGCCAAACAGGCATCCTTATTGAACACAAATGGCAGCATTTCCATACATTTTTTGTTTTGTTTTGTTTTTTTACAATAAAGCAACAAACAAAAAAAAGCTCAAGAAGAATAGCAAATCAATGCAAAAATAACACGACCATATTTAGAATATGATACTAATATGTACAAAAACAAGTCACATTCTTTTATCAAAAGAGATAATATATATAAAGTGCTTTTCAAACCTTAATGCACTATATGAGTTATTATTGTTATTGAAACTATACATATTAGGTGATAAATGTACATGAATAAAAGAAAATGTAGCAAGTGTTATCCCAACAGTAGAGAAAAGAGAAAAGGCATATCTTTTGAAAATGCCAATCATATAAGTTGCTTGAAAGTGGGGATTAATTTATTTTTTTTACATCTAACAGAATTGAGACTGGGCATGTGATTTAATTGGTATAGGGTATTTACAGGTAAAGAAAATTATTTTATCAATATAAGAACTTTTTATAATCACTTTACAAAGTTAAAGAATTGTCTAAAGCCTTTAGTGATTAAATGGCTTTGCCCAAGGTCATACACCAGTTTGTGTCTGAGTCAGGACTTGAACTCAATTCTTGTTGACTCTGAAGCTATTTCATTATTCCTTATACTAGACTGCCTTTATTCTTTACACAACATGAAAATTTAATCAATTTGTATTATTATTATTTTTGTTCTCTACTATGAATTATGATATAAGATAACCAAAAATAAGTCTTTATGTACTGAAATGCTTAGAGTCCTAAGCCATCTCTGAGTTTGTAGTATTATGTCCATTTTAATGACAGGCACATCAAGGGATTTGTCAAGTTTATTAATTAACATTGCTTCACTCTAATTTTTTTTTTTTTGTTTTCAACATTTACTTTTATAAGATTTGATTTATGGTTTTTTCTCCCTCCCTCCTTCCCCTCCCCCTTCCTAGTCCAGCAAGCAAGCTGATACAGATTATACATGTCCAGTCATGTTAAGAATATTTCCAAATTAGTAATGCTGTGAAAGAAAATTCAAAACAAAAGGGAAAAATGGTAAGAAAGAAAAAAAGAAGGATCTCCAATCTTCATTCTAACTCCATATTTTTTTCTCTGGATATGGATAGCAGTTTCTATGAATCTTTTGGAATTATCTTAGGTTATTATATTTCTGAGAATAGCTAAGTCTATCAAAGTTGATCATCAAAATGTTATTGTTATTCTCTACGATGTTTTCCTGGTCCTGCTCACTTCACTCAGTATCAGTTTATGTAAGTTTTTTTCCCCAGGTTTTTTCTGAAATCTACTAATCCATTCTTATAGAACAATAATATTTGACAGCTATTATATACCACAATTTGTCCAACTATTACCAATTGATAGGCATCCCTTCAATTCCCAATTATTTGCAATGCAAAAATAGATGCTATAAACATTTTTGCAAATGTAGATCCCCCTTTTTGTAATGAAATGTAGATTTCCCCTTTTTTTATGATTCTGGGAGACAGACATAGTAATGGTATTGCTGGATCAAAGACTATGTACAAATTTATAACCCTTTAAGCATAGTTCTAAATTGTTCTCCAGAATAATCAGATCACAACTCCACCAATAATGCATTAGTAGCACAACTTTTCAACATTCTCTCCAACGCTTATCATTTTTCTTTTTTGTCATATTAGCCAATCAAATAGCTATGGAGTGATATTTCATAGTTGTTTTAATTTACATTTCTCTATTCAGCCATGACTTAGAGCTGTAATGTTCTCTTCTCTAAAGTATAATTGTTCTCTAGGGGCAGATTTCTTGGGGACCTTCTGGAGGCAGCCTTAGTTTCAGTTCAGTATAATAATCACCTCAAATGCAGCCAGCTGTTAAAGTCCAATCCTTTATTGTCTCTTGCAAAATAGCCCAATGAGCTTTCCTTGGTTCTGAGAGCTCTTGTTGCTAGTCCTTTGTCTCTGCCAGCTTCAGCCTCTCATCTCTCTGAATCCAAAGCCTCCAGCCTCTACCTTTCTCCAAATCCAAAGCCTCTAGCCAGCACAATGGTGGAATATCAAATGGATCTGACTCCTCCTCCGAGAGAGTGGGCTTGTGAGTTTCTGACTTGTGAATCTCCTGAAGTCTCTCATGGGCTTGTGGGAGCTTCTCCTTATATATCCTCTCTTAAAGGTGTGAACTCCAAAGGTGTGAACTAATATGTGAACTCTCTTAAAGGTATGAACTCCAGTGGGTGAATTCTCCTAAAAGTGTGGACTCTAAAGATGTGAACTAAATACATAAGCATTTTCTCTATTAATTCCAGTGACTTAGCACCTTGTTTCAAGTTCTGACCCAGAACATAGAGCATTTTTCTTAACATGATTAAAGATAACTTTAATTTCTCCATATAAAAACTGTCTATTCATATCCTTTGACCATTTATCAATTGGGGAATGTCAGCCTCAGTTTCAAGGTTATTCTAAGAATCAAATGAGATCAAGAAAAGAAAGCACTTGGCTCGTTTTGACAGCACTATTTTTGGAAGAGTGGAGGTGTACCAAAATTGTGATCTTATTTTGGGAGGAGAAACCTTCCTCTATAAATATAGATTAATACTTGGTCTGTTACATGCAATATGAAAAATTGTGACTTGGCTAGAGTGTCACAAGTGGAATATGCCATGTATGGAATGGAGACCAAATCTTTCTGATATCAATGCTAACTCCTATCCACTATCCATGCTAGTATTCTAGTGCTTTTTATCTATCTATCTATCTATCTATCTATCTATCTATCTATCTATCTATATCTATTATCTTTATATATCCCCTTCTATCACTTTATATTATTAAATCCTAGAATTTTAAATCTATGAAAGAATTTAACTCATTTTTTCCATCAGGTTTTTCCTTTTATATATAAGAAAACTGAAGTTAAAGGAGTTGTCCTAAGTCACATCCAGTAGGCAGCAGAAGGACTTATACCTAGATTGGGCAATGACTTATATACTATGACTATCATTTTTAAGGTTTGTGGTTGTTTTGCAAACATACATGTGTGTGTACATGCACATACACCTACATTTATGTGTGTATGCTATGTAAACATATATACACATGTACATGTGCATATCCATCTTATTTTACTACTTGATGATAAGCTTCACAGAAAGCTTTTATTTAATCTGCATTCTAGCCTGAAGAACAGTGCTGCTTTATATTGCTGTTACACACATAATATATTCTTTCCAAGGGAATGTCAACGTTCTACAAGAAGCAGTAACACTATGTTTCCATTCAGTTCCATCTAATATTTTAGGAAATAGTATCCTTTTTTTTTCTTCCCAGTTTTAAGTTTCAAAATAGAAAATGATTATCATCTGCTGTCAAGGAGAAAATTCTTGGCATTAATCCCTTCCTCTCCATTCTTACTTCTAACCCTCTAGTTCAAGCCTATACTACTTCACATCTGGACTACTGTAATAGCCTCCTAAATGGTCTCCTAGCCTTGTCTTTCCAGCAATCCAAAGCATCCTGAACAGCACTGACAGATTAATCCTCCTAAGGCATTGCTTTCATAGTGAAATCCCTTTCCTCAAAAAACCCAGTGCTTTCTGATTCCCTACAGGACAAAGTTGAATGTGTTAAGACAGGCACTAAAGTCCTTGTATTAGCTGACCATGGCTGACTTTTTTGACTTCATTATTCATTCTCATTTCTTTTCCTCTCAGCTTCTATTCAACTGGCAATATCCATATATTGCATTGAACTTTTCAAGGGAATATATATTGTTTCCTTGGCTACAGATGGTCATTATTTACACTTTTTTGTATAGGACAAAGCATGTATCTTGGTGCCAAATATGAAATAGCACTTAGAGAGCAGAGTATTATAATAAAGATGACCTCAATTCAAATCCTCCCTCCAACAATCAGCTGTATGAATCTGGCTAAACCACATTGCCAATTTGAGTCTCATTTTTTTCTTTAAAATGACATGATTTTCATCTATGTCACTATGCTTTCATCTATGTCACTATGCTATCATCTATGTCGCTGATTGTAAGATTTAACATAAATTCTGTAAAACCATTTCCCAACTTCCACAGAGTCAGGATCCCCAGTACAAGCCATCTAAGATATACCTAAAAAGTGATACTTTGAATCCTATTGGCAGTGATTCCAGATATCAATAAACGGTTATCTCTTCAACATCATGCAACCTATACCAGTTATATTGCCTCAGTAACATCAGTACTATTGATTAGAGCCCCAGCATTATTTAGCTGATTAGTTTTTACAAAAGGAATATTATTCAAAAGATATATCAAGAAAATTAGTCATAAATAAAACCACTTTAACCAGGGGTACATTCCCTACTTTACCATATCAATTCCTGGGGAAATGGAGTGCCAATTTAGCCTGCTTCCTAAAAAATATCTTCCCAGTAACCCCCACAATTTGCTTTTAAATGTGTCATATTCAACAGAGTTGACCATCAGTCATAACAGGGCAGAGCTTTTGAGAGACAATTCACAGAATGTATAGGTCAAATAGGTTGTTCCTCAAGGACTAATTAGTTCCTCACCAGCCCCAACTATTAGCAAAATCTGATATGGATTTCATTTACCAAAACCCTGGAGACTCTTTAGACCTTAAAGCTGTAAGGAATCCTAATGAGAAATCCCAGTAAGTCTCAAGCATGTCTTTACGTAAATTTGCTAAGAATTTTAGAACATGCTCCCCACTTATCTCATAGAATCTCAAGAAGAATTAAGAGGATTAGACATCTTCCTGGTGCCTTAATTAATGAATATCCTTTATGGTAGACCTGTGTTTACCCAGAAAACCTGGTCACTTCCTGGAGTAAACATAATCCTCCTAGAGGAATTCATATTCTCTTTGATGGGCCTCTTACAATGGAAAAATTTTGTACCTGAGGGGATACTCTGACTGAAGATTAGGTCATATAAGAAATGAGTATATTTAATGCAGTGCCTTCTTTGCTTTGAGAACTCATTTAATGCCACTTGCCTAACACAACCTCCCCCTCTAAGACTGAACAGCTGTGACCTGAGTTTTCCCAGCTAAAAGTCTTCAGATGTTGGTGTTTCCTCATAGTAGTGATGATATATGTTGTATATTGTCTGTGTCTTACATTGTCTTAGTGGAAACCATGTTTGTTAATTGAGCATTATTTTTATGCTCCGTTTCCTCTTTTTCTTATATCTTGTTTAAATCAAGATTCTGAGCAGAAAGGAACTTCTGTATTTTACCTATTTAAGTCTGTTCCTATTGGATATGAAATCCTCTGAACCTAGATTAATCTTATAGAAGTTTACAAGGTCACACAATCAGTTTTTTATGTCCCTAATATTACATTTAAGAAGAGAGATCAAATGCAAAGAGGTGATGTGTTCACAAGCATATGTCAGTCCCATTGGACTGATAGGTAACTGACAACAGGATACTTCTCATTCCATTGCTAGTTTTTTTCACCCCAATTACAGGCTTACAGATATCCTTGCACCTTACTAATGGAGAACTCATGGCCAAAGATCCTTTGCAGATTCTGAGGCCCATTTTTTTTCATTCTTCTTGTACACAGCCAGGGAGGGAAAATAGATCATTTTGGTCTGTTATTGCCCTTATGGATGTACATTTGGGTAGGTCTGGCTCACTAGCCAACCAAAAGGCTTTTTCTTCACCACCTACTAAATAGAGAGGAAAGAGTCAGAGAATACATATGAAATACTTTGAAGTCTAGGGAGGAGATCACATCTATTCTGCATCTGTTGTTCTGTCCATCTTCAAGTCCATAGAACACAGTATTCTTGCCTGGGGACACCCTGATGTCCATTCTACTCCTCTCCCAGCTTTTTTGCCTATTTTTACATGTTGTCTCTTCCCATTAGCTCATAGGCTCCTTGAGGCCAGAGACTTCTTTTTTATTCAGTAGCACACTGCCTAGTAGATAATAGGTACTTAATTTAAAGAATTAGATTGGGTCAAGCAGAGTCCACTGTCTTTGTTCATAAAGACTGGGCTCTCATTGATTAGTGTCCCCATTATAGAACTGCTGCTATAGGTAAGTAAGTGAATGAGTGAATGAAACTTTCAGAAACTGATATGCATTTTTAGAGGATGTGTCAAGTATCTTAGTCATTGACCAGTTAACTAGTTTACCAACAAGAATTGATTAAATGCCTGTGATATTCTAGGATTTGTACTAGGTGCAAGAAAGATGCAGTACAAAACAGTCCCTGTCCTTCACTTTTAGCAGAGACTTTATATGTATGTCTACATATACATATATATGCATGTTAATATATATATACAAATATACACATACATACATATGAGTATATATGTGTGTGTATATATACATATGTACATACATGCACTTATACACAGCATGGAAACAATAGAATAGATGGAGATCAAGAAATTTATCATATTCAATGATGCATCAGAGATGAGCCTTGAAGAAAGTTCAAGATTTTAAGAAGTAGAAAAGGCAAAGCATTCCAGACATGATGGATAGACAATGCAGATTTTTAACTATGAGAAAAGGAGTCTCTTCTATGAGTACCAATAGCAAAGGCTATTTGGCTGGACCATAACATATCTGATGAAGAATAATATAAAAGAACTATATTCTCTTAATGGGCTCCACTGGATTTCTCTTCTGGTGAGGGATACCATTAAGCAGTTTTCTCTGGATGAAGAAGAATAATCTGCTTCTTCAAACTCTTGACATACTCTTTAACCCAGAAGAAAATGAGTTGGTTGAAAGATCTATGTCATTTCATAATTTTTAGAAATCCCTAGGAGAGTTTATGGCTTCAGCATACTTATTGGATACTTTTCTGTTGTCCAAGATTTTGTAATCCTTTGGCAGATTATTAAGCCCCAGTAGGGCTGTTGAGATCACTCCATTTATTATGAGAATTGCAAAACAGCTAATGGATTAGCTAGCATGGACAAGTTAAAAGGAAAAAAAAAATAATATATTGTATAATGACAACAGCACCAATGCATAGCAGACATTACTTTCTATTTCTATGTATTGATTCTTTGATCACCATCAACCAGGATTTATGGAAATTGCAAACTATTTTATGAATTTACAAGCATTATCAAGTTTCTATTTCTGAAGGTATCTCGTAATTATTTGGAATAATTTTGCCAGATATAGAAACGGGATAATTATATACACAGAGTTAGGTTTATCAAATGTGTTGTTATTATCATCACTTTACAGATGAGGAATTTGAGTCAGCTAGAGGTTAATACAGGGTTATACAATTAATGTGTCTGATGCCAGTTTTAAGCTAAGGTCTTCTCAACTTTACTTACAGTATTTTACTATGGTACCTAATGATTCAAATGACACTTTACCTTTGATATCTATAGCCTTGTGTGAAAGGAGAAGAAAAATCTACCATTACTACTTCTATTTCTACATGTCTAACAAAGATAGAAGAGCAATGACATCGGAGAGAGGACTGAAACTGGAGTTAAGATGATATGAATTTAAACACAGCATCACAGACTGACTAACTATGTAACTATCGGAAAGTCACTTGATCTCTATCTGCCTCAGTTTTCTCATCTGTAAAATGGTAATAATAATAGGAACAACCTCCCAGGATTATAGTGAGGTTTAAACATGTTTCATAAACTTTTAAGACTATATAAATACTAGCTATTTGTTATGATGATGATAATAATGATGATATTGACACTTTCATAGTTTGCAAAACACCTATCATGTAGCCTGAAATTCCACCACTGGATAATTATTTCAGGGAATGGGGGGTGATGTCAAAAGTTTTGTTTTTTTTCCACTTTTCAAAAATTTAGGAATAGAGTTTAGCACTTCATGGGAGATGATGCATTAAGCTTCAACTGCTTTAGAGGGAATCAAAATGGTATAATGATAATTAATATTTTATGGTGCTTTGAGATTTGTCACTTATTTTACGTATATGATTTCTTTTGAAATTCACAAAAACCCTATATGGAAAGTAATATAAACATCATTACTAATACTTTAAAGATGAGGGAACTGAGATTTACAATGGTTAAGTATTGTGTTTAGTTTTAAAACAGCTATTAAACATCAGAAATTATGTCTGAAATTATTCTTGATTCTGAAACTCACTATATATACTGCATCTTTTCATGTTCAAGGCTCTATGAGGATCAACACAATGAAGACATAGGACTAAAGATTGACACCCAAGAGAGAAGAATAACAAGGAAATAGCAGAACATGCTAAAATCAAATTTTACTTCCTTATAACCCTCATAACCCAGGGCTACTTTGAAATGCATATAACCTTTTGGGTCATATACATTCTTCTTGGTTCTTTGATCCTAGGAATGGAAAGCAGTTGTAGCTTCAGTTATTCACAAAATTTGTTAACTATAAATAATCCAAGAAACTATATCTGTGGGAGTAGTTTGGTTGGCTATAGAGGACAGCTATAAAAATTCTTTAAAGGCAATAAGCTTTCTAATTATCTGAATACTTTGTTCTTTAAGATACATTAAAATCATCAAGGGGACAAAAACTTAAAAAAATATACATAGCACTTTATTAATAGTATCTTCTTTTATCCTCACAATAATCATAGAAGGGAGATGTTATTATTTTCTCCTCTTTACAATAGAGAAAATGAAGACAAATAGAAGCTAAGTGACTAGACCAAGTTTACATAGCTAATGTGTCTGATGTCAGCTGTGAATTCAAGTCTTTGTGTATTCTGTGTACACAAGACCTGTGTACAATGCTGTATGTCCTGTGATACCTGATGATTCAAATGTCATTTTATTTTTGAGACCTGTAGTTTTGTTTGAGGAAGTAAAAGACCTATTACCACTACCTCTAAGTTATATATTTTATTTGCAGTATGGAATTCATATCTTATCATGCAGTGGAGACTATACCTAAAAATGAACATTTGGGCAAATTCTACCTCAGAATCAGAGACTCTTAGAGCCAAAAGATAGATCTGCATCCATCCAGACCCATTTATACTGCTTACTTAAGAATTTTAATATAACACCCCTAATAGGTGTTTATTCAGGCTCTACTTGAAGGCTTTATGTTTAAAAGAATTGACTGTGACTTTCCAAGATTGTCCATTCTGCTTTTAAATAATTTTAATTCTTAATGTTTGTTTTTGTTTGTTTTTTTTTTGTTTTGTTTTGCTGTTGTTGTTTATTTCCTTATGTCATTCTTAACTTTGTCTCTTTGCAAATTCTCCCCATTGCTAATGTTTCTTCCCTTTCAAGCCAAATAGAAACCTAGTGCCTGTATTGTATCTCCTGAGTTTTTGTCTCAGAGTAAAGTCCCTTAATCAATTCTTCTGTGACATGGACTCCTGACTGTTCATACTCCTGGTTAATATCTTGACTCTCTCTAGGTTACTAGAGTAGGAAAGATTTAAGTATTTCTGAATTGGTGAATTTCATGACTGTTTTAGGAGAAACAAGTCCCACAAACTATGAGAAGTTTATCACAGAACATTTTTGTGAATACAATAGTTCATGAAGATAGTCTACTAAAGCATTGAAGAATTAATGGGGAAATTATTATAAATTGAATTTACATCCTGAAATCTTGAAGTGAAATCCATGACTGTTTAGCTTCAGTGATGCTTACAAAATGTTTTACATAGATAATAGCTTCTATACATGTATATGCAGGTATATATCTATATCTATCTATCTATCTCTATATATAGATGTATAAGCACACTCACCAAACATAAAGTATGCTATGTATGTTATCTCATTTGATCCTCACAATATATCTATGAAATAAATACTATTATTATTCCTAGTTTACAGATAAGAAAACTGACTCTGAGAAATCAGTGACTTGTCAAAAGTGCTACAGCTAATGTTGAATATAGAATTTAAACTCAGGCCTTCCCAACTTAAAGTACAGTACTATCATCATTTTGCCTATTAAATTGCCTATTAATTGTTTTTTGGTCATTCAGCCACATTCAATTCTTCATGAGCCCAGGGAACATAGCACAATACTGGAATGTTTTGTCCTTTCCTTTTCCAGTGAATTAATACATACATGACTTGCTCAGGATCACACAGCTACTTAGTGTTGAGTCTAGATTTGAACTCAGATCTTCCTGACTCAAGGTCCAGTGCCCTGGATCTACTGAATCACCTAGTTATCTATAATTACTCAAAGTAATTAAGTATCAGTAGGGTAAAACCGACACTATTATGTTATATCAAAAGGAAACCAGCAAAAAGATAAAAACAATATTTCATGTTTATCAGCCAAAATTTTAAAGTTTCTTAAAAGAAACAACTCAAGGCAGTATTAAAATCAAACAAACAAAAGGAAAAAGTCTAAAATGGACTCAAGAAAAGAAATAAACTTACATGACTGTGCACATGTAAGTTTCCCAAAAGTTCAAACTTCACAGCTAAAAAAAGAAAACCATTTCAATTTCATTCTGTTCAATATAAGGAGAAAGAAATTAAGAATAAAATTAAAATAAATAAAAATAAAAACATAAAAAAAGAAGTAGCAATTCCTCTAGGTGCTGATGAGATAGCAGAGTAGAAAATTAAGGTTCCTTGAACCATTCTCTTGGTCCAGCATACTTTCCAAGAAAACATGGTTGTGGGAGGCCTAAAGATAAACTTAAGAGTCTTTGTGACCTCAAGTCTTTCTTTTTGTCTCTGAGTTAATATATTTTCCTTTGCTCAGTGGAAAAATAAAACACTAACTCATAACTAAATAAACTAAGAACAATATACAAGTATGAGTGTTTTGCATAAATATTTACCCCCCAAAATCTTTCTAAGATCATTCTCTTTTAATATAGCTGCTCAAAATTAGTCACATTTTTTGAATCTTTTTATATGCATAGCTTTCTACTTTTTGCCCATGTAGTCATGCTTATCCAAGTTGTGTAATAATGTGTATTAAAGAAAACTTGCCAGGTTCTCACATTTGTTCATCTAAATTAAAAGTAGTATCAAGATATAATAAAAGTCAAATTTCTCCAAAGTCTTGAATTTTTATTTTTTCCAAAAAAAGGAATTTAATTTTCCCCTCTTTCTTCTTAAAAAACAAACACATCCAATTTGCCTGTGATTTACAGATGCCTCCAAATCCATTCCCTTATGAAAGTATAAGGATTTATTATTCCAATGCAATTTGTCTTGGGATTAAGTGGAATTTGGAGCATGATTCAAGGGAATCAGCATGGCCAAAATGCCGAATATAAGAGATGTTATAGATTATAATCCTGGCCACACTAATATCTTCTTGTCCAATAGCCTGACTTTTAGAGTTATAAACATTTCCTCTTCCAAATTGTTTATGGAAAGGATCAAGTGAAGCAATACAGTACTAAAAAAGAAGTCATCTCAAGTGCTAAATGTCAGATTTATCATTTCATAGACAGTTTCTCTCTGAAGAGCCCCAGAAGGAACAACTAAATACTTGTTTATTTTCTCTTCTCTTCCATTTCTTAGTGTTTTACCCTCTATTCCTACTCATTTCTCCCTTTCTATTCTATATATTAGAAGCAATAGATTAGCCCTGACGAATGAGCCCAGTATGGATGAATGAGTCCATTAAATATAAGAGTACAGGACTCAAAACTCCTCTATTAAATAACTCCTCATCTAGAAAAGGAGAGAATTAGATGAGGGCAGGGACATCAAGCTCAAATAGAAATGGCAATCTTTAATTATATAAGGATCTTTATATTCCCTTAGTTATAAAATATAATATTATCTATATTTATTGCATTTTTACTTATTTTAAATATATTTATGTATCATTTTAAAACCTAGTCCAGGTGCTTCTTGGTATTGTGGTAGCTGGGCTATTTTTTGAACATCTCTGGAATAGGTGATCACACTTGCTCTACTATTCTGTATTCTGAATTTGGGGATAAGTTGTACAATAGCATGATTTCTTTTTCGTCACTGATCAAAACTATCTCCCCCAAAACTGCTGATTTCTCTAAACATTGCAATAAAGAATAACGATGATGTTATGAAAAAAAGCTTAAAAATGATGAATTTCCATAATACAAAATGTCCTTGACGACTCTATCATGAAATGATCATGAACCCACACTATTTTTGCAGATAGAACTGTTATCCACTATTGCTAGGACAGATCACTTAACCACAAAAATGTAAATATCAAAGTTTTAAATGTATGTAGTTAACCTCAAGCTAGATGGAATAAAAAGCTTTAAAGAAAAACAAACAAACAAAAAACAAAAACAAAACAGAGATCTAGAAAAAAGTAGTGAAATCATGGGGGAACAAGATGAAGTATATGCCATCCCAATTTTTCCTGACTGCTGCTATAAGGAAATACTTTACTGAAAAAAGGAGTTATTTTATTTAGTTATACAGAATATTAAACTATAATGTATATTCCATGCAGGCATGTATTTATGTATGTATGTGTACATAATAAAATGTTGACTTAATGCAGGATCATTTATATCTGAACCCCTATGAATATAAGAAAAAAAGTAATAATGCTCCTTCACAACTCTGTAGAAATTCAAGCTTTTTATAACACTGTCTTTAAAATTATGTGAAAAAGATAATGATGTATTTATCTCAGAACATCATATTTCTTTTTGTTTATTTCCTACATTGATACTCAGAAAATCTTAGATAAAATGCTGGAAGGGACCTCAGGTAACATCTAATGCAACTTTCATTTTACATATGAGAAAACTGAGACCCAGGGAAGAAATGACTTGTCTCAGATATACACGTAGATTTGAACCCAGTTCTTCTGATTTCATGTTCAGTTATTTTTGCATTATATTATCTTGCTGTTCAGATTACAGCCACTCTAGAGCTTTTCAGGTTTTTATAAGATCACTTCCTGTGGCCAAATCAAAAAAAAAATTTTACTCTGTGATCAATCTTGGACTATATTTTTATAGTGAATAAAATTGAAGTGAAAAAATAGTGAATTTCACTATACCAATAGTGAAATGTTTTCTTTTTTCTTTAAATAAATAAATTAATACTTAAATAAAAATACTCTGTTGATAATTTAAAACTTTTCTCATTCCAATTATTTAGGCAGTATATCAAAAATTCCATATTATATGCCTGATCACCAAATGCTGGCTTTTATATGATAAACATTACATTTCCATAAATTCTGATCCCAATGTCAGCCACAGTGCAAATGTACAACAGTAATATCAAAAGAAACAAACAAAACAAAACAAAATCCTGTCTCACAGTATTCTCATATGAATTAAAATGAATTAGTGAAGGATAAGGGCTTTTTATATTTCATTCAGGTTATTTACTTGTATTTCCAATTGACTTACCTTGTATAATAGAATTATGTGGATCAGTCTTGCTTATGCTTCTCTTTGACTTCAAAATGATTTTGCTTTTAGATTCTGTTTCCAAAGGCATTTTGCCATAAGCTCATCAATATTTACCAAAAATTCTCTTGTGCTATTGTCATGACCAACACTGCATTTTTAAACAAAGTTTAAATTTTGACAAAAGTTATAAAACTTCCCAGACTTTGCTTAAAATATATTGAAATACTTAATCTATATCTAAAATTGTCATGGCTTTATTTTCTTTGTATATATAGGTGTAGAGTTTTCTTTCAAAAAGGAAGTAAAATAACATTGAAATTAAACTAAATTTTAGTAAAAACTCTTTCAAAGTTTCTTTTCTATTGAAGAGCAATCTCTTTGAAAACTATTCCTTTACATTATATTTACATTACTATAACAACTTATTTTAAAAAGTAACATCTCTTTTTCTTTATTCCTATTACTTTTTGATCTGGTAAATCCCTTACAAAACAGAGGAAAATATATGTTTTTAGGAACTCTTTCCCATTTCAGCACCTCTTTTATCTCTTGTAAAATTTCCCAGTACCATTCTCATATTACTTCTCCTCTACTTTAGCTTATCTCTGGAACCAACCTCTCCTTTCCAATTTCCCATCAGAATTATCTTATATCCTCTACCTCAGGGCATTGCTAGTGATTGCCCAGGTTATCTAAGAAATTGATTATGCTAACTATCATTGAGAAGGTAAAACCCATTCTAGATGATATGTGGGTTTTAATATGAAGTTTTAATATCTTTACCCAAAGAACTAGTTAATATAAGCCAACTGGGGTTAGTTTAAAAAAATCTGTGAACATCCCAAAGTCATCTATTAATTGTGTACTCCATTTATTTTTAGCAATCTAATTGAAGATATTCACAAAAAAATTAATAACTTAAAAGTATAGAATCATAGACTGTTTGAAATAGAAGAAACTTTTATAATCATCTGGTCTAAATACTTCCTTTCATAGATGAGGAAAATGAAATCTGGACTGAAAAAGTTGACTCTCAATTCTAGCACTACTTCAGAAGTAAAAATTAGTTTTTCCTCAATGAATCTTCTTAGCATTACAATTCTTTATTGCTAAGGCTTCTTCTCTCTTGAGTCCATTGTCTGTTCTTTTCTGTGATGTCAGAGATCCCACTCCTCTAACATCGTAGCTTATGTGAATATCTTTCTAATTGAAGAATGTGTTAATTTTTCCTTGTACTCTCAAAATCACTCTTTACTGATGGATGGAGTATCTTTTCTAATGAGTATCTCTACTCTTAGACACTACTGTCAAAGGTGTTCTTTTCCCAAGTCTATCTATATTACAATTTCTTCTGAATAAATCCAAAAGGAAACAGAAACAAAATAGGGGTTAAATAATAATGTTTTCTTTTCATCAGCTATTTTCATTATCTCACCCATTCCAAGTAAGCCTATGCCTTCTCTGAACTTGCCCTTGCTTCCAACAATAGTCATATAAATCCTCTTTGGTTTTTTTTTTCCTTAGCTGAGACTTATGATGAACATACCATATGAGTTTTAGTATTTTTAGCATTCTAATAGAACCATGTTTTAAAACAAAAATCCATTGTCAATTATTAGTTCTTATATATTCTTACTTTGAATTTTCTAATTTGCCACTTAAGCTTCTATAAGATTTGTTCTTCCTATATGATTCCTCTGTTTTTGTATTATCAGAATTTTGTCCTTGAAAAAAATTTCCATCTAATTTTCTATCTCTGAAGAATCATAAGCAATGGGATTATGCCTCTCTTTTATCTAAACTTATTAAAATCTATGCTCTCAAATTTCAAAGTCAGTATCAGAATATTTCAGAGGTTTCCCCTTTGTGTTATGACAGTAAGTTTAAGTCTAAGTCTAAAGGACCTAGTCCCTTCCTCCATGACTGCTATTTGAGTAACTAGCTCTTCCTGTTTGTTTGTTTTTTTTCAATTTTTCAATTTTTCAGTTAGGGCTAACATAGTGATACCAACTCACACCTTATGAATAATGAATCTTTTTCCCTTTAGTTCTAATTTAGTAGAAAACTCCAAAAGATGTGCAGACATTTGAAATCCCATACCTTTTTTCCTCTATGACTTCATTGTCTACTTTTAGATCTCAGTTCAAAGTCACTAAAATATAATATTACTTCATTTTTCCTTCTACAGATATCATTACTTTCTACTAAACATACCTGCTTTCTCTTTTTCATGGACTTATATGAAATTCCTTGGTGATAATTTCATTAATCAGGAAATGTAAGTTGGTATGAGAACTACTATTATGTTAGCTGTAATTTCTTCATATCCAATTCCATTCCACCATCTTTTTCATGAAATCCATGGAGAAACTGGATTTAATGGAAATAATACTGATTGAAAAGAAACTATGCTGAATATTGCTTTTCATACCAATAATATGTAATATCAATAACAAGTCAACATCTCTAAATTTCAGTATCTTCACTTATAAAAATAATAAAATCATATTTTAATGCTGTAAGGTATTATGTTAGAATAAAAAAAAATGTGGAAATCAGTTTGAAAACCTTAAAGTAATATACAACAGTCAACTGTTATAAATAATCTGATTTTTTTAAAAATAAAACTTTCAATGTTAATATACTTGTTATTGGTCCCGACCTTATCAAAAAAGATTGGGAAATCTTGTGTAGATGTAGTATCTCATGCCATAACCATATATCATGATCACAAATTTATTGAAATTAACAAAATAGAAAAACATATCAAATTTAAGCCATTTAAAGCCAGCCATCTTATCATCCTACTTTTTCTCTAGATACTTGGGGATAGCAAGAGGAAATTTCGGAACCTTTTGCATACAGTTCTCAAGATTCCATCTCTGGATCATATGCCATGGCAAGAAAAATCAGTGTTAGAATAGAAATCTGTCTCCTTCTTCCCCTCTTTTAATACGCCAAATGAAGTCACATAGCTGATAGTTCCAGAACTTGGTATCTCTTCTTATTATGGTTCTTGTCTCTAGTTCTTGTTTTCATACCTGAGAGAAGATCAAAATATTTTTATATTTTTAAGTTTTCATATTTTTCATCATACCTGAGGAGTTTCAATTAGATGATCTCAAATTCTCAAAATAAAGTTAAATTTCCATCTCTTGACATAGTTATTATTGTTGTTCAGTCATGTCTGATTCTTTGTGACCTCATTTGGGGTTTTCTTTGCAAAGATACTAGACTGGTTTACCATTTCCTTCTCCAGGCAATTTTACTGATGAACAAATTGAGGCAAACAGTGTGAAGTGACTTGCTCAGGCTCATATAGCTAGCAAGTATCTGAGGTTGGTTTTGAACTCAAAAAAATAAATCTTCCTAATTCAGCACTCTAACCACAGTACTACCTAGCCTCCTAATCTTAACTCAGACTGCTGCCTGTACCTAGAATTCTCTCTCTCTTTGCTCTTGAATCTTAATGTCTCTAACTCTCTTGAAAGCTCAATTTAATTGATACCACCTGAAGAGGATTTTCCTTATTTCTTTAATGGTTTGTGTCATATCTGCCTCAAATATAGTACTTTATCTATCTTTAATTTTTCTAAATCTTGTTTGATCTCTTTTCTCACACTTTGTCCCTATGATTTTCTTCAATATTCAATATATTCTGTGATCCAGAGAAGACTTTCAGAAAACAAAATAAAACATAATAAAAACCCATAAACATTTCATTCTTCTTTTTCAAAAGCTATAGTTGTGGATGGCTTTGGAATTTCCTACTACCATACCCATAAGATCTGAGAAGGCAATGTGGTATAAGTTTATGAAGTAGATGACTCTATATATGGATGCTTAACTTACTCTCTTTTATTTTTGCCATGTTTAATAAACAATGTCATCAAAATATACTAAATACTTGAACCCTATATATAAGGAAGAGTCCTAATTAGACAGTCAGAAAAATCTTAATGTGTCTTGGTGGTTCTAGAGCTATGTACAAGCTATAGATCTTATTTTTTTAGCCTTCACCTAGACAGCAATTTCAGTTGAAAACTATGGGCTTTTGAGTGGAGTGTTAAAGGCTCAGTACCTCTGATAGTGATGGTGAACCCCTTAAAAAGAATATCCCATAATTGTACTAGAGAAATGCTAGACTAATGATATAAATAGATACCTGTGACTCATTCATAATCTGTTTTGACTCAGTGGCTAAATTATTCATTGTAATGTTGCTTTTCTGTAGATGGAAGAAATTTTCAGGGTGAACATATTTGATTTACTTAATGTGCCACAAATATCAACTGTATTATACATTTATCTATGTGCATGAAATATCTTCCCCATATAAAACCTTCATTGATGTGAGAGAATGCTTCATTTAAAATAAATAAATAAATTTCCAACACCTAGCATAACATATTGAAGTTGTTTGATTCATGTTTATTGAATCAAATTGATTTTAAAAATTTCTTAGCCATCACTTGCCTATGTAATGATTCTTTAAACAAATCTAGAGGAGACAGTAATATAAAATTAAAAAATATATAACATGCAAAAAGTTGGGGTTGAGGAGTAGGTGTAGAAGAGAAACATAAAACCAGGAAGTTTTATCCTGATACATTATTAACCTGATACATTAGAGAGAGAGAGAAAGAGAGAGAGAGAGAAATTTGTAAATAAAAAATGACTAGGAGGGTCATGGAGCTTATTCTTAGGTGAAAAGTCATACCTATCACACAGTTTTTAATACCTGATAAACTATTTGTTTGCAGTCATGTGGAAATAGTTTAAGAAATTAAGCAGGATTTATAGCATATTATTATTTTACCATTTTTTCAATGTATAGATATGAAGAAAAATGCAATTTAATCCTCAATATTGATAAGGAATCAAGGAATCATTTGTGCATAGAAAACCTATTATTTTCACCTCAAATTATATGAGATGTTTTCCAATTTACATAAGAATTATTTACTTTTGTGTAACATTTATTTAAAAAGTAGTTTATATTAGCTAAGTAATTAGTAATACTCTTGTATAACAAACAAATAAAAAATAACTCTTTCTCTTAGAGCATTATATTGCATGTTAATTCATGATAAACCACAGTTAAATAAATCACAATTAAAGAATTTTGGAGACGTGCTTAAATGTAACCTACTTATTTAGCTTATTCTACCTAACCTCACCCTAAATCCTTTTTTCAGATATATCTATTAAAGAATTTATTCCTTTTTTCTTAGAACCCATGATGTTAACATTCCACCATAGTTAACAGATCCTTAACTCCTCCAAACAAATACAAAACAATCTGTTTGTCAGTTCAAATCATTTCAAACGTTGGACCCTCTTATTTTTCTAGTGTCCCCCCCCCCAGTTGTTTCCCAACACATAGTCTTTGATCCAGTCACAATGACCTCCCTGGATGTTTCATGAGTAAAACACTCCATGTCTTGGCTACAAACACTTTCTCTGGCTGGCCCCATGACTGGAATGCTCTCTTTCCTTTTTTTTTTTTTTTTTTCCAATTGTTGGAAGTCTCTGGCTTCCTTTGAATCCCAACTAAAATCCTACTTTCTACAGACAGCTTTCCCTTTGTTAATGAGTTGTTTCAGTTGTCCAATACTTTGTGTCTCTATTTGGAGTTTTCTTGCCAAAGATAAGTGAATGGTTTGGCATTTCCTTCTCTAACTCATTTGACAGATGAGGAAAATGAGTCAAACAGGGTTAAGTGACTTGACCAGAGTCACACAACTAGTAAATGTCTGAGGCCAGATTTAAACTCATGAAGATCAGATTTGATATATACTCCTTTGTGCATTTATGTTTAAATATCATCTGTTCCGTAGATTGTAAACTCTTTGAGAGCAGAGAATGGTTTTTGCCTCTTTTTTGTATCTCTACTACTTAGCACAGTGCCCAGCATGTAGCATCTGCTTAATAAATGTTTATTGATTGATTCATTATTTTCTTTGTGTTTCACAAGATCTCTCCATGACAATGATCAAACTTTTATGAATTGATTACAAAAGCTTCTCTCTTTCATAAGAGAGAATCTTATATAAGATATATCTATGACTATGAATAATGGAACATCATGATCTCAAAAGAATAAAAATCACAAATGACCCAAAGATCAATGGATAGATTAGGTTTCAGCTTACTGAAGCATGTTGCCAATCATGAGTCTCTTGTGTTCAATGGCACAAAAGATATTGAGGAAAAATATGTCTGGAATGGGAGGTGAGTTGAATATAAAACAAAAACAATGTGAAAAAAGTTATAACAATTTTACATTGGTAAAATTTCTCCTCTGACACTGCCATCACTTCAGAGCAAACTGTCATCACCTCATCCCTAGACTATTGACATAGTCTATTACTGGATCTCCTTGTGTCTAATCTTTCCTCAGTCTAGTACATCCTCTACTCTTTGTGATTCCATTTAGGTTTTGTTGGAAAATGTACTGGAGTGGTTTGCAATATATATGTGTATCAATCTCTATGTATATCATATGCATATGTGTGCCACATATTTATAGATATATTAACATATACACATACGAATGCATATACACATACAGTCAGCATGTGTAATTTGTTAATGCATATATGCATGCACATATACACATGCATATGCATGCATACATATATATGTATGTATATAAAATGAAAAGCCAATCCACAATTATTTACACATAATACATTTGTATTTCTGTATATAAATATAGTGTGTATGTATACATCTAGATCTAGATCTATATATAAAATGTATATATATGTATATATATATATACATATATATACACACATATATACTTATTTATATGTGCACATTTTTGCATGTATATCTCTATTTTTATATTTATATCTATGCCTATGTATCTACCTATTTGTCAAAGAATTTTAACAAATAAAAGAAACCTTGGCTTATATCCCAAAGAAATACTAAAGAAGGGAAAGGGACCTGTATGTGCCAAAATGTTTGTAGCAGCCCTGTTTGTAGTGGCTAGAAACTGGAAAATGAATGGATGCCCATCAATTGAGAATGGCTGGGTAAATTGTGGTATATGAATGTTATGGAATATTATTGTTCTGTAAGAAATGACCAGCAGGATGAATACAGAGAGGCTTGGAGAGACCTACATGAACTGATGCTAAGTGAAATGAGCAGAACCAGAGATCATTATACACTTCGACAACGATATTGTATGAGGACATATTTTGATGGAAGTGGATTTCTTTGACAAAGAGACCTGAGCTTCAATTGATAAATGACGGACAAAAGCAGCTACACCCAAAGAAAGAACACTGGGAAACGAATGTGAACTATCTGCATTTTTGTTTTTCTTCCCGGGTTATTTATACCTTCTGAATCCAATTCTCCCTACGCAACAAGAGAACTGTTCGGTTCTGCAAACATATATTGTATCTAGGATATACTGCAACATATCCAACATATAAAGGACTGCTTGCCATCTAGGGGAGGGGGTGGAGGGAGGGAGGGGAAAAAAAATCGGAACAGAAATGAGTGTCAATATAATGTAATTATTAAATAAAAAATTAAAAAAAAAAAAAAACAAATAAAAGAAACCTTAAAAAATTCCATAGTTCAAATTATTTTTCTTATTTAAAAAAATAATAAATGTAGGCAGTTCAGCCTTCAGAACATTGAAGTTACTTATCCAGCATCTCCCAGTGAAATAATTGGTAGGGTAAAGCTGTGGCTAAAATTGAATCCCTTTGAAATTTATTCCAGTGCTCTTTCCAAGATGCAAAATTACTTTGCTTTATTGCTTCAGAAGAACTCACTAAAAATAAAACATAAATTTGTGTAAAGGTTAGCAAAATGATTATCACAATTTAATTGTTAAAGAACAGAATTACTATTCTGTCAATATTAATTTGCCATGACTTTCCAATGATTTAGAATATACATACATATACATATACTCACATACATGTGTGTGAAAATATATATGTGGAATATATACTCACATATGTATATATGTATATATGCATTTTTAAAATATATAAGTATACATACACATATATGTATTATTTTTCTTTTAAACATTATCTTTCCTGCCATGACTTGGATAGGAATTTCTTATATAGCATATGGGTTTATAGGTATAATTTTGATCGTGGATGACACTTAATATTGTTTTCTCACATTCCCCATTTTAAACCATTTTTTTTCCACATGAAGGCACTAGACTTACTCTTGAAATGCTCAATTAATTTAGTTGGTCCAGTCTCCTATATTCACTTGTTGATCCCTTATCCCTTTTTAGGCTAGCAGCATCCTTGAAATATTTAAAGAAGGGGGAAGAAAAATGTATTTCCATACTATAACTCATGAGTCCCTAATGGTGTCTTTCTCTCTACTGATTTTCAGTTGATATTAATTAGTCAGCTAGATCTTAGCTCAGTATTTACCATAATGGTAAAAAGAATTTCCCCAAATTCTGTAAAACATTTTCCTACAGATATACACAAGACTGCAATGGAAAGTATTCTGGCTTAGAAAGTACATGAAGACAAAAGTTAACTTGGTCACTATAAGTAATTTTCTTCACTTTCTGAGGTGCTCAAAAAGTTCCCTTTAGATATGTTTTAACTTTTTTACTAGGTTCTTTTTAGTAAACCTCTTAATATAACTCTCCTTTTTGCATCAGTTTGTCCTTCCCTCTGGAATTAGGCATTTTCAATATCCTTTGGTAGCCTAGGAACACTGCTCTCACATAGAAGAAAAAGTCCAAATACTCTTTTGTGACTCCTGCTTCCATTTCATCTGAACTTTTTTCATAGTAACTTCAATTCTTAACAAAGAGGATGGTACACTGGCCAGCACTTAATAGATGTTTGTTGTTTGGTCATTATTACCAACTATCATGCTCACTTTACATTTTTTCTAAATAGTGTAGTGAATAATGTAACCTCCTATCTCTTGACTTAAGTCCAGAAGTTGAATTGCTCATCTACTGTCTATTCCAAGAACTATACAGATTTTCTTAATGGCCAGTTTCACCTTCTGTTTTCTATTTATCATGATACCAAGGGGGATAATTTACTCCATAATTCATCTCATTTTCCCTTCAGACACTTTTATCGTTGCCTTATCCTTAAGGCCCTCTCATTACCAAAGGCCTCTAACAAGCCTACAGCCTTCTCTCCCTAAATTATCTTTTTTGCAAGCACCTCTTTCTCTTGTCTCATTGGTAATTATCCTAAATCCTCTGTTTTATAAAGGATCCCAAATCAACTTAACCTCTATTTCTCTCACAGACCCATTCCTGACTTTCTCTGGACTTCAAAATTATTCTCTGTGCCATATAACTATTCTCTCCCTTTCTTTCTTATTCTCATTAGTTTGTAATGAGAAGAGACTTGATTAATTCTTTCTTTTATTTACCTTGAAATGTCCCCAGAATTTAATTGAATCTTTCTTTTCCTTCCTCCTTCCCTTCCTTCCTTCTTTCCTTCTTCCTTCCCTTCCTAACTTCCATTACTCTGGATTAATACCAGCACCTGCTCAACATTGTGTGTGTATTTATAGATGGACAGATAGATATAGATCTATATATGTATATACAAACACACACACACACACACACATATATATATGAAACTGTGGAATTAAAATTGAATTTTTCCTGAAAATCCAATTATAATTTCTAAGTTTTGTATGGCTAGTTGTCTTCCCTAGTTACATGACTATCCATTCCTCTTAGACTTAGTTTCATGTGGTGACAAGGGCAAGGTAGTAGCAAATCATAAAATGCACTAGTGGGAATTCAAATACCCACATCTTATGAGAAACTATGAAAAGAAATCTCGCAGCATACAATCAAAACCTTGAAAAAGGCTGATGCCAAGTTTAGGGTTGGCACAAGATCTAAATCTGCTTCCCCTAATGAATGTTTTGTATTCATAAGCTAAACAGTTTCAAGAATGCACGTGGGCAAAGATGTGTTTTTTCACAGAAATTGAAGAGAAAAAAAAAAAGAAGGGGGGCAGATAAAAAAATAGACTATGTGCTTTTTTTTTTTTAATGTGGTTAGTAAAAGTCCCCAATGAAAAAAAAGTGAAAGCTTTGTTCCAGAATGAATACAAATAAAACAGGAAGAGAAAGTTAGAGAAACCACAGCAAGAGATGATTTATCCTTCATGTAGCAAGCTCAGATTCCATCAAGTGACATTGTTTGGAGAGTGGGTAGCAGTAAATGAACCACAGTGTTCTTCCATACAATGTTCAGCATGGCTAGCAACAAATTAAGGAGTAAATCAGTGTGGTGAACCATACCTACTGTCTCACACTTCTTCTCTAAACCTTTGACTCTTCATCTTGGATGGAACTCATTTTTTTTTTTTTTTTTTTTTTTTTTTTTGCCAAGCTCCATCAGGATTTAGATAGATGTAGATTAGGACTCTTTTGAGATTTTTTTACACCAATGAATTGTAGAGGGTGAACCCAAGGCAAGTAAGAGGGAAAAAAAAAAAAAAGAAAAAAGAAAAGAAAGAAAGCAAAGAAACATGATACACCTAATTGTCCCACGATATTCACCTAGAGGAATTTTCCCCCCTGAACCCCTATAGACTATCAGCTGTGCCCTGAAAAATTAGATTTGATGGTCCATATAATTACTTTTGCTTTCATAGTTACAGATGTTATTACTGGCTATAAAATTAGCCAGCCTTTTAAAGAATCCATCCAGAGTATTTGACATGATGACCTTCTCTTACAATGTAAGCCACAGGTTGACTATAGTGATATTTTCTTTTATTGGTTTCAAATTTACCTTTTAAAATGTAATTGAATGCCTTTTATTTGCAGGTTACAGAAGGGCACAGGGTGGTTTACTGTGTGATCTCCATAATTTCTAGCCTCTCAATTAAGTCCATTAAAGTGCTCTCTTCTTTCCTATTTTAACTTAATCCTTGCAATGTCTCTAGAAATAAGCTCTAACATTTCTTTTTAATCACTGTTTCATATACTGAATAACAATCAACATAATATCAATAATATGTTACAAACATTGCACTTAAGGTCATTCTAAAACATGCCAGTTGGCAACTATAACTGATTAACTCATCACTGTCTTATTTAGCAATAAAAATAAAAAATGTGCACGAGACAACCAAAAAAATTTAAAAGTAGCATGTAATAAATCAATCTAAATTAATATACTAAGAATCATGTATATGAGTACTGCCTGATAACTGTCAGAATTAGTCAACTAGCTATTTGAACTGATAAAAAGATATGCCATGTGGTACAATGGAAAGCATGTAGAATCAGAGTATCTGGATTTAATTCTCAGCTCACTCTGCTATTCCCTATTCATCCTTAATCATGATAAAAATTAGACTTTTTCTGGGCATCAGTTCTTATTACATGATATATAATATAGATTTTATTTTATATAATATAATTACATATTACATATTTAAAAATATAGAGTTTGGATTCAATGACTTCTTTCCAGCTCTATAGCTTTGATTAGGAAAAAAAGTTAGAGATTATCTCATAATTAAAGACCAGTTTAATGGCTCTAGACTCTAATCATCCCTAAATTAACCCTAAGGAATAGTAACAACAAACATGCAACATAAATGATATCTTGGTAGCTATTCTCCAGATTATTCTAAACAAACTTGACCCTATTCATCAGGTTGTACTCTGGACTTCCTCTACTTTATCCCAATTCTTCATGTTGAAATTTCACTCCAACCTTGGAATTTCCACGTTGAAACTCCACTTTATCTCTGTGCTTTCTTTCTCTGATTGGATGACTCCTAGAACTTCTGATTAAGAAAGAATCTAAGGTTTCCAAGTCTCATTACTTTCCAGAGTATGTTACAGAGTTCCTTTACCTACCAAGCCCTTGGCCTGATACCCATGTGATTTACCACTGCAACACACACTTTTCAACTTCCTTTCAGGTTTAACTTCTTTTTTTCTTCCTTTAATGCCTTTTGGAGGAAGGACTATATATCTACTTGTTTTTGTAATGCCCATGCTTAGTTCAGTGAACTTATTAAATGTTTGAAGGATTGATTTTTGTTATTGTTGTTGTTGTTGTTGTTGTTGTCATTGTTGTTGTTGCCAAAATCCTTGAATAAACCTATGAATTATATTGCCAGCAACACGTACAATTGAATTACTTAGCTTATTTCAATGTAAGAATATCAAATTAGCATCATAATGCTAAATTAAAATCACATTTAAATCAAAATTTTAAGGAATATATCATATACAGTACTTGACACAATTTATACTTTCTCCCCTTTATCATTACTTCACAAAACAATTGTGAGTTTTATAAAAATCTTTAATTCTTTTACTCCTAAATCTTTTCCTATCTACTGTAAGAGGCACATCAGCCTCTTACAATGCTGTTATAAGCTCTGAGTTCCATATTGAAATTTGCTATCTCATTAATATAATAATAAACATTTATTAATCATCTATTATGTGTCAGGTACTATGCTAAGTGCTGGGGATACAAAAAGGCAAAAGACAATCTCTGTCTTCAGAAATCTCAAAGAGGGGTTTCATTGTGTCAGCAGTCTTTCAAAATAGAATAACATATATATATATATGTATATATATATATATGTAGTTTCATTTCTGCCTATTATTTATTTCCTATTTGACCTTGGAAAAATTATTTTTCCTCATTGCACCTGTTTTACCATCTATTAAATGAGAAGGTTTAAGTCTAGATGACATCTGACACATTTTTTATCCCTAGTTCCCTGATCTTATGACATTCTTTAGTTCTGTATTTTGATTTTATGGAGCAGCTTAGAGACTATAGTTGCAACAAGAAAGCTCTATCATCCTACACTTGTTCTTTTTTGAACTCTCCCATAAGTTGCCTCCTCAGAAGGGTAGGGGTAAAATCCCTACAATCATTATGGTTGGGGTATACCCAAATAGATCAGGATTATCATACATAAAATAATTGCCTCTTCTGTCTAGTTATTGTGTACTTACTTTGTAACTTGCTTGTTTTTTCTTGTACTATTCTCCTATTGGTTTATCCCTCCCAGATGTATGGATTTTATTATAATAGAACAAGACATCTGTCATCTCTTGACTGCTCAGTTTCCTAACTTTGTAAAAGAAAGATTTTTTAAAATATTCTAAATGTAGATAACATAACAGAATATATTTTAATGTGGTAGATAATGAGAAAATTGTATCTATTGAGTTTAATCTTGCTTTTATTTCTTTGATAATGCAGATCAGATTCAATTAACAGAATCTTTAATCATTGAGCAAGAAAAATGTTCATATTTATACAGAAAATGTGTGTCCTCTCCACAAGTGTAACGAAATGATTTGAAGATTCATTTCTTTTTGTTAAATCATAGATTTTAATTCAAAATCTACTGTACAAAAAGAAATCAGGCATTCATAAAATCTAATTCCATTCAATTCATCAAGCATTTATTGAGTTCTTGCTGTGTGCTAAAGGCAAGCTAAACCTTTATCATTAATAAGTTAGATGCATCTTCTATTCTTCAGGTACAGAATGACAAGGACTGATCAGTATATATTTTTGCCTTAGTTCCCAATTCATTTATATCCAGAGGGAGTCACTTGGGCACAAGCAAGAAAATAGCATGAATGACATTTATCTCAATTGGTTTGTATTTGTTTGTACAATCTTTTCAATTTATCTTTGAGCTAATGGAAACTAGGTGAGAATTAAATATATGTAAACATTTTAAAGAGTAGAGAGAAAAAATATACATATAAAAGATACACACCACAGCAGGACCTTCCGTTAGCTCTCACTGAGCATTGAAAAGAATAAATTAATGATCAATTAGTAGAGAAAAAAATCACATAAAATAATGAAAAACTACATAGCAACAAGAGCACCAGAATATCAAAGGAAAAGCAAATGCAATATTATTTATCTCTAAGGATCTGCACAAGATGTTCTCTAATGTTGCTTCTGGTTCTAAATCAAGAATCATAAATAGGAACTTTGATTCCCTGGGTGAACCCTTCCTGATATGAGAAATCTCCCTCTCCTATTGCAAAGAAGTATCTTCTGCATAACAAAGTATCAGAGAACTTGTAGTTTGTCCTTCATTCTGGAAGAGGACCATGACATCAGGGAAGTGATTTAAGTGAAGGAGGGCTGGGCAATGTCACCTGCCTCATTTTCCCCTCCATAGTCACCTGGGTCCAGTAGCAAAACTAGAGATTGCTCTGGATGAAGTAGGAGACATGGCCTTTTTAAGATAAGGTCTTCCACAGGTAGCAGTTTGACTGAGTCCACACCTCTTCAGTGATTAATGCTCAATAGCAATTGAGGCAAAGAATCTCTTCTATAGCCTAGTCCCAAAAAATCTAAATAAATGAACAAATATTCTGGGAAAAGAAAGCCCTCAGGATTTCTGGCCAAAGCAGAAATGACTGCTATTTACATTCAATCTGAATCAATCAGGAATCAAACTGACCAAATGGAGCTTGGCCTAGAATCTATTGGTGGCCAATTACAATCAAATTGGTTCTGGTTTAAGACATAGTCCTTAAAAAGAAATCTAGCCAGTAAATCACAGGTGCAAAAAAGAGGGAAAAAAATGCTTTTAAGAGCATCTGTAGGTAAGGGAATGATACCCTATGTGGACAGAGGGAGGAGAAGAGGTAAAGAAGGAAAGAGAGAGAAAGGAAAAAGAGGGGAAGGAGGGAGGAAGATCAGAGAATTTAGGGATTAGCTAACTGGTCAAAGAACCAATTTGTGTCAGAAGTTTCAGATATTTTTAGCTACTTTTGAAATTACTGTTATTTTTTGTATTTCCTCCTTTTCTCCCTCCCTTCTTTCCTTCCTCCCTCTCTGCCTTCTTTGCTCCTTTCCTTCCTTCCTTTGGTTCTCTTCCTTCCTCCCTGTTTCTCTTCCTTTCTCCCATCTTCCTTCCTTCTTTTTTTTCCTTCTTTCCTTCCATTGGTTTTGCTTCTCCCAAAATCCATCGCATGGTTTTGTTTGTTATTGTTGACAACAACAACAAAATCTAGATTATTGAAGGTTTTAATTAATTGCTTTCATTTTAACCAAATGTATTTTTGTTGTTGGGGTGCTTTTGTGTTGTTATTTGATTGTATTTTTAGGACTCCATGTCACATATTTGCCTAATAAGAAAAGACAGTTTTATAACATTTACAAACCTGAATTAAGTCAAGGGACAGGATCTGTCATGCTATTAAGAACAAGCACTCAGCAATGAAATTATGATTAATAGAGAAAAGTCTATCACAAATGGTACTAATTGTGAGACCTGAAAAGACTGCATATTACTGTAAATCATAATATAATATCAGATTTTGTTTTGTTTTGGTCTTTTTGCTATTTAATTCATTCCATTTCTAACTTGGGTCCACACATCATGCTGGAAAATTGGAGTTGAGCGGCTCTGTGTCTGTTCAGCTGGTGCGCTTGGACCTCTCCTTATAAGGACCAAACAAATGTAGTCAATTTGGGTGAGGGGGTCTAGCACCCCGTCCCATACACTTCTGATATATAGAAGCTGTGTGACTGATAAACTCATATAATCTCTTATTACCCTAAGCAATTCTTTAAAACTATAATTGGATATGAGTTGCCCTATGAATAAAGAAGTAGTTTCTACCATAGGAATACCCTTCAATGATGACATCTTAAATCCAGGCATCTATCTCCACTATGTAATGATATTAGTTTAGAGTTAATAAAAAATGAATTGGGGTTTAAATAGGCTCATATGCTGTTACCTATAAAACTATAGGGAAAGAAAAGAGATCTTAAGTAATTTTTCATATAAATCCTATAATTTATCATATCATTATAATTCCCACATTCTCCAGGTAAATTGTCCATTCATAGTACATATGACAGAGAATTCTCTAGCTCTTGCCTGCCTGAGGTTGAAGTGGGAAATTTATGATTCCACTGGGCTCCATGCCCATACTTACCACCCCTAAATTAATAAGCTAGTCCCAGTACCCTTAACCAGAATTTCTCTAACCACAAGGATCAGAGTAGATCCCTGGTGAGTCATATTTGCTTCCATCAATTCCCCCAATACTAGAGCTCATTTTTAATGAGTAAAGAATGGAGGATAAAGCTTAAACATTGTAACCCCTACCCCCCCATCCTTAAATAGTGCCTATGGGTAATACCAGGAAATGGAAAAAAAAAAGTCATTTACTCACATATTCTAGTATCAGCAAATGAATCTTTTCTTACTGAGGCTAGAATCTAAATGCTAAGAAATAATACTTAGCTAGACCTTTGTTTTCTTTCACTGGGGCTCACTGTTAGCTTCTGAAAACAATACAAACTGACTGTTCCCTAAAATAAAAATATGCATGTATCAACCATGAACCAATAGAATGAAACTGAGTGGGTGGAGAAGTTCAAATTTATCAGTAAGATATTTAGGGAAAAAATTTTTTTAAGTTTTGTCTCTATTAATTTATCACCCTTTCCACTCTGTTCAACAAGCATTCTTTCCAGGTGATTTCTCTCTCTTTCTCTCCAACCAGATCTACCTCATCTTTACCCCACCCTTCTCCACACCCATGGGGGAAGGGGAAGGAAATTAGTTGAATTACCATTAGATAACAATTGAATCCAAATTCTTGCACCTGGGCTCCAGATATGCAAAGCCATATGCTGAAAGAAAGACCGATGTCAGTTTCTTCAGTGAAGTTGTGCCAAGAGAGAATACAAAGTGAAGAAAGACTACTGAATTGTCCCAGGAATGTTTCCCCTTATTTTCATTGACCAGATTGCTTTAGATCTGTGCTGTCAGTTTTCTTTCCTTCACTGACCTCATAGCATTTCCTTGATCTTTGCAAGCCATTTATTGGTTTTGCTTAGGTAAGGCTTCAAACCTGCCATAGCGGAGAGCCAATATTTAAGTGTGTGTGTGTGTGTGTGTGTGTGTGTATGTAGCAGTCTGGATCTGGAATGTAGTCTTAGCTATATGCCCATATTAACTAGCTGTGTAGCTTTGAGCCAGACTCTCATCCTCTGCAGCTAGATGGGGCAGTGGATAGATCATTTGCCATGAAGTCAGGAGGACCTGCGTTCAAATCCAATCTTAGACATTTCCTAACTGTGTGACTCTGGGCAAGTCACTTAACCCCACTTGCCTCCCCAAAATAAAAACAATTTAAAAAAATGAGAATGGATAGAGTTTTATAGATTATCCTTCCAGTTCTAAAATCTGAAAGCTTTAACATACACACAGCCAAAGCTATATTAGCTGACACTTGATCACATTGTTTTGTTTTTTTCTTATCTTATTCTTTCCATTTTTTTTATTTCTCTCCCTGATGATCACCAAATAACAAACTTGAAGTGACATTTCAATCAGAACACCTTCCCCAATTATCTCTCATTCTCCAACAAGGTACATTGAAAGTGATATTCCCAATATCCCATTAGTAAACTGTTTTTTGTGCAAATATGCATGTATGCACACGTCTGTGCATATGTATTATCTATCTCTATGTGTGTATATAACAACAGAATGGGGCAAGAAGCTCTGCTTTTATGAGACTTTGCTGTTGCAATCTCCATATAAATTTTGTAATATGCATAGACATTCTATAACTGATACTACTAGGTTAACCAGGTGAAGAAGAAAAGGATAACTTGAATGGCTGTTGACATACAACTGGATTACATGAAAAAGTCATTAGATGGCAACAATGAGATTTGTTATTATTGTTTTCTCTTTCCTGATTGATTGCATATGAGAGAAAGAGATACATGATGTAAGTGTCTGGATAAGAAAAGATGATATACCTACTCTAATCTAGAGTCAACATATCGACCCCTTTTTCTTTTGCCTCTTTGTGACTCCTTTTTCTGCTTTGGAATGAAATAGTATGGACCCTATTATTCTCTATATGTTTGTTTTATGCATTTATTGTGAAATACAATTGGAGTTAGTTATGAAATTTTAGAGCTATTAAACAATCAAAGGGGTCTAAAAATCAGACTTCTTGTTGGATTTTCCAGCCAGTTATACCTAGGTTTTTGTTTTTGTATTATTTTGTTTTTTGGAGGAATATTGGCTTTATCCCTTTTTTTTTTTTTTAAAGCATAACTCCATGGTGGATTAACTTCCATACTCACTTTTCTACAAGCAGATGGTCATTTTGTCCAGGTTTTGATGATTTAGCATGAGTGTAAATAGCAATTATTTTTCAGTTCTAGCCAGACAATTTAAGAGTCTTATCTTCCCAGATGGATTTTTTTGTGACAGCATATTAAGTCATCTTTTATCTCAATTCTTACCTAGTTTTTCATTACTGAATGGATATCGTCTCAGATAAACTGATACCTGGGAATGACATTAACTGAAAAAGGCCAGGGTCTCCCATTGCATCCAGGATCATTATCATTTATCTTGATCTATGTCTTGCCTTTAGCTTCTGATCATTCTGGAGGAGAGTGAGACTGACGACTTTGCGTTCACATAAATACAATTCACTTGCAAGTCCTAGGACCCTTACTCTCAAACTACATATTTAAATTTTCATGAATTTGTATTTTTCTCAATATGTTTATTCAGATCCTCATTGAAACTCATCCTTCTCCCTATACAACAGGAAAGGGAAAAGGACCAGATTGATTCCAAATGGGTTTTCTCTGTGTCATCTCAAATAATTAATCAGAATTACTTTTCTTCACCATATGCTTAGCTGACTAGAAACAGTCTCACCTTCACATTCTCTACAATGGACTACATGTCTCTCTAATCCATGCCATCCGACATGGCTAAAAGCAAGTTCAAATAAAGAAGCCTTCATATTATGATTTGAAAGAATGCAGAGCTAATTGCACATGCTCTAAGGAAGTATTTTCCATTGGCCAGTTATCTGTATACTTATGTGTGTCTTTTCTATCTCCTCTGTTATGTTGTAAGCTTCTTAAGAGGAAGGACTTTTTTGTTTTTTTTTGTAACATTGAACATTTATTGCAGAAGTATCTCCAGTACCTACAATCATTAGTACATGATAGATGCTTAAAAATGCTTCTTGATTGATTTATTGATTAATTCGATAAATCAGGAGGGAGAAAAGACAGGAGGGCAGGAAAAGAGAAGGCAAGAAGGAGGAACAAGAATTGTAAATAAATAAATAAATAAATGAACAAATAAACAAACAAATAAATAAATAAAGCAATAAGTGAGGAAGAAAGGAGAAGAGAGAGAATTCCATACTTAATTTTAACTATTCAATCAGGATAAGAGCACAGGCTTTTTAATCATTTACTATGTCTATAGACTTTATTAGCAGGAAGACCCAGGGCAGAATCTAGAAAGATCTAATCCATGGTGAAGGCAGGATAAGAAAAAAGAATAAAGAAAGAAACAGTATCCAGACTGATCTACCTTTTGCTTCACCAATTTGAATATGATGGAAATTTCCTTCAGGTTGAAATATGAAATATTTTTCCCCCAGAGAGAAAACCCAGGTCTTTTTAAAAATTAATTATTCCTCTGTGAAGAGCATTAAGTGTCAGGAATTTTAGCTAACATTCTTCATTCTGTCACTGTCAAAGCCACAAAAAGAATTCTAAAGAAGGAAGTAAAGGCAGGCTAAAAGTACAAAACACTCTCAGATCCAGCATTAAACCAACAAATGCAATTTTAATCAATCAGATCTGTAACCACATGAAACACAGATTTCCAAATACACACATAATGACCATCTGAATGGAGGGATAAATACAAACCTGGTGGGGGTTTTCAAGAGTGATGTGAAAAGTCATTTCCATCCAGCTGTTCATAGAAAGCAGAATGATACACAAGAGTTTTTATAGAAGCTTTTTTTTTTTTAAACAACAAAAAGAATCCAGAATAGAAGTTTAAAAAAAAAAAAAAAAAGCCTTCTTGTCAGGGCTTACTCCTCCCAAGATGAAAAATGTGCCAAATGAGACTTAGCAACTGGTTTTCTACCCCATTCAGAACTTCAAAAGTGGAATTCATAACCTCAGTCAGAAGGGAAGTTCATGTGAAAAATCACAAACTATATGGCACTAGTGAACTTTTACCCACTTCAGTATATTGTTGCATCCTCTCTTCTCACACAGTATGAAAGATATTGCTATTCAATCTAATTATTACTTATAAGTAATAATAATAAAAATGGCATCTTCTTGTTCACTAGAATTCAAATAAAGGTCATTCTAAGAGAAGTCACAACATTGTTTATTATCCTATTAAAATTTTCTGTAGACTCGCTTAAGTTGGTAAAAAAAGGGGTTTTGTAGTTAAGTAAATGTACTAAGAAGTAAAATTACCTTTTAAAAGCTGTCCCCATATAACTTTAGGAGCAGATTGAAGGACAAGGTTGATACATATCCCATGTTCCCTTTTGACTATTGTTATTCTGCTGACAAATTTATATATTCTGGAATGTTACACAGAGGTTAGAGATTATAGATATTTATAATGGCCACACTTAATCAAAATATCATTGTACAGTTTTTACAGATCAATGTTATGTTTGGACAATTGTGGACAATAGTTCAGTGTGTGGTAATGTTTTGATTCCAATATAGTTTATTACCTGAATTTTTAAGGACTTTTTAAAATTTGTAGTTTTCTACTGGGGGATTTGTCATCTCTCAGTCCATTAAACATAATGAACTTCTGATACATAAATCTGACTAACAGATCATGTCTAGATAAATATTTGTCAGTTTCTGGACTATTTTTTGTTTCATTTATTTTTTAATCTGCCTATTGTGATATATTTTACAGATTTTGTTTGGCTATTTGGTTTTGCTTTTAGTTTGTGTTTTCTTTAACTATTGCATAAACTGCATTGATCATTCTGTTTAGATTTCTTATCCTGAATGCTTATCCTGAATCCTGAATTGCCATAAGAAATGTTTTCACTTTTTTTTTTTTTTTTGATGGGGGTAGAATTAAGATATTTGTTTAATAGTTAGTTCTTTGCTGATATACTTATTGTCTGAATTCATGGAGACCCACTTTATGATATCATTCTTGGATCTTTGGAACTTAATCTGGGAATAAAATGCTTTTGGTTACCTTTTTTTGCAAGCAACCTTTATTATTCCTTATGGAAGCTAAATTTGTTTGGCCAAAACATATTTATTCCTGTAGGTTTTGACTGATTGACCATGTTCTCTGAAAACAATTGTTGTTTTTATTTGCTTAGAGAAAGCCTAAATCTTTCTATAGCTGCTATACTTTGACAAGCCCTGTGTTTCACTATTATTTTATAGATTTTTATTAGGATATACTCCAAATATGTTACAGTGTATTTTTTTAAGCTCCAAAGATATAGTGGTATTGTGTTGCTTTGAACACATTTTCTTTGCAATTTATGTCAGGATACTGCTGTACAGTGGTTTCTCTTTCTGATAGGAGCAATTGTAATAATAGAAAAGTATATTTACAAGGACAACTGGAAGTTAGGAAGATCTCCTTTCCACTCCCAAATCCAACACATACTGACCATATAACCCAAGACAAGTTATTTATTCTTTCAGTGTTTTTAAGGCAATAATTATAGTAAAGACATTGACTCAGAGTAAAGATGCCCAAAGTATACTATTTTTTTCAAAAATAATCTGCATATTATTGATAAGCAGAATTTAAGGCTGATAAGTGTGAAAATGGAGATATTCAGTTGTTACATAAAGACAGTTTTGAGGTTGATCTTTTTATCAGATACGGCTTTATTCTTGGTATGAGAATATCCAAGGATTTTCAAGCTGTTCACCTTTCTTTACTATAAGAAGAAGCTGAGGGATAGGTTTTGGTTTTCTTCTCATTTGTTCTCCTAAAATTTAGAAAAGATGACTCTATAACAAGAAAAATTATTACTTATACCATTTTTTTCCTAGTGATCACCTAAAATTAATTAAGTTGAGAGAATACTCCAAAATTCAATTGTGGTGTAATGACTTCAAATTTTCCTTTGTACTGTCAGCACTGATTTATGGTTATCATAGTCAATAGGCTATAATTTCAGATATGATCCATTGTTAGATCTTCAGTGGCAAGGATCACTGCCTTTTTTTTGCAGGTTTTTATGCCAAATTATCTACTATAATAAAAAGCAGTATATTCCACCCCAAATGTTAAGTGCTAACTGCACAGACAACTATATGAACACTTCAAAAGTTTATTACCACTTGATTGAAATTCCCTGTTCCCATCTAGCAAGAGTCGAGGGAGCAAGACTAGATAAATGGTAGGGGCCTCTTTGACATATATTTTTAAATTTTTCTTTTTTGATTTGACTTAATGAAATGCTAAAATTTAAATATATAAGGAAGGTGGGAAGAGTATTTTATTCAAAATCATGAACTTCTTTTACATTATTATTATTGTTTATAACAATAGAAATAGAAACTTACATTCTAATTGGGAAAAACAATGCATATAGCGTAAACAAAAGAGGCTTGTTTTGTTCAGGAAGGCTAGAGGGATGGAGTAATCTACTTAGAGAACTCTATATTTATTTTCTGAGGAACACCCAGAAAAAGTTCTGGAATTCTTATCACAAGAAAGTTGATTATACATAGACTGGATTGTTTTCAATCACAGAATGATAATGATGATGATAATAATAATAATAATAATAGTGACAAATGTCCCAGGAACTGTACTAAGCACTTTTATTTAATCCTCACAACAATCCTGAGATATAGATGTTATCAATATACTTATTTTACAAATAAGAAAACTGAGGCAAACTAAGTGATGCCCAGGGCATCCCAGCTAGGATAAATATTGATTATTTATTTTTAAGTCTTTCTTCTTCTAGGCACTATACTCTATCCACTACCTGATCTAGCTGCCCCATAAGAAACTCACAAAGATCATATTCTAAGGCATAGAATACAATATGCATCAAAGGATAAAGTATGCAAACCAATATAATTATTATATATAATAAAGTATTGATATTTAATAATACCAATTTTAAAAACAATTTAGCATATTAGATAGAAAATCTGATTTAGAGTTAGGTAGACTCAGTTCCAGTCCTATATCTAACACATGCTGCCCATGTGACTCAGTTAAACTACTTTTCTTTTCAATGTTTCAGTTTTTTGTAAGATGATAAATTATAAAACAGATGCTAATCTCCATTGGTAAAATTTCCTCATTAGAAGTTCCCTAAAGTAATATTTTTATAGATAAAGTACAAATATAGTTGTTCGTATTTCATTCTTAAAGTGTACTATGATATTGGGGATATGTTACTATGACATGCAAGTAGAATGGATTTAAGTGAGGGAGAATTATGCAAAGTTGCCAGTCTCATTTTTTCTTCCAGAGCCATGTGGGTTCAGTGTCAAGTTATCAGGATGAATGGAGATGGTTCAGCCTATCTTAAAACAACTTATATTTTTCTAGTTGTTTCGATCTGCCATTATTTGTGTGCCAAGTATTTTGTAATTATATTTGTGTAGTTCCTATGTATATCTATGCAGGTCAACTCCCAAGTATTCTATATCCTCTGTAGTTTTTGTTTTTGTTTTTTTCCCTGAGGCAATTGGAGTTAGTGACTTGTCCAAAGTCAGACAGCAAGGAAATATTAAGTGTCTGAAGTCAGATTTGAACTCAGGTCTTCTTGATATCAGGACTACTGCTCTATCTACTATATCATCTAGCTGCCCCCTCTATAGTTACTTTAAATGTAATTTTTCTTTCTATGTATTCAATCTGGGTTTCATTTCTAGTATGCATATGTAATCAGCATTTAGAAATGCTGAGCATTAATATGGGTTTGTTTTTATTCTGTACCTTTGTTAAAATAGTTAATTATTTCAACTGGCTTATTAGTTGACTAGTTTTCTTTCCTTGTTGTCCATACTTATTCCTTCAATTTCTTTTTATTGCCTTATTTCTAAAGCTTCATTTCTGGTGCAATATTGAATAGCAATTGTGATGGTGGACATCCTTATTTCCTTATTTTTATTGGAAGGCCTCTAATTTATCCTTATTCAAGAAAATGCTTGATAATAATTTTAGATAGATACCATTTATCATTTTAAGGAAATTATTACTATTATGATTTTTAGTATCTTTACTAGAATTGGTATAATATGTTGTCAAAAGATTTTTATAAATTTACTGAGATAATTGTATGTTTATGGGTGGGTTTAATATTGATGAGGTTAATTATGCACATATTTTTCCTCGTACTGAATCAACCTTGCATTCCTAATATAAATTCCATTTGGTCATATTATATGTTTGTGATTTTTATTGTAGTCTCTCTGCTAGTGTTTTATTTACAGTTTCTGCATCAATATTAAATAAATTGGTCAATAGTTTAATTTCTCTGTAGAAGGAATTTAATAGGAACTTGTCTGAATATTTTTCCAGTTTATGTAATACTGGAAATAGTTGTTCTTTAAATGTTTGGCAGAATTTGCTCTTAAATCCATTTGGTCCTAAGGATTTTTATCTTAGGGAGCTCATTTATGGCTTGTTCAATTATTTTTTCTAACATAAGATCATTTAAGTATTTTGTTTCTTCTGGTAAACTGGGCAATGCATATATTTAATGATATTCACTCACTTCTTTTAGAATGAGTGTTTTATTTCTGTATTGTATAGTTCCTAATTATGGTTTTAATTTCATCTTTATTGGTTGCACATTCATCCTTTTCATCTTTGAGATGATCCTTTTATTTTTCTTTTTCATTTAAAAAAAAACAGGTTAACAAAAGGTTTAGCTATTTTTATTTTAGTAAATTAGCTCCTGTTGATTTGTTTACTGTTGATTAGTTTCAGGACATCTTTAAAAATTAATATTATTAATCTTTCCATTGATTTTCAGGATTTCTAATTTGTTTTTTAATTTGATGTTTTAAATTTGACATTTTATAGCTTTTATTTGTAGTGACATGACCCATTTATCAATTTCTTCTTCATCTCTTTTATAAATATAAGCATTTGGAAGTATACTTGCCCCCTCTATTCTTCCCCACTCCACTAAACTGTTTTTGCTGCATCTTTATGATAAGATGTTTACATTGTATTGAGGATCCTTGATTCTGATATTGCTTCTGCCTGGGTTAATACCAATTACTTTAGACTCTACAGCAGGTGTTGATTCTCCAAGAGCATTCCTGTTCAACCTCTAAAGGTATACCACTCTTTTGGTCTTCCTATAATATTTCAGGCTGAAAAAAAGTGCGTGTGTGTGTGTGTGTGTGTGTGTGTGTGTGTGTGTGATTGCCCTGCTCAGAATTTTATTTGAAGCATTAAAAAAATGCTTAGAGAATTGCACTGGGAACCCTCAGCAGAAATGTTTCAATTCTGCTACCATTTTGGTTCTATTCCAATCTAGAATTTTGATACCAATATATCAATATTTATATTTCTTTCCACATATATGTATATAAAGATGTATACACACATAAATACATATGTGCAGACATGCATATACATCTATACATACTATTTATATATATAGTTTATATGTACATATATGTATAGGTTAATAATAGAGTGTGGACAAATACCACCTCTGATTTTTAAATACTTTTTTAAAATTTAATTTTAGAAGAGTGATTCACAAAATACTTCATGAACTCATAATAACTATTTGATTCACAATGCATATAGATATATATTTTTTGCTCTAAACTTTGAACATGGATACAAATGTGAAAGAATGTGACAGATTCCAAATCCTATCACTAATTTCCCCTGTCACTAAGTTATCCCAGAAGTGGTGTCTTGTTAGTGTAAAACAGATCAACGACAATTAGTCTCATGATGTAAAAACAGGAATATTTGTTAGAACATTTTTTGTTAACAAATGCAATTTTCATCCTGTTTTAAATCTTTATATCTTTCTACATTTTAAAAACAAATTCCTCCCACCCCTTACATTACATTCTTATGTAAATGATCTCCAAACTTAATGGACTTATAATGATTAAATGCCATGTGTTGGTCTTCTGTCTGTTGGAAAACAAAACAAAACAAAACAAAAAAACTATCTCTCCCTTCTGTAATTCTCTGGTTTTGTGTCTTCTGCTCTCCAATCAGGGTCTGCAAATGTAACCAATTAAATTTGATCCTACTGTCTGGATCAGTTATGTAGATAAAAGGCAGTCAAGATCTGAGCCCTGATCCATGTGGGACCCTCTTAATACTTCCCCCTAGAGTGAACATGGTTCCTCTTATGAGAAGTGTCTGTTTTTTGTTTCTTTCACTCATTCTTTATCTACTCCCATGTCTCTTCCTGGATTCTTGCAAACCTCTGTCTTAAGCAGGAACCAATTATACCGAATTTAACCAAAGAGCTTCTAAAATTCAAACAGTCATAACATATGTACTGTCATTCTCAACCTTGTTGGTACCACCTCAGGTTGGAAAGAAAATGGAATAGGTTGGAATTTTCACTTAGATGCAATCTATACTTTCTCATCCCTGGATAAAAACTGCCATTGAATAAATAATCATGTCCAATTTACTTTCTATTTTTAATGATTAAAAGCAAATAAGAAGAACATAAAATAGTACTGAAAAATCTATCAAATTTCTGGAAACCTCATGTATTGTACTTAGCTTTCTTAGTATTTTCTTTCTGCAAACAGAATTTTTTATCTTGACCACTTCCTTAGAGTTGTCACTAACTGATACTGGCAGATTCAGCTAATAAAATGAACACTAAAGATACACAGAGACAGATTATTATTTTTTTAACATGGTTACAAGGTTTGCCTCAGGCAAGACATTGGTTTGTGGTTCCAGCTGTAGCTACTGTTGAATAGCAATTCAAGCTTTTATTGGATATGGGCTCATGAGAAATTTGGGACATTTAGCATCAAACATTGTTACTGTACATCACTATATGCCTTTGGAATTGAGGATACAATTTAAGTCATTTTTAATAGAAGTCTCAGCCATTTACTTGATTATTTGGGTGCTTAAGATTCTTGGGTTGGTTCAGTGATTTTAGTCTTTATAGAAATAAAGATTATGAAATAATACAATGGTATAAAGAGATAACATGATGGTTTATTTCTCTTTGATAAAAAATTGCACCCATTGATGGTTGGGATTCAAATCAACTTTGAGGTTTGGATCTGATAATATATCAGCTTTTGTTGTTGTTGAGGGGGCAAGAGAGGAGGGAGTCAGCCAATTAGTCAACAAATATTTGTTAAGTACCTCCTATATCATGCATGCATGCAAAACATTGTAGGATGGTAATTTCTGGACCTCACTTTCTGTATTAGTAACAATTGAGCAGAAGCACACAAAGTGATCTTTCAGATCCCTCTTGGTGCAATGTTTTAAATGACTTTCTTAAATTAGTATAGCTAATGCCAGGCAATGGATAGATAAACAGTAAACCAATCTTCCACTATATGGAGAATTGCAAGAGTTAATTGCAAGGTTAAGAGAAGATACATCTCTATTCCTTGTTCAACTATGATTTCTTCCGTTAATTTTATAACCATTAGTTTGTGGCTTCTCAAACTAATTATAATTTGTATTAGGACATGTTTGCTTTTAAGATGTTGTAATTTCACATTCTGTCCTTCCTCTGGGGGATACAAATGAGTCACTTCTGCTTACTTATAGAGGTATACATTTGGAAGGTTCTTGTTGTAATGAAAATATATTCTCTTGCAACAGATTCTCAAATCCCCTATGTTGAATCCCACCAGAAAAAAAATTATAATCATCAAACAGTTTGGATTCTCATTTGAAAGAACAACCCAAGGCCATCTTTCTAGCATGGATTAAATGACTTAGAAGCAAAATTCTCTAGTTAAAAATAATATTCATATTAACTACTCTGTAGAAATAGGTTGTTGGAATCAATTCTCATTTTCTTTTCTTTTACTCCTAAAACCAATCAAGAAGATCTGTTCATATTGTCCAATTATAGCTTAAATGATTGATATCTAGCTTGGCAGTTAATGTAGATAACTGACCCCTTTTCCATAGGAGATATTTCCTCATTTATAGCCAACATTGAGTAGATTGGGAAACATTTGTGGATCATATTATTGTCCCCTTCATTTAATTATAGCACTCAAAAATAACGAAATAAAGATCTGGAAGAGGAGGTTATAATAGCATCCTTTCCACCAATTATCTCGCTGGTACTTTAGAATTCTTATCACCTGCTAATGCATATTAACAAAATGGGAACTTTCCTAACAAATTCTGTCAAAAAGAGACACAACCATCACACATTACTGTAACTGATTGTGAAAACAACATCCCCCACACATGTGACCTGCCTGCCTCCTTATCCTCTTAATAATTTTCAGGGAATTTATTTTTTTCTTAAAATTAGAATGAGTAAGGTTCATGAATAGCTTGTTGTTTTTCTGCCTCAGTAGTACAAATACTAAGTCACCACACAGTCATTTTGGAAAGACTTTTCCTACCAAATGTAAGAACTGGTAGGAGGAAACTAATCAAATAACTACATTGTAAAAACAAACCAATTCATAGTTTTATCCAAAATTAATACAGTGAG
Source organism: Antechinus flavipes (assembly GCF_016432865.1). NCBI lineage: Eukaryota > Metazoa > Chordata > Mammalia > Dasyuromorphia > Dasyuridae > Antechinus > Antechinus flavipes. The sequence goes on along the minus strand of NC_067399.1, from coordinate 305,576,103 downwards.
GGGCAATAGTTTAGAATTTCTCTCACATTCATTGTGATCATGAATAGACTTTTATTATGAAAAGTGTCCAAATTGTACTTTTTGCGGGATATAAATTTTATCTATATTCTCTGCATAAATGTTATCTGAAGTATTATATTCACTTTGGGCATTATTCTGTAAGAGGCACAATGACAAATTGGAGCATATCTAGGGTATCATGACCAGGTTGATATGGGAACTTGAAAACATAGCATATAATTATCACTTGAAGGAACTGGGAATATTTAACCTGGATACAAAATTAACCTAAGGAGTTCATGATAACTTTCTTCAGGTATTTAACAAGGAATGAGGTGTTTTTTTGTAGCTCTGAAAAGGAAAGCAAATGATGATTTTTTTAGATCATCAGTTCCTGCCTGGATATAAAGAAGGACATTGTTAACAATAGGAATAATCCCCAATTGGGATGTAGCTTTTTATCAATGGCAAAAAAAATGATGTAGATATTTCTGATAACATATGGATCTTGCCAATCAGTTTAATGTTTAGGTCAGAAAAAATTATTCAAAAATTTAGGACTCAATAATTTTGGATATATATTATGTAAATTTATTAGACCCATTGGCTAAAGCTATGACCCATAAACATAACTGAATAGATGAACTTTCAAAAACAGCCTTATGCCCATACTCAAAAGATAATGCTTTAGAAATTAAGCTACATACTATTTGTTGGCTATCAGTTAAGATGAAACAGTGGAAGGAAAGCCTAAAATAGAAGAATTTTTGCTAAACAGAACAAAACAAAACTGTGGAATGTGCAGCAATAAATATTTATTAATGGTAAACAGCATGATACATTACAAAGAGCCCTGGGTTTAGAGTAAGGGTCTTCAGTTCAAATCCAATATATGTCATACTTCCTACTTGAATGATTTTACCTAATTCCTTAATTTCAGTGCATCTCAGTTCTGACATTTGTAAAACTAAAATATTAGAGCAAACACTCTTTAAAGCAAGTTCTAATATTCCTGTCCTATTTTCTGGAAAAAAACTTGCTACAGTGATAGTAATATAGAAGCAGAGGAAGAGGAAGATGAAGAACAAGAACAAGAGGAGGAAGAAGAGGAGTAGAGGAAAGAGGAGCAGAGAAAGAAGGAAGAGAAGAGGAGGAGGAACAACATAATAGCCAGATCATTCATAAACTTTTTTATTTATTTAAAGGCACATGATGCAGTAGAAAATCATTCAGAGAAACATATAGATAAGTGGGCCAGTTTTAGAACCATAAGGCTGAAATTTTTGTATACATTCAAAAAAAAAAGGACCAAACTGTACTTAGTAGAAATCTGTGATGTCAAGTGCAATCTTCTTTTTTTAAATTGATTTTTTTTTCCATGTAAAAATACTCCTGGTTGCTGGTGTCTGTCAAGTTTAGAATATCAAAAAAAAAAAAAAAAAGAAAAGAAAAAAAAAAGAAAAAAGAAAAATAAAGATTAGCTATATGTTGCGCAATGCCCTAATTATGTAATTTAATTAGGAAAGTATGCATAGAGTGTTGTGTGAACAAATTTTCTGTAAGGATACTCTGACTGGAGTATAAGCTTTTCCATTAGAAGCGAAAGGAATAATATAATGTTTGAAGCAAAGATGAAAACACAATACTTGACAAAATGCATTCAAGAGAAGTCAAAATATAGGGTAAAATCCCATTGATATAGAGATTAGAGAATTTGAAGCCAACAAATATTTGTACATTAGGGAGTCAGACAAGCAAATAAAATCTGTCAATACATTATTAAATTAAAATCACACTCAAGATTGAAAGTTTATTCTGGTGTTCTTCTTAATTACTCCAAAAAGTCATATCTCAAAAGAATGACAAAGTCAAAAAGTTAAGGAAGATATAAATAATATAATATTTGGAATTGTCTGATCTACATTTATAATTGGCTATTTGATATTTTATTTATGATGTCACAATAACAATTGCTTATGTGATCCTGTGTTTGATTCTCCAAACTCCCAAATCTCCATCTTTTTGGAATCCACTTCTTGCTCATACTACCAAACTTCTCAGGAATTGAAAGAGGTTCTGTCTATGCCATGTTCAGATAATGTTCTGACAAACTTAGTTCAAGTGTTATTTCATAAATCTCTAATATTATTATCTATTTTTTTCAGAGAACATGGCCATCATAATAAATGCTAGCATGGGATTAGTGCTACTCAAGCTGTCTCTGCATTGTTAAGGACCACAGAATGTTGGGGAGGAGATTACTCTCTGGAAATCTTGACTTTGCTTTTTCAAAGGTCTTTATGCATAGATAGATGAAGTGGTGTTATTCTTGTGCTTGGTACCTTTCAATAATTATGTTGTTGATGCTGGATTATTGAATAAAGTTTGACTCCTTAGCTTGACTTTCTAGGTCCTCCACAAAGCCTAAGCTTCATATCTTTCCCCTTTACACTCCCATATTTTATATATTCTGTTAACATACTCTATATATTATCCAAACTACAACTTATTATTCTCTGGAAATACCCTGTGCTAAAAGAGAAGGGAACTGAATTTGAATTCTAACTAATATATTTACTACCTGTAGGATCAGGAGTAGATCATTCAATGTCCCATAGCTTTAGTACTCATATGCTAAATGGAGATAATAATACTGTAATATATGTATGTGTATATATATTATATATATATATACCAATATCAAAGGTTTATTAGAAAAGTACTTTATAAAACTTAAATCATAACATTAACACAATAGATTATTATTATGTTCAGATAAATCATCATTATTATGCTGCATATTGAAAAAGAGGGAAATCCTGGGCTTCTAGATTAGTTTTCCTAAGTGGATTCTTAAATTATGGCTATAAATTATGACAAGAGAGAAAGAGAACCAAGTGACATTTAATTGTGATGGTCAATGTAACCCTACTGGATTGATTTGCCTCTAAATCTATGTTTGTCTTCACTGATGGTGTGTATGTCCCTTCAAAATTATGAGCATTGGGTTGTATAGTAAATTGCCTGAAATCTAAGGCAAATGATAAAATAGATAGTTATGACCATGTCACAAGATTGATGACATTTACAACTTTAAGACATCCTTCTTTTTGGTATTTTTTCCTATCATATTTTAATCTCTATGAGAATATAGACCAAGATTTACCAGAAAGCTGAATAGTCCACAAAGTTCAACATAGTGCTGTATAAATGGTGTGTACCTAAACTGATTTTTTTTTCTTTTTTCAAAGTAAAGCTTATGATTTTTTTTTCTTCATGATGACAAGCTTATGTCATCACACCTTTCAGTGTCAACCAATGAAAATTAATATTTTTAATGATCTGAAAATACAACCCAATTGAAGTCCATAAGCTGGTGATACACACACATAAAAAGGCATGCATTTTTTATGAGAACTCAATGCTTTTGGTCGAGATTCTTATTCTGAAAACACCCTGTGGATTTCTTGCATGGCCTTACCCCCTTTGAAGTCAGTGGGGGGGCTCTGAGCCAGGAAAAGTCACCCAGAGTGCAGAGGCACATGAGGGCGAAACTGTTTGCTTCCTGCCTCTCTCAGCGATTATGAGATGGATGAACTAGTTGGAAGAGGGGGAAAAAAAAGATGAGGGGAAAAAAAGGAAAAAAAAAAAAAACTAACCTTGATCCAAATGCTAAGTGAGTTTTTTTTTCCTTTTTTGAAGTTCAAAATCATTTTCTTAACTTTTTAAATTTTTGTGCTTTTACCTTTGCCCTTCCTGTTTCCAATGGAGGCTGGAAGTGCTTAAAACTGTTCAGAAAGTCTGTTCTGTTGATATTTCTTGCTGAGACTAGAGCAGAAAATATGACTTATGAACTTCTATCCCTTTGATGCACTATCACTAAAGCTGTGAGCCACAGCATCGAGTAACTGACTTGTATTTGTTCCCAAGGGACCACAAAGATTGAGGAGATGTTGATAGTAATCTCTAAAGAATAAAAGCGAGATTTTGCTCTAGTACCTATTAGCATGAAATAATTATTATTTTGTATTATCCAACACTTTATTTAAAATGGAGAGATTAAACATAATCACTTAAGAATTGTGCTATTTTCGGGCATAATCATCTATTAAAATATTTTGAAAGCTTTAAACATGTAGGAAAGACTTGACATATCACTTACTTAATGGCCCATCCATACTTCTTAATAACCTGTTAGTATTTATTAAACATACAATTACTATCTTATTAGGCTAAAATTAAATGCCAATTGGAGACACAATTTCAAATGTTACTACTTTAGATAGTTAATAACAACCTCTTCCAGACTTTCCAGTGGATGAGTAAGAAATCTAATTACTGTACATTAAAAAATTTCTGGGCAGTTTACTTTTATAGCTCTATTGAATTTAGTCTTTTTTAAAAAATCTTCTCTGAATGCTCTGTTTGCATAATTCAACACCTGGCTGCAGGGGTCCTCAAACTTTTAAAAAAGGGGGCCACTTCACTGTCCCTCAGACTGTTGGAGGGTCAGCCTATAGTAAAAACAAAAACTTTGTTTTATGGGCCTTTAAATAAAGAAACTTCATAGCCCTGTGTGAGGGGGATAATCGTCCTCAGCAGCTGCATATGGCCTGTGGGCCATAGTTTGAGGACCCAAATTAGACCATAGTTACTTTCTACTTTTTATCCAGGTTATGGACAATTGGAATATAAGCATGACAAGATCAAGTCGATGTATGAATTTTGGATCAGAGTAAATACTGGTTATATGATTTTTTATAATGATGATGCAATTCTTTCCTTCCATTCCCTAGCTGAAAACTAGTATGTCTTGGTCTTTTTTTAAAGTATATCTTGATTTTATTGAGAAATTTTACTAAATTTATCTAAATAGCAAATATAAATTTGTAAAGTATTATTCCAGAAAAAAATTAAGAAAATTAGCAATAAAAAAATAACAAATGGTACATACAATTTTGTTTTTAAAAAACGAAGTTTAATTTCAAGAAGATAACACAATTTTATTATCTATTTTTAAACGTAACTTTTTTAATGTTTAATATTGTTATTTTAATGAAGTTTTTAAAAAGTATCAGTAATATATATTCTCTCTATTGCACTCTCACCACACTGGGAAAAAAGAAAAAGGGAGAAGAAGACAGAGACAGATGGAGAAAGATACAGAGACAGAGACAGAGACAGAAAGACAGATGGATACAGGGACAGAGGCAGAGACAGACAGTCAAAGAAGCAGACAGAAAATCAGCAAGATAGACACACAGAGAGATAGAGAGATAAAAGAAAAATGAAAAGAAGGAAGGAAGAAAGGAAGGAAAGAAGGAAGAGAGGGATGGATGGAGGGTAGGAGGGAAGGGGAGAGAGAAAGAGGTAAAGACAAATTTCCTGCAACTAATATGCATAATTAAGTCAAAAATTGTCCATTGTCCATGACAAAAATCTGTTTGTCTCATTCTGTGTCCTGAATATGTAAACACTTTGTGGTAGGTGACATCCTTCATCCTTGTCTCTCTGAAATAATGGATGGTCAGTGTGTGTGTGTGTGTGTGAAACAAAAACTATGCATGAAAGAAATAATGTAATGTTCAGAGTAGAACTGAGATTGAAAGCATATAGCAACAAAACATTTGAATAGAAATGAAATTTTCTTATATATTTTGTGCTCCATTAAAAATAAATGACTTTAAGATTTATTGAGAGATAGGTTAGGTAGCTATTGATATCTTACATTTGAATTATTTTATGTCTTTTTTTAAGTAAACATACATTATCTCATTTAATCCTCACAACTTTTTGAGATAGATATGTCAGGAAATATTTTCACTAAATATATAGCAAAATTATTTTTCACAAATATGGAGTTTTTGCACATACTTCTTATTCAATATTTTCTCAACTATATCTTTTAAGTGTTAGACTATCTTTAGACTAAATCACCTTTCCAGGAAATAAAATTTTCCTTGTACAAATTTATATGTTTTATTATGTGTAATAAATGCATAATATTTGATAAAATTAATCAATCTGTTGAAAAAGATGTTCATAATTTAATGATGCATTTTTACCAAGCATTTCTCTTTGTCCTTAGAGTAGAAATTTAAAAAATAAAGTAGATAGTATGGGGATGAGAATTTCTGTAGTAAATTGCTTATGGTAGGTTAAAGTGACTGACCATGGTATCCAAGTTGGGCAGGGTATGTAACCTAGCCAGAAGAAAGTTCTGCTACCCCTGGGATAATGGGAGGGTAGTTGCGTAATTCATAATCCTATGAAGGGTTGAGAGTAGATTCATGTTATATTGTGGGAACTTTGAACTCTCTGGAAGATAGAGATTTCAATGAAACATGAAAGCATAGATAGAATCAGTACAACTAAGCACTGACATCGCTTCATAAAGAAATGACAACAGCTGTGAGAAGATTGTTTTATGTTTAACATATTAGACAAGTGCCAGAGTGGAACCAAGATGGAGGAGTAGAATCAGGAAGTTGCTTGAGCTCTCCCATTTTTCCTGGAAAACCACATGAAACCAAGCATCTAAAAAGAGTCTGAGGGAATAAAATCATTCTTTAGCTCCAGATAGATTGGGAAAACTTCAAGAAAGGTCAGTCTCATTGGGGCAAAAAGGGTGTTCAGCCCAGATCAGGTAGCCTCTGGGAAAGCCAGTGAGAGGGTCTTGATCAAAACAAACCAACATCTAAGCCCCTCAGTCTTGGCTTAGCAGAGGAGCACAGCAGGGGGCAACTTCTAGTTCCAGCTCAGAAGGCAAACTCTGGGAAACCAGGCTGTTTTCTGAACAGAGCCGGCAAAACTACCCTTGCAAACACAAGCTGTGCTGGAGAACCAAAGCTCAGAGCTGCATAGGAAGCTTGGGCAATGCCCCCTGCACCCAAGGAGCAGAGCTCCACCTTCAAAATAAAAGTGAGAGAGAGAGAGAGAGAGAGAGAGAGAGAGAGAGAGAGAGAGAGAATTACTGAAAGAAAAGCAAAGGAAAGAAAGTGAGCAAGAAACACAAAAGAACCTTGGCCATAGAAAGCTGCTATGGTGACAGAGAAGATGAAAACACAAACAGGAGAGGACAAGCTTTCAGACAAAAACAATTCAATAACAATTCAATATCAAGGAGCAACAATCAAAATTACCCGAGGTCTGGCAGCTTCTATCATAAAGAATCAGAGGGCCTGAAATACCATATTTTGGAATAGGAATTACCTGGGGTTACAACCAAGAATTAACTATGCAACAAGATTCAGCATCATCTTTCAGGGGAGGAGATAGAGCTTCAATAAAGTAAGAGACTTTCAATCATTTCTATTGAAAAAAAACAAAACTAAACAGAAAATTTAATCTACAAACACAGGACTCAAGAGAACCACAGAAAGGTAAACAGGGGGAAAATATAGATTTAGATTAAACTATTTACATCCCTACCTGGAAAAAGAATATCTTTTTCCATCAAGAATCAAGTAACACTTGAGAACTATATCTGTCACTGGGGCAGAGAGAGGAGGGCATCCCATGGATGGAGGGTGTGGTTGCGAATGGATTCTAATGTGATGACACACACACACACACACACACACAAAGATATTAAGTGAGGGGGAAAAGTCTGTACTGGAAAAAGAGGAAAGGGGAGTTATAATGGGAAAATTAGTTCACATGAAAAGGTGCAAAAGACCTATTACAATTAAGGGATATAAGGGAGGGGATTGAACATTGTCTGAAGCTTGGTCTCAACATATTAGACTAAATAATTTCTGCCAAGATTTGTCCAGAAACTAGATTATGTCTAATATGCCAAGTCCTTTAGTATCTAAAAAGTTGATTTAAGTATGGATTTCTAATTAATTTTCAGTTTAAAAACTTATCAGAATTATAGAATTCATATGCTGCTATGATCTAATAGTGATGCAATTGACAAAAATAATCTAATGTAATATTATACAATCATTTCAGTCATGTCTGACTTGCCATGAGTTCATATGGGTATTCTTGGAAAATATGCAGTGATAGTTTGACATTTTCTTCCCTGGCTCATTTTCAGAAGAGGAACCTGAGGCAAAGACAGGTAAGTGATTTGCCCAGAATCACATAACTGGGAAGTATTTTGCGGACAGATTTGAACTCAGAAAGATGAGTCTTCCTGATTCCAAGTTCAATTCTCTATCTACTATGCTACTCCAATGTGATATTAGGATACATTAAGAAATTTATAATGCTCCAGAGAAGAAGATGATTATTCTAGTGTATTCTGCATCTGATAAAAGTTTATCAAAAGCATTGTCTTTAGAGTTGGATTCCACATTTTATGAGGAACATAGAAATACTCTGGTGAGTTCAGAGGGGCAATAAAACAACACAGTGAATGGAGCATCAAATCTGAGCAAAAAAGATTTATATTCAAATCTGGCCTCAGACACAATAGCTATATATATGGTTTTGAGAAAGTTACTTAATCCTGTTTGCCTCAGTTTCCTTATCTGTAAAATGAACTGGAGAATGAAATGACAAGCCTTTCCACATCCTTGTTAAGAAAATCCCAAAGGAGTCATATATTGACATGACTGAAATAATTGGACAACAATAAGTGGGTTCAGAAGAGGGAGACCATAATCATGAACAAAATCAATATGTTATAAGAGGAAATAGGAATATTAAATCTGGAGAAGAGTAAGCCTTGGGGAAGAACATAACTGCATTCAAATATCTGAATTGATGAAATGAATGAATCAGGCTCATTTTGCATTATTGTGTGTGCGAACAGCCAGGACTAGTGTGAGAACATTTTAGGGAGGTAGATATCTCCATTGCTCAGCACATTGCCTGGCATGTAATAAAAAACTTGATGACCTACTTTAAGGAAAAACATTGAAATAAGATGGGGTTTCTGAGAGGTCAAGTTAGGATTTGAGTGCATTCTAGAAGATGAGGGTGGAGAGGAATGTCAGTGCGGAAACACAAAAGCAGAAGATGGAATGTTAATTTAGGAAACAACCATTAGTGTAGTAGTAAATGAAGGGGAATAATATAAAATATCTGAAAATGTACAGAGGGAATGATATTGTGAAGGGCTTTAAATGTCAGGCTGGGAAATGTCTATTTTTTTTCCTAAAGCCAGAGGTGATTCACTGAAGGCTTTTGTGGAGGGGAACAACTTTGTCATTAATTTTTTTTTTTTTTTTTTTTTTTGCAAACAAGAGAATGATGAATTAGAAAGGAGAATGAAAGAAAAAGAAAACAATTACGAGATTATGACAATCTTCCAAGCAAAAGGTAAAAAAAAAAAAAAAAAAAGATTTTAACCAAGACAAGAGCCACATAAGAAAAAGGGGGCAGTTAAAAGGAAAGTAGAGGAGTAGAATTAGAAAGATTTGGTAAGCATAAGAATGGAGAATTGAGGATGAATGCAAAAATGAATGAATGAATGAAAATAATTTATTAAATGCTTTCTGGTTGAGAAGAATTGTGCTAAGTACATGGGATAAAAATGCAATAGCAAGACAGTCCACATAGGGAGAAAACATTTATAAAGACCTAATGTCTAAGAAGAAATATTTTGTTTTGGAAAGTGACAGAAAAGTCTAGCAAAATACGTCAACCCACTTTTTTTTTCCTATAGCAAAAATTGCAGTTTATTTGCTTATGATTCCAGAAGTAGAAAACATGAACAAGGGAAGATAGCTCATGTGCAAAAGCAGGGTAGTTTATGTAAAGAAAGCCATCATATAGAATGAAATAAAGCTATCATTAAAATATGAGTCTAGCTAACTAAGAGGAAAGGATAGTGGCACAAGAGAAATAAGGACATTGTAAAAAGGAATATATTTATCAGAGAAGTTCATGAGTTCCATATTGGAGACAATCTTAATGTCAATGAACCCTTCAGAAAGATGGAAAGATGGTAACATTTCTGCAAATAATAAAGTACAAAGGTGGGTCTGGTGTCTTGTGGAAAGGGAAGAATTTTGAAACTGCCAGATCAATGATTATGATAGTAAATGAATTAATAAAGAATAAAATAATTGTCATGCTCAAGCAAGAGTTCAGCTAAAATCATATAAAATGAAATAACTCCTGATAACATATATCAGGAGTTATAAGGAAGAAACAACATTGAAGATGATGACCAGAGATAAGGCAGCTTCTGGAGAAAAGTTTATTTCAATAACATTAGAAAATGGAAAATAGATAAGGAAAAGTCCTAATTAGAAAAGAACTTTGTTAATGATAGAGAAAGGTTCCTGGAGGGTATAGTGAAAGGAAAGAGAAGACAATAAGAATTTGGGAGATTTTGACTGATGAGAGATGAGACTGTACAGATAGAAACAAACTGTTTTGTCGTTTTGGTTTTAGGGGTTTTAGAAAACAATTTGAATCGACAGAACTAGGTTACAGGTAGTAAGTCTGCTAATCATAGAACAGAAAGCTACTGTTTGATTGAATATCATTCCATCAGAGAAAGGGACAGAATGGATGATGGTAATAATGTCAGTAGTAGTAAAGTAGATCATGAATCTTGCAAAGATCTTGATTTGGGCAGTCCTGTCATTCTTTGGCCAATAAGTTGGTACACGGAATAAAGCTCCAGGCATGAAGTCAGGAAAACTTAATTTCAAACCCAACCTCAGACACTTCCTAGCTGTGTGACTCTGTTTCTCTCAGTTTCCTCATTTTTTATTTGGGGATAATACTAGCACCTAATTCCCAGGGTTGTTGTGAAGATCAAATGAGAAAATCATTATAAAGCTCTTAGCATAGTACTTCCCATATAGTAAGCAATACCTACAGATGGTATCTATTATTATAAATCTTATCTGTTAAAAATAGTTGGGAGTATTGGTAGCCATGACTGGTGATATTTTGTGATATTTTTCATGATAGTTGCCTGAAGGATAATATATTAAAAGAAGACTTGACTCTCAGATGGCAAAAACAAAACAAAATAAAAACTCATTATTCTTTACCACACAAATCCTGGGAAAGGATGGGGAAGGGTCTGGCAGAAGCTTAGTCAGCATTTTTAGCATTGGTGGCAAGTGTTCTTCCTTAATCTTAACAGTTTGCAGAGGATAAGATTAGAAACAAAGCAGAAAATGTAGTTATAATTCCCTCCTTTCTCCTGAGTAGCAGTAGTTTCCACCTTTCTACCTATCTAAATTTTGGTAATATAAAACTAAAGATAGTATTTCCCTAGATTATTGAAGAACTCTTCCATATCTAGAATTCCATGAATCAATTTAAAAAGAGTTAGAGTTGAAGATATCAAAAGAAATAATTCCATGAGTAATCTTAGTTTTTGAAGGTACTCTAAAAAAAAAAAAAAAAAAAAAACTTAAAAAGGTAATTGTTTTCAATATTTGTTTTTCTCCCTCCTTTCATATTGAGTCTTCAAATACCATATCCTGTAGAAAATTGAAAAGGGAAGGCATTTGTCTAGCTCTTTAGTTTTGTTAGGTTAAATTAAGCTATCCTGCACTTAAACCAAATTAATGAGCTGGAGGGATGCTCACCAACTTATCAGACCAATGGTCTCATTTAGAAAAATAAACTTCATTATCTGTATATAACACAGTTCTACCCCCTTTGAAAACAAAGAGTTTGCACCATTTCACAGTATAATGAGCAAGATAATCATGATTCACACCTTAATTTCATTAGATCAAGAAGTTATGACATTTTTGATTGAAGTTAAATGTGGGTCACAGCATCAGAGTGGCATTAACATTCAGCATAAGGCTAAGAGAACAGGATGGAAGGACTCTGGCTGTTTGAATTATAGTCACTTAATTCTCCTCAATTGCACTACCAGTTCAACAATTCTCTGATGTTTTGAGTGATTGAATGGTCTTCTACTTCTTTGGGGAACAAAGATAAAGGGGATAATAATATAGGTTTGTTCCTATTAATCACTTCTGTAAAGTACATAGCTTAATGGTTTAATTTGGAAATCAAAGGGTGAATATTTAAAAAAAAGAAAAAAATTTAAAAAAAACACAGTGAACCCCTCAGGAGGCAAGCAGCTCCCACACGGTTGTACATCACCACACAAGACCAAAGCACACAATTGTGAGAACCACATGAAGATAATCACAAAGAATTTTGTCCAAAATGAAACATTTGATGAAGGTCAACAGTGCTGGGGGTGAGGTTGCACAAGTTGTATCAAGAGAGAAGTGTTTGTTGACAGTTTGACAAAAGTACAAGGAATTTTTCCTTTCCTAGAGAAGATGTTCAGACTCAAACGACTATAGCCTATGAGACCTTGGGGTATTACATAGCTATCCATTCACAGCTTTTACAATGATGAATGAGGTCTTAGCAGATGACTCACAGAAAGAGACAGAAAGAAATAGATTCCTCATACATCTGTTATTTTGCCCCTCAGATAGGGTGAGGTAGGTGATTAGGAAAAAAAAAAAAAGGGATGGTCTGGGCTGTCTAATTGAACCCATCTGCTTTGGCTATTAATAGAAAAGGCTTCAGAGACTGACAGAATTGATGTTCCCCCTTAAGCTTAGTTTATTGACATCTAGCAATAGAAATTTTCTTATTTCTCCTAGCATAAGTATTTGTATTACTCTAATAACACATTGATAGTCTCTACTTTACATCTAAATGTATGTATAAGTATGGTATCAATAGTGTAATGTGCTAAGTGAATGAATGCTAAATTAACTAAATTGATAAAATGGTGGTTTGAAAAGGAATTGGAGGTCATCAAATTAATCTTTTTTCCCTTGGGATTGTTCCCAAGATATTTTAAAATTTTTTTCTTAGGAAATGTGTAAGTTTTCTTATTTTAAGTAGTCATAGAGTACTATTAAAAACTGTCTTTCCTGTGGTATGTCTGTGGTGTATAGCTCTAGTTACAGAATTTCAGAACTTTGAAGTCACTGGTGTGAGAATTCATTATAGTGGGGCAGATCACATCCCATGAGTCAGTAATGTTTTTAAGAGTTGTTATGCCATCAAATTTTCATCAGTAGATATCAGTAGCCAAATCAATTTACAATCAACAATTCATGAAAAGGACTTGCCAATTATTTGTCTTTTGACTCTAATCACCATTTTTTTTTTTTTACTTCTCTGCCCAAAATACCCTTTATTGGTACTGTTTTCCTTCAGGACATGAATTATTTTGCATTATTTTATCTGTATCCCCAGTATTTAGCATAGTTCCTGGGATATAAAGCATGCTTAATAAATACTTTTATTGTATATATTCAGTCATTCACTCACTTATTCATCATGTGACATGAACCTCTTAGTGATAGACCTCTCTGAATCTAGCTAGATTAATCTTCAAAACAGAGGCAGTAGTTGAGCTTCTTAAGATTGGATTTTCTACTTTGAGAGATATAATCAGAGCTTGAATTCTATTAGTCCTCCAGAACTTATGGTCATTATGGCAGATATTACAATGAAACTTAATTTCATTGGAGTTGGACTTAATGAAGATTGATGAAGAAAGATGATTCAATTTCAGCAACTCAAAGTTTTGATGGACAATCTATAGACTATGTTAATCAGTAGGTGAGTATGCATATATGGATATACACATATATGTGGCTATCACACATCAAGATGTGTATTTATACAAATTAATAGGCACATAGACAATAAATAGATCTATCTCTATAATTATTTATATATCTATATCTAGTCAATATTGCTTTATTTATATCTATATCAATCTATAGTTATATTCATATTTATATATTGCACAGATAGTAAAGAATAAAATGTTGGGTCCAGATAAATAGGAGGAAGAAAATTGATCAAATAAGCATCAAGAAACCAGGAAATCAAAGTATTCTCAGAAATAAAAGCCCATCTCTTTTTATTTGTATAAAAATAATTTATTTTTTCTTCCTTCCACTTCCCTCTCTCAATGTAAAAAAAAAAAAAAAAGAACAAAAGAAGAGAATTAAGAAAGAAAGAAAGAAAGAAAGAAAGAAAGAAAGAAAGAAAGAAAGAAAGAAATGAAGAAAGGAAGGAAGGAAAGAAGGAAGGAAGGAAGGGAGAAAGGAAGGAAGCAATCCTTGTAACAAATATGCACAAACAAATTTTCATATTGGCCAAATCCAAAAAATGAATGCGCCATTTTGCATCTTGAATCCATCAGCTCTGTCAGGAGATGGATAGTATGCTTCACCATCAGTCCTCAAAATTTGTGCTTGTTCATTATGTTGATCAGATGTAGACCTTTCTAACTTGTTTGGCTTCAACAATATTGCTATTATTGCTTAAATTATTCTTCAGCTTTTGCTTACTTCACTTTGCATCAGTTCATATAAGTCTTCCTCTAGTTTTTCAATTGAGTTATGAATTCTCTCCCTTATTCCTGCCCACAATTAAGAAACCCCTTGTGAAGTTATGCAAACATTTCCATAAAAATTAAATTGTAAAAAACAGATCTCCCACTCAAGAAAAGACCCTCAAGAAAAAAAAAGGTTAAAAAAAGAGAGAGAGAATGCTTCAAACTGTATTCAGACACAATCAAGTCCTTCTCTAGGTACAAATTCATAAGTCTATCAGAGTAGTCATGGATAATTATAGTATTGAGAATAGTAAAGTCATTCATAGCTGGTCATCCCAGAACATTGCTACCATGTTGTATACAGTATATTTTACTTTGAGTTCATGGAGGATTTTTCAGGTTTGTTTGTTTTGTTTGCTTTGTTTTGTTTTTTCCTGAGATCATTCAGCTCATCATTTCCCATATAACAATAATATTCCCTAATAAATACCCCTCACAGTTTATTGAGCCATTATCCAATTGATGAGCATCCCTCAGTTTCCCATTCTTTTTTTTTTGCCGAGAAGTAGACTGTTTTTGTTTTTGTTTGTTTTATTTGGAATTTCTTTTGGTATTCATATCAAGTAATGGTGGTTTTAGGTCAAAGGATATGCATGAACTTATAGCATTTTGGGCACAAATCATACTTAAATCCCAGCTTTTAAGACCACTATTTTTCTTTTTCTTTTTTTCTTTTCTTTTCTTTTCTTTTTTTTTTTTTTTTTTTTTTTTTTTTTTTTTTTTTTTTTTTTTTTTTTTTGTAAAACTATGAAACAGGTAACACAATGATCTGATGAATTAAGAATCGCAAAGAAGATAATGGAGAGGTTCTTGATGAGTTTGAGCAGCCTAAAACATATAATACTTGAGGAAGTTTGAATGAAAATTGGAAAATTTCAGGAGAGAGAGAGAGAGAGAGAGAGAGAGAGAGAGAGAGAAAGAGAGAGAGAGAGAAGAGAGAGAGAGAGAGAGAGAGAGAGAGAGAGAGAGAGAAAGAGACTAGTCATACCTGAGGAATGTGGATGATGGGTAGGCTGTTCAAATATTCCATAGGTATCCCCACAGTGCTAAGAAAAGGTCAGGAAGTTTCTCAACCTATTGAGTGTAACTGCTTTGATAAATGACAAGGACATGGACAAGAGTTACAGAGGGTGAGCAGTTATCGATAGGTTGTGACCTGTATCATTGTAGAGAGCATCTCAACTGAGGGACTCACAATATCACTTAAGGATATGATTCTAAAACTTAAGGTATAAAAAGGAAAAAAATAATATTTTTCAACGTTTATTTTAAAATGAATAGGGATTATAATTCAAGGGAATGGTTGAGAAAGATTCTCATTCCATATCAGTGGGATTAACAAATTATTAATTTTTACACTGATATTTTCACGTTTATGTAATGTCATTACTATCCTCTTAGTACTGTAGTACTTAACATTATTTGGTGATATATTAAAATGTAGCATAATCAGATTTTTAATGAAATATAAATTTGACTTTTTTCTTTTCTCTTCTCTTCTTTTTATTTTTTTTTTCAAGGTGCCTCTTGATTTGAAAGATCTGAACAAATTAACCAAGTGGAAAAAGAAAAACTATTTCCCTCTGTTTAGAAGAGTAAGAGGTAAATGTTTCTGGAAGACTAGTAAATCATACTTCAGTAAACCTCTTTTATTTTATTTATTTATTTTGTTTTCTCACTAATGAGATAAGAAACCAATACAGAGGAAGCAAAGAATCTGAAAAAAACAAAAAACATTTGGATGGCATCTTCTCTATTTATCAGGCAGACATATTTTTTAGTTATTTTTTTATAAAGACTTTCCTGGAAGGAAACTAAGCATTTTTATAGTAAACTTCTTTGATAATGAACTTAATTGTCAAATACATAGAGAATCAAGCCAAATTTACAAAATAAGAGCCATTTCCCAATTGATAAATGCTCAAAAGATATGAATAGGAAGCAAAAACTAAACTTCTAAAAAGAAGAATTTAAAGCCATTAATAGAACAAATGCTCTAAATCACTATTGATTTGGGAAGTGCAAATTAAAACATTTCTGAACTACTTCATACTTATCAGATTGACTAACATTAATGAAAAAGAAAAATTACAACTACTGGAAGGGATGTGGTAAAATAGGGAAAACTAATGCATTGCTATGTATTGTTTGGAGAATTGTGAAATGGTCCAACAACTCTGGAGAATAATTAGAAACAGTGCTTTGACCTCAGGGATATCACTACTGATTATGTATCAGAGACTACAAATAATGCATAAATATAGATATCTATATTTATCTATTTGTCTATCTTCTCTTTGTGGTGAAAAACAATTGGAAATAGAGGGGATATCAATCAATTGGGGAATGGCTGAAAAAGTTTCAGAAAAAGATTCTGATGGAATTATAGTGTCTGTAAGAAATGACAAGGGAGATGCTTTGAGAAAAAAAAAAAAAAAAAAAAACATGGTAAGAAATACATGAAATTATTCAAAGTGAAGTGAATAGAACCAGAAGACTGTACACAGTAAAATCAATATTGTAATGATGATCAACTGTGAATGATTTAACTACTCTGATAAATACAATGATTCATGACAGTTTGAAAGAACTTACACAAGATAGTATCCATTTCCAGAAAGAGAACTGATGACTTTGAGTACAGATTGAAGCTTTTTTTTTTTCACTTTCCTTATGTTTCTTGCTTTTTCTTTCATTCTTTTTCTTTTCTTTTTTAACATGGCTCATATGGAAATATGTTTTGGATGATGTCTGATAACATAATGCTTATCTTTTTTATGGGTTTGGAAGGGAAAAGAAGGTGGTGGGTAATTTGGAATTAAATTTTCTTTTAAAAATATTAAATTGGGATTTCTGGGGGCAGAGCCAAGATAGGGGAGATGACAAATATTTCTCTCTGATCTTCTTTACAGCCCTCACAATAATTACAAAATCCAGCCTCTGAATTACCTCTGGATGAAAAGAACCCACAAATATTGGGAAGGCAACAAATTATCAGCAGAAGATAATTTCAAAGATTGAAATAAAAGATCTGTTTCAATTGGAAATGAGAGGGAGACAGCTAGGGCAACTAGTATAAACACCAGTGCAGATAACACAGTGTCCTGAGGCAAAGAATTTGTGGGAGTAAACAGATCAGAAAAGATCTGTTTCAATCAGAAATGGGAGAGATATAGTGAGGCTCGGGCAGCTGACCACAAATGCCAGTACAGATAGCTCAGAGTCCCAGAGCAGTGCAATCTCAGGGTGCCTGAGCAGACTACAACCACAAACACCAGAGCAGAAAACACAGAGCCCTGGGGCATTGGTGACAACTCCACATGGCAGATCCAGTACAAGATGTGAATCAGCACTGACCCAGTGCAGCAACAGTGGCTTAGAAAACCTCTCCCGCCCTACAGGCAGACTTTAACTTAACTTTAAAACAATGAATAAAAAAGTAAAGAGGGCTCTAATAATTGACAGCTTTTATGGTGAAGGAGAAGAACAGATTTCAAACCCTGAGGAGAACAAAGGCCCCAGATGAAGCCCCAAGAGGTGAAATAACCTGGTCCCCATCACACAAGGCTCTCCTAGAAGAATGTAGAAAGGATCCTAAAAGAGAGCTAGAGGAAGAATGGGAAAAAGAAATGAAAACCTTGCAAGAGAGTTCAGAAAAGGCAACACAAAACAGACACAGTGAAATAGGAAAAGCATATAACTCATTAAAAGATAGATTTGATAAACTGGAAAAAGAAAGCAACTCCCAGAAAAATAGAATTTGTGAAACAGAAAAAGAAAATAACTAAAAAACAAAATTTGTGAAATAGAAAAAGGAAATAATTCCCTACAAAACAGAATTTGGGAAATGGAGAAAAAAAAAACTACATAGAACAAAACAGCTCATTCAAAAACTCAATTGGACAAAGACAAAAAGCAGTTAAAAAAGTAAATGAAGAAAATAACACTAAAATTCAGAACTGAACAATGGAAATGAATGACTCAATAAGGCAACAAAAATCAGTCAAGCAAAACCAAAAAGAAAAAAAAATAGAAAAAATGTAAAATACTTAATGGGAAAAACAATCAAACTGGAAAATACATCTAGGAGAGACAATCTAAGGATTATTGGATTCCCCGAAACACATGATGAAAAAAAAGAGCCTAGACACTATTTTTCAGGAAATCATCAAAGAGAACTGCCCAGATGTCATAGAAACAAAAGGTAAAATAGACTTTGAAAGAATTCACCGATCACCTACTGAAAGAGATCCCAAAGTTAAAACTCCAAGAAATATTGTGGCTAAATTCCAGATCTATTAGACCAAGGAAAAAATACTACAAGCAGCCAGAAAAAAATACAATTCAAATACCAAGGAGCCACAATAGGATCACTCAGGATCTAGCAGCTACCACATTAAAGGATTCAAGGGCCTGGAATCTGATATTCTGAAAGGCAAAGGAACTTGGTATTTAGCCAAGAATAACTTACCCGGTCAAACTTAGCATTTTCTTCCAGGAAAGAAGATGGACATTCAATGAAATAGGTGAATTCCATATATTTCTGATGAAAAAACCAGAGCTAAACAGAAAGTTTGATCTCCAAATATAGACTCAAGAGAAGCATAAAAAGGTAAAAAGAACTCTTGAGAACTATATTTTTATTATGGGTATACATAAAGAGTACATGTATAATTTGGTATATAAAAATGGATTTAGAGATGGAAAGTTGTACCAAAAAAAGGGAAAAGTGGAGGTAAAAAGAATATATATATATATATTTATATATATATCATGAAGAGGCAAAGTAAACCTATTATATCTGAGGGAAAGAAGGGAGAGGGGTGATCATAGTGTGAATCTTACTCTCATCAGAATTGGCTCAAAGAGAAAATATTAGATACATTTGGTTTACAGAGAAATTTCTCCCAGTTCATTGAAAAGGGGGAAGGGAAAATCAAAAAGGGAAGAGGTAGATTAAATAGAAGGGAATACAGAAATTGAAAGAGAAAAGTTTAAGAAAAGGGGAGGGATCCTAAAGAGGGAGTGTGCATGAGGCAAGTGGTGCTCATAAGTTTAATACTGGGGAGGAGGATAAGGAGAAAGGGAAAAAGAAAAACATAATCTAGGGTTAACAAGATGACAGGAAATAGAGAATTAGTAATCTTAAAAATAAATATGAATGGGATAAACTCCCTCATAAAGTGGAAGTGGATAGCAGGCTGGATTAAAAGCCAGAATCCTACAATATGTTGTTTACAGGAAACACACTTGAAGCAGAGAGATACATACACAGTAAAGGTAAAATGCTGGAGCAGAACCTACTATGCTTCAGGTGAAGTCAAAAAAGCAGGGGTAGCCATCCTGATCTCAGATCAAACAAAATCAAAAATTGATCTAATTAATAGAGATAAAGAAGGTCAGTATATCTTGCTAAAGGGCAGCATAGATAATGAAGCAATATCAATACTAAACATATATGCACCAAGTGGTATAGCTTCTAAATTCCTAAAGGAGAGAGTTGCAAGAAGAAATAGACAGCAAAATTATAATAGTGGGAGATCTTAACCTTGCACTTTCAAAACTAGATAAATCAAACCACAAAATAAATAAGAAAGAAGTTAAAGTAAATAGAGCACTAGAAAAGTTAGGTATGATAGATCTTTGGAGAAAACTAAATGGAGACAGAAAAGAGTACACTTTCTTCTCGGCAGTCCATGGAATCTAAACAAAAAATGATGATATATTAGGACATAAAGACCTCAAATTCAAATGCAGAAAGGCAGAAATAGGAAATGCATCCTTTTCAGATCATGATGCAATAAAAATTATATTCAATAAAAAGCCAAGGGAAAATAGACTAAAAAATAATTGGAAACTAAATAATCTCATTCTAAAGAATGAATGGGTGAAACAGCAAATCACAGACAAAATTAATAATTTCACCCAAGAGAATGACAATAATGAGATGACATACCAAAATTTGTGGGTGCAGCCAAAGTGGTAATAAGGGGAAATTTTATATCTCTAAAAGCCTATTTGCATTAAAATAGAGAAAGAAAAGATCAATGAATTGGGCTTGCAATTTAAAAAGCTAGGAAAAAAACAAATTAAAAACTCCCAATCACATACTAAACTTGAAATTCTAAAATTAAAAGGAGAAATTAATAATATTGAAAGTTAAAAAAAAAAACCTATTGAACTAATAAATAAAACTAAGAGTTGATTTTATGAAAAAAACAACAACAACAACAAAAAAAGAAAAAAAGAAAAAAAAAACAACAAAATAGATAAACCCTTGGCAAATTTGATTAGAAAAAGGAAAGAGGAAAATCAAATTGTTAATCGTAAAAATGAAAAGGGAGAACTTGCCACTAATGAAGAGGAAATTAGAGCAATAATTAGGAGTTTCTTTACCCGTCTTTATGCCAATAAATTTGATAACCTACGTGAAATGGATGAATACCTCCAAAAATATAGATTGCCTAGATTAACACAGGAAGAAGTAAATTGCTTAAATAGTCCCATTTTAGAAAAAGAAATAGAACAAGCTATTAATCAACTCCCTAAAAAAAAATCCCCAGGACCAGAGGGATTTACATGTGAATTCTGCCAAACATTTAAAGAACAATTAACTCCAATGCTATGTAAGCTATTTGAAAAAATAGCAAATGAAGGAGTCCTACCAAATTCCTTTTATGACACAGATATGGTACTGCTATCTAAACCAGGTAGGATAAAAACTGTAAAAGAAAATGATAGAACAATCTCCCCAATGAACATTAATGCAAAAATCTTAAATAAAATATTAGCAAAAAGATTACAGAAAATTATTCCCAGGATAATACACCATGACCAAGTAGGATTTATACTAGGAATGCAGGGCTGGTTTAATATTAGGAAAACTATTAACATAATTGACTATATCAATAACCAAATTAACAAAAAAAAAGGATCATCTCAATAGATGCAGAAAAAGCATTTGATAAAATCCAACAACTATTGCTAGTAAAAAATACTAGAGAGTATAGGAATAAATGGACTCTTCCTTAAAATAGTCAGTAGCATCTATTTAAAACCATCAGCAAGCATCATATGTAATGGTGATAAACTGGAACTATTCCCAATAAAATCAGGAGTGAAACAAAATTGCTCACTATCACCATTACTATTTAATAATAATAATAATAATAATAACAATAAGAGATGAGAAAGAGATTAAAGTAATTAGAATAGGTAATGAGGAAACCAAATTATCACTCTTTGCAGATGATATGATGGTATGCTTAGAGAACCGTAGTGATTCTACTAAAAAGCTATTAGAAATAATCCACAACTTTAGCAAAGTTGCAGGATACAAAATAAATCCCCCTAAATCATCAGCATTTTTATACATCACTAACAAAATCCAACAGCAAGAGATACAAAGAGAAATTCCATTTAAAGTAACTGCCAAATTTTAAACTATTTGGGAATCTCTCTGCCAAGAGAAAGTCAGGAATTATATGAGCAAAACTATAAAACACTTTCCACAAAAATAAATTCAAATTTAAACTACGGGAAAAATGTTAAGTGCTCTTGGATAGGTCAAGTGAATATAATAAAGATGACAATACTCCCTAATTTATTTTTTTTTAGTTATTTACCAATCAGACTCCCAAGAATCTATTTTAATAATCTAGAAAAATACAAATTTCATCTGGAAGAACAAAAATCAAGAATTTCAAGGGAACTAATGGAAAAAAAATGAAATGAAGGTGGCCTAGCTGTACCAGATCTAAAACTATATTATAAAGTAGCAGTCACCAAAACTATTTGTATTGGCTAAGAAATAGACTAGTTGATCAGTGGAATAGGTTAGGTCACAATAGGTTGACTATTTTGTCAACAACTATAGCAATCTAGTGTTTGTCAAACCAAAAGACCCCAACTTTTGGCATAAGAATGCACTATTCGTCAAAAACTGCTGGGAAAATTGGAAATTAGTATGGCAGAAACTAGGCATTGATCCATACTTTACACCATACACCAACATAAGGTCAAAATGGGTTCATAATCTAGGAATAAAGAATGATATTATAAATAAATTAGAGGAACATAGAATAGTTTACCTCTCAGACCTATGGAGGAGGAAGGAATTTGTGATCAAAAAAGAACTAGAGATCATTATTGATCACAAAATAGAAAATTTTGATTATATCAAGTTAAAAAGCTTTTGTACAAACAAAACTAATGCAGACAAGATTACAAAGGGAACAATAAACTGGGAAAACATCTTTACAGTTAAAGGTTTTGATAAAGGCCTCATTTCCAAAATATATAGAGAATTGACTCAAATTTATAAGAAATCAAGCTATTCTTTAATTGATAAATGGTGGAAGTATATGAACAGACAATTTTCAGATGATGAAATTGAAACTATTTCTACCCATATGAAAAGGTGTTCCAAATCATTATTGATCAGAGAAATGCAAATTAAGACAACTCTGAGATACCACTACACACCTGTCACATTGGCTAGAATGACAAGGAAAAATAATACTGAATGTTGGAGGAGATATTGGGACACTGGTGCATTATTGGTGGAATTGTGAATTGATCCAACCATTCTGGAGAGCAATTTGGAACTATACTCAAAAAATTAAAGTTATCAAACTGTGCATACCCTTTGATCCATCAGTGTTACTACTGGGCTTATATTCCAAAGAGATTTTTTAAAATGTGATTTTCTTCTTTTAAAATATATAATAATATGATGGTTCTCTCTGGGAGAGAGCAGGTTTCTCAGAGGGGTTTTCTGTAGGCAGCCTTAGTTGCAGTTGAAAGTAAAAATCACTCCAAAATGCAGCCAAATGATAAAAGTTCAGATCTTTTATTGTCTCCAATATAGCCCAGTTAGCTTAGAGTCCTCTCTCTCTGCTTGGTTCCAAGAGCTCTTGTAGCTTGTCCTTTGCTTCTGCCTCTGCTTTCTTCAGCCTCCAGTGAGCACAAAGATGGAATGAATCTCTTGTCTCCTTCACTTGGGCTTGGCTAGCTTTCTGGAGAGTCTTTCAGACCAGCTTGGTCTCAGTGGGGGAAGTGCAGGAGCCCAGCCACCACAGTGGTCTGAGATGAAGATGAATCTGGTTGTGCCTCTGAGAGAGTGCTTCTCCTCAACTGAACTGATGCTCCCTTCTCAGTCTTCAGCTGAACTCTGTCTGAGAGCCTTTGTCTGTTTCTTATATATGAGAGAGAGGAATTGTGGGATACGAGAGAGAGGGATTATAGGTTTCTCCCATAGTGCTCTCTGCCCCTAAGAGCTTCATGGGAGGTGTGAATTCGGATATCTCATACTAAACCCTGAAATCTCCCAAACGTGTGAACACCACTGAGTAAAAGTGTGAACACAAGCATTATATCAATTAGTTCTACTTAGTACCCTGTTTCAGGTTCTGGCCCAAAACATTAACTCTAATGAGTTAGCAGTTTGTAAAGATTCCAACAAAGAAGGGGAAAAAGACCTGTATGTGCAAGAATGTTTGTGGCAACCCTCTTTGTAATGGCCAGAAACTGGAAACTAAGTGTATGCCAATCGGAGAATGGCTAAATAAATTGTGCTATATGAATATTATGGAATATTATTATTCTATAAGAAATGATCAACATGATATTTCAAAAAGGCTTGGAGAGACTTACATGAACTGATGCTGAGTGAAATGAGCAGGACTATGAGGTCATTATATACTTCAACAACAATACTATATGATGATCAGTTCTGATGGAAGTGGCTCTATTCAATAGTGAGAGGATCCAAATCAGTTCCAACTGATCGGTAATGAACAGAATCAGCTACACCCTGCCAAAGAACACTGAAAATGAGTGTGGACCACAACATAACATTTACACTCTTTCTGTTATTGTTTGCTTGAATTTTTGTTTTTCTTCGCAGGCTATTTTTACGTTCTTTCTAAATCCTATTTTTCTTATGTAGCAAGACATATATATGTATAAATATGTATACATATATCTAACATATACTTTAACATATTTAACATGTATGGGACTACCTGCCATAGGGAGGGTGTGGAGGAAAAGAGGGGAAAAGTTGGAACAGAAGTTTTTGCACGGGTCAATGTTGGAAAATTATTAATGCATATGTTTTGGCAATAAATATCTATACTAAAAAACGAAAAAAATAAATTGAATTGATTAATTAATTGAATGGACCTAGAAAAAAATAATCTTTTTTTACTACTCTATTTTTCATTGATTTCCCCTATGAATTCATTCTATTTATTATCTGTATCACTTATTTGTCACAAATGATAAATTTCTTTTGTTAGATAGTTTGATATATTGACTTTTTGAACTTAAATGCAGTGTTGTTTGGATGAAAATTTTTAGCTTTTTTGTCATTAAAATCATGTATTATTTAATTTTTCTCACCTGTAAATCCTGTTTCAGTGAAAAAATATGTAATATTTTTAAAAACAAATCAATGGAACTTAAAATGTGATGACCACATATTTAAAATCAGCTGGAGTCAGGAATTCAGGTTAAGTGAAACATCTTCAACCTTTATTCTCAGCAGAGGTGAAGAAGGATTGAGATAGCAACATGGGCAGCTGCGACAGGAAGCCAGCTAGGAGAGGTCAAGGGGGATTGAAGATGAAAAGGGGATCGGAGGTGAAGGGCAGTCATGATAGCAATGTGAGCAGCTGTGTCAAGACGCAACCAGCAGTGTCTCTTTCCACTTTCCACTCCCCTTCCTCCACCCACCAAAAACGTCATTTCCTACACAACACATCAGGACTTGCACAAAGAGTGGGCGGGGGCCGTTCTTTCTCCAAGTATATATATTAATAGAGTATGGTTCAATTACTATTTAGCCTCACGTGCTTAGGACCTCAGTGCATCAACTCGAGCCTCAGCCCATTACATCTCCCATTTTCTTTTGTTTTAAAACACAGGTGGTCATGCCATCCCTGACTCCTCAGGGAGGTCAGAGCCCCCAAGGGGTGGTGATCACACCCTCCCTGACTTCTCAGGAAAGGAGGTGAAAGCACTAAAAAGGAGATAATCATGCCCTCCCTGACATCTCAGGAAGGGAGATGAAAAGCACCAAAGGGAAGTGGGAGTTGCTAGCGGGTTTCTGGGCTGAAGGGTCTTATTATGCACAAACCCATCAATAGGGGAGGTATTACACAAGCACATAGCAATAACGCAGAGGCTATTAGTGATGACTCTCCCCACAGCCAGTGCAGGCTTGATGTGGTGTAATAAACATGAATTGTACTTGGTTTTTAACTTTAATTTAAACTTACCTTGAACTTATCACTGTTCTTTGAAAACATTTACTCATTCATGAAAGAATATTTACAAAGTTTTCCCCAGTAACTCCTTTTATTTGTTTGTTTATTCATTGTTATTCATTCATTTTTCCTAAATAAATGAAGAACACCTGAAAAGATTTTCTGATGCCAAGTTGTCTTACAAGTTCTGAATGGCTAGCACAAGAATCATATCCTCAATCAATCACTGTGAATTTAAACACCAGTTATTTGTCATGCATTCTGCTAAGTGCTGGAGATATAATACAAAATCAAAACAGTCTGCATCCTGAAAGATCTGTATTCTACTATAGCTATAAAATATATTTGCAGATTGGTATATACTATATACATACAAAATTAATACCCCAAAAGGAGAAGTGCATGAAGGAATAAGGAGAAATCTAGAAGATGGTAATACTTAAACTTTGAAAGAACAAAATTGTTTCAAGGGGCAAAAAACATAAGTATACTTGTAAATATTTAACAACTGGATATTTTAAAAAGTGATGGTACAATTTATTAACATTTTGTCCCTTACTTTTTTTTAAATTTGAATTCCAAATTCTCTCATTCCTTCAGGCATCTTACTCACCTATTGAGAAAACAAGCAACATGATAGCCATTTTAAATGTGATGTTATACAAAACATATTTTAATATTAGCCATATTTCCAAAACAAAGTAAGAAAAATTGAGAAAAGTGAGAAAAATATGCTTCAATTTACATCCAAATCTATCATTCTCTCTCTGGAGGGAGATAGTATTCTCCATAAAGATTCTAGAGTTATGAATCATTGTATTTATCAGAGTAAGTCTTTCATTGTTTAAAGGTGAAATCAGTGAAATTAAATAACACTGAGAAATTAGCAAGTAAAATAATATAGAGCAAAAATAGAAGAAAGTCAAGGACAGAGCCTTGTACAAGTACTTAGTGGATACTTACAATTAGTATAATATGGGTGAAGATTCAGTAAAGGATGTTGAAGAATGACCATACAAGAGAACTAGGAGAATAGAATGTTACCAAAATCTAAAAAAAGAGGGACTATTCAGAAGAAGAATGTGATTTATAATGTTAAAAATTACAAAGATGTCAAGAAAGATGAATCTTGGAACAAGAAGACAAAGCAATTTTATTCAATAACCAGAGACCAATGGTAACTCTGGAGAGAGCATTTTTAGTGAATGAACATATCAAAAATGATATTGCAAAGGGTTTAGAAGAAAGAGGAAGGTGAGGGAATAGAGGCACCAATAAAAGATTGCAATCTCAATTATTTTCCTTATAAAGAATATAAAAGAAATAGTTAGCAGGGATGGTAAAATTAATTTTTTTTTTAAATTAAGCTAAAGATGGTTGTATTTGTTGGTAGCACAGATAGAGCTAAGGTAAGGGGATGGGGGAGATGTGTAGGAAGAGGGAGATATGGCATTTATATAATGCTTACATGCAAAGAATTTTTAAAAAATATTATATAACTTTTGATCCTCAAAATTGTTCTATGATATGGATACTGGTATCAAACCTATTTCATAATGAAGAAAAACAAGGCAAACAGAAGTTAAGTGATCTGCTTAGGTTCATACAACTAATAATCTTCTGAGAATAAGATTTGAAATCAGGTCTTTCTGACTTAAAGCCCAGGAAGGATGCTACCATGAGTAAGTAAGTTAGTGGAGTTAATCCACTGGAGAAGCCATGAAGAGGTCAGACCTAGAGAGCAGATAGGTTGACCTTGGCAGGGAGAAGAACAATTTTCATCCAAAAATGGTGTAAAGAAGGATATTTAGAGAGAAGATATTTAAGCTATATTAAATGAGGGGGAACAGAGAAAAAGGAGCTCTTAATGAATTATTTCATTTTTTTTCTCTTGAACTATATTGTGAGGCTCTTATCTAATAGCATGTGGTGAAGGGGAAGGCAAGGAATATTGTGGAATACTTTATAAAGATGAGAATATTTGGGACAGCCACTGTAGAAATCACAACAGTATACTTCTGGGAGAGGGACTAGTTGGGATTAGGTAACATAATTATCTAGATAGATTAACTATCTAGATGATTGGACAACAGAAATCAGGGTCATAACCTTCCTTTCCTTCTGTTCTATTCCACTCTCATCTATTCTATTTCAATATTATTAAGCATCTAATTCTACTCTACCCATATTGTCATCACCCTAATGCAAGCCCTAACTTCTTCTTGATTAGAAAAATGCAACAAAACTCTAATAGGTCCTAAAATCTCCATTTTCTTTCCATTCTTGTCCATGTTTCCTGCTGTTACTAGAATAATCTTTCTTTCTTTCTTTTTTTTTTTTTAAATTTAATTTTATTTAATAATAACTTTGTATTGACAGAATCCATGCCAGGATAATTTTTACACAGCATTATCCCTTGCAATCACTTGTGTTTCGTTTTTTCCCCTCCCTCCCTCCTCCCCCCCCAAGATGGCAAGCAGTCCTATATATGTTAAATATGTTGCAGTATATCCTAGATACAATACATATTTGCAGAACTGAACAGTTCTCCCGCTGCACAGGGAGAATTGGATTCAGAAGGTAAAAATAACTCGGGAAGAAAATCAAAAATGCAAATAGTTCACATTCATTTCCCAGTGTTCCTTCTTTGGGTGTAGCTGTTTCTGTCCATCATTTATCCAATGAAACTCAGTTAAGTCTCTTTGTCAGAGAAATCCACTTCCATCAGAATACATCCTCATACAATATCGTTGTCGAAGTGTATAATGATCTCCTGGTTCTGCTCATCTCACTTAGCATCAGTCCATGTAGGTCTCTCCAAGCCTCTCTGTATTCATCCTGCTGGTCATTCCTTACAGAGCAATAATATTCCATAACATTCATATACCACAATTTACCCAGCCATTCTCCAATTGATGGGCATCCATTCATTTTCCAGTTTCTAGCCACTACAAACAGGGCTGCTACAAACATTTTGGCACATACAGGTCCCTTTCCCTTTTTTAGTATCTCTTTGGGGTATAAGCCCAATAGAAACACTGCTGGATCAAAGGGTATGCACAGTTTGATAACTTTTTGGGCATAATTCCAGATTGCTCTCCAGAATGGCTGGATTTGTTCACAACTCCACCAACAATGCATCAGTGTCCCAGTTTTCCCGCATCCCCTCCAACATTCATCATTATTATTTCCTGTCATCTTAGCCAATCTGACAGGTGTGTAGTGGTATCTCAGAGTTGTCTTAATTTGCATTTCTCTGATCAATAATGATTTGGAACACTCTTTCATGTGAGTGGTAATAGTTTCAATTTCTTCATCTGAAAATTGTCTGTTCATATCCTTTGACCATTTATCAATTGGAGAATGGCTTGATTTCTTATAAATTTGAGTCAGTTCTCTATATATTTTGGAAATGAGGCCTTTATCAGAACCTTTAATTGTAAAGATGTTTTCCCAGTTTGTTGCTTCCCTACTAATCTTGTTTGCATTCGTTCTGTTTGTACAAAGGCTTTTTAATTTGATATAATCAAAATTTTCTATTTTGTGATTGGTAATGGTCTCTAGTTCATCTTTGGTCACAAATTTCTTTCTCCTCCACAAGTCTGAGAGATAAACTATCCTATGTTCCTCTAATTTATTTATAATCTCATTTTTTATGCCTAGATCATGGACCCATTTTGATCTTATTTTGGTATGTGGTGTTAAGTGTGGGTCCTTGCCTAATTTCTGCCATACTAATTTCCAGTTATCCCAGCAGTTTTTATCAAATAATGAAATCTTATCCCAAAAGTTAGAATCTTTGGGTTTGTCAAACACTAGATTGCTATAGTTGACTATTCTGTCTTGTGAACCTAACCTTTTCCATTGATCAACTAATCTATTTCTAAGCCAATACCAAATGGTTTTGGTGACTGCTGCTTTATAATATAATTTTAGATCAGGTACAGCTAGACCACCTTCATTTGATTTTTTTTTTTCATTAATTCCCTTGAGATTCTCGACTTTTTAGTGTTCCATATGAATTTTGTTGTTATTTTTTCTAAATCATTAAAATATTTTTTTGGAAGTCTGATTGGTATAGCAGTAAATAAATAGATTAGTTTAGGGAGTATTGTCATCTTTATTATGTTCGCTCGGCCTATCCAAGAGCACTTAATATTTTTCCAATTATTTAAGTCTGACTTTATTTGTGTGAAAACTTTTTTGTAATTTTGCTCATATAATTCCTGACTTTCCTTTGGTAGGTAGATTCCCAAATATTTTATGCTATCAACAGTTATTTTGAATGGAATTTCTCTTTGTATCTCTTGCTCTTGGATTTTGTTGGTGGTGTATAAGAATGCTGAGGATTTATGGGGATTTATTTTGTATCCTGCTACTTTGCTAAAATTATGAATTATTTCTAATAGCTTTTTAGTAGAATCTCTGGGGTTTTCTAGGTATACCATCATATCATCTGCAAAGAGTGATAGTTTGGTTTCCTCATTGCCTACTCTAATTCCTTTAATCTCTTTCTCGACTCTTATTGCAGAGGCTAGTGTTTCTAATACAATATTGAATAATAATGGTGATAGTGGGCAACCTTGTTTTACTCCAGATCTTACTGGAAAAGGTTCCAGTTTTTCCCCATTGCATATGATGCTTACTGAAGGTTTAAAATATATGCTCCTAACTATTTTAAGGAAAAGTCCTTTTATTCCTATGCTCTCAAGTGTTTTTATTAGGAATGGCTGTTGGATTTTATCAAATGCTTTTTCTGCATCTATTGAGATGATCATATGGTTTTTGTTTGGTTGGTTGTTGATATAGTCAATTATGTTAATAGTTTTCCTAATATTGAACCAGCCCTGCATTCCTGGTATAAATCCTACTTGGTCATAGTGTATTATCCTGGGGATGATTTTCTGTAATCTTTTTGCTAATATTTTATTTAAGATTTTAGCATCAATATTCATTAGGGAGATTGGTCTATAATTTTCTTTCTCTGTTTTCAGCCTACCTGGTTTAGGTATCAGTACCATATCTGTGTCATAAAAGGAGTTTGGTAGGACTCCTTCAATCCCTACTTCTTCAAATAGTTTATTTAGCATTGGAGTTAATTGATCTTTAAATGTTTGATAGAATTCAGATGTAAATCCATCTGGTCCTGGGGTTTTTTTCTTAGGGAGTTGATTGATAGTTTGTTCTATTTCTTTTTCTGAGATAGGAGTGTTTAGGATATTTACTTCTTCCTCTGTTAGTTTAGGCAAGTTATATTTTTGAAGGTATTCTTCTATTTCATTTAAGTTGTCGAATTTATTGGCGTAAAGTTGGGCAAAGTAACTCCTAATTATTGCTCTAATTTCCTCTTTGTTAGTGGTGAGTTCTCCCTTTTCATTTTTAAGACTAACAATTTGATTTTCCTCTTTCCTTTTTTTAATCAGATTTACTAAAGGTTTGTCTATTTTGTTGGTTTTTTCATAGAACCAACTCTTAGTTTTATTAATTAATTCAATAGTTTTTTTACTTTCAATTTTATTGATCTCTCCTTTTTTTTTTTTGAATTTCAAGTTTAGTGTTTGATTGGGGGTTTTTAATTTGTTCCTTTTCTAGCATTTTTAGTTGCAAGTCCAATTCATTGACCTTCTCTTTCTCTATTTTATACAAATAGACCTCTAGAGATATGAGATTTCCCCTTATTACCGCTTTGGCTGCATCCCATACATTTTGGTATGATGTCTCATTATTATCGTTTTCTTGGATGAAGTTATTAATTATGTCTATAATTTGCTGTTTCACCCAATCATTCTTTAGTATGAGATTATTTAGTTTCCAATTATTTTTTGGTCTACTTTCCTGTGGCTTTTTATTGAATGTAATTTTCAATGCATCATGGTCTGAAAAGGATGCATTTACTATTTCTGCCTTACTGCATTTGAGTTTGAGGTTTTTATGTCCTAATATATGGTCAATTTTTGTATAAGTTCCATGAACTGCTGAAAAGAAGGTGTACTCCTTTCTGTCCCCATTACATTTTCTCCAGAGATCTATCATATCTAACTTTTCTAGTATTCTGTTTACCTCTTTGACTTCTTTCTTATTTATTTTGTGGTTTGATTTATCTAATTTTGAGAGTGCAAGGTTGATATCTCCCACTATTATAGTTTTACTGTCTATTTCTTCTTGCAGCTCTCTTAATTTCTCTTTTAAGAATTTAGATGCTACACTACTTGGTGCATATATGTTTAATATAGATATTTCTTCATTATTCATTCTACCCTTTAGCAAGATATAGTGCCCTTCCTCATCTCTTTTGATTAGATCAATTTTTGCTTTAGCTTGATCTGAGATCAGGATGGCTACCCCTGCTTTTTTGACTTCACCTGAAGCATAATAGGTTTTGCTCCAACCTTTTACCTTTAACTTGCATGTATCACCCCGCTTCAGGTGTGTTTCCTGTAAACAACATATTGTAGGATTCTGGCTTTTGACCCATTCTGCTAACCGCTTCCTCTTTATAGAGGAGTTTACCCCGTTCACATTTATGGTTAAAATGACCAATTCTGTATTACTTGCCATCTTGTTAACCCCGGTTTATGCTTTTCTCCCTTCTTGCTCCCTTACCCCCCTTCCCAGTATTAAGCTTGTGAGCACCACTTGCTTCTCACAGCCCTCCCTTTTTTAGTATCCCTCCCCTCCCCCCTGAAAGTCCCCCCCCCAACTTACGCCTTTCCCTCCCAGTTACCGTATTCCCTTCCACTTAGCTTATTCCTTCCCTTTTCACTTTTCCCTTCTCACTTTTCAATGAGGTGGGAGAAGTTTCACCATAGATTGAATATGTCTAAAATTCTTCTCTTAATGCCAATTCTGAAAGCAGTAAAATACTCACTATATTCATCCCTCTCCATTCTTTCTCTCAGATATACTAGGTTTTCTTTGCCTCTTCATGAAATGTAGTACCCCCACTTTCCCTTTTTTCTGGTACAATGTCCTTTCCACATCTAGTTTCTAGAACATGGTATACAAGTATTCTTTATACATCTTTATAGCCGAAATATAGTTCCCAAGATTAATCTTTACCTTTTTAGATTTCTCTTGAGTTCTGTGCTTGTAGATCAATTTTTTGTTAAGTTCTGGCTTTTTCATCAGAAATAGATGAAATTCGCTTATTTCGTTGAATTTCCATCTTCTTCCCTGGAAAAAGATGCTCAATCTCGCTGGGTAAGTTATTTTTGGTTGCATACCAAGTTCCTTAGCCTTTCGGAATATCATATTCCAGGCCCTTCGATCCTTTAATGTGGATGCTGCCAGATCCTGGGTGATCCTTATTGTGGCTCCTTGATACTTGAATTGGGTTTTTCTAGCCGCTTGCAGTATTTTTTCCTTCGCCTGAGGGTTCTGGCATTTGGCCACTATATTCCTTGGTGTTTTGATTTTAGGATCCCTTTCAGTAGGGGATCGATGAATTCTTTCAATGTCTATTTTACCTTCTGTTTCTATGACTTCTGGGCAGTTCTCTTTGATAATTTCCTGGAAAATAGTGTCCAGGCTCTTTTTTTCATCATACTTTTCTGGAAGTCCGATGATTCTCAGGTTGTCTCTCCTGGATCTGTTTTCCAGGTCTGTTGTCTTCCCCAGAAGGTATTTCACATTCTTTTCCATTGTTTGATTTTTTTGGATTTGCTTGACTGATTCTTCTTGTCTCCTCGAGTCATTCAATTCCAATTGTTCGACCCTGATTTTCAGTGAGGTATTTTCTTCACTCACTTTTTAAAGATCTTTTTCTAATTGTCCAATTGAGTTCTTTTGTTCTGTGGAATTTTTTTCCATTTCGCCAATTTTGTTTTCCAGTTCACCAATCCTATTTTTCAAGGATTTGGTTTCTTTATCCACTCTCTCTTTAACTGACTTCTCCAGGCTCTTTTGCCAAGCCTCCCTCTCCTTTTGCAGAGCCTCACTCTGCTTTTGCCAAGTCTCCCTCTCCTTTTGCCAAGCCTCTCTCTCCTTTTGCCAAGCCTCCTTCCCCTTTTGCAAAGCCTCCCTCTCCTTTTCCCATTTTTCTTCTAGCTCCCTTGTGAGAGCCTTTTTAATTTCCTCCATGAGATTCATCTGTGCTGAGGAACATATGATCTCCTCCTTTGGGGATTCACCTGGGGACTGTTTGTTTTTAGTCTCCTCAGGATTTGTAGTCTGCTCTTTATCTGTATAGAAGCTGTCAAGGGTTAAATTCTTTTTCAGCTTCTTGCTCATTCTGTCTAATAATCAAAGACAAACTATCAAAGAAACAGAAGAAAAAAAAAACCCTTGAGTGGAGGCTGCTTTCTTTGGGGGAGGGGCAGGGTATTCGTGAGGCACGGGTCCTACTGTGCTATGGCGCCTGCACGCTGAGACATGTGGGGGAGGAGTGGCCAGGTCCTGAGAGACTCCAGCTGTTTGGGGCTGTATTCTTCATCCTCGGTGTTTTTAGCTTCTCTGCTGGGCTGCTGACTCGCTGCCGGAGCAAAGTATCTAATCCTGTAGCAAAGCTCTCCCCGCAGAGACGGCTGCGATCACGCCCCACCCCCTCTCTGCTCTGCTCGGCTTTGAGCTGCTATCTGTGCTCTCACTGCAGCTGCTGCCCGCAGACTGCTTCCGATCTAAATACCGTCCCCGCCCTGGCGCAAAAACAGACCTTTCTTGACCAGTCTCAAGGATGGTTTCTCTTGGTAAGTAGTTGTATGTTTTTTTTCAGTCGAGCATTAATTCAGAGGCATGAAATGAAATGGATAGTGAGAGAAAAACATGGAGGTTACACAGCAGTGTATTTCCTCTCCGCCATCTTGGCCGGAAGTCCCCTAGAATAATCTTTCTTAAGATGATATCTGAGTATATCAAATGAGATTTTATGGAAAATATTTTTTGTTTTGTAGAAATATAAATGCCAATTATTATTACTATTACCATCATCATCCATTTTGTCATTCTTTTTAAAAGCCTTTGGTTTTCTTAGTTACATACCAAATAAAATTTTAACTTCTGGTCCTGGAATTTAAGACCTTCCATAATTTGACATCATTTTATATTGCCAGATTTAATGTATACTATTTTCTTCCTTACACACTACAATCTAGTTGCATTCTACTATTTCTTTTCTATTTCTAATTAATAGCCTCCACTTTTCAAAATCTTATTTTTACTCATTCCACTGTCATTCCTATACATCATTTTTAATTCTTTCTATTTAATTTCTAATTATAGTCTATTGAATCCTAATTTTAAAGTCAATACAAATGTTATTTTCTTTATTGTGACATTCAAATCAATTCCTCATATCAGAGATTTAGAGCTATAAGAGACATTGAAGACTTTTTGGTCTAACCTTTCATTTTATGTATATGGAACAGAGGTCAGGAGAGGCAAGTAATTTGCTTAAGGTCACATATGTAATAAAGAAAAAAGAAAGAAAAGATTCAAACAGAAGCCCTTTACTTTTAAATCTAACACATTTTCCATTGTACCCCCTTGATTGCAACATGGATTTATTAAGTGCCTGCCATAGGCAAGACAGTGTGCTAGGCCCTGGGGACATAAAGAAAGAGCCCGTGACTTCAAGAAATTTACATTCTACTGGATATTTTGCTATCCACTTCCAATTGGTAACCTTATCCCGAAATCTTTTCACACACACACACACACACACACACACACACACACACACACACCCCTTTTGTGTGTTCTTCTAAAAAGTTCACATCCCCTCTGTTACTTTTATTCTATACTGTATTCTAGTTACATTTCATTCTAATAATGTGTGTCATTTTGATATCTCATTCCATTCTGTTATAAGCTTCAAGAGAGCAGGAATTTCAAATGAAATTTATATCTCCCCCAATCCTCAAAGTGTTGCTCTGCACATAATAGATGTTTATTATAGTGTTTAAGTGGAATTTATTAAGATAGAATAATATAAATTAGTAAATATATGTTCTAAAGAAATAATATGGCTAATTAAGTAATAGAATAATCTCAAAAATCATCTCTTATTAATGTATTGTCTGATTAGAAAATCAACTACTCTTATATCAGAAAATCAATTTACATGAATTCTTTTGTAGGATCATAAAATTTGGGACACTATAGATCATCTAGTCCCAGTTTTAATTTTACAGACTTAGGAAATTGAGGCAGAAGGTGGTTTAAGTAACTTATCCAAGATAAGGCAAACAGCAATTGGCTGAACTGGAATTCAAACTCAGATCCTTTATCTCCAAAACCATATTTCTTCAACTGCAGGACCCTTTAGCTTACAATACCAACCCTCGCCCCTCAGTCCCCCCCCCATAAAAAAATTCTTAGTTTATTTATTTAGAATTTACATGATTAATGAACTTTTAAACTAGTGTTATCAGACTGTGATGTTTATATGTTGCTAACATTATTTATTTACTTTCTTTGTTTCCATTTGCCACTTCTAGTCTTTTTGAAGCAATTGCTTATATATATCAGCCACAGCAGTTAATGAAAGAGAGCAGCATTTTGAGACACCCAAAATTTCATCACTGAATCTATTTAAGGGAAAAATAGAGAGAAAAGCATCCAGTCATTCTTCCTCTAATCTCTTACTGATTTTCAATGCAAATACTGGCAGGCTCACTTGTGGCCACAGGATTTAGTTACTCACTTGACTGAAAAGCATGTCAATGTAAATTCAGGCAGCTAAACCAGCATGCAAATCTCGGGGGTTTCAGCAAGTTATAATTCAGCCACAGCATTAGCAAAACAAGATAGCAATTATGCAAGGAATCAGCTGAAAGGTTATTTTTAATTTAAAATTTTGCATCTTTTACAGCTGTTAAAAAACATGAAATACAAACTATTTCTCCCTGCAAAACTCACCCTTTAGAAGCCCAAATCCATGTGGTAGCTATGTACCAGTACGTTCTGAAGTGATTCTCAAAAACCTGATGTATAAGAACAAATTGTCTCTAAGTGAGGTTAAATGACTATATTTTCAACATTTTTATTAATAATCATCCAGACAAAAATGTATATCGATACCGTTAAAGCTTGCTGTTTACTAGAAGTACGTTCTATGCAAACTTGTGCTCTCCAAGCATTTCTCATTTCTGCTCAAACTATTTGCCTTTCATTATCAATGAGTGATACTGAGAACTGAAAAGTAGTCAGATTGAACCTTCAATAGAAGCATGGAGCTTTTCTTCTGCATTGTGTTGTTGATATTGTCT
Organism: Antechinus flavipes; assembly: GCF_016432865.1. Classification (NCBI taxonomy): domain Eukaryota; kingdom Metazoa; phylum Chordata; class Mammalia; order Dasyuromorphia; family Dasyuridae; genus Antechinus; species Antechinus flavipes. The sequence goes on along the minus strand of NC_067399.1, from coordinate 305,539,309 downwards.
TTCCTTTATTTGCTTTAAGTCTAAGGAAAAGGAGATGGGAAAGTCATGTGTCAAAGACAAAGTACAATTGGCTGGTAGTCTGAATGATCCAATCATGGCCAAAAGCCCAGGAGGCTTAAGAAAACAATCAAACAACAAAACAAATAAAGAAAAGCAAACAAGATGATTCCCACTGCCCTAGGTAAAATGTCTGTATAGGAATTATGGAAAGACAAAAGAATCACACAAGATGAAAAATTATGAATGGATTGGGATCCCCGAACTACAGAATCTCAAAGCTTCAGGAGACCTCAGAGATCATCCAGTGCAATACATATCTGATCAGAAATTCTTCCTACAATATCCTCAGATCATCCATTCTCTGCCAAAAAATCTCAAATAAAAAATTCATTACATATTATGATAATTTAAAAATATTTGGTTTATTGTATATACTATATTGTATATACTGAGACCATAAGAAAGCAAAAGCAAAGAACACAAGGAGGGACTGTCTCTTGTACATGTGTGTCACAATTTCACTCCGTACCCTTCAAATATAAAGCATTATTTTCTAAGGTACATTGGACTCTCTTTTGCAAGCAACTACTCCCATTAAAACAAGTATCATTACAATTCCAAAAACCAAGTGGGAGTCCATTCTACCTTTAAACTGCTCTATTATTCAAAGTTTTCTATTTTTTAAATTTCTCTACAGCAAGTCTAAATCTATGTCTCTCTGTCTTTCACTTGTTCCTAGTTTTGCTTTTTGAGACAAACAGAATTAATCTATGCTAAAGTAAAAGTCTAAAAGTCTATGAATGATGGCATGAGAGAGACTACTGATAAGATTATCAGGTGAAGAAATGATTATTTCATGGATACTTAGGTAGAGGTTGCTTTTTACTAGTGGATCTAGCTCTGTTTAAGTCCTGAACTGGGAACTCAAATAGCAAAATAATACTCTCAAACAATGCTTCTGATTATTGAGGTGAAAATAGGTACTATCAATGTACAATGAGAATTATAGAATGATCACTAGCATTTCTCAAAGTGTTTGGCCTAAAGGATTTCAACAGTTTGAAAAAATAAAAAGGAGCTCAAAGAAATTTTGTATATGTGTAATATTTATTTTATTGGAATTATAAAGCCCTTAATATTGTTATTAATAATATGATATTGATCTCAAATATTATACTCACCCAACCCCAATCCTACCTCTGAAAGATCCTTAGGGAGGTACAGTCATCCTGGGACCACATATTAAAAACAATTGGTATTAGAAACAGTGGTTCCAAGTATTAAATGATTAAAAATCTCTCAGCTAAGATATAGCTTTATATCCTACTCAGGGGCTAGATGAAAAGGTACTCATACTTTGAGCCCATTCCTTACCTTGCCTAGGCTACTTCTCAGAATGTAAAAGGGAGTTTATCACTATTTCATGAAAAATTCTCCTTAGCAGGTCTTGCATGAAACATCTATAAATGGCACAAAAGTAAGAATTTGGAATAGAACTAGCACAGGCTTCACTTCAACCAAAGATGGTTGGAAAGCCAGGAGCTGAAACAAAACAAAACAAAAAAATGAATCCCAGGGAAACAGAAAATGAAGTAGGAAAAAACAAACAAACAAACAAAAAATATGCCTTAAGACATGAATAGGTGATTGATTAGACAGGCAATCAAATACAGTTAGAATAAAATTTGGTCTTTACCGATCTATTCCCTATCTCTAGTCTTTCCTCTAAGCTCTCTTCCACATAATAGTTAGTAAATTTAAAATCAGCACAAAACTGACAATATCATTCCTCTGGGCAAAAAATTAGAGCAATCCTCCTTTGTCTGAAGGATACAATAGAAACTGGGAAATCCTTATGATTTAGCTCTGATTTATCTTTCTAGACTGATTTCATATTTAAAAACAAAACAAAACTTGTGTCTTGCAAAATTGGCCTTGTTGTCTATACCCAACATGCCATATCTGGGCTCCATACATATTAAAAAGCCAATTCTCTTTCCTAGAGTATTTTCCCTCCTCACCTCTGCCTCTTGGAATCCCAACATTCTTTGTGTCCTTCCTTTAGTATGACTTTAACCTCATGTACCAGTATTTTTCTGGTTATCTTAGTTCTTAGTACTTTTTCCACCTCTAAGATGATTTTGTACAGGGGCAGCTAAATAGCACAGTGCATAGAACACTAACCCTGAAGTCAGAGGCCCAGAGTTCAAATCCAGTCTCAGACACTTAACACTTACTAGCAGTGTGACCCTGAGCAAGTCACTTAATCCCAATTGCCTTGAAAAAACAAACAAACAAACAAATCCAAAAAGTAAACATAGTTTGTATTAATTTAGTTGCATATGCCTTATGTCCTTAAAGTGGAAAGGTGTGTTTGAATTTCTGATCCTTTGTGCCTAGCATAACGTCTTACACTGTTCTTTCTTGTTGTAGATCTATGATTTTACTTATTTTTTTTCAAATAAAGAAAAACAAAAACAAAAAACACTTATTGTTTTGGAAACTCCTTCCAGTGAAACACTTTAACAACAAGGTTGTTAACCTTTCTATGTAAGAAAAATATACTGACTAGCTAATATATAAATCTATTGACTGGTTAAATGCCTTATCTGTGATCTTACAGTTAACCCTGAATCTTACATAGGACTTTAATCCATCTGAATCTTTCTGTCAATAAGACCAGCTCTACATCCACTATGCAACACTTTTTTGCCAATAGTCAGTACTTGATAAACATTGGATCAATTGATATAATAACAACAGCTATAATAATAGCTAGCATTGATAGAGCATTTTGAGTTTGCAAATAATTATATAAATATTATTTTATCTTGTTGGGTAAATGCTTATTTTTCTCTTCATTTTATATACATATATACTGAAATAGCAAGAAGCTAAATAATTTTTCCAGGGCTCCACAGCTAAATCTGAGGCTACATTTATACTTTGGTCTTTTTGACCTCCAGTTCAGCATCCTATCTAACTCACAATTATTCTAATAGCTTCTCAATATGACATAGTCCTTTAATTACTTGAAAAAGATTATCACATCCTTCCCTTGAGATTTCTTTTCTTCGTAGTAAAAATTTCCAGGTTTATTCAGCCAATTTGTAGTTATGGAGGTAATGTTCAGATCAATCAATACATTAACCTTCATCAACCACTTTCCCTTAAAATATAACTTTTAAAAACCACTGAACCTATTAATATTCATTACCTATCACATTAGTCCAAAGTAAAAGAAATGTTTCCAAAATAATCAGAAATTAGTAAGTACAAGAAGTACAGGGATATTCATGTTTATATACACACATGTATATGTTTATGTGTATGCTTATATTGAATATTTGCATAAGTGTATGTGTGCATATGTGTATAATGTAAGAAAGATCAAGAATGGTTCAGTGTGTATCATATCTATCACAATCATTTCCTTTAACAATATATGCTTCTAAAAAAGAAAATACATATGATTAAGTTCTGAATAAAGTATTGGAGGTAACAGTGATATCAGTTTGGGAGAAATAATAGTTGTCCGTGTGTCTTTGTTTATGAAACTAGGATAAAGGCTAAGTTGAAATCGCTTTGTTCTGAATATAGAGTGGTCCCTTTATTGATTGCTGATTCTCATCCTCTTCATTCTCACCAACAACAACAAAAATCTGACTTTGTTCCTAGCCTACATTAGCACAGTCAGCCCATAAAACCCCTTTTGCTTTCTCAACTGGATTTTCTCTGAAAAGATATTTAGCACTATGGGGATAATATAACTCTTCACAAGCCCATTCTACATGATTGTGTAGTCACAGCTCATGGGTTTCTAAAAGGTCAAGTTCCCTCTTTGGATTTTCAGTATTGCAGTAATCACTTTTTTTCCTTTTTTTCCCCCTCTCTTCTTTAAGTACTACTTTAAGTCTCCACTGTGTCTTGCTCCTGCCTATCAAGGGTGTCTATATTTTAGTTTCTACATATAGTAATAATGTGGCCCACTCATACAATGAAAGATAAAGATGTAGATTGGCCTTATTTCCAAAACACAAGTTCAGAAATTTTTACTCCTTATCCTTGTTTTATAAATTGTTGCCTGTAGTCTTGCTGAAAATAATGGCAAGTATGCATCTGAGTATTTGTTTGTGTGTAATCCCACTATCATATTTAGAATTTGAAGGAAATTTAAGAAGTCTAATTTAACCTTCACATTTTATAGATGAGATTAAGGAGGCCAAGAAATGTTAAATTACTTAGAAATACATAACATAGATTCAAATGAGGTATTCTGGCTCCAAATACATTGTTCTTTACACAAGAGTCAACAAATCTTCATTGTGTTACCAACAGAAATTTTTTCTAATACCTACTGTGTATAGGATATTCTGCTGAGTATAGACTACTAAAACTTATCATTTTTAATAGCTCAAAGGCAAAAGAAACTTCTCAACTCCTCTCAATAATGTCTTGCCATGAAAAATGATATATTTTATTAGATGGTTAAATTCCTTCTTTCCCAGAAAAATACAGTGTTAGCATTCCCACTGAGATAGACAAACGACAAAAAATAATCCACAAATTCCACATGAGAGACTGTGCATATGTGCAGACTGAAAAACAGGCTAGGGAGAATACTAAACTGTGCTATATGAAATTTCTATCACAGCTTACTTTTTATAATCAATATGGAAACATTAACTGAGTAGTGAGGCAGGATAGAAACTAGAACTGTGATTTCACTGGCATAGAGAGATTCCCTATGAGACATTTTTTCTACCAGTTCAGGTCAGCATTTTCTCTGCAATGTTCAGTCTTCAAAAGTGGTTTAGAATGAGAGGTTAAGTGATTTGGCCAGAGACAAACAACCAGTATGCCTCAGGGGTGATATTGAATATAAGCCTTAACAAACATGAGCATGTCAATACAGTAAGAAAAGAAAAAGAGAATTTTACATGAAACTGAATTTCTATTATGTAATTTTAACTGCACATTAAATAAAAATGATAGTATAAAATCATAGATTTTATACAGCCATTTCTAACCTTTGTGCTCTCATATGTTGATACTTCTTTATTTTTTTTCCTTTTTATCATTATAACTACTGTATACTTCAAACATAGAGAAACATGCAAAACAATCTCCTTTCCCATAAGTCTTCCTTTAAAAAATAATTGTTGTCATGAAAAGCAAATTCACATTGTACTGCTGATGTCTCAATATGTTTTGTTTTGTGCATACAGTCCATCACATTTCTGCCAAGAGATAAGATGCATATTTCATCATCAGTCTTCTGCAGTCATTATTGGTGAGTAATTGTATTGATCAGAGTTCTTCGATTTTTCAAAATATTTTTCCTACAGTGTTTCAGTCATGGTATAAATTGTCCTAAATATTATGCTTATATTACTCTGTGTCAGTAGAGACAAGTAAATCTTTTCAGTTTTTGCTCCTTAAAATTTTTTTTAATCACTTCTTATAACAGCATTATATTTTATTACATTCATTTACTATAACTGTTCAACCATTCCCTAATTGAAAATAAACTATTTGATTTACATTTCTTTAGTGTAAAAATATTATAATAAATAAATATAAAAATACATATAAATATGTGTACCTTTTGCTTATGACTTATTTTTGGTTATATGCCTAATAATGGTAACATTATCTAAGGAAAGTGATACAATGTAGTAACTTTTTCAGCTATTCCAAGATGCTTTTCAGAAGAATTGGGCTAATTCATAGTTCTAACTATAGTACCATAGTATGGTTATTTTCAAAGTAATCATGCCATCTATTTCCCATTTCTATTTCTTTTCATCATTTTTTTTTCTTTGCCAGTGTGATGAGTGTGAGATAGAACCACAGATTTGTTATAATCTGCTTTTCTCTTATTATTACTTTGGAACATTTAAAACTATAACAACCAACTTTTGCAAATGATTTTCTACAGTAGACTGCATTATCATTATCATTCCACTGATGAGATAATAAGTAACTGAAGTCCTTTATATAATTGCTTCTATCATGTAAATAATACTACTGTTTCTGCTTATTTTGCTTTACTTCTTGTTATCATATTGCTTGGATTTTTTTCATATTTGGCTTTTCTTACATAATGTAATAATATTCCATTGTAATCATATGTCAAAATTTTCTTAGTGTTTTCTCATTTGGTATGTATCTACTTGACTTCCATTCCTTCCTACTATAAAAAGCACTAATACATATATGTACACCAACATACACATATACAAATCCATCTAAAACACTTTGAACCATATGGGAGAATTTCCTTAGGGAAAATTGGAAAGAAACATAGAATACTTTTATCAATGAAGGGCATAAATATAAGAAAGAACAAGATTTTTCTCTCTACCTGTTTGTCTATCTATTTATTTTCCTCTTCTTCTTTCTTCTTCCTTTTTCTTCTTCTTCTTCATTCCCTCTTCAATATATGTGAGATATTTTCTTCTGTCTTTGATTTTATTTTTCAAAGGATTGTACAGGTTGGTAACTTTTCTACATTCTAATTTTTTTACAGAAGAATTAGACCAATTCATAGCTCCATAGCTATTACAGTATTGTACCTATCTTTCTACAAAATGCCTCTTGTTAATGTTCCCAAGAGTCAAACTATGCTATTTCACTTAGTAGAACAATTAGTTGAAAAATTGGGAATAAGTCAAACCATAAGTGTATACCAATCATCTTTCCTTCTCTTTCTTTTCACTTTTTAAAAGAGCAATGTCTACATGAAACCCTACAACCAACTCACCTTTTTTTTTTCTCCCATTAAATGAGCAAAGTGCAATAAATGATGGTATCATATTATTTTATAGACATGACATTCAATCCATGTCAAATTTGTAATCCAAAATGGTTGGAGAGAGAAGGGACAATTATAGGGACCAGCAAAATACTAGCAGTATAATCTTATTTCTTTGAGCCAGCAAATTAAGGAATGATTCCTTGTATATATTCCAAAAGAAGGCATGAAAGATTTCACAAATTAACCCAAGATATCAAAAATGTTCTTATTTTACTTCATATAATTTTTTTTAATAAGTGATGAACTGAAATATATTAACTTGCTCAGTAAGGTTTTATTTTTCAACAGGAAAACAGATTCCCAAAATAACTTGCAGTATCAATAGTAATGCTGATTAGTTTTGATTAATATAGAAACTTGCATAATGCACTAATTTGGACAAAGCACATGTTTGAGGTCCTTGTCTTGAATTCCCAACCAGTATTGAAATTAGCTTTCAAGCAACTGAATACCAGCAGAAGATAGAGGATATAACTGATGGAGGAACATACAGATTAATTTCAAATGGAATGAGAAAAATGAGGTTCAAGTGAGGTGAAAAGGCAATGGGGAATTTTGACAGGAAAAAGTCTTCTATTTCTATTCAAGGAAATTGTCTTTTAGTCTGAATGTATGTTTAAAGAAAGTTTTATATTGTAAAACAATAGTATTAGGATTCTGAGAGTGTTACCTCTCTAGTGTGGGGGCATCTGAGTATAAAACATCAAAGATAGTCTGGGGAAGTCAGTGGAGCTATTAACCTGAGGCCAAGAATAGTAGAAAGGCCCTGAGCATAGGGCCTATCCATTCACTCAACTCTGCAAATAGCTAAAGGTGACCCTGAGATAAGAATCAGGGACTAAGTAGAAAATCTAACAGAGTATGTGAATTTTTGAAATAGAAAGAGATGTCAGAAGTGTGTTTGTGTGTGTATACCACAGGAAGGAATGATTACAAATGCTAGGGGGTGACTGAAAGCATGTCAAGGTACTTGGTATTTGTGAGGATTTAGGCTTAGAAGTGAAAGGAGTCAAGTTTTCGATAAAAGGTGGAATCATTTCTTGTTACCTAATGAATTTACTTCCAGCAATCTAGTGTGGTCAGAGAGAGAAAAGAGATGAAGAATCTGGGTCCCAACATGAGACCCAGGCTATTAGAAAATGTCTATATCTTGTAAGATAAGAGTGGAGGGGGGGGGAAATCTTTGTGGGCCAGAGAGGGAAAGTTTTTGATTTGTGATTACTAATTTATGTTAAATACTTAAAAGTGTCTACAATTATGTAGATCTCCAATGTGGTCCCAGGTTAAAAATCCTTGAAATTTATCTTGTTTTGATGACTGAGAAAGTTCAATGTCTAACCATGGTTTCTGGTTTTTTCCCATGTCAGGGCCTCCTACAATACTAATAAAGACATTCAACATAACTATGTGATTTTCTTTGTTATTTTAAAGTATGTATATATTACTTATTGTGAAATAATTAGAAAATATAGTCAAAGGGGGAAAATTGTATATAATACAAATAAAGACATAGAAATCCAAAAATTGGCAAAATCTTGACGACATTAAAAGAAAGTACCCAAAAGGAGAAATATAATATTCCATTTCTGTTTTGGCCAGACCACAGTTACTAGACTGTGTTCAATTTGAGTAATAATACTTTAGAAGTAATATTAACAAACTGGGATATATCCACAGAATGTCATCAGAATACTGAGGATCTAGAGAAGGATCTGGGAATGTTTATTTTAGAGAGAACTACATTTTTAGGAGTATGGAGATGGGGGAGGATAAATGTCAATTATTAGAATGATTTCTGTGGACAACATGAATGACATCTTGCTTTGCTTTTCTTGAAAAGACAACACTAGAAGCAATGCATAGAAGAAACAGAGTAACAAATAAAAGAGGGAACATTTTTCCCTTTTCCTTTGGGAAAAAATGTTCCAATAAAATTTTCCTAAATCAGATAGTGCTTTGAAGGTAGAGGATTTGCAATCATTTGAATTTATCAAGATAATGCAAATCAAATATGGAGAACCAGGGATCCTTATTGATGTGTTGGGCTTATATGATGTAGTAGATGAATTGTGTAGTTCCTTTCATATTTTCTGATTTTGTGGGAAAGCTTGAAACCCGTGCCACTTCTCAAGTAAAGTTGATTATATGTAACTTAGACTGGAGGATGGGTTGATGGCAGAGGTTATTAAGAGAATCATTGAATCAAGTCATGAACCCAAAAAGAAGAAAATAGTGGTATCAGGAGCTGTCTCAGCCTGTGAATGATACACATTTTCTCAAATCCCACATCCTCAAAATATCTTTCCATTGTCCTCCAAAAACAAACCATACTTACACATACACTCTTTGACACTATAAAGGCTAAGGAATTCAGGGAATAATAATATCAATTGTGTGTGTCAATAGAGGTAAAAAAAAACAAAACACTGTATATAAAATCTTTATACTCATTCTTATTATATTTTCTTGAATTCAGAGGTTCAAACATAAAAATACTTATTGGCCTATATAGCAGGGTCTTCTATTCAAATTTACTCCATACTATGATAAAAAGAAATGTTAAAACATCTTTCACTATTTACTTCAAAACTTAGCAATTACATTAATAAAGTCATGCTTAAAAAGCTCCAAATTAAAATCTTCATCTGAGGGGTTGTTTTTTGTTTTTGTTTTTGCATTTGCCAGCTAGGTTTCAAGAAACATTCTTTGTTCTAGAAGGTTATCATGGCATTTCCCAAATTCTTCAAAGTTGTGATACTTTTGGATTGCCAAAAAATAAAAACAAAAACTATTTAAAGCAAAATGATTACTTATTCTGCCCTTGTTCTCTTTAGCTTCCCCAAAGTCCTCTAGAATTTTCCATAATCCTGTTTATCGAGAGTGTTGGAGATACTACATTTTTGACAGCCATATCATTCTATTAGAGCATGCAACATTTCCTTTTTCTCTGAAGGACAACAAACTAAAATGTTTCATGTTGATTTTCAAAGGCACACCAGCAAGTCTGTCTTTCTAGACAGTTGGCACACCTGAGTGTATTCTGTTTCCAGAACTGCATCAAGATAGATTTCAATATCCCAGCTGGTGATCAAATTCGTGATATTACAAGCCTTGCAACCAAAGGCATTTTCTCTCACTGAAACTCAAAGTCAATTTCAATTATATTGTGCTGCTAGTTTTGTGAACTCCTGGTGCTGAATTATCTTTTCCCCTAAAGTCTGGTCCAGATGCAATTTGCAAATATATCCCTTTTGTTACTACAATATACAAGATAGGGCAGTGCATTGAGCAAGACTGATTCAATCAGGCTTCCTGTTAGCTTATGCTTGGTGTTGGAATGAAATGAGACACTTGAAGGTCATTCAACAGTTAGCAAAATGAAGTTTATTCAGCCACTATATAAAAAGGGTGCTCACCAAGGACAAAATAGCACACAGATTGAAGAAACATTCTTTCACATAGAAGTAGCTGTTTTCCAGGGGAAAGTGAGCTGACTGAGAATCTTAAGACATCCACCAAGTCTGAAAGGCCCTGTCCATATGTGGGTAGGTATTTTATGCTATTTGAGAACCAGAAAGCTGAATCAATCTACAGAGAAGTCACCAAGAAGAGGTAGTCAGGGATTAATAGTTAGCTACCAGGACCTGGTTCCTTGTCTTTTTAAGTTATTGGGGGTAAGGAACAAAAGATTAAAAATAAAATAAGAACAACAAAAGAAACTAGGCTGAGTCACATGACTGGGCAAGCCCAGGCCCCAAGCAAGGAAACTAGATTATGAAAGAGATAATAAAGGATTTGGACTTTAACACCTTGTTGTTCTTCAGGTGATTACTCAATTAAAAGGAAGGCTGCTCCAGAGACCTCCAGAAAACCAAATAAGAACATTATACAGTGTATTCCTGGTTCTTGTTTTGCTCAGCATCAATTCATGTAAATCTTTCCCAGCTTTTCTAAAGTCAAGTTGTTCATCATTTTTTTTTTATTATAGCTTTTTATTTACAAATTATATGCATGGGTAATTTTACAGCATTGACAATGGCCAAACCTTTTGTTCCAATGTTTCCCCTCCTTCCTCCCACCCCCTCCCCCAGATGGCAGGTTGACTAATACATGTTAAATATGTTAAAGTATAAATTAAATACAATAAAAGTATACATGTCCAAACAGTTATTTTGCTGTACAAAAAGAATCGGACTTTGAAATAGTGTATAATTAGCCTGTGAAGGAAATTTAAAATGCAGGTGGACAAAAATATAGGGATTGGGAATTCTTTGTAGTGGTTCATAGTCATCTCCCAGAGTTCTTTCATTGGTGTAGCTGCTTCAATTCATTACTGTCCATTTTGCCTTTCATAAAGTTTTCTAATTGTTCTTTGGTCATAAATTCTTCTTTTCTCCAAATATCCCATAGGCAAATTATTCCTTGTTCTTCAAATTTGTTTATGGTATCATTCTTTATGCCCAAAGCACATAACCATTTTGGGCATAATTTAGTATGGGGTTAAAGAATTATTTTTAATCTTAACATTGAAAAATGATATATTATCAAATAGCAATACTTTCTCACCTTGTTCTCTAAAGAAACACTACATTTGTATTATGTGCCAAGCACATGCTAAGTGCTGGGGATACAAACAAGAGGCAAAAAATTGTCCTGTCCTCAAGGAGCTTACGGTATAAGGGGGGAAGAAAATGCAAAGAAATATATACAAAGCAAATTATATAAGAATAAATAGGAAATAACTAAAAGAGACAAACTGCTGGAATTGACAAGAATTAGGGAAGGCTTACTGTAGGATGGATTTTAATTTGAACTTAATGGAATTCAAGGAGGTCAGTACTCTAAGCAGAGGAGGGTTGAGAATTCCAGATAAAGGGACAACTAGGGGAAAAAATGCCCAGAAACAAGAAATTAAATTTCTTAGATATTGAAGATTCAGGAGGCTAGTGTTACTACATTAAAGAATACATGTTGGGGTGTAAGGAAGAAGAAGACTAGAAAGGTAAGTGTTGAAGGGATTTGAATGCCAAACAGAGGATTTTGCATTTGATCCTGAAGGCAATAGGGAGACACTAGAGTTTATTGACTAAGGGATTTGACATAATTGGACCTGTTTTTTGGGAAAAAGTCACATAAGTGTCTGAATGGAGGGTGGATTGGAATGGGGAGAAATTTGTGGAAAGCAGATCCACCATCAGGCTTTTCAAGAATCTAGACATGAAGTGTTGAGGGTCTGAAGTGTGTTAAAGGAGAGCAGGTGGTATATTTGGGAGATGATGCAAATGTAACTGACAGACTTTGGCAATAAGTTGGATAATGGGAATGAAAAACTGTGAGTAGTTCAGAAACACTATATTCTGAGACTGAGAGAATAGGAGAATGGGAAGATAGTATTGTACTCTGTAGTAACAGAGGAGGGCTTAGAGCATTTCATTTTGGATGTATTTAGCTTAGAATGTCTACTGGCCTTCTAATTTGAGATGCCTGTGATTTGCAGACATTTGCTGTTTTATTTTTAAAAATAATATCAGTATAGTGTAGTAGAAAATAATTTGAAATACAAGTAAGGAAATGTAGATTTTGTAGTATTATGACTTTTCCATCATCCATATTCCATCATAATATAGACATGACTCAGAGGTCTCTATAAATGTTTCAAATAAAATAATTCTTATCTGGTCCTATCACACGAAGCAGTCTTAAGCATGTGAGTTTTATATAGTACATTGCAAAAAAGTCTAAATTCACAAATTTGTTGCCAGGAATTTGTCTATGAGAGGATAGCCTCCACAAATCTTGAAGAACATCTGAAAGGATTTCTCTCTGATTTGGTGCATGAAGTTTTCAGTGAAATCAAGTATAATTTGAAATGCTATTATGTAAAATGTACACTTCATTAAGCCTTTACCTCAGGCTCTTGGACTCAGTAACTAATTCATAAAAATTAGAAAGCAAGACTAGATGCTATATAAGGATCATTCCAGGTTTATGATTAATTAATACAAAGATTTCACATTTCTATTTCAATTTAATGTATCATTCATTCAGCAACCTATGGTTACATTTAATGAGAAGGTATGACTAATTAACTTATCTAGGCCACATATACTTGTTAAAAAAACTTTCTTTTGATTTTTGGTACAAGCCTGGATGTTCAAGTGATATTTCTACAAGAAGGACATAAGAAAAATAAAGATATAGAAATCAGAGAGAAGGCTCCAGCAGAAGTTGAGAGGCTAAACTAGTTTTAAGACTATATAACTGAAGAGGATACATGTTTAAGATATGTTATGAAGAGAGAAACATGAAATTTGGAAAGGAATTGGATATGTTGGATGAGTGAAATGAGGAATCAAGAATAACACCAAGTTTATAAAACTGGATGGTTATAATAAGAGTATCTTCTATATTAATAAGTAATTATGGAAGAGGAAAAATAGTTTTGAGGGAAATGTTTTCTTTTTTCAAAAAACTTTTTTGGGGCTTGTTGCACTTAAGATGTCTGTAGGACTTTCAGTTAAAGATGTTTTCAAAAAAGTTGGATATACATATCTATATGTCTATATAACTACATCTCTATATTTATACATATACATACATATGCACAAATGTATATATGTATATATACATATAATATATACATGTATATAGTATAATTATTTATATGTCTCTGTGTATATGTACATGTACAAACATACATACATAGGATTAGTTGGTTGTTGTCCATTCTCAAAGAGGTCCAAAATGCCATCACTATGTTAGAGTGCAGTTACAGTATGTCCCAACTCTGGATCTGTCTGCCACAGTTAAGATACAAATAATTCCTTCGAACATTTGTGGTAGTTTCTCTCACTTTGCTCATCCCATATTTCTTTTGGGCTTATTCAATTCTGGTTTGAATTGTGTTCTATAGGCACAGCACCTTCTCTGCTGAGGGCACACCATGCTGGGTGGTCCTATGCTAATGTCTCCCATGCCACGCAATCAATTCTAAAGTTCTCAAGAGAGACCTGGAGAGTGTCCTTGTATTGCTTTTTCTGGCCACCTTGTGAGCACTTGACATATGTGAGCTCTCCATCAAATAGTCTTTTCAGCAAGAATATATTTGACATTTGTGCAACATGCCCAGCCCAATGGAGTCATGCTCTCTGCAGTGGAGTTTGAATGCTTGACAGTTTGAGACAGGATCTCAGTGTCTAGAATCAAATCATATTGGATTAGATGATCTTCAGAATCTTCAAATAGAAGCAATTTAGTTTCCTGGCATGGGGTTGTTGTCCAGGTTTCATAGGCAGACAACGAGGTCAGCACAAGAGCTTTGTAGATCTTAAGTTTGGCAATTAGTCTAATACCTCTCCTCTTCCACACTTTCCTTTGGAGTCTCCCAAACGCTAAGTCATCAAGACTCCTGAGCTACAGGATGATGGTGTCTTAGGAGGAGCTGAATATTCCTTAGAATGGATAATATTCAAACACAAAGTGACTCTGATCCTCATGCTGAATCCTGCGAATCTTTTTGGGTAAAAAAGCATAGTAATAGCCCAGGAGATGAAGGGAACATCCGGGGTATTACGAGAAGTAGTGGCCAGAACATTAGAAAAGAAGTTATTGCTTAATAATGCTGATTCGTCCTTGGAGTTTTGATGAAAAGGAAATGAGAAAGGAGATTTATTTTTACAGGTTTGAGATGATCAAGAGCAACCTGAATTTTACCTAGATGGAACCACCTCAACATCCCTTTGCAGTTTTTCTCTAATGGAGATCCCAACATGCCCAAACATGTGTATTGCTCTCACTATGACAGTGATGAATTTCATTATTTAATTGGCTTTTTTTCATATCCAATCAGATTCAGTTGCAGAGCACCCCAGTGTCATCTGACTGGGTTCATGCTGACAAATAATAGAAAAAGAAGGCTTATGGGAATTCCAGGATAATCTAGTTCTACTATTCTTGGACTCTGTTTATGTGCACCTACCAGATCAATTGACAGTGATTATGAATGTTACCTGATTCAATAAGGGCCTTTCTCCTTATTCTCTTAACTACTTGAGCCTCGTAATAATCAATGTGAACCTGAAAGATTTGTGGATTATGGACTATGTGGAATAAGACTACAGCATGAAAAACTATTCTTTACTTTGAGATTTGAATACAAAATATTCTATGACTTTTAGATCTTTCATAACTTTTCCTTAAATATTTATTCTGATAGCCCTTTTTGTCCACAGCATTATAGTTGCCCTTGGTGAGTACTACAAGAGTACTACAAATTTCATCCCTACATCATGCCTGCAGTACTATTTTCTATTGAATTATTCTATCTCATGGCTAAGATTAAAGCCAAAAACCCCTGAGTTTTGGAATTTTTAGGATATTGGTACTCAGGTAGCTAATAAAATCAAGAATTATATCATTATGTGATGCCGCAAGTAGGCAAATGAAAGCACACAAACATACACACACTTCATGCACACATTTTGTGGCAATAAAAAAAAAAAAAAAAAAAAAAAAAAACAGACTGAGGTTCCTCTCTATGGATACGAGAAACTAAGACATTGCATTGAGGAAGGAGACATGTAAAGTAGGAAACACATTCAAGATTCAGAGGGCAAAATTGCATACCCTAAGAATTGACTATAGGTGTTTTATATATATATATATATATATATATATATATATATACATATATATATATACATAAATGTAAGTATTTATATATAAACACACATGCATATGCATATATACACATGAATGTATATGTATATGTGTGTATATATGTATATATACACATATGCATATGCATATATATACATGCATATGCATATATATTATATATATATATATATATATATGTATATATATATATACACACACACATAAAATAGCTAGGTGACTCAGTGAATAGAGTGCTGGGCCTGCAGTTTGAAATATCTGAGTTCAAATGTGGCCTAAGACACTTTCTACCTGTATGACCCTGAGCAAATTACTTAACTGTGTTTGCCTTAATCTGCTGCAGAAGGGAATGGCAAACCACTCTAGTATCTTTGCCAAGAAAATTACATAGACAGTATTGGCATGATATAGTCTGCAAGGTCATGAAGAGTGAAATAGGACTGAATAACTGAAAAACAACAACAACAAAGAATTGACTTGATTAAGAAGAGATAATTACTGCCATATACTCAAATACCCCTTGCTAAGAGACCAGAAAAATATGTGTGTGTGTGTGTGTGTGTGTGTGTGTGTGTATAGAATTGAAATATGTAATATTGTAAAATTGAAATACATATTTAGTGCATAGAAAGAAATAGAAGAAAGATTAGAAGGAAATAGGCAAGACTTTGAAAGTTAAATATGTAATTTGCTATAAATTTTAAATCAAAAGCAAGTTTTATAAAATAAAAAATCAGTTTCTTGTACAATCTTTAATTTTTCTATTTGTCTTGGTGAACAAAAATATTCATTTTTATTTGGTTTAGATTAAATTCAAATTATTTTTGTTAAAGTAACATTCTGGCTTCCATGAAAGACAATAAATTCTATTTCTTATTAAAGATAGTATTTCTATTATACTCACTTAAGAGTATTACTAGAATAGCTACTGTGGAAGCTTATCTGTATGAGCCAAGTAGTGTTGTAATCTGGAGTAACATCAGTTCATTCAAATGAACAGATGTGAACACACCTGTTAACCGCTAACCTTCATTAAATGTGTACTAATCTCCCAGCTTTCCCAAACTCTGAATCTCTTTAGTGACTCCCTGGGTTCCTATTTAAGGCTAGAGATATCATGATAATTACTTATAATTCAATGGGGTCATTGCCTCCATCACCTCAACTTGTTTATCTGGGGCAAGGATGCCCCTCCTGTCTATGTCTATTTCTTGGATGTTGCTCAACCAATATTTAGGTTAAATTGTATTTATGACATTACAATTGACAGGAAAACATAAAATTCTAATATAAATTATGGCAGTAGCACCAGTTACTTCTATTAAAAGTCAGATTTTTCTCCTCTCCTCACTCTTGGCATGTCTCTCTCCTTTCTTGGGAAAATTCAAGATTTAAGTATTTATTTCATGAATACCTAAGTTCTTCATAAAAACCTTCTTAAGTTAAACAAAACAAAATTCAAAATAAAAATCTTTCAAGTTTACCTAAAATCAACAGCATTGAGGAGATGAGAAATTGTCTTATCACTTTCCAACTCTTTTTACTTGACCTTATAATTGGTTGATTGATTATTTTCCTTTGTTCTAGAAAAGGATCAAAATGACATTACTGTGTTATAATTGTTAGTGTGTTTGATTGTGACTCATCAGACCAAAATGAGCTCAGAATATTCTGCCATAGATTCGAACAAATGTAATGAACATTTGAGGTGGACTCTAACTTTGCACATCTCATGTTTCTTCCGATCTTATTCAATTCTGCTTTGCTCATAGAGCACAGCGTCTTCTCTGATGAGGGCACACCATTCTGGGTGGTGATATTACAGTATCTCTCATGTATCCCACAATCGATTTTAAAGTTTTTAAGAGAAACTTTTAGAGTGTCCTTGTATCTCTTTATCTGAGCACTTGCCCTTTGTAAAACTACTTTCAACTCCTAGCTGGATTCCAGGTAGATATGATGCCCAAATCTCCTGCAGAGAATACTGGGAATATCCTTTCTGGTCCCACTTCAAATTGTGGATGCCTGTATCTTTTAGTTTCACAGTTTTTATCCTGTGAAGAAGCCAACAAAAGCCAATAATAGGAGAAGTAGACTTCAGCTTTAACCACAAGATCAGCACAGCTCTGGCAACATTACTTAATGGCAATGCCTGCAAGGTCCATACCACCATTTCTCTGTGTTGTTAAAGATAAAGAAAAGACAGAAAAAGGCAATAATGCATAACTGCTGCACACCAGGAAGGGGTCACTAGTTTTACAATAAATGAAACTTTATGTTACTTTTTATATACCATATTTCAAGTACAAGCAGTTTATCCTCATGATTGCTCTGAAAAAGCACCTCAGTGAATAAAAAGTTATTTTAATTACTTAAATGCACGCTTTCAGAGAGATAAACTACAAACAAGCATTTATATAAACACAATGTGCTAATTTCAAAGTTATGAGTAAGGAGCAGGATAACTTGGGCAAATGTTATATCACCCCAATCTTTTGCACATTTCTTGTCTGCAAAAATCTTTCAAAGCATCCATGAAAGAAGTCATTTTTAGATTATCAACCTTGACATATCAAAAATAGCATTGTGGTTCACCGCATGTTCATATTCATTTTTGCTCTATTTTCCTATGTAAAATAAACAAATAAAAATGGTATAAGTATTTGAAGGAATTCAAAATAGTGCTTTAATAATAGAAGGATGGGCAACTATATGGTACAGTGGATAGAATACTGGTCCTAATTTCAGAAAGACTCAGCTTCCTGAGTTCAACTCTGTTCTCAGGCACTTGCTAGCTGTGTGTCCATAGGCATGTCACTTCACTCTATTTGCCTCAGTTCCTTATTTGTAAAATGATCTAGAGAAGGAAATGACAAACATCTCTAATATTTTAGCCAAGAAAATCCCAGATGCAATCATGAAGAGCCAGACATGACTGAAACAAGTAAACAACAATAAACAATAATTGTTAGAAGGATTGTATTTCTCACTCTTTCTGTCATTCTGCGTATCTATATCTTTCCATTCCTGTGTGTTTCCATATTTTTCTTCTGTGTGTCTGTCCATCTATCTCTATTTGTTTCTGTCTTTCTGTTTGTCCATCTCTATGTGTCTGTCTCTGTCTCCAGGAAAAAGATTTGTTTTCTTAGTACATTTTCATTTCCAAGAATTTCAGGGTAGAGGCAATAACACCATTTCTGTAATGATAGGACTAGAAATGATAGCAGGTCTATTTGCCTGTTTTCTAAGGGACACAGTGTAGTACTTTTTCCTCACTGTTCCAATCAAGTCTTGTTTTTGTTTGTTTTCTCCAATACCCAGAATGCCTATTTACAAATTTCAAAGATCCTTTCTGACCTAAACCCTCTGACCTTGTAAGATCATACTGAATTAAGCTTGGAGACTTGGTGAGTATATAATGGAGTTGATTTTTATTGAGAAACAGGTTGAATGAGATGAACTCAGAGATTCCTTTGTGCTCTGAAATTTTGTTAGTAATTAAATATAATTTTGTACAATCTAGAAAATAGTAAATATGATTTAATGTCAGGAGGACCATGTTCCAGTCCTAATCCTAATATAAATGTGTTTCTTCACCTGATACAAATCTTTGTCACTCACTGAATCTTAGTGCCTTAAGGTATTATTTTCTTCAGTGTGTGTGTGTGTGTGTGTGTGTGTGTGTGTGTGTGTGTGTATGTGTGTGTGTGTGTATGTGTATTTTACCAGATTAGTGACTCCTTTATTCAGGATTTTCTTAAATCACTCTCATTTCTCTTCACAATTTTTCCTCTATCTCTTTTACTTGATTTTCAAAATCCTTTTTTTTTTTTTTTTTTTGAGCTCTTCTTTGGCCTGAGGTCAATTCTTATTTATTTATTTTTTGGCAGCTGTGGATATAGGAACTATGACTTTATCTTCTTCTGAGTATGTGTTTTTATCTTTTTTGTCTCCATAGTTAACTTTTTATGGTCAGATTTTTTTCTGTTGCTTTCTCATTTTCCCCAGACTATTTTTTGACTTTTAATTCTGTTATAGTAGGGTTATTTTTCCAGGGTGGAGGACACACTGTCCCAAGTTTTAGCGATTTTGTGCAGCTGTTTTCTGAGATCTTTGTAGGGACCTGTAGGTTTTCAATTCTTCCAGGGTTATGTGATCAATGGAGAGGTGTATTTACTCTCCTGACCTGTGTTCTCAGCTGTGAGTGAACACAAGCATTCTTTTCTGACCCAGAACTGCAAGCTCTAACTCCTTAGGACTTCTACTTAGTTTGGGACTGCCACTTCCTCACAACTGCAACCCAGATATGAGTATGGGCAAAGTACCAGAGTCCTGCCTCAGTGCTGTAATCTCCTTCCGACCAGTTGTTCAACCCCTTTACTATTTTGGACTATCAAGTGGCTCCCAAAGCCTGTTCCTGGTGCTCTGGGGTCCCATCTGGATCTGTGCTGGCACAGCCTACACTGGAGTATGCTCACCCATCTGTGCAGGCCTTTTCTGCTGACCTTCAATGTTTTCTTTGACTAGAAAATTATTTCATTCTATCTTTTGGCTTCTGTTTTTTTGTTTGTTTGTTTGTTTGTTTTTGGCTTCTGTTACTCTAGGAGTTGTTTTATAGAATCATTTTAAGAGTGTTGGAAAGCTTTTGAGAAGAGTTCAGATGAGCTCCTGTTTTTGCTCTGTCATCTTCTCTCCACCCCCTTCATTTTCTGTTTCTTTATATATAAAAATAACAGAGAAAATTTTTCATCACATATCATTGTAATGTCTCCAAAAAGGAAGTAGGATCTTTAAAATACTCTATGGAAGGCTGAGAGGACTCACAGACAAGTAGGACAGCTTTCAAGGTAGCAAATTGAAATTATTATATCCTTTAAAAGAAATTCAGATTTTATATAATACTGATTCATGTTTTTTATGTACAGATCTCTCTATTCTGCTGTGTATCTGGGAATGCTTACTTTTGTTGATATTTGTTAAGGTTAAGATAAAAATAGTAGGGGGAAAGCACACTGTGCCCTTGGAGAGGTAGTTACATTAGTCCCATTACTTATTATCTTTATTATTGTAGTGAAAAGACCAAGTTATAACTGATTCATATGTACACTGTTTTGATGTTTTTTTCATCTACTATGTAAATGCAAAGTTTTTTGCAGTGGCAAAATGGTGTTTGTCTTCTTTGTACCTTGGAAAAATATTAAATGTGTCAGTCATTTATTTCAGTGTTATGGAAGTATTCTTGACCTTGATGATACTGAAGGAAGTCTACAAGTTCTTATTTAATTTTTAACACAATTGGGCCAGACTCTCATTCATATGCCATGATAAAAAACAAATTCGCAACATCTTCACAGTTAAAGGTTCTGATAAAGGCCTCATTTCCAAAATATATAGAGATTTGACTCTAATTTATAAGAAATCAGCCATTCTCCAATTGATAAATGGTCAAAGGATATGAACAGACAATTTTCAGATGATTAAATTGAAACTATTTTCACTCATATGAAAGAGTGTTCCAAATCATTATTGATCAGAGAAATGTAAATTAAGACAACTCTGAGATACCATTACATACCTGTCAGATTGGCTAAGATGACAGGAAAAAATAATGATGAATGTTGGAGGGGATGCGGAAAAACTGGGACACTGATGCATTGTTGGTGGAGTTGTGAATGAATCCAACCATTTTGGAGAGCAATCTGGAATTATGCCCAAAAAATTATCAAATTGTGCATACCCTTTGATCCAACAGTGCTACTACTGGGCTTATACCTCAAAGAGATACTAAAGAAGGGAAAGGGACCTGTATGTGCCAAAATGTTTGTAGCAGCCCTGTTTGTAGTAGGTAGAAACTGAAAATTGAATGGATGCCCATCAATTGGAGAATGGCTGGGTAAATTGTAGTATATGAATATTATGGAATATTATTGTTCTGTGAGAAATGACCAGCAGGATGAATACAGAGAGGCTTGGAGAGACTTACATGAACTGATGCTAGTGAAATGAGCAGAACCAGGAGATCATTATACACTTCAATAACGATATTGTATGAGGATGTATTCTGATGGAAGTGGATTTCTTTGACAAAGAGAAGATCTAACTCAGTTTCAACTGATCAAGGATGGACAGAAGCAGCTAAACCCAAAGAAAGAACACTGGGAAATCAATGTAAACCATTTGCATTTTTGTTTTTCTTTCCAGGTTATTTCTACCTTCTGTATCTAGGATATATTGTGGCATATATATAGGACTGCTTGCCATCTGGGGGAGGAGGTAGAGGGAGGGAGGGAAAAAATCATAACAGAAGTGAATGCAAGGGATAATGTTGTAAAAAATTACCCTGGCATGGGTTAGTCAAGTTGTTAAAAAAAAAAAAAAGAAAAAAAAAAAAAAGAACTTATCTGAGGGAGATTGAGCAGTCAGATATTGTATGGGTATTGATTAGAATATATCAGAAAAGTAGAAGTTGAGGTATTTTAGTGTTGCTTTCTGTACTAATTTTATATTATATTGGTAAAATATGCCAATTGAAAATTGAATGAGTTAGTGAGAAAAGGATTTACTATATTATTTCTTTAATTTGAGAATGTTTTAATTTGCTAACAAACTTTTTATTAAAATAATACAATATTCAAGGAAATATTGATAATAGCAAGAAGGATACTATGTAATAGGGGAATATCATAGTTTGTTTAAAGAAAAAATTGAATTATAAGGATATGATTATGGAATAAATATGGAGCCAGAAGGTAGATGACCTTTTGAGCATGTTTTGGGAAAGTAGTGAAGTGTTTGCTGATATATTCATATAAAAAAGACAAGGATATAGATCTTAAAAAAAAAAAATTCCCACCCCAATTGTAATATGGAATATAAAGGAAGGCAGTAGAATCATTTTATGAAGAAAAAATCACCAGAAACATACTTTCATTTGAACTATTAGGATTTATTTTTGCCTTGAATTACATAGATAATTGCTTCAATTATCTATTTCACTTTGATAGCACTGTCCTGGTTTGTAGGAGGAAAAAATTCCTTCTTGATTTCATTAGTGATTAGTTCACTCCTCAAAGCATGATATTTGATTACCCTTAGCTGAAGACATAACTACAAACATTATTGATGGTCATAAAACTACCAAACCTTTTAAAAGACTCAGGCAGCAGATTTGATTATGTGACCTTCTATTACTAGGATTTCAGTATGCAGCCTAAATACCCTCTGAAGCAGTATTTCCTTTTGTTTGCTGTACATTTAGTGTCCATTAATTTCAGCCAAAGCCATCATATTTTCATGTTCTGGAAAACTCCTACAAAAGAAGCCCTGATGACTTTTTAGTAGATTATGTTCCCCTTTGAAGCACTTGCCTCAGTGCTACTCTTCAGGGGACCATAATGACGAGAGTGAACCCTGAAACTAGATTTGGGGTCTCAGACTCCAAAAAGTCTGGGAAAAACCATACTTTCCCAGACAAGCCTTTTCCAAGTTAAGCTGTGTCATTCAATTGGAGATCTTGGTCAAATCACCCTCTATTGATCTTTTGTGGGGGGCCAGGATTCTCTTCAGGAAATTCCAGGCTTTGGGAAAAAGTCCTCAAAATGATTTTATTCAGTTGGAATCTGGGCCTAATATTCTTATTGAGTGGCTTGAAATTCCAAGATAAATATCTAGGCCTAGGGGCATTGACTCTTTTTTTCAACTGGAATTTAGCCCCAGACTACCGATAAAAGACAATTATGAATTCCAAATCTCTGCAGAAGTCCCAAGCAGGATTATGCTTTGCCAAGGGACCTCTCTTCTTGGCACAGCTACCTGCTAGGACTCTTTCCCATTGTGAAGATTCTCTCTTCTCAGTGATAACCTTTATTTCCTTAACAGGACCTCTTGCCACTAAGAAGTCTGTCTTCCTAGCAAAGCTGGCTTCTCAGTGCTAATAAAAGTCCCTTTTGCCATTCAGACTTTTCGAGTTCATAAATTCTTTCATGATTGACCTGTGCTTTGACCAGAGGGGATTCTCACAGACCAATTCTCTACTACTAGAACCGCATCAATACACACACACACACACACACACAGAGACACACACCCATGTGTGCGTGTGTATACATATATATATATATATATATATATAATATATATATATACACACACACATATGATAATATACATCAATACACACACACACACACACACACACATATATACCCATACAAGATACTTCTATGAATTGTGACCTGATTAGTAATTAAATGATGGAACTAAGCAATAAAATCCACTAAACCTAGAAAATAATGACTATATATATATATATATATATATATATATATAATATATATATATGTTTTTGTTGCACTTTTCTCACCCAGAATAAGTCAGTATGGTTTAGAGGAAACAATGTGATTCATTTTATATTATTGGTACTTTAAAAAATGCTTAATAAATGCATAAATGGATGAATGAATGAATGAATTAAGGATTGAAAATTAATAGACCTAGATTTTAATCTAGGCTAATGAATAAAGAAACTACTGTAACTTTATATCATTTCCTACAAGGCCCTTCCTACTCAACCCTGCTTTTGGAACCTGTCTTCTTGGTTTAGCACAAGTGTTGTCTCCTCCATATGAACTTTCTTTTGCCCAACATTGTCCTCTTTTCCCCTGGATTTACTTTGCATTTATTTTGTATGCAAAATACAAATTTCTCCTAATTCTACCCTTGCTAAAGAATGTAAAATTAAAAGTAGTGACTATTTCTTTTTTTTTTTTTTTTTGTATTTGTTTGTCTAGTACATATTATAATATCTAATTCATAGAAGATGCTGAAATGCACTTATTTGAATTGATTTTTATTTGTTTTGCTTATTGTTTAGTTGTTTACCAATCAGACCCGATTCTTTGTAATTCCACTTTGGCTTTTCTTGCAAAGATATTGGAATTTGACATTTCCTTCTCTAGCTGATTTTAGAAATGATGTAACTGAGGCAAGCGATGTTAAATAACTTGTCCAGGGATTCACAGCTCAAGAGCATCAGGATACATCTTTCTGACTTCAGGCCAGTATTCTATCTACCAGACCATCTACTTGCCCCATTGAATTGATTACACATTTATAATCAGGGACTTTGGAGGAGGGAAGATAGTTATTATAATTAAAAACACAACTGGTATCACAGTGGCAAATAATAATGATATAGAATCATAAATTTAGAACTGGAAGGGACTTTAGAAATGGGGAATGAATGATGTTCTAATCCTTCATTTTAGAGATGGGAAATTGAGACCCAGAAAGGCTTAGTAACTTGCCTAACGTTTTACAGGCAGGGATACAATTTGACTCCAGATCCTCTGGCTTCAATCTAGGGTCTAATACCAGACTCTTAACTTGGCCAGAAAGCTGCAGCAAATGCTCTGACACTTGTGGAAAGCAATACCAGCTGTATACTAGGAGGTAGCCAGATCTCACTTATCACATTTCTTTTGAAAGAGGCCAGTTTAAAGAATTACAATGCCTACCCTTCAGTATTCATTCTGAGTATTCAGCCCAACCTTGATTCTATTGACAGGGAAGAAGCAAATGGCTTAGTTGTTCACTGACCTAAGATACTTTCATCTATAGCTACTGATATAACCATAGAGGAAATATATTTACTAATTTACTAATGAGCTAAATTTGCATAGCTCAATCCAGTTTGATAAAAGAAAGGTTTCTACAAAGCCAGGTTTTTTTGTTTGTTTTTGTTTTTATTTTCCTTTCTCTATCTCAGAGTATAAAAACCTCAAGTAAATCCAACTCTGCCTCTGGCAACAAGTTTATTTTGTTTTGGTCTGGTAAGAAAAGCTTTTTTTTTGTTACAGGCTTACTGAACTTTCACAAAGGTATGAACATTTACTTTTCATAAAGAGGTAAATTAACTCCTATTTTTTTCTTTTTTTTTCTCCTTTGTTCCTGAATGAATTCTGAATTTAAATAATTTAAATTTGCATATTCTTCCCTTTGAAGAAAACAATACAAGATGAGTAAGCTACAGATTGCAATACATTGCATCTTTCCTTTAAGTAACTTAACATCAAACCAGACCTATATTTTGGGGAGGTTGCAGGGGAACTAAGGAAAGGGGGGGAAATTATAATTTTGTTCAAGTTCCCTCATAAGTTATATGTAGGTTATAATTGTCTCCACCTTTGAGACTGGTCACTGCTGGACTTCTGGTTAAGATGGCGGAGAGGAGGCTCACAGCTGCATAAGCTCCACGCTTTCTCTCACTATCCATTTCATTACAAGCCTCTGAATCAATGCTTGACTGAAAAAAAACCCCACATATAGTTACCAAGAGAAGCCATCCTTGAGATCCGCCAAGAAAGGTCTGTCTTTACTGGAGGGCTGGGGCGGTTTTAGATCGGGCGCAGGCTGAGGGCAGCGGCAGTGAGAGCACGGGAGCAGACTGGAGAGGGGGTGGGGAGTGATCGCAGCCATCTCTGCGGGGAGAGCTTCGTTACAGGTTTGGAACCTGCAGCAAATCAGCAGCCCAGCAGAGAAGCTAAAAACACCGGGGCTGAAGAATACAACCCCAAACAGCTGGAGTCTCTCGGGACCTGGCCGCCCCCCCCTTCCCCCCCCTCAGTGACTCAGCACGCTCTGGGACCTCAGAGCGCAGGCGCAGCACAGTCCTGCTAGTGTCTCACTGCTGCCCCCTGCAGTCTGTAGAGGAAGCTCGATAACACACCCAGCCCCCCCCCAAAGAAAGACTCCAGTTTTTTCTGTTTTTCTTTGGTAGTTTGTCTCTGATTAATAGACAGAATGAGCAAGAAGCTGAAGAGGACTTTAACCCTTGACAGCTTCTATACAAATAGAGAGCAGACTCTAAATCCTGAGGAGACTAAAAACAGGCAGTCCCCAGGTGATTCCCCAAAGGAGGAGATCGTCTGTTCCTCAGCACAGATGAACCTCATAGAAGTGATTAAAAAGGCTCTCACAAGGGAGCTAGAAGAAAAATGGGAAAAGGAGAGGGAGGCTCTGCAAAAGGAGAGGGAGGCTTGGGAAAAGGAGAGGGAGGCTTGGTAAAAGAGCCTGGAGAAGTCAGTTAAAGAGAGAGTGGATAAAGAAGTAAAATCCTTGAAAAATAGGATTAGTGAACTGGAAACAGAAAACAGCTCTCTAAAAAACAAAATTGGCGAAATGGAAAAAAATTCCACAGAACAAAAGAACTCAATTGGACAATTAGAGAAAGATTTTAAAAAAGTGAGTGAAGAGAATACTTCACTGAAAATCAGAATTGAACAAGTGGAATTGAATGACTCGAGGAGACAAGAAGAATCAGTCAAGCAAATCCAAAAAAATCAAACAATGGAGAAAAATGTGAAATACCTTCTGGGGAAGACAACAGACCTGGAAAACAGATCCAGGAGAGACAATCTGAGAATCATTGGACTCCCAGAAAAACATGATGAAAAAAAGAGCCTGGACACTGTCTTCCAGGAAATTATCAAAGAGAACTGCCCAGAAGTCATAGGAACAGAGGAAAAAATAAACATTGAAAGGATTCATCGATCACCCACTGAAAGGGATCCTAAAATCAAAACACCAAGGAATATAGTGGCCAAATGCCAGAACCCTCAGATGAAAGAAAAAATATTGCAAGCGGCTAGAAAAACCCAATTCAAGTATCAAGGAGCCACAATAAGGATCACCCAGGATCTGGCAGCATCCACATTAAAAGATCGAAGGGCCTGGAATATGATATTCCGAAAGGCTAAGGAACTTGGTATGCAACCAAAAATAACTTACCCAGCGAGAATGAGCATCTGTTTCCAGGGAAGAAGATGGACATTCAACTAAGTAAGCGAATTTCATCTATTTCTGATGAAAAAACCAGAACTTAACAAAAAGTTTGATCTACAAATATAGAACTCAAGAGAAATCTAAAAAGGTAAAGATTAATCTTGGGAACTATATTTTGACTATATAGATGTATAAAGAATACATGTATACCTTGTTCTAGAAATTGATGTGGAAAGGACATTGTACCAGAAAAAGGGTAAAGTGGGGGTAGTACATCTCATGAAGAGGCATAGGAAACCTATTATATCTGAGAGAAAGAATGGAGGGGGATGAATATAGTGGGTATCTTACTGCCTTCAGAATTGGCTTTAAGTGAAAAATCTTAAGACATATTCAATCTATGGTGAAACTTCTCCCATCTCATTGAAAAGTGAGAAGGGAAAAGTGGAAAGGGAAGGAATAAGCTAAGCGGAAGGGAATACGGGAACTGGGAGGGAAAGGGGTAAGATAGGGGGAGGAACTCAAAGGCGGGGGAGGGACACTAAAAGGGAGGGCTGTGAGAAGCAAGGGGTGCTCACAAGCTTAATACTTGGAAGGGGGGGAAAGG
Source organism: Antechinus flavipes (assembly GCF_016432865.1). Classification (NCBI taxonomy): domain Eukaryota; kingdom Metazoa; phylum Chordata; class Mammalia; order Dasyuromorphia; family Dasyuridae; genus Antechinus; species Antechinus flavipes. The sequence goes on along the minus strand of NC_067399.1, from coordinate 305,511,425 downwards.
GGAAAGAAGGGAGGAAAGAGACTGGTCACTGCTTCATCTGGTGAGTAGAAAGTATAGTTAGAATTCAGTATGGTATTTTACTGGTTTTAAAATTCATGATCCAGAAGTAGAGGGAAATGGAATAAGCAGAATTTTCCCTGGAATAGGTCTCTACCTCATCACTACAAGTAATATATATATCACAAGATATCACAAATGTAGAAATTCAGCATTTATAAATTACAATTATAAAACATATATACATTACAATTATAAATCATAGAAAGATACATGAAGAAACTCTCAAATAAATGAAGACTAATAATGTCATTCTGAATAATAATTGGGTTAAAGAAGAAAATCATAGAAATAATGTGGAAACAAAAATTACATTAGGGATAAACTTCTTTTAGAAGAAAGAAGGGAAAGAATGGGAGAAAGAGAAAAAGAGAAAGAAAGAAAAAGTGAAAGGAAAGAAAGAAAGAAAGAAAGAAAGAAAGAAAGAAAGAAAGAAAGAAAGAAAGAAAGAAAGAAAGAAAGAGGGAAGGAAGGAAGGAAAGAAAGAAAGAAAGAAAGAAAGAAAGAAAGAAAGAAAGAAAGAAAGAAAGAAAGAAGAAAGAAAGAAAGAAAGAAAGAAAGAAAAAGGGAAGGAAGGAAGGAAGGAAGGAAAGAAGAGAAAATCAAGGTAAAGATAGTTCCTGGCTTAATCTAATGGAGGAGAAAACATGCCAAAAATACACACACACACACACACACACACACACACACACACATGCACACACTCACACCCACCAAGCTTGTTTATAGGATAAATGGGAAAGAGAAGACACTGTAATTAAAAGGCTCTGAAGAAGACTTCCTTTTAGAAGGCAAGATTTTGATTGGTACTAAAAGGAATACAGGAAGACTAAGTAGCCATAATGGAAAGGGAAAGCATTCCAGGCATAAGAGATAGAGAGAAAGCTAGGATCAGAAGCATGAAATGGAATTTTGTTCGTAGAGCAACCAGAGAATGAGATATAAGAACACTAGAAACTTAGGAAGGAATTAATTTATTAAGGGTTTGGGCATTTTGTATTTTCTTCTGGAGACAATAAAAAGCCATTGGAGTTTATTGGAAAGGGGTTTGGGAGGGACATGATTTAAAAAATGAATGCTAGAATATAACTTACTGGAAGAATAAGCCTTTAAAAAAAATAAAAGTACTGCTGGAACAAACGAAAAGCAAGTTGACAGAATTTAGATTAGACTACTGGCTTAAACTATATATCATCATAAGGGGAAAAAAATACATGAATCCAAGAGACACCAACCATAACAACAAAAGAAAATAAAAATGGGGTCAAATACCTTGCAAAATTCTGGCTAGTGAAAGATTTTTCTTTTAAATAAATTATTATTGACATATTTTGTTTTTATATTGACTAAATTTCTCCCAATATCTTTCTTTTTTTTTTCTCCAAGATCACTATCTTATATAATTAATCATTTTCCATGAAAAAAAAAAAAAAAAAGAAAGAAAAAAGAAAGAGAAAAAACAATCAGTAAAACTGGCCAATATATGTGGGGAGGGATCTCAAAATATATAGTATGGTCCATACTAGTGATCTTCCCACCTTTGAAAAGGAATAGAGAGAATTTATATTTTTTATCACTGTTCTTTGGGACCATACAGATGGACAAAAATAGAGGGATTGGGAATTCTATATAATGGGTCACTATTGTGTTAATATGTTAAATTATATATTAAATATAATATATGTATACATATTTATACAGTTATCTTGCTACATGAGAAAAATCAGATTTAGAAAGAAAATAAAAATAACCTGGGAAGAAAAAGAAAAATGCAAGCAAACAATAATAAAAAAAGTATAAATGCTATGTTGTGGTCCACACTTATTCCCCATTGTTCTTTCGCTGGGTGTAGCTGGTTTTGTTCATTACTGATCAATTGGGACTGATTTGGATCCTCTCATTGTTGAATAGAGCCATGTCCATCAGAACTGATCCTCATATAGTACTATTGTTGAAGTATATAATGATTTCCCGGTTCTGCTCATTTCACTCGGCATCAGTTCATTTAAGTCTCTCCAGGCCTTTCTGAAATCATCCTGCTGGTCATTTCTTATAGAACAAAATTATTCCATAACATTCATATACCACAATTTACCCAACCATTCTCCAATTGATGAGTATCCATTCAATTTCCAGTTTCTAGCTGTTGGAATCCTTACTAACTGCTAACTAATTAGAGTTGATCTAATCTTACAAGAAGATGTTTTGGGCAGAACCTGAAACAAGGTACTAAGTAGAACTACCCATAATCCCTCTCTCTGGAAGGAGCATAAATAGGCCAATGGGCCAGTCGGAGAGTTCTGGAGAGGAAGACGCTACAAGTCGAGATTTCACCGGAATGACATGAAGAGTTGGAGCTGGCTGGAGGCTGAAGAAAACTGAGGCAGAGGCTGAAGGACCAGACTTTGGATTTGGTGACATTCGGAGAGAGCTCTTGGAACCAAGCAGAGAGATAGGCCTCTAAGCTAACCGGGCTATATTGGGATAATAAAAGGGGTCTGTTAGTCCCACGTTCAGGGCGCCAAAATGTGGTCATCTTTTTCTTCTCAAAACTCAGCCAGGTGATATAAGTTCAGATCTTTTATTATCCCAATATAGCCCGGTTAGCTTAGAGGCCTATCTCTCTGCTTGGTTCCAAGAGCTCTCTCCGAATGTCACCAAATCCAAAGGTCTGGTCCTTCAGCCTCTGCCTCAGTTTTCTTCAGCCTCCAGCCAGCTCCAACTCTTCATGTCATTCCGGTGAAATCTCGACTTGTAGCGTCTTCCTCTCCAGAACTCTCCGACTGGCCCATTGGCCTATTTATGCTCCTTCCAGAGAGAGGGATTATGGGTAGTTCTACTTAGTACCTTGTTTCAGGTTCTGCCCAAAACATCTTCTTGTAAGATTAGATCAACTCTAATTAGTTAGCAGTTAGTAAGGATTCCAACATCTAGCCACTATGAAAAGGGATGTTGCAAACATTTTTGCACATACAGGTCCTTTTCCCTTCTTTAATATCTCTTTGTGATATAAGCCCAATAGTAACACTGCTGGATCAAAGGGTATGCACAGTTTGATAATTTTTTTAATATAGTTCCCATCTTTTTAACTTGATATAATCAAAATTTTCTATTTTGTGATCAATAATGATCTCTAGTTCTTCTATCACAAATTCCTTCCTCCTCCACAGATTTGGGAGGTAAACTATCCTATGTTCTAATTTTTTAATATATCATTCTTTATGTCTAGATCATGAACCCATTTTGATCTTATCTTGGTGTACAGTAATAGTTGTGGGTCAATGCCTAGTTTCTGCCATACTAATTTCCAATTTTCCTAGCAGTTTTTATCAAATAATACATTCTTATCCCAAAAGTTGGGGTCTTTGGGTTTATCAAGCATTAGATTGCTATAGTTATTGACTATTTTATCCTGTGAACCAAACCTATTCCACTGATCAACTAGTCTATTTCTTAGCCAATACTAAATGGTTTTGGTGATCAGGTACAGCTAGGCCATTTTCATTTAATTTTTTTTTTTTCATTAGTTCGCTTGTAATTCTTAACTTTTCATTCCAGATGAATTTTGTTGTTATTTTTTTCTAAGTCATTAAAATAGTTTCTTGGGAGTCTGATTGGTATAGCACTAAAAACATAGATTAGTTTAGGGAGTATTGTCATCTTTATTATAGTCACTCAACCTATCCAAGAACACTTAATATTTTTCCAATTGTTTAGATCTGAGTTTATTTGTGTGGAAAGTGTTTTGTAGTTTTGCTCATATAGTTCCTGACTTTCCCTTGGCAAATAGATTCAGTGGGAGAATTTTAAGCCAAAAAAGGGGTATACTAGGGCATAAAATATATATTTTTTATTTTATTGTAGATTGAACAAATATCAAATGAAATTCATATACCACAATTTACCCAACCATTCTCCAATTGATGAGTATCCATTCAATTTCCAGTTTCTAGCTGTTGGAATCCTTACTAACTGCTAACTAATTAGAGTTGATCTAATCTTACAAGAAGATGTTTTGGGCAGAACCTGAAACAAGGTACTAAGTAGAACTACCCATAATCCCTCTCTCTGGAAGGAGCATAAATAGGCCAATGGGCCAGTCGGAGAGTTCTGGAGAGGAAGACGCTACAAGTCGAGATTTCACCGGAATGACATGAAGAGTTGGAGCTGGCTGGAGGCTGAAGAAAACTGAGGCAGAGGCTGAAGGACCAGACTTTGGATTTGGTGACATTCGGAGAGAGCTCTTGGAACCAAGCAGAGAGATAGGCCTCTAAGCTAACCGGGCTATATTGGGATAATAAAAGGGGTCTGTTAGTCCCACGTTCAGGGCGCCAAATGTGGTCATCTTTTTCTTCTCAAAACTCAGCCAGGTGATATAAGTTCAGATCTTTTATTATCCCAATATAGCCCGGTTAGCTTAGAGGCCTATCTCTCTGCTTGGTTCCAAGAGCTCTCTCCGAATGTCACCAAATCCAAAGGTCTGGTCCTTCAGCCTCTGCCTCAGTTTTCTTCAGCCTCCAGCCAGCTCCAACTCTTCATGTCATTCCGGTGAAATCTCGACTTGTAGCGTCTTCCTCTCCAGAACTCTCCGACTGGCCATTGGCCTATTTATGCTCCTTCCAGAGAGAGGGATTATGGGTAGTTCTACTTAGTACCTTGTTTCAGGTTCTGCCCAAAACATCTTCTTGTAAGATTAGATCAACTCTAATTAGTTAGCAGTTAGTAAGGATTCCAACATCTAGCCACTATGAAAAGGGATGTTGCAAACATTTTTGCACATACAGGTCCTTTTCCCTTCTTTAATATCTCTTTGTGATATAAGCCCAATAGTAACACTGCTGGATCAAAGGGTATGCACAGTTTGATAATTTTTTTAATATAGTTCCCATCTTTTTAACTTGATATAATCAAAATTTTCTATTTTGTGATCAATAATGATCTCTAGTTCTTCTATCACAAATTCCTTCCTCCTCCACAGATTTGGGAGGTAAACTATCCTATGTTCTAATTTTTTAATATATCATTCTTTATGTCTAGATCATGAACCCATTTTGATCTTATCTTGGTGTACGGTAATAGTTGTGGGTCAATGCCTAGTTTCTGCCATACTAATTTCTAATTTTCCTAGCAGTTTTTATCAAATAATACATTCTTATCCCAAAAGTTGGGGTCTTTGGGTTTATCAAGCATTAGATTGCTATAGTTATTGACTGTTTTATCCTGTAAACCAAACCTATTCCACTGATCAACTAGTCTATTTCTTAGCCAATACTAAATGGTTTTGGTGATCAGGTACAGCTAGGCCATTTTCATTTATTTTTTTTTTTTTTTCATTAGTTCGCTTGTAATTCTTAACTTTTCATTCCAGATGAATTTTGTTGTTATTTTTTTCTAAGTCATTAAAATAGTTTCTTGGGAGTCTGATTGGTATAGCACTAAAAACATAGATTAGTTTAGGGAGTATTGTCATCTTTATTATAGTCACTCAACCTATCCAAGAACACTTAATATTTTTCCAATTGTTTAGATCTGAGTTTATTTGTGTGGAAAGTGTTTTGTAGTTTTGCTCATATAGTTCCTGACTTTCCCTTGGCAAATAGATTCAGTGGGAGAATTTTAAGCCAAAAAAGGGGTATACTAGGGCATAAAATATATATTTTTTATTTTATTGTAGATTGAACAAATATCAAATGAAATTTGTATTTTTACCTATAAAATAGAATATCAAGAAGAGGATAATTCATGAAATCACAGATTTCTTTTATAGAGGTACATACACACATACACTGGAACAATGGTTATAGCTTTTCTGTAGAAAATGTTATTGGTCAGTCCATAATCATCACCAATCTCTTCTTTCTTCCTTATTTTTCTCTTTAGATTGAAAGAGCATTTTCTGGTTACAATTAGTTCATTTTTTAAGTCTATTAGCGAAAAAGATTCTCAAGTTCAAGGGATTTTGTTTTCCATTTTCATATTTATATATCTTCCAAGTCAAAGAAAAAATTCAAATTACTAGAAATGTTTGAATAATGAAGTGAGCAGCATATATTACAACTTCTATTAATGGACAGGATCAAATAGAGCAAGCTTGGGGGAGGAGGGACATCTTTTCTTAGAACTTCCCACAGTCAATAAAGAAATGGTTATAGTAACTTCAAATTCAGTGTTTTGTTTTTTTTTTTTTTTTTTTCCCTGAAATAATGTAAGGATCAATGACTTTTGTCAAACTTTCCTTTTTCTGCTTCAGCTGAATCCTCCTTTCATTGTCTGCCTTCTATGAAACTGTAGTGTCTATTCTTTGTAGCTCAGCTCATTAAATTGAGTAGGAGAGTCTGAATTCATTGCTGCTTATCATGTTCCTACTTATCATTTTTTGTCTCACAGAATATATATCTCCTATAATATTCCTAGAAAGTCTTACCTTTCATCTCAAAGATTATAATTATCACAAATCACCTTGATGGCTGAGAGGGAATATTTATTCCTTTTTTATAACTTTTTCTGGTTATACATGTAGTTCATTTAAAAGACAAACACATTTCCTTATGCATCATATTGGGACAGAAAAATCAGATAAAAAGGGGAAAACCATTAAAGAGAAAAAAAAAAAAAAACAAGAAACATTTTTAGAAAAGTGAACACAGCATTGTTGATTTACAATCAAACTCAATATTTTTTTTCTCTCTGGATGCCAGTGGTGTTTTCCATCTAAAGTTTATTGGGATTGCCTTGTATCTCTAAACCACTGCAAAGAACCAAGTCTTTCATAATTGATCAATGCATAATCTTGCTGTTATTGTCCACAATATATTCCTGGTTCTGCTTGTTTCGCTCAGCATCAGTTCATGTAAATCTTTTGAAGCCTTTCTAAAAATAGCTTGTTTGTCATTTTTATAGAACAATAATATTCCATTATTTTTATATACCATAATTTATTCAGACATTCCCCATTGATGATCTTCTTCACATTTTCCAATTCTTTGACACCACAAAAATTGCTGCTACAAACATTTTTCCACATGTGGGTCCATTTTCCTCTTTTATGATTTCCTTGGAATATAGACCCAGTAGTGGCACTGTTGGGTTGCAACAATTTTATAGCCCTTTGGACAAAATTCCAAATTGCTGTCCAGAATGATTGGATCATTTCACAACTCCACAAATAATGCATTAGTGTCCCAGTTTTCTTATATCCACTACAACATTTATCGTTATCTTTTCCTTTCATCTTACCCAATCTGAGATATATGAGGTGGTGCCTCAGAGTTGTTTTAATTTTCATTTTTCTAATCAATAGTGAATTAGAACATTTTTCGTATGATTATTGATTGTTTTAATTTCTTCATCTAAAAAGTGTCTGTTCGTATCCTATTTATTCCTTTTAACTATGAATGCTAAGATTATTCCTTTTTAATTAGTTCTCAAAACTTTATTAGATTTATAATAAATTTGACTTGTAACTGTCAAAAATGCTCTGTACATTTATCTCTTTCTTACTTTCTTTCTTTTTTGCAGTCCTTTCACCATACAACTTTTTACTTTCTCCCTCTGGAAAACAATGACAACACAATAACAATAATAAAAACCTTATAATAAACAAGAAAGAAAAAAAATAAAGAAAATTGTGATTTTACTTTTGTGATGTACATCCATAGTTCATGAAGGTAGAATTAGAAGAGAAATGGTATAGTGAAAAAGCTTATAAAATTTGAAATTGATATAAATTTACATCACTAAGAGTCATTTCCAATAGATAAATTTTCAGATGAATTTTTTTTAAAAATTAGAGACTTTAAATGACCACATCAAAATATGCAGTCAAACTTTTGAAAATAAGAAAAATGAAAATTTAAAAACAAATTTGAGGTATCACTTCATGCCTATCAGACTGACTAATGTTATAGAAGACAAAAGTGACAAATATTGGAGGGGATGTGGAAAAAGAGTTACACTACTGTTGGTGGAGAGACTTCACTACAAAATTACTCCAGATGCCAAAAAATAAATAATAAGTAATATTAGAATGAAGGCACATTTATATGCTATTAATGCTATGAAGTTGTAAACATTATTTTGGATTTGAATTTTGAAAAAAAATATATATAATTTTTCCTTCCCTTGAACCAAGAGATCCCACTATTACACCATTGAAGGAAGAAGTATCTAGATTGGCAAAATCATAACTTCTTCAAATACTTTTATTAACTTTCAATTACTTAAAAAAAAACGATGACTGCCAAAGCTAAAAAGGTCCAAAAATGTAGCTGTGAGTGTCTGGTTATAAAATAGCATGATAAACTTTTATTTATCATGATAGTTCTTGACTTTCTATTTGTTATCATGGCAATAGTTATTGTCTTAACACAAGTCAGCAATTTTTTGTACATTATTTTCTAAATGGAAATTTCAGGACTTTTGGAAAAGAGCTGCAACCAGTAGCCATTGATAACTATGGGTCCTTGAAGAGACCTTATACAATCATTAATGTGGAACTTTCCAAACTGATCTCCCCTCTAATTGAGCAGGTAAAAAGGCAATGCTGAATAACAAAACTTTGTTGTCCCAGAAAAACCCTGGCAACACAAAGATTAACATTGCCCTAAATCAGAAATGGAAGGGAATTAATGGGAAAAAAAAAAAAAAAAACCTCTCTTGGCTTTTTATAATATAAAACTATATTATAAAGCAGTAGTCATCAAAACCATTTAATAGATGAATAGAGTTAGATTAGATACACATGACACAATAATCAAGATGTATAATAATCTAGTATTTGATAAACCCCCAACAAATTGGAAAAGCAAGGGAAAATCTTTGTAGCCAGTGTTTCTCATAACCATGTCAGTTCTAAAATATATAAAGAACTGTGTCAAATTTATAAGAATACAAGTTATTCCCCAATGGATAAATGGTCAAAGAATATGAACGGACAATTTTCAAATAATAAAATCAAAGTCAACTATAGCTATATGCTCTAAATCACTATTGATTAGAGAAATGTAAATTAAAACAACTCTAAGGTACCACCTCACACCTCTGAGATTGGCTAAGATGACATGAAAAAATTGACTAGGATGTGGGAAAACTGGGACACTAATACATTGTTGGTGGAGTTGTGAAATGATCTAACCAAACAATCTATAACTATGCCCAAAGGGCTATAAAATTGTGCATACTCTATGCCTCAGTAGTGCCATTACTGGATCTGTACCCTAAGTAAATCATAAAGGAGGGAAAAGAATTCACATGTGCACAAATGTTTGCAGCAGCTCTTTTGGTGGCGCCAAAGAATTTGAAAATGAGTAGATACCCATTATTTGGGGAATATCTGAACAACTTGTGATATATGAAGATAATAGGATATTATTGCTCTATAAAAAAGGATACATAAGCTGATTTTAGAAGGGCCTAGAAAGGCTTACATGAACTGATGCTAAACAAAACAAGAAAAATCAGAAATACATTGTATACAATAACAGCAAAAATGTGCAATGATCAACTATGAAAGACCCGATTCTTCTCAGTGATTCAATGATCCAAAGCAATCTCGATAAACTTTGGACAGAAAATGCCATCTATATCCAGTAAAAGAACCAAGAAGTTTGAATGTAAATCAATACATGTTATGTTACCTTTTTTTTCCTGTTTTCTTATCTGTCCCATGGTTTTTCCCTTTTGCTCTGTTTTTTCTCTCCTAATATGATTCATAATGTGTCTTAGAGATAAATAAATTTATGAGGGAAAAATGAGTAATAGGAGCACCTACCTTTTATTTTGACAACCATAACCACAACCACAATAAGAACAACAACTACAGTAGTCACAACAGCCATAAATTTAAATGAAAGAGTGAAGAACAGAACAGCAAACACATCTTTAAAATGAAGGTTTTTATTTCTCTGAAGTTCAGATGCAAGGAATGGACCTTCTTTATTTAGAAGTCTTATATATGCTCCAACTTTGCTTAAGGCAATTTAAAATTCTGTATACCTGCAATGGAAATAATCCAGAGGGGGAGATTTAGAATTGTGGAGACAATCGTCATAGAGCATATGATTTTCATCCATGGTACTTATAATCTCTCCTGCCATGTGGGTGGGCTAATATCATTCTCAATGTGGGCAGATGTGTCGCTCAAGTATGAACCTTGATGTTACTTCTTCAGTGCTTGATATAGATTACTGTTAATACTTGGTCAGGGCCATATTTCTGAGGGCACAAGTTAAGGAATTCTGTACATGGGTACATCTCTACAAAAAGTGCAAGCTTTCTTATACCTTTATCTTATCTTTATTTTATTTTTTTTTAATGTTGAAAAAAATGAACTGTTAAAGCCTTGATTTCTTGAGTTAAAAAGTTAATATTTTCTAAACAGAATATTTGAATGACAAAAATGTCACTGAGAAATGAATTGAAATAAAATCATTTGAAATGAGTTCAGTTGAATAATTGAGAACTTAAGGTAAGTATTGGATAAGTGAACAGACTATGTTTTAATTAAGTTAATACTTCTATACATAGTAAATTTTTTACCTAATAATGATATTTAATCATCTTGTAGACCATATACAACAATGTGGATACACTTACCTGAGGCATAACAATTATCACGACTTATTCACGTCTGCTTATTCTTTGCTATTCTTCTCCATGTCATTCTGCAAATTCAATCCTGGGAGGAGGAAAGAGTAAGATATCTCTTTTTTCCAGTTAACTGATTCATTATGAGAATTCCATCAAAAAGATAATACAAATATCTAATTTATACAATGTAAAAAAATAGACAAAAATGAAATAAAGTATAGTTTGTGTTTTATACAACAAAATTAAACTCCCATTTTTTGTTTAACTCATCTGTCCATCAGGGGGGAAATTACTGAAATTCCCAGACAGTACAGTAAAGCAATCTTCCAAATTTATCTCATGAAATGAAATCTTAGAAATTAACATCTTCATTTTTTTATATATCCTTATAATTTGATGACATCTTTATATATTTCATCTATAACTATCATTAGAAATATAGGACTAGAGATATATAAAGATATCTATCTATATTTATATAGCTATCAGTAGATCTGAAAAAGCCTTCCTTCATAGAAAGCAATTTTCCATTTAACTTTTACTTAAGATACTGTTATATTTCCCTTCCTCACCTCCCTATGGTTGTAATATTATTTTACTTTTAAATGGAGGTAGGTTTTGTATTTACAGAGATTTTAGAGTTGATATAGAAATCCTTACAGGCCAGCTTAGCTTTGACAAAGTATTCTTTTACTTTAAAACCACCACCATAATGTTAGATAAGATTAGAAGTTGGGGGAAAGGAAAAAATTTCCATTTGAATGATGCACATTTTTGTGTTCTTTCTTTATTAAAAGTACACAATACACTTGAAATGTACAATCGTATTTGAATGGTTATTCATGGGATTCAAGGCACTGTTTACTTTTTTTAAAAAAGTTCCTATTTTTACATCTAAATGCTCTCAAATGTACCCAGATTGAACACATCTGTTGGAAGAGTTAGATAGGGACCCTGCAGCATTCTTCTCTGGTCTAAACTAGCTAACTGGCACTTAACACAGGACTAAATAAGCTTGCTTGATTTTCCTTTGTCCCAGAAGAAGGATAATGCCTGATTGTCCCTTTGGGAAACAGACAACTTCTGTGTACAATGGCGAAATGGAAGCTACATACTATTCAGAAAATTGCTATTTAGATTTATGCTACATGTATTCCAAAAGTTTGTGAAATAGGAAGGCCTAGAGGCTTAGCCAAAAAGGCAGATGAATGTGGCATCCAGGAGAAAAAATGATAGTAATGGAAGAAACTTTAAAGTTCATTTCATCCAGTGGTCCTCAAAATGAAGTCCAAAAACACCTTAGGGGTTTCCAAGGCCCTCTCATGAAGTCTCCAAGGTCAAAACTATTTTCATAAAAATACTAAGATTTTATATTAATCTAGTATATAGTAATGGATATAAACATAATAGACATAAACAAAAACTATTTAAGAATCTCAAGAAATTTTAATAGTGTAAAATGTCAAGGTTTCCTAAAACTACAAAGCTTAAGAACTGCTGGTCCAGTTAAACCTCATAATGTTCATATGAGAAAACAAACAAAAAGAGGCCAAAAGACTTTCAGTGATTTATCCAAGGGGACACAGGAAATAAGTAACTAATCCCCAATCCAAATCTGTGTTCTCTGATTATCAGCGCAGGCCTCCTCTACTTCATAACACACATACACACACACACACACACACACACACACACACACATCCCTCTCATGACGTAAATATTTCTTTTAAAGAAGAAAAAGGGAAAAGTTGGAAATAAGAGTGGCAATGAGGGAACAAATACCCGGCTTTGGTTTATCTAAAACAGAGCATATGCCTATGAAATGCCCTGTCAGAAATGATTAGATTTTATAGAAGTGTGGATAATTTTTAATGCGAAGACAATTTTTTAAAATGCACGAATTTTACTATGTAAATCTTCAAACACCATTTCATCTATTCATCTATATAAAAGTGTCATTGAACTGCCTTTAAGTTACCTGGTGGGAATTGCCAAGACACTTTTCTTTTTTACCCCTTATCTCAAAATATGAAGAAACTTAAATTATTAAAAAAATCCTATCAATTTCTGTCCTTTACACATGAAAACATATGATCTACTATCAGTAAAGAAAGGAAGGTCAGCTCCTTTATACAACAATTTCTCTTGTCCAGTAATTTGATTGGTTTATCCCTGAGTGGATTTAATTTCCTAGTTCCAAAATATCAGGTTTAATAAAAGTGAAACAATTCTTGATGACCAGATAAGATTTCTGTACTTTGGAATGAAGTAAGGTTAAGTACAATGATCATCCTTGCATTAGAAGTTGGTGCCATCTTGAATCTGTTTATTATTAAATGTTTGCCAACTGAGCTTCTACAGATCCAAATCATTTCCCCTCCCTTTGTAATACTTCTCTTATTTCACAAATAGATATGATTTTTCTTTCCTCTTGACTTTCTTGGGTCACTTAGCACATTTTCCTTTATTAATTGAAGTATAAAACAGAAATATGTATTATTACCAAAGGTATATTACTCTGTTGTGGAGTGTGTTCAACTCAAAATACAAATTACAGAAACATTTCTAAGAAATAGTGAAGTTATCCAAGTGTTACTATTTGCTGATAACATTATGTTCCTTGCAACAAATCTTTTAAGTTTGGAGAGGCTCCTAAAAGAAATCCATAATTTACTAAAAGAATTTGAACCAGCTTTCCAACAGAAAAATCTAGTAGATTGAGAATGCCTATTGTCCAGACTTTGATACGCTAGTATTAGATGGATAGCCAATAGAACTGGACCACCATTGCATATATCTTAGACAGACAATTATTGTAAAAGCAACATTTGTTTAATGTAGTTTTAGATGATTTTTCCTTAATGGCAAAGAAATTCCCTGATTGGTCCAGGGAATTAGAGTTTGAAATACTGGTATAGACTCATAGCTACCCAAATTATTAAAGGCTCAGGTTCAAGTCCTATATAATTCTAATTGTCAATCATGTCAATATATCTCCTTGACTTACTGCAATAAATGGAGTGAAATGGGGCAGTTTTCACCTGAATCAATGAATATGTCCTCTTTAAATCTTTTATTGTTAAGTAAATCTCTTTTTTATTGAGTTTTATATATACTATAAGTATTTCACTGCATTTCAATCCTGGGCCTGCTAACTAGGGGACTAAACTATGTTGACCCTGCCCAGAATAATGACTTGGGATAAAGTTAGGGTTGGGAAAGGGAATGAATTGGATTATTTTGGGGAAATTACAGTGATTCTGTTGACAATATCAGAGAATCTTAAAGGCACTAGAATCTTTAGAAGCTATCTAGTCTAACTCATATCTAAAAGGACTCATCACTATAACATATTATATAATTCATCATAAGGTTTCTTTCTTTTTAATGCCCTCCAAAAAAGATGAAGTCACACTTACTGATACAGTCTTTCTTATTTGAAATCGAGCATATTATATGGCAAGGCCAAACTTCTCTCTGAATGTATATTTGTGTATGTGTATCTATCTATTTGGGCATTTCTGGTGAGGTAATACAATATTTCTGAGATATTTTAACTAGTTGTAGACATAAAAAATACTAATGACATTTAATGTTTAAAATATATGAATAAAATAAGATAAATAGGACAAATTAATTATTTTATGAGGCAAATAATTAATCTTTAATTTTTATCAAGATATATTTTATATCTATCAAGCTTGCCTACAATGAATTTAATCATCTACTTTTCAGTTATATGCTCCAAATTCTTAAGGAATGGAAATAAGTCTTTCCATTAGCATCAAAAACAAAATGATGAAGAATTTCCTGTTCAAATGTTTAAAAGTGTTTGATGGTAATGGTGGTGATAGTGATGATGATGTTGTATATATATATATAATACTTTTCATTTCAATGATTCATTTTTCCTCCTTGATAAGAGAGCATTTAATGAATAGTTTAATGTGGTAAGTGCATGTAGTCAGAGTAAAGAGCTATTTAAAGCATGGTCTTTCATAGGAGATCAGCTCATCCTCCAAACTTGACTTTCTTCCAGAGTTGCTGCATTTCCTATGATGCCATACTAACTCAATTGGATTAAGGTCTAGGGACCTATAAAGAAAATACAATCTGCGTTTACTGCCTAGTTATAATCTCCCCATGTAGTGCATAATGTTTTCACAGTACAAATTATGTGTCAGGAATCAAATTTCACTAAAAGCAGTTCATAAAGAACTATACAGAAGTGCTGAATGTGAGACTCAACTGCTTTGAACTTGAGCCTTCATTTGTAATCAACACAGACCCCAGCATGTGCTTGAGGATCATTGCTAAAGTCCATTGTAACATTAGAAAATTGTAATTGCTACCCATTCTTTTAAGGAATGCACCATGCATATTATTAATATAGAATACGATAACAGATGATCCTAGTAATTCCATAGGTTAGGCCCCCGAGAACCCTGTGTGGGCTGCAATCATGTCTAGGGTAAGGGGGACTGCTTTTTTATATATCACTTCATTCTTAAGGAATTACATCTTTATGATTCTGCTGAGACAGGTAGATGAGTATAAACAAATAAATGAAAAACTAGATTTTGTTCTATGTAAAATGCAAAGTATAGAAATGAATAGAGAAATATGGTTCCATTTATATTCCAGAGTAATCACAAGTGCCATCTCTCAATGGACAATTTCAGATGCAGTTAATATGCACTGTCCCTGTCTCTAGAAGGAAATTATATTAAATCTCTAGAGTTCTACTGTCATTTCATCAGGAAAAATAACAGCCTGAAATTCAGCATGTTCCAGATGAGAAACAGGCATTGGGTTGCATCTGTCATGTTTCATTATTAACCTTTCTGATCATTGAGTAATACCTAAGGAAAAACATATATGTCACACAGTACAGTGTGTGTCAAAACAGGTGGTTAGGAAAAATAACTGAAGTCACAACCTTGTGGCTTTTAACATTTAACACAAGCATAGAAAGGAATTTAGCAATTCCCACATTGCTGTATTCACACAGCTATTTTTGTATGTGAATCTATGGACTGAATCCATTTAGGTTAGGAGATTTTACTCTGAACTTCTTTTGAAATGTATATTTATTCATATGTTTCACAAATAGGCATTAAGTACAAAATATATGCAAAACATTATGATAGAGTCTGTGTTGGAGGAGGGAATTGGGGTTAGAAATGGAGCATAAAGGTGACTAAAACAGTCTTTGATCTCAAAAAGAAAACAACTGAAAAAGCAAAGGAAACATGTCGAATACTATGGAATGGAACAAAGAACAAAAAGAGTTCAAAGCATGAAAATAACATTCAGTCATCTGACACTTACTAAATGAGTTACAGTAAGAGGTGGTTGATTTCACCTGAGTTCAATTCCTGAAATTATAGAAGGTAAGAATAATAAAGAAAACAAGCTATTCAATCAAAAAAAAACAATAGTCATTATGAAGAACCAGTAGTGTGCCAAACGTTGTGCTAACTACAGGGAATATTAGTACTATTACTACTACAATTGCTAGTATTGCTAGTAGCAGTAGTAACTATTACTGCTGTGGCTGCCGCTGCTATTACTACAAATCATCATAAACTATTTCTAGTGACCTAAATCAAGCTAATATAATACCCTTGGTTCAGAATTTGAATTCAATAGAGTATATAACAGTAAAGAAAACATTTACTTATGCAATAGATAGGCAAATATGAGAGAGAGAGAGAGAGAGAGAGAGAGAGAGAGAGAGAGAGAGAGAGAGAGAAGAGGAGAGGAGAGGAGAGGAGAGGAGAGGAGAGGAGAGGAGAGGAGAGGAGAGGAGAGGAGAGGAGAGGAGAGGAGAGGAGAGGAGAGGAGAGGAGAGGAGAGGAGAGGAGAGGAGAGGAGAGGAGAGGAGAGGAGAGGAGAGGAGAGGAGAGGAGAGGAGAGGAGAGGAGAGGAAGAGGAGAGGAGAGGAGAGGAGAGGAGAGGAGAGGAGAGGAGAGGAGAGGAGAGGAGAGGAGAGGAGAGGAGAGGAGAGAAGAGAGAGGCAAAGAGACAGAGAGAGGGACAGAGACAAAAAGAGACAGAGAGGAGAGAGGAGAGAGGAGAAAGACAATGATAGAGACAGAGAGATAGAGGAGGGGGCACTAGCAGTTGGAGGCATCAAGAAAGAGTACGTGTAGAAGATAATGCTTGAATTTTGTCTTGAAGGAATAAAACATTTCTATGAGAAAGAGAAAAAACAGGATTTAATAAAAAGATGACAGAAAATCAGGGCATAGAAACAGAGATAGTAAATGAAGTAAAATTTGAGTAATAAAAGAGTAGACTAGTTTGATTGAACCATAGCATATGATGTCAAATCAGCTATTGCTTATTAAGTTTATACTATCTTCTAGGCATTGATCTAAGCATTAAGACAACAACAGAACTCTATCTCTCCCCCCCCTTCCCCTTCCTCTCTCCCTCTCTCCTTCTCTTTTCCCCATCTATCTCCATCTCTCTGTCTCTGTCTCTGTCTCTCTCTCTCTCTCTCTCTCTCTCACACACACACACACACACACACACACACACACACACATACACACACACACACACACAAAAGGCAAAGGTAATCCATTACATCCTGGGTCATCATCATTCATCTTGATTTTTGTCTTGCCATTGGGCTTCAATGTGTCTGGATGAGAGAGTGAAGCTAATGACTGCACAGCTCTCCTTCATTTAAATCTAATTCCAGTGTGTCAGGATATCACCTTCATGATATCATTGGTTCTCTTTCAGAATGAAGAATGAAGAACAACAATAATATAAGAAGAGAATTGCCTTTGTGAAATTACAATTTCGGAGATATGAGTTCCCTATGTTCACTTTACATGTAAGCCTACGTTTGTATATTTTAGACATGAGTCCATTCTTCCCCTGAATAGTGTGTATAGTCATGGGAAAAGTCATCTTCATTGATGATGGGAAATGTTTTTTATTAATTTATTTCTGATCTTACAATGTGTTCTTTCTGTCTATCTGTGTGTGTGTGTGTGTGTCTCAACTTACTGTTAAAGATAAATGTTTCAATAACAATTAGTAAGTTCTAGTGTTTATCCTGTAGACTCATACATTACCTTGAATCTAAAACCTTGAATCCCAATTTCTAGAAAGCAAATATGAGTGAGAATTTGGAGGGCCTGGGCAGAATAATGTGAATGTAGGAGTAAATGCTATTCAGAAGGGATGTTTTAAATGCCTATTCTGTGCCAAGTATTATGCTAGGTACTAAAGGCTCACTTCAAGAGGCTCACTTCTATTTGGTAATATGAAAAGCTTCAGAGAAAATGAGAAATTTTCGTTAGAATTTAAAAACTTGAATGCATCTTAACAGGCAAGAATAGGTAACTTTCAAGACAGAGAAATTATTTGAGGAATTGTATGTTAAGAGGTATCCACAAGGAACTATGTAGTGGGACTAAGATATAGGTTGAATTCAGGGAGGTTAGAGTAGAAAGGTGTGTGGAAGGGTGGAATGATATAAATCAAACAGTGAAGTCAGGAAAAATCTGAATCATTAGTTATATGAATATAAGCAGATCTAGCTTCTCAGAGCTCCTTCTTCCCTATCCTTAAAATGGACATAAAACATTTTTATACTAGTCACCTCACAAAGCTAGGTGTTGACAAAGAACAATCTAAATATTGTTTTTTATTAAAGTTTTTTTTTTATTTTCAAAACATATGCATGGATAATTTTTCAACATTGACCCTTACAAATCCTTGTGTCCTAAATTCCACCCCCCCTTCTCCCCACACCTCCCCTAGATGGCAAGTAATCCAATATATATTGAACATGTTAAAAATATATAACAAAAATATTCTTACTAATTTTAAAAAGATGCCAAGTTAAGAAGGTTAGACAATTTGGAAGTCATTCAAAGTTTTTGAGCATGGGAATGGCATTTAGACTCTATCAGGGCAAGAAAAAATGTATATGCATATACATAAATTAACACATATCTGTATATATGTGTATATTCTAGATATTTTATTTCATCCATGTAGGAAATTATTTTGTCTAAAAACAAGGTATATAGAAAGAAATGGTATATAATCCAGGCAAGTAGCAAGTTACATAGAATCTTAGGGATTCTTAGAAATTGGGAACTGAGAGGTTAAGAGTTTCTACAGAGTCATATGGATAATATTAATAGTTGTTGTTCTGTCCTTTCAGTTATGTCCAACTCTTGGAGTCTGCGTTTGGATTTTTTTTTTTTTTTTTTTTTTTTTTTTTTGCAAAGATACTGGGCTGGTGTTTCATTCCTTCTCCAGCTCATTTTACAAATGAGGAAAACTGTGGTTAACAAGGTGGTGTGATACTGGAGCCACCTGCCAGTGGCTGCTGGAGGTCTAACTCAGACCTGTAGAATAGATCCTTTCATGTGAGAGGATGATGATGATACAAGGAGACTGAGAGGCAGTTGTATTCTCTGACCTCTTTCCTCTTCCCTCTGCCTCCAATTTATTTCATTCCCAATCCACAAGGAACATCTGCGAAGGCTGCTTTGCAATTCCTTCAAGTTTATGATTCACAGCTGTGGATGCTCTCAGAGAACTGACCTGCCCCTTCACCTAGGCATGGTCCTTAACACAAAGTTAAGTGACTTTCCCAGACTTACACAACTAATAAGTGTATAAGATCAGATTTGAACTCAGGAAGACGAATCTTCTTGATTAAAGACATATACCCTGAGCCACCAAGTTGCATCACTAAGTCTTATCAGAGGAAGACTGAAATTCATGACTTATTGACATCCAAACTGGATCTCGGTGCCTCTTTCTTTGGACACACTGAGTCCCCAGAACTTAGCACATTACTGGGAACATAGTAAGTGTTTAATGTTTTTTGAACTAATTGACATTAAAGATCTAATACATGGTTCTTGAGTAGATTGACTTGATTTTACAGAGAGATGTTATAAGAAGATTAGTAGAAAGAAGGGATTGAAAAGAATGGAAACTTGTTAACGAGTTATTAATATAAATACTAGATAAAGAGCTAAACTAGATTGCCAGCACAAAATAGCAATTGGGAAAAAAATCTGGGAGATATAGCAAAAGAAATATATAATTATGTTATGTAATTATGTAATGACTAATGTATTATAGGTGGGAAGTATTATAGAAAGGAGTGAAAGTAGAAGTTTTTGAATTTGGGAAAAGAAATGATGATTCTGTTAACAAAAATAGAGACCTCAAAGGTGGTAGGAGAGGATTTGGTTTTAAAAGAAGAAAAATAACATTCAAACTGATATTTTCTTCTGATAGCATAATACTTTTTTAAAGCAATTGATGAGAAACATAATTACTTCCTGATACAGGGAAAGTAGCATATCCAGAAACAAACAATTAAATTCTAGCAACTACAATACCATTGCTAAAAGATTTTTTTTTTTTATTAATACAGTAAAACACTTCAGTTTTTTCCTGTCTTTCTGTGTGGTCTTTTATATGGAAAAATTTCAATGGATAAGACCACCCTGACTTTCAATTCTCACTTTTTTTGGGAGGAAAAATTATTTCCCTTCATTCTTGTCTGAGGAATCTGAATTCCTCATATTCATTTACTATCTTCATATGCATGATGTTGGTATTCACTTAGTAATGTGGATAAATCTGGGGACAGATAATAGCCTAAAAGAGGCATTCTTTTACAGAAGACCTGCACATTTTGAGAAAAATTGGAATAGAATTCACAATGAGATGAAGTTCTGTTTTACCATTCCTTTTCTATGAAATGCTCCATTTACACATATGATTATAAACAAGGATCAATGTTAATGTGGTCACACAGATAGAATGTGAACAATATTTGTCATTTTTGAAGCTAATTAAATATAATTCTGTATTCAAGCTATTATTTTGCCCCATAAGACAACAACTGTCAATAATATCTACTTTATCTGAAGTCCAGCACAATGAAGTTACAAAAATATCATTTAAAAATAGGAAAGCATCTGGCTAGTTTCCATTGTAATATCTTTGAAAATATTAAGGCTTTCTTCAAAGCAAAGGTTTTAAGTCTCTTTTGCTGCTGATATGGTAGCATAAGGATTTCAACTCAATTGATGTGAATGATTATTATTACATAATAATAAACAGCATATATAGAGTGCTTTGATAAAGTTTTTAAGTACTTTACATTTTTCTTTTGAGTCTTATAATAACTCTATAAAACAAGTACTGCAGATGTTATATCTTGAGGGTAGAGTAATGTTATTTAGTATTTTACAAGAAAGAGTACTCCAGAATCATTATTTCTTACAATGGAAATGAATGAATGATTGGATGAACAAAATAATTTAATTCCTTACTATTTACCAGACACTGGGACATTAATTCAGAAAGCAAGGCAGTCCTTACTTTCAGGGAAATTATATTCTTCTGGCGAGAAGGAGAGGAGAGACGGCAGTTCAGAGAGGAGAATGGTGGTGAGGAAACTGACCAGGTGGTCTGGAAAATCACTAGGATGATGATGAATTGAACTACATAACAGAACAGGGAAACTTGGCTTTCCAAAGGCAATTGTAAAGTTGATTTTTTTTTTTATTACCTGTGTGACTAAGGATAAATCACTTAACCTCTCTCTCCCTCAGTTTCTTATGAAAATTTACCATTTTTTATTTATCATTTCTCTTGCATGAAACCCTCCATTCATACAAATGATTATAAATATGATTAAGGTAATTGAACAACCAAAAAGTTGTAATTAGTAATATTAACATCTATACCATTACATGTCATATAGGTTATGAGGATCATATAGGTTATGACGATCAAATGAATATATATATATATATTGCATTGAAAAAGCTTAATGTGCCATCTAAGTATCATTTTAAAGTTACTTCCTGCTCCTACTGCTGTTACTACTACTACTATTATTGTTGCTGCTGCTGCTAAGCAAATCCCAGGCATCTCTGAATATATTATTCATAAGTAGACTAGATGTCGTGGTACTAGGTGTTCCAATGGATAGACTAGCTGGCCTAACTCATCTTCGGATACCAAATCTGGCCTTAGATATTTACTAGCTGTGTGTTTTAAGGAAATCACTTAAGTTTCAGTTTCCTTATCTGTATAATGAGCTGGAGAAGTAAATAACAAACCATTCCAGCATCTTTGTCAAGAAAAACCCAAATGGGAACATGAAAATTCAGATACTTTTATTCAGATTACTGAATAAGGCTAAATTAGGATAAGCAAATTTTAGTTGGCAGAATTTCTTTGGTATTAGAAGATTATTATGGGACATATTTTATATTTTTCTGCATTCATAAAGTGCTTCAACTCCAGGAGAAAGGTAGCCAGTCTGATCAGAATGTACTATATCTAAACAAGATGTTTAAGTAATAATCTTTCTGGCACAACGAGCAGAAGGGAGGAGCATCCTCTTGGCAGTCAATTAAGCATGCAATATTCCCAAATATATTACTGTAGGTGTATTTGGGAGGAGGAAACATTACCTGTTTAGTGAAGCAATAAGTTCCCCTCTAAATTAA
Source organism: Antechinus flavipes (assembly GCF_016432865.1). Taxonomy (NCBI): domain Eukaryota; kingdom Metazoa; phylum Chordata; class Mammalia; order Dasyuromorphia; family Dasyuridae; genus Antechinus; species Antechinus flavipes. The sequence goes on along the minus strand of NC_067399.1, from coordinate 305,489,259 downwards.
ATATATATATATATATGTGTGTGTGTGTGTGTGTGTGTGTGTGTGTGTGTGTGTGTGTGTGTGTATGTGTGTATATATATATGTATAAAATGATTCGAAAAGTGTATTATTCTCATATTCATTGATCTTGCTTTATCCATTAAATTGTATTGTTTCTCAGGATACATAACTAAGCTCTATCACTCATAACTTTTTTTTTTAATTACCTCTTTGAGAAATGACCCCAGAGGACATTTACCATCATATTCTTTAGTTTGTCTTTCTTTGAACCACCTTGTATCTAGGCAAGATAGAAAACTATGAAACTATATATGAACATCCATCCCTCACCTGTTGATATAAGATTCCTCTACACAAATGGTCTCCAAACTTCTCAATAGAATTAGAGTAAATGACTTTCTCTTATCCTTTACTACAAGGGAAAACAAAGTGATTGCCCATGGTGTTTGAGACTGGCAATCTCCCTGTACCCCTATTCACCAATACTTTTAAATTCAATGACGTCCTGTTATGCAAGTTTCTTTAAGTGTTGATTTGTTCAGTCATGTTTCATTCTTTGTGACCCATTTGGGATTTTCTTGGCAAAGATACTAGAGGAGTTTTCCACTTTTTTCCTGAGGCAAACAGTGTTAAATGACTTGTGCATGGTCACACAGCTAGTCAGTGTCTGAGACCAGATTTTGAACCCATGAAAATGGGTCTTCCTGAGCTCAGATGAGGCATTTTGTCCACTGTGCCACCCAGCTGTCCTAAGTATTTGATAGAATGAGAGAAAAAAGTACATTTATGAGTGGCTTTGTTCTATTTATATTGTCTTCATTTCTTCTAGAGTCAATAAACAACTATTGTGGTAATTATTTTTCAGTCATGTCCAATCCTTCATAAACCCATTGGGAGTTTTCTTGGCAAGGATACTGTAGTAGTTTGCCCTATCCATCGCCAGCTCATTTTACAGATTAGGAAACTGAGGCAAACAAGGTTAAGTGACTTGCCAAGGGTCATATAACTAAGTCAGAGATGGAGGCTAGATTTGAACTTAGGAAGATGAATCTTCCCATCTTTAGGCCCAGCACCTTATCCACTTTGTCATCTAGCTTGCCCTTTTTCACACACAACTATATGGATATAAATGCAGATTGGTCTTTCAAAAAAAAAAAAAAAAAGAATCTGATCGTGGAGGAATTCCATTCTACTAAGAAGTTTCTAGGAAAGAATGAAACTGACCTTAGCAATGTGTAAAAACTTTAAGGACTTAATAGAAAAGAAAGGCTTTGAGATGGAAGATCTGAATAATTTTGTCAAAACTGAATGGTAGAAGGTTATAAAATAGAATAGAGATTCTTATTCTGGAGTTCATATACCTGCCAAGGAGTCTGTGGGCAGATTGCAGTTCTGTGAACTTTGAAGGGGAAAATATACATATCTACAAGTACATATAGCCATATATACATGCATATATTTAAACCTATACACACAAACACATATACATACACACACACATATATACATAACTAACTTCTAACTGAAAGTTAGCATCTCAATTATTTATAAACATGAGTTCCTAAAGCCAAAGAAATTCTACCAATTAAATTATTTATCCTAACACAGTCTCCTCATTCTAAAGATGGTTTTATATGTTTCAATGGTTAGTAAAGCAGTCTATTACTCATAAACACACACATATACCTATACACATATAAACACACATGTACATCCAAGGTGAAGGAACTAATCTGAGTCAGGATTTCTTGTTACAAAATTAACTCCTACTCCCTACTCCCTCTGTGTTAGAAGTTTCTAACTTTTTGTATTTGCATTTGAAAGTATGATTTTTTTTTAAAGGAAAATCACGAGAACTTTGTGTTACCAAAATCTACATTAGTAAATGGGTTTCTCTTGTCTGTAAGTTTTCTGCATCAAGAACGTCATAAGTCTAACCCCAATCTTTCTTCAATACCTACCTCAAATATAACAGGTATGACCTAAAACCAAATTACAGTGATGGATGGGCAATAATCCATAGGAGATAAAATTTGTGAAAATAAGCAAAAATTACACTCATATCATCAATGTATGTATACTTATACATACATAAATGCATATGTATATATATATGTGTGTGTGGATAGAATAAGCAATATGAATTATAGATATCAAACAATCAATTAACAAGCATTTATTAAAATATTACTATGTGCCAAACATCACTAGGAACTGGGAATAAAAGTACAAAATAGAAAAATGCAATAATGTCTACTTGCAAACATCTTCTGTTTTAATGGGGTGGGGGAAAAGAGGAACAAACAAAAATATATGGAGGAAAACATTTTTAAATACAAAAAAATAGCTTAAAATATGATAACTTATGAGGAGGATACTAAAACAAGAAAGATTACAGGTAAAAAGGGGTTCTTGAGCTGAAGCTTTAAGAGATGAATTCCATCTGTAACACTTAGGGAGGATGTGCACTCTAGGCATGAGGGTTGGCCACTGACTTAGTTTATGAAAAATTTGACCTTTTAAGGGTCAGTAATGTTTCACTTAATATCTAAGAACAAAAGTATGGAGACAGGTAATAAAGTGGTATGATTTTATTTTTAAATAATAAAATTGTCCATTGAAATTTTACATGATTCAGTTCTTTGAATTAAATCTTTTAAATGTGTAATTGCAGTTCAAAATAGCCACTCAGGACTGGTTTTAAATCTCTTCAGTATTCTATTTAAAGATTGTTAACATCTTTCTTGATAGCTTCAGTGATTCATCATTGTACTACTTTTTTTTTTACATGATAAAAAATAAGCCATAGTCATAGATTAATGAAATCTTCAGTAAAAAAAAAAAATTGCCTCAAAAACATATTCCAATGCTTAAAATTAAAGCAGTAATAAGAATAATTGAAGTTAGTATTACTATGAACACATGATGGAATTAATTTACTTTTGTTTCATAATATTTGTAAGTCATTAAATATTTACTTTTTGAACTCTGATTTCATGTACAACTTAAAAAAAATTCACCTCAATATTCCTTTCTTTCTAAGCTCCCACTTCCCTTCTGCATATAGTACAATGGACCTTATTTTATTTTATTTTATTATATTATTATTATATATTATATTATATACTATTATATACCATTTATATGCTATTACCGATTACATACCATTATATACTATTTACTTAAATACATTTTAAATGGCATAAGACAATTAATAAGAATTTCTTAAATATCAATAATGTGTTAGACACCACATGAGATGGTTTGAAAACAAGTATATTTGAATACAAACTTATTAAAAACAAAGATTTTCTTACTTTTAAAATTGTATTTCCAGTGCTTTGTGCATAGTAAGTGTTTGATAAATGCTTTATTCATTCATTCATTAAATTACAAAGAATAAAACGAAGAGCTTAAATTCTAAAGAGAAAAGCTAGAGATGAGTAATGATAATTAAAAAAAAATAATAATGGACAGCAAATCCTTATTTTGACCCTATCTGATTTTTGAACAGGAAAGGAGAAAATGAACATTTATTTTCATTTGAATGAGAAGACTGTCAGAGAGAATCTTGTGATCTCCAGTGATTTCTGATGATCAGGATCGTACCCCATGTATTTAAAAGACAGATAGGAAACAAACAAACAAAAAACACATAAAAGACGGCTGGATATCATTACTGAACCAATGTTAATAAGAAATAACAAGTGTTGAGGAATTGCTGCTGAACAAATGTACCAGTTGTCAAAGAAAAGGAAGAGGATATGATGTTCATACTATAGTTGAAATAGCTTGACTTAGATTTCTGGTAAAATTATAGAATATTATTATTTGAATAGTCTGTGATCATTTAAGGAGGCATTTTTAGTGAAGAACAAAGAATAGTGTGAAAGATCACAACAGAATTATGCATTTTTTTGAACAAGGTAAACTAAATGACTAGATTAGAGAAATAATTCATACATATAAAATGCCTGACTTTTGGCCATTTCATAACATCCTCATGGAAAAAAGGGGATGTGTGAGCTACATGAAATAGAATTAGGTGCAACAGATAGCACTAAGTGATCATATACTAAGAAGAGTAATTGTAAATCTGTCAAACTGGAGGAAAATCACAAAATTCTCAATAGGTACAAATATGAACAATACACAGAATGTGAACAAAGGCAGATTGATGCACAATGTAGTAGAGGTAGTAGATGAGTAAGGATTTCCCAACAATAAAATCACTCCAAAAGGGGGATTACTATGTCAGGATACAGTGAATTTTCCATCATTACAGGTCTTCTAGTGAAGGTTGGATTGGATAATTACTAGTTGAAGTCTTTATAGAAGGGATTGCTATTTAGGTATAGACAGGCAGTTCTAATCACATCTAAGGTGCTTCCAACTCTGACACTGGCTTTGATGATTTGCCCTTTTTCCATCATACACATATGGAGTGGGATTTCCTAGGCACCTTGAGGAATTTGCTCTCTCCCTCCTTACTGTCCTAGTCTATAACTGCTATTGAATGTAGAAGGTTTCTTCTTGTTGTTTGTCCATCATTCTCAAAGAAAACCATGACATCAGGAAGGTGATATCATAATATGCAAATGAATTGGATTTAAGAGTGGGAGAGCTGTGCAAGGTCACCTGTCTGACTTTTCCCTCCAGAACCATTTGGATCCAGTGGCCAGATAGAGATCAGGATGACTGGAGATGGCTGGTTAGAGGACATTATTCATACCTCAGGTTTCAGAGTCAAACTCTCAGCCACTTTTTTCAGGTCAGGTTAGGGATATTGTAGTGACCTTGTTCTACAGATATTGCCCCAACTCTCTCACCAACTTGAATTCCTTGAAGTCATATGATCTTATGCTTTTCCTCTTCATGCTTTTGTTCAGCTGAATATCTCATTTTCCCTTTATTTAAACTATCCTGCCTCTCCATTTTCACCTTACTATATGGACATTTCTTTTTAAGCCCAACTCAAGTGCAACTTCATTATACTTTCTCTGTCCTTTTGGGATTTGTTTGTTTTGTTTTGTTTTGTTTATGGCTTTTTGTCCTTTAGCTTTTACCTAATACTTTGTTTCACACTTTATTGATATACCTACCATTTAGTATTTTAATTATATTCTAATTATTATAACTACATTCTTATTTGTCAATATTGTAAATTCTATAAAGGTATGATCATTTTTCTAAACATTTTCTAAACATTTTTCTCCCAGAGTGCTCTGCACTATTTATTCAGACCTAACTTTCCAGACTCAAATTACATTCCTGTCTTTCATGAACTTTAAGATTCAATCAAATAGACCTTCCTGCTACTTCACATTCATAAAACACCATTTTTCATCTTTATGTCTTTGCACAAGCTGTCTTAACAAGAATGGAACATACTCTCTCCATACAATTGCCTCTTAGAAGCTCTTTCTTTCTTAAAGATTTAGCTCAAGGACCACCTTCTCCAATAAGAAAAATTAGTGTCTTTCTTCCAAAATTATACTGTATATTTTTCTTTAAATTTAAAATAATCCTTCTACTAAGCTTTTGATGCTTCAGGATCTCATCCTCAGCATTGAAGATACTGCTCTATGAAAATAAATATAGTATCATTCCAAATGAAAGGAAAAGGAGCATAGAAAAAAGACCCTAATAGGCTGCAGTAAATTAAAAAAAAACTAAAAATAGCTGTATTGGAGTGCAGAAAATATTAGTGGTAAAGGGATGTGAGTAATAATTAAAAGGAAAAAGAAATACAAATCACGAATAACCTTAACATGCTTCAAGCGATTAGTAATATAAAATATTGTTTAAAATGACTTTATAATTTAATATACCAAGAATGTTGAAAAAGAGAATAAATTATAAAACTAATCAATTTTAGAAAGGCTTCAAGAAGAAAAAAGAAAAACAAGCAAACAAAAAATCCTAAAAACAGGTATGCTGATGTTCTGTTGGTGGAGTTGTGAATTTCTTTCTGGAAAACAATTTTAAATGAAAAAAAAAATCACTAAGCTATTCACGTATATTTTACTGTACTCATAGCCAAGGGAAATCAAAAATATTTGAAACATATTTTAAATACCCATAGCAATAGTTGTTGTGATAGCAATCAAGGCAAAATAGATGGACATTGATTATGGAATGGCCAAATTGTAGTATGTAACATAATGGGATGTTATCAAGCCAAAGACATAATAGATTTGGACCATTTTGAGACATGTAAGAAAACTTGGATGAGCCGATGTAGAGGAAAGAAAATAAAATCAAAATTACAAAATATCACAACTACTATGTTGTAAATGAAAAAACAAAAAGGATGAATGAACTTTGGGTAAATGCAACAATCTAGAGAAGTGAGTTACTATAGGTATGGAATGTTGTATATGATGCCAGTTCCAGTCATTTTATTCATCAGTTTCACTATAATATTGCTCTTTTCTTCAAGGTAAAGAGGACTGGTTAGGGGAGTGGGTTAAAAGCATATTGAAGGTAATAACTGCAATATAAACAGTAAAAGAAATCAATAAAACTTTAAAAATAGACTTTTTAAAGGGTAAAAGGAGTTCCTTTGTCCAGCTGGCCACCAGATGAGGCAACTATGGAGATTGGAGAAAAATGGTGAAAAGATTTTGGGGTGTCATTTTTTTCTAAGGAAGATAATTGTCTTGAGCCCTCCAAGGAAGCATACTTATTAATATATGAAGAGCATCAAATTTTAAAATAGTTTTTTTTTCTATTAAGGTATATCATTACTTCACTAATTAGAGTGAGAAGATGGATACCTATTTGGTCGAGTCACATATTCTATTTGCATTTCTCTGTATAGAGATCATAAACAGTCATATTACATTTTCTTTTATAAATACACCACCTAAAATATTATAACTTATGATTTCCCTTAAAATGAGCCCAATTTTTAAAAAAGTTGGGTTTAGTTTATAATCTAAAGATTTTATATTTATTGCTTCAATCTCATAAGAGAACAGAACTATATTTGATCAGTGTAACCTTTAAAAAAATAAATGTTAGCATGCTTTTTTAAAGTGTGATCATTTAATGAACTGAGATGTTAAATATTTTTGCCTCATTAAGGACTTTTAGATGCACACTCACCCACAACATGAAAAAAATATATAATTAATAAAGTCTGCTTTGATACACTGTGATACAACTGTAAAGGCCATTATAAACACCTTCTTTATGGTGTACTCTCCTCTGCATCCCATAAATGTCAAGAATCTTAGGAATAGTATGAAAGTGAGGGCATTTCCCAATAAATAATGCTTTAGGTCAGGTATTTTTCTGGTCCATTGGTCTAAAGTTCTGGGGAAGAAAAGAAGTTTAATGGGACTATGTTCTCTTAACCATTCATAAAGGCATGCAATAAATTCACAGTAATTATGCTTTAGGGAACCGTAAAGAAACACTTTGGTCTGTGGTTCTGCAGAATTGCCACTGCAATACCAGCTCTGTTTGGAGACTTAGGCAGTCATACAATATTTCCTAAGACAGATCTCCAAGTTCCCCCTCCCAGGGTTATGGCACGAAGGACAGTCTAACCTGACAAGGAGACTGCTTTGTTAAATTGAAGAAAGAACGTAGAGATGTGCTGTTATTTTATTAATAGTTGTTGTTCATTATCTCTCTTCATATACTACTGATCAATGCCCAAGTATTAAGAGGCTGAAATTTGCTAATTGAGGGATTTTTTTAGGGATACTTGTAGGAAGACTGTTATAAATAAATTAAGTAAAAAAAAATTCATTCAGTGCTTTATATATATTCAGAAGGCAGTTAGGCAGTGTGAGAAAATACAAAATCACTGTCAACTAAGGCCTGTTCCCATCACCTGAAATATAGTTTCTATAGGTAGCCCCAAGTTCTAGCTAGAGGAGTCAGCTAATTCCCCTTCTCGTGGCATCTGCTGAGAATTGATTATGTGTGAGTTTGTGTGAATGTGTATGTATAGTTCTATCTGAGGGCAGGGCTATTGGCAAAGTGATTTAGGTGGATATGCAAAGGGACCAATAACTTGTTAAGTCTTTACATCTGCATAGAGAAGGCAACTCCCTAGGCCAATCACTCATCATATAGACAGCACTAAATAAGGGAGAGAGAAGTGCCTTTGGCAGGACTGATTGGAGCTGTTAGTACTGCTTCTAATAAAGTATTAATTTGTATAATATGGTCTATAAGCATTATAGGGGATTCAGAGAAGAAAGAACCAAGTAAGGCCTGAAGTAATAGCAATAATTAGTTTTGTATGTTTTATATAAATATATGCATACTAGCATGCATGTATATGAATATGTGTGCATATTTATATGGACACGATTACTCGCTGTTTATAGTTTTTTAGTTTTGTTTTTGTTTTTTTTGCCCAAAGTTATCTTGGAACCAGTTCCAACCTGCTCCTGAGATCCAATTGCTAACTTTTTTCACTGTGAGCATTTATATTTCATTGGCAAATGAATATAAATATATTTATATTTCATTGGCAAATTGGCAAATGATACAAATGCACATTTTGCATGCAAAAAAAGTATATGTATATGTATATATAACAGATATATGTAAAATATGTTATATATTTGCATATATGTACATATATGTACCTTACATGGTTGTTTTGAGACAGTAATGAGATATACATATATGTGCACACATATAGAAGATATACATATACACACATATACACACGTATACATATATGTGCACATATATATCCATATATATGTGTGTGTGAGTGTGTGTGTGTGTGTGTATACACATATTTTAGAATCTCAAAATCCTATAAGGTATATATTAAAAGTATTACTACCTCTATTTTAGAGGTAAGTGAAAGCAAGTTCAGTGAGATTGAGTGATTTGTTCAAACATGAGCACATAGTCAGTTACTATCAAAAACAACAATTAATCCCGGGTCTTTCTGATTCTAGGTCCATTCTACCATTTTGAGTTTTTGATAATAGGATTTCCAAAAATATTTGTATATTGATGAACAAATTTCATGAACTAGTTTTAGTTTAAACAGCCTCCTTGACTTCCTTAGATTGTATACTCATGGATTGTAGCAATATTGATTTAGTTGCTTTCTAATCTAAGACTGAGATGGAATTTTTGAGTAATTTTCCTTTTGTAAAATTGCAATTTGCCAACCACATTCTGAGGAATTAAAACACTTGAGCATACTGCAAGATTGCCCTGAATGTGATAACATCTATGGTTTTGCCCAGGGTTGTGCTGGAGTCAGCTCCAACTAGTTCCTGAGAGCCAACTGGTAAATGTTCAATGTGAGCATTTAAATCTTGGGAATTAACAAAGGCTGTAAATCAGGGCTTGATTTATTATTTTGCTAATTGCCTAGACTTATAAAAGTGATAGAGAAAATGCTAACAACAAAGATTAAACATAAAAACTTGTACTTCTCTTTTTTTGTTTTTTGAGAACTGGTTGTTTTTACATTTACTAGTACAATCCTTTTTATGACATAAGAATCAGTAGAAAGAACTCAAAATGTTTAACTTGGAAAAAATAGATTTTAGAGTAAAGAAAACATAAGAATTGCCTTCAAGGCTTACTGTATGGAATAAGGATTGTTCTCTTTGGTCCCAGAGAGCAAACAGAAGCAACTGGTAAAAATTTAAAAGAGGTAAATAAATCTGCCAATCAAAATGCATTTATTATACACTCACTATGTTCTTGGCATTATGTTAATCGTTAAAATGCAAATATAGGAAATATATTAATAAAAAGTTCATATTATAATGGAATTCTGGCTTTATTGTAAGTAAAAATATTGCAGGGACATTTTATTATAATGGGAAAAATGGGTAAAAAATTGTTTTGGAATGGAGTATATTACTTATCATTATCCATATCATTGGAGAGTCTCAAGCAGAGATTGTTTGGAGAACATTTTATTTTATCAATTACAATTGGACCAGATGGCAAACAAGGTCCCTTCTCATTTCAGAATTCTCTGCTTTCTATGATTTGATAGATAATACCACAAAACTCCCTAAGAAGAGCCATAGCTTCTTAAAAGGACAAAAGAATGAGTGCTTTCATACTTTCATCATTTAATACGGAGTATTTTCTCCAAATTTTGAGATTAAAGCTACTGGGAGACAAATGAATACAATTCATATTGCATTTTTGATGGGATAGGGGTGGTCTATATTGAATTAATTAGGAGAGCATGATTTTAATGTGTCTTACATTTTTCTGTTCCCATATTATTGTTAAAATCCATGTTCAGTGTTGTGAAATGGGTGCTTTTTTGTTTATAGAATTACAAATATTTCTTTGTATAGCATCAGATAATCCTCAACTCCAATGACCTACAAAAAAGTTTCTTTGTTTGGGGTAAATGAGACAATGCATAAATTTCTAGAGGTCCATGAACTTGGGAGGAATATATCTTTATTTTTTTACTAACCTCCAACTGAAACTTATTATTCATTAAATTACAAATTACCTGTTATAGGTAACAGACCATTATTCCAAAAAGGAATCCACAGATTTACCAGACTGCAAAAGAGATCTATGGGGGAAAAACTAAGTTTGATCCCTTGATCTAGAAAGAACCTAGATTGTCTATTTTTTTCAGAAAGATAAATCAAATACAGTGAAACACAAACACAAATAGTAACTAGAGACACCCAATTTATACTGTCTTAAAGTCCACAGTTTGAATGGTGATAAATCCTTTGAATTTTTTTTTTAATTCTTTGGGAAAAAAACAAACAAACAACAAAATATTACTTTAAAAAAATTTTTTTTTGTTGTTTTTCACTGGGTGCAAGAAGCATCTGGAGCCAGTTACATTTTATTTATGTTCTATGACTAAAAATGGCTTAAATGAAAAGTATTTCAAAATTTATTTAAGGAAAAATAAAACTGGTCCTAGGCTTACATGCCAGGTTTTAGCCCAAAGCAAATTGTCGTGCCTAAGTCCTAAGTGGAATGGAAACACAGACAGATTTTTCTATTCTGGTACTGTTATAATGATAACAGGTAAATACAATAGTTTCAGCTAATGGTAGGTAACACTTTCCAGGTTTAGCTATTGCAAAACCCTCATAACAAACACAGAAAAGCTTTGTGAAACTTCCCCAAAAGTGTTCTTGCAGGATTAAAAAGCTAACATTGAGCCAATTTTCCAATTCAATATCAGATGAATTATTTTTGTTTGCTTTTATTATGTTGGGTTTCTCTCTGCAGATTTTCCTTTAGTTGGAACATATATATCTGATGTGAGATTTCTCTAATCACAAAAAGCCCTGCAGATATACTGACTAAAAACAGTATCATGCATAGAAATTTCTTCTCTATAATTACTCATTCCATTTCTTTCCTCCAAATTGTTTTGCAGATTGCCTTTATTTATGAAAAAAAATGAAATTTGGAGATTATATTGGTTAATTCTTCCTATTGTCTCTATCTCTCACCCAGTTGGTATGTCCATTATTTTTATAAAATTGCTCCAATTTCTATTTTTCAGTAATCTAAATATCCAGTATTCTGGGAATATCTGTGTGTGTGTGTGTGTGTGTGTGTGTGTGTGTGTGTGTGTGTATTGTGTGTGTGTGTGTGTAGTGTAGTGTAGTATAGTGTGTGCAGTGTGTGCATTTATAGTATTTTGGGTGGGGGTGAGAAAAAATTAGGATAGGAAGAATCTAAAAGGCCACAACAATCTAGCAAACAATAGGTCCTTAACGAATAACATATGCTATCCCACACAATATGTAAGGCATTAAGAAAGGAAGGGGTAGGGGGGGACAGCTAGGACATTGAGTATTATATTACAATAGAGGGAAATAATATGGTTTTCCTTCAAGAACTTTTTGGGAGGAGGGAATGAGAAAATTGTTCCTTGAATAAATGTTAACATTACTAGTTGTATGTGTGTCTCTGGGTGCATGTGCCCTGTATTTGTTAAACACATTGTAAAACATTCACATCTGGGTTTGCCAATTGTCTACTAGATTCAGTCCAGTACCAAATTCAGCTCCTTAAATTATTAAAATGAAATGTTATATTAGTGATTAATAGGGCCACAACGTAGCACTCTTTAAAGTGAATTTATTCTTATTTAATGAATAAAAATTGGAAGTGGAAAAGTTCCCTCTTTTAATTTGTTGTTTTAGGGTCTATCAGGACACACCATCTCTGTTATCTCAGCTTAGCTTAAGGAAAATCATTGAAAGTTTCATTGTAACAAAGATATGGGACCAAATTCAGGGAAAAATCAGATTAGCCATGAATGAGAGTGAGACTTATTTTGTGGCTGGCATCTGCATGCACCACTGGTATTCAGAAATGCAAAAGATCCAAACAGAAGAACCCAGCATATTTAGTGGACACCATTTGAAGGAATGATGGGCCATTAGTAACAAAAGACATCTGATCAGAAATTAGATTCACTTGATTTTAAGGTCTTAAAAGTTATATAGTCCAACTTTTTGCTTTACAAAATAGGAAAATTAAATTAGGAGAGGTGAAGAGATTTGTGAAAGATCACAAAAGATACTAAAACCCCAGTTCTTTTAACTCCATTACACTATGCATAGGAGAAGAGAATATTTATAAGTTGTTATTTTATATCTTTGGAAGGATTTCCAGCATTAGTGAAAATTTAGGCAATGGTATTGGTATATTCTTCCAATTCTCTCTATCTCTTACCCATTTGGTAGGCCATTCTTTTGTGTGACATCCCCAATTTATATCATCAAATAATCTAAATATTCAGTTTGGTGGGGGAAAACTATGTCTGTTTGTTTGTGTATGTTCATTTGTGTGTTTGTAGTCACAAAACTAGAGAAAAATTAAAGATTAATTAAATGCTCAGAATGGAAAGCAGTGTTTGTGCTACCGAGTTCTAGTATATATGTGTTCATTATTGTTCTTTATATATGTGTTCATTATTGAAGTGTAAGTAAGAAGGGGAGAAAGTGAAACAAAAAATATGGTGCAAATCAGTAAAACTTATCACTCCATGACAGAAGCAGTAAGGAGGGCCCCCTAGACCAATAGTGCTGGCAGTAGCAGAACACATGTTCTTCCTCCACTGGCCCTACCTTTAGTCTAGATCCTGTTTCCAGTGTTCAGATTAGTAATCCCTATAGAATTGTGGTACTGCATCCCCAATATTAAAAGCAACCTTTCCCAACTGGCCTGTCAAGGGTTTAGCAAACCTGCCAGCAGAGCAGAATCAGTGAATCACTCCAAAAAAGGAAAAGTCTGTATGAATGAAGTACGTCAAGCTGTGATGTTTATCACATGTCTATCACATGCCCAGAGCACTTTAGCAACATCCCACGAACACAATTGCCATGACTACTGGATCTTCTTGCACATTTCCATGATGCCATCATTCCTGGGAAAAATATCCTATTAAGAGACTACATTTACTAAAGATTAAGAAAATAAATTTCTCACCAACAAAATTCTTGTCATTATCAAATGTGTTTGTACGTTAGTCTTATTACCTTTATGTTGTTGCTTATTCTGCATTTTTATTTTATTATTTTTAACAAACATTGCTTTATGAATCAGGTTAGGAGAGAAAAAGAGCAAAAGGTAAAAACAGAAAAAAAAGAAGTGAACATCAATATGTTGATTTATATTAATTCTTTTTCTGGATGCAGATGACATTTTCATTCCAAATTCTATTGGAATTGCTTTGAATCACTGAACCACTAAGGACCAAGTCTTTCATAATTGATCATCACACATTCTTGCTATTATTGTATATGATGTATTACTGGTTCTTCTTTTGCTCAGCATCAGTCCATGTAAATCTTTCCACGCCTTTCTAAAATCATCTTGTTTATCATTTTTATAAAACAATAATATCCCATTGTCTTCATATACTACAACTTGTTCAGCCATTTCCCAATAGATGGGCATCCACTCATTTTCCAATTCTTTGTTACCACAAAAAGAGCTGCTACAAACATTTTTTGCATATGTGGTCCTTTTCCCTCCTTTATTATCTCTTTGGGATATCGACACAGTACTGGCACTGCTGGGTCAAAGGGTATGCACAGTTTGATAGCCTTTTGGGGATAATTCCAGATTGCTCTCCACACTGGTTAGATAATTTCACAACTCCACCAACAATGTATGTGTCACAGTTTTCCCACATCCCAACATTTATCATTATCTTTTTCTGTCATCTTAGTCAATCTGAATGAATCTGAATGAATTCTGTCATCTTAGTCAATCTGATGTGATATCTCAGAGTTGCTTTTATTTGAATTTTTCTTGTCAATAATGATTTTGAACATTTTTTCATATAACTATAAATGGCTATAATTTTGCCATCTGAAAATTTTCTGTTGATATCCCTTAATCATTTATCAATTGGGGAATGACATGTATTCTTATAAATATGATATAATTCATTATATATTTTGGAAATGAGAAATTAGTCTTATTTTTAATCATAAATAATGGCTGTAAAATTTTTTTTCTCAGTTTTGTATTTCCCTTTTAATCTTGTTTCTCTTTTGTTTGTGAAAAAACTTTTTAATTTAATATATTCAAAGTTGTCCATTTCACCTTTCATAATGTTCTTTACTTCTTTTTTGTTCTTAAATTTCTCCCTTCTTCAAAGATCTGATATATCTTTATATATATATATAAAATTATCCCTTGTTGTCTTAATTTGTTTATGGTATATTTAACATATATTGGATTACATACCATTTAGGAGGAGAAGGGAGGGATTGAAACACAAGATTTTTCAAGAGTCAATGCTGAAAAAATTATCCTTGCTTATTTTTGGAAATTAAAAAAATTCAATTAAAAATATAAGGTAAAAAAAAAAAGAAAAAATTGTGTACAGCATCATTCTTTGCGCCCAAATCATGTACCCACTTTGACCTGATTTTGGTATGGGGTGTCATTCTGTATTTTTAAAGAGGACTGATGACATCCCAAGATGATGTCTTAAGTTGTTGTGAATTGGATTTAAGTGAAGTAGAGCTGCAAAAACTCTCTTTCAGAGTCTTAGAAATGCAGTGGCAAGACAAAAGTCAATTTGACTGGTGATGACTTAGAATGCAGGGGATGACCTTGGAGTCTTTAGTGTCTAACACATCTCTGCATCTTCCATAGTAACTTCAGGAGCCTTCATGTTCATTAGCAGAAATTGCTCTCTTTTGCTCCTTTCTACGGAGTAATGCTTGGAGCAGACATCCCCTAACTCACTGATGGGTTTGAGGCCTGCCGGTAGGCCTAACAAGCTAGATTGCCATTCAGAGACCCAGGCTTTATGCAGTCTGTTTTGCTTTTTCAGTCTGAGGACCATGGGGTCGCTCTTTGTATCCTGCAGTTGAACTCTTGCATATATCATGTCTATTTCAATTAGACTGAGAGGAGAAACCATTTCACTTTTTTGTTTGTGTTCCATGAACTTAGCATAGCATTTTACACACATTAAATGCCTAAAATTATTTTTATATTAATTCATTCCCTGTGGAACTGAAGAAAAGGAGCTAAACTTGATAAGAATTTCTTCTCTAATTTACTTAACTTCTCAGACTGATTGATACATCTTAGTTTTCCAGAATTTAATGGTTCACCATAGGTGAGGCTTAGGTGATTTAACAACATGGTTTCTTTCTCCATATGATGTTTCTGAAACTTTTAAACATCTGTTGTCTGGTTTGTAACAGCAGAACCCATTTAACACACACATATAAGGACACTGATCAAAATGGGATTTGGCTTTTTATTTCAAAGCAAGATAAGTTAGTGACAAATAGAACTTGAAAGTAGGAAAGAAAAAAGGAATGGAAGCTTTTTGTATGGTTCATGTCTTATCACTGTGCATTGACTTAATCAAATCAATATCTTAAAACAAGCATGCTGTAAATAATCATTACAGAAAGATATGTGCTTTGTCCCTCCTCATTTTCACCTATATGGTGAGGTTCTCCAAGCCTTTGTCTCTTGAACATAATAAATAATATAAGGTCCATTCCAAATCTAAATACATGGTCATAGGCATTTTTAAATCAAGCTACCATGTATTTCAAAAGCAAGATGTGTTGTAAAAACAAAGCACCTTTCAAAAATTTGTGAGGTACTCAATAAAAATATACTGAAATATGTTTATATGTACTGAGAAGTCACCTCCAATTAATAGGTTTTGTTGTTGTTTTTAAACACTTCTTTCTTTATGAATACCTTTTATTAGATGATTTTAAAGTTTTCTGGAAATGTTAAGTCTCCATGTTTTGGGAATACAAGGGAAAGGCTAAATATGGGAAGTCAGATGTTAATATATGAGTAGAAAAAGAAAAATAGATTTCTAGCTATGAGATTTTTTAATTTTTTCTTCCTTTTAAAGACTCCTTTGCTTTTATTGGCATTTTAAATTGTCTTCAAAAGAATGAGTGGAATAGCTGTAGAAGGATGCCCTCTATTCTAGTTGAATTATATTTACCAGAAGCACACACACACACACACACACACACATACACACACACACACACACACACACACACACATAAGTTTAGAATAATACACACTTCTAAAATGCTTTGGTAAGTATGAAATCTTTTTTTTTTTAATATGTGTACATTGCACATCCCTAAATCTTTAAGGAATATCCAATTGATCCACTTCCTTTGTGAATTATGGGGACTAAAAATGTAGAATGACATAATTTGAGTGCTGGAAGAAAACCTAATTTCCATGAATATGTGACTCTACAGTTCAATAGTATCAGATTTAAATAAAATCAAATCTCAATAAGCAGCACACTAACTTAGAAAATTACAAAGGAACATTATCTGTGTTATATTTTTATTTATTTCGCTAAACTTTTCTTAATGAAGTTTTTATCCAGTTCTGGTCTTACTTGGATGTTTTGCAGGGACACAGGTGACCAGCAGGCTTCGAGTTTGACACCTCTATAATGTCTTCATTCAACAGGTGAGAAAAATGAGGCTTAAAAATTTCCAGTGACTTGTCAAAGCTTAATTGGTATAAGAACCTAGACCTGATACTTTCTAGTTCAGATGTTCTTCCTCACCCCCATTACACATGAATGAACTGTTCTGACATGTCTTAAACATTGCTCCTGATAGACTTTTTGCTTCTTTTAATGCTAAATGAGAATGAAGGTCTTTAATTAATTAAAAAAATATGACAACAGTAAAACTGAGAGGACAATTTAGCATATATTGCTTAAATTTATCAAGAAGCAATACAATTTTTGCCAAGATTTAATTAAAAATAATCCCATATAAATCTAGTAGCTCTGAGAGAAGTTTGTGAAATAACAGCTTTTTTGGCTTCTATACTTCTTTGTAAAGCATAGACCAGATGACTTATAAGTCCCCTCTAGCTCTAAATATAATGATCCAATAGCCTCTTCTATTCTGGCATTGTTACATTTTAGGTATCATATTTTAAGAACGATATTGATATTTTTCAAAAGGAAATATACTGTAGGGGATAGTTAGCCTTGAAGTCAGGAAAACACAGAAGCAAGTCCTGTCTGGCACATATGTTTACTCTTTGGCAAGTCACTAAACATCTCAATGCTGTTGCACTACTCTTTATTACTATAAATAGCAGAGCAGTGTTTACAGGATACTGATAGAAGGGATTTCTTTACCAGAAGTACCATAAAGTGAAGAAATCAAAGATCAAGTCAGATCCCTTCTCATAAAAAAAAAAAAAAAAAAAGACATAATATATTAGGTCAAAAATATGCTAAGCCAACTTAAGTCCCTGGAATTTATTCTAGATAAGAGTTTGTCCCTAGAAGGGTATTTCTATATTTTCAGAAAATCTTTAGCTTCCTCCCCACTCCGTGTGTGTGTGTGTGTGTGTGTGTGTGTGTGTGTGTGTGTGTGTGCTGGAATTTATTCTAGATAAGAGTTTGTCCCCAAAAGGGTATTTCTTTTTTTTTTTCAGAAAACCTTCCTCCTCCCTACTTCTAATGGGTGTGTGTGTGTGTGTGTGTGTGTGTGTGTGTGCGTGTGTGTGTGTGTGTTCCTATAAGAGTATTTCTATATTTTAAAGAAAATTCTTTAGCTTCTTAGGAATTTATTAAAATTAAGGTAACCTAATTTGCTTCAAATTATTCTTGTGTAACTTTGGGACTCAAAGCTAATCCTAATCTATGTTGTTGTTCATCATTTAGTAATATCCAACTCTCCTTGGTGTTTTATTGGCAAAGATAATAGAGTGGTTTGCCATTTTCTTCTCCAGTATACCTCATCTATACCAAAGGAGAATTGTTCATAAATACATAGGTTATATATATATATATATATATATGAGAATGTTTGTCTTTGGCAAAGTCACCTCAGTAGGGCCTAGTGGTGACACATACCTGTATTACCTACTGCTATGGAAACTAAAGGTGGTGAATGACCTTAATTTAGGATTTCTTCGTTGAAGTAAAGTTAAAATCAATTGGCTAGCCTCACATAGTCCAGGACTAATATAGTGAACCCACTTTTGATAAGAAGACTACAGCATTACCTAAATTAGAACTCCTGTGCAGATCAGATTCATGAATGGCATTTGTACTTCTAGTCAGAGATATGAGATGAGGGAGGGAGAGAAGAGAGAGAAGAGAAGAAGAGAAGGGAAGGGAGAGAAGGGGAAGGGAAAGAGAAAACAAAAAATATTTGAAAAGTTTTATTGGAAAGTAAATGATTACAGAATTTATCTTTTTTAATTAAATAAAAATAAAACTGTACCTAGGGAAAAAAAAAAAAACAGAAGGGACAGTTTTGATGTGACTAGAACCACAATGTCTTCAATTCCCTTAAACTAAACTAAAACTAAAAGTTTTGTGAAAAGGTTTCATTTATTAATACCACATGTGGTTTTCCTGGCATTACAAGTTCTGAAATTACCAATGTAAGGTTGCCATGGTATTTTTCATCTAACTATAAACAGGAAGTAAAAGAAATCCCTCAGCTAAGCCTATTTTCATTATATTTCTTCAGTCAGAATTTTGCACCAAAGAGATGTGGTATAGCTGAATCTATAAGATTAACTTCTTTTACTAGCTAGTGATGTTGATTATAATAGCAATATGACTACAAATTGTGATAAACTCAGTAAAGTAAATTTTAAAAATAAAATAAAATGCATAAAATCCTAATGAGTGAAAAATGCCATTAATTAAATCATTTAATTGAATTACAAAAAAGTTTTTAAAAAGCAAATTCCTAATTAAATCTCATTGAAATTATATTACCTATTTGGAGTGAGAGACACTGACTCCATCCATGCTTCATCATCATAGGACCTTAAAATATGAGTAGCTCTTATCATCTGGGTCCTTCACTCTCCTATGGCAGGCATATTTTCAGCTTTAATTCACCTTATCTTTGTACTCCAGATTCAATGTCTCTCCTCTCTATATTCTTATATCTAGCCTATTTAGCTTCATCACTGCATATTTCAAATCACTCTTGATTCTTCTGTTGTTTTGTACTGTCTGAAATTCTTACACCATTATTAACTGACTCTTTTATTTTAGTCCTTTACTCCACACTTTCCCCATATTCTTATGATAATGTAAATTTGGCATTCCCCAGATAATATTTCATCCCTTGCCACCTAGTTCTCTACCCTTCATCTCAGTAAAGGACTCTGCCTTCTGCTTTCTTGAGAAAAAAGAGACCATCCTTTGACAACTCTTCATCATCTCCTCCTTAATTACAATCTGATAAAAAGTATGGACTTTTCCTTGGCAAAGCCAATCCATCCCTTCATATTTACTAATGTATCAAATTCCATCTCCTCTAGAAGACTATATCCTTAATGATTTATTTTTTTCTTACCTTTTCTGCCTCAACTTTATTATTTCTTTTTTGATATCTATAAACAAACCCAGATAGTCCCCATTCTTAAAAATATATATATTTATTTGACCCTGCGATTTCTTCACACTACCATCCTATATAACTTCTCTTTTACATCAAAATCCCTAAAAATGATTGAATTAATTTTCTCACTTCTAACACAAATCAGTTCTCAGTCCTTTGTAATTTGACTTCCAACCTCACTCCTCGATTAAAATCACTTCTCTCTGTGTGTATATATGTGTATGTTTTGTTGTGGTTGTTAAATCATTTTTAAGTTATATTCTACTCCCTATGACTCAATTTTCTTTGGAAAAATAATGGAATGGTTTGTGACTTCCTTCTCTAGCTAATTTCAAAGATGAGGAACTGATGCAGAGTTAAGTGACTTGTCCAGGGTCACATGACTAGTAAGTGTCTGAGGCAGGATTTGAACTCATAAAGAGTAGTGTTTCTAGTTCCAAGCACAGAGCTCTATTCACTGTGACACCTACCTGACCAAATAAAATCATAGATTAGAGCTGTGATGAACCTTAGAGGCCATCTAATCTAACCCTTTCTTTGAGAAATGAGAAAACCAAGACCTAGAGACTCTAAGTGAAAATCTTTGTACTTACCAAAAAAAATCTCACTTGCTAAATGGAATGACTTTTTTTAAGTTCTCATCTGTTTTGACCACTGTGATACTTTTGATATTTTCTACTATCCATATACCTCTTGAACCTTGGCTTCTGTGACACTGATGGAAAAATAAAGATAGAGAGATAGAAAGAAAAAATAAAGATAGAGAGATAGATAGAAAGAAATAATGTAGATGGATATGTGTATATTTAGAGATGTATATATAACACATGTATATGTGAGTATGTGTATATACATAGGGTGTATCTGCAAAGATGATTCTACTCATCATCAGTATGTGGGATGTGTACACACTTATAAGCAATATAAAATCCAGTAGACCTGAAAAATGAACAGCTCTTTTTGCAAGAAAACTCAGCAGCTATTAAATCCAAATAGCAGCTCTGAATAAAACAAGGTTGGCAAATGCAGACCAGCCCACTGAATTCAGAACAAAACTTTCTGCTGAGATACTGTTTCCACTTGAATAATCTAAGATTATCTAAGTCAAGTATCTAAGATTCAATATATACAAAATGGAATTTATTATAATTCTTCTAAAATACATTATATTTCCTTCAAAACACGTCATTATTTAAGGTCCCCTTATAGTAGACGAGTTTTGCAACTTCAGATTCATTTTTAGCTTTTAAGGCTTTCATTCAAATCATTCAATCAATTTCCACATCTTGTTGATTTGACCTCCACAATCCTCTCACATTCATCACTTTCTCCTTATTGACATAGACCCTTCTTTAGTCCCTCTTACCTGGATGTTACTTAATTGGTTTCCTATTCTTCAATCCCTTCCTCCAGTTTATCTGAAATTTATCTGCTAAATTTATAATTCTATAACATAAATCTGACCATGTCTCCATTGTACTTAGAAATAACCCTATTCCTTCTGGAAGCAAATGCAAAAAGTTCAAGCTAAAGCTTAAAACCTCTCATTATGTTAATACTACCTATCTTTTCATTTAATTTCATATTGTTAACTTCCCAGCATTCATGTTTCCAAACATTCTGACTCTCTGGCTATTTATTATACATAACAATATAGAATCTGTCTCCAAACCTTTGCTTAATAAGCCCTCATTTTTGGGAAGCATTCTCTACTCATCTCAGTCTTAAAGATATCACCATTTTCATTCCAAGTCTAGCTCAGATGCAATCTTCCACTGACTAGAGACTTAAACCGTTTTTTTTCCAGTTATTAATGCTTTCTCCTTTTAAAAAATAAGTTTTTATGATTTAGCATAAACTTTGGGTTTATTTACTTGTCTACATAGTATAACTAACCTCCTCTGCCCCCACCATCACCACCAGAGAATTTCTCAAGGTCACAAACTATTTCATTTTTCTTACTGCATTCAAAATTTTACATACTGAAGAAGTCATTTAGAAAGACAGTATGGGGAGAAAGTAAGAGGACCCAGAACAAACCCTTAAAAGATGCTATATTTAGTAAATGAGAAGAGGAAAAATTGTTGTAGAAAGAGACAGACAAACACGCACAAATAGACACACAGAGAGAAATAGAGAAAAAGACAGAGACAGAAATACAGAGAGACAGAGACAGAAGCAGATACTGAGACAGACAGAGAAACCAAGACAGCAGTATATTAAGAATTTAAAAAAAAAGAATTTAATGTAAGTTCATTTTAATTATAATTTATTATTTTTTTCACTCTTTAAAATAACATGAAAACAGGTGCGAAAATTGCTTCTTTGAGGCATTTTTTCACTTTGACATAGATTCCAGGAGTCCTGGCTTCTAACTCTTAGTCACTTTGGGAAATAAATAAATAAATAGATCTTTCTGTGCATCAGGCAATTCTTGAGTACTTGTCTAATAAGTTTACAATGGTGAAAAGAGACAATGATCTGTTAGGAGAGCAACTCTTCTTGTGAGAAATTAAGATATCTTTCACAAAATACCTAGGCATGGGTTCTGTCAATAAAAAGTTATAATTATGAAAAAAATAAAATAAAATATTTGGTAGATTTCAAAAAAAAAAAGATCTTTTACATATATGGGAGAAAATTCATTAAGCACAACATATCTCAAATTTTTCTTCTCACTACAGTTGATTTAAAAAAGTCAGAATTGCTACCAAGATACCTAGCTTATGCTACAAAATGAAATAAAATTTAAAAAAGCTTTTGGTTCATGTAAACAGATCCAACATTCTGGAGAGCAATTTGGAACTATGCTCAAAAAGTTATCAAACTGCATACCCTTTTATCCCAGCAGTGTTACTACTGGGATTATATCCCAAAAAGATCTTAAAGGAGGGAAAGAGACCCACATGTTTGTGGCAGCCCTTTTTGTAGTGGCCAGAAACTGGAAAATGAGTGGATGCCCATCAATGGGAGAATGGCTGAATAAGTTATAGTATATGAATGCTATGGAATATTATTGTTCTGTAAGAAATGACCAGCAGGATGAATACAGAGAGACCTGGAGAGACTGACATGAACTGATGCTGAGTGAAATGAACAGAACCAGGAGATCATTATACACAAAAACAACAAGGCTATACAATGATCAATTCTGATGAAGGTGGCTATTGTGAACAATGAGATGATTCAAACCAGTTCCAATTAATTGTTCAGTGATGAAGAGAGCCATAAACTGCATGTGGTTTACAACATAGCATTTTCACTCTTTTTGTTGTTTGCTTACATTTTATTTTGCTTCTCTCTCTCTTACTCTCTCTTTTTTTTTTAAACTTGTTTGATTGGATTTTTCTTGTGCAGCACAATAATTGTATAACTATGTATGCATATATTGGATTCAACATATATTTCTACTGTGTTTAACATATATTGGACTATTTGTTATCCAGCCTCAACAAGGGCTGATGTTGAAGAATTGTCCACATCTATGTTTTGAAAAATAAAAAGCTTTGGGAAAACTAAATGGTGAAGTGAGTAGAGTACCAGCCCTGAAGTCAGAAATATCTGACTTCAAATCTGACCTCAGATATAGAACACTTCCTAGCTGTGTGATCCTGGGCAAGTCATTTAACCCTCAGGGAAAAAAATAAAATAAAAAAAAAAAAAGAAAGAAAAAAATGTTTTTTTTTTGTTTTGTTTTGTTTTTCCCTTTGTAAAAAGAAAAAGCTTAAAAAATTTCTAAAAAATAAAAAAAAGAAAGAAAGAAAGCTTTCAGTTCAGATCAGTTGATACGGTGACCAAATTTCAAGCTATAAAATTTGATTTTAGGTAAACTAATTCTTCTGACTCTAAATAGGTTTACTCATTTTATCCAAACAAGAAAGGGAATCAATCCACAATAAGAGACACATAATTTTTACAGGACATGGATCCAAACACAGAGAGAGATCAAATAAAAAGTACCCTCTAAGTTTTATCTAAATGTTAACTTCAAATTGCCAGATTTATTTATTTAATCAATCATTTATTTTTCTACTTATTCATTTTTCCATCTTTTCCTGTGATAGATTGGACATTGCCTATTAAAATGAATACTTACTACTCACTTGAATAAGTTGGATTGCTTGATTTCCCATTATTTCTGCCAAAATAATTTTTTTTAAAATGAAGACATGTTGGTCAATAGTCTTTCCAAACCATTTCAATAAATAGTAGAAAATTATTTTTCTGAACTGAAATTTTCACTGAGATCATTTCAAGTTCAATTACACAATATACATATATGATCTTTATTATCTAATGGTTAATATGATATTCACACATTTTTATTATCTAATAGTTTATATGTTTTAAATATAGGTATAACATGTCAACTACTAAATAATAAAGACTAAATAAATTGGGGTGCTTAGTTCTTTGATAAGCAAAATGTGTGTGTGTGTGTGTGTGTGTGTGTGTGTGTGTGTGTGTGAGTGTGCGTGCATTATACAGCAATTTAGAGTAAGCTAAATGTCAGGCAAAGGAAATTAAGGAGGGAAATATCTTTTAAAACTAAAAATTCATCAACTCTGCACTCAATTTTGTTCTGGCTTATATTAGCCCTTTGAATATGGAAAACAAAAAAACAAGAAAATTTTCATAGTGATATATTAAGAATACAATGCTTTCTCAGAAAGGTTTATGAAATTAGGAAAATAAATGCCTTTCTGTTTAAATTATCAGGATTGGCAGCACATACAGGAAGCCACAAGATAATTCCACAGCCTTCTAACTAGCTCTGTTTCTTTGGAGGATTTTCAGCATTGCCCCATTCATTGTCGATTTTTATGGAAGTTTTCCCTGACGACTTTAATACATAATAAATAGATTTTTTTTCCTTCCTCTGATTTCTTATGACTCTTAAAATCTATTTTATGCAATACAGAAGTTAGTGATTTAAAATTATATATTCATTATGCTCTATGTTTTTCACTCATTTTTGCCTGTACAGTTGGATTGTAAGAGGCTCAAGAACAATTCATGTTTTCTTTATTTCCTGCTTTTCTGGGAGCATATAGAAGATCAATGAACACTTAAATGCAAATAGATTTCAATTTCTTCAAAACTCATGGGAATACATTATATCTATGGAGGAAATCTTTGCTTTGTGAATAAACCTCATTTGTAAGTAGGTATTGGATAAACTTAAATCCAGTATCCACATCCATATGTCCCAATGAAGAACCAACATCTTGAAGTGAATAATTTATGTACGTCTTTGGGGTGGGTTTTTGTGCATGGGTGAGATCTGAAATTAATCACCACTCCATTTACATAATTAAATAATTAAGTTCTGATATAGTTATCCGGTAAAAATATATATAATTTTTACAAAAAAAAATTCAGCTTTAGCTTTAGTAGATTTGGATACTCCCATGTCCCACAAATTATATGTAATGGAAAACCTCAGAAAAACTCTTCTTTTGGACCTAAAGGAGAGCAGTTGATTGTCCTATCGTATTCTTTCCAGAATCCAGACTATACTGCCAGACACTTGCCACTATTTAGGAATCAGTATAGCTGAAAATCTTTTCTATTCAATTTCTAGATGCCCTCCAATATTCCACCCATGTATTTCAAAGTTCAGTCCATTAGAAGGCCTTTCTAGGACTTCTGTACCATAGAACATCTGCTATTACTGAATTAATAGCTGCTGAAATTAATTTTTTAAAAAATATTTCTCTTATAACAAGCAGAACTATCAAGAAACCAGAGAAAACAGCATTTTTTCAGAAACAGAACTACATAAGCAGCAATGTGTGGGGAGAGTGGAGAAGGCAGGATACTGGGGCCTAGACTGGAAGCCTCTGTTAGAGATGAAGCGTGATCATGGAGGGTATTAATCAAAGGTCCTGGATATGCTCAACCTTGAATATGAACATTTGACTATTATTCCATACCCACTTTTCTATAAGATGCATTTTGCATCATAATAGGCAACTCTGGGAGAAGAGTAACAACTAAAGTCCAACAGTAGAAGAATGACTAATTTTCAAAAGTAGTTTATGTAGGAAATGTTTTGGGAAAACTTTCCATTCCAGATATTTCTACCCACAAATCTGCCAAAGACTCCTTGGTCTGATCTTGGTGAATGGTTGTCTCTAAAAACATAGGTCCCAAATTGGAGAGAATTAATGGATTGTTTGCTTTAAATCTTCTATAACTATAATCTATTTTCAGTCTTACTTGAAAGAAGCAGATATATATAGGTGCTTCAGTAAATGGTGACAATCAGAATATTCGGTGTAGGATGTGAGTACTAGAGATTCAAAACTCCAATAAGTCCTATGAATTTGCTTTTTAGATTTTGGGGAAGCCACTATCAGTGGCTAATTCTGAAGTGGATTTGAGATTTAATGGATTTTTACCTTCCTTGTATTTGAAGAATGTTACTGACTCTGTTAAACTTTAGATTCTCTTGGAATTAATTACCTGTCTGTTGTTCTTGCTTAAAGAGATTTAGGGCCTTTATTTGTAATGAAATTAATATCTCGAAATGAATGCTGTCAACCCTATCAATATCACTTGGGCCTGTCAAAGCAATGGTTGGGTGATGGTAGGGAAATAGAAAGGGAGCTCTCCTATTTTTCCAGCCATCAAGAACAATTTACAACATTTACCCAAAGCAGCTCAATGATATATTTAGGGAATATTGAAACAAGTTGAAACAACTCAAATGCTCCCACTTCAACCTGCCAAACATGATCATCATAGTTCAGAGTTGTCACAGATGAACTTGTCAAACTCTCCCCTTTCATTCTGAAGTTCATGGGGTCTGTCTCCCCTGAGAGACCAGTTCATTTGTATGCTGTATAGATAGCTTTGTTGAGCCCTACAATATAGGAAATTTGGGAAGTTACATCAGAAACAGACAGTTTGCCTGCTGGTAACAATCATATATTTGGCCAGCATTTAAGAATCTATTTTTCCTTCATGTATTAGTTAAACCTTCAAAACTTTGAGTTTCTCCTTTTTGCTTGCCTATGGGACAACCTGACTAAAGTATACTATGGAAGTGGAACATAATACTATTTATGAGGGGTTTTGAGGCTCAAGAACTAAATACTTCCTACCAGGGAAAAATGCCTTAGAAGGGAAATTGAAAAGTAGAGACTTAAGCTTAAGCATATTAAATCTGCCACATAAGAAATGTTAATTATCAGGATCTAAAGTTAGTCACTGTTTATTTACTTAGTCCCCAGAGAACACCTGTCACACAACACACTAAGCATTCTCAGCTTTAGGGTATAAAGCTTTATGTTACAATTCAAATTTATAGATAAATCAAGCAATTAACATTAAAAATGAATCCTTAAGTCATAAGCAAGTTCAGACCAATAACAATAATAATAGCTCACAACTTAGAAAGTGTTTTACATATGTTTTCTCCTTTTATCTTTTTTTTTTTTTTGAATTGACTCTTTTGATAAAATTAATCCTCTGCATTTTGGGTCTATTTGATCGATTCAGATTATTCTAGACTTCAAAGAAACCTAAGAGATCATTCTAAAGCAAAAGCTGTCAATTTATAAACAAGGAAACTAAGACCCTGAATATTACAATAATTTCTTTAAAAAGCAAAAGTTCACATAATTCAGGTCATCAGATTATCCTTATACAGATCTCCATTAAACCAAATTCATTTCTGATAACATGGAAGTCAGAATAAAATGGAAGGGGGGAAAAAACACATATAAAAATAAATAAGTTAAGTATTATTAATCCTTCCATGAAAAAGCAGATCAAATAGTTTCTTTCATGAAACATTCCTTCATTCCCCCAGCTGGAAGTGATTTTTACTTCACTAATCTTGTAGATTCAAATTGTTACTCATTTTATTCACTTTTTATATTCAAATTTGTATCATATTTGTCTTGTAAATATGTCTTACTTCTCCCTGCTAAATTTTAAAATGACATTCTTGAAGGCAGATAAAATATTATTGCTAATAACTATTATTAATTATCGCTATTGTTTCTCCCTTAACACCTAGTTTATTACAAATAAAACAAGGTTAACAAATATTTGTTGCCAAATCCAATTGAAATCAGTAGCATTCTAAGTTTTTCAAAAGTTCAGGTTCTACCAATTTTAAAAAATTTATTTATTGCACTAAATAAAAAAAAAAAACAATTGAAAAAAGACAGAGAAGGGAAAAAACAACAAAACAGAACAGAAAACATACATAATAATAGAAGAAATCATATTCATGAGTATCCATGTTTTTTTTGATTCTTTGTAGGTTCTTCTTTTATTCTCTGCTGCATGCTTTTTTTACTTTGTTCTTTTTTTCACCCTTTTTATCACCCCCATCACCCCCAAGTAGGTTATATTTAAAGGTACCAATATTGTTGTCTGAAAAAAAGATGATTGAAACATACATAAATTATCTAGATAGAGCAAAATGTTTGATACATTGCTAGAAAACGTCACTGTATTTATTATATGAATTTAATTGTGTTTTTTTCTCTTTTTGTTACATATAGGAATCAATTGTGAATAAATGAATGAACGTGTGTGAATAGCAATATAATTAGACACGAGTATAGTTTAAAAAAAGACAATAGGTGAAACAAAAATCTAGAATAGTGCATGCAGTTCTGGGTGCCCATAAAGTCTTCTATATTACGTTTTATAAGGAGCTAGTCATAGTTAACTATGTGACTAAAACAGAGTCACAGTGACTACTGTGGCAGGGATGGGAACAACTACCCAAGTAGTAGTAAAGCTTTCTCTTTCATCTACCATCACCTTTTTCCTATAGCTTATAAAATTAATTTCTATATTCATATGAATATTGATTCTTTGGTCAAAGCAGGATACAAAAAAGCAATGGGGCTTGGGAAAGTGAAAGAGACTATAGTCTCTTCTGATTCCATTTTTGTTTTTCTAGTTATCTATATTCTCATGAAGGAAGATTGAAATCACGTACCTAAGATTTCCTAGATAGAAAGTAGTAGTGTTCAGACTAAAATTCAAGTATCTGACTCTAAATCAAGTGCTGATCCCTCTATACCTTACCTTTTCTACATACTACATATAAAGGGGACAAAAAAGTATGCAGACCTGGAAGAAATATCAGTCATTCATATGTAACTGCTACAGCAAGGGCTTTTCTAGAACCCTAAGAGATAAAATCTCAGGTTTTTGGCTTCCTTTTCTTCTGTGAGTTATTTTACCTAAGTACAGGTGATTGAACAGCAATCTTAAAATAAACATTGACAGCCTTGGAGGAAAACTCATGAGTTTGCCAGGTCAAGGTATCCCAGATTTTTCAATTAGTACTGGATTACTTTGTAGGAAGTAAGTGCTACCAATAGCTATTCTAATGCCTTTTTCTTTTTCTTTTTCTTTTTTTTTTCTTTCTTTCTTTTCTTTTTTTTTTTTTTTTTAGGAAATTTTATTTTATTTTTATTCATTTATTATTTTCCCCAGTTACATTCAAAACAAAATTTCATTTTACATTTGTTTCTAAAATTTTTTAAATTCTAGATTTTATCATTGATCCCCACACACAATTAAAAAATTACTTTGAAGTTATGCAAAAAATTTCCTAGGCAGCTAGGTGGCACAATGGATAGAGCACCAGCCCTGAATTCAGGAGAAACCTGAGTTCAAATCTGGCCTCAGACATTTAACACTTCCTAGCTGTGTGACCCTGGGCAAGTCACTTAACTCTAATTGCCTCAGCAAAAAAAAAAAAAAAAAAAAAAAAAATCCACGTCATGTTATTGGGGAGGAAGGAGGGGGAGAGACATAGACCTCTGACTCTAATGAAAATAAAAACTCAAGAAAAATTAAGTGTGTGTGTGTGTGTATGTGTGTGTGCGTGTGGGTGTGATGCACACACACATATACACAACAGAGACAAAGACAGAGAAAGAGAGACAGAGAAGGAGAAAGTGAGAGCACAAATGCTTCAGTCTGTATTAAGATGCAATCAGTTCCTTCTCTGGGTATGGACAGGATTTTTCATCATAAGTCTTTCAGTGTAGTCAGGGATGATTGAACGACTGAGAATAGCAAAGTCATTTACATCTGGTTATCCCAGAACATTGCTATTACTTTATACACAGTGCATTTCACTTTGTTTAAGTTCATGGAGGACTTTTCAGGGATTTTTTTTTTTTTCTCCCTGAGAGTATCCCTGAGAGTAATGCTCATTATTTTTCATAGAACAACAATATTCCATCATAAATATACATCACAGTTTATTGAACTATTCCCCAATTGATGGGCATCTCCACATTTTCCAATTCTTTTGCCCTGAGAAGAAAACTGATTTTAATATTTTTGGTACATATAGGTTATTTTCCCTTTCTTTTCTTTTTTGAATCTCTTTTGGTATTTGTTCCAAGCAGTGGGGTTGTTAGGTCAAAGGACATGTATGAATTTATAGCCCTTTGGGCCCAGATCATATCTTTTGATTATTCATCAATTGGGATGGTTCTTATTTTTGTTTAAATTTGACTCATTTCTCTCTGTTTGAGAAATGAGGCCCTATCAGAGAAACTTGTTTTGAAACTTCCTACAACTACCACTGATGTTTCCCTCATTTATTCTCTCCTTTCACACTGTTCCTCCTCAAAAGTGTTTTGGTACTGACCACTCCCTCCTCCAGTATGCCCTCTCTTTTAATACCCGACTCCCCTCCCATATTTCATTCCCTTTTCATTGTCCTGCAGCATAGGATAGATCTCCACACCCCTATTGAGTATTTATAGCTACCTCCTCTTTGAGGCAGTTGTGATGAGAATAAGGTTCACTTTCTCATTGTTTCCTCCCCCTCTTCCTCTCCTTTGTAAAAGCTTTTTCTAGCCTCTTATGGCAGGTAATTTGTACCATTCCACTTCTTCTTTTCCCTTTCTTCCAGTACATTCCCCTCTCATCCATTAATTTCAACATTTTTAAAAACAGTATTATTCTTTCATACCCAACTAATTATTTGTGCCTTCTGTCTACACCTGCAATTTCTAACTTCCATAATAATGAGAAAGTTTTAATGAGTTACAAGTATCATCCTCCCAAGTATGGATGTAAACAGATAAAGCTTATTAAATTCCTTATGATATAACTTTCCTAATTACCTCCTCATGCTTCTCCAGACTCCTGTATTTAAAAATCAAATTTTCCATTCAGCTATGGTCTTTTCATCACAAATGTTTGAAAATCCTCTATTTCATAGAATGACTACCTTTTCCTCTGACGAATTATATTCAGTTTTACTGGGCAGGTGATTCTTGGTTATAATCCTAGCTTCATTGCTCTCTGGAATATCATATTCCAAGCCCTCTGCTCCTTTAATGTAGAAGCCGCTAAATCTTTGGTTATCCTGATTGTGGTTTCACTGTACCTGAATTGTTTCTTTCTGGATTCTTGCAGTATTTTCCCTTTAAGATGGGAGTTCTGGAATTTGGCTATAATATTCCTCAAGAGTTTTCATTTTGAGATCTCTTTCAGGAAGTGATCAGTGAATTTTTTTAATTTCTGTTTTACACTCTAATTCTAGAATATCAGGACAGTTTTCCTTGATAATTTCTTGTACTTAGTTTTGGATTACTTTATAGGAAATGCCAGCAATAGCTATTCTAATGCCTTTTGGAAAATATGACTATTGAAAGGAGAATGAGAGCAATCTGAAACTTGGTTCTCCAGAAGACATAAAGCTTGATGAAGACAGCACCAAGCAAAGGAAAAAAAGTGAACTGCTTATTTGGCAATCCCTCAGCTGCTTCATATTTTGATGTTTCATGCATTAGTCTCTCTGAAAGTATAACAGAAGTTATTCACTTCATAGTTGTCTGTCCATGTATGCTTATGTCTTGTGTATTTTGAATTTGTGTGTGTGTGTGTGTGTGTGTGTGTAAAGGAAATAGATAACTGCCATTTTAAAAGAGCTAATATTGGTAAAGAACGAGTTCCTTTTGACATTCCATTTGAAGAAACTATAGATGTTAACTTAAAACATTAAAGTGAGCTTCCTTGGGGCTCAAGGGTTGGGTGAAAAGAAGCAAAGAATTCTATAAAAAAATATCATGGACTTTGTCTTTTAGTCAGGGAGTTCTTAGTGTGTGGAATGTGTGTGTGTGTGTGTGTGTGTGTGTGTGTGTGTGTATGTTTGAGTATCTGTATCTCTCTATATATGTGTATTTGTATATGTTGATATATATATACACACACATGTACAGATATATATATATATATATATATATATATATATATATAAATATATAAATACACACATATACACACATATATACTAAGGCATTTTATTTTATTCATTTAAAAAGCATTATTCTAAACAGGAGTTGAAAAGCTGAAGCAAACTGTCAAAGATCTTCATAACACATACATATACACAAAAAATTAAAGGGGCTAGACTCTTCCCAGGATTGACCCTAGCCTGTATACATAGGTGTAGAGCTAGGGGATCCTATAGAGAAGCAGTTTTTGATGTTTTATTTTGGGAAGATAAAGAAATTAGATAGGTTTTGTATCAACATACTATTTAAAAATTGATTTAAATGAATAAAAACATCAGCATGAGGTTTCTCAATATTGAGTCACATGATCCTTGTTCTCAGAGCTGGGACTCTGGTCCAGGAAGGACCCTGGGGGAGAGGGAGGGAAGGGAGAGGGAAGTAGTCACATGATTTCTGGAGGGATAAACCTTGAACCTTGGGATGCAGGAAATTAGTGAAGTTGCAGGAAGTGACGTGACCCATGGGAGACACACAACATTGGTGACCATTGGTCAAGGATGGTTATGTCCTTTTTATCTATCCAATGAGAAGGCTCGCGTCTTTTGTGACTGATAAATAAAAGGATAGAAATGTAGTTCTGAATTGGGTCATTCCTTCTCTAGTGAGTAAATATTATTGGATAAATTACACCAGCGAAACAGTGAAGGAAATAGTGGAATAGTTAGAAGCCACTATCAAAAGAGCATGGGGAAATAGAAAGATTCTTGAAAGATTATTGGCAGGGAGAGGAAGAACATGTATTACATTTGGAAGCAATTTCACTTCTAATATAACCTATCAGAAGAATTAGTAGAAAATTCAGGGATTAATTACCCATCCTGTGTAAGGAGATAGGTTCAGGAGTTTTGTATGAGGTGGGATATAAATATTAGCCAAATCTGAGGGGCTTGAAAAGGATGTGGAAACAAAACTATTAAAAAGAAAAAAAGGAGAAAATTGTGAGAAATGAATGGATATTTGAAAATTAAATTGGATAAACGAAACTTAAATTAGAAAACTGAAACCCACAAGGACATCAAGGAATAATCAAGAGTAGAGATTATATTCTCCCAAAAGAATGTAAGTTCCTTGAGGGAAGGGACTGACTTTTGTAACTGGGTGGTGTCCTGAGATTTGAAAAGAAATTTTTGTTTTTTGTCTTTAGCCCTCTGTTATCCTTCCCTTGAATGGAAGCTCCTTTGAGAGCAAGTACTGGCTATGTAATAAGAGGTGGAGATTCATGTGTAATTTCTGTAAGAACCAATTAATGAGGAATCAGAGGAGGGACTTGTACTTCTGGATAGGAAATAAAATATTGTCTTTGGAGTTTCAAAGGTGTGTCCATTCAACTAGGCACCCATTCTTGTTTTCCTGCATTCGTTAGTGAGTCCGTGCAGTTCTTGGTAAGACATTTTGTTTCTTAACACTACTCTTTTTTATACTCTTCACTCTCCTTTCACCCTCTCTCTCCTTAATAGTGTTTGCTTTTGATCACCACCTCCCCCAAATTGCTTTCTCTTCTATGAACCTCCTGTTTTTCCTTTCCCTTTTCTCTTTTACTTCTTATACAATAAGATGGATTTCTCTATCCAATAATGTATAGTATATATCCCCTCTTTGATTCAAATTCAATGAGAGTAAGGTTCAAGTAATGGTCTTTCTCTCTAATGTAAAAGATTTTTCATGCCACTGTATATGATAAATATACCCTCCTTCCCCCTTTTTTTTTTCTCCCGATACAATATTTTCCCCACCATCCAATACATATATACGTGTGTGTATACATATATATAACTTTATCTTATCAAAGTCAGTTTGTAACCACATCTTCTAAATACATAGTTTAATTGCCTTAATAAAACTACAATTCTTAAGAATTACAAGTATCTCCTTCCCATGTAGGAATGTAAATAGTTTTATTTGATTGAATACCATTATTTTATTTTTTTCTGTTTACCTTTTTATTCTTTTTTTGAGTATTATATTTAAACCCCGAATTTTCTGTACAGTTCTTTTCTTTTCATCAGGAAACTTAAAAAGATACCCTATTTCAGTGAATATCCAGCTTCTTTCCTTAAAGTTTATGCTCAATTTTACTGGGTAGTTGATTTTTATTTGTAATCCATAATCCTTTGCCTTTCAGAATACTATATCCCATGTCTTCTGATCTTTTAATCTAAAAGCTGCCAGGTTCATTATAATCCTGATTTTGTCTCTCTGTTATTTGATTTTTTTTCCCCTTTCTGCTTGCAGTATTTTCTCCTTGATCTGATAATTCTGGCTTCTATGGGGACAGGAAAGATCAAAACACAGATGAGGACAACAATTTCAAAATGCTTATATGCAAAATAGGGGAATTCTCCTTTGTTAAAGGAGTTTTGTTTTCATTCTGAGATCTCTTTCATGACATGATTGGTAGGTACATTATTTCAATTTCAACTTCATCCCATGATTCTAGGATATGAGGGCAGTTTTCCTTGATAATTTGTTGTAAGATAATGCCCAGGTTCTTCTTTTGATCATAGATTTGAGGTAGCCCAGTAATTATTAAATTATCTCTCCTGGATCTATTTTTCCAGGCCAGCTGTTTTCCCAGTGAGGTATTTTACATTTTCTTCTATTTTTTTTTCATTCTTTTGATTTTGTTTGACTGAGTCTTAATGTCTCATAGAGTCCTTAGCTTCTACTTGCCCAATTCTAATCTTTAGGGAATTATTTATTTCAGATAGTTTTTGTACTTCCTTTTTCCATTTAATTAATTCTATTTTTAAAGGCATTGTTTTATGCAGAGATTTTTTTTTCCATTTGGCTAATTCTCTTTTTTAAGGATTTTTTTTTCTTTTAATTTTGTGCTTCCCTTTTTCAAGCTATCATTTTTTCATACTCATCTTGCATTTATTTTTCTAGTTTTTCTTTTGTATGCCTTACTTAATGTTTAAAATTCTTTTTGGGATCTTCCAAAAGGACTTTTGGGGCTTGAGAATAATTCACATTTCCTTTTAAGATTAAAAAAATTAAAAAAAGACTTTGCATGTAGGTATTTTAATATTGTTGTCCTCATTTGTGTTTTGATCTTCCCCATTCACATATAAACTTTCTGTACTCAGGGCTCTCTTTCTCTCCCTCTTCCCCTCTCTGTTTCTCTCTGTCTCTCTGTCTCTGACTCTGTCTTTGTCTGTCTCTTTCTCTCTGTGTTTTTGTTTCTCTGTCTCTATCTTTCTCTCTGTGTGTCTCTGTCTCTGTGTGTGTGTGTGTGTGTGTGTGTGTGTGTTTCTCTTTTTTGATTAATTTTTAAAGTTTGCCTCTGCTCCTTGGGAAACAAGGAGAACTTCTTGCACTGAGGGATAGAGGGCTAGTCACTGGGCTTTCTGTGATGTGGCCTCTGGGGGCTGGCAGCTTGCCTACTGCACTGGGGTGGCCTAGTGAGTTGCACCTGTTGTGCCCTGGGTTCTGGGATTGGCACTTTGCCTGCTGTGCTGGGGCTGGAGGCCTTACAGCTGGGCTGATGTGGCCACTGGTCTACTAAGCCAGAAATGCTAGGGTTTAATTCCTGATTTATATTGTGGCCAAGTGCCTCCTGATAGTTTGCCTGTACACCACCTTCACCAGCTATGCTCGCCTTCTCCTCAAGTAAGATATATATTTACTGAAGTCCTTCTAAGTTATCTCAAGCTGGAAATTTCTTTCATTCTGTCTTTTTGTGGATCCCGTCACTTCAGAATTCTTTTAGAGGTTTGATTTAAATTGTTTCTGAGGGAAACTATAGAGAGCTCAACCAACTTCCTGGCTTCTCTGGGCCACTTTAGCTCTTTCTCTGTTTTGTATTTCTATTGTGGATTACAAGTTTTCCATAATGCTATGAATTTTGCTGAATAGGCTTTCTAGTATTCTGGCTTTTAATTAAATCAGTATAATGTCATCTGAGATATACAATATTTAGGGAATTTCATCATCAATTTAAAGGAAAAAATCAAATCTTTTCTTCTGAATTCTATATAGTAAGTTTCATAACAATGGCAAACACATTAGAGGAACATATGACTCCTTGTTTTATGTCTCACTTGTTCATACTCAATGGATCATTGAAACAAGAAATGCAATATCCATAGTGTCATCTGTTGTGCAGTCGTTTATATTTATATAATTTTAAAATAGACATGGGAAACATCTTGTGTGAGAAAAATCTTTTAGGCTGCCTTTAGTTCTATGGAATCAAATACAGAATGATCTTAGTTTAAAAACCATAAACATTTTCAGCTACATAAAATAATCTTTCTTATCTTTTAATTGAACATATTTTCAGAATGTTCATGGTATAGTCTCATTTTATTGATATGAGATAATAACCATTGGATTTAGTTTGTAAATGTTTTTCACAGTTACATTTTTTTTATTTCTATCTCTGTTCCTCTCTCTCTTTAATTTGTGACAAAGGCACGCTATATTTGAATTCTTTTCAAAATGATTATTCTTGGATAGCTTTTCAATACTCAGAGGTGGAGTATCTTTAAAGTTAAGTCACTTTATACACACACACACACAGACACACACACACATACTATGTATCTTCTACTCTTTTAGATTTATTCTTCACATAAGGATGAGGACTACATACAAGTATGATAGTTCCAATATAGTGACCAATGAGGTAATACTTTTTATTGTTAAAACAACATTTTAATTTTATTAAAAAAACAAACATTTTCAAGTAATGTATCATTATTGATCAATTTTCATCTCAAAATCTTGTGATATTCCCTCTTAGATTTCATGTCACTCTCCCTATAAAGTGACTTTCTATTCTACTGCTTGTAAATAGATAAGAGCTAATATTACATATGGTTACCCTAAAATTACTACTAGCAACTAGGTTGTATATGCTGGACCTGGAGTCAGGAAGACACACCTTCCTGAGTTCAAGTTGAAACTCAAATAGTTACCAGCTATGTATCCCTGGATAAGCCACTCAGTAGTATTTGCTTCCATTTCTTCTTGTATAAAATGAATTCTAGAAAGAAGTGGCAACCCACTCTTATCTTTTACCAAAAAAATCCTAACTGGGGTCACAAAGAGTTGGCCAATATTGAAAAGACAGAACAACAATACTTCCCTAAGCCACTCTATCTCTCTACTTGGGAAGGGTATTATATTATTGATGTTTCAGGCATTTTTCTTACCTTTTTTAGCCTCTTCCTTTTGGTAGCTATTTCAAGGTAGAAAAACCTCTAAGAGAAAGAATTAATGTCAAAGTTCAATTATTTATGCTTGCTCATTTCCTGTTTTTGGAGTTTTTATCTTGTTTAAAGCAATTCAGGTGGATTCTTATTACAACTTCATCTCTTTTTCTATTTTCTAAAAATATTATTTATTTCTATTTCTTTTTCACTTAATCTTTGTTTTAATCAGCCTGTGATCAGTCTTTAGACAGCTGATTCTGAGATGACTACTATATTTTTGAAAACTTGGTTCTTATTTTCTAAGTTATAGTCAGTTTCATTTTTATCATGTTACTTAATGCTCACCAAAACTATCACCTTTTTAACTCTCCTCTTGAAAATATAGTTGACAAATAGTATAACATTTCTGAATATATTAAAAAAGTCTTTGAGATCGTTTTTATTTTTTTGATTGTGGACCATGTTTGCAAAAACAGTTTTCTTCATCTTCCCCTTACTTACTTTATTATTGTAGTCAGTGACTTTAAAGCTTATGCCAATAAAATTAGAGTTCTTCTAACTCAGAAGTCAGTTTCTTCTCAGAATCACTGTACTTTTTCATCCTTTACAATTTTTATTGGTGCATACAATGCAATTATGTTTGCTTACACTAACCATGCAAGGAACAATAAATGATTCTCTTATGGTTTGATGTTTATTGTAGCCTTTGGGTAAAAATGAAACCAATGCCACTAATTATTTTATTCTACTCACTGTAGAAAACTGGTGAACTTACTTTCTATTTTGTTGTAATGTTTTAATGGATTTAGATTTCACTTTTAGCAATAGGTATGTGTCAAGAAGGGTGGAGAAACATAAGTTATTAGGAAGAATAAGAGTTTAAGTTTAAAAATAAAGAATAGTAATTTTTAGATTTTCCTATCTTATTTTTCAATATTTGATGGTTTTGTTTAAAAAATGAAAGGAACTTTATAGGACTATGGGATGTTTTGGCTACCAAAAATATTTGTCATATGGAGATAAATTTTCTTATGATTATCTGTTGTTATTCCTGTTTTTAAAAAAGTGTTGTTAGTTGTACAACTGACACATTCCGGATTTTAAAGACTTCATGGAAGACTGTTATATATTGTAATGCTTGGTACATACATGCTTGCAGAACCCAAGGACTCCTTTGTGATGGAATAAACAGTTTGTTTTGAATCTTTGTATTTCTATTTATAACAGCGTGGTAAAGCTTGAAGTCAGAAAAACTTGAGTTCAAATCTAACTTAAGACACTTTGTTAGCTGTGTGACCCTGGGCAAGTCACTTAATTATTGTACTTTGTTTCTTCATCTGTAAAATGTAAAATGTAGAAGGAAATGACAAACTGCTCCAATATCTTTGCCTGAAAAACTTAAATGGGATCATGAAGAATTGAACATGACTGAAATGACTGAACAATAACAACACTGCTATCAGTTCAGAGTTGAAAAGGACTTTAACCCAATCTATTCCTGTAATCAAAGTAGAAATTGAGGCCCAGGTCAGTTAAATGACTTGGTTAAGATTATAATATGAAAGTGGCAGAGTCAGAATTGAATCTTAGGTACTCCAAATAAAAATCTAGCATTCACTTAATTGTACTTTTCAGCTTACCATTATCTTTGTGAGCTATTAAAATCTTTGAAACTTGAAATTCCAAGAGGTTTCAAGATCATTGTTATTTCAAGAACTACTGTATCATTTTGTCTTGATTTAGTTTGTAATGGTTTTTAAAAATTAAGACAACTTTAGGATTTTATTTTGAATGTGAATTGAAGGATGATATATTTGTTCTGATTTTTAGAATAGAAATAGAGATTTAGTTTGTGATTTTTTTGTCTTAAATAATTCACAAATGATAAAATTCCTTCTACCAAGACAGGATGGAACTTTTCCTGAATCTAGATCTTAGAATATTGTCTGCGTCACTGAGAGGATCATTGATTTCTCAAGGACCACAAATAAAATATCTGACAGAAGAAGGCCTAGGGCTTAAATTTTCTTAATTGTGACAATTGTCCTCTGTCCACAATAGAAAACTAATTTTTCTTGATTTTTAAAATTATTTTATTGATATATTTTATATCACTTTTATTTTTCTTTGTATAATTGTATTTTCTCTCACTAATAGATATGTTATAATGTTCTTTAAAAAAAGGGGAGGGGAAGGAAGTAAGCAAAGCTAAATAGCATACTTTTCAAATCTCATAGAATGCACAATGTTTTATATCCATATTGTCCTCCATGACCCCCTCTCTGCAAAGGAAAGAGGGAAGTACGTTCTTATCACTTTTTCAGTGTCAAATTTGGTCATTATCATTACATTGAATTCAGTTTCAACAGCTGTTATTCCTGTTTTTTTGTTTTTGTTTTTCCCAGTCAATATTATTGTAAATATTCTTTAATGCCACTTCCACATTTTCCCTTTACTTCCTCAAAGAGCAATTGTTCTTCATTTGAGACTCATTTCTTTCAAATTTATCACCCAATTAATATACTGGCAATCCTGTATCTTCCAGAGATTCTTCCTAATTAATCTCCAAGTCTTCTTCTCCATTACAACTACTACCCTTATATTAAATGACTTCAGCATACATTCTGATATCTCATGTAATTCTTATAATCTATTCCTTTTTTTTAAGTAACATACATGGGTGATTGAAATACCCTCATTCCTTTGATTCCATTTCAGTTGCAACAATAAAATTTCCTAGATCCCTTTATTTCCCCTCAACATTTATTTATTTTAATTTTAATAATATATTTTTGAATGCATGCAAATATAATTTTCAACATTTATCTTGCAAAATTTTGTGTTCCAATTTTTTCTCCCTCTCCCCATCTCATACCCCAAGACAATAAACAATGTAATATAAAGTAAACATGTGCAATTCTTTTAAACATATTTCCATATTCATCACAGAGCACAAGATAAAAAAGAAAACAAGAAAAAATAAATAAAAGCAAGCAAACACATAATGACCACAACAAGGTGAAAATACTGTTTGATCCATATTAAGTTTCCATTGTTCTCTCTCTGGACACAGATGGCACTTTCTATCACAAGTCCATTGGTATTGCTTTGAATCACATCGTTGCTGAGAAGAGCCAAGTCCATTCCAGTTGATCATCACATAATCTTGTTGTTACTGTATACTATATTCCCTTGTTTCTGCTCACTTCACTTAGCATCAGTTCATGTAAGTATTTTCAGACTGTTCTGAAATCATCCTGCTTGTCATTTCTTATGGAACAATAATATTTCATTACATTCATATGCCAAAACTTACTCAGCCATTTCCCAACTGATGAGCTTCTGCTCAATTTCCAGATTTTTGCCACTACAAAAGGGGCTGTTGCAAGCATCTTTGCACATGTAAATCCTTTTCCCTCTTTTATGGTCTCTTGACACAGACTCCATAAAGACAGCGCTGGATCAAAGGGCACACTTTTATAGACCTGTAGGCATAATTGCAAATTGTTCTCCAGAATGGTTGGGACATTTCAGAACTCCACCAGCAATGTATTAGTGTCCCAATTTTCCCATATCCCTTCCAATATTTATCATTATCTTTTCTTGTTATCTTAGTCAGTCTGAGAGATATGAGGTAATATTTGAGTATTGTTTTAATTCTAAATCCCTTTATGGTATAATAAGTATTATTATATCTCTCCTTATTTTGCCCTCCTCTAAATTATTCTTCACATTTACTGAGACCTTCAATACTTCCATCCCTAAGTACTATCCAAGACCAACATTACTGTTCTCTGCTTTTGAATCATCTACCCTATCAAAACTTTATCAAAGCCCGATTTTAAGCCTCACTTCCTTAATCCAATTTTTCTGTTTCTGCTCACTCCCTGCTGCATGGGAGAGGAATAATGCAAACTTTTTTGTCTTGATCCACTTCAAGTTTATGTTATGTAACTACAAATAAGAACATACCACAGAAAAATGAGAATTTTATTTCTAATTATTTCTCTATGCCATTCTCCATAAAAACTATTACAAAATTTTTCTTCTTGCCTCAAGCCTCCCACTGTGCATTTCCTCAACCCAATTACAATCATATTTTATTTTAATAAAAGAAAGAAAAAAATTAGAAACATACTTCCTCTCCTCTTTATCTTAAAACCCTTTGA
This sequence comes from Antechinus flavipes, assembly GCF_016432865.1. NCBI lineage: Eukaryota > Metazoa > Chordata > Mammalia > Dasyuromorphia > Dasyuridae > Antechinus > Antechinus flavipes. The sequence continues at coordinate 305,447,764 of NC_067399.1, read as the reverse complement.
TATTATCTCTCATCTCTCCTTTTCTCTGATCTCTAATAAAGAATATTTTTCCTCATCAACATCACCACCCCTATGTATATCTTCAATTCATATTATTATCCCAATTGTTTATGAGCAGAATGCCCTCTCTTCCCTAATTTTCCTTTAATTTCTAATCCTTCCTGCTGCACTGGTTTCTTCTTAGTGTCTAAAAATGTTCATTTTTCCTAGTCTGAAAAATAAAATAAATAATAATTCACTAGGCCCTACTTCTTAACAAATCATCATCTCTTTTGCCTCCTCCCTTTCCTAGCCAATTGTGAAAAGCTATTCTAATATAATTCTAATAGCCCTATTGCTTCTACTTCTTCTCAGACTAACTGATTGAGATTAAAGTTTTTTTTTTTAATTTGACTCATTAATCAACTGAGACCTCTCTCTTTATAATAATCAATTATCTCTCAACTATAAAATTTTATGACATTTTGTCTCTTCTCATCCTTTTGTACCACTTAGCTGGTCACATTTCAAAGTACCCTGCCTTTCTGGATCCCTCTCTCCCTCTCTCCTGCTTTCCCTCTCTCTCCTTCCCTCCTTCTCTCCTCCTTCCTCCTTCCTTTCCTTCTTCCCTCCCTCCCTCCCTCCCTCTCTTTCTCTCTCATTCTCTCTCTCTCTCTTTCTTTTTTTCTCTCTCTCATTCTCTCTCTCTCTGTTTCTGTCTCTCTTTCCCTCTCCCTCTTTCTCTTCTCCACTCCATTTCTTTTTCTTGTTAATGTCCTATTTTAATTAGTCCTCTAAGTCTCTTTTGTTGCTGGTTTATTATCAGTAGGTAAAAAGGTTTTACCCTGCCTACTTCTAGTTAACTATGTTGGAGTTTGGAGAAGAGTATCTCTAAACATGTATAACTCGGGCCTTTAACTAGGAAATGGAAATAAACTGGAAATGGTGATGAAGTACAAAATCAGCTACCAGTACTTTTGGGTTCTCTCCTACTGTTTGATTATGAGAATGAGATGTGTCTTCAGCTTTGCCTTCAAAATCATGTAGGGGGAGCAGGAGGAACTGATCCTAGCACCCTACTTCAGTGGTGCCATGAACCTATTGCTGCTTTTGTCTTTTTTGTATTTCCTTCAAAATTTTTCTGAAATGATAGATTCTAAATGAAGATTTTTACTGGTTCTCATAGTTATTTATTAATCTCTCAGAAAAGCATGCCTTGTATTTATACTGTTTTTAAAATGGATACTTTTCTCCTAAAAAATGCAGGTAAATTTCTTGATGGAAAACACTATATCATTTTTGTCTTTGTAGCCCTACTGTCTAACACAATGATAAGAACATAATATCTGCTTAATAACTGCTTATTGATTGATTATAATCATACACACTTAAGTTAGAATAGATAAGGTAACCTGAGAAAAGAAGGCACTAGCAATTGCAAGGACTGTCAAAGTTCTCTATCGAAAATGCTTTTTGAAATGAATTTTAAAGGAAGCCAGGAAATCTGAGAGGTAAAGTTAAGAAAACACAGCATGATTGAGAAGCTAATAATGAGAAGATAGATGAGAGAGAGAACAGTAATATGTGATGATATAACTAATTATCTAAAGATGCATCTCTAACATTATTTTATTTACTACACTAGATAAATGTTTCCTTTATTGTGTATCTATATAAGATGGATGAATAATTAGATTCCGAAGGGGAGGGAGGATCTTCATGATCATGAAATCCAATCACTTTATTTTGCAACTTAAGCAATTGAGGCTCAGAGATATGAAATACCTCTTCACTCTTTCTTTCTCCCTGAGCAATGTTATTCAGAAAGTTTAGGCCCTATACATGTAAATCTTTTTAATTTTTTTTTCATATGATAAAAAAGACTGAATAAAATAATATATTAGGACACACAGTGTATAACCACTATACTAAGTACTGAGGATAGGAAGAGAAGAAATGAAGAAAACATATTTCAGAGAGACAATACACAAAACAGTTAATTTATCCACTGGGCATCTTCCTAAAGGTGCAGTAGTAGTATTGTGAGTTTTCTGTACTGTCTCATATTCAGTTACTTCTTTTTGTTTCTCTCTGGTGGGTTTTCCATTTTGGGTCCAATCTTTCTTCTTTTTGCTTCTTGGCTTGGTACCTATATGTGTATGTAGGTGGGGAGAAAAATGGAGGCAATGTGGAAAAATGTGGCAGAGATGGTGGTGGTGAGATTTGTTGAACTTATATGAGTTTTACTAAATGGGCTAAAGATATAACCCTGATGGGGATAGCATTTACCACATCTCTTGGCTCCAGGTCCTAAGGTCAGGTAATCACTCTTCCAAGCTGGTATCTCTCTTGAGCTTGTGTTGGATCCATTTTCAAACCTAGTCTCTACACAGGGAGTTGTTTGATAAATCCTAGTGAACACTGAATAAACTTGGGAAGAACAAACTATGTTAAGGATGCTATATCACACAGAACTTTCCTGTACCTTGAGGGTAGTGAATTGTGCCACTGGTATAGAAGCAATGAGTTGAAAACAAAAACAGGCAGACAGAGAAGCAAAGCAAAGCAAAACACTCTGGAATAGGAAGGGAATAAAAGGAATGAGAGATTAAGATTTTTTTAGACAAGATGATGGGATTCTGTTAATAGACTTTTAGTAAATACCATAAACTTAAATCTTATGATCAAAAGTTGGAAAAGCTAATATTTCATAAAGCTTAGATGTATGAGAGTTTGAATAAGTTTGGTGACTCAAAGGTAGCATCAACATACAGAATAACAGATCAAGATAACTTGGAGTCATAAACTGGGTTCTACCTATAGATATTGAATGATTACATTTATTGATCCTTATTATATGTTCTACATTCCAGTCATAATGGGCTACCTACTGTATTGCATACAAAATATTACAGCTCCTATTTTATAGTGTGCACAAACTATATCACATTTCTGGAAAGCTCTCAGTCCCCACTTTGACTTTTGAGAACTTAAAGCTTAAGTCAAGGGTTACCTTCCTCTATAAGAAGCTTTTCAAATTTCTGAGTTGTTAGTGCACCCTATTACTGAATAACATTTATCTATTTATTTGTTTGTTTGTCTAGCTTCTACATACTGCTTTCCTCCAGAAGGGGGAGAGAATATACATTTATATCATAGCTACTATATTAAAGGTATTGTGTTAAATAACTTACAAATATCTCTTATGAATCTCACAACAATTCTAAAAGGTACTTTTTTTTTTTTTTTTTTTAGTTTGTGATTGAGAAAACTAAGATAGAGAAAGGTTAAACGATTTGCTCAAGGTCACACTGATAGTGTCTGGCTACTTTTGAGTTGAGATCTTCTTTATTCCAGGCATAATATTATATCTACTGTGCTTCTGTCTAACTATCTTAGTAGGATGCAAGATCCTTGAAGGCAAAGGCAATTCTGTTTTTATTTTTGTATAATTAGCATATAGCAAACAATATATAGCAAATGCATAATAACTGCTTTTTGAAATGAATTGAGTATTTTTTTTCTTAAAAGCTATTCACTTCCAAAAATTAGTTGAACTTTGCTTTGCATATTAGAGCAATCAATTTCATTTGGTTTCATAGGGACATAATCGAGCTTCTTCTCAAACTTCATCTTTGCCTTGAACATTGAACTTCAGACAAAACAAATTTTTAATCACCTCCTGCTACCGCTTCTCAAAAACGAAAACCAACAAACAATAAAACACTTCCATTCTTGATTTTATAGAAAGTTAGAAGGATTTAAATCCACCGAAAATAGTGTATCAGATAAATCCGAGGCAAAAATTTGTCCATTCTGATTGACAGAAGAGAATCATCTATGAATCCAAATATTTCATGGTCCAAGAACTACTAAGACTATTTCTTTGATCTATCTACAAATAAAGCCTGCATCTAACCTAAGGAGAATGCTTTGGGGAAGCACCCTGAAGAATCAGATGAGACTAATTAAAAAGAAACAAGAAAAAAAAATTAGTTTCTGACTTCTGATTTTTGATTCCCAGGATGATGGGAATTATTCTAAGAACTTTAATGGAAAGACTTAGATTTGCATCTGGAGGCAGGAAAATTTTAATTTGCAATTGGCCTCAGATACAATATCTGAGTGATCCTGACCAAATAACTTGATCTCTATTTATCTTAATTTTGTCATTTGTAAAATGAACATGATAACAATACCTACCTCCCAGTATTGTTATGATGATAAAATGAAATAAATAAGATAAGTCAAATAGTGGGTAAAATCCTGGATTTAAAGTCAGAACACTTATTCAGAAACTAGCTTTGGGAGCCTGGGTGAGTAAAACTCCTCAGTCTCACTTTCCTTATTTGTAAAGTGGGGATAATAATAATAACTAATCTCTAGATTTGTTGTGAGGATTAAATGAGCTATTTGTAAATTCCTTTCCAAATCACAAAGTAAATGCTTTATAAATGTTATTGATATTTAAAATTATTATCATTAGTTATTATTTGTAAAGCAATTTGAATATCTCAGAGTTTTACAAAGTCTAATTATTATATAATAATGAAAATGTTACCAAAATTATTAAAAAAAAGAAACAATAAAAAAAGAAAAAATATATATAAAGACTGTGGAGTCAGTTCCATAAGCCAATCTATTTCCTAAATATCCATAACAGAGCAACCGATTCATCATAGCCATTTTCTAGCTACTTTACTTTTCTTTCCTTCCTTCCTTCCTTCCTTCCTTCCTTCCTTCCTTCCTTCCTTCCTTCCTTCCTTCCTTCCTTCCTTCCCTCCTTCCTTCCTTCCTTCCTTTTTTCCTTCTTTCTTTCTTTCTTTTATATAGTTGGGGGGGAGGTTATTTCCCTCAAAAAGTTGGCACTCTGAAAGAACTGTGTTTTCTTTGAGAGAAACTATTTCAAATATTTTTCTCCTCCCTGTTCCCTCATTCCCACCCTCCTAAGCAATATGTGAACTACTGGCTCAGATTAATATCCATCTGTCATAAGTGAATATTATTATAGGTTTTCTTTTCTTTCATAAAACCATTCTGTTCTTTTCAGTTTCTTGGCTAAATGCATTTAATTCTTGCCATTGTTTTTTATTTGCTAGTTCCAGAAAAATGGGTTTGTCTCACAGAAAAAGCTTGTCAACAAAGATGTAACATGGGGAGTTTTTGCAATGGAATAAAATGGAGCATTTTATAAATATTGAGTCAAGTTGTAAAATGCCAGAAGGGGTCACTACTCTGCCAAGGGTACTTTGTTTGAACAAAAACAAACAAACAAAACATTGCATCTCTGTGTTCAGTATTGTATTTGTTTATCAAAAGTTATCAGAGAAACATCAAAAAAAAATCAAATCATTATATGAAGGAAATACCTAATTTGGAAAATTCTTTTCTGTTTTCCTATACTCCATTTTGCCATTTTACATAGACATATATTTTAATGGAAAGATTCTTGAAATAGGAAAAAGGGGATCTCTGGATTCTTGTACTTGAGGCAACATGATATGGATGAAAATATGACGACTTTGGAATCAGAACATCTAGATGTTACATTATCTGTGACCAGGAGGAAGCCATTTGAGCTTTCTTAACTTAACTCTCTTATAATTCACCTTTGAGGTCCCTATTAGCTCCAAAAACACTGTTGGACAAGATGGATCCTGAAAATCTATAGGACTGGTTATTCAGCTGTATAATAGGACTTAGAGATTGTCTAGTTCCAAAGAATCTTATCTTGGAGTCTGTTAACATGTTACACACACACACACACACACACACACACACACACACATACACACGCACACATACACACACACACACACACACACAGAAATTGAGAGAACTTTATTTCAATAAAAATTTGTTATGCTATAAGTTTTATTTTGTGCATTTTAAAATTAATTTGGGTAATGCTTCTTAGGCTTTGCTAGACTTCCAAAAGTATCCATGACACATAAAACATTAAAAATCCCTGATTTCGGAAAACTCCATTATTTTACAAATGAGGACACTGAGATTACATTACTATATGATATATCCAACAACATTAATGCCCTAAGCTACTTCATTTGATTTTACTGTGTGGTAAAACACTGCAGGATTACACTTAGGTGATGGGTGAATGGTTAAAGGATAACACTGTTTTACAGGATTGTACTTGAAAAAATATGAATACCTCCAAGATACGTTCATTTTTGTATTTTCTATAAGATCCTTTATAGTTGAATTGTTATGAGCAAACACGCATTGGATGAGAGAGACATTTTTCTCAAATGGAGCTTCACTAGGCAAGTGGAAACATAATGAAGGTACTAGTTCAGCAATAGAGTCAGCTGTCTTGTCTGTCAATTGCTGGAAAAAAATTTAAGTGGAACTTAAGCAGTTAGTTTTCCCATCTGGTACTATGGTATTTTGTGTGTGAGTCTCCTGAATATTATGGATACTCAAACTTGGACCCAGGAACCCTGTAAACTCTAGGCAACGAGCCAAAGAAGCCAGTAAAAGTCCTTGGTCTGCCCCGAATGTAAAAATAAAGTCTTTTTGACTAACAACATGGAACAGCTGGTAATAGTCTGTGGCGATTCTTGTAATGTCCGTAAAAAAGGGTTACACAAATTTAGTGCTACAAAGTGTTCTGTGTCAAATCCTGGATATGGCTTGTTCAATATTTCTGGCATCATGTGGCAACTAAATTGCGTCCAGTGGCAGCAGCTTTATGATCTCATTTAAAAGCAACTACAAACCCTTTCTTTTAGGTTCTGAGTTAAAAGAGACCTCGTACTCTCTTCAGAAGAGAAGTTAAAAAAAAATCTTGTAATATGTAATCCTTTTTCCAGTGCTCAGCAAAAACAGGTTTAATTCATTACAGATATCCCATCCAATTTAAATCCATCATTTCTATATAGTATGGAGTACAAATCCAGTGAATAACAACATAACTTGTTTTCCTTTTTTTTTTTTTCTAGTATTCATTTACTTGGAGAAAATTTATAATTTATCATATGACTCCAAGACATAGATCACTGTAGTCTCTAAAGAATTAAAAATTAGTATCATCCACAGGGAATATGAGAATCATTGAGTGGGTGTGGGTAAACTGCCATTCTCTATATATCCAAGAAATTGGGAAGAAGAAACAGAATAAAAGATGTCACCAAAGAAAACCCATAAGCATAAAAGGAAGGTGAAGATTGGCCAAATAATGAGAATAATTATACAGCTTTAGATCGGGAAGTCACTTTAGACATCAATTATTCTGATTTTCTCAATTTATAGATATAGATATTGAGATCCAGGAAGTTTTAGTAACTTGCCTAAAGTCACTAACTTTTAGTTAGTCCAGAGTTCAAATATGATGTCAGACACTAGCTATCTGTGTAATCTTGGGCAAGTCACTTAACCCTGTTTGTCTCACTTTCCTCATCTATAAAATGGCTTAGAGAAGTACATGACAAGCCATTCCAGTATCTTTGCCCAGATAAAATCATATGGGGTCATGAAGAGTTGAAGAGACTTGAACAACAGCCATCTATTTATTTATCTTGATCTTTCAGTAGGTTCATCTATAATTCTTTCCCTGCTTAATTCCAAAGAATTTAAAGCTATTTATGAAATGTTCACAAGGATAAAAAGAACAAAGGAAAACAATTTAAAGAACTTGATAATGAAATACTAAATAAAATCCATGGATATATTCATGCAAAATCCCTTTAAGGATTGCTTAGAGAAATTACCCAAATAGTTATTGAAGCATATTACAGCCTTTGCCCACTCAACAAATTTTTGTTGACCAGATGACTAAAAATGTATAATATTTCTGGAACATAAGAATTTGCTAATCCCTATATAACCTATTCTCTAATTTTTAACCTCCCCTGTGTCAAATCTCATCTCTTTATTGGCCCAAAGACTGTTGCAGCTGAAATGGAACTTTAAAAATGTAGGTATTCAAACTATATTGCACTGAAAATGAGAAAATTAAGTTGTAGAAAACTGAAGCAAAATCACGTAATAGAAATGATATTACAAGCCAGGTCTTCTGATTCTAAGACCAGAGCTCTTTTTATGATGCTGCCTCTTTGAGAGCTACATTATGATTTAGGATTTCTCTAACCAGTTAAAGCTCAACTGAAAATTTCTGGCATGTTGAAAAGAGCATTAGATTTAGAGTCAGAGGACCTATGTTCAAAATAACCTCTAATAATATTCATATGTGGCTTTTGGCAATTAATCTTTGTTGATGTTCAGTCATTTTTTCAGTTGTGTTTGACATTCCATGATCCCATGTGATGCCAAGGTATTAAGAGATTTGCCATTTCTTTTTCTAGCTCATTTCACAAAGGAGGAAAATGAGGCAAATAAGATTAAGTGACTTGTCCAGGGTCATACAGCTAGCAAATGTCTCAAGTCAGATTTGAACTCAGGAAGATGAATCTTCTTCATTCCAGGTCCTGGATTCTTTCCACAGTACCAGCTAGATGTCCCAATTAACTAAGTTCTCTGAGCTCTAATTTCATCTGAAAAATAAGATTAGACTGAATGATCTCAAAAGCAACTTTCCATTCTAATATTGCATTATTCATTTAAAAGAGTCAATGTTCATTTCTGAGATATCCTAGTAAAACATTCCAATACCATTGGATTAATGAAAATCATAACCAGACTAATGATCTCAAGTAGATATACAAATCTTTGAAGCCAAGGGGACAGATCCATATTATATTAGAGCTAGAGGTAAGTGGAGATTATTCAATCCAATTTCACTTCAGAGACTAAAGAAACTGATGCCCATAGAATGAAATTACCACTTCAAATTATACAAATAATTTATGGTACAATTTGGAATAAAATATATGCAGGTGTCCTCAGTTTCCTCATCTGTAAAGTGAGGAGGTCAGACCAGATGATTGCCAATTGTTTTATTTCAATTCTACATCTATCATCTAATGGTTTTTGTATCTTCAACTATACAAAGTTTCCTTGATGGAAGTACCTTTTTGTGAAGAGTGTAATAAGAAACTAATGATCACTAATCTTTATCTTTCTTTTCTTTTACAATAAATAGACAATGTGATCCAAGCCCTTCTTACTCAGATCACTGGGTGGAATAAGGAGGGCTAGAGACCAATAAAATCTTTGTAGTCTGACAGTCTTTATATTATTTTCAATTCTAACTCCCTGGGAAGATAGTACTGAATATCTGTTTATATTGGTGGCTACTACAACTGTTTATTTTAGTGGTGCATACATCATTGACCCTAAGGAACTGTTCATATCCACAGCTGTTATAGACTTCCCTTAGTTATTTGCACCATTAATCCCCTCTTATCCTTAAACACCATGACTGTAGGGCAGCTTACAGAATAATCTAAAAAACAATGGATTGAGAGTTGGAAATCTGAATTAATTTTGATTTTAAAAATAAATCACTCTGAGACCTTGAGCCTGTCCTTTAACCAAGAGAGAGACACTATAAGTCTCTGTAAAGCTAATAGTATACTCAAATCCCATTAATAGGGCACTCCACCAACTTCTAGTTTTGGATTATAGAAGGATCAAGGGTAGGAAAATTATTTAATCTACATCACAAAAACTAGTTAAGATCAGTACCAAAAATAAAACCTATACCTTCAGATGAACAAGTCTTTCTTCTGTTATAAAGTAAAATACTGAAAAGATCATTAATATAAAAAAACTTCACTTAAATTCGATTTTACTGTGATTAAGTTTCTATATATCTATAAAATAATAGTTAGCAACACATGACACAAATGTGTATAAAATGCATACCTATATACATATGTATATAGATGGATAGATAGAAATATGATTATGTGTACATAAATGTGTGTATATTTCTTGAAGAGCCACAAAGCATTTTGCATCTATTTCATCCTCATAAGTGCCATGAGAAGTAGATGTTATCACCTACATTTTATAAAGGAGGAAACTGAGGTTGAGAGAGGTTAAGCAATTTGTCCAAGATCCCACAGTTAATAAGTGTCTAAGGCAAGATTCTATACAGGTCTTCTCAGTTCCAAGTGCAATACTTTATTTACTATACTACCTAAGTGATTCACCAAAATTTGACATTTTATAATTTTACATCAGGAAGATAATCACCTAGAGAAGGGTGGGGCTGGAGTTTTTCATAGACTACAGTATGTTTTCTGTTTCTGTTTCTCTGTCTTTATCTTTGTCTCCTCTCTATTTCTATTTCTCTCTTGTCTCTATCTCTTTGTCTCTGTGTGACTCCATGTTTCTGTCTCACTATTTGTCTCTCTCTCCTCCTACATTAATATTAAATACAACCACTGTTTCACTGTCTTCTGTCATATAACTCTCTAATAGATTTTTGAAATTTTGGGGAAGAAACAAACAACAAATAAGCAAAAACTTTTATTGGTTTCTTCTCAGCAACTAGAAGTATTGCACTTGTGATCCTACCTTTAAGATTCTCTAAAAAATAAATTTTTGATGCACACATCACAGTTAGATTTGATTCCAAAGACAAAATCTAATGGAACTAAATCAGTTGACAGAGGAAACTAAGCAAGAAAATCTCTTCCATCAGTCCACTGGTCATACAGAAACTGTCATACATCTAATCCATAAAGATAAGGTAAACCTGTTTGACTAAAATTTAAAATTGAAGGCTCAAAATTAAGAAATATAAATAAGCATAAAATTTTTAAATACTCTTTTAAAGGTGCATTTTGTCTGTAGCTTTATACTATTGAAGTTATTAAAGTTTAAATCTACCCTAATGCCCCAAGACTTTTGTCATACCATGTATGTATATATACTATCTGTACATATTAATATATACACCTACATATATACATATGTACATGCATATATGAACTATTTCAAAATACTAGATTGCCTCTGAAATCCAATGTACTTTTTATGCATTTTAAAATGTTATACTGAAAAGGGATCCATAACATACAAAAAAATTAAAAATCTATATAATTAAGAATTTCAAATCATTCAACAGATACCAGGCACATCTATGTATCTATCTTAACAGTGTAGTTCTTTGAATGGAAAAAGAAAGTTTTTCTTTTTTGCCCTAATTAATCCTTTAGGTTTCCTTTGACAAAGCTAGTACTGGCATCTATTCACCAGGTACTCAATAAATTTAAATTGAAAATGAGGAAAAAGGAAAGGAAGAACATATAAATCACAATTTAGTGCAAGAGGTTAATATAGATTACAATCTATAGTAAGAATGGGACATATGGGACAGTATTTGGCCCCTTTTAGAGTCATGCAAGGAAGACATTAAACTGCTCTAGACCTCTGTTTTTTCCATTTATAAAAAGAAGACAAAATATGGTCCTCTTCATTGTCATTTCCACAAAGATATCTGGAAGTCCTTTAAAAGCCAAACTCTTACTATAGTCATGACCAATGTCATGATTATGAAATTAAGAGAAAACCTAAGCTTTCATTTCTATGATTTTGCCAGTAGGCCACACATGGAAAATGATTTTTTCCCCAAATTAAGGGGCAAAGATTTATTATAACAGTGACACCAATTGAAGTGGGCTAAAGTTTCAAGGGAATATAGCAAACAGCCAAAACCAAGAAAAAAAAATCTAGCAAAGAGCCAAAACCGCTGTATGACAGCCAGCTAATTTCTGAGAGAATTTAGCAAAGAAGCAGAAACAGGAAAATGATTTTATAGAAAAGAGAAACAAAGATTAGGTTGATATATTAATAGAGATACAATCGAGGAATGGTAAGGGTAGAATAGTTCCCACCATTGAGTTCTACTGCTTACTGACCAACAGATTGGCTACCTTTGTTTGTGATATGCCCAAGGTCAGGTAGCCATAGTGTTTCTCAGGACTTCCTACATTCTCACATTCCTCCCTCAAACAATCAAAATCCAAATTCATCTGGGGCAAAGGGTCAAAGATCTCTTCTAGTGGAGCTGTTAAGAATGACAAGGCGCCTAGAGCTAGCTGTGTGAAAAATGAATTTAGATGCAGAAAAATTGATAGAAGTGTATATTTAGCAAAAACTGAATTAGAAATATTTCAGCGTTATAAATGAACAGAAATGAATTTGCATCTTTGTACCTATTCCAAATTTATGTTTTAGTCAAAAGGTTTCCATGATTTGTAGGGCCTATAAACTTTTAGAACCATAGTTCTGACCCCACAGATGGAAAAAAAAAAAAAAGAAAAGAAAAGAAAAAAGAAAGAAAAGCTATAAAATACGGAAAGGAGTAATAGAATCATGGGAGCATAAATTACTGTTAAGAAACCTTAGACATGTATTTTTATCTCTCCCTCCTCCCCCCATTTTACAGATGAAGAAGCTATGGTAATTAACTCTACTCCCAAATCCATCATTAATTAACTCTATGTGCTTGGCAAAATTACCTTAATGGGCTTTGGTTTCCTCAGGCTAGGGGATGAAGGAACTGAACTCCATAGTTATCATTTCACCTCTACCTCTTAAGAGTACTTAGCCTCTTTCAGAGCTCAGCTCAAGTACTAATACCTAGTGGGGAAGAAAAATTTGGAGCACAAGGTTTAAACCTTGTTAAAGGTTTGCTAAACCTTTGCTCCAAATTTTTCTTCCCACTTTCCTCACCTCCTCCCCTAGACAGCAAGTAATCCAATATATGTTAAACATGAACAATTCTTCTATACATAATTCTATAATTCTTATATTGCTTAAGAAAAATCAGATCCAAAAGGAAAAAATGAGAAAAAAAGAAAAAGTAAGCTAACAACAACAAAAAGATGAAAAAACAAACAAACAAACAAACAACAACAACAACAACAAAAACAAAAAAAAAAAAAAAAAAAAAAAAACTATGGTTGTGATGCACATTCAGTCCCTACAATCCTCTTTCTGCATGCAGTCTCCATCATACGTCTATTGGAAGTGGTTTGAATTACCTCATTGTTGAAAAGAGCTATGTCCATCAGAACTGATCATGACAAAATCTTGTTGCTATGTACAATATTTTCTTGGTTCTTCAACTCGCTTCACTTAGTATCAGTTCACATAAGTTTCTCCAGGTCTTTTTGAAATTATCCTGCTGACTATTTCTTATAAAACTATTCTATAATATTCATATACCATACTTATTCAGCCATTCCTCAACGGATGGATGTACATTCAGCTGTCAGTTAGTTCCTTGCCACAACACAAAAGGCTGCTACAAACATTTTTTTGCATATATGCGTTCTTTTCCATTTGTTATGATCTCTTTGGAATACAGGCCCAACAGAGATACTCCTGAATCAAAGGATAGGCACAGTTTGATAGCCTTTTGGGAATAGTTCTAAATTGCTCTCCAGGATGGTTGCATCATTTCATAATTCCACCAATAATGTATTAGTGTCCCAGTTCTCTTACATTCCTCCAGCATATATCATTATCTTTTCCAGTGATTTTAGCTAATCTGAGAGATATGTAATGGTACCACAGAGTTGTCTTAATGTGCATTTCTCTGATATTGAGATTTAGAGAGATTTAGAGCATTTTTTCATATGATTGTAAATGGTTTCAATTTCTTCACTTGAAAATTGTCTATTCCTAACTTTTGAACATTTATCAACTGGAGAATGACTTGTATTCTTATAAGTTTAAGTCAATTTTCTATATATTTTAGAAATGAGGCCTTTATCAGAGCTCTTGAAAGTAAAGATTTTTCCCCAGTTTTCTCTTCCCTTCCAATCTTGTCTGAATTGGTTTGTTTATAAAAAGATAAAACTTTTTTTTTTTTAATGTAATTTTTTTTAAATTAAGGCTTTTTACTTTCAAAACATATGTATAGATAATTTTCAACATTCACTCTTGAAAAATCTTGTTCCAAATTTTTCCCTCCCTTCCCCCCACTCCTTTCCCCTTTATTTTTTTTTTTTTGCTGAAGCAATTGGGGTTAAGTGACCTACTCAGGGTCACACAGCCAGAAAGTGTTAAGTGCTAAAGGCCAGATCTAAACTCAGGTCCTCCTGACTTCAGGTCTAGTGCTCTGTCTACCACATCAACTAGCTGCCCCAAATCCACTCATTCTTTAGGGTAAGATTATTTAGGTTCCAATTCCTGATCTTTTATTACATATAATTTTTATTGTACCATGATATGAAAAAAGATGAATTTAATGTTTCTGTCTTTCTGTATTTCATTTTAAGGTTTTTATGCCCTAATACATGGTTAATTTTTGTGTCTGTTTCATGTGCCACCAAGAAAAAAGAAAAAAATGCCCCCATTTAATTTTTTTCAAAAGTCTATTATATCTAACTTTTCAAAAATTCTATTTATTTCCTTAACTTTTTCTTGTTTGTTTTGTGGTTCTATTTACCTTTTTCTGATAGAGCAAGGTTTATAGTTTTGCTGTCTATTTCTTCTTGCAACTCTCAACTTCTGCTTTAGGAATTTGTATGCTATACCATTTGGTGTATATAAGTTTAATATTGACATTACTTTATTATCTATGGTACACTTTAGCAGGATATAGTTTCCTTCCTTATCTGTTTTAATTAGATCTATTTTTGCTTTTGCTTTATCTGAGAGCAGAATCACTAACCCTGTTTTTTTTTTTTTTTTTAAATAGATGCTGCTCAAGCCTTTTACCTTTAATTTTGTATATATCATGCTGCTTTAAATATGTTTCTTATAAACAACATACTGAAGGATTCTGGCTTTTAATCAAGTCTGCTGCTTAATTCCATTTTATGGGAGAGTTCATTTCATTCACATTTACATTTAAAATTACTAACTCTATATTTCCTACCATCATATTTTCTCCAAATTATACTTTGTTCTCTTCTTTCCCCCTTTCACTCCTCCTCATTGTTTTGTTTCTGACCACCACTTTTCTCATTCTGTCCTTCCCTTTTATAGCCCCTCCTCCTTTCTTTTCATTTTAATATGCATTTCTCTAATCAATAGTGAATTAGAGAATTTTTTTCATATGATTATAGATGGCCTTAATTTTGTCATCTGAAAATTGTCTGTTCATAGCCTTTGACAATTTATCAATTGGGTAATGTATTCTTATTAATTTGACACAGTTCTTTATATATTTTAGAAATGAAACCTTTATCATGAACACCGACTTTAAAATTTTTTTCTAGCTTTGTACTTCCCTTTTAGTCTCGTTTCTGTTTGTTTTGTTTGTGCAAAAGCTTTTTAATTTAATGTAATCAAAGTTGTCTATTTTGTCTTTCATAATGTTCTCTATCTAGTTCTTTGGTCATAAATATCTTTCTTTTTCTAAGATCTGACAGGTAAATTATCCCTTTGCTCTCCTAATTTGTTTATAGTATCATCCTTTATGCCCAAATCATGTATCCATTTTGACTTTATTTTGATATTTGGTATGAGATGTAGGTCTATGCTGAATTTCTGACATTATTTTCTTTTTTCCCAGTAATTTTTGTTAAATAGTGAGTTCTTATTTCTGAAAGTAGAGTTTGGAGCTTTATGAAATATTAGATTACTATAGGCTTTGATTATTGTGCTATGTGCAACTAATCTATTCCACTGATCCACCACTTTATTCCTTAGCCAATAGTAATTGGTTTTGATGACTGCTGCTTTATAATATAATTTTAGATTTCACTGCTAAGTCACCATTCTTTGTATTTTTTTCATTAATTTCCTTGATATTCTTGAACTTTCGTTGTTCCAGATGCATTTTGTGTTACTTTTTCTATTTCTATAAAATAATTTCTTGTCATTTTGATTGGTATGACACTGAACAAGTAGATCGATTTAGACAAAATTGTCATTTTTATTATATTAGTTCAGCCTACTCATGAACAATTGTTTAGATCTGACTTTATTTATGTGAGAAGTATTTTGTAATTGTATGCATATAGTTCTTGGATTTGTCTTAGCAGGTAGACATTTAAATATTTTATCTATAGTTATTTTAAATGAAATGGACTTTGTTATTTGTTTGTTATTAATATATAGGGTAATAAATTCTCTTCCAGCATTTTATGTGTCTCTGTGTCAAATGTGTTTCCTGTAAACAACATTTTGTAGAATTCTGTTTTTTAATCCACTGTGCTATTCACTTCAATTTTGGGGGGAGAGTTCATCCCATTCACATTCACATAATTCACAAATTATGATTACCAACTTTGTATTTCCCTCCATTTTGTTTTCTCCTCTCCTTGATGATTTCTTAAAAGATATTATCTGGATCTTCTTTTCATTGTGGTTTTTAGATAGTCCAATAATTCTTAGATTATCTTTCTTGGATCTATTTTCCAAAGCACTTGTTTTTCCAATAAGAAATTTTATATTTTCTTCTATTTTTTTTTCTTTTTGCCCACTTTGTTTGACTGATTTTTGATATCTCAATGAGTCATTTGCTTCTGTTTGTTCAATTCTAATTTTTAGCTAACTATTTTCTAGAGTTAGTTTCTTTTTAACCTCATTTTATATTTGATCAATTGAACTTTTAAATGAGTTGTTTTTTTCATTGGATTTTTTTTTCCATTTCACAAATTCTGTTTTTCAAAGAGTTGTTCTCTATTTCAACTAAAACTAAATTTTAAAGAACATAATATTTTTAAGAAAACAGTTTCTGTGTTTTTTCCAGAGCTCTTATTTCCTTTCCCCATTTTTCTTCCAACTCTCTTTTAAGATCCTTTCTGAATTCTTCAAAGAGAACCTTGTGAGATGGAGACCAATTTAAATCACCCTTTGAAAATTCATCTGGATATGTTTTGCCTTCAGTGTCCTCAGAGTTTGAGATCTGTTCTTCCCTGTCTCCATAAAAACTATTTATGATTAGAACTCTTTTTACTTTTTTTGCTCATTTTTAAAGATTGAGGTCTGCTTTTAGGGCAAAGGGGAGATTGTCCCAAGCTTCCTCTACCGTAGAACATTGATTTCAATTTTCCCTGGGGCCAGTGCTGTAAGCTTCCTTCTAATGCTTGGTGGCATGATCAACTCCTGCTTGTTATTCAGGGATTCACTATTTGCCTTCTGCAATTGTATTGGAGGTTTTATAGCTAGTCTGCTGATCCACTGGCTTCTGAAGCAGGATAGAGTAACAAACTCTATATTTTGGCTAAGAGCCTCCCAATAGATATCCCTTAGATGAGGAAGCCTCTGTATCCTGGGTTTTCCTCCATTGTGCTGTGTTTCCTTGTACCTGCACTAGGCTGCAACTACAGTCCTGCCCAACTGAGAAAGACCTTTCCTGCAGTTTTTCCAAAATATCTTCTACTGGAAATTTTTGTGTATTCTGTTGCTCCAGAACCTGTTCAGAGGCTTTTCCTGGAAGGGATCCAGGAAGCCAGGAAGAGCTAAAAGACCTGTCTACTCTCTGCCATTTTTGCTCCACCCAATTGATAATTTTCTTATGCTCCCAGCTACTAGTGCCTTCCCAATTAAAGAAACATATATTGGTTTTCTTCATATTTTGTATACTTATATGTGTGCATGTTACTTAACTAATGAAATGTAAATTTGTTGAGGATCAGTACTGCTTTAATTCTGCATTTTACTCATAGCTGGTGTTTAAAAATGTTTGATAGTTGATTGACTCTCTGTTCCATTTGTAACAGTCTATGATTCAATTAAAACCCCTGAATCTTAAGTTATGTTGATAAAACAGCTTAATATAATAAATGTAAAGCAGCTATTACATTAATGATCTCAAGTATACAAAACCATAAAGCAAGGGGTAAGAACTTCAATATTATTGATTTCTCCCAATATTGGAATTGCAGATAGACAATTTGTTTAGCCAATCATTTTGTTTTTCTGAACCCTCTTTAACTTACAGTATCAAAAGGATAGTTTGGGAAGAACAGAAGACCCAGAATTTTTACAGATTTGGAGAAATGAGGAAAAATCTGAGTAAGCTCTATTCTTAAAGTGGAGTTTGGAGCTCATGGTTTAACCCTCCAATCATAAAGGCAACGGGAAAGATAAGTTGGAATATTTTAGGTTGATGAAATCATATAGAATGATTAAGTTGTCTCAATAATGAGCTTCCTGGAAGTCATGGAGAAATCAGTCAGAGAAGTCCCAAAGTAATGGACCCAGGTGAGATAAAGAGTCTCTCTGATAATATTTTCTTGAAAAAGAAGTACTAGTCTAAATTGGTAGAGGGAATTTCTTCATCTGAGGTACTCCATAGCAAAGGGACTGGCTCTCATTCCTATCCCTTTTTAGTCCATATTCAGTCTCTACTCCAGAGAAGCATTTGTTTTCCTATCAAATGTTATAAAGTTTAGACACACACACACACACACACACACATACACACACATCCCATCACATCAAACACAACCATAAGCATTTTTGAAGCCTATTATAAAAGATAGGGGGTTGCTTGAGAATCATAAAGAACTAAGTTCAAGTTCTGCTTAGGCATTCTAGCTGTTTTAACATGGACACATGATTTAATCTCCACAAAATCTCTAGTTCTTCATCCACAGGTTGACACAAAATAATATTTGAGGAAGCAGGAATAGATGATTTTTAATTTATGTTGTATACCAAGAGTTCTGTAAAATCTTCAAGCCTAAAATTCCAGTATTTTGAACAATTAACAAAGCTCTAGAAAATTTATTTTACTTCCTTGTCTCAGAGGCATCTCCTTTATAATAGTACTAACCTAAACCTATTTCTCTGTTTCCCACCATCATCTGTAACTCATGTCAGCAGGATTTGTACATTATTTTCAAAACCATTCAGTTCACATCTTGTAATATTTAATGCCTGTCTTTTTTGTCTTTTCCAGCATATTAGTAACTGGCAAACTCTTTCTTAGAAAACAGAACAAAACAAATTCTGAAGCCCAGCCCTATTCCATTTTCATATTGCAAAATGTTAGAGATGATTGAGTCCTCTTTCCTCTCTTCTTCTTTTTAAAAAAAAATTTTTGAATGTACTTGTTGGGAGAGAGAAGAATATTTTTTGATGAAAATAAACAGTCCCTCCCAGCTTAAGAAAGAAGACTGACTGAGAACCTGGATTGCTTCTAAAATCCTTAAAAACCTAAACTTGGGTTCTCTTGAGATTTGTTGAGAGTAAAACTAAGAGCTTTTGAAGCTCAGGTTGTTTTTGCCTTTGGCAACCTATGACTTCCTAGTTCAAAGGGAGGAAAAAAAAAAAATATATATATATATATATATATATATATATATATATATAGTGTTCTTAGACATACTATCACTCTCAGAAAGCAATATTTTGATGAGTTCAGAGTAAATGAATCAGAAACAGATGTATTAAATTTCGAATAAAGTATTCAAGAGTTTGAAAACAGAAAAGTGTTTGGCTAAACATATTCTGAACTCTTTTGAACCCTAAACTCTGAGGCAAAGTTTGGGCCAAACCACAATTGCCATTGGGGTTGTTTGTGCTTTATTAAATATCACTTTGAAACAACTTGTACCCTCTGGATTGTCTTTGTGGTGGAACAGACTTTTATAGTACTTTTTATCTTTTTTTTCTTTTCAAAATAATCAGTTGAGTGTCATCATTGAACTTCTTTAGTTGCATCCTGTGTTTTGTTTAGAGCGTGTCAGTGTGTGAGGGAAAAATACAGAAAGACATAAAGACAAAAACAGAAGAAAGATAGAGTTCAGCATAAGAAAAGTGACAAGGAAGACATCGACCTTTAAAGCAGCTATGATAATTCATCTTACTTTAGGAAAAGTAAAAAGAGAAAAGGGAAAACACTACAATTTTATAATATCCTTCATTAGGTCTCAGTAAGGTCAATAAGCTTTCAAGCTGTATACTCAAGATTAACTTCTCACATTGACAGGTGAAATCTGAGAAGTATTATGACATCCCCGATCCCGTTTTTTTTTTTTTTTTTTCTTTGCTACTCGTATTTTAGCATTTTCTCAGGTGATAATAATTGAGTGCAAATGTTCTTCTTTCTGTCTGGCCAATCCAGCATATGGGGGGAGGTGAAGTGAAGAAGCATTATTAACAGAGGGAATGGAAAAATGATAAAAAAAAAAAGAAGAAGAAGAAGAAGAAGAAGAAAATGAGGCAAGTAGGAGGTAGTAACTTCAAGTAACAGAAAGACAAATTAGCCACTAGAGGAAGCAAAGTGAGAAAGGACAGCTGTACAATACAGGAGTGCAAAGACAGTGCTATCTTATTAGGCTTTGCTAGCTGAAAGGAAACAGAGTTTGAGAGAAAAGCATTATTCTATGGTAGAGAGGAAGTCAGTCATTTATAATTTCAAGTATTAGAGTTTCCTGGTGCTCCCTATTGCCCTTTCTTCCCCTTTCCCACCCTAAAATGCATACCACCACCCCCCAAAAAAAATCTGGTATGAACATCTGAGAACTGATCAATTTTATTATACAGGAAAATGAAAAATTTCAGAAAGAAAGTTATTTTTTTGCTTTAAATGCCCTATAACTATGTATATGTGTATATAGCACAGTGTCTGGCACCTAATAGGTACTTAATAAATAAATATTAATTGATATGTAAACATATGTAAAAATTTGGAACACATATATTCATATTTCATATATATATGTATATAGAGAGATATAGATATAGATATACACACACATGCATACACACATACATATATATATATATATATATATATATGGATGTGTACTTTTTGGTCAAAAAAATTAAGCCACCATTCATTGTTCTAGTTATTCTTATTGTTCACTTGTTTTCAGTCATGTCCAATTCATCACAATCTCATTTAGGTTTTTCTTGGAAGACATGCTGAAGCAGTATTCCATTTACTTCTTCAGCACATTTTACAGAAGAGAAAATTGAGGCAAACAAGGTTAAGTATTTTGCCTAGAGCCACATATTTAGTAAGTATCTTAGTTGTATTTAAACTTAGAAATATTTTTGATTTCAGTCAGCATTCTATCTACTGTACTACTGCCTAAGTGCCCATATATGTGTATGTATTTATATTTGTATGCATACATGTATATGCATACAAATATTTATACACACATATATACATGTAAAATTTATGTAGAAAGATAAATTAGTATAGCTAGATACATCAATAGGGTGATAGATATTGTATTTGGTTTTGGATGTTCCAGTAAATTTAATGGTTTGAAAACTCCATGGTATAGAGCAGCAACTGACGTATAACTAGTAGATTTAATCTTTTTAGTCTTTTTTCCCTTAATTACATATAAAAACAATTGTAACAATCTTTTTTTGCTAAAGTTTTGAGTTTTAACCCTTTGTCCCTTGCTTTGACCTAGATTATACATGTGTGGTCATGCAAAAGACATTTCCATGTAAGTCATTTTGTGAAAGAAAACATAGACTAACAAGAAAAAGAAAAAGTGTAAAGAAAAAAAGATCTTTGAATTGCATTCAGGTCCTACAGTTCTTTCTCTGGAGATGGGCAGCACTTTTCATCATAAGTCTTACAGAACTATCTTAGATTATTATATTACTGAAAATAGCTGTTATTCACAAATCATAACACAATATTGTTATTGGTACAGATAATGTTCTTCTAGTATAGTTCATTTCACTTTGCATCAGTTCATATAAATCTTTATTCCCTTATTTTTTATGAGAGCATCCTGTTCATCATTTCTTAAAACACAATAGTATTTCACTACAATCCTATACAACAACTTGTGCAGCCATTTCCCAGTGGATAAACATACACTCAATTTCTATTTCTTCTGCACTAATAAAAGAGCTGCTATAAATAGTTCCTTTCCTATTTTATTTTTTATCTCTGAGATACAGATCTAGTACCAGTATTAATTGCATAAAGGATAAGCATTTTTATTAAAGCTTTTTTATTTTCAAAACATATGCATGAATAAATGTTTGCTATTGACCCTTGCAAAATCTTGTGTTCCAAATTTTTCCTCCCCTTCCCTTCACCCCCTTCCCTAGATAGCAAGTAATCCAATATATGTTAAACATGTGCAATTATTCTATACATATTTCTACAATTATCATGCTGCACAAGAAAAATCAGATCAAAAAGGAAATAAGTGAGAAATAAAACAAAATGCAAGCAAACAACAACAAAAAAGTGAAAATGCTATGTGGTGAGCCACATTCAGTTCACATAGTCTTCTCTGGGTGTAGATGGCTCTCTTCATCAAAGACCATTGGAACTATCCTCAGTCATCTCATTGTTGAAAAGAGCTGTATTCATCAGAATTGATCATCATATAATCTTGTTGTCTTGTACAATGATCTCCTGGTTCCACTCATTTCACTTAGCATCAGATCATATAAGTCTCTCCGGGCCTGTCTGAAATCATCCTGCTGATTGTTTTTTACAGAACAATAATATTCCATAACATTCATATACCATAACTTATTCAGCCATTCTCCAACTGGTGGACATCTATTCAGTTTCCACTTTCTTGCCACCTCAAAAAGGGCTGCCACAAACATTTTTGTACATGTGGATCCCTTTCCCTCCTTTTCGATCTCTTTGGGATACAGGCCCAGTAGTAACACTGCTAGGTCAAAGGCTATGCACAGTTTGAAAGCCCCTGGGATATAGTTCCAAATTTCTCTCCAGAATGACTGGATCAGTTCTCAACTCTACCAACAATGTATTAGTGTCCCAGTTTTCCCACATTCCCTCCAACATTCTTCATTATTTTTTCCTATAATCTTAATCAATCTGAGAATTATGTAGTAGTACCTCAAAACTAAGGCCTTTATCAGAACTTGTCTGCCTTGGTTTTGTTTGCATATAATGTTTTTAACTTAATGTAATTAAGATTATCTATTTTGTTTTCAATAATGTACTTTAATTCTTCTTTGGCCACAAATTCCTTCTTTCTCTACAGATCTAAGAGGTAAAATATTGTTTGTTCTTCTAATTTGTTTATGTCTAAATCATGAACCCATTTTGACCTTATTTTGGTATATGGTATTAGATGTGGATCAATGCCTATTTTCTGCCATACTGTTTTCCTATTTTCCTAGCAATTTTTGTCAAATAATGAGTTCTTATCCCAAAAGCTGGAGTCTTTGCCTATGTCAAACACTAGATTACTGTTTTGTTCTATGGACCTAACCTATTCCACTGAATAACCACTTTATTTCTTAACCAGTACCAAATGGTATTGATGACCACTGCTTTGTAATATAGTTTTAGGTCTGGTACAGCTAGGCTACCTTCATTTGCATTTTCCCATTAATTTCCTTAAAATAGATGGCATGTTTTATAGATCTTTGGACACAGATCCATATTGCTCTCCAAATGGTTGAATCAGTATATAACCTCACCAATTGTATAATAGCAATTTGTTTTTTCCATACCCCCTCAATACTTATCATTTTCCTCTTCTGTAAAATTAGCCAATATGACAAGTGTGAGATATTAATTTAGGATTATTTTAATTTGCATTTCTCTCATCAATAGTAATTTAGAGCATTTTAATATGACTATAGATAGCTTTGATTACTTAGTCTAAAAACTGATTGTTCTTATCCTGTGACTATCACAAATTATTTCTATAAATTTGACTCCATTTTTATACATTGAGAAATGAAATCTTTATCATTTTTTTGTAAAATTCTTTTTTGAAATAATGATTACCAATCATGTATTTCCCTTTGTCTTATTTCTCAGTCCTTTCACTCCCTCTCTCTTTGTCTCTCTTTCTCTCTCTTACTTTATTAATTCTCAAAAGTATTTTGATTCTGACTTTTACCTTCTCTAAATTGCTCTGTTCTATCAGCTCTTTCAACCCTTCTCCCTTCATTTACTCCTTTTCTTCCTACTTTTTTCTATGCTAAGATAGATTTCTATATTCAACTGAGCTTCAGTTACAATGAGAGTAAGATTCATGTGCTCCCCTCTCCACTTTCCCCATATTCCCCTTTACTGTAAAATCTCTTTCAGGGCCCTTTTATGCGAGTTAATTTATCTCATTCTGTCTCTCCATCTCCCTTTCCCCTAATACATTTTTCTTTCTCATTCCTTAATTTTATTTTTTTCAGATAATCATAACATCACATTCAATTCACATTTCTGCTTTTTATGTATACACATTCTTAATGCATATTCTCAACACAACTCAATTATAAATATTATTTTCCCATGTAGGAATATAAAGAATTTAACCTTATCAAATCCCTTATAATATTTTTTCTTGTTTATTGTTTTTATGATTTTTTGAGTCATATTTAAAAATCAGATTTTCTATACAGCCATAATCTTTTTATCAGGAATATTTGAAAGTCGTCTATTTCACTGAATATTCATTTTTTCCCCAAAAGAAGGCTTATACTCAATTTTACTGGGTAGATGATTCTTGATTCTAATCCTGGCTCTTTTGCCCTTTAGAATATATTGCAAGCTCTCTCTGATCCTCTAAGGTAGAAGTTGCTAAATCTTGTGTAATCCTGACTGTGTATTCATATGGCCAATTTTGCTTTTCAAGGCATTCTTCTTTTCATTGGATTTTTTGTGATTCTTTTATCAATTGACTTACTATAGTTTTTTTTTTTTACTTTTTTTCAGCAATTTTTGTGCCTCCTTTACAAAGCTGTTGACTATTTATGATTTTCTTGTATCAATCTCATTTCTTTTCTCAATTTTTCCTGTACTTCTTTTGCTTAATTTTTAAAATCCCTTTTGAGCTCTACCATGACTTGAGAAGAATTTGTGCTTTTCTTTGAAAAAACACTTCTTTTTTTTTTTTTTTTTTTTTTTTTTTTTTTTTGCCTGCTTGCAGTATTTTCTCCTTGACCTGGGAACTCTGGAATTTGTCTATCATAATTTGGGCAGTTTTCATTTATCTCTTTTAGCAAGTGATCAGTAGATTCTTTCAATTTCTATTTTACCATTTGGTTCTACAATATAAGGGCAGATAATATCTTGAAAAATGATGTCTAGACTCTTTTTTATCATGACTTTCAAATAGTTCAATAATTCTTAAATTATCTCTCCTGGATTTATTTTTCAGCTGTTTTTCCAATGAACTATTTTATATTTTCTTCTATCTTTTCTTCTTTTAATGTTGCTTCATTGTTACTTGAGGCTTCATAAAGTAATTAGCTTCAGCTTACCCAGTTCTAATTTTTACATAATTATTTTCTTCATTTAACTTTTGTACCTCCTATTCTATTTGACTAATTCTACTTTTCAAGGAATTCTTCTTGTAAGTGAATTTTTGTGCCTCTTTTTCTATATGACCAATTTTGCTTTTCAAGACATTCTTCTCTTCATTGAATTTTTGTTCTTCTTTTATCATTTAGCCTAGTTTTTTAAGGTGTTTTTTTTTCAAAAATTTTTGCGCCTCCTTTACAAAGCTATTAACTCTTCATTTATGTTTTTTTGGTACCAATTTCATTTCTCACCCCAATTATTACTCTACCTCTCTTAATTTTTAAAATCCTTTTTGAGCTCTTTCATGGCTTTGGACAAATTCATATTTTTCTTTGAGTTTTTGGATGCAGAAATTTTTGTATGTAGTTTTTGGACTGGAAAATTGTTTTATTCCATCTTTTTTTATGGGAGCTATCACTCTAGAATTTGTGGAGAGTCATTATTTAAAAGGCATGGGGAGAGCTCAGGTTAGTCTCTGCCTTTGTTTCTTCACCTTAACTCCACCTTGTACAAGTTTTTTAGAACTTGTAAATTTAGGACAATGACAGTTTACATGCAGTGGGACATAGTATGTTTCAGGTAAAATTAGAATTTAGCTTTTTTGACTCTTAGGCTGGTCTTTTATCCACTATACCCCCATTACCTCTTTAGATAGATGGTTAGGCAGAACAACTAGATAGATAAGTAACTAGGAAAATAAATAATGTCATAACTTTCCTCAACATTGTAAGAAAAAACAACACTTTATTCAATAAGATCCTGTTCCTACCCCCACAGAATTACTGTGTATGTATACATAGAATCACTCACAAGATTGTCTAGATATTGGATATTGTTTGTTTCTTATGATAACTCACAAGGATACTCATGAATATACATGAATAATTAAACCAAGAAAAAGCATTATCCCCACAACACTATCCTCACACGTATATTTTTATTTCTTACATTGAGTACACTGTTTTTTTTTTTTTTTTTTTTTTTTTTAAACTTCTACAAAACTTTAAGATAAAGGGAAATGGTAACACTGATCACCTTGGGGCAGCTAGATGGCCCAGGGGATAGAGGACCAGCCCTGAAGTCAGGATGACCTGAGTTCAAATCTAGCTCAAACAATTAATACTTCCTGGTTGGGTGATCCTATACAAGCCAATTAATCCCAATTGCCTCAGAAAACAAACAAACAAACATTGGTCACTTGGCAAATATTGACCATTGTACATATTCTATGTAATGCAAAACCCTGAAACTAAAAACAAAGTTAAATGGTGAGTATCAAATGACTGAGAATTAAACAAAGTCAAAACCAGGAATCACAGGTACCCAAGAAGGAAAGTGAAAAATTTGATTCATGCAATAATTTTAAGTGCATTGAGAAAAATCTACTGTCAAGCAGGACTAAGTTTTTCTTCAATTTGCTGCATTCATTTTGCTACTGGTTATATACAAGTGTTAATCTCTGGTCATGATAATTAGCCCCACATGTAGTATCTGAAGAAATCTCTTCAGCTAAAGAATTAACACTGTCCCCATTGATATCCATGGCAACGGCCAAGTCCACTTAGCAGAAGACACAATCCTGTCCTCTTTTATTCATAACATTAGGACAAAGATCATCATACATGTAGGTGATATAATTGGAGATAAAAGACACTGAAAAGCCCATGTATCCTCAAATCTCTCTTCTGCCTTCATGTCTGAAATTTGCATCATTATATTTAACAGAAATCCATAGTTTAAAAGTAAATGTTACACTTGGAAGGATTAATATATTCATAGCCAATACCTTTGGTAGAATAGAAAGGACACTGGCTCAAAAGTAAGGAAATCTGGGTTCAAATTCCAGTTCTCCCAATTATTACTTTGGTTTTAGATTCCTTTCCCTCATCTATAAATGGAGCTGGTGAGAGTAACTAATTTCTGTGTCTCTCCTGAATCGGTATCTATGATACTATGATCCTGGCTGAGAAAAGAATTCTTCATACATGGAACACAAAACAACTATATTTGGATTGGGAGGAGGAAGAAAAGAAATATCAAGTTATGGAATAATTCTAAGGAATAGTGAGTCCGGGAAGAATACAGCTATGAAAGAATATACATAATGAGGAGATAACATAAAAAATTAGAAGAGCGGGGGGGGGGGGGGATAGAGACAGCATGGTATAGTAAAAAGAATCCTGAATTTGGAAATTAAAATGTTTTAGTTCATATGTTTGCTCTACTAGTTATGCCCAGCCTGTGTGGCCTCCTTCTTCCCCTTTCATCTTGGATTCCTCATTGGTAAAATGATAAAATTGGATTAGATAAAGTCTAAGAATATCTCTCTAACTCTCAACCTGTGATTCTATCATTTTTCATTTCATACTGGTTTGCTTTGAGCTCTACATTCCCAGGTATAAGAATTATAGTATCCTCCATTAGGAGGAAAAAATTTATACTGATGTGTTTAAACTGCATAAAGTTGATGGCTAATGACTAAACAGTCTGTACATATTGACACTTGGCATTCTTAATTTTATATTCTGCTCATTTAACTGTGGGTCATTATCATTAAAGACCAGTAATACTTTTAGTTTGTAATATGTATCATATGTCACACACACACACACACACACACATACACACACATATTATATGTATCACCTATATACATACACATATATTACATTATATATAATAATATAATATATTTATATAATATATAATAGTACACACATATAATGTATAACATTACAAACACACATATTAAAAACATAGAAATTGTCTTTGTATATTATCTTCTATTGACAAAGTTTAATTTTAGTGTTAAACTCAAATGACATAAGGGCTAAAAGCCTTTATGGGTCTAGAAGTAGCATCCATTAAACAAATAGCTAATTTTATTGAAAATAAAAAAGCTGATAAAATCAGAATCTGAATTTGCTAGTCATCCATAGGAATGAATTAAATTTTAAATTCTATTCCCACACCTAGAAAACATTTTGAGAAGGCAGACCAAGTTATCAAGACCAATGATATAAAACGTCTGTCAAGTGATTGAGGGTCATTATTTGGGCAGTGCTTTACAAATAGCCATTAAAAGTAAAAACTATGAACTTCCTTTCTGATTTTCACAGCACATCTTCTTTAATAACCCTAAGAAATCATGTTCTTTTTTATTCCTCAAGTCCCTTTAAAAATAAATTGTTTTTGAACCTGGTATTTTTCCAGTCCATTGAAAGTTGTAAGTATGAAATGGACACAATTATAATATGACTTTTAATTCTCAGTGCTCATATGACTGACAAGTCCCAGGTGCTCTAGTCTATAGACAATATTCTCCGGGTGGCAGCATCTGGGTCCATGCTAGATTTCACAGGCAGTTAGGTTGATGACTCTACAATTGCTTCCTGGTCTGTCACTTGGCTGACTGTTGATGGGCTTTGATGGGCTCTCCTGGTCCCCTTAGGTGTAATTTTTCTCTGACTCTTCTTTGATCCTGAGGTAATGGGGCATTTTATCAATTTCAGTGAATAGGTCTTGATCAGATTCTTTTAGTAGATCGACATTCCCAGCTGCCTGGTCAGGGAAAGGAGGAAAAGAGGTGAGTCAAAGGGCTTCTTGCCTCCTGTCTCTCTATACTTTCTGTGTTAACCTTGTTAATGTGTGCCAGGTGGTTGGAACTTTATATTTAACCATGAGAACAGGTTTTAAATAGTAGAGCAAAGTCCAATTAGCCTTATTTAGATCCGAGGGTCCTTTATCAAAATACTATTGACAAAAGATTTTTTTTTTTTTTGGCAATTACACTCCATGTGTAAAATCAGCATATTGATAGAGGCTATAGGTATAAGAATCTTCCTTTTCTCACTTTTATTGATTTCCACATAAATTATAAAGATGTGGAGGAGAAAGGGCAGCATTTATATGTGCTATTTTCCACTGATTTCAGAGGGCAAAAGGAGAATATAAAGGTGAACTTTTGGGAAATATGGCCTTTTTTTGTGTCTGAATTTCTAAAGAGCAAGCATAGTGACATGAATATAATAAGAGACCACTAACCGCATTAAGTTCCTCTACCAAAAGGAGAAAAAATCCAACAACAAGTCCTTGGATTTTTCACATTAAAGTCAATTATCAGAATGCTGCATAGGCACAAAACTTAATTAGAATTATCCCTGGATCTTCATTAGCATTCATGGAACTTTAAATTGATCATAGTACATCTCAGGAGAAAAGTACAGAAGCAGGGTCATTCTATCTTATAAAAGGTGAATCATTTACTTAAAAGGATTGTTGTAAAATCCAATTTAAGGCTCTGACCCCAGCTTTTAGAATAAAATATCCCTAAATAAGTCAACAGTCACCAACCAACTTTATTCTCTCATGTATAATTTTCAGTCAACTCCATTCCCATTGCAGGATTAAATTATACTTTAGATAACTGGAGAAATCCTAGAAATAACAAAGAAACAGCCTACCTTATACCCTCAGAATTGTAGGGCTTTCATGGTATAGTATTCTGCCCTTTTCTATTCTTTGATAAATTAAAGTTAGTAAAAAAAAAAAAGAACTAGAAGATGAAAAAGAAATGCAAAAACAGGAAGTAGGGGAGTGGAAAGTAGAGACGCTGAGTTAATGACAGGTTAGTAAATCCAAGATGGATAAATGTAAATAATCAAGTTTGTAGGCTCTTGCTGTAACTTGGCAGTGTTATTAGAAATAAATAAATACTTAAGCAAGCAAACAAGTAAAAATAAACATCTTTGTGTTAAAAAAGGTCTTCAAGAAGCATTACATAAAATTAATTGCCCTAACCCCCACCCCACATGCACACACTTATACACATACAAACAAAACTGGAAGTAGCCACAATGTTCAATAGCATGAGGATAGTTAAGTAAATCGTGATGCACTAATGCAATATAGTATCGTGTAGTTATATTAATGTCATTACAATGTCACTATGATGAGCAAATATGATAAAGACAAGGAAATGTCTTTAATGATGTAAATAAAAATTGAAGAATGAAAGAATGTTATAAACTGATTATATGAGAAAATAACTGGAAACAAATTGAATCTCATATAGATTTAGAGAAAGATAATAAATTTTTAATGTGTTTTTTTTGCATTAAAATTTTAAATTTAAATGAGAGAAAAAATGACATAGTGAATAGAGCATTAATCTGGAAGCCAAGAAAAACTCAATTTAGGTCTTAGCTCTGATACCTACGCATGACCTTGGACAGGGTACTTAAATCTCCCAGTGCTCTTAAATAATCCTATAAAACTGACTTTGGATTAAAAAGAAGGTGATAACTTTCCTCAGAAGAGAGAGCTCCTTAATTGAGGAGTTCACTAGATAAATGAAATCACAGGGCCAATCCTTGCAATTTATGTTAATGTTGTTTTTAATAAAATATTTCATTTATATCAGCAAGAGATACAAAGAGAACCTCCATTACAAATGATGATAAATAATATAAAATATTTGGGAGTATACCTGCCAAGCAAAGTCAGGAACTATATGAACACAATTACAAAATGTTTTCTACAGAAATAAAGTCAAATATAAACAGCTGGAAAAATATCAAGTGCTCAAATGTAGCCCAAGCTAATATAAAAAAAATGACAATTCTATCTATATTAATCTATTTATTCAGTATCATACCAATCAACTGCCAAGAAATTACTTTACAGAGCTAGAAAAAATAATAACAAAGTTTCTTTGGAAGAACAAAAGGTCAAGAATTTCAATGAAAATAATGAAAAAAATGCAAATTAAAGTGACCCAGCTATACTAGATCTAAAACTATTATTATAAAATTACAGTCATCAAAATCATTTGGTACTTGCTAAATAAAAGAGGAGTTTATCAGAGGAATAGCTTAAGTTCATAAGACACAATAGTTAATGACTGTAGTAATCTAGTGTTTGATAAATCCAGAGACCCCAGCTCCTGGGATAAGAACTCAGTATTTGACAAAAATTGCTGGAAAAATTAGAAAAATAATATGGCAGAAACTAGACACTGACCAAGATCCTATACCAAGATAAGTCCAAATGGGTTCATGATTTACATATAATGATACTATGAGCAAATTAGAAGAACAAACGATAGTCTACTTCTCAGATCTATGAAGAAGGAAGGAATTTATGGTGAAAGAAGAACTAGAGTATAACATCAAATTCAAAATGGATAATTTTTATTACGTTAAATTTAAAAGGTCTTATTCAAACAAAACCAATGCATACAAGATTAGAAGGGAAGCGGAAAACTGGAAAAAATCTTTCATCCAAAGGTTCTGGTAAAGGCCTCATTTCTAAATATATAGATAATTGTTTCAAATTTATAAAAATACAACCATTCTCCCTTGACAAATGGTCATAGGATATGAACAGAAAATTTTCAGATAAAAAAAGATCATTTCTAGTCTTATGGAAAAATGCTCTAAATCACTATTAATCAGAAAAATGCAAATTCCAGCAACTCATTGTTGGTGGAGTTGTAAACTGATCTAACCATTCTGGAGAGCAATTTGGAACTATGCCCAAAGGGGTATCAAACAGTGCATACTCTTTGATCTATATAAATAGAGCATGTTTAACATATATTGGATTACTTGCTGTCTGAGGCAGGGGATGAGGGGAAGGGAGGGAGAAAAATTTGAAAAACAAAGTTTTGCCAGGGTTAATGCTAGAAACTATCTTTGCATGTATTTTGAAAATAAAAAAGCTATTATTTAAAAAAATAAAAAATAAAAAATTTCATTTATTGAAAGAAAAAAAGAAAAGAAAAATTTTATCAGGCTATGTGCCAGTACTATTTGTAAATTACAATTGTCTTGTCTTTCTATAATCTGTATTCAAGCCAATAAAACTTCTTAAGCATGTAGTATGCACAAGACACTATATTAACTGCTAGATATACAATTTTTTAAAAGGTGTGTTTGTGGGAAAGAGGGTATCGCTTCTGTCTTATCTAATGGGGGAAGACAACGCATACATAAAAAGGCAGAAAGACAGAGGGAGAGTTGGGGAAATAGGTTTGTGGGGACTTTTGTTTCATGGAACTAAAATTGGGCAGTGAGTGAGCATATAGTCCAGTTTCTATCACATAAAAAATAGTGCATTGGAAACAGTTTGTAACTCAAGCATTAGGGCATCCCTAGAATCAACACAGTTCCTGGCAAATTAATTTTTTTTTGTTTATGTCAAATTTTTTCACATTCTTGTAAGCAATTTGGAACTATGCTCAAAAAGTTATCAAACTGTGCATATCCTTTGATCCAGCAGTGTTTCTACTGGGTTTGTATCCCAAAGAGATACTAAAGAAGGGAAAGGGACCTGTATGTGCCATAATGTTTGTGGCAGCACTTTGTGTAGTGGCTAGAAACTGGAAAATGAATGGATGTCCATCAATTGGAGGATGGCTGGGTAAATTGTGGTATATGAACGTTATGGAATATTATTGCTCTGTAAGGAATGACCAGCAGGATGAATACAGAGAGGGCTGGCGAGACTTATGTGAACTGATGCTAAGTGAAATGAGCAGAACCAGGAGATCATTATACACTTCAACAACAATACTGTATGAGAATCAATTCTGATGGAAGTGGCTACCTTCAACAATGAGAGGATCCAAATCAGTTACAATTGATCAGTAATGAACAGAACCAGCTACATTTAGTGAAAGAACACTGGGAAATGAGTGTGGACCACAACATAGCATTTACATTCTTTCTGTTATTGTTTGCTTGCATTTTTGTTTTTCTTCCCAGGTTATTTTTACCTTCTTTCTAAATCTGATTTTTCTTGTGTAGCAAGACAACTGTATAAATATGTACACATATATGGTATTCAACATATACTTTAACATAATTAACATGTATGGGACTGCCTGCCATCTAGGGGAGGGGGTGGAGAGAAGGAGGGGAAAAGTTGGAACAGAAGTTTTTGCAAGTGTCAGTGTTGAAAAATTACCCACGCATATGTTTTATCAATAAAAAGTTATACACAAAAGAAAGTAGAGATCATTATATTAGACTATCCTCATTTTAAGTCACCAAGACTAAAACATATATATATATATGTATATATGTAAATTATTAGCATCATGCAGTCTGATCAACTTTGTGGGGCTCAAGAGTTGAACAGAATAAATAATGCCCAAACTAGAGATAAACTAATTGCTTTTTGGGGTAATATTGGAATATAAAGTCATCTTAGGCAAAGGTCCTTAATTCTGGGATCTATGAACTTTTCTTCATTGTTATTATTTTAAATATTTTTAAAACATAAAATTTTAATGTTAATGAAATATCAATTGAATATATATTTTATATTTTAAAATATATTTATTTGATATAGTTCAATGTAACATGATTATATATTTTACATATATTTAAATATAATTGATTTCCCTTGTAGTCCTATTTGATTATTTATTTTTTTCTATATGCATTGAAACCTATTTATAGAAGGGATAAATAAGCATCACCACACTGCCAAAGAGATCCATGATATACAAAAAAGTGAAGAATCTCTCATCTAAAGCTTCAATCAAAGCATCTTTGAAACAACTCAGGATGAAAGGATGTGGGGAATGATATATCTCAAATTATTCCCAACATGTTCATGATTTCTATTGCTAAGTCCCTATATTCTACAACTTTTCTCTACATTCCATATATTGGAGCTTACAAGTATTTAACATGGAAACACATATTAAAAACATTGTTATTCAGTGATTATTAATTAATTATTTGAGAAATTGTGAAAAAAAATTCAGTTTGTGATAGTGATCTGATTTTTAGTATAGTTTACTTACTGAATTCTCAAGAGTATTTTAGATCTGTTTGTTATAGTACAGAGATTTTAAAAATCTATTAATATATGAAATATAGTCTATTTCTTATTTGTAATTCAAGTCTCCATGTTGTATTTTGCTAGATATTTGGTAGGTGAAAATATGATAACAGCGTGGTTGATGGTGCTATTGATGATAAAATGTACAATGAGTGAATGAGGGAAGATCTATGGAAAATCAACTTTGCACTAGCTTGGAACCCAAATATCACTAGAAAATAAATTTTGGGGCAGGTTTTATTTGGACAGGATGCCCTAAAAATGGCCCTTAGAATTGTAATTACAGGTACCTAAAAACCAAGGAAAAGTCCAACTACTTACTTTAGAGCTTACTTTGATCTCTATGAGGTAACCCACTTGAATCATACCACAAACCAACATTATATCTCAATTCAGTCAGTCATTTCTGCCTGCCTCCAATAATTTCACCTTGATATTAAAATTTTTATGGTTTCTCAAATTACAAATAGGAGAGAAGTATGAAGGTGAAAATATTACATTTGTTAATGAAAATTTGATATGAACAATGCAAAAATTTTCCAGGGCAGACAAGGTGATGGATCTAAATATACAGGTTTTAGAAGGATGTTGGGTTCAATGATGGCATAATAATAAAAAATGAAAAAAGAATGTTAATGGAGAAGAGATTTGTGCTTGGACACTAGAGTCAGGACTATTATAATCAAGTCTACATAGATTTGTAAACTTTATAATTATGGATATAGAGATACATATATGCATATATTACATATATACACAGATAATTTATGACTATTTAATATATTTGCAAACATAATCTTCATTGACTTTATGACCACAGAAATTCTGCAAGATACAGGTCTATTTTCTCCATTTTACAAATGAAGGAAGAGATACTCAAAGATGATATTACTCAGCTCTTCTGAACTCAAGTCTAAAGATCTTTCATATGATCCCAGCATGACTAAAGAAAGATAATGTGGCAGATTGTTTTAGATTTGAAGTAAGGATGACTTTGTTTCAAACTTGTCTCTGATATTTACTAGATGATTGTGGTCGAGTCATTTAACCTCACTGAGACTCTCTTATAGATTGCAATCAGTAGATATCCTGGAGGGAAATCCCCTGTTGAGGGAAATGTGAATAATTGTTAACCATTTCTAGTTAATGTAAGAATATTGATTTATTTTGTCTTAAAGAATTGTAGAAATGACATTTACTTTAAGTAAGAACATATAAATATAAAAAATCAATATAAAATACAATTAAAAGTTCAACTATTCCAGTAGAGTGGGAGTTTCCTTTGACTCAATTTTGTAAAGATAAATGTTGAATCACATACTACATTATTACAAAGCATTGTCATAGATTATTTCATGAGAATGATTACAAATACTCTTATAGATTAACAATTGGTTAGCCTCAGTTTAAAATTTTAATAGAGCTATTTTTAAAATTCATGCAACCCACTCTTACCTTGTTATTTCTCATTCTCAATGCAAGACAAGTCCATGTTCTTCTTCAGTCATCTCTATTATGTAGATATTATAACATCTCATACTCAGGTTATTTCAGAAAGATGCTACTTCTAACATAAGTTGCTTTTATTTTCTTTGCCTTTTACTTTTTTGATTCTCCTCTGGTCAGAATATTCCAATCATTTGTCATTTCCAGGAGAATAGTGATGTTAAAAAATGAACTTTTGCTACAAAAAACTGTTTGTGATTATGGAAAGTACTGCATAATTTTCCAAATGAGATCCAGCCCAATCTCCTCCTATTCAAATCTGGTCCAAACTTACTGCCCATTTTCAGCATCTGCCCAAAATATGCATTGATGCACTAACTCAATGGCCCATTAATCCATCCATATGGCAAAGTTTGGGCAATATTTTTTCATCTCTTTTCATTATCTATTATGATAGTTAAATCATGTGCATGCACACACATACACATTTCAATTGTGATTTCACTGAGACTTTATTTTCTGGGGACGAATGTAATTAGTACTCATAACTTCACAATAAGCTATAAACTTGACAATTTTGATAAGTCAAAATTGTAGGATACTATTTTTAAATTTTAATAAGTTTTTGATACTGCCATATTTCATAGGAATGAAAGAAAGAAAATAAGGCTAGAAGAAGTGGGGAAACCCGGAAAATGCAAGATCTTATTGAATAGACATGGAAAAGTTTAGTAAGAGAAAATAGGCAGATGGGTAATAAAATTGGATATGGTATCACATATTACTCCAACTTGACACAAGATATGGAAGGTACCTTGGAGACCATCTAATTTACCTCT
Organism: Antechinus flavipes; assembly: GCF_016432865.1. Classification (NCBI taxonomy): domain Eukaryota; kingdom Metazoa; phylum Chordata; class Mammalia; order Dasyuromorphia; family Dasyuridae; genus Antechinus; species Antechinus flavipes. The sequence continues at coordinate 305,411,590 of NC_067399.1, read as the reverse complement.
CTCATTTGACAGATGAAGGAAATTAGACTCAGGGAGGTTAAGTGACATAAAGGAAGTCACAATAAACATCACAGAGGATTTTTATTTATGTCCTATGACACTAGAGCATAGGAACTTATTTTTACTTCTCTGGCCTGATTCCTAAATCTCATTTTCCTAAGTATTTACATAATTCTTCAGTTATGCCTCTCCTATAGAACTTATCCCCAGTCTTCCTGGAATAATATTTATTTTTGCATGTTTTATCTACTCAAATAGAATATAAGATATAAGATTGTTATGTCATGAAGTGTATCCTCTTCATCTCTAGATTATTTTCCATGTCTAGAGTTATATATATATAGAGAAAGACAGTTAAAACAAAGAGAGAGAGAAACAGAGAGACAGAGAGAAAGAGAGTCCTCTATATAATAAAAAATCAATCCATATTAGTTAAATTGATTGAAATGGCTGGTGCATGAGATACTCATGTGATATATGCCCAATGAATATTCAATGAAATGACCAATGTAAGAAGCTACAAAAAAAAATCCCAATATTAATAGCTGACATTTTTAGAGCACTTGTACATTTGAAAAAAATATTTTATACGTGTTATATTGTAAGAATTGCATCACACCTTTTTGAGGTAATCACTTTGAACACCACTATACTATTTTTATACATGAGGGAATTAAGGCTTGGATAGGTTAAGAGTGGAATTTAAATTCTGATCTTCCCAACCCAGATTTCGGTGCTTTATCTATAGAAACACCTATGTTCTGCCCATGATTATATCTTCTAAGTAACCTCACCTAAGTACCTTTGATCTTTGGGTTATTTGATCTCTTTATCTCTTTTTAATAATAGGGCACAAAGACCAGTTTGTGTCCTGATTAGATACATGTCCTGATCAGATTGGCAAAAGGAAAACTAATATTATAGGAGAATCTACCTTGAAATCTTTCTAGAATTTGTTTGGCGTCATGGTGTAGGGGTTAGAATGATGAATTTGGAGTCTGAAGTACCTAGATTCCAATTTCATCTCTGGCATGCAAAAGTTGAATAACCGGGCAGGGTACTAATCCTCTGTCTCTTAGTTTCCCCATATATTTCTATCAGTAAAATAAGGATAATATCTCTAGTGTCTAACTCATAGGGTTGATGTGAGAATCAAAATGGTTTTACAAACTTTGAAGTATGATATGCATGATGAGCCATTCAAAGCCCTTCAAAAACTAGCCCTCTTCCTATCTTTCCAGTCTTCTTATACCTTACTCTCCATTAAGTATTCTTTATTTCAGTGACACTAATTTCTTGCTGTTCCACAAACAAGATACTCCATCTCTCTTCTCAAGGCATTTTCTCTGGTTCTCATATCTGGATATTCTCCTTCCTCATTTCCATCTTTGGACTTCCTTTGTTTCCTTGAAGCTCCAAATAAAATTTCATTTCCTATAGGAAGGCTTTCTATTTTATCTTCATTCTATTGCCTTCCTTTTTTTAAATAATTTATTCCTTATGTAGCTTGTTTATACAGTTATTTGCTTGTTGCTCTCCTTGAGAGGCAGGAACTCTTTTTTGCCTCATCCTATATCACCAGTGCTTAGCAAAATGACTGGCATATAGCAGAGCTTAATAAATGTATTGACTATTGAATATTTACTGTTGCTTCAATTTCAGGAGGCTGCTTTTGACAAATTGATAATAGACTTTCTTGATAATACCTTGTAGACTTTGTACCTGTAAAGGAAATACAAACTTAGAAGCTGTCATGGCCTGTGAAGTGGGGGATTATGTCATATATGATAATACCTTATTTCACCCCTGGTAACACAATGCTAATTAATTTAAAAGGGGGAAAATAATGAATGTAAAGGGGTACCATATGGCAAGCCATAACCTTCACACACTGTGCACAAAATGAGCAAGTATCTCTTGCCTGCTGGTGTCCCATGTTGTTTCTGGGGATGATGGCATCTCTCATTCCAGCCCAAATTTCAAGGCCCTGCAGATACCATAAGCTTCAGGGTCTGGACAAAGGGGCCTTTCAAGTTTCATATCATCTTTAGACTTTCATGCACCAGCTGTGAAAATCAATTAGCCCTGGTGGAAACTGAGCTGCTGTATGTTCTCAATAATGAAAAAGACCAACTGCACACTGGTAATTTTCTCTGTCCTTACAAAGACTGATGGGGTCTTTGAATCTTTTTTTGCTGCTCCGCAGAATTGCCTTTCACTTCTGTTTTGAAAGTTGCCAGACATGCCGGATAGATTAACACAGAAGAGTCTTTAGAACGGCAGGAAAATTATACCGTAGCACACCAATGACATTTGTGACTCCCTCAGGCTGGTATGCAGCCATCAGACAGTCAAAACAAACACCACCTAAACACATGCCAGAAGTTAACTCCCCTTCTCCTGGGCTCCCTTGATTTTTTTTAAGAGGGAGGGGGAAAATGCTTGATGGTTCCTCATCTATTTACAAGACCCCATTACTCAGATACTGCCTCAAGAAAACAAAACTAAAGAGCTGACATAAAGCTGCCTTTATTAGATCCAGGATTGTAATGAGGAAACATCTGATGTATTGAGAAGACTATAAAGTAGCAGAAGGGCAAGAGTTCAGTCACTGGTTGCTCAATTTAAGAATGCCTCTGTAGTAAATACTCAACGAACATTTACTAAAATCCTACTATGTGCTAGGCCTCTGATTTGCTAAGGATAGTCTGATTTCAGGAGATGAAAGCTGGAAGGCTTCAATTCTGTTAGCTCTGTTATCCATTATGCATATTAAATTGGAAAATATTTTCTTTATTTAATAAAAATCATTGGTAGAAATTTCACGCAGTGTGAGATAGGATTTGGAGCTAACAGTGACAGGACCTATGTAATAATGAAAGATCTCAAGATTAGAAAAAATCCATCTCTTTAATTTCTGAAGTCATACCTAAACAACTTCAAATAAATATCTGTCCTAATCTTGAGATGTATATGCAGATTCATCCAGTTTTGTGGAAATGAACAATAAAAACAAATTAATTTGGTAACAATCATATTTATAATAGTAATAGCAAGCTATCTAGCAGTTTAAGCTTTGCAAAGAATTTTTATTGTTTGCTCATTTGATTCTCACAACAAAACTATGAGTTATTACTCTCATTTACAGATGAGGACACAGAAATACAGCCCACCATCACATTGCTAATAATGGTCTATTGTAGAATGTAAAGTCAGGTCCCCAAGTTCAGCATTTATCTATGTAGATAGACAGATGATAGACAAATATGGACAGATTGACAGAAAGATAGTGGATACACATAAAATGGAAGGATAGACAGAAAAATAGAGATTGAGATCAATAGATCAATAGATCGATAGATGGATGGATGGCTTTGATAGATCTCATCATCAGGGGATGCTTACAACTCATTTATGTTTTTTCATCATTATCTTCACAACCATCATTGTCATCACAAGAAATATTTCACCCTCCCTGTCCCAAAAGGACAATTTGAATATAAGGAGCACATATATACATCATCAAACATTGAAAGATTGAACTTTCTTTGATGTATAGCAGACATGTAGCTCAACAATTACAATTAGCAACTCACTAGATAAAATGTTAAACTGCCCAGTTTTCAACAAAACAGTTTGAGACATGCTGGAATAAAGCAAAAATACTGAAGAAAACAGGGGCAGCATAAATTGAGACAGGTCAATGGATCATGCCCTAGTGTCCAATGGAATTTTCTCTCATGCTAAAATATTGAATCAAATTATGTGTAATTTATATAATTTCAAGTTTGTCAACAGTTATTTTATTTTGTTTGAAAATATATTTTTTCCCTAATTAACAAGGATGAAAAGTAAACATCTAGAAAGGAAAGCCCTCATCATAAAGTCAACATAGTCTCAACAAGAACAGGTCACACCAAGTTAAACCTATTTCCTTTTTTTGTTAGCATTACAAGACTGAAAAATCAGAGCTTTAATCTCATTTAGCTGCATTTTACCAAAATATTTTATAAAGTTTTTATACTATTATTAAGACAAAAACAGATACATTGTCTACAGGATAGTAAAATTAGCTTGATTTATATTTACTTGTAGAACTGAACCCACAGAGTGGTTATTAAATTATCAAAAGAGAAATTACTGCTTTAGTAAATAATGAGTTTCTTTCATTGGATATTTTTAGATGACCTCTTATCCTATATATCATAATGAGGATTCTTTTTTGGGTCTGGTTTTCATTGAAGGCCACTGAAGTTTGCTACAACTATGGAATTCTAAAATTTGGTAATGATAGGAAAGCCTAAACTTTATGTTTCAGCTGTCCTAAGTGTCTGATACTGACATACACTGGCAACTTATGCAAGCAGCAGTCACATGATCCCTAAAACTATGAGAAAGTATCTATTTAGCCAATATGATGTGTCTAGGGTGATGGATAATATTTAATTATGTATATTTAATTAATTCTGGTTAATTCTACAAATACAGAAGATGGATCACTTAATTTGAAATTCATGACATTAAATTTAAATGATGAAATCTCATTAGGAATTTACTTTGACTCTAATCAGCTGGCTTCATTAAAATATTGCCTATCAATAAGTGGCAATATGTGAGTTTGATAAGTACTTTTGCATTTTATACTTTTAACAGGGACCAAGACTTAGTTAACAATTTCTAATTTTGATATTTAATATCATCAAAGCACAGATTATAACTTAATTTATGTATATATTTTACGATAGAAATTTAACCCAAAGTAATTTATAAATTAATTAATCTTCCTGGTTAGGAATATTAACCTGTTTTGAATATTAAGTAATGACATGGATAAAAGTGAATGTGTGCACTAAAGTATATCATGATAATTAAATTTATTGTTTCTGTCTTTTTCTGTTTCACTTTCCTCTCTTCTGAAATTGTTCCACAATTAGGAACAATATGGCTCAAGTTTAGGCTCCCATAGATAGCAAGCAGCATGGAAGCTTTTTAAACTCATATAATGGAAAGAACACTGGATTTAAGAGTTATAAGATATGGTTCAGAGCTCTATTTCTCCCTTTTTTTTTTTCTGGTTGTGTGACCATGGGAATTTCAACCAACCTCGGTGGAACTTCATTTACTAATTTGAAAAAGACTATGTTGATGAAAACTATCTCTGAGAGCTTTTCTAGTGCTCAGTTTCTATGATTTAAAGTACTTAAAAAGTAAAGATTACAAGACAGTAAATCATTCCTAGGTGTGTTAATTTTTAATTGGTACAATAGACATTTCAAGCCACGTGTTAAAAATAATCGTTTAACCTTTTAATGGTTTCTCAAGAGCACGTGTGAGAGTTAGGACACATAATAGGTGTATTGAAGGTGTACTCACAAAATATCAGTTAGCTTAGAAACGTCTCTGTGGCTACATTAGCCAAAATCTTCAGCAATATCTGTAATATAGAAATACTGTATTCTTGTGTATGTGTATATAAATAAATAAGCTTCTTCCTATATATATATATATATATGTTCCTTTTTTTTTTTTTTTTTTTTTTTTTTTTTTTTTTTTTTTTTTTTTGCTGACACATTGGGAGTTAAGTGACTTGCCAGAGTCTCACATCTAGGAATTATTAAGTGTCTGAGGCCAGATTTGAACTCTGACTTGGTTTGGTGATTGGTTTGGTCCCCCTGACTTCAGGCCTTATGCTCTATACCCTGTGCTATCTAACTGCTTCTTCCCTTGAAATCTAATGTAATACTCATAGGGAGTTATTTCCCTTCATCACATCCTCAACTGTTGTTAAAGTAAAAACACTCAAAACAGAACTTGCTTTAATCTTCATAATTCTGGTAATCATAGTTTGTCATTTGAATTACTTAATAGTTATTGTTATTGTTTTGTTGCTGTTAAAGATGCTTTTGTGATTTGTTTTTTGAAAGACATATATATGTGTATATATATATATACATATATATCTATGAGGCAAACTGGATTATTCATAATATGAAATGTCATTTACCATTAACTTTACTCATGAGGAAAGCTATTATTTATCTTAGAATTCTCAAGAAAATATAAATTATAAGTAAACACCACTGAATTGTTTTTAAATTTTTGTCATTTTATATTTGTAATGATTGTGAGAATTTTAACATATTATAATCAGAGAAATGCTGAATTCTGCTCCTTTCTTGGGAATGAATTGTCAAATATTTACACCCCCCCAAAAGCAATTGATAGAACTATTATCATTTCATATTAACTATGCATTTCAAAAATAAGTATTCACCGAACTTTCACATTAACAATCTGGTTAAAGTATGAGAGACTGGTGCATTAAAAAAGACAGTGTATTTTGTCAATTGAATGTTTTTACTTAATGTTTTATCTTCATTACAAAGGCAGATACAATTTAGAGGTAGAGAGAATTTTCAGAAATGAATGTGAGGCATCAGTAAAAGTATTTTCTTAAAATAAATATAGTCTAAGAATTCCAGTGAAATAGACATAAAATGAATAAAAATAAAGTCTGCTAAAATAGAATCTGTCAGATGAAAAGTCAGGTTTTAATATCTAAATTTAATTTTTTTTTAATTGAAAGGGCAACCAACTTTGATTTGATCTGCAAATATCTGATCTTCTCAGAGATCTAGGGTATACATAAAAAATTCATGATCATCACAGAAATCCAGATTATACATATATATATATATATATATATATATGCACATGTGATAAATAACACAATTTATGTATACAAAGGTATATATGTGAATTTATGTATACATATAGATGTATATATTTATGCATGTGTATTTTGTTGTTCATTTGTTTCTGACTTTTCATGACCTTATACAGGGTTTTTTTGGCAAAAATACAGGAGTAGTTTGTATTTAGTTTTTCAGTAGATTAAGACAGAAAGAGATTAAGTGGCTTGCTTAAGGGTCACACAGCTAGTATCGTGTTTCCCCGATAATAAGACACTGTCTTATTATTTTTTTGGACAGAAAAACACCAGAGGGCTCATTTTCAGGGGAGGACTTATTTTAATGAACATTGACAGCAATTTTAATAAACAGGTAAATGTGAACAAAAAAAAGTACCTTTATTCAATAATGATCATGTCATCTTCTTCAACAACATCGTCATAAGTGTCCATACCCTGAATTCCGTCCTGGATGTCTTGCGCCTCTATTTCCTTCAGAAGAAGTGGACCCAATCTGTCATGTCCAGCAATATAGCTCTCTTTAAATGAACATGTCTTGTCCAGGTAACCTGCTCGTAGTGCCTTGGTGACACAGCTGTCAGTAATTTTATCCCATGGCTTCTTCACCCAAGTCACGACTTCTTGCCTTCACAAAGTTTCCACGCTGATTTTTTTCCATTCTATTTTCAATGTAGTCATTGACTTCCATGCGCAAATGGTCCTTGAATGGCTTGTTTATTGCAATATCAAGGGTCTGGAGATAGGCAGTCATTCCTGCAGGAATCATTACTTGATCTATTCTTCTCTCTGCAAGGAAGTTCTTCATTTCTTTAGTGCGATGAGTGCTGGCTGAGTTCTTCTTTTATCCTCCATGATGCCCCCTGAGTTCTTCTTTTATTCTCCATCATGCCCCCTCACTCCCATTACATACCGGGTTTTTATGTTGTGCTGCCTCAGCTCTCCTCCGCGGCACTGCTCTCAATGGTGCCAGCAAGCAAATCACTGGGGAAGAACAAGATGATGCGCTCACTGCTGCAGCTCTGATTGGATGCAGCTCGGAGTGCGGTGTGCATTTCACCCGAGCTGGGGGGGGGGGGAGGGGAAGGCGGGGAACGGTGCATACAGAGGGTACCGTAATGTAGCGTGGAGCACAGGGGATCACCTTCACTACAGTAGCAATCTCAATAGGGCTTATTTTCGGGGGAGGGCTTATTTTAGAGGAATCTTACACAATAAGGGGAGGACTTATTTTCAGGATAGGTCTTATTACATGGGTAAGTATCTGAGGCTGAGTTTTAACTCAGGTCTTCATAACTCCAAACCCAATGCTCTGTTCACTGAACCACCCAGGTCCTTCATATATGTGTGCATACACACATATGTATACTTATGTATGAGTATAGGTATAGCTATATAAATATGTACATACGTATGAGTGTATATTAGATGTTAAGTATATTATTATATAACTTTAGTAGTAGTTGTAATATTTCTTTTGAAAAATTTGGTTCTTTGGAGCTGATAATCTTTTATTGGGAAGAAATAAATACAAGATTAAGAAGTTTTTTTTGGTTGATTTTCAGGCAGTAATTTCTTCCTTTTTTGTACAATAGGAGACTAACTGATGAAAATCTCTCATTGTCATATCAATCATCAATTTCAGTTAATAACCTCCAATATTATTTAACTAGTTAATTTTTCCTCATATTATTGAAAATAAATTAGTTAATTGTTACAAAGGCTATTTACTGAAAACTTGTAGTAAATCTCAAAGCACAAAATATTCTGCAAAATTAGCATATGATATCAGTTCTATCATCTTGGTCTCTGGGGAGCATGGATATAGATAGAAAGTAGTTACAGCAAACATTCATTTTAACCATGTTCATTTTTAGGTTTGGCATAGCTACTGATGAGTTTCTCCCCTGCAATAGGATAGTGATCTCAAACTCAAATAAAAATGAATTTCTGACAGTATAGTGACTTGTTTAAAAAAAAAAAACACAAAATAACATCATCTCTGTTTCACTGCATTTTCATTTATTTTGTTAAACAGTTTTCAATTATATTTAATTTGATTCGAGTTGCACTCCAGATTTTTGCTGGTCTTTGCAGGCTGGCAACCCATGGGCCTCATTTGACACTTTAGCTTGAAGTGAAGGCATCTAAGCTTACTGCATGATCTGCTACTGGGTCAGGTCCTACAGTTTAACTCCTCAAGTCTGATTTATTCCTGTATTTGCTGCTGGACCTTTGGTGTCTCTTCTAATGTTTAAAGGTCTCAAATAATTATCTGTACCCCAAAAAAAGACAAAAACAGGAAGCGATATAGTCTCAGGCAGAGTCTTACCTAAGAAACTGTGTACACATGAGTCAGTACAGTGGGGAAGGACATATACATTTTACCAGAAGCCTCCTAACTTCAGGAAATCATCCTTATTCTTCATGGACATCAAGAAGGAAAAGAGAGATTTGGCATGTTGGTTCATTTTGTAGGAATGTATATCCAGTTCCAAATTAGCAGCCAAGTACAGGGCTTTCTATCATCACAAGAAAACTGAGAGGATGCTCTCACAGTATGTCTCATACCTTTACATGCCCTGAAGTAGAATACAGGGGCTCTCTATTGCACTTTTTTTAGAAAACATGCTATCCAAATATTCCCTACGAGTTGCCACTGAGGAGAATAGATTATATTGAAAGAATAAGACTCCTATTGGTCAGTCTTTCATCTAAAATAGCTGGAGAAAGCCAAGCAAACACAAAAGCACCTATATTTCTCTGAGGAAGAAATAGCAAAGGATTTCAATTAAGACAGAAACTGGCAGTGGTTGGCCATTGTATTGAGGAAATTTCTAGTAGATTGCCCTCAGGGTCTAGAGAAACAACATCCAGAAGAGTGTTATCATGTAGAACAGAATCCATCAGATTTTAAGAATAGTCTAAAAGAGATTACAAGAGCAGAGGGAACCAGGTCCAGTAGGAACTGTGAAACTGCATTATTAAAAGATATGAAAGTCCTCAAAATATCCCCTAAATAGGGCAAGTTGTCTCTCAATTATTCTCTCTATATGCCCAGCTTCCTTCTTCTTCTTCTTTTTTTTTTTTTAATTAAAGCTTTTATTTTCAAAATATAAGCATGGATAATTTTTCAACATTGACCCTTGCAAAACATTGGTTTCCAATTTTCTCCCCTCTTCCCCCAAGTCCCTCCCCTAGATATGATCACTTTTCTTACTAATGCTGTACATATTTATAAGAGAGCATACACTCAAGTTTATGAAGGAACTATTTTACAGAAATTTTTCTTGTTAAATTATGTTCCCTGATTGAGAGCTAAAAATAAGCATATTGATGGAAATTTGTGACATTTGACTTTAATAGTATACACTCACAGAGCAATTTTAAATTGGTTTTTCAGCTGTGGAACCCACCATGAACAGGAAGGAGTGATGAAATTAAGCATTTATTAAGCACTTGCTATATATCCGGCAAAAATGTGATCCTCAGTACAACTCTGGGAGGTAGATATTATCTTTTCCTCTTCTGCAGTTGTGAAAACTGTGAGACAAAGTTTAAATCATATTTATAATCATGCAGCTTGTAAACATCTGAGACTACAGTTGAACTCAGGTTTTCCTGATTTCTGGCTAAGAGATCTATCCATTTCACACCTACCTATTTCACCCTCTATGAATTGGTTGTGTCCTTAGATGTTACATTTTCAACCAACACAACTCTTAAATTCTTGCTAGATTTTGGGAGAATGTCATTACATTCAAACTACTACCTAGCTATGACTACTGCATTTTACCTTTGATCAACTCTATCATTTTTCAGGAAGCTGTATATCCATCTATGTATATCTTCTATGACCCACATTACCATCCCAGTAGCTTTCACTTCCTCTCAAAGTCTTTAACACTTTTATTAGTATTGTTCCTCTTTAATTAGACACCAAGCTTCATTAAGGCAAGAACTGTCTTTGCTTATGTTTTTGTATGCCCAGGTTAACCCAATAGTGAAGCATAGTATTTAAATATTTGTTTATACAACCAAACAAAAATAAAAATCATCCTTCCTACTGCCTAATTTTTTAGTCTGCCTTAATTTAAAAAAAAGAAAAAAAATATACACATGTATATATATACATATATATATTCCATTTAAAATTATTTTGAAAGCTGTTATGATTTAGATTAAATACTATGAGGTTTTGTTCTATTCTAAGCTGTACTGTGAGATATTTTTTGACTATGGTCAGTATAAGTTATTCTCTAAAGGATCATTCAATCCCAATGATGAATACCACAAATTTTATTTTCAAAAGGCAAAAAGTAGTTGGAGATAGGGAAATTACTTCCTTCTGATGAAATAAAGTGAATCTTGGGGCTCCATGATGGCAAAAGTAGGCAAGATATGTGTTAATTGGCTTTCCCCCCTCTAATTCTGCTACTATTTTTGGCTATATCAAGTAATAATACATTTATTACCAGATAATATATTGAAGGACTTCCGGCTTCTGTACAGCAGCTCTGATTCTATTTTTAATAGTATTTGTAAGCATAATGTTTTTAAGTAATAGTTGTAATGAGAATGATAACATCAATGACAGTTTTTATATATAGTATTTTGTTCTTTCAAAGTATGTTATGTGGAGTATAAATATGGTAGAGATTCATTGAAAATGTCTGAATGACTGAGTGTCTATTAAAAAGTGCTATTTTATCTGAGCTGAATATTTACTTTTTATCATGCACAATCAAGAATGAAGCAACTAAGCTTATTTTGCTAAACAATGAAATAACACCAAAAGTTTTTTTTGTTTTGTTTTGTTTACAGATTTACCAATATGCCCTGAGAAAATTCTTTGATTTAAAACATTTAGCTTGATTGGAGAAAAAAATTCTATATGTATATTTTTGTATAATATTTATTTGTATACACACACATATATTTATATATGTACATGTATATAAATATAAATATATATAAATAATGTGGCATACACATGTGTGTATATGCGTGTAATACGGAACTCCATTTTGCCTCTTCCACTCTACCCCCAACAATCACAGATATTCTCTATTTTCTTTTACCTGGCAAACCATGAGGAAACTTGAGAATATGGGCTTTCAGCTACATATAACTCATATTGAAGTCCCGCATTTTGTGGCTTAGCTGGGAAAACAAATGCCACAAATGATAAAACCAAAGACTGCTTTCATCCAGTGGCTCTCTTGGTTTCCACTCTTAAGCTGACAAGAAGTGATAACCCTGAAAGGTAGTGAAAAGTTCTTCCCCACTTGAAAAAAGAGATCCCCAATTCTGGAATAAAATGTGAACTGCGATTATTGGAGTTTGTATCTGGGCTTCTGGTATGGTAGCTTCTTTTATATATTTCCTTCTTTTACATGAACCATGTGAAATTGGAAGGTTTGAAGAAGTTTTAGCAGAAGCAGCAGCAGCAGCTAGTCCCCTCCTTCTCCAGAATCCAAGCTATCAGGGGGGAATGGCAGGACAAACTCTCTCCCAGGGAACAGTTAGATCAGAGATGCCATTGGAAAAATTAGCCTTGGCTGTTTGATCAAACAATGCATAGCACGACAAAAAATGAAATGGTTAACTGTCAATCTTGTAAAAAATGTTTGCCTCAACAAGGCTTGAATATTAATTAGTCTGTCATTCAACTATTCAATTATTAAGTTAAGCTATTGAATACTATTCTAATTATGTTATACGGTGTGTGCTGCAATTCTCTTTGGCCAACTATTGCTTTCTTCAAATAGAAATAAATTGATTTTGCCTTCTAAAAAGGGCATGGTAAACTACCTAATGAAAATTAAAATGCTGTAGAAAAGTGAACAACAATGATTTAATCTCTAAGACCTATGATTTGGTTCTTTATATCTTAGGATGTCATCAGGGAAATATAAGCTGGTCATTTATTGAGAAGGAAAATAAATAGGTTAACAACTTCAATGTTTCAATGGTATCCTTTTGAGACAACAAAAAAGCAATGAAGAATTATAATATATTCAGAGGATAGCTTGGTTTTATGGAGGACTTTAATATGCTTTACATAATATATCTAGTCATAGAAGAGTTGAGATCTGAATCATTGGAGGAGACACCAAATCAGTAATAGCATAGATTGGTTTCATGCTCCTATTTTTTGTTTTTTGTTTTAGTTTGGTGTAAAAGAAGTGGAAGAAATTTCATCTTGCTTGTCCCATCAATAAGGCCTAGTTTCAAGTCTCTCTCCAAAGGGTCTGATTTAGCTATTTAATATATTTAAATAAGAGGTAGATACATTTAAATAGCAGGCAAAATAAGACTGAAAGGTATGGTTTTAAGGCCTCAAAAATAGTAGGGGTGACTTTTATCTATTTATTTATTTATATATGAATTTTTTTTGAGAGTCCTGGAAACTATGTTGCATTGGTTCCAGAAATTTTGGATGGCAATTAGAAGGCTGTAAAGGGATGTAAGAAACCATTATTATATGGGGGAGGAGAATAAAATTTAATAAAGTTACTTATCTACATTCACATATATAGAGCTTATGGGAAAGATTTGATTTCAGGCCTTATGATATCAGAACTAGTGTTCTTTCCACCATATCTACCTCCAAAGTAAAATATGAACAGCATATGAACCAAATGAATAAAAATAATAATTCAGCTTTACCTCTGAAACATTATCCATAATCTACATGGGCTTATAATGTTCTTAATGTGATATTCATATCATTTCTTAAAATCCAGGAAATCCTAACATCTACTTGCTGTTGGTTTCTCAGGAAGCTCCCATTTCCTTTGATCAGCTTCCCAGGGGCTAAAATCAGAGAGGAACAGAGATCTTGAGGAAAATTCCTATGTTATCATTGCTAACTATAAGAACTATAGTTTAGGGGACTTTATTTTGGTTTCTTATTGCAAATGATTTTTCTTCTCAGCTCTAGGGGAATTCCAGTCAGCAAAGAAAAGCAAATTTATCACTTTTGAAAACTGCAGCAAGACCCCCAAGACAGAATGATTACCCCCAAAATTGAATTTAAATAAAAGTAATTAGTTTTATCTTGTTTTTTAATTCATTTACCTCTGCACAGAAATCCTCCTGGAGTTTTGAAACTCATCAGTGATTACCCCTGGAGCTGATCCAATAATGGGAGAATAAATACACCATTAACCAATTATACATAATGACTCTAAGACATGCCAATAGTGCTGTAGTCCAGGTGATTTATAAGGCTTACTTGAAACAGCCTCCTTGCAGTTCACATTTTTTATAAAAACACATTAAAGGTAAGGACAATTTTAGAGCTACTAGCACTTTTTCTCCTAGGGACACTAATAAACAATTCAAACAATATGCATTTTTACACATATCATGGTTGTGAAAATTCAAGGCTGCAGAGAAAGAGATGTTTATCTCCAGTCACCTAAGATGAATCTGGGAATTTTTGAACATTTGGTAATTAAATAGGTTTATCCCAAATTGCTCCAGTACAGCACATCTAATTTCAAGTATCAATACAATGCATTCCAACAGTCTTCTTGAATTCTCTGTTTTAAGCTAAAAGTTTTTTTTTTTTTTTTTTTCCCCAGCAATTCCAAAGCAGGTGCACATCTTATACAGCCCACACAACTTAAACACACTTGGTCTAGGAGGGCTCTTTATAAGAAGTAAGAGAATAGAAATGAAACTAAATGTATGAATCAAGGAAATACTCATGTATGATGTGATAGTTTCTGTTGTTTTTTCTTCAAAATCCAGATGTGTCAGCTCAACTATACAGTTTTTCCTGATATCTCCAGATCAAAATATTTTTTCCCTCCTCCTATTTCTTATGGTAATTTGTCTTCTTTTCCTCTATCACATTCTATTCCATGTTATATATTTGCATCCTTTATTTCAGCTGTTTGAAATTGAATTGAAAATTCTTTGGAAACAAGGACAATGTTTTTGTTTGTTTGTTTGTTTTGTTTTGTTTTGTTTTTCCCTTCTACTTCTTCTGTTTATTTTTACTTTTGCACCTCCATCTTGTTGAATGTAAGTTTTAAGAAATGTTTGAGGAACTGTGTTAAATTGATGACCTGATTGTTCCAATTGGACCAAGATCAAAGCATGATTATGTATAATGTTTCAAATTCTAAATAACTTTATTAAAATCTCTCATTTGTTGTTAAATGAAGCAAAAACAATTGCCATCTCTCAGTCACATGGTTACACAAAGTAAATTCCAAATGCAATTTACTGGAAATTATAGTATAAATTCTGAATAATAAAGTCAACTAAGAAAGCTAGCCCACATTTACTTCTGCATAATAGTACACAAGGTAAGGTGGGCAACAACATGGCACAATGGATGAAACACTGGACTGGACTTAGGAAGACCTGAGTCCAAATTTGACTTTAGATGCTTACCACCTGTGCAATCCTGGGCAAAGCACTTAACAATGTTTGCCTTGCTTCATCATCTGAAAAGTAAGATGGAGAAAAAAATGGTAAACCCCTCTAGTATCTTTGAAAAGAAAACCTGAAGTAGAGTCATAGAACATTATGCAGGATCAAAATAACTCAATAAAAATAAAAGACTAAGTGAGGTGGGATCCAGCAGTTCTAAAGAGAATCTAATAAGACATAATAATCTCATACATCAGGCTTCATCTTTTTTCAAATTTTTTTTCTTTCCACATTAAAAAGAAACTCATATTGTTCTGCTTGATCTCAGAGGGCTGACTAGTCTACCAAGACCAGCAAGAGGATGTTACAAAGATGTAATCTTAAATATATATATATATATGAAAATCAGATTCATATTAATTAAAGCAATTCAAAAATGAAATTAGTTACTTCTCAAGGTACTGTGTTCCCCACCACTGGGTTCTTTAAGCAAAGGCCAAATGATTGATTGGGGTTGTTATAAATGGAAAAATTCTTTGCATAGGAATTGGACTGGGTGACTTCTGAGGTCTTTTCCAATTCTAAAACTTAATGAGTCTCAGCATTGGTGTGGGAACCAGGCACAAAAGGTAGTATTATCCCAATTCTACAGAGAAGAGAAATTGAGATGCAGAGAGGTTAAATGTTTTCATCACACAATGAGTAGGTAATAGACTAAAGACTAAAACTCAAACTTGAATCATAATCTGGTATTTTTATACTTAATACTAGCCTCTAAATTTATAGGAGATAATAATTTAATCAGAGGAGACAAAACATATCTCTAAGAAATGACTTGAAAATACTACAAAGGAATAGATCAAGATACATTTTAAAGCAATATAAATTTTAAGTCAAGCTTAATTATACAAACAAAACTAGTTTCAAAGTGTACAAAAAAAATCAATCATATATTTTTTTTACTTCCTCACAAAATGTCAAATAGCCATTTCTATAGATTTCTTCTTTCAACAAATTACTCAATTGATTTAACATTTTATGGACATGGGTTGTAGCTCCATAGAATCTGTTCTGTCTGACAATAAAAACAACAGTGCTGAATTTGAAAGAGTGCTGCATTTCAAATTATAAGACATGGATTTGAATCCTAACTCTGCTGCTTATTGCCTATGATCTGGGAACAAATCATTTAATTTCTTTTTTTATCTCTTTAGACATCACTACAATCAGAGGATAGGGTTAGTTAAGATATGAGTTTCCTTTTAGTTCTAAGCTTAGGATGATAAGAAACAGTTTTTACAAAATTACAAAACTAAGCTCCAACTATATTTCAAATATTGTGTTAGATGCTAGGCACAAAAAGAAATGAAAAAAAAATGAAGCAGCACTGAGCTTTTAAAAAGCTTACATTCTATTTGGGATAAACAACATAAAAGAAAATAGGAAATGCAACCACTTGTAAGAAATAAGTTATAAACTGTTTTTTCAAGGGATAGTGAATGTTAAAGGAAAGGATAGGGAAAGTCCTCATGTAGGATGAGATATGAATTAACACTTGAATGAAGCTAGGTACTCTAAGAGACAGACAAATGAGAAGGGAAGAACACCTCAGTCACAGATGACAGAAAGCAAATGGGGAACATTGTATATGAGGACTAGCAAGTAGAAAGTTCACTTTGCAAAGGATTTTAAATCATGACATTTAGAACTTTAAATGCCACACAGGAAAACATTGTATTTTGTCCTTGAGGCAACAAGAATCCCGAGGGATGAAATAGATCTGTGTCTTAAAAATACTAATTTTGCAGCTGATTTGTGAATAGATGGGAAAAGGAAGATTCTGGAGGTCAAGAGAACAGTTTAGAGATTGCTGTCAGGTGAGTGGTGAAAAGGGTGTTGAATGTATGAATGGAAAAAGGGTAGGATATAAGAAATGTTGTAGGGCTAGAATTGACAAGTTGGCAAATGATTAATTGGATACAGGAGACATGTGAAAGTGAAGAACATTATTTAAATACCACCTTAAACATATCAAATTGTAGCTTTCTGTAGGTGGTCCTCTCTGTACTCTTTCAATTAGTGGATCTACCCTGGGCTTTGAGTAAAAAAGCCTGGGATTAATTATTTGTATAAAGGTAAAGCACTATGTATTAAGATAGAAAAATTGACTTCCTTGAAAAAAGTAACTGACTAAATGAGGATTTGTCAGACCCATCAGTTACTTCCAGTCATTAGTCAAACAGATAAAAAGCTTTGGAACCTATCCTAGAAGGAAAAATACTAATTCAAGTTAGTGTTGTAATTCTCTTTATTCAACAAATGGGATATTTCACTGATTTTTTCAACATTTGAAAAGCTAAATTGAACATACATTTTATGTGCATAACAGGAAAAGTAGGAAGGTTAAAATGGTAGATAAATAACATTACATCTTCTCAAGTATCTTAGAATCCAGTAATCTAAGTTATTACTCCTAAACTTAGAATGGCAAAGAAATTTAGAGTTAAGAATAGCCCACATTTATATCATGTTTTAAGATTTACCAAACAAAATCAAAACAAGCAAACAAAAAACAAAATCCATTTTCTTTCAACAACTCTATGAAGAGATATATAAAAAGAGCATCATGAAGAATTTGAGACTCTGATAGAAAATTCCACATTTTCTAAGTGCAAGTCATGGTCATACAACAGAAAAATATTCAAGATAAAATCAATATGCATGTGTTCCAAGTCATTCTGCCTCAAATGGTATGTAATAGTCCCCTTGTTCTAGTAAAGCTTCTTCATTTTATTGATTAGGGAACTAAAGTTTGAAGTTATATGCTAATTTTTCTCAGGTAACACTCCAATAAAAGAAAAATTGGCTATTTGAAGTCAGGTCATCTAACTGAAGACAAAATGCTATTTCTTTTTTTTTTTCAACATTGTCACTATATCCTTAAATAGAAAACCACAATCTTCTGTCTCCTCACAAACTCCTGGTACAGGCTCTCATTACTTCAAGCCTGGATTATTCTAGTAGCCTTGTGGGTTTTCTCTCTGTCTCACATTACTATGCTGTCTATCTTTCACTCAGCTGCCAAAGCAATCTTTCTAACATGCAGGTCTGACTATTATACATTCCTATTCAATGACTTCTAGTAGTTCCTTATTACTTTAAAGAACAAATATAAAATTCTGTTTGGTTTTTAAAGACCTTCCCAATCTGAATTTTCATTAACATTCTAGTCTTTATGCTTTACTTCTGTCCATATTATTTATAATATAGAAATACCAAGGTTCTCACTCAGACAAAGTGTTGTATCTTTGGATTTAAAGCCTTCTTTCTGTCTCATGGCTTCCATAGATTCTTTCAAGACTAAGTTAAAATTATTCTCTGAAAGAGACTTCTCCATCTCCACATTCTATAGCATCTTACCTCTTGTAGTGTATCCTTTTTAAATTGTGTGTATCTTGAACATATTCATTTGTTTCAAGCTGTCTTGCCCATTGGAATGTGAACTTCTTGAGATCAGAGACCAGTTTTTGACTTTTTCTAATATCCCTAAAGCTTAGTACAATGCACATAATGCTTGTGAATTAATCACATTGTAAATATTTGTGAAAAACTAGACCTTTCAATCTATGTGGAAATCTATTCCACTGGAATTTCTTTTTAATTGGTCTAGTAAGTTTGATGTGATAAGAGGGTGCAGAAGCACTGAACTCCCAAACCTCAAAAACATATTTGCATTCCACTATTCTCCTTATATTATCCATTAAATATTGGAGACTGGTAGTTGGACCCAAATAATATATTCGGGTTTGGGCCAGTGTTAAGAGGTCACTTAACCATAATTGCCCCAGAAAAAAAAATTCCCATATTAACAAAAGAGAAAATAAATCACTTAAATAGTCCTATTTCAGAAAAATTAAATTAAAAAAATTAACGAACCCCCTAAGAAAAAATCTTCAGGGCCAGATGGATTCACAAGTAAATTCTACTAACATTTAAAGAACAATTAATTCCAATGCTATGCAAACTATTTGGAAAATTAGATAAAGGAGTACTGCCAAATTCCTTCTATGACACAAATATGGTACTGATACCTAAACCAAGAAAAGCCAAAACAGAGAAAGAAAATTACAAACCAATCTCCTTAATGAATATTGATGAAAAAATTTAAAATAATATATTAGCAAAGAGATTACAGCAACTTATCAGCAGGATAATACAATATTACCAAATGGGTTTTTTATTAAGGATGCAGGCTTGTTCAATATCAGGAAAACTATTACCAAAATCAACTACATCAATAACAAAACCAACAGAAATCCTATGATAATCTAAATAGATACAGAAAAAAGCTTTTGACAAAATGTAGCACCCATTCCTATTAAATTAGAAAGCATAGGAATAAAGGGAGCTTTCCTTAAAATAATAAGCAATATCTATCTAAAACTAACAGCCAGCATTATCTATAATGGAGAGAAGCTGGATGCATTCCCAATACAATCAGGGATGAAACAAGGATGCCCATTATTATTACTATTGTTCAACATTGCACTAGAAATGTTGGCTTTTTTCAAAAGAAAAGAAAAATAACTTATAATAGACAATGAGGAAATAAAACTCTCATTCTTAGCAGATGATATGACAGAGAATTTTTTAAAAATCATCCAAAAACCTACTGGAAAAATTTACAGTTTTAGCAAAGTTGCAGCGTACAAAATACACTCACACAATTCATCAGCATTTCTCTCTATTACTGACAAAGCCTATTAAGAAGAAGAAGAAAGAGAAATTCCATTTAAAATAATTGTAGATAAAATAAAGTACTTGAGAGTCTACCTGCCAAGACAAACTCAAGAACTATATGAACACAATTACAAAACACTTCTCACATAAATAAAGTCAGATATAAACAATTGGAAAAATATCAAGTAGTCATGCGCAGGCCACGCTAATATGATAAAAAATGACAATTCTGCCTAAATTGGTCTATTTGTTCAGTGAAATACCAAACTGCCAAAAAATTATTTCATAGAATAAGAAAAAATAATAACAAAATTCAACTGAAAGAAAAAAAGGCCAAGAGAATCAAGGGAATTATTTTTTTAAATTACAAAGGATGGTGACTTAGCAGTACCAAACCGAAAATTATAAAGTAGCAACCATCAAAATCATTTGGTACTGGCTAAGAAATAGAGTGGTGGTCAGTGGAATAAATTAGATGCACATGACACAATAATCAAGGTCTATAGCATTCTAGTATTTGAAAAAAACCCAAACTCTAGCTTCTGGAATAAGAACTCACTACTTGACAAAAAATTGCTGGGAATACTGGAAATAAACTTCACAGTCTATACCAAAACAAGGTTAAAATGAGTACATGATTTGGGCAAAAAGGAGGATATCATAAACAAATTAGGAAAGCAAGGGACAATTTACCTATCAGACCCTTGGAGAAGAGTGGAATTTATGAACAAAGAATAACTAGAGAACATTATGAAAGGCAAAATGAACAGCTTTCATCACATTAAATTATATTTGATTACATTAAATTTTGCATAAACAAAAATCAACAGAAAAACAATGAGCAGATGACTATCAATTGGGGAATGTCTGAACAAATTGTGATATATAAAAATAATGGAATATTATTGTTCTATAAAAAATGATGCACAAGCAAATTTTAGAAAGGTCTGGAAAGATTTACATGATCTGATGCTGAGTAAAAACAAGCAGAACCAGGAATATATTGTACACAATAATAACAAGAATGTGCAATAATCAACTATGCAAGACTTTGTTCTCAGTGGTTCAGTGATTCAAAGCAATCCTAATAGACTTTGGACAGAAAATGCCATCTGCTTTCAGAAAAAGAACTGTGGACACTGCGTGTAAATCAACACAAGCTATATTCTTTTTTCAGTTTTTTAATCTCTCCCATGGTTTTTCCTTTTTGCTTTGATTTTTCTTCTATCAACATGATTCATAAAGAAATGCATCTTTTATATAACATATATTGGATTACTTGCTATCTGGGGGTGAGGTGTGAGGAAGGAAAATTTGGAACATAAGGCTATGCATGCAAGGATCAATGTTGAAAAATTATCCATGTATATGTTTTGAAAACAAAAAAAGTTTTAAAAGAAATAGGTATTAAAAATAAATACATTTTTTAAAAAAGACAATGGGTGGTGGGAGGAGGAAAAAGTGGTGGGGATGACATCATAACTTGGCCTTCTGATTGTATACAGTAACTGTGGGATAAATTTATCAATGAAGGAACTAAAGGCCTGTTAAAGAACAAAAGGCCCAGTTGAGGCTGAAAATCCTGTCAGTATTCCTCCTTGATTCCTTTGGGAGAAGTTCTCCTGTCAATTGCCCCTCCCCAAGGCCTACTCAGCTACCAAAGGTCTGGGTTCTTTTTGCTGGGATCTTATTTACCCCCTCAAGGTCACTGTGCTTCATGTATTGTGAGAACAACAACAACAAAAAGGAAAAACAAAACCAAAAGAACCAAAGAAACAAAACCCAACTCCAATTCATATAACTTATTTGTTATTGTAAAAGAGATATTTTATAATTTTTAAATGAATTTTAGAGCCTCACATATAGTTTTTAAAATCCCCCTATTTAGAGGCTATCTTTGATGTAATAGAGCAAATGGAAATTAAGAGACTTGGATTTGTTCTTAAACTTGGGCAAGTTGATTAACTCCTCTGGTTCTCAGTTTAGCAATCTGTAAATTGAGATAAGTAGACCAATGAATCACTAGACTTTTATTTGTAATATATCCTAATTCTAACTCTTTGACAATTTCTTGGATTTCATTTGTCTTGACTAGATAAACAAATGATTAGGTTAAATTATACCTGCATTTTTTCCTCAAAGTGTCTCCCTTGTCTTATTTTTAAATATATATTTTTGAATTCTGTTAAGTATTTTAGAATTGTATGTAAAAAAATTTTTTTTTAACTTTTTTTTTTTTTTTAATTTAGATCTCCACATTCTTTTACTACTGCTTCTTCTCATTCTTGGGAAAATAAGCCGTATGATATTAATATGTATAAAGGTACATAAAACCTATTTCCATATTAGGCAAATTGTAAAAGAAAATATACCCACTAAACCAAGAAAAATAAAGATAATTTGTTGTTGTTGTTGTTGTTGTTGTTTATTAGTATTTTTCATTCTGCACTCTCTCTTTGGAAGTGGATAGCATTTTTTAACATAAGTCCTCATATCCACATTTCTTCTACTTGTAAGATATTATAGCATGCTTAATTCCCAAAGTAGCTTTAAAAAACAAGTTTATAAACATATATTGACATCAATATAGATATTTTGCGTGCATGTGTGTTTGTGTAGCAAAAAATTCTTAGCACATCTTGTATTAGGGGAAAACAACAACAAAAACTTGCAAACAAAGTGGGTGCCCATCCATTAGACTGCATGGACTAATGAGATGCATTATATATAAATAGATGCAATAGAATATTACTTGGCCATAAATAAGTACAAACCTTCAGTATTCAGAGAAATATGAGAAAACTTGGCAGATTATAGCTGAGAACTGGAAGAAACCTTAGAAGCCATTTAGTTTTTATGAAATCAGATTTATGGCTGGAAGAAACTTCATAGATCATCTAGTTTCAAATCCTCATTTTTTGAGGTGAATAAAATAAGATCTAAGATGCATATACATATTAGCCAAGATCCCACAAATACTTAGTAGCAAAAGAGAAGGTTTAACCTACATTCTCTGATTTCAGAATCAATGTTCTTTCCAGAATCAAATGCAGAGAAAAGAAAGCTGAATCACAAGAAAAATAGAGATAATGAGTATAATGAGGTGTTGGGCAGATAGGTGACAGTGTGGATGGAATGCCAGACCTGGAGACAAGAAGACATCTTTCTGAGTTCAAATTTTTTCTCAGACGCTTACTAGTTGTGTGATGCTGGCCAAGTCATTTTTTACCTTCATTCCCGTATTTGTAAAAATGATCTGGAGAAGGAAATGGCAAATCACTCTAGTTTCTTTGCCAAGAAAACTCCAATGGAGGTCATTCAGAGTTGGACATGATTGAAACGATTGAACAACAACAAATAATGATATAAAGGAAAATGACACTAAGAGATAAGTTAAAGATAATTATATATATTAGTTCCATAAAATAATTGATTAATCTCATTCTTCTCTTCAAAGAGTAGCTAGATACAATGGCAGAGGATGATGAATGAAGAATGCCACATACTCTTAGTTTCCATTGCTGGATAAATTGGTTTTACCTGTCTAATTTAGTATTATGTTGTTGCTGCTGCTGCTTTGGATGTTGCTGTTCAAGGATGATACCATGTATGGGGCAAGGAAATTACTAATATAAAAAAATAAAAGTCTTCACTAAGGCATTTTTTATGAAAAAAATGTTATAAAAATGAACTTTTATTGATTTATATGTATTGAAAGGATTTCATTAAGCAAAATCTTTGATACATAGATAAAAATTGATAAAATAAATTAAATGATTACTGGTGATTAATAAAAGCACAACCATCTTTAAACATCTAGTAGTTCACTTAAAAATAAAATAAAAGAAATTGTCATTTATTGTTAAATGATACCCATAAGATCTGTATATATAGAAGTGGTAGTTGGTATAAACAAATTCTTTTTATTTTTTTTAATTTATTTTTCCCATTACAGGAGATACCAGGAAAAAAGTAAGATTTCCTTGCTTCTGGAAATCTGTTTGTTTTACAAGTCTCCAGGGGTCTAGCAATTTCTCCATGAATCTATAGGGTCCAGGGCTGGGCTGAAAAAGATATATAAGAAGGTAAAATCCTGTTACATTCTGACAGCCTTCTAAATCCCATGTTAAGAATTATGTTCCCAGGCATATTTCAGTCAAGCCCAGTACCTATATTTATTTATGTGTTTGTATATATATTTATGTGTACAAATGTATATAAATATATATCTACACATATGTACTATTTGGGTCATTGTTATAATTATGGAGGGAATCTTTATTCAGAGAAATGGTATGGTGTTTAAAAGAAGAAATGAGAACTATTCATCTTGGCTGTCAAAACAAAAGACCCTGGAATTAATGATGCTAAGCTTGTTATTAACATGAGCACTGTCATGTGGAACGAGTTTGCTCTAGAGGTCAGTGTATTCTTCTAAAACATCTTTAGTGCTCAGAATCATGTTTTAGCCTGTTCCTCATGTCGACCTAAGGGAATAAAAGAATGAGGGTGAATACTCTCTGGACTTCTTTATCTAGCCCATCAAACTTGATTAAATGTAATACAAAGTGAGTCAATGTAAGCCATGGGAAAGGCTGTGAGCATCATTCAAAGATGACAGAGGGCACTTTTGCTGCACTTTAAAAGGAATTTAACACATTAGTCCTATGTTTATAGAATTTACTTTAGTGGTCCTATTAGAAATCAGTTGGTTCTTTCTTCTTCTTTCTCTCTCAAACCTTGTGTATCCTACAAGCAAGAAAATAGTTTTGAAATTATAACAAGTCAACAACAATTTGGTTGTATCACTATTTATATTTCTCTTTCACTATCGATTGATTTTTTCATTTTATTGAATTGCATCTTCCTCAAGTATTTCATTTCTGACACAAATTCCCAAATGAAACATATTTTCAAAAATACCAACCAATAAAGCGGCACAGATTTTAAAGTCAAACATTTAAATAGTTGAAAACATTGATATTTGAGTTCAAACAAGCTATGCGTCTGATGGACATATTTCTACTTTTTCCTTAGATGCTTTAGCATCTTATAGATAACAAACTAAATGGTTTGCAAAAACCTATTAGAAAATTACAGAATTGACTAATTAGAAGGAATATAATATCACAGATCATTTAGTTAAATACATTGATGAATAGGAATTATTATACAGTTTAGGAAATTAAATCTAAGGAAGGAGACAAGATTTGATGAAGGTCAAACGATAAATATGAGAAGGTGTGGATGAAATACAACTTAAAATCAAGAAACATTTATTAAGCACTTACTCTGTACAAGATACTTTGTTAATTATTATAGATGAAAAAGCAAAAATTAAAAGAGTTTCTGCTCTCAAGAACTCGCATAGTCTGGATGACTAAAAAGATATAGGGAGGGAAAATATAAACCAAGAAGCAGAGAGACAGACAAGAGGGATGAGAGAAAAACCCCTAGAGAGATAAAAAGTCATTTTAGCTTGAGTTTCTATTTTGAAGAAAGGAAAGAAAGTTGTCTATCCTTTGTTTAATTTCATATTCCCTAGCTAGGTAAAAACTAGATTTTGAAAAGAAAGAAGTTAATTAAATTTCAGATTATCAGAAATAATGAATCCTGCTGATTTCTTAGGTGTCTGTCTATACACATGCTGAAAATATAAGAATGACCTTTAATGAACTGGTTCTAGAGCTTGAAAGAGTTGGTTCTAGCCAACCACTTCTTTCATAAATGAATCACATAAAAAAAGAGCACATTATTTGAATTAGCATTGTATACTTGCACTGGAACCAAGTATCATATTTTTAATAATTATAACTATAAATGGTACTAATTCAAATATATGTGAACACTCCAGGGAATAGAGCTGCAAAGAATCCAGCTAAGTCCATCCCTTATCTCTGATTGCTTTGGGGACCCTAAACAAAGATGGAATAGGTACACTTAACCTTCAAACAAACCTTCAGCATCTACTCTGTGCAGGCACTGATGATAGAGATTAGAAACAACACACTCTTTATCCTTAAGGAGTTAATAATCTAAGTTAGAAGAATATGACATATAAATGTAACTTTGTAAACTATAATATGTCACAGGCAGTTAAGTGGCCCAGTCAACAGAGTGCTGGGCTTGGAGTCAGGAAGAACTGAGTTCCATTTTAGCCTCAGAAACTTACTAGGTGACCCATAGGCAAGTCATTAATCTGCCTCAGATTCCTCAGCCTTAAAATGGGGATAATTCACTTACTTCACAGGATTTGTTATGGGAGGAGAATAAGATAACGTATCTAAGGCACTTTTCAAATCTTAAAGTGATTATTACTATTATTATTATTATTACAGAATGTGATAAGGGCAAAAGAGAAACACAGATGAAGTACAATAAGAAAATGTAAGAATTATTTCCAGCTTGGGCAATCAGAATAGGCTTCTTGTATGAGATAGTAACTGAGCTGTACCTCAGAAGAAAAGCCAGATTTTTACAGGAAAGAGATGCAATAGAAGTAGACTCCAGGCATGAGATATAGCCTGGGAGAATACAGTACTAGATGCAGCTTACAGAAAAGTTTCATTTCAAATGGAGAGTGCATACATATAAAAAGACATGTGGTTGGAATTACACTATGAAAGGCCTTGAATGCTAGGCTAAGGAGTTTTCTTTCTTTAGTTATATGAGAATTATTGAAGATTTTTGAGCAAGGAAGGCAGCTCAACTGGCCTATTTATTTAGAGAAATTTGGCAGGGGTGTCCAGAAGATTCTAACAGAATCCCAAGAACCTTGACTGTTAATTTTCAAAATGATCATTAAAGCTTTGCAAATTGGAAAATGCTGCAGATCAGGCCTTGATTTATTGTTTTATTGATTTTTCTTAAATTAAAAAAGTGGTAGAGAAACTGTGATAATTCAGATTAAACTTAAAAGTATGTTGTGCATGCATTTTTTTGAGGGGCAGGAGGAAGTTAGTTCTTAAAAATTTACCAGTCCTTTGAACTTTAGAAAAAGAAGTATGAGGAGAAAATAAAACTTAGGAGAGTAGGGCAAGGTTGGGGAAAAGGCAGCATTATACTCTTCTATTATCTTTTTCTTTCACTTGTCTCCTCTATACACAGGTAGAGGAAAAGAATAATCATATTGGCAAAATCTACTTCTCCTGGGGAGTGGATGTTTATCCCATGTCCTCCAGAAAACCAGTTTGTGGATAGGGGTGGAAGTGAGAGAAAAAATAGTTCTGGAATTGATACCAGCACCTTTTCCTAATGTTGTAGTCCATTCCTTTCAATACTAATAGAGTGTTGATTCACTTATGCAAGAAGTGGTGTGCTAGAATCAATTGTTTCAAGCTCTTAGACCCAGTTCAGTAAAGGTCAGTCTTATATTTTCAGCATGTGTACAGACACCTCAGAAATCAGCAGATGTTTCAAATCAGGACATGATTTATTGATTTGTGGATTGTTTAGACTTAAGAAAATTATAAAATTATAAAAAAAAAGTTAATGCAGAGTAAATGCAAAAATGAGTTGTCACTTTTACATTATGGAATGTACTTTTACATTACAGAATTTATTAGGTAACTATTATATGCCAGAAGCTGTGCTAATCTCTGGAGATACAAATTAAAGGGAAATTTTTTTTTAAAAGTTATCTTATACTCTCTCTCACCCCCAGATCTTGTGGGTGTTTTTCAGTCATTTCAGTCCTATTTAACATTGGTCATATCTAACACTCTATGTTGATGGTTAAACATCAGCATATATCTGAGGAAATCTTTTAAAAGGGTATGGAAATCCATTGAAAATCATCTCAGTCTCTTAGGCTTTCTCTTTGAATTCTTTCCTTCTCTTCATTACCAAGGTCTCCTTCATCTTGCAACCCATATAAAATAGTGTTTTTGTAGTCAATTTCAACGTGTGTTCAAACTAATCATGTCTACTTTTTCCTATCCATTCTACTTTTAAAGTTTTTATTGTACGAAGCAAAATCAAGGGAAGGGACCTTCTGTCTCTATTTGCTTCCACTTTCTCCTATTTCTGATGTTTCATGTTCCCAAATATACCCCTCTATGTTGAAAGTATCAGATCTCCTGAAGTGAGTGGACCACAGAGGAAATTTACTATTTTCCAGTGATATGGAGAAATTTTAATCTCTAAAGGAAACAAGGGTTCATCACCACATGAAAACTGCTTATCTCCAATACCACTTTATCCTCCTCTGAAAATTAATAAAGAGTTGGGAAGTGAGGAATGGAGAAACTAGACAGATACAAGAAACTAAACATGATAAAAAGAAATCCTATCTTTCATCCTCCAAAAAGCAGTAGAATGAAAGGAACAGGGAAAATATATGTGAGCAGTAATAAAAAATATTAGTCATCATTAAGAACAAATATAGATTCAATTAGAATACAGGGACAATGGACTATATGTATTATTTCACTGATGTAGTTCTAACCATTTAATTAAGAGAGGCTACAAGAATCCATCTCTACAAAATTTTTAAAAATGCATTTATGTTTCATGGAGTAAAATATTTATTTCTAAGCTAACTGAAGAAATTCTCTCTACCAATATAAGTAAGCAATCTGTCTGCCATTTATGATCCTAACAGAGTTAGTTGTTCAGAAAACCGAGACCTTAAATGATTCTCTCAAGGTCATAAAGCAAATAGATTTTATAGGTAGAATGTGAATCTAGGGTGGAATCAAGATGGCAGAAAAAAAAAAAAGCAGCAATTTTCCTCAACTCTTCCCCAAATCCCTCTGAACAGCTTTAAAATTTGCCAGAAAACAATTCCTAGAGCAGCAGAGACAACAAAAAGATAAGGTGAAAAAATATTTTCAAAGAAAAACAACCTTAAAGGTCATCAGAAAAGGTCTGTCACATCTGAATGAGAGTGGAACATAGCCCAATGCAGGCTGTTTCATGAACCATTATAGACCCAGACCCAGTAAACCATGAGCAGGCCTTGGGAGTCACTGAATTTTCAGCAGGAGCAGCTGCTTCTGGAGCTTGCAGCCCAAAAAAAACTGACCAGAAGGAGACTACAAGAATCTCTTTGCTAGCATTAGGAGCAAAACTCTGTTGCTTTGCCTTGACTCAGATCCAGGATAAAGTTTTAGGTAGCAGTACCAGAGCAAGTAAGAATACTAACATGCCAGAGCTTGTGAGAGCAATAACCCTCTTCACCATTCCAGAGGAGAAAAGAGGACTTGTGGTTGCTCACAGACCAGAGCACTTGCCAGAAGAATAGTAAATGCACCTCTCTTTAAATCATAGTATCTTGTAAGTGTCTTTGAAAATAATTGCAGAAAAATCCTGAAGCCTGGGACAGTACATCCTCCACCCTGGAAGCAGTGGCCACTATAACAAAGATTTAAAAGTTAAGAAATAGATTGGGAAAAAATAGCAACTAACAGAAAAAAAAATCTTGATGATAGAAAGTTAATATATTGACAAGGAAGATCAGCACATACACTCAAAAGAAAATAAGCAAGTCAAAGCTCCTATGTCCAAATCCTCCAAGAAAAATATGAATTGGATTCAGGTTATGGAAAACTCAAAAATAATTGTGAACAAGTAAGAGGGATAGAGGAAAAATTGAGAAGCTAAATGAGAATGATGCGAGAAAATTACGAAAAAAGAGTCAGTAATTTGGTAAAAGAGACAACAAATACTGAAAAAAATAACACCTTAAAAAAAAAAAAACAGACTAAGCCAAATATTAGTAAAAAAGATTTTAAAAAATGAGGAGAAGAATGTCTCAGAAAACAGTACTGGCTAAATGGAAAATGAGGTGCAAAAATTTACTGAAGAATAAACTCCATAAAAATTAGAATTGACCAAGAGAAAAGGGAAATACAAAATCTCTTTGTAGAAAATAATTTCTTAAAAATGTGAATTGAGCAAATGGAAGCTCATATATTTATGAGAATCAAGAAACAATAAAACAAAACCAAAAGAATAGGGGGAAATAGAAGACTTGAAATAAGTTATTGGGAAAATAATTGAGCTGAAAAGTACACTCAAAGAGAGAGTTTAAAAGTTCTTAAAACTACCTGTATGCCATCTTTTAAAAAAGAACAGAGCCTATGTATCTTTTTTTTTCAAGAAATTATCAAGAAAAACTATCTTAATACTTTAGAACAAGAGAGTAAAATAGAAATTGAAAGAATCTACCAATCACTTCCTGAAAGAGATCTCAAAATGAAAACTTCCAGGAAAATTATAGCCAAATTCCTCAACTCCCAGATCAAAGAGAAAGTATTGTGAATAGTCAGAAAGAAACAATGCAAGTATCATGGAGGTACAGTCAGGACAACATAAGATTTAGCAGCTTCTTCATTAAAGAAATCAAGAATCACCAACAAAACTGAGTATAGTCCTTCAGGAGGTAAAATGGATATTAAGTGAAATAGAGAACTTTCCAACATTCTTCTTGAAATGACCAAAGCTGAATAGAAAATTTTATTTTCAAATACAAAACACTAGTAGCATAAAGGATGATACTTGTACCTATGAACTATCTCCTTATTAAGGCAATTAGAAGCACTTTATATAGACAGCATACATTTGAGTTGAAAATGAAGGGATGATAACTAAAAAATTAAAATGGAGAAGTGAGAGAGAAATGTGCATGAAAGAAATAGAAAGGGAGAGATTGAAAGGAGTAAAATTATTTCACATAAAAGAACAAGAAAAAGCTTTTACTGTAAAAGGGAGAAAAGGAGGAGGAATCAGTGAACGTTTCTCATAACAGAATTGGTTCAAATAGGGATCTCTCAACTGGGCATAGAAATTTATCTTACTATACAGAAAAGTAGGACGGGAGGATTAAAAAGGGATGGTGGTGATAATGCTAGAAGTCAGATAGGGAGATGAGGTTGTCAAAAGCAAAATACTCTTGAGAAGGGACAAATTAAAAGGAGAAAGAAGATAGAACAAATGGAGAAATAGAATGGAGGGAAATGCAGTCAGTAATAGTAATTGTAGGAGAAAAATTGTGAAGCAAGTTTCTCTAATAAAGACCTCTTCTCAAATATATAGAGATCTGAGTCAAATTTATAACAACATCAGCCATTCTCCAATTGATCAAATGATCAAAAAATAAGAACAGTTTTCAAATGAAGTAATCAAAAGTTATCTATAACTATACAGAATGATCTAACTATTGATTGGAGAAATGTAAATTAAATAATTCTGAGGTATACCTGTTAGATTGGCTAATTGGACAGAAAAGAAAAGTCACAAATGTTGTAGGGAATTTGGGAAAAATGAAACCTCATTCCCTAGAGAAATTTGGAACTATGCCCAAAGTATGAAACTATGAATACCCTTTGACCTAGCAATATCACTACTAGATCTCTATCCCAAAAGAGATTATTTATTTATTTATTTATTAATAACTTTTTATTGATAGAACCCATGCCAGGGTAATTTTTTTTACAGCATTATCCCTTGCACTCACTTCTGTTCCGATTTTCCCCCTCCTTTCCTTCCCCCCCTCCCCCAGATGGCAAGCAGTCCTTTACATGTTGAATAGGGTACAGTATATCCTGGATACAATATACGTGTGCAGAACCGAACAGTTTTCTTGTTGCACAGGGAGAATTGGATTCAGAAGGTATAAATAACCGGGAAGAAAAACAAAAATGCAAGCAGTTTATATTCATTTCCCAGTGTTCTTTCTTTGGGTGTAGCTGCTTCTGTCCATCCTTGATCTATCGAAACTGAATTAGCTCTCTTTATCGAAGAGATCCACTTCCATCAGAATACCTCCTCAGACAGTATCATTGTTGAGGTATATAATGATCTCCTGGTTCTGCTCATTTCACTTAGCATCCGTTCATGTAAGTCTCGCCAGTCCTCTCTGTATTCCTCCTGCTGGTCATTCCTTACAGAACAATAATATTCCATAACATTCATATACCACAATTTACTCAACCATTCTCCAATTGATGGGCATCCATTCATTTTCCAGCTTCTAGCCACTACAAAGAGGACTGCCACCAACATTTTGGCACATTCAGGTCCCTTTCCCTCCTTTAAGATCTCTTTGGGGTATAAGCCCAGTAGTAACACTGCTGGGTCAAAGGGTATGCACAGTTAGATAACTTTTTGAGCATAATTCCAAATTGCTCTCCAGAATGGCTGGATGTGTTCAAAATTCCACCAACAATGTATCAGTGCCCCTGTTTTCCCACATCCCCTCCAACATTCCACATTATCTTTCCCTGTCATTGTAGCCAATCTGACAGGTGTGTAGTGGTATCTCAGAGTTGTTTTAATTTGCATTTCTCTGATTACTAATGATTTGGAGCATATTTTCATATGGCTATAAATAGTTTCAATTTCTTCGTCTGAGAATTGTCTGTTCATATCCTTTGACCATTTATCAATTGGAGAATGGTTTGATTTCTTATAAATTAGAGTCAATTCTCTATATATTTTGGAAATGAGGCCTTTATCAGAACCTTTGATTGTAAAAATGTTTTCCCAGTTTATTGTTTCCCTTCTAATCTTGTCTGCATTTGTTTTGTTTGTACAAAAACTTTTCAATTTGATATAATCAAAATTTTCTGTTTTGTGGTCAATAGTGATCTCTAGTTCTTCTTTGGTCATAAATTCCTCCCTCTTCCACAGGTCTGAGAGGTAAACTATCCTATGCTCTTCCAATTTATTTATAATCTCATTCTTTATGCCTAGATCATGAACCCATTTTGACCTTATCTTGGTATACGGTGTTAAGTGTGGGTCAATGCCTAGTTTCTGCCATACTAATTTCCAATTTTCCCAGCAATTTTTGTCAAATAATGCATTCTTATCCCCAAAACTGGGGTCTTTGGATTTGTCAAACACTATATTATTAAAGTTATTGGCTGTTTTGTCCTTTGAACCTAACCTATTCTATTGATCAACTAGTCTATTTCTTAGCCAATACCAGATGGTTTTAGTAATTGCTGCTTTATTATATAATTTTAGATCTGGTACAGCTAGGCCACCTTCATTTGATTTTTTTTTCATTAATTCCCTTGAAATTCCTGACTTCCAAAAGAGATTTTTTAAAGAAAAAAAGGCCCATATGTACAAGAATATGTATATCAGCTCTATTCTGGGGGCAAAATATTGGAATTTGAAGGAATACCTATCAATTGGGTATGACTGAACAATTTATGGTATGTAATTATGACAAACTACTATTTTGCTAATAGAAATGCTGCTCAAGATACTCCTTGAAAAACCTGAAAATACTTAAATGATACAAAGTGATATTCACTGTATTAAAAAAATAACAATATTGTAGATGATCAGCTGTCAGTAACTTATTCTCAGCAATACAATGATCTAAGACACTGACTTATCATGAAAAATGTTATCCATCCTCAGAGAAAAAACTGATGGTGTCTGAATACAGATTGGTGCATACTATTTTTTGGTGGGGAAGGATCTATGTTTTCTTTTACAACATGACTAATATGAAAAGGTTTTGCATGGCAACACATGTATAACTCACATTGAATTATTTGCTTTCTCACAGAGGGAAGAAGGTAGAGAAGGAGAAAGGGAAAGAATTTAGAACTCAAAGTTTTAAAAAGGAATCTTAAAATTGTTTTTACAGGTAACTGGGAAAAAATACTATATAAGTTAAAGAAAGAAAAAAATGAATTCTATATCTATCTACAGTATAATCTAAGTTTAATTGGCTAAAAAGTACAGAAGATACAATAGCGATATTATAAAGACATATGTAGGAGACATCTTAGTGGAAAAAAATTGAAGGTGTATATGTGTGTGAGTGTTGTATGTGTGTGTGTGTATATGTATATAATAATGTAGTTCTTTGTATGTGTATGTTTATGCACCCAAGATGCACATATACATTTAGACTCTATTTTTTTTCTGTTTGATAGAGTAAATAACTTCATTTCCATGAACTTTTGTTTCCTCATTTAGAATACAAGATGTCTGGTCCCTTCAAATTTAATTTTCTTCCATTTCATGAGTGTTGCATGCACAGGAATGTATATTGCAGCTTCCAAAACATGAAGATCTAAGTGTTTCATCTAAGACTAGTCACTCAAGATTTCTGCTTTAATTATTAATATGATATGAATTTTGAAAACTATTATTCTTTTTATACTGCTTTTTGTGTGTATTTTCTAGTAGATTATTTTGTCTACAGGATATCTATGTATAAATTCTGGCCAAGTATCAAAATTACGCAATTATTATATCAATCTTGCATTGTCCTGACATATTCACATTTGGGGAATATCATTGGCAGCATAACAAATATGTACCCCCACACCTCTCATAGTTAGGAAAACTCTGTTGTGCAAACTTTTTCAGGACCAATGGAGAAGAAATTTTAAATGAAACCATAAGAGTCTATATCTGTCTTTTGTCATAATTTAGTGTCCATGGCTTTTTGACCTTTGAGTTTTATGCAGTAGAAGACCAGGCAAAATGGTTCTAAAACATAAGTGGTGACTGACATTCAAATGGGATTTAACATTAGCCAGGGAAGAAAAGTAAAGGCCAATTTTTGGGCATGCTAAGACAAAGCAGAACCATGAATCTGAGTAAACCTGTTTGAATTTAGTTGAGTTATTGAATACTTCAAATGAGTTCTCAAAGACTACTGCCAACCTGTAGACATTTTTCCTCATGGGTTTGAAATATATGTTAGCTTTAAGTCATTAAGATTTAGTTCTAAGAAAAAAAAATCCATTTGAAATACATGGGCATTGAAAGCATTAACATTTTCTATCAGAAATTCTAGAAGTTCAAGAAAACTGTTGAATTTCATTCTAAAACTCTTCACTTGAAAAAAGGGAAAATGGAGTCATATTTGCCAAGATATAAAATGTATTAGATTTTTTGAGATTAGTCTAAGTTATTCTAGTTCTTAGAATGACTACTGTTTGAAGTTACTTAAATAACAATAGCTATTCAATTTTTTTTTATAGCACTAACAGGTTTAAAAACATATTTGTCCTCTTTAGCAATCAGGAGACTTTCTTCAACATGTGGGACCTCTGGAGTGAGGAGAGGAAACTACTTGTTTTAAAGGAACCTAAGGATTAAGAAACATTCAAAAATTGGAATGAGCAAGATTCAATTCCTGATTTTACCATTACTAACAAATCACAAAAAATAATTTATACAAAGCAAAGATTTTTAAACAGCACAGTAATAAGAGACCATTAGGTCTATCTCCCCCATTTATCTCAGGCACACCATACTACAAATGCACCTGATATAAGAGAAAGAGAAAAAACTCAAAAAAAATTATGCATAAGAAAATATATACCAATAATTAGTGACATATAAATAAACATTTACAATCAGCTGTCCAACATACTTTGAAGTTTAATTTGAATTCTAAACATTTTCCCCCCAACTTATTTTAGGAATAAAATTTAAAAATGAATTAAATTTGTAATATTAGCCTATTTATGAAGTGTAAATGTTCATATCAAAAACTTAACAATTGATTCTTACTAGCCGGTTCAACCTAGGCCAGCATACTCTTGCCAATATGCTACTGCTTCAAACTTTTTTACCTAAACTGTCTCTCTTTCTCTGTCTCTAACTGTCTGTCTCTTTGGATAGCCTCTTAAATTTGTTCATTATATTTCTCTTCTACAATTCTTCCTAGATAGGTTCTAAAATGACCTCTCTAAAGTATAGACCAGACCATGGAACAACTCCACTTAATGAAATCCAAAAGTTTGTCTTTGCCTCTAAAATCAAATACAAAAGTTTCTGCATGGCAAAATCCTTCAGGATTTATCTCCAACCTACCAATGCAGACTTATTATAAAGTGCTTGCCTTAAAGTTTTCTATGGATCTGTCAAATTCAAATTCTTTTTGTTCTTTATATGTGACATACTATCTTCCATGTCTTTGCACTGGTGTCCCCTATGTCTAGAAGATATTTAATCCTTTCCTTCATCTCTTACCATTCATAGTTTCTGTCAAAACTCAGTTCAAATGATATTCTATATGTGAAGCTTTTCCTGCTACCCCCACTTTCTAGTTCCTTCTTCTACTCCCCCTCATCAAATAGCTCGAATGTACTTTTTATTTACAAACACACACATATTATTTACCCTTGCATAATATGTTTCTTGAGGGTAGGAACTATTTTATTTTATTTTATTTTTATCTTCATTGTTCAGGCTATAACAGAGTGGCTAGTGCATTATAGATATTTAATAATGATTGTTAATTGGTTGATTTTTTCTTCAGTGATTCTTCATCCATCTACCCTAAAAAATGTATCTTCCCAAAATTCTTTCAAATTGTTCTTTTGCCAATCACAAGTCCTTTCATTTCACTATCATTTTTATGTAGATGATATTAAACATCTTTCCCTCTTTCCTTATCTTTTTCCCAAGGTCCATTTCATTGATAAAGAAGTAAGCAGGTAGTAGAAAAATAAGTTGTTCAGGATAAACTACCTAGTCTGAGGCCAGATTTAAATTCATCTTCCTTAGTCCAAATCCAGAGCTCAAGCCACTGTGGTACCTAACTGGCTCTCAGTTAAAGGACCATAAGAGCTCAATGAAAGTATTTCCCAGGGCTTCGATTAAAATATTGAAGTTGACTAGTAGTGACAAACTCACTGCTCTCCACCTCAACTCATTTTTATATTTGAATGTAAACTTAACATGGGTTTGGAAACTAATATATTCATGAATGGTACTAGTTGGGGATGAACAGCATGCTGCCTTGGTCCTTCTGGGGTTTGGACCTAGAACTCTTTAACAGAAGTCATCTCCAACATTTTCATCAACTGTTACACTCTTTTCTTTTTTTCTTTTTTCTTTTTTGTTTGTTTTGTTTGTTTGTTTGTTCCTGCTTAGGATTAAGGGAATTGCCCAGGATCACACAGCTAGAAAGTGTTACTTATCTGATTTGAACTCAGATCTTCCTGACTTCAGGGCTGGTGCTCTATCTACTGCCCCATCTAGCTGCTCCTATTATACTCTTTTCTGAGCCCAGAGGAAGCTCTCAGAGGCTGGTCTTTTGATTATTGTTCTGGCTTCTCAGGGAGTAGAAGGGGGAAAAAATCTTTCTAGAGATGGCTACACCAAGAGTTAGAAATCCCTGGATGCTTGTAACTTCCCTCCCACATCAAAGGCTAGGTCTTTGAAGGTGAGTGTAAATGGAACAAGCTAATAAGAGAATAAGTGAAAGGAAGATGGCTTAGTGAATGAAGAAATGATTTCCATTCTTCTGTTGATTTGCCTCTAGAAAAGAAAGCAATATTGTGGTGGTTGTGCTATAACCAGGAATATGTATCTGGATGCAGCTCTTCACTATCTGTCCCTCCACTGTTCTGATACAGTCTACTTACACTAAGAGTAAGAACATGATTAAGTGGATACCAGTTTACTTTTTCTTTTTTATCCCCTCCTTTCATTCCTTAGTTATTATGCTTTTACTTAAATATTGAAATACTCTCTAAAATAGTCCCCACCTGAAGTTTTTCCCTCTCTACCCTTTATATTCCAGTCATTTATCAAACATTCACTATTCAGATAAGTCACTCCCTTACTAAGACTTATCCTTTGCCTTCAAGCCTCTTCCAGATTGCTTATAAACTATGTTCTTAATCTTATATTCTGTGTAGGATCAAAATAGTTAGTGTTATTCCCCCATTTTATAAATATACTCCACAGTTTCCCAGCTCCATGAAATTACTTACATTATGCCCTATTAGTGAAGTGAGGGATTTTAATGAAAAAGTCAAGTTTTTAAAAGTCCAAAAGTCTTTTTAGTCTAAAATATTGAAGTCAGCTAATGACTAAAATCTACAACTTAATTTATGTTTAGTTAGATCAATATGAAAAAACCACCAGTGAAGATTACAAAGAGTCTTTAGGTCACAGGTTCAAAGATTTGAAGAATTCAGTTCATATTTCCTTCGCTAAATTCTTACTCATCAATTATAACATAATAAAACCAAGAAGCAAGTATTTATTAAGTGTGCATTTTATTCTAACTACCATGCTAGGTGCTGGGAATAAAAGCACAAAGCATCAAACAAAGAGTCCCTGAAAGGGACTGATTCTGAGTGGGGAGAACATACTACAGAAACATAAAGGAACTACATATATACATATACACATTCATAGACATAAATAAACACACACACACAAAGTAGATAAATATTATGTCCTTTGGAAAAGAAGGCAATAACAAAAAAAAATCATAAAAGACTTCTGGTGGGAAATGGTGATTGAGTGCCATCTTTAAAAACTGGAAGACAATGAGGCAAAAGTAAGAATTGAATACATTTCAGACTCTGGAGAAGGCCAGTGCAAAGGCAAAAATCATGATATAAAATGTCTTATGTGAGGAATAGAGAGAAGACCAATTAAGGTCAACGGTAGAATGTGAAAAGTGGACTAATATCATATAAACCTAGGAAAAAGTTTGGGTCAAGTTGCATAGTGATTTGAAAAAAAAAAAAAAGACTAGTTTCTATTATATCCTAGAGACTACTGGAAGCTAGAATAGCTAGCTAGAAAATAAAAAAGCTATTAGAATTGGTTGATTGGTTGAGTTGGAGAGTCACATGGTCAAATCTGCACTTAAAGAATATTGGTTTAAAAAAGAGCATAAAAAATACTCTCCATGGAAGAGATTTAATGAAGAAAGATGTAAAGGGCTAGAACTCTGGAGAAGTATCCTTGAAACAAGGTGTTAACTCAGTAGAATTAAGGAGATAATGGTTCTCTAGTTCACATATGTACTTAGTACTTTTAGTATGGTGATGTAATGGTTCTTTAAGTTCACACATAATCAGTATGCTGTAATAATGTAATTACAATAAAGTATATAAGGGCTAAGGAAGACATTCTATCTTTGACCAGTCTCTTGGTGGCTGGCCTGCCTCCTGCACTCCTGCATTAAGATCAAGGCTGGTCTGAGGTCCTTCAGAAAGCTAGCCGAACATTACAGGAAAATAAATTAGAATTTCATTTTAGAGTTAGAAAAATTGGGATCTAATCCCATAGATATGACCTTAGCATAATATTTAATTATTCTGGCCTTCACAGTTTTCTGAACATCAAAATCAGAGAACTGGGATAGATTATTTCTGATGTCCTATACAGTTTTTAGTCTATGAACCTATTCATTCAATACATCTTTGTTGTTGAACCCTGACGATTCTTTTTTCAAGGGACAGATTACATTTCTTCCAAGAAAAGATCTTAGTTTTCCCTAATCTTGCCAATTCAGTGATAAATCCTTCCCTTTTTAAATCTTTGCTCCAAAGATTTGTGTTTGTTTATAACTCTCTAATGCACTTTCATATTTTGTTCATTATAATTAGCAGTAATATTTCTTATAACATTTCTAGATTTCTAAGTTATTGATATGTGAGAGCAAGTATCATAATTCATCTTTGAAGCCCTGCTCAGAACCTAACAGTGCTTTATACATAGCACTGGGTTACATAATCCATATTTACTTATTAGAGCTGGAAGAGTACCATAGTACTTTAAATTTTGTATAGTAAAATTCCTTAGACTTCATCTAGTGCAACCCTCTCAAATTATAAATGAGGAAACTGAGGTTCAGAAAGATGAACTAATTTGATCAAGGTCACACAATACTTTGCAATGAAAATTTTAAAAACCAGACTCTTTGACTTGAGACCCAGAAAACTTTCCACTCTAGCATGGTTGGATTCAAAATTAATGATTCTATCTACATTTGTATTATGCTTACACAACATGATACAGATCTTATTGGGAATGGTTCCAGTTTATCGCCATTATATATGATGCTTCCTGGTGGTTCTAAATAGATCCTATCAACTATTGTAAGGAAAAGTCTATTTATTCCTATACTCTCTAATGTTTTTAATAGAAATGGATATTGGATTTTATCAAATACTTTTTTTTGGCATCTATTGAGATCATATGGTTTTTGTTAATATGGTTATTGATATAGTCAATTATGTTAATTATTTTCCTAATATTGAACTACTCCTGCATTCCTGGTATAAATCCTACTTGGTTGTGTCTTATTATCCTGGGAATGATTTTCTGTAATCTCTTTGCTAATATTTTATTTAAGATTTTTGCATCAATATTCATTAGGGAGATTGGTCTATAATTTTCTTTCTCTGTTTTTGTCCTACCTGGTTTAGGTATCAGTACCACATTTGTATCATAAAAGGAATTTGGTAGGAGTCCTTTGTTCCCTATTTTTTCTAATAGTTTATAAAATATTGGAGATAATTATTCTTTAAATGTTTGGTAGAATTCAGATGTAAATCCATCTGGTTCTGGGGATTTTTATTAAGGAAGTTGATTAATAGATTGTTCTATTTTTTTTCTAAAATGGGACTATTTAAGTAATTTATTTCCTCTTCTGTTAATCGGGGCAATCTATATTTTTATAGATATTCCTCCATTTCACTTAGGTTATCAAATTTATTGGCATAAAGTTGGACAAGGTAACTCCTAATTATTGCTCTGTTTTCCTCTTCATTGAAGGAAAGTTCTCCCTTTTCATTTTTGAGACTAACAATTTGTTTTTCTAATCAAATTAATGAAAGGTTTATCTATTTTGTTTTTTTTCATAAAACCAACTTTAAGTTTTATTTATTAATTCTTTTTTTTTTACTT
Source organism: Antechinus flavipes (assembly GCF_016432865.1). NCBI lineage: Eukaryota > Metazoa > Chordata > Mammalia > Dasyuromorphia > Dasyuridae > Antechinus > Antechinus flavipes. The sequence goes on along the minus strand of NC_067399.1, from coordinate 305,371,104 downwards.
TAAATTTTATTAATCTCTTTTATTTTTAGATTTTCAAGTTTGGTATTTGTTTTTTTTTAATTTGTTCTTTTTCTATTTTTTAAATTACAATCCCATTTCATTGATTTTTTTCTTTATTATATGCAAGTAAGCATCTAGAAATATAAAATTTACCCTTATTCCTGTTTTGACTGAATCCCACAAATGTTGGTATGTTGTCTCATTATTGTCATTCTCTTGGATGAAATTATTAATTGTGGCTATGACTTAGGCCGAGATTATTTAGTTTCCAATTACTTTTTGGTATATTTTCTTTTGGCCTTATATTGCATGTGATTTTTATTATATCATGATCTGAAAAAAATGCATTTATTATTTCTGCCTTTCTGCATTTGATTTTGAGGTTTTTGTGCCCTAACATATGGTCAAATTTTGTATGAGTTCCATGAATGACTGAGTAAAAAGTAAACTCCTTTCTGTCTTCACTTAATTTTCTCCAAAGATCTATAATACCTAACTTTTCTAACATTCTTTCTTATTTATTTTGTGGTTCAATTTATCTAGTTCTGAGAGAGCAAAGTTGAGATCCCCCAATAGTATAGTTTTGCTGCTTTATTATCTATGGTATCCTTTAGTAATGTATAGTTTCCTTCCTTATTTCTTTTATTTAGATCTGTCTTTCCTATTCTTTGATCTGAGATCAGGATTGCTACTCCTGCTTTTTTTCTTCACCCAAAGCATAATATATTCTGCTCTAGCCCTTTACCTTTACTCTGTATGTATTACTATGCTTTAAATTTGTGTTTGTTGTAAACAACATATTGTAGGATTATGGCTTTTAATCTAGCCTGTTATCTGCTTGTTTTATGGGGAAGTTCATCCCATTTACATTCACAGTTAAAAATAACTAATCTGTATTTTCTGCCATCTTATTTACCCTAGGTTGTGCTTTTCTCTTTCCTATCCCCCTTCCTTCCTCCCCAGTATTTACTTTTGATCACCACCTCCCTCAAACAGTCCTCCCTTTTCACATCTTTCCCCTAATTCTTCTGTTTTACCTTCTATTAATCTGTCCCTTTCTTTTTTCCCTTTCCCTCCTATTCCCTATATTGCTGAGACATGTGATACCAGATATGTCTGATATTCTCTTTTAGAGCCAAATCTGATAGAGTAAGATTCACACAATGCTCATTCCCCTCCTTTCCTTCCCTCTATTATAATAGGTTTTCTTTGCCTTTTTGTGAGATGTAATTTTCCTTACCTCCTTTTTCTCTTCTTCCACTATGATCCCCTTTCCACCTCTCATTTCCTTTTCATATTATCATAATAAAATCAAATTATACTTGCATTCTTTAAGTATACGCATAACAGAAATATAGTTCTCAAGAGTTCTTTCCTTTTTATCTTTTTATGCTTCTGTTGAGTTCTGAGTTTGAAGATCAAATTTTTTTTCAGTTCTGGTCTTTTCATTAGAAATAGGTAAAATTCACCTTTATCATTGAATGTCCATCTTCTTCCCTGAAAGATAATGCTCATTTTAGCTGCATAGTTTATTCTTTCCTGTAATCCCAGTTCTTTTGCTTTTCAGAATATCAGATTCCAGGCCCTTTGATCCTTTACAGTGGAAACTGCTAGGTCCTAGGTAAACCTAATTGTAGCTCCTTGGTATTTAAATTGTTTCTTTATGGCTGCTTGCAATACCTTTTCCTTGGTATAATTGTTCTGAAATTTAGCCATGATATTTCTTGGGGATTTAATTTTACGATCTTCTTCAGGAGGCGATCAGTGGATTCTTTTGATGGCCAATTTACCTTCTGATTCTAAAATATCAGGGCAGTTTTCTTTTATGAATTGCTGTAAGATAATGTCTTTGTTCTTTTTTTTTTTCATCATAGCTTTCAGAAGCTCAATAATCCTCAGATTATCTCTCTTAGATCTATTTTCCAGGTCAGTTGTTTTTCCTATTTCCTATTTTCTTCTATTTTTTCATTTTTTTTTGTTTTGTTTGACTGATTCTTGAAGTCTTATTGAGTCATTCACTTCCATTTGTTGAATTTTAATTTTTAGCATATTAATTTTTCAATTACCTTTTTTAACTCCTTTTGCAATTGGCCAATTGATTTCTTTTTTGTTCATTGCATTCTTTTTCCATTTTTTTCCATTCCTTCTTGCAATGATCTCATTTAATTTCCCCATTTTTGTTCTAACTCTCATAAATATCTTTTATACAGTCTTCAGATAAAGCCTTGTGAAATGGGGACCAGCTCATGTCACTCTTTAGGGCGTCTTCTGGAGTTGCTTTGCCTTAGGAACCTCAGGATTTGAGGTCTGTTCTCTCTCTCCATAAAAGCTGTTTATGGTGAGAGTTCTAATTTGTGTTTTTTTTTTCTTTTCTTTTCTTTTCTTTTCTTTTCTTTTCTTTTCTTTTCTTTTCTTTTCTTTTCTTTTCTTTTCTTTTCTTTTCTTTTCTTTTCTTTTCTTTTCTTTTCTTTCTTTCTTTCTTTCTTTCTTTTTTTTTTTTTTTTAAGGCTTGAGGTCTATTCAATGCAAAGGAGCCACAGCTGCTTTAGCTTGTCCCGGGGCAGTTCTGCTGATTGAGTTCCAGTGTTGGGTAATGGCCACTAGGTCTGGTGTTCTTCCAGGGCTCAGTAGTTTACAAACAGTTTCTTTTACAAAAGGCAAATCTGCCAAACCAGCCATTTGCAACCCAGACAGAGTGGCCTTAGAGGCTTACAGAAGATTCCCAGATGTGTGGAAGCTACAACACTCTGACTCTGTTCTAGTTTTTTGCCTGGTCACCTATGTGGTGGTCTGGACTCAATAGACTGTCCCTCTGCCTGACTGAAACAGACCTGTTCTGAAGTTCTTCCAAGGTATCTTCTTCTATAAGTGTGTTGTACTGCAAATATTTGCAGATTCTTTGACTTCAAAACCCGTTTAGAGGTTTAATCTGCTGTTGGTTTAAGAGGTTATAGAAGGTTACAGATAGTGATGTCTGTTCTCTTCCATCTTGATTCAGCCCCCCGGAAGTCTCTGATTTAAGCAACTTTTAATGATTATAATTTTTAGATGAATTGTTAATTTGTATCAGTATGAGGTCGTTTCATATTGGGATTCCTTATAGCAACAAAATCACAAATCAGAGTTAACATATAACACATAACACAGAACAAAAGTATCAACAAAACAAATTTAAAAATAAAAGGAAGTCATTAAATTAATAATTCTCCCCAATCTTTCTACCATGGATTGCACTCCTGGATCTCCCAATTCTAACAGATGAACTTTCCCCTTTATCTTTTAATATCAAGTGAATGATCACCATGCTTCTTGTATACCTTAACTCCTGCTTCCCAGAACCCATTCATGTTCTGTCTTCTGTATTAGAGTATAAGCACTTTGAGGGAAGGAACTTTCTTAATTGCTTATACTTGTATTCCCAGAGATTAGAACAGTGCTAGCACATAGTAAATATTTAATAATGCTCTCTGTCTCTATCGCCTTTTGTCTCTCTTTGTCTCATTTCAGAGATGTAGAACTAAAAAGTACAAAAAGCAAAACAAAACAAAACCCAAACCTATTTGTCTCTTTGACCTTGATTTAACTAAGGAAAGAAAGAAGCCTCTACTGTATATTAACCTGCTGATTCTTAATGCACTGACTCCATTCACAAAATTATCTTCTTGCTTTTTTCAGATTTCCCTGTCACTTTCTTCAAATGGACCTAAAATCCTACCTTTTTTCAAGAAGTTTTGGATATTACAGTTTAATGCAAATACCTCATCTCTGAGATTATTGTATGATACAGAGATAAGCATACTTGCAGTTGTCCATGTGAATACACACATATATGTATAATATATGCATAATTAATTAATAATATTAATTAATGCATACTTAATATGCATAAGTGTATGTGTCTATGCTACATATATTTTATGGGTAAACCCTTATGTGAACATTCAGAAATGTGTACAGATATGCACATCTGAATATAAACATTCTATGCAGGACAGTACACACCATATAGCATATATATTTCTGTACACATTTGTATTACATATATTCAAACAAGCATGAACATGCATCATGAAAACATATAAATTAGATATTTATAAATACATGTATGTTATGTTTTAGATGTACATTTTGTTTGTATCTAGCTATTCATGTAGTTTATCTCTATTATATTATTGTCACAAGAGATTGTGATCTCTTTGAGAACAGGATTTATTTTTGTCTCTTTTTGTATCCCCAAAACTTAAAATAGTATCTGATACATAGGAAGTAGTTAATAAATACTTATTGACTTGATTGCCACACTGAATATTTTGAAAATTTTAACTCAATTATTTTAATTATCAATCTGTGCTGCCCTTATTCTATTGCTGATATGGGTTCTTGGAGGAATTATGTCTCTCCACAATATTTTCTGAAGTTTATAGGAGATCAGTAACTCTCATTAACAATTCTGCCTTAAAATAAAACCAAATAAAGTAAAATCTAAAACCTCATTTCCAGCTTCATATCTGTGCTTCTGTCTGATGACACATATAAATTTTATTTAGATAGAGAAAAACTCTCAGGATGCCCTGAAGAAAAGAATGCTATCAGACTAAAAGGCAAAACCCTACAGCCTGGAGACAATGGATAATAATTGTCTATCACAAAATAATTATGCCAGGAATAAAAAGGGATAGAGAATGGGTCCATGTCTGGTATAAGGACACTTGTACCTTGGAAAATATTTTATGTGTGTAAATTTAATTCTGTATCTTGGGACTGTCTCCTTGGGTGGAAGCCCAGTTTGAATGCCTAGAATAATAGGTTCTGTCAACAAAATCAGAAATACATGCCAAAGTGCTTTTTTTTCCTAAAGCATACTTCCTATCATGACATTCCTCTGTTCTTTAAAGTTCAGTGTTTCATCGTGTCCAGATTGCCATCAAATTGTGTCTTGCAAACAGTAGGAACTTGAAAAATGCTACTGAATTATATGCAGGTCTTCTTGACACATAGTAACTAATCAGTACCATGAGATTTCAAAACCTAGCAGGCAACACTATTAAAATTGTGTTATTTCTATATCATGTAAACTATAGTTTTTATTTCCTTAGAATATCTTTAGACTTTTCAGTATTGAATACAACAATCTGAATACAGGAGGCACTTGTTCAGTGATTTGAAAGCATCACTAAGAGAATGTTAGCAATAAAAATTAATTTTAAAAAAAAGATTCTGCATATTAAAGCATACAGAGACCATGAAAAGCACTAAAGAATTTCCTAAATAAAATCTAGAATATAAAATATATTGTTCAGTTTCTGGGCAGAGTTATTATTGTCCAAATGTAATGAATGCACAAGATGATATGCATATACAATACTGTTGTCCACATTTTCATTCCTAGTCTGCTCTTGACTTTCCCAATTTTTTCAGTTCTAATGCAGTAGCTTTTTCACCAAAGAAATTCCTCTTCTGTGGCGGCTAATTGGTGTAGTGGATAGAGCACCAGCCCTGAAGTCAAGAGGACCTGAGTTCAAATCTGATACTTTACATTAATAGCCAGCACCTCCTGGCTGTGTGACCCTGAACAAGTCACTTAACCCCAATTGCCTCAGGGAAAAAGAAAGAAAAAAGAAATGCCTCTTCTGTGGTCCCTTCTTTTTATAAATTAGTTTCTTCCCTAAAATAGTATTTAAAGAAGTGCCCAAGCACCATACTCACTTTTCTACTGGCCCTACTCCTCATTCACTAGAATTTTCCACCTTTCCCCAAACTAAAAATCATGCTATTCTTTATGTATTATATACTTCCATTAGAATATAAGTTCCTCGAAGAAAACTGTCATTTTTTCTTATTTGCATTCATATTCACAGTGCTTGACATATCATTAATATTTGACAAAATACCTATCATTTATCTTCCCCAATTCCTTAAACAATGTTGTTGTGGTTACTATTGTTTAATCATTTTTCAGTCATTTTTGACACTTCCTGTTCCCATATGGGATTTTCTTGGCAAAAATTCCAGCATGATTTGCTATTTCCTTTTTCAGCCCATTTTTATAGATGAGCAAACTGATGCTAATCGGGTGGAGTATCTCAACTAGAGTCATAGTAAGTGTGTAAGGCCAAATTTGAACTTAGAAAGAAGAGTCTTCCCAACATTATATCCAACACTGTCCACTGTGTCACACAACTGTCAGACTTTGAATATTGTCTATTCTATCTTCATAATGCTTTATCAACTTGTGTAATTCTTTCTTACTTTCTTCTTGAAAGAAGTATTTGTCAAACTGAAAAGAAATCTTTGGCTGGCTTATACGCTGTTGCCTTTTTTAAACTTCTAAATTCTTAAAACTATATTATCTTTGACTATATCTACCTTTATAGTGAAAGTCATTGAGTTTCAGTGTAATTTTGATGTGATTTAGCTGAATTTACCACTTTTTTCATAGAACTTATCTCCCAATAGTTCCTATAAGAGATTAGAGTGTATGCACACACACATCACTTCGTAGTAAATAGTTTTTTTTTTTTTTTTTGGGGGGGGAGTGTGTGTATGTGGTAGTCATTTTTATTATGTTCATTATCAATATTACAAGTCAGGATGATCATTTTCCATGAAATGGTATTCTTGTTGCCTTTGAGGTCATAAAGAGAGCCTAAATTTTGATTTCCAACCAGTGAGTTAGTTGAAAGTTTGTTATGTCTTCTATATTCTTTCATTGTGAGAATATTGTGTTGACTAATTCTCTTTAAAAAGCTATCATGTTGTTTGCCTTTATAGAAACATCCTAAATTGATGATGCCTTCTGTTAAGTATTGATGTGTGAACTAAAACTATGTAATCCTTTGTATTCTCTGTCCCCTTTCTAATGATTCTGTCACAGTTATTGCAAATATGGAAGAAGGCTTTTTTGTTATTTAGTTGTTTCAAATCATATCCGACTCTTTATGACCTCATTTGGGGTTTTTTTTTGGCAAAGCTACCAAGAAGTTTGCCATTTCCTTCTTAAGCTCATTTTATAGGCAAGGAACTGAGGCAAATAGGGCCATATAACTTGCTCAGTGTCACACAGCTAGTAAATGTCTAAAGTCAGATTTGAATTCAAGAAAATGAATTTTCCTCATTCAGGACCTGGGACTCTATTTAGTGTGCCACCTAGTGACCCTGGAAGAAGGGTATATAGATCTAACACCTATTTTTATAGTTTTCTTTATTTCATGGATTTCCATGAACCAGAAATACTTCATCTACTATCTATCAGAAATTAATTTTTCCATACATATGTGCACTAGCTTTAAATAGTAGGCTCACTTTGGTTACTACAACCATATTTAAGTATTTTATATCAGGGGTAGAACAACACTGGATTTTATAATTTATTGACATATTTGGAGAACCTCAGATCATTTCTAAACCAGATAAATATAACTTCCATGCAATTCAATCAGGAAAATATTACATGATTCACTGAGATTTCAGAAAAAAAATTCAAGTTTCTTAAGTTGTCTGAGTAGTCTAGTGGATAGTTATTTGGATTTGGAATCATGAAAACTTTTGTTCATGTATTTTCCTCTGGCACTTACTAAATATGTGGTCATGTACAAGATGATTAATCTCTTTGGGTTTCAAATTCCTCATCTGTAAAGTGAGTGTAATAATAATACTTCAAAAGTCTGTTATGATGCTCAAATGAGAAAATGTATTTTAAGTGTTTTGCAAACTTCAAAGAGCTACATAAATGTCAGTTCTTAGTATGATTGTTACTTTTGTGGACAAGTCATATTTGGAATTGAATGAATGGCCACACTCAGAAAGTAAACATTAATAAGTCAGTGTCAACTTGTTGGCAGGTGTTAAGGTAAGTGTCCCAGAAATTTTTCTTTACTTTGGTGCTGTTTAACATTTTTATGAATTACTTTTCTAGTATAGTATAGTATAGAGGTGGAGTTGGAGACAAGCTAACATTGTATAGGTAAATTGAGATACAAAAGTATTTAATAGACAGATAATCAGCTGGTTCTAGTATGATAAAATATAATAAAAGTTTATGTAAATGCCCTACTTGGTCTCAAATGATCAATATTAAAAGTTCATAATCTCACAGGCTCACAAAAGACAAAGGGACTATGGCTAGACAACAGAATGCATGGAAAAATTATGGAGGTTTTAGCATATTGCAATCTGAGCATAAGTCAATAATGATAGTCATAAAAGATAATGTGATGTAAAAGCACATTCAAAAGAGCAAAATATCCAAAACAAAGGGAGATAATTATTTCACTTTACCCTTTCTTGTTCTAAATACACATTGTATGTTTGCATTAAATTTTGTGTTCTATATTTTCCATGTGCTGAGGCATGGAATATTTTCAGAGTGGGAACTAACAACAATGAGAGACCTGGAGACCTGTCATAAAAAGATTGGTTGAAGGAGCTACGCTGCTTAACTTAGTTAACTTAGTTTTTCTTCATGAGAAAATGATAGATAATAAGAATTTGAAAGAAGTTATTTATGTTGATCCCTGAGGGCAGAACTAGAAATAGAGGTAGAAACTGAAGAAAAATAAATTTAGTATCAAAGTACAGTTGGAGACAATCAATGGAATATGCTGCCTTCAGAACATTACTTTGAATTGTAGTTTTTAGAATCCTTGGATTCCCTAAGATTATTTTAGGGTATAAATGAAGTCAAAATTATTTTTTTAATAATACTGACATTATTTACTTATTTTTCCCTTTTCCAATTACATTTTCATGTGTGTTCCTATTTTCTTCTTATAATTTTAAAAAATCACAAAAGATTGAATACACAATCACATAGGAGAATTCAGTTGTATTCTAATAAACAAAACATTAAAAGGCATAAAAATATATAAAACAATGCCACTTTTCTCAATTTGTGTTTTGGAAAATATAAGTATTTTTTCACAAAATGCTATTAATGTTTACTGTTACTTAAATGAAATATAAATTTAAATATTTCTGTTCTAAAAGGCATAAAAATATATAAAACAATGCCACTTTTCTCAGTTTTTGTTTTGGAAAATATAAGTATTTTTTCACAAAATCCTATTAATGTTTACTGTTACTTAAATGAAATATAATTTTAAATATTTCTGTTCTAAACTCTAACATAGCCAATATCTAAAGATTTAATCCATATGAACCAAGTTTTTTGGTGTCTTCAATAATATTTAATAATGTGAAGGGGTCATGAGGCAAAAATTTTGCCTGCTGCCTCTAAAGATAATGAATTACTTTTCACTATGTTCTCCAAGCTAAGGCTCAGTGACTATGCTGAGATTTATAGAAGTTACTTCTATACAAAGACTGATTAGACTAAATGGCCTTTCAGGTAACTTATGATTATCTGATTCAGTGAATTCCAGGTATCTATTATAGAGAAAATAATCCTATTTGTTCTCCATCTAAATCAGGCTTAAGTTACAAAAATTGGTCTCATTTGAACTACATACATTGGCAGCCATGTCAAAGAGATGTAATTTGTTGTCTGGGAAGCATGACAATCTTTTTTTGCAACTTAACTGCAAACAGTGGAAGAATTCTTTGTGAAACTGACACTGAAGAGATATTTTGAGTGGCTGTAACAAAGACTGAAAAAGAGAACTGAAGTTCAAATTGTCTTCACGTCAGATTAGAGTGTTCAGCATTTGTAATGCTCAGTACTGAGAAACAATGCACCAAGATATGCTTCAGGCTTCCTCTTTATGTTCCCACAATACCAATTAACAGCACTGCAGTAACTTTCTCATCAGATCACTTCTGGAGTAGTTTTTGCCAGCAGCGAGAACTTTGTTGTGTTTGTGGTTCAGCTAATAGAAAACCTTTTTCTTGTATCACATCCTGGATATTAAGGAGTACCTTGCTATAATTTGTTACAGCCTTTAAGGTTATGAGAACAACCACACATAATCCAGAAGAAACCTGATGTAGGGGGAATGATCACTGACTTTGAAAATCAGAACACTTTAGTTTAGATCTCATCTCTGTTACTATTTTATCCCTGGGAAAACAAGCAAGTTAATAATTACTGAAACTAAGAGTTTTCTCTCATCAATAAAATGAGAATAAGAAGAATTGGACTATTTCATCTAGCATTAATAGTGATGATGCTAATTAATTCAAAATTTCTTACTTTAAGGTTTGCAAAATTTATATGCTTTTAAATTTATAAAGTTTATATACTTTGTAAAGTTTACAAAGGATTACAAAATAAACCATTTTGCAAATCACAATAGCTAATGCCCCAATTATCATTACTATTATTCACTTATAGAGTCATCTTCAAACTATAAGATAGCATTTTAACAATCAAAAGGATTTTAAAGATCACCAATTATAATCCCTAGACTCATTTTATTAAAATGTGGTAAAATTTGTGGTTATATTTGGAACACCAGGTAGCTTCTCACTCTTAAAATATTTTATTTCATTTAATTGTTAGTTATTCTTTAATTTCAATTCACCATGACTTTATTGAGTACTTATTGTGTAAAGGGAACTATTCCTTTTCATAAAGTATATTACTGTGGAAGGGAATAACATCAAAGGGATATTAGTAAGGATAACTTAGTTATCAGATTTTTAACCGGTAGGTAGAAAATAACATTTTTAATAACTAAGGAATTATGAAGCATGAATAAAGTGGATATAGGACATGGAAGAAAGGTAAAGAGAGAGAGATATTGGGAGGGAATCACAGATTATTGCCTATCTCCATTTGCATTTATTAAAACTCTTTTTCCTCTTGCTACTTGATTGCTCCTCAATATCTACTTAATAAAATTTTCTAATTCTTTAAAGCCTCATCAGAAATTATCTATGTATTCCTGAGTCTATCCCATCATGTTAACTATACCATTTTTTTCAGATGTATTTAACACACTTATATTATTTTTTTTTTACAAATACACTTTATTCATTTGTTATGCAGCATGGTGTAATGATAGAGCACTGTACTTGGAGTTAGAGTTCTGGGCTCAATAATATTGAAGATACTCCTTGAATGCTTCTGTATGACCTCTTTGTCCCATTGTTTCCTTAGCTGTCAACATATAATATATTTTTCATGTCTAAATCTATATTCCCATAAATTTTACTCATGCCTTTGCTTTTACATGGCATTAAAGCCCTGAAATATCTTTACCACCTAATATAGATCTCTTTCTTGCAATAACAGCAACAACCTTACAGAATTACCAAATCGGACAGTGAGGTGAGATTTCCGCCTTACTACCAAACAGAAAAGTATGTTGCATCACTATATCTCTTCTTCTAGGCTAAGACTGGTTATTTATCTATCCATTTAATATTTTTGTTGCTAGGTTAAAATTTTCTTGAGTTTAAAAGCCTCAAGATTGATCCCAAGATATACTTTTCAATCTCTACAATGATACCTTGCTTGTAGAAGGTATTTAACACTTATCATTGAAGATATCAAGAAAAAAATCTGAGTGTATGCATTTATTACATTGAGGAACAAATCCAATATATGAAATCACACTTACCCACCCCTGAACAATTTCCCAACTATGAAAAGTTTCACCTAGCTATAACTTGGAAAGTATTTGGTGACTAAATCACATTAAATTGGATATAGAAATTATCACCTTTATCATAATATGTGTAGGAAGCTTTATAAACTGTAAAATTCAAGATAAATATCAGCTATCTTTATCATCAATATAGTTGATTACAAATAGATATTCAATAGTATCTTCTAGACAACTAAGTTATGGAATTGATAAAACATTAGATTTGGAATCAGAAAGACCCAAACTCAAATCCAGCTTCAGATATTTACTAGCTATGTGATCATAAGTAAGTCAAATAATCTATTTGCCTATTTAGCATCTATAAAATGAAAATAAAAGAGAAGCTTAATTTGTGATTTCATATATCTTTCTCACTTGTCCCTAGTGAAAGTAGACATTTAGATATCTAAAATGACTAAACTTTGTTGTGTTTAAACTTGGAAAAGTAATCAATCATCAATAGCATTTATTACGTACTATTTACCAAGAGCTGCTAATTCATGTAGTGGATGGAATGGTGGGCCTAAAGACAGAAAGACTTATCTTTATGAGTTCAAATCCACCTTCAAATACTAGCTCTGTAAAAAGTCACTTACTGTGACAAGTGAGTAGCGAGTCACTTAGCCCTGTTTGACTCACTTTTCTCATCTATAAAATGATCTGCAGAAGGAACTTGAAAGGATCCCAGTGTCTTTACCAAGAAAACTCAAAATAGGGTCCTGAAGAATTGAAATACAATGCAATTGAAATACAATATTTTAAGCACTAGGGATCCAAATACATAGAATGAAATGTTCTCCAGTCTCAAAAAACCCTACACTTTATTATAATACTGGCGATGTCCCATGTCTGAAATTCTTCCTTCTTGTCCTTGGACCCAAACTCCCCTTGCCTTTTTTCAAGTCTCATCTATTATTCTTACTCAGTTATTTGCTTCAAGATTACCTCCAATTTATCTTTTATACATCATATATATTCATATACTTGTTCACATGTCATTGCCCCAATTAGAGATCAGGGACTGTTTTTACTTTTTTCTCTTTTTTGTGTCTCCATTCCTTAACATAATATCTAACACATAGTAGATATTTAATAAATGCTAATTGACTAATTAAAGGGTGGCAATAAATACATGTATAAATATATAGAGATTGGGCACTAGTCTTCACAGAACTATCTTTTCCTCTTATTTATGGTTCCTTCAATGTTCATTATTTTCATTTTTGAAGATTTTACTTATTTAATCAGAAAGGCAAAATTTATTGAAAGATACTAACAAGATCAATAATAATAAGAGCAATTTGATTTACATAATGCTTTCAGAGTATGTAAAGTATTTTATATTCTATGTCAGCTTCAAAGACATTTAGTTAAATATTTTGCTGATAATGCTGTTTAGAAAAAATATTTTTTTACTCTCACATCTCTCCACAATATAAAGCATCTGCTCTAGTTCAACCTCTTACATTCCAATCAAAACCTGCTCTTAGTTATCCTTCCATTGTAAAAGATTTCATAAACTCAGCCATATTTCAACAATGTGTGATTTCATTGGTGTGGTTGCTCCCATCACTGACACACATGGAAACCCCTTTAAAACTTAGTATATGATCTTTGTGGGTTTTTTGGCCCCAAATTCCATTACTCTGTGGCCAAACTACACATGATTTCTAGACTTTTCCTTTGAAGATAACATGGAGTGAATCACTAGATATGTATTCTATATGTTTCAAACTAGACAGGACTGGTCAAAAAGTGTTCTCTATGATATCCTATGAGAAACCATGATGACTTCTATGAAATGATGAAGCTCTGAAGTTGTTGCTCATCCTTTGGGTTTCAAAGAGGACCAATAACAGGATAATTTCTTTTTTTAAAATTTTTAAATTCTATTAAAGCTTTTTATTTACAAAACATATGCACGGGTAATTTTTCAACATTGACCTTGCAATCACTTTTGTTCCAAATTTTCCCCTCCTTCCCCTTATTTCCTCCCCTAGATACATGTTAAAATATATGTTAAATTCAATATATGTATACAGTTATATAGTTATCTTGCTGCACAAGAAAAATTATATCAAGAAGGAAAAAAAACTGAGAAAGAAAACAAAATGCAAGTAAACAACAATAGAAAGAATGAAAATGCTATGTTGTGGTTCATACAATTCCCACAGTCCTCTCTCTGGGTATAGATGGCTCTCTTCATAACTAAACAATTGGAACTGGTTTGAATGATCTCATTGTGGAAGAGAGCCATGTTCATTAGAATTGATCATCATATATTCTTGTTGTTGCCATGTATAATGATCTCCTGATTCTGCTCATTTCATTTAGCATCAGTTCATGTAAATCTCTCCAGGCCTCTCTGAAATCATCCTTCTGGTCGTTTCTTACAGAACACTAATATTCCATAACATTCATATACCATAATTTATTCAGTCATTCTCCAATTGATGGGCATCCACTCAGTTTCCAGTTTTTGGCCACTGGATGTGGGCTGCCACAAACATTCTTGCACACATGGGTCCCTTTTTTTCCCTTTAAGATCTTTTGGCATATAAGCCCAGTGGAAACACTGCTAGATCAAAGGTTATGCATTTTGACAACTTTTTGACCATAGTTCCAAATGGCTCTCTAGAATGGTTGGATCCATTCACAATTCCACCAACTCCTCCAACATTTGTCATTATTTTTTCCTGTCATCTTAGCCAATCTGAGATGTGTACAGTGGTATATCAGAGTTATCTTAATTTGCATTTCTCTGTTCAATAGTGATTTAGAGCACCTTTTCATATAACTAGAAATGGTTTAACTTTCTTCATCTAAAAATAGTCTGTTCATAGCCTTTGGCCATTTTGTCAACACAAAATGATTTGCATCTTACTTAGATTTAAGTGAAGCAGAGTTGTATGAAGTCATCAACTTCACTCTATCTTCCAGGCTCATCAAAGTCCAGTGGAAAGACAAATTTCAAGTTGATTGGGTATGTCCAAGGAAACATTGGATGACTTGGGTGTCTTCTCTGTCTTATCAAACTCTAAGCATGACATAGACCCTTCTTCAGCTGTTTTCATGGCCATTGAAATAAATTGTTTTTAACTATTCATTCTGCCCAAAGTTTTCATAGAAGTAGATATTATTCAAACTCACCACTGAAGTTTGAGACCTATAGGTGGCTCTCAATCTGGAAGAGTCTGTTTGCCAATATGACTTATCAGAGTATAGTCACTGCACATACTACAGTTTTTTGGAGACACATGAGAAAAGAGTGACTGTGGACAGCAAAAAAGGAGCAGCTTGAAAAAAGACTTGGCAAACCCTCACACCAGAGGAGCTAATCCTTCCTTAGTACATTATATATTCCAGCATTTAAGTAAGAGAAAGTACATCATGCACATTTGTCAATGAAAAATCAATTGTTTAGCATATTTCCCATCTCAAGGTCATTTTCATATTTAAAAGAGCCCTTAGTTTATAAACTGTGTCATCAAACTAATGAAACCAAGGCAGCTGAGCTGGGAGACTAAGGGATGAATTGGGAACTAGAAAGATAAATGGCAAATAGCTGCCAGGTATAATATAGGTCTGATTTAACCTTTAACACAATGAGGTTTGATCAAAATAAAATAAAAAATTTGAAGCATGTTATCACTACAGTTCCTTCCAGCTTTAATATTTCTTGAGTCTAGAGTCTAACATAGAATAAAGTAAGAGAAAGTTACAGAGAGGATTAATGATTTGATGGGGGAGGGATCAAAAACCTAGATGATTGACTAGAACTTTTTTTTGAAATATTTATTTCTTCTAAATCAATAAACAAAAAACAGAACCTAATCTAATGAAGAAAGGAGTCACATAATTAACAGTATCTCTTAGAAAACTAAGAACCAATATTCCAAAAAATAGATACACTTCCTTTCTTTTAAGTGGTTTAACTATTACCGTTGCAATTTTTACCTAATTCACTTTCTTAATAAACCCTCTCTTCTTAACAGAGAACCAAACCTAGAATCAGTTATCATAAAGTCTGAATTCATATGATCCTAATTGTAAAGGACACAACTCCTACAACTCTAAATCCCATTTGCCCAAAGGTGAATATTCTTTCTCAATCACCTTCCCTGGTTCATCTTCTTGCATTCATATTCTATTTGTGGATATTCTTAGATATTCTGAACTCATAGTTCATTTTTCTCTGTTTATTGTCTACATGGGTGATCATAATAGTTTATATGGTTTCAGTTAATCACCTCTATCCAAATGACTCCTAGCATACATTCTATACATTGCTACCTCTTTTTGTGCTTCCTACATCATATCTTTTAGTTCAGGCCATCTGTATTTTTCTCCTAGAATATTGAAATGGCTTACTAAATGGTTTACAAATCCCAAATTTCTGCTCACTCCAATCCATCTTCCAAATCTAGGGATCCAGCAAAATGATTTTCCTTAAGCTTAAACCTGACCATTTCCCTCTTCTATGCATTTTAGTGTTTCCCTATAACTGTAGGATGAAATACAAAGTTCTAGATTTGGTTTTATAAATTTTTACAATGTGTCCGCAACATCTCCAGTCCAGGGGAAAAGAGTACTAGTTTTGGAAACACAAAGACCTGGATTCAAATTCTGCCTGTGACATTTAATATCTGAATAATCTTGTATAAGTCCCCTAATTTCAAAGTGGTTAGGTTTGCTGTTCGATGGGGTCCCTTTTAGATTTATTATCCTATCTTTTCAGCTTCATTATACATTGTTCCTTTTTTCCATATTCAATGATCCAGCCAAATTGCCCTTTTTTTTCCACACTTAACCCACTATGTACCCTCTTTCAACTCTTGTATTTTTGTAAATACTTAAGTCTCTCTTTTTTTAAATGAACTCCCTCCTTAAAGAATCTCTTTCTTCAAGATGCAGATCAATTACTACCTTTTTTATATAGATATTTTCCTGATCTCCCAACTGTTAGTGATCTCCCTAAATATTTTTGTGTTGTTTTTGTTGTTATTGTTGTTCTGGTATTATTAAATACATAGGATATTTTAAAAATTTCAATGTAGTTTTGTTTTATTCATTCCCAACATATAATCATGATAAACTTGTAAAACATATTGAAAGTTGATTAAATTAAATTCTCTAATTACTTATTTTTATAAAATTTAAATATATTCTAACTTAATTTTAACAAGACAGGACAGCCTGTCATTGTTCATTATATATATATGATAATTCCTGAATGTCACTACCTCAGATCAGTGAATTGGTAGAGGAAGTCTTCTTGTTTGGCTACCCCAGTCACCCAATCTATTTCTATATGACACTTTCTTATGGGGTCATATCAAAGCTGTCATTCTTTCATCAAAATCTCATTCTTTGGATAATCTGAAGGCTAGGATTAAAAGGCAATTCTTTCATTCACCGAGAAGCAGCTGATGTAAGTTTCTACAAAGTTTGAAAATTGAATAGCATTATATCTAGCAAAAGATGGTGGTTATGTTTGAATTTTAATAAAGAACATATCAATATTTTTTAAAAATATAAATAATTAACCTTTCAGATCATATTTTTCTAAGTTTTCTAGGTTCTGAGTAATTTTGTAATTTGAGTAATTTTACTTCTAAAGTTCTTCAAATTTAATATTGTACTAAAACTTTTGCTATAACTTATATTAAATTATGTTCATGTTGTTTGCTCATATAGAGGATTGTAGCTTTCTTTCTTTTTTTTTTTTATACTCCCCTCAGCCAATCACATAGTGGGTACTAACAAGGCATAATAATAATAATAATACCTGCTCTGCAATTTGCAATTCCCAGAGCTATGCCACAGGCATTGAAAATTTAAATGACTTTCTCAGAGTTACATATTCAATATGTATCAGAGGCAAGATTTGAACTAAGGGTTTCCTAAATTTCAGAATGAAGCTCAATGTCCAATATACACTTTACAAGAATAGAATTAATGAATAAAATAAAATTAATGCATTAGAAAGACATTAAAAAGTGCCCAAAGAATTGCAAGTAGAAATATAGGCCTAATAGCTGAAAGCTCTGGTGGTCATATATAGGCTTGGCTTAAAAAAAAAAAAAAATTGATGGGAAGAGAAGAAAGGAGGATGTTCCAGGCACTGAATAGTCTAGGCAAAAGGGCATAAAGTTCAGAAATGCTAGGGAGTACTGGAAATTAAAGGTTGAAGCTGGAACATAGAGTACAATGTTCCTAGCATTAAAACTAAATAAGTTTTATAATATTAAAGTAAATGATGCTAAAAGTATTAAAACTTGATGATAGGATCTGCATCATTTTTTTTTCCTTTTCACTATCCCCAGATCCCAGCATAGTGTTTCACAAGAAGCATTTAATGCATGTTTAATTTAATTGAGTTGCTTGATACAGCAAACCTTGCATCTTTTATTATAGAGTTTAATTAATGTTTTTTTTAATAAATTGGATTCCTTGAATAGTTTAGTAGTTGTTTTAGAAATCCAAAATATTCTATATTTCCTGAGAGGCCTTTAAAAATTAATGACAATATTTATATGATGACTGAAAATAATTAGCATTATACTAAACCCTTCTTTGAGAAAGGTCAGTGTTATTCCCATGTTTTATTGTTAAACTGAAGAACCAAGCATCTCTTAGGATTCTCAAACAGTGACATGGCTGAGTTCTGGATGACTTGATAAGTGGAAACAATCTAATGAATTTGTGCATCAGGTCTTTCAGGACCATCAGGCAACCTGAACGCACTATATTTTTGCATTAAAGATCATAATTTGTCAATGATTCCTATATAAAGCCAGGTCATATATCATCTTTATTCACAAAGCAAACCATATTTCACAAGCTATTAAGTTAAACTGCCAGAAGACAGACAAATTATTTTGATAATTTACAATCATCAATGGAGAGTGGGAAGGAAGAAAAGCAGAAAGCACCAAAGATATCCTGCCAGGGATTTTGCAGAATGATCATTTAGTGATGTTTGTGGATACTTTGTAATTCCTAAGTTCAGAAAACTTAGATTAATATATAGTTCAGGTAGAAAAAAGATAATCTTCAGGAAAATGCAAATCTCTGTTTTCAAAATTCTTTCATCCAGGCCAAAAAGAAAAAAAAAGAATGTGGAAAGGTTCTTTGAAATGTTATTATATAGCTCTCTCTTCTCTCTCTCTCTCTCTCTCTCTCTCTCTCTCTCTCTCTCTCTCTCTCTTTCTCTCTCCCCTGTCTCCTTTTCTGTCTCTCTCTGCTTCCAACAGAGTTAGACAGAAAGAGAGACAAAGGAAAAGAGACAGAGATAGAAACAAAGAGAAAATATACATTAAGGGATTTCTTTGTATCAATCACTAATGCTAAATGTTGGGAATATGTATTTATAGTCAAGCAAGAAGGTAAGAAAGTCCTTACCTTCAAGAAGAGAAAATAACATAAAAAGGAGAGCTAGAGAAGAAAATGAATGTAAGTTAAAACAGTGTGGATTTGGTTGGGAAATAATATGAAGTCCTGATTCTGGACAAAATAAGGCAAAAGCTCTCCTTTTAGAATTCCCAGCTTAACAGGACCTTGAGTAGAGTTCAAGTTTTCAGCGGAAAGTCTGAGCGTAATTAGAGGTCATGGCCAAAGAGATTGATATGGGGAATAATGTAGAGAGCTGGGTAAGATAAGGATTAAGTTCATGTATCACAGTCCAGCTTTCCAGAATTAGAGTTCAAAGTTCTGATGCAGGGTTGATGTGGGTGATAAAGGAAACTAAGTCCCAGAGGTAACAATGTTTTCCCCACGATCACAGAGACTGTTAGTAGCAGCAGTGGAATTTAAATTCAGGTCTCCTAAATACTTGTTTTGTTCTCAATCTTTCATTTTGTATTACCAATTTGGTCAAATCTAGAATTTTACAAAGCAGGAGATTTGGGGTTATTAAAGAGCCATAGGGTCAACCAACACTTCTAAAAGAAATTGCAAAAATGGGTTATAATACTCCTTTAATTTCTTTTACTTACTCCAAAAATATGTCAAATAAAAAAAAATCTTCCATTTTCTTCAAGTACTCATACATAGACAAAACAATTCACTTCTCAAGAACTAAGTACTTAGCCTTTAGGTGTGAGTTTTAGGTTGAGAAGGCAGAGAAAAGTTAAAAACAGGTGAATAAGGAAGAATAAGAAATCCTATGGATTTTAGAATTGTTGGTGTTTAAGATTAACATTGTTATAATATTGGAATTCCTTATCAGGGTCTGCCCCTTATAATTTTCCATGTTTTTTTTTTTTTTTTTTCTTCCTTGTAGCTTTATAAAGCCTTCTTAATCCCATTACAGAGAACCCATCTCAGGATCACAGATTTTCAGAGTTGGAAAGGGCTATCTAATCCAATACCTTCCTAAACAAGAATGCCTTTTCATCAAATTTTGCAAGTGATTTAGTCAAATCTTAGCTTAAATGTGTCTGTTGGGATAATACCCACAACTTCCCTACACATCCTATTCTATTCTTAAATACTTATACATTAAGTACTTAAAACTAGATATTTCTAGAAGAAATGAAAACAAAGGAAGAATTAATATTTCATTAGCAAATTATTGTACTATCTATTTATATATGAACATGTTAAATTGTTTATGTTTAAAAGGAGACAATCATCTGAAATGGTTGCTTTCTACTTTGATAGAATTGATGGGAACTAAATTTCCACTAATAAAACCTTTGAGAATCAAGGGTCACCTCTGTATTAAAATTTGATAATCAAGTATCTTTTTTGAAATATTATTATTATTATAAAAGTAAATTATATATGTATGTATCTATATACATGTACACACATGTAAATATATAATATAAAAGGTATATATCTACATAACAATAGACTATAGTTTTTTTTTGAAATTCATAAGTAGCTATATATCTGGCACTATGGCAAATAGGGAGGGAGTCTAGCATTACTTTAATGTTTTCATCACTTCGAAGAAATAATATTAATTTTTTATTTTTATTCTCTGTTCTCTAAAATACATTGTTTCTTTTTATTTCCTTTTTCCTATTATTAAAAGTTAGCTTTTGCAACAGAACTCTCCATTTAAAAGCCTAAACTATATATCATAGCAAGTATTGAATTTTCCTGCTAAGTACAATATACTATATATCAAATCCCTCCCTGTCCCTATTTGTAATCAATTGCAAATTGTAGTATCTTAGAATCAAGAAAGGCATTAAAGACCTTCAAGTCTGGCATTCTCATTATATAGAGAACTGAACTTATACTTATTAAGATGTGGATTTTAATTCTTCAGTCACTTAATAGTTGTGTGACCCTAGGAAAGTCATTTGACTTCCCTTAGCCTCAGTTTCCTTGTCTTTAAAATGATGGTGATAATCTATCCCTTAGAGCTTTTGCAAGATAAGATAGGTAAAGTGCTTTGCAAACTTAAAGGTAAATAAATGTTAATTATTATTATCATTATCATTACTATCATCATTTTTATCATTATTATTAGTAACATGATAAATTGCAAATGAATAGGTAGAAGAGAAAGTTAGCTATGATTTGAGGCCAATTATTCAAAAATTTATTCATTACAGGTCTTTATTTTATCTGACAAGTCACCAATAGAAATTCATTCCTTTGGATTAAATTACTTTTAATTTATCATTCTGTCTTCATTATGTCCCTGGATTGACCTATTACTAATATTTTATCTAGAATTATTGTTTAAATTATTAGCTGAATATACACAGTTATGAAGCATTGAATGTAAAATCATAGATCCTAAATTAATTCTAGCCTTCGACTCTGAATTTCATTAATCTTGGCTATTACAATCCTGGGCTTCAGGTTACACATATGTATATGAAGACATTGGGCTAGGTGGCCTATGAGGTTACTATAATTCTCTGATTCTATAATGGGAAGAAAAGAGAAAAAAACAGCTCCCAAGGACTACAGACTTTGGTATTACATGGCAACTAGTGGCATTAAAGTAATAGATGGAGAGGTAGGAAAAGTAGAAGTGAATAGAAAGAAAAGAGGAAGAAAATGTTTGTCTCTTCCTACCTAGCAGCTCAAAATTCCCATGATAAAAGACTGAGCTCTTAGCCCTAACCAAAAAACAAAGTTTTTTGTTTTTTTTTTACATATTCTATAATGAAAGTTTTTATCCATTTTAAACAGTCCACAAGTGACCTTTAATATAAAATCAAGCATAATCATTGTTATAGAAATAATGATATCATAAAACTGAGAATAACAAAATAAAAATGCTTTTTTTTGATGATACTTATAAATCTGTCTTCAGCTTTGTGGGATGAAGTACTCATTAAAAGATTAACATTTTTTTCAAAGTCTGACATCTTAAAATATTTCAAATTGCTAAAATGATTTTTAAAAAAGATTTGACATTAATTTCACTATTTTAAAAAATTGCTTTATTATTTGTCCACAAGCAAAATAGACATCTTTCTGGATGTCTATCCAGATTTTGTTTTATTGTTTAGTTTGTTTTTTTTTATTTCAAACTTGACTTTTATCATTTTAACTAGTTCAAGAAGACATTGGGGAGAACTCACAACTGCCAGAAGATATGTTTTTTCCCCTTTTAATAACTTTTGTCCCAAATCCTAGGGCAATTGAATGCTGAATCTAATCTCTATTTTTTTGTTCAGGGATTTTCTTCTATGAGTCTACTGCCATTTTCTCTTCCATATACAGTATCATCTGTCCAGTGGATAGTATCCCTGAACTCACTTCTTTTACAAGTGAATTATCTATTTTAAGTTCCTATTTTAGGAATCTTATGACAAATCTAAATTTTGATACATTCACATTTGAACACATGAGGTAATCTAGTCTAATTTATACTTAAATAGAAATCTCTTCCAAAATATCCTCAATATGATGTCATTTGGCTTTTGTTGGAAGACCAGTTCTCACAAGGAAAAATTCACTAGCTCCAAAGGCAGACCAGTATGTTTTTATCTGACAGATACAATTGTCAGGAAATTTGACCTTATTTAACTGAGAAGAGGGTGCTCTGTCTTGTCATGTCATGATACTGTGTGCTGTCAAATCCTTGTTCATCCTGGCATTTGTGAGTTCCACCCAATAACAGGGAGTACCCTTATGCCTAATAACAGGCAAGATGACAGTCTCTATATGATTTTCAAAGAATAGCAATTCTGTCCTTCAACTTTTCTCTTTTATGGGTAACAGCTGCTTGCTTTGTTAGTCTATGGCATATGAATGGAGGTTATTTATCCAATTAAAAACTTGGCTGGAGATATTCCAACTTTCATTCAAGATGGGTCTCTGAATAAAGTCAGACCACCCAGTTCTCATATACCTACACCTGCTAAACTCTAAAATGTGCACCAAAATGAATAATGAAATTCCAAGAGAAAACTAGTGCAAGTGACTACCTTCATCTCAGAACTGCACAACAAGTCAGCTAGAAGCCCATAAATAATAGTAAAAAGTACCCATTGGCCAGCACCAGTATAGGCAAATAAACCTATAGCCTCACAGAAGGCCAAAAGACATGTGTATATCTCAAGGCTCCATATTTAGAGAAAAGCAGAGTGATGGTTTTCCCCAAGAAAGCCTTGAGAACAAAAGTATATAACTATGTAGTTTGAGGAAAGAGTATCATATGAACTTCTCTTTTGTTTTAAATAGATTGTATATATAATAAAAACTAGAATTATTGGAATTCAGGATAACATCAAGTAGTGAAAAGTCACAAACAAAACAAACTTTTTAATCATGAAAGAAGATTAAAAGAAGTGAGGGAAAGAAAAGGGAGGGCAGTGAAGGGGGAAAAAGGGAATGATAGGGGAGGAAAAAGAAAAGAAAAGAAGGAGTTGGGACATAGATGGCCTTTTTAAAAATAAGGAAAGCCTTAACAAATTGTGGCATATGAAAGTAATGGAATAGTTTTGTGACAACAGGAATGACAATAGAATTTAAAAGAATCTTGGTAGTATAAAATATTGCAGAATGAATTAGAACCAAAAAGAAAATAAATAATTACAGGAAAACAACATTGAAAAGGAATACAACTTTGAAAGACTGAAGAATTCTGCAATGACAGTGATGTCTGCAGAGAACCAGTTAATCCACTTCTTTCTTGACTCTGCATATTCAAACCCTGTTATTTACTTTCACCATGACCTGTGATCCCCTCAGTCTTCAGTTATTTCCCAGGCCATCACTCCCACACTGAATATATTATATTTCTTTCCCCATTTTGTTCCTTTGCAGAACAGTTCAACTCTATACTACCTTATTCTTTCAACTCCCTTGTTCTTTTATCCTGACAAACTCCAGCCCTCAGGATTACTTTCACCATTTGTTACCTTTACTTTTACTTATATTTTGTTGAATGAAGATGGAGAAAATTATGAAACAACACTTACTAATCCACTACAACTTTATGTTTTTAATATGTTTTGTTGAAGCCCAACTATGATACAATATTTTTATAAGTCCTTAACTTATTCCCCTTCCATTCCCACAGCAATTTTTTTTTCAAATCTTTCATTCCTTCTTAAATTTCTCATTTTCTCCTCACTTTCCCTTTTGAGGTGAGAACCTTGATTCATATTTTATTGACAAACAATTCAAATTATTTACCAATAATTCTTTTTTTCTCTCTTCTTTCTCATGTTACATCATTTTAATGCCTTTCCCTACTATTTCTTCCCTTACCTATCTTTTTAAAAAGTGGTGACTCTATTTTCTTTGCTAAGGCAAACCTTTCTATATACATAAATGATAATTTCACATCCCATTTCATCATTCCTATTTTCTATCTGTTTCCCAACATCTTCCATATTCTTTGCAAATATATCTCCCTTATCCTCAAAAGGCCCTCATATCTGTTAATTCCTGACAGTAATAAAGGAAAGTGATTTTCCTTAAGCAGCTAAATTTGGAAAAAAAAAAAAAAACCTCCTACAATTAGGGGTTCCATTGCCTTTCCTTTCCTAGTTTTCTTGACTCTGTATTCTAACTTACTTCCAAATTCAAATAAAATTGATCTCTCCAATCATCATGAGCTCTTAATTACCAAAATTAATGATATTTTCTCAAACTGTATGCTTCTTAACCTCTTCTTAACTTTTGAAATTGTTGATCACCAGCTTCGCCTTGTTACTTTATTCTCCATAGATTTTTCTGGATCTTCACCTAAGATTCTCTTAGTAGCCATGACAATTTCATAAGATTCTCTCCTGGCCATTTTCTCTTTTCCATCTAAACTATTTAACTTGATGATCTCATCAACTCCTATGGATTCAATCAACTTGCCTTTGCAGATGATTCTCATATCTATATATCCAGATGTAACATCTCTACTGAAATCCAGTCTCAAATCACTAACTTCTAATTAAGACATCTCAAACTCAATGTCTTATAAGGGATCTCAATTCAAAGTCTAAAAGTAAACTTAATACCTTTCGCCCCAAATTCTTCCTTCTTTTTAACTTCTATCAAGAGTAGCACTTTCTTTCAAAACACACAAGCACACAGGTTACATGTTATCAATGACCCATCATTCTCCCTCATCTCTCAAATCTAAACACGTACAGCTCTGTCAGTTTTACCATCATAACACTTTTTTCATGTGTTCCAATCTCTGCTATGATATTGCTACAACCAAATCCCCCATCACCTTCCATTTGGACTACTATATTAACTGGCTGGTTGTTATTCCTTTTTCATGTATCTCCCCATTCCAGTTCATTGCTCACAACCATCAAAGTGATCAAAATGCAAGATTGAACATATTACACCCCATTCCATTCAAGAAACATTAGCTTATATTTATTAACTCAAAGTTCAGATTAAAATCCTAGATTGGGATTTTAAGCCCTTGTTAACTCTAACCTGTCTTACTTTTAAAGTTGTATTTTTTATTCTCTTCCATATGATAAAAAGACACTGATTTCCTTGCTGTATTTCCCATAGGATATTTCATTTGTGGATTCTTCACACTTTCACCAGCTAGAAGTCTCTCCTTCCTTCTCTCCATCCCTTTCTTTTCTTGTTTTCCTTCATATCTCACCTAAAGTGTTACAATATGTCAAAAAGAAGTCTTTCCTCCATAAGTCATTTTCTCTATTGTTTTCTTCAGTTTATGCTATTTTGTCTATAAATAGTTTTCCTCCATAAGCCTATGAACTCTTTAAGGACTTTTTTTTAAGGATTTTTTTAACTGATTATTTGTTTTGTATTTATTTGTAACTTTACTGCTTAATACAAAGCATATGATTCTTGCTTAATAAATGCTAATTGACTGATTATATTCTTCAAAAAGTGGTAATAATGTAAAGAAATTGCAGAAAGAGGCCTTAACTATGATTGTTTTTTTCCACTATTTTACTGCAGATTATTATTAGAGTGATATCAAAAATGGGACAAATGAATGATTTTTATTTAAATATAAGGAATAGAACAGAAAGGAGTTCAGAAGAGATTATAGACATTAGGATAGCTTTGAAAGTAATATATAAAATTCATTATATACATATATACACATATATTTAAAAACCAAAAGATATCAAATAGAAATTAAATTTCACATACAAGCCTCTTCACATAATCTTATTGTTACTGTGTATCATGTTCTCTTGGTTCCACTTACTTCACTCAGGCTGTACTGCTCATCATTTCTTATAGAACAATACTATTCCTTAATATTAATATATTTTATACAGCCATTCCTTAATTAACAAGCATCCATTCAATTTCCAGTTCTTTACCACTGCAAAAAGGGCTGCTACAAACATTTTTTCACATGTAGGTCCTTTTTCCTCTTTTATGGTCCCTTTGAATACAGACCTAGTAGAGATATTAGCAATTTACTTTTCAAAAACAAAAGAAAAATAATAACAAAAGCAAAACAAAATATTACTAATGTTGTCCCATTTTTCATCTCAACAACCCAAAGAAGTAGATATATTAGAAATGAGACAATTAAGACAAACAAAAGCTAAATGACTTCTAAGAAATCACAGAATTAGTAAGTTTCAGAGGTCAGATTCAAACCGAAGACTTCTTGATTCCAGATCTAATACTCTGCCCACTGTAACATGACTCTGTTTGAATCCTGTTTCTGTTACTAGGTATGTGTCTAACTTTAAGTTCCATGTGAGTAAATTGGGAAATTCATTTGCAGTCTTCAAAGCAGTAGATTTGGGAAATCCTTCACTCCCACTCCTAAAGGAAGAGTGAATCAAAGTAATCAGGTTACTACATCTACATATCCCAGGGAATATTCTTAACACCAGCCACACAAGGATGCATAAAGACAAAAAAAAAAAAAAAATTAAGAGTAAAGGATCAAAAGACATCAAGTAGAGACAAAGTTTATAAAGCAGGAGTGCAAGGTCTTTATGACAAAATCCATAGTGACTAGGAGGGTATGATATAATAGAGATGATAATTTGTCAGCAGAGAGGAGGTTTAGTCAATTCAGTTGTATTTAAGTAGAGATATTAATCTCAATCCAGTTCCTATTACTGAGTTATAGGTTAGATTATCAGCTTTTGTTTTTTTTTTTTTTTCCCCCAAGTGTCCACAATTTTGGTATATCATTTGAATTTGGAAACACAATGTATATGTAGAAAGAATTTTAACATATTGAATATAATATGTACAAAGCAAATGAGTAGCATACATAAAATGAAGTCAATCTGTTTCTTTGATGGTTTGATACCAAGAGAGAGTACTTCACTAAAAATATGAACTCTGAGGCCCTTCTAGCTCAAAATTTTTGTGCAATCCAATTTTCTGTAACCTCAACCAAATTGATTAAAAAGTATAAAAGAATGTGAATTCTTAAAGTAAGTGACTGCTTCATTTTTTTTGTCCTTGAATCCCTAACATCTATCATAAAGTCTTGTATGCAGGTATTTAACATTTAATCAATTGAGTAGATTATCAAAAGTAGTAATTGTAATATTATAATTATATCATTTCAGTAACCACATACTTGATAAATATGTGATAAATGAGCACTTATTGAATTATGTTAGTTAATTATTTAATGAGAATATTGAAGAAATTAAAATTTTAGAATCCTGAGGACCCTAGTTTTCTATTCTTGCCTGTTGGCTTCATACATATGTAGTATTTTAGTTATCAGATTTTATAATTGTATTTCTTACAACAGTGTACATTTGCTGGTTTAAGTAAATTCATATCTTGATGCAATCAATTCATTCTGTTGCCCAGGCTTTGTCATTCTCTGTAACGGCAGATACTAGAAAGTCAATTTGTATACAATGTCGATCATTTGTTTTATTTTTCTGTTGTGATGACATCATATTGTTAGTATGATTTGGGGGGAGGGAGGACTAGGTACAGTATTATTTCATATTATTTAACTTCATTTTTTAAAATGTATTTTTATAAAAAGAACAAGTTTCATTATTTACTTCTTGTTGGGCATAGAATTTAAATTCATATTACACGAATGAGACTATTTTTAAAAGGAAAAAAAAAACTACATACCAAAGATATTACATTTCTCTCATATTGCTCTTCAAACTCATTTCAGATAAAATATAACTATAGGTCAAACTTCTTCCAAGACTGGAAATTGGTAGATTTTATTTTCCATTTGAACTGATTTTGTTGTGTATATCTAAACTCAGTTTGAGGGAATAAAAATATCATGAGAATGTCAGATTTGTTACTGTGAGATTTCCAGCTTAATTGTACAAACTCAAGAAGTCCAAGAAGTTTAGATAAGCACTGGATAAGAGTTCAGAATTTTGAGAGGGATTATGATATAGTGGTTAGAACATTGGAGGAGATAAAAGCAACCATTGATTTTGCCTGTAGCCATATGACTTGGAAAAGTAATTCAACTTTTCCCTGCATTGTTCTTTTGTAAAATGAAACTTAATTCCAAATGTTTATAAATCTCTCTCACTCCCTTTTTTTGGTCAGTTTTGCAAGACTATTGTGTATTTTCATAAAAAGGCCATTGCATTTTATTTTTTTAATAACATAACTATTGTTTCAGGCTTTCTCTCTTCAGAATTACCAGATAGATTGTTTGGTGGAGTGCATGTTTATCAAACAAAAGTATTCCATTCCAATAATCACTTAAAATGATATTTTCATTTATTTGACATATTGTTTTACTGAATCAACAAGTAACTCTGTTAAAAGCATATATATATATATACCTTTATAAGCAAATTCACTTTTCACCAGTTGTTATTTTCATTAAAAAAAACTGAATCAGCAAGTCAGTTTATTTTGTTTTTAATTATCATTTTTGCTTTCTTGTCTTATTTACATTTAATAAACCTTTATCCTGATTTTGTTGCCTACTTCTGAGATGATTATAGAATTAATCCTTTCCCTTATTTTAATTCAAATTTTCAGGTTCTATTTTCATATTTCATGTAAAACCTCTGATGTCTGACAGCATTTATTTTATTAACACCTGAATTTAATTAATTATTATTATTATTTTTTTTAGTGAATTGAATTTAGATACAATTTAATTCTAAGGAGACTATTTAAATACCAGACTGACAATGTTTTACAAGGAACATTGTATTAGGCCAAGCTCCTTCCCTTCCTTTCTAAGTTTTTGATTCAATTTAGTAATATTAAGAGCTGCTCTTTTGTAAATCAGGACTTAGTCTCTTGTGACTTTTTTTCAGGTGGGGCAGGCCTGAATAAAAAATATAAATGTTTCCTGGGTTCCATATATGGTAATAAATAAATTGCTGAGAAGGTATCCTGAACAAAAATGAACAGATATTTAGATAAAACTCACTTTATATAATGTAAGTAGATTGTACTGCAGACCTCTCTCTCTCTCTCTCTCTCTCTCTCTCTGTCTCTCTCTCTCTCTCTCTTTCTCTCTCTCTCTCTCTCTCTTTCTATATATATATGACAAGAAAGACTGTCATAAGTAAAACTAAGACTGGATTATTAATGATGGAGATGAGGGGAGAGAGTAAAATGAATTTTACTAAGAAAATATATTTTTTATTCAATGTAATATACTTAGAAATTATCAAGTTGAACCTACAAAATTTAGGTATCTTTTACCAAGTATAAATCATACATTCACAATACACACATACATACACATAGTAAAATACATTTCTTAGGTCTAGAAGTCCTCTGCTCATGAAAGATGTATTCTCAGGATATTGGTATGCTGAGAAGCAGAATTTTTCTGTATTCACAAAAATTTCCAAATATAAGTAGATCATTACAATAGATCTTGTCAATAAGCATTTAATAATCATCTACTATGGGCATAGCATATAGATAGTAACACTAGGCTTGGAATCAGAAAGACTCATCTGCTTGAATTCAAGTCTGGTTTTAGATACATACTAGCTGTGTGATTAGCAAGTCATTAAACCCTGTTGAACTCAGTTTCTTCATCTGTAAAATGAGCTAGAAAAGGAAATGGCAAACTGCTCTAATATCTTTGCCAAGAAAATCCCAAATGGGGTCAGAAGTAATTGGACAAACTGAAATGAAACAACAATACCAACAAATGGGCCTAGTACCTGGCATATAGAAAATGACAAGTATTTATTGGCTGAGTGAGCCTTGGGGGATACAAAGAAATGGGAAAAAATGTGTTTTAAAGGAATTTGGATCTGGTGAAAGAAATAACTATATAATTATAACTCTCTCTCTCTCTATGTGTGTGTGTGTGTGTGTGTGTGTGTGTGTACATACATTATTGTAATTATCTTTCCTGGATTTATTTTCCAGGTCAGTTGTTTTTCCACTGAGATATTTCATTTTCCCCTACTTACACACACTCTCTCTCTCTCTCTCTCTCTCTCTCTCTCTCTCTCTCTCTCTCTCTCTCTCTCTCTCGGTTTTGCTTTATTGTATCTTGATTTCTCATAAAATCATTAGCTCATTTTTAGGGAATTATTTTTCTTAATGAGCTTTTGTACCTCCTTTTCCAATTAGCCAATCTTACTTTTTAAGGCATATTACTCCTCATTAGCTTTTTATATTTCTTTTTGCACCATTAAATTATTTTCCTAATTTTTCCTTTATCTCACTTACTTGATTTTTAAAATTCCTTTTGAGCTCCTTCATGGCCTAAGACTAATTCTTATTTTTCTTGGAGGAGTTTTGACTTTATTTTCATATTCTGAGGGTGTATTTTTATCTTCTTTGTCACCATAACA
Source organism: Antechinus flavipes (assembly GCF_016432865.1). Taxonomy (NCBI): domain Eukaryota; kingdom Metazoa; phylum Chordata; class Mammalia; order Dasyuromorphia; family Dasyuridae; genus Antechinus; species Antechinus flavipes. The sequence continues at coordinate 305,340,380 of NC_067399.1, read as the reverse complement.
TTTTTTCTTTCTTTTTTTTTTTTTTCTTGTAGTAAATTTATTTATTTTAAATACACATTGCTGGAGGCAGCTAGGTGGTGCAGTGGATAGAGCACCAGCCCTAAAGTCAGGAGGACCTGAGTAGTTCAAATCTGGCTTCAAGACACTTAACACTTCCTAGCTGTGTGATCATGAGCAAGTCATTTAATCCAAATTGCCTCAGCAAAAAAATAAATGCACATTTCCTTATGGATCACATTGGGAGAGAAAAATCAGAGAAAAAGGGAAAAAACATGGGAAAGATAAAAAAAAAAAACAGAAAAAGAAGTGAATATAGCATGTGTTTATTTACATTCAATCTCTTTAGTTCTTTTTCTGAATGCAGATGGCATTTTCTGTCCAAAGTATATTGGGATTGCTTTAGATCACTGAACCACTGAGAAGAACCAAATATTTCATAGTGGATCAACATACATTCTTTTTTTAATGTGTAGAATTTTTTATGTATAAACATATTTATATAATTCTCTTGCTGCACAAGAAAAATCAAATAAAAAAAAGTGAAAAGAAATGAGAAAACAAAATGCAAACAAAAACAACAAAAAGAGTGAGAATGTCATGTTGTGATCCACACTCAGTTCCCACAGTTCTCTCTCTGGTGTAGATGGCTCTCTTGATCACAAGTCTGCCATCAACTGATTTTCCAGTTTCTTGCCAAAACAAAAAGGGCTGCCACAAATATCTCTGAACATATGGATCCCTTTCCCTCCGTTAAGATCTCTTGGGATATAAGGCTCAATAGAAATACTGCTAGGTCAATGGGTATGCACAGTTTGATAACTTTTTGAACATAGTTCCAAATTGCTCTCCAGAATGGCTGGATCCATTCACAATTCCACCAACAATTCAACATACATTCTTTTTGTTATTCTGTGCAATGTATTCCTGGTTTTGCTTGTTTCTCTCAGCATCAGTTCATGTAAATCTTTTCAGGCCTTTCTACAATCAGTTTGTTCATCATTTTTAAAGAAGAATAATATTCCATTATCTTCCTATACCACAACTTGTTCAGCCATTTCCCAACTGATAGGCATCCACTCCTTTTCTGATTCTTTGTTACCACAAAAAGAGCTGCTACAAACATTTTTGCACACGTGGGTCCTTTTCCCTCCTTTATGATTTCTTTGGGATACAGATTCAGTAATGGCCCCACTGGGTCAAAAGTTGTGCACAGTTTTATAGCCCTTTGGACATAGTTGCAGATTGTTTTCCACAGTGGTTGGATCATTTCACAACTATACCAACAATGTATTAGTGTCCCAGATTTCCCACATCCTCTCCAACATTTATCATTATCTTTTTCTGTCATCTTGGCCAATCTGAGAGGTGTGGGGCAGAAACTCTTAGAGTTGTTTTAATTTGAATTTCTTTAATCAATAATAATTTAAAGCATTTTTTCATGGCTTTAATTCTATTATCTGAAAATTATCTGTTCATATCCTTTGACCATTTATGAATTGGAAAATGACTTGTATTCTTATCAATTTGATACAGTTCTCTATATATTTTAGAAATGAAACCTTTATCAGAAATACTGTCTGAAAAGATTTTTTCTCAGCTTTGACTTATCTTTTAATCTTGTTTCTGTTGGTTTTCTTTGTGCAAAACCTTTTTAATTATTGTAATCAAAGTTATCCATTTTGCTTTTCATAAGTTCTCTAGTTTTTCTTTGGTCTTAAATTTCTTTCTTCTCCCAAGATGTGATAGGTAAATTGTCCCTTGTTCTCCTAATTTGTTTATGGTATCCTCCTTTATGCCCAAATCATGTATCCATTTTGACCTTATTTTGATATTGAGTGTGAGATGCAAGTCTATGCTGAGTTTCTGACATTATTTTCAAATTTTTCCAGCAATTTTTTTCAAATAGTGAGTTCTTATTATGGAAGCTGGAGCTGGGGGTTTGTCAAGTATTACATTGCTATAGGCCTTGATTATTTTGTTGTATATATCTAATCTGTTCCACTGATCTACTCCTCTATTTCTTAGCCAGTACCAAATGGTTTAATTACTATTGCTTTCTAATATAGTTTTCACTAACCTTTCTATTTTTTTCATTAATTTCCTTGATATTCTTGACCTTTTGTTTTCCCAGATGAATTTAGTTATTATTTTTTTTTTTCTAGTTCTATAAAATAGCATTTTGGCACTTTGATTGGTTTGACACTGAACAAGTAGAACAATTTAGGCAGAATTGTCATTTTTATTAAATTAGTTCAGTCTAGCTATGAACAATTGATATTTTTCCAGTTGTTTAGATCTGACTTCACTTGTGTGAGAAGTGTTTTGTAATTGTGTTCATCTAGTTCTTAGACTTGTCCATAACATGGCTGGAAAGTTTTTCTGTTTTCTGCTCATTTTCCTGGTCTGTCACTTGGCTTTTAACTCTTCATTATAGTAGGACTCTGCTTCCAGGGTGGAGGGTTCACTCTTCCAAGCTTCAGGGGTTTTGTGCAACTGTTTTCAGAGATCCTTCAGGGGACCTGATGACAAACATTCTTTTCTGCTCTAGCTGTCAGGAGTGTCCCTGCCTCATTGTAGCTATAAGATATCTACTGTGCTAAAGCAGTATAATTCTGCTTTGCTAAAGCTGGGCCCAGCCTGGGCCTATTCTGGGACTATGCTCGGACTCCCACCCTAGTTACACAGACCTTTTCTGCTGACTTTCCAAGTCCTCTTTGGTATTTCTGGGCTGAGAGAATTGGAAGCCACCAATAAGATCACTGACACAGAGGTCAGGGCTGGGACCAGAGACTGGCTGGACCTGACTGGGGAGGGGCTGCAGTGGAGCAGTCTGCACTGGGAAGGCCTGCTGGACTTTCACCCTAATGTCAGAGATCTATCCTGTTGCCTTTCTAAATTGCCTTCAGCTGGAAAATAGTCTAATCCATCTTTTAAATTTTATAATGCTCCAAAATTTGTTCAGAATCATTATTTAAAGAAATATGGAGCAATCTGGGGGAAAGGTTGGGTGGGTTCCTGTCTTAATCAGCCATCTTGACTCTGTTTCTAGCTTTGTGATTTTGAACAAATCATTTAATTCTGTCTGACTCAGTTTCTTTGCCTGTAAAATGGATTGGAGAAGAAAATGGCAAAGGATTTTAGTATCTTTGCCAAGAAAACCCCAAATGAAGTCACAAAGTATTGTTAGTAAATGAAATATAATAATATCTATATTTAAGATCTCTATTCAGATCTCCCCATGATAAATCCTATTCCTCTTTGATCTTCCCAGATTTTTCTTTGAGATGCCAGAAACATAATTCTGAAACATTTATCCTTTGTAAGTCATGGGAAAATTCAAAGGGAAAATAATTAAGAAAAAGGGAGAAAGGAAACATGAGAAAAGTTAATCTCTCTCCCTTACCAGTCCAGCAACAATCACTTAAGCTGCCATTGTCCTCTGCCTAGTTCTGTCAGCTGACAGTTTCTAACTTCAGAATCATTTTAAATTAGACACTTCTTGGCCTTGGCAAATTTTTGTCCCAAGTTCATAAAGTCTCAGGTCACAAAAGGAGTAGCCCCAGTAGTGTTAGTAGGATTGATCTTTGGATATCTTTTGAAAATCTCAATTTAAAGTCCAGGATAGCAGACAGGAACTCTTATAAAAAGCAAAATTAATTATATTTCTATACATGGAAAGTGACTAACAGTACACACAGAGAAATATCTTTCTATCTATCTCTATCTAGATGTATATATATATATATATATATATATGTATGAATATATCTATGTATTCAGATATGATTTGAAAATCAATTGTCAGTGTATAGTATCACAGAAAACTTGTGAAAGAAAATATCAAACTACAAGAGAGAGTTAAAAATAAGGAAAAATATTTATTTTTAACATCTATTGGAAATATTTTAAATGTTGAATTCTCTCCATCCCTCCTTCCTTCCCCATCCAGTTAGAAGGTGAATGTGATCAATTATGTATGTGAAATCATGCAAAACATATTTGTTATGTTGCAAAAAAAAAAAAACCAAAATGTGTTAAACTATAGATAACATTTTTAATCATAAATTAAGGGGAATATTCTTGGAAGATGGTGGAATTTATTGCTAAATTTCAGGCTCTCCAGATTTCCTCCACAAATAGAGCAAATTTGCATCTCAGGACTAATATAGACTAGTGAAAAATCAAGAAGACATGGGTTAGATCAGGTACAACCTAATAAGATTTGAAGAAAGACATGGGGCCAGGAATTAAATCATGTGAAGTGCAAATATCTCTGGGCTAGAAAAAGTTCACCCATCACCACCTTAACAAGATACTTTGGGGAAAACACCTAGGAATATTATTTCCAAATTTTGAAATTCCCCGATCAAAGAGAAAAAATATTGGGACTACAATTAGAATTCTACAGGACTTATCAGCAGCCATAATAAAAGATGGCAGGTTCCAGAATAATATCTACTAACAATCAAAAGTACTAGGCCTGTAGCCAGAAAAATTATTTATAATAGTGAATGAGAAAAAATGGACAGTCAACAAACTTGCAGATTTTTAGGACTTTTCTACCAACTAAAGCCAAAGTTCTTAGAAAATTTAACACTTGAATTAGAATTGTCTTAGATCCTTGTATTGCTGAGAATAGTTCAGTGTTTCACAATTGATAATCATATAATATTGCTTTTTTTTTGTTTGTTTATAATGTTTTCCTGGTTCTGCTTATTTCACTTTGTATCAGTTCATCAATTTATATAAGTCTTCCCAGATTTTACTGAAATCATTATTTCTTATAACAAAGTAGTATTTCATCACAATCATATAGCACAACATGTTCAGCCATTCTGCATTTGATGGACATTACGATCTAATTCTTTTCCAAGTGGTGAATTTTTGAACTATATGAGAAAGAATTAAAACCAATAGAAAATGTCTAAAGGAAAAGATAGCACTGAAAATTATCATATATTAAGAACATTTAATCAGTAAAAATCAATAATAATGACTAAATTTAGGTTCTCTATAGAAATTTATGAAGCTAATATTTTTGTACATGTCATATAGAGAGATATGGCAGTTGTGACTAAGATCAAGATGTAGTCTGAATTTGGAAGAAATATTTTTTGAGTATAATGGTAAAAAATAATAAGCAGATTCATCTCACAAACCATCAAGAAACATTATAAGGAAAAGCAACAACAAAACACATTTGTAGAAATGTTTTTGAGAGGTCCAAATAAGCAAAATAACCCATAAGACATTTAAGGATAAAACTAAAATGAGAAAGATATTTTTAAAATTGAAAAGATCTATAAAATGTTTTGTAATTGTCTTGTAGACCAATTATATCTCAGCTATCTTAATTGCTTTTTTAAATAACACTCCTTTGTATGGCAAGAAGAAATCAGTGAAGGAAAAATCACTTGGATTAGACCAAAAACACAGAGAGAAGTTTTATTCTGAGAAATATGTTAAGGGATTGACTTTTTATGATATCTAAAAAAATGGAGAACACCAAAGACTCAGGTTAAAGAGTAACTTAGACCTTATTTTAAAAAATTAACAGACTATTAACAATTACTGACATACATACATATATACATATATATATATATATATGTATATATATATATATATATAATTTATGTTATTGGAAAATGTAAAAGTATTATAGGAATCCATGATGATATAATAATGATCACATTCTATAATATACAAGATGGTTGTAGAAACATAAAAATAATGTTGAATATTATAGAAGGAAGGAAGGAAGGAAGGATGGAAGGACGGAAGGAAGGAAGGAAGGACAGAAGGAAGGAAGGAATGAAAGAAGGAAGGAAGAAATGAAAGAAGGAAGGAAGGAAGGAAGGAAGGAAGGAAGGAAGGAAGGAAGAAGGAAGGAAGGAGGGCAGGAGGAAGGGAGGGAGAAAGGGAGGGAAGAAGGAAAGAGAAAAGAGAAGAGGAAAGGAAAAGAAAAGAAAATAAGGAAAAGGAAAGGAAAAGAAAAGGAAAAGGAAAGGAAAAGGAAGGATAGGAGATGAGAAGAGAGGAGAAAGGAGATGAGAGGAGAGTAAAGGAAAGGAAAAGAGAGAAGAAGAGAAGAGAAGAAGGAAGAGGAGGGGAGGGGGAAAAGAGAGAGAGAGACAGAGAGAGAAAGAGAGAGAGAGAGAGAGAGAGAGAGAGAGAGAGAGAGAGAGAGAGACTGACAGACAGAGAAACACAGGGAACCAGAGGAGAGGGGAGGGAGAGAGATGAGAGTTGGCCTTTACTTCATTGAGAAATTTGGACTCATTAACAGTACTATATTATTTCCTGAAACCCTATGAAGTCTACTTTCCTTTCTCTGTCAGATCAGGCACATGAATTATTATTGATGGAGGTAAGGATTGGTCCAAACATTCTGAAAAGCAATTAGGTTTTCTAATACATGGACTATAACTATCCTCATGATTCAATGATTGATATTTTTCTTTGAATATGGCATAGTTATTATACAAGACCTCTTTCTGAAGAATAGAGTAAGTATTATGCAAAATAAGTGATATAAATATGTACTTTATTAAAAAAAAAGTTGTATGAAGTATTTGGATATCAAGAGTTGTCCAGGATCACATAGCTAATATGTATGAAAAAGGACACTAATACTTAGCCCATAATAGCTTTGAGTTTTCATGCTGCTTCAATAATAAGTAAAAGTGCTTATGAAAATATATTGAAGTAAACCCTTAATTGGGAGGATTTTCCTTCTCAATTTAAGAGGGAAGCAAGAAAGGAAGAAAAAAGGGAGAAGAAACAAAGAACAAGAAGAACAAAGGAGAAGGAGGAAGAGGAGGATGAGAGAAGGAGAAGGAGAAGGGGAAGAAGGAAAAGGAGAAGGAGAAGAAAGAAGAGAAAGAGAAGGAGAGGAGAGAGAGAAGGAGGAAGAGAGGGAAGAAGGGAGAGAGAGAGAGACAGAGACACAGAGAGAAATAAAGAGTGAAAGAGATTCAGAGAGAGACAGAGAGAGAGAGAGAGAGAAACACATAGGGAACCAGGCTTTTTTACTTTGGACCTTTGTCCATTATCCTTCAGAAACAGACATTTTCTTATAATTGTAAAAATACTGAAATATTGCTTGGGTAATTTCCCCTCTCTGAATTCTTTCTGTCTTCCACAGAATAAGGGCAGTGTCAAAAATCCAACAGCAATAAATGATGCATGGGCAAGCCTTACACTGATCTAATACACATTTCAGGAATCATCAATCCATTCTCATTGCTTACAAGCTGAACCATTTCAGGGATAAATATTTCAACACTCCTGACCACAGTTTTACTGAGCTCAACAATTTACCAACCTAAACGTACCAGAGCCGGAAGGTCTCAATAAGAGACTTATATAGATGTTAAAGTCTCTCCCTGGAAATGGTCCTTTCCTTGAAATATAATATACAGTACTTTGCCTATCACATTGCACTTTCTGGAAATCTCATTCAGTTGCACTCCTCCCCACTCTTTCTGGGGGCTATGTTTCGAGGGAACATCCTTTGTTGGCTCATACAGTACTCCTTTTATGCTGTTCTGTTAGAGACCAAGAGCCCATTAATGCCTATATTACTTTTCACCACTCAATTGCCTATGGAAAACACTCAAATACTAAGAAATAGTGGGCCTCTGATGGAATGAATCCTGAGCACATATCTTCTACAAAATGTGTGTGTACTAAAGATCTAATAGGTTCCATTCTTTTTTAACTAACAACTAAACAATTTTAAAAGCTCCATTCTTTACAGTTCAGAACTCCCTTCCTGAAGCATTTGATTAGACTCTTAGCTAAATATTAAATGTTTGATTGAATATTAATGTAGCAAAAATTTATTTCAGTAATTGGGAGGTAGGGGTTGTCCTGAACAATTTTTGAATTAATTAATTAAAAACATAAATAGAAAAGAAAAAAGAAAAATTGCCTTGTACACAGAACATGAGAAAGCATTGAAAATATGTAGAAATAAACTTTCATTTCAAGAAAGACTATATAATAAATGTTGCACGTTGTATAAAGAGCTGTCCATCTTTTCTTTGCTTCCTTGTAAGTTTTATTTTATTCTCTGCTGCCAAATTTTTACTTTAATCTCTTTACCCCTCTTACCCTTCCCCAAAGAAAACTCGAAAATTATCTCAGCAGAGATAATCCTTCCATACATAAGCACATGTAGACATATACACACATGTGGATATGTATATATGTGTATAGTGAGACATGGATCCTGCCCTCAGGAAGTTTATCATCTAGTTGGCATTCCAAGGGTTATCTAAATATAGCAATTCTTTCTCTAATTCTTAGATTAAGCAATGAAGTCATTGTTTCAATCAGTGATCATATTTAATTAGTGCCCATGTTGATAAAAAAAAAATAAAACTGAAAATCACTTTCAGTTTGAAAACATCTTTAAAATAGTGTTTTTTCTTTCTGTGACTGACACTGTGACATTTAAAAATGATTTCAATCTTACTATCAAATAGGAAGCCAGTTTATATTAAGTGAGCATATTTTTTATTTATAATAAAAAAATTCCCTATTTTGTCAAATTTCCAAGATGACAATATAAATGTCCTCTCAAATGGTTTTTAGTTTTAATTTATTGTGTGGGAGATTGAAATTTAATCTTCAATTTTATTCTTCTCTAAATCTTTATTCTTTGTTCCATAAAATAACAAGTAGAAGGAAATATATTCTGAAAACATAGGTTTTCCCATGACAGCTATTAGGGAAAATATTTGGTAGTACTGTGTTGTAAAAATCTAACTAGCAAATGTATTAAATGTCTGCTATGTACCCAACAGAATGTTACTATAAGAATCCTCTAGTGCAGTCATATCTCCCTATCTGCTGTGAACACATAATTGTTCTTTTCATTCATTTGGCACTTTGCATATGTACTGGTTGGTATAAAGAGGACAGTAATCTAAGTCTCTCTGTAGAAATGTAGGACAAAGTGCCAGCTCTATCCTAACACTTCTGTATTGCTAGATAAACCTACAGTGTAATTTGCATGACATTCATAAAACTCCCAGGGAATTATGGGAACTGAAAACTCAACAGGAGGAAAATATTTAATGGAATTGAGGAAAAATCGAGTGAAATTTCTGCTGAATGAGGATGATTGACAAAAAGAAAGGTTTCTATCAAAGATTTTCTATGCCAGCTGGTTGCATTTATGAATGATATTTAACTCTGATAAGTAAATGCTACTCAACACTTTCATGCCCTATTTCCAGGACCATACATTTAATGTTAATACCTAGGCTGCTTTCTTCTTTATATTGGTACAGGGAAAGAAAATGTAAAGAGTTTAAAGAAAGTGCTCTCTATGTGTGAGTGTATGTATGTGTCCCTCTCTGTCTCTGTCTCTCTGTATCTATATATCTGTTTGTTCATGTCTCTCTTTCTTTTCCTCTTTCTCTCCCCATCAATCCTCCCTGTACTTCTATCTATTTATTTCCCCACTACTCCCCTCAAAAGCTGGATTGAAGTCATTTGAGAACAGGGATTATGCAGATATTGTGAGTTTTGTAAATGGATATTAAGATTAGACAGTTGGCTCCCCATGACAATTTCACAGATGTATCTGAATAAAATAAGGAAAGAGAAAAATAGAGAACTATATTGTGTATAGAAAATAAATTTGGTAAATATTTGACATGTATAAAGAATGTATACTAGAATATTACATATTTATTCAAAGAATGACTTATGGGGTTTTTATCAATTTTTATTTAATTATATAAAGCTATGTTCAGATTACAAAGATAAAGCATACGGATGAAACATTCTCATATGTGCCAAGAGAATATCGGAACCAAAACTTTGGGATCTGTGCATGAAGTCTTGTTATATGTAAAAAATGAAAACAAATTAATATGGACTTTCTGTTGCTCCCAGTAATGAAGTTCCATCCAAGAGTAAAAGGTTAATGTCGTTTATATCAAAATCTATAGAATAACAGGTCATATTTTGACTATTTCCAAATATCAACAAAAAGAATACTTTGCAGCAACCTGCTCCATATCACATTGATACTATTAAGATAATATATCCTAGTCTTTTGAATAAAATGTATAAGAAAACTGTCTTAAATCTTTCAAAAAACTTGAAAACATCGCTTGAAGGAATATACTTTTTTAAATAATACATGGCATCTACACAAAAATTTATCATGTGGTAGAGCATAAAAACCTTACAAAGACAGAAAATTATGTGTGTATATACACATACATGCATATACATATGTACATATGGCATCATTTTCAGACCATAATGCAATAACGTAATATTTAGTTAAGAGTCATGGAAAAACTAGATTAAAAATTAATTCAAGGCTAAATAATCTAAACCTAAAGAATGAGTAGTTCAAGGAACAAATCAAAGAGACAATAAGTGTCATTTAAGAGAATGGCAGTAAGATAATAAAACAAAATTTATGGGATGCACTCAAAGCAGTGGTTATGGGAAAATTTATATAAATTTATATTTACAAAATAGAGAAAGAGTAGATTAATTAATTGAGCATACAACTTTTTTAAAAAATTAAAGAACAAAATAAAAATTCCCAATAAAACAACAAACTGGAAATTCTGAAAATAAAAGAATATATGAATGAAATAGAAAAGTACACACACACACAAACTCCTGAATTAATAAATAAAACTGGTGCTAGGTTTATGGGGAAAAAACAAACAATGAAATAGACTTGGTTAATTTTAATCTCAAAAAAGATATAAATAACAAAAATGAAAGAGTACATTTATCTGTAATGTTCTTGTTGGTTTTCTGGAGGTCTTTGGAGCAGGCTTCTTTTCAGCAGAGTAATCACCATGAGAATAGCCAGGTGTTAAAAGTCCAAAAGTCTTTATCATCTCCTTCACCTGGTGCTCAGCTAGCTTTCTCTTGGCCTTCAGAAGGGACTTGGTTTCAGTGGAGAAAATGCAGGAGAGCCTGTCACCACAAGGCTGATGAAGATGGCAATGAATCTCTCTCCTTGGCTTTGAGAGCTTGAGTCTCCTGCCTCCAGTCTGCTGTCTTCTCTAGCTCTTTCTCCCAGCCTCTCAGTCCCTCAGAAGAGCCACTAAGAGCCTGACTGAAGATGGAATGAATCTCTCTCCTTGGCTCCAAGGGCTTGAGTTCCTACCTCCAATCCTTTGTCTTCTCTGGCTGAGGCTCCCAGCTTATATGCTCTTATAATTACATTATCATAGGTGTGAATCTTGTACAACTATATTAATTCCTAAGTACATGTACTGAACTAGAGAACTATTAATCACTATGCTAATCTAACATGGATACATATTTACCAAAAAAGATAAATTGTTCAGATCAAGAGAAAAAGAAATGAAATATTTAAATAAACTTATCTCAGAAAATATGAATGTCATCAATGAGTTCCCTAAGAAAAAGATCTCTAAGATTAGATAGATTCATAAATAAAATCTACCAAATTTGTAAAGAACAAATAATTCCAGCATTGTGGAAACTTTTTGGTGAAAAATAGGCAAAGGAGTCCTACAAAATTCTTTTTATGACACAAATTTGGTGCTCCAATTTCTCTAATGAATATTGATGCAAAAATGTTTTAAATGAAATGCCAGCAAGGAGAATATAACAATAAAGCACAAAGATTATACATTTCAAACAGGTATGACTTACTATGAATACAGGGTTAGTTCAATATTAGGGAAACTATCACTATAATTGGCTATTTCAACAGCAAAACCAAAAGAAATCATGTGATTATCTCAATAGATGCAGAAACAAGCTTTTCACAAAAAACTATTCTAATAAAAACAAAATAAAACACTGGAATAGATCTTTCCTTTGAATGATGAGTAATATCTATCTAAAACCATCAGCAAATGTTACAGGTAGTGAAGATAAACTAGAAGCCTTCTCAATAAGATGAGGGGTGAGATAAGTATGCCCATTTTCACCATCATTACTCAAAATTTTTTTCTAGAAATGCTAGGTATTTCAATATGAGGGTGGGAGGGAATAAGTTAAAGGAATTAGAATACACAATAAGGAAATTAAACTGTCACAATTTTTGAAGAACATATGATAGTATACTTGGAAAATCCCAGGGAATCATGTTAAAAATGAATTAAAATAACTAACAACATTAGCAGTCATTTCAAGATATAAAATAAACTCATACAAATTGTCCAGCAGCAAGAGATAGAAAGATAAATTTCAGTTTAAATAATTGTGTGTGTATATCTATAGATATATCTATAGATATACACACATATAAGGGAAGTTATCTGTCAGGGAACCATATAAACATAATTACAAAGCACTGTTAACACAAATAAAGTCTAAATAGTTTGGAAAACATTAATTGCTCATGGTAGATTGTATTAATATAATAAAAATGATCGTTCTATCTGAATTATCTTATTGATTCAAATGTATAGTAGTCAAATCGCCAAAAATATAGTTAGAAAAAGTAATAACAATATTCATCTTTAAGAAGAAATGATCAAGAATATTAAAGGAATTAATGAAAAGAAAATATGAAGGAAAATGAACTAGCTATACCAAATCTCAAAATTTATCACAGAGTTATAATCAAAACACTCTAACTGGCTAAGAAAAAGATTGTTGAAAGAATTGAGTAAATTAGATACACAATGTCCAATAATAAATAACATTGTAATCCAATATTTGATAAATCTAAAAGGCCAAGTTGTTGAGATAAAAAATTAATATTGGACAAAATTTTTTAGGAAAACTCAAAAGCAGTTTGGCAGAAACTACACATGGACATATTGTATACCAAGAAAAGATTAAAACTGATATGTGATTTAGAAATAAAGAATGACATGAAGAGCAACTTAGGGAAGTATGTAATAGTTTACTTATCATATTTATGGATAAGGGAAAATTTTATAACCAATCAAGAATTAGAGTGTGTTGTGAGATGTAAAATAGAAAATGTTGAATAGATCAAATGAAAAAAGGATTTTACATTAAAAATGCAGTCAAAGAAAGAAAGAACAAAACTGGTGAAACATTCACAGTAAATTTTTTCTGAACTTCTGTAAATAGAGAACTGTCAAATTTATAAGAATATAAATCATTCCTCAATTAACAAATGGTCAAAGGATATGAACAGATAGCTTTTGAAAAAATTGAAATCATCCACAATCATATCTAAAAATTCTCTAAATTCCTGCTGATTAGAGAAATATAAATTAAAACATTTCTGAACTTCTACCTATTAAATTGGCTCATCTGAAAGAAAAAGAAAATGACAAATGTTGGAGAGAATGTGGAAAATTAGAGAGTAATGTATTGTTGATGGAACAGTGAACTGATCTAACCATTCTAAAGAGCAATTTGGAACTATATTAAAAAAAACTATAAAACCATAAGTATATGTATATGTAGAGATATAGATATAGATACACATACATATATATATGTACTATTACTTTATAAAGGAAAACATGTTGTGAAGTCAGAAAAACTCATCAAACTCATCTTCCCGAGTTTAAATCTGACTTCAGACATTTATTTGTTGTGTAACTTTGAGTAAAGCACTTAACTCTCCCTGTTTTCCTCAGTTTCCTTATCTGCGAAATTACTTGAGGAAGGAAATAGAAAACTACTTCAATATCTTTGTGAAGAAAACTCTAAAAAGGGTAATGAAGAGTCAGACATAATTAAAATGACTAAACAATCAGCAAAGTTGGAGGAAAAAATCTGGAAAGACTTACATGAACTGATGCAAAGTGAAGTGAGCAGAACCTCGAAAACTTTGAACACAGTAACTTCATTACTATACAATGAGCAACTATGAATAATTTTTCTCAACAATACAATAATCCAAGAGAATTCCAAAGGACTTTGCTATTGATCTCCACAACAAGAATTTAAGACAATCTGAATGCAGATTGAAGCATGCTTTTTTCTTTTTTAAAATTTTCTTTCCTCACATGACCAATATTGAAATATCTCTTTTATAACTCCACATGTCCCTGATTTTTTTCAAAGAGAGGGAAGGGGCAGAAATGAGAGAAAAAATTTGGAACTTAAATGAAAAAATAATTAAGATTAAAATATTCTTACCTACAATTGAAAATGCACATACACACATTTATAAATTGATTTTAAGTTAGTTCCAGAGTAAGGGTCATAGGGGAAGGAACTGTACTTTATTGTTCAATATATGCTATAGACTTGTACCAACATTTCTAGAAGCAAGATTCCCTGGATTAAAAAAAAAAACATAACTTAAACCAGTCTTTAAATGAAATACAAACCACTAGTATATTCAGAAAGTCATGTTAATACATCTCATCCCAAAAGCAATCATTTTCCTGTTTAAACTGCCATCTTCTTAATTTATTAAGGTCATTACTGTCTGTCAGTAAAAGATAATGTACTTGAATTCTTTAAGTAAATGTGAATTTCAGAGCCTTACATTTCCTACCAGGGGACAAGATCAGTCAGTATTTCCTCAGAATGACAGTTGTCAGCCAAGTACAAAGTCTTCTTAATCTAACACTTACTTCCCCTTCACCAGTTGAACAAAGTAGGATGTTAATTGCTAGATCTATTAAGAGTTGGTCCCTGTTTACTTTGATTAGACATTAGTTTCATTCTTTCTTGAGCAGCAACCTATATTCTAGGTTGAAGTTTAAGGAAAAAGACCTTCAGAAATACATGATAATCCAGAACCAAAAAAGGGAGATTTTGGCTTTTGGCATCCACAGTTCCATTCTTGCTTATTTTGCAGGTATTCCATTGCATTCAAATTATTGTGATCCAGCATTTTTTCAGGGGAACAGAAATACTGGTTTTGTGCTATTGAAAGAGTGTTCACACAGAGACACGCACATACATACATATAAAAATGTAATTAAAATTCCTATTGTATAGTGATAAAGAGAATTTATGATTTTCATTTTAGGTGTGAAGTTACACGTTATACTGATTTTAAAGGCTAAATATAAAACAATCTTATATTCCTCCAGTGTTAATAAGGAATAGTCTTTATACTTTTAAAATCAGAATATTACCCTCTGTTTTCATTGGGATCTAATTTGTTTATGGCCTCAAAACATAGTTGTTCATTATTTGACAAAAGTTATTGGGGAAAATTGAAAATTAGTATGTCAGAAATTAGGCGATGACCTACACCTAACACCCTATACCAAGATGAGGTCAAAATAAGTCAGTGATTCACACATAAAGAGCAATATTACAAGCAAATTAGGAGAACAAGAGATAATCTACCTCTAAGATCTGTAGACTAGAAAGGGATTTGTGGCCAAAGAAGAAATAGAATACATTATGGAATACAAAATGGATAATTTTAATTATATTAAGTTCAAAATTTTTTGTATAAACAAAAACAATTCACACAAGATTAGAAAGAAAGTAGGAAATTGGGGGGAAAATAATCTAAAGTTCTGATAAAGATCTCATTTCTAAAATACATAGAAAATTCAAATTTATAAGAATACAAGTCATTCTCCAACTGATAAATGGTCAAAGGATATGAATAGACACCTTTCAGATGAAGAAATTAAAATAATTTCTTGTCATGTGAAAAAATGCTCTACATCACCATTGAGCAAAGAAATACAAATTAAGACAACTTTGAGATCCTACAGCATACCTCTCAGATTGTCTAAAATGACAGGAAACAATAATGATCAATGTTGGAGAGGTTGTAGGAAAACTGGGACACTAATATATTGTTGGCAGAGTTGTGAACTAATCCAACCATTCTGGAGAGCAATATGGAACGATGCCCAAAAGACTATCTTTTGATCCAGCAGTGTCTCCATGGGGTCTGTATCCCAAAGAAATCATAAAAAGGGAAAAGAACCCACATATGCAAAAATCTTTGTAGAAGCTCTTTTTGTAATGTCAAGGAACTGAAAACTGATTGGATCCCATCAGGCAGAGAGTGACTGAATAAGTTAGGATGTATGAATGTTTGGAATAGTATTGTTCTATAAGAAATGATAAGCAGAATGATTTTAAAGAGACGTGGGGAGACTTATATGACTTGATGTTGAGTGAAGTAGAACCAGGAGAACATTGTACATAGGACTTTGCAAGGGTGAATGTTAAAAATTTTATATGCATGTGTTTTGAAAATGAAAAGTTTTAATAAAAAATAGAGGTTTTTTTGTTTCTTTGTTTTATCTTTTATATTCCTGAGTCAATCCATCAGCTCTTACTTTGCCTTAGAACTCCACAATTCTTTTCCTTAGTTTTATGTACCTGTATGAACATGCACATAAGAAATACCTTCCAATGGTGGGACAATAATCACTGACATTTTTACAGCTTTCTAAAACAACAACATAAGCTTACATGTCATATCTTATGTAATTCTCAAAACATCCCTATAAAATGAAAACTATACATATTGTTATTATTATATTCACTTGACAAATGAGGAGGCAGTCTAAGAAAGCATAAATGACTTTTCATATGGCTAGGGATTATTGGACAAGTGCTCTATCTAAACCTAAATCCTCCTGACTCTTGCCAAGACTCTTGCACTCAATGTTGGCAAAATGTAAATACTCCTCATTGCTAAAGGTGATGAGTCTTATTTGATTTATTATTTGATTTCCATCTATATGATGCCGAACTATTCAGTTTCAGAGTGTGAAAAATTCAGTCAATCTTCCATTCTATTTTTTAAGAAAATACTTATTTGGAAATATCTTGAGAACTTACAAATATATTTTATGCTCCATACTGATAGCTGGAACTGTCCAGCACTCCAGCTCTTCTCCACTACCTCCAAAATAAAAATCCTTTATAATTTGAAAGGGTAAAAAAGATTATTCTATGGCCTTTAGTCTTTATCTACATTATGTCCAAACATAAAGATGAAAAATTGAAGCATTCAATCACTCAGTTAATTTAAAAAAAAAAACAACAAAACATCTATTTGGAACTATTTGAAATATTTTTCACTTTTCATACCAAATATGTGAAAATGTGTGGATAAACTCTGACCACCTTTGGTGTATCACCTCAGAAATAATGAGTTCCTTGGAGGGAAAACATGGTGTCTTTTAACCTACTTAGATGCAGTGAATGGTTAGCAAAGCATTCTGTTTAACAAGCTCAGAAACTTAAAAAAAAAAAAAAAGATAAAAGCAAATGAAGTCTCCAATAGATTTAAATTGAAATTTCAACAAAAATATAATTGTGTGTCACACGAAATGTACAACAAAAGCTTCACAAAATCATCTAAGATAAACTTACTTGAATAATATTTTTATTTGTTGATTTATTATTGTTTTGTTTGTTTTTATATTGTTTTAATTGATTGACTAGGAGGCAGGAAGAACTGGGTTCAAATCTTGCCTCATGTACTTACTAGCAATGTAATGCTGGCTAAGTCACCTAACCTGAAGATACCTCAATATCTCACTGTATATGTATTTGTGTGCATACATGTGAAATGCATATGTTTGCATATGTAAAACCCATATCACACATATATGGAATAATTTAATGTGAATTTCAGATGTAATGACCTCTAAGACCCTTTCCTCTTTTAAGTCTGTAAACCTATTTTCTTATGGCTTGCACCATACACATTTCAAAGCATATTTGAACACAGAATTTGAACACAGACTTATAAACACAATGCAGAATGTTAATAGATCAGGTATGGTATGACCTCTCCTGAGTAAATAGCTTTTCCTTCCATATTGTTTCTCTTTAAATTTTATTGCAATGATTTTGACATTCATCTGAAGGGGTCATGCTGCCTAATGGGTAGAAATAACACAGATTTGTTTTTAGCTCCATTTGAGACCTCTGCTGAGAACAGATGGCAAAGTGTATATGGAAAAACAGAGGTTCTATTTTCAGCAAAACATTCCTAAAAGACCCTTTAGAGCTGTCTGGGGAGAACAGATTTAAATGACAAGTTCACTCAACTCCTCTATCCAGTTAGTCAATCATAACCAGCATGTTGACCTGCATAGAAGGAAGGAAAGAAAAAAGCAAATAGTAACAGGTTGCAGTGATGGGCAAGAGTTCATCAACCAAAAGAAAGAAATTGGGAATGAACAAGGGAATAAGGCTCAGAAATAAAAGAATAGCCTGGACCTAATATAAAACTATTGATATATATATAAAGAAGCACCAAAGAGGACTTGAATTAAAAGCAACATGAGGATTATAATAATAAGTAACATATAAAGACCATTTTAATGTTTTGGTGAAGTACTTTAGTTTCTATGTAAAAAAAGTTAGGATGCTTGCAATCAAACATTGCCTCTGATGATTATTATCTGTGTGATCTTAGGCAAATCATCAAATCTCTCTGGACATCAATCTTGTCATTTATAAAATAAGATGTGTTAGACTTCTAGGTTCCTTTTTAGATTTAATTTTATCATCTGTAAAACAGCCCTGGAAGGCATAGACTTCAGTTATTTTTGTCCTCATTTCCAAATTAAAAAAAAAAAAAAAAAAAAAAACTGAAAGGTTTGGCAAGTTACTCAGATCAACACAGACACTAAATGTCTTAAGGAAAGATTTGAATCTAGGTTTTCCCTACTCTGATTCCATATCTATTTATCATTCCATCCTTCCTTTCATAGTCTTCTAATAACTTGGATTATACTAAAATTAGCCCAGTGCATTCTTCCTTTTTATTTCTTTACCTGTTGTCACAATTTTGAGCTCTCTTCTGATTGTGCTAACGCAAATCAAGAGAACAAACTTTCTACATTATTTGTATTTTTTCAACATATTGTCATCAAATTTTAATTAACATTTTCCTATACTGTTAGGACTCTTAATAAAAAAGAATATACTACAAAATAGTGAAATAAACTTATAAACACAATGCAGGTTAGAACTATTCATTATCATATGACTTTTTGAGTTACTCTGATCTCCCATTCTATCTTTTCTGTGGCTTTTTTGCTAAGCCTTTATGCTAATATTATCTCATGTCAAAAATGTCTAGGTAAACTGCATAGAATTTTCATGTTCTGAGTTGTCATTAGCATAAGAAATCTGAGAAAATATATACATGACACTAGTATTGAGACTATCTTTCAACTTGCAGCATAGAATTAAAAAATATTATATAGAAAATAATTATTAAAAGAATGGAAACTACACAGAAATCATAGAATGACTAAGCTCTACATTAAAAATTTATGTGAATTCCCAGAATAACTTAAATTTGAAAATATGAAAACTGAAAGAGTGAAGGTCCTTTCCCACAAATCCTGTCTCTACTAAACACACTCTAAGGAGGAAGGAGAACTGGAGTGGACTTTCTTGCAGTTCTCCTTCCCCTTTTTCTCCTTCTAACTGCTACTCATAACCCTATATCAAGTCCTCAGTTTCTCAATCTAGTTTCTGGTAAGATCCTCTAATTTTTAAAAATCATCTTCTTGGAGATATGTTCATTCTTTCTTCAAGAAGCAGTTAAACCTATGACTATATCACTATGCCATTACCTTGGAGATTTGTGTTCTCTCTTTCTCTCTTCCCTGTTTCTCTCTCTCTCTCTTTATCTCTCTCTCTCTCTGTCTCTCTGTCTCTCTCTCTCTCTCTTTCCCTTTTCTTTTCCCTCTCCCTCCCTCCTTCTCCTTTTTCCCCCTTCCCTCCCTTCTTGCCTCCCTCCTTTCTCTCTCTGTCTCTCATTATATAAACACACACACACACACACACACACATATATATACACATATACATACATATGCATATATATTTTATTTATTTTACACTATGAGTATACATATGTCTTTATTTATACATGTGAATCTAAGTATACACATATAGAAATATATTGTATGCATATAGATAGATAGGTAGATAGGTAGAAGATGGATAGATAGATAGATAGAAAAACAGTTCCTTCACACAAATAAGAAATGGAAATCACAAATATTTAATGAATAGACAGTTGGATTTGGAGTCACAAAGAGCTGCATTGAATGTGTCATTTAATATAAACTATTTATAAAACCCTGAGAAAGAAAATAAAATCAACAAATATTTATTTGCATATGTATATTTGTATATACATATGTATGTTTGCATGTATATCATTTGTTCATATTGGGGAAAAGGCATATGAAGTTTAAAATGTTTTGAGTAAATAGTAATTACTTACCACTGGTTTGGATAAAATTGATTAAAATCTAACCTCTCCAAGTCTGTTTCCTCATTGGTAAAAGGAGCAGCATAATACCTGTAATACAAAGGTCTCATAAAACTCATATGGGACAAAAATATGTAGTAAACTTTTCAATCTTTCCAAAAAGGGCCTGAGGAAGATGAAAGCAACAAATATTTCAGTACTCATTAAATTTCTTTTTCAAAACATTGGAAAAGTATAGGTATGAGATCCCTATTAACTATTTGTTCAATATAATGGAAGGCAATGAAGTAGTTATGCAAGTGTCTTAAAGACATAGTATCCAGGAACAGAAAAAGGGGGTGAAGGTTGGATTCACTGGCATCTGGAAAGCAGACTGTCTGGCAAGAATAAGAAAGGCATAAGCAACATTGCCAAATGGTTCAATTTTTCAGTGTCTGTACATCCAAGACAGCAGTAGATGAAAACCTATTCCTTTCTTATTCTCATTTTGAAAATGGGAAACTGTTTCGTGTCCTCCATTTGATAATGCTCCAAACTAACAGTCAGAAATAAGGGAAATCTGTGAAAACTACATTTTCATTTAAATAATTTTACAGAGCAAATACTTAACCAGAGCCAGCTGTATCCTCAAGTCCCAATTATTATTATGGACTTCTTTGAGTAATTTGATTGCTTTAATTTAACTTTCTAGTAAAATCTTATATAATTTACAAATGGAAAAGCCTAGTCAGGAAAAAGAGCGAGAGAGCGAGAGCGAGAGCGAGAGCGAGAGAAAGAGAGAGAGAGAGAGAAGAGAGAGAGAGAGAGAGAGAGAGAGAGAGAGAGAGAGAGAGAGAGAGAGAGAGAGAGAGAAAACAGAGGAGCAGAAATGGGGAAAGAGAGATTAAAATAGGGAGGGTGAGAGAGTTTTTATGACTTTCTTTTGTCTCCATCTGAATCTTTATTATATATCAAAATTATCAGTTTTAGAGTATTTTCCACTGATTTCTTATGATTTCCTTGATTTCTTTGTGAAATGATTCTATGTCTTCTTTTTTTTTTTAAGTTTCATTTAGACTTTCAGACATATTCCACATGGAATAGACATTATGCTAATGAATTTTTATGTTTGCTTGTGTGTGTGTGTGTGTGTGTGTGTGTGTGTGTGTGTGGGAGGGTTCTTTTGGAGGAGAGAATTACTTTTTTCATTCAAATAGGGAATTCCTAGTGTATAAATTCCTTTCTCCAATCCAGTTATAGATCAACAAGTCCTCTATAATTCATAGAGAGTTGCTTGGGGTCATTCAGACTTTTAATCAACCAATAATAGATTAACAAGTATTTCATGTGTTAGGCACAGGAAATACAGAACTACAAACAAAAATATTCCTTATTCTCATAAAGCTTACATTCTGTTGGAAGACAGAATGCACATAAACAAAAATGTATACAATTGATATAAAGTAATTTGGGGAAAAGTGAACAAAGTTGTCGAGAGTGTCAGAGGGGCTTCATGTAGAAAATGGTACCATAATCTAAATCTTGAATTATTGATTTTAATATAATTGGTATGTGCCAATGGCAGGATCTAAAGCATTTTCCTGGATTCTACTATCCCATGCTCTCTTGTTCCTATGGGAAGTTCACATTTGGGGATAAAAAGAAGCTGAAAAGTGGCCCAATTGGACTCAAGTTGGCAAATGAATGATGGATTGGGAGATAGTTTTACAATTAGATATTTCTGGCCAATTCTAGTATTTGTTTTCAGTCTCTTTTAAAAGCTTACCAATCACTAAGTAAATTGTTTTCTCATTTCATTTAAAAAAAGAACACTTCAACATATCTCACATTTAGATTATTCATTCAGCATTACTACATCAGTGTGGTGACATTAAGAAAAAGCATGAGGTTGGGGATATTGGGGATATCATTTAGGGAATGACTTTCCCACAACCTGACAAATTCAACATTGCTCATCTATGTTTTACACATCTAAAATAATAAACTAACCTCTCCCAAATTAAAACAAAAATGCTAAATGTTGATCTGACCACGTGGTGATGAGCAGATTATTCACATTTTGCATGGTGATCAACTATGCAATAGATAAGTCAAGTGAGAGAAAATAGAACTCCATTTCTAGGAGACATGATATGAAAAGTACATACATATTAAAAATACTCAACATTATATTGATTAATTAAATGTTAATTAAAATGATTAAAAAGGATAATTCCATTCCATCCAGTAAACAAAGGAGGGAAAATATAACAGGAGGAGATATCCAAGAAATTTAATGCAATTTTGGACTGCATTAAGAAAGGTATAGTGTTGAAGCCTAGGAAAGTGATTGATGGTCTTGGTGTTTCTTTCCTAGCCAGACCACATCTGGTTGATATTCAGATCTGCATGCCATATTGTAAGAACGATAATAAATAAACTGAAGTGAATGAAGAAGAGAGCAACTGTAATAGCAATGGAGGTTGAACTTATTCCATTTAAGAATCAATTGAAGAAAATGGAGATGCTTAGCCTGAAGAAGAGAAGATTCTGGGAGGTGATGCTAGTTGAAAGACTCATGTGGATGAGAGATAAACATTTTATTGTTTTGTGGTTGTTGTTTTTGCTTCGTGATCCTAGGAATTAGGATCAATAAGTGGAAGTTGCCAAAGCAGATTTTTGCTTAATAAAATGAAAAAAATCCTAAAAATTAGAACTTCCCAAAAGTCAAATGGGCTACCCCTGAAGATAATGGATTTTCAGTCACTGAATAAAAATTTGTTGTGTGTGGTATAAAATGGATCCTTCTTCAGGTAGGGGTTGGACTAGATAATATCTAAAATTCCTTCCAATTATCAGATTCTGTAAATGTAGAGAAGTTGGGGCTATCTGTTGCAATTCCAGCCATACTACCTCTTGATGTTTGAGATAAGTTATTTCCATTCTCTGTCCCTCTGTTTCTAGTCAGTTAAATAAAAAGTTGGACTAGGTGAAGTGAAAGGTTCCTTACAGGCAAGTCTGTTCTAGAGTCAGGTCAGAACTGATTCAAATTATTAAAATTTCAGCATAAACAATTACACCTTGAAAATAAAAATATCCTTTTTAAAAAAAGATTCAATTTATTGTACTGTTGATTTTCTAAACTTAAGAAAGAAATGAAGAAAATGGTAATAAGGCAGATTAAACTTAAAATGTTGCAAATACATTTTTTCAGTTAAGTTGTTAGACATTTACAGTATATTTCTACTACAGATTTAATATTCTATGATTTCCTACAAATAGGTTGATGAGGTAAAGATGAATCAAAGTATAGTAACTACAAAAGGAATTAACAAAGGGGAAAAACAACAATGAGAAAATTTGTTGGATCATTTTGGTGCCAATAATATTAATCAAATATAGTATAAAAA
This sequence comes from Antechinus flavipes, assembly GCF_016432865.1. Taxonomy (NCBI): domain Eukaryota; kingdom Metazoa; phylum Chordata; class Mammalia; order Dasyuromorphia; family Dasyuridae; genus Antechinus; species Antechinus flavipes. The sequence continues at coordinate 305,316,854 of NC_067399.1, read as the reverse complement.
TCAGAGAATTTCAGATCTGAACTGGCCTGTGGATATCAATTAATGTTCATTTTCACTTTTAAAGAAAAGAGTATATTGATGCTTAGTGATGAGATATCATTTAAATAAAATTACAGAGTTAGTTAATGGTCCAAGCCACTCTAGGACACAAATATCTTTTTAACAATGTATATTTATACATTTTAAACTTTGTTTAAAAGCTCAACATAAATATTGTACATGTAATTTCATTAGCTCATAATGTAGGGGAACTGTTTCACTTCACGAGCTGTAGTCCCTCATACATAATTGACTCTATTTATATTTCTAAGAATATATATTAATCTTGGACTCCATTAATATTATTATTAATGCCACCCAAGATTGAATACAATTTTTAAAGAAACCTTTTTAACTTGCACAACTTATAAGATCTATTACAGGGCCACCTTTTCTTATAGTTCTGCTTCCCCCAAACTCATGATAGTTCAGACTTTCTGGATCAGCACCTCCCTTCAATTTCTCCCTGCTCCTACTAACCTTAAATTGTACTAAAAATGAAGGGGAGAAGAAGTTAATTGGATGCTCACCATATGATCATTTAAGCAAAATAAAATCCAACCAAGCAGATGAAATCATGTTGAAGATGGCAGAGGAATAATCAAATATCCCACAGAGGGGGAAAAAGTCTATTCAAAATACTTTTTTTTTAGTCCACTGAGTCTTATAAATAAGTTTCACTATATTTCAATTACCAGGAGCCCTGCTTCTCATATCTGTCTATGGAAGAACAGACTTAATAAGACCACATGTAGCATGTCCAGCTTAATGTATTTTTTTGGTTCAAAATGTTTTCTTTCTCTTTGTATGTTTTCCTGCTCATAATAATATTAACTGGAATGAATTGGAAAGCTGGATCAGAATTAAATCAGTGTCAGAGAAAAACAGCAAAAGAAAGTCCTAATAAATACGGAAAAACAAGATTTTAAAAAGTAGTTAGTATTGGAATAATATCTACCAGCATCCCTGCCATATAGGTTTGATTAGCACACAAGACTAACTTGTTTATTTCTTTGTTTTTCTTAAAATGTGTTAGAATCATCCTCAAGATATAATTACTCCAGTGGTGGTGAAGATTAAACATTGTCTAATTACCTTGTAGTCTAAGGTCAAAAGTACTGGAAGGAAAAGACAGAAACTTCTCATTCAGACTTGAAACTGATGCACCTCTGTGGTAAAAGTAGAGGAAGAGAAAACATGCCCAAATGAGTCAATGTTATATCCTTAGTGAACAGCCTTTACATGCAATGGCTAAGCAAACTTCATAATTTTTTGATGGTCTGAAAGCTTCTCATTTCATTCAGATCCCGAACTTGAATCATTAGATTGACTTTAGTCAATTCTGGCTAACAATATTAATAAATCAACTATTTCTTGGTGTCTATTCTTAAGAGAGTGTGTTATAGTAGATAAAGTGCCTGATTTAGAGTCTTGAGGTCTACTTTCAAATTTAACGTCTGGCACTGACTGAACATGTCTCTTACACTGTAGGCATTCTTTTTTTTTAAATTTGATCTATATTTTTTAAAAAATATTTTATTTTTCCAAACCTATGCAAAGGTAATTTTCAACATTCACCTTTGCAAAACTTTGTGTTCCAAATTTTTCTCCCTCTCTACCTCCTCTTCCCCATCCCCAAGATAGCCAGTAATCAAATATGTTAAACATGTGTAATTCTAAATATATTTCTACATTTATCATGCCATACAAGAAAAATCAGATCAAAAGTGAAAAAAACAACAAACAACAACAAAAGGTGAAAATATAACACTTTCATTCACATTCAATCACTATCTCTGGATAGCTCTTTCCATCATAAATCTATTGAAATTGTCTTGAATCAGTCTATTATTGAAAAGAGCCAAATCCATCACAGCTGATCATCACATAATCTTGTTGCTGCTTTGTACAATGTTCTCTTGCTTTACTTAGCTTCAGTTCATGTGAGTCTTTTCAGGCTTTTCTGAAATCAATGAGGCTGTTCTTTATGACTATAAATTAAAGACCAAAAGTTCCCATTGCATATTTTTGATGTTTAAAAGCTAAAAAGATAAGAAATATAAATTATATCCTCTGTCTTTAAGATTCATAAAACTTAATAAGAGAGAGCAAAAACTGAAAGATTATAGGATTAGAAACAGAAGAATTATCAAAGGACTTCTAATGTAACTATTTCATTTTGCAGATGAGGAAAATGAGATTCAATGAAGTTAAGTGACTTTTCTAAATACAAAAATAATTAGAGATAGATTCAGAATTCAAGCTCAAGTCATTTGGACTTCAACTTGATCATGTATAAACTGAACAAATTTCTTGATGTCTGAACTCCAAGGTCCTTTTTAGCTCCAAATATATCCTGCTATATCTCTAAACCCATATTTTTTTCACTGAATCTGCCTTCCAAAGTCAATGAACATACATATAGGAAATAGTGTTAGAATAACATGTGATCAACTATTGAATGTCATGGCACTGAAGGGCAGAAGTGATTTAGGAAAGGAACATGGAGTAAGTAACTAAATCTCAGTATTCTGGGGTAGCATTTGAATCAGCAGAAGGTGGAATGGAAGGTGTCAGAAAGGAAAGTACAAAAGGGCATAGCTAAGACAAAGTAGTCTGTGTTTCTCTTCAATGCCTTGAGGAGGGAGAGGGTGGTAGAAAAGAAAGCTAGTTAGATAAGATCTGGCTAGAGTTTATAAGGCCTTGAAAACCAAGCAGAAAGAAGAGTTTAGATTTCTTGGGTTAGGAAACAAAGAGGAAACTGTGAAGAGTTTTGAGCATGAAAATAAAAACAGTTAAGAGGCTATTGCAGAAATTGAGGCATGAGATGATGAGAACCTGGGGCAGAGCACATTAACAATGATTTATAAAGAAATGGTGCTGATAACACATTCCTTTTGTAAGTTCTGTACTTTGAGCTAAAATCACTATACTTTGAAATATCACTAGTAGAAGGCTTCTAAGTAAAGCTACCATTTTATTTTATCCAAATTGAAATCTGCTAAGAAAATTAAGTTTGTGTACTAGTGGCTATGAACCAGTTAGAAAGGAGATTTGCAATTAAATGAGCAGATTGAAACTTTTAAAGAAACTTACTTCTCTGGGTTAAACAGACCCTCCCAGAGAATAAAACACTTTTTGGGAATGTCACACCCATCTGCAAAGAGGGGATATTAATTCTTTCTGCTTACTAGGATAGTATTTGGGGAATTGAAATGGTAATTTACCAATGGATATTTTATTGCACTGAAATTACTCACAGGGATTAGCTTAGATAGTAAATCAGATCTGTAGAAAAAATATTTTTACTATTGTAATACATTTTGGTGTATATATGTTATTTTACTGAATATGATGGATGTTTTCTTTTTTTGTATTTGCCCTACTTTAAAAATTATAACTTTCCCATTGATAGGGAAGAGAAACAAGCACTGAAGCATGTGTTCTTGGGTTGAATTGTGCAAAAACATAAAACCCAAACAGTTGTATTTACATATAAACTTGTTGTCATGCAGATGCTAGCAGATGTGTTTTGTTTTTTCAAAAAGCCTAAAATTATAAAACTTGATTCTGCAGAGAAAATAAAAATGAAACATTTGCCCTATTATGATTAAAGTATTTAATTTTTAAGTATCATATTCTTTTCAAATGTAAGGGAGTGGCCCTTTAAAGCAAAAGTTCTTAACTTATGTCATGAACCTCTTTAACATTTTAGTGAAATCTATGAACCCCTCTCCAAGATTTCAGTTTTTAAATACATAAAATACATAGGATTATAAAAGATTATAAAATAAATTATTGAAATATAGTCATCAAAAACAAATGCATAGACTCCTAGTTAATAATCCCTGCTCCATAGGTTTACATAATGATTTCAACAAAATTTTAATCCATATATTTTATACAAATTGCATTAAAATAATTATTTAAAAATTCTTTGAAATGGCTAATAATTCATGTCTAGATTTTTTTCCACACATTTTCTAAAATTCTAAATTAGTTGAAATTGTATAAAACAACTATAACTGATTTAAAATAGAATTGTATGAGGTAGTAGAATCAAAAATCTCTTCTCCAATCCTAGCCTATATAAGTTTGATAACTTTAGTTTAGTCAGGAAATCTCCCTATATTTAAACAACTTCCTTAGAATTATTTACTAAGCCACAGAGAATTTATGAACTGTGTATCCTTCCAGATAGAAGTAAGTTTGTAGCTAAAATTCCCCTGATTTGGGCATGTTCATATATAAAAATACTGTTAAGATTTTCTTGGGAGTTTCTAATTATTGATATGTTGCATTCTTTTTTTTTTTTTAACTATCTAGAAGCATGAAGCACATGTATTTTTAAAGGATTTTTTTTTTTTTTATAATCTTAAAATGAGAGAAGACTTTGGCATAATAGAATGATGGATTTGACTTCAGAGGGACCTGGCTTTCCTATCTCCTACCTTTATGACTTTGGACATGGCATTAAACATTTTCTAGTCTCCATTTCATAAATTGAAGATTTTGAACGAGATGATCCAAGAGATTTATTCCAGTTCTAACATCTATGATACAATTAGATCAGATCCTGGGTCAGTACAAAACTAAAATTTACATTATTGTCAGGTCACTTTAATTGAAATCACTAAAACCAGCTCAGGAAACAATTATTTAGCCAGAAGGACTGCTTCCTTAATAGCATTAGCTAACAGCTTGGCATATACATTTTACCTTTCTTTTGCGTGTCTAGATCCAGTTTGAGAATTACAGAATAATGGAAGATGAAATCAGATAGTGTCCCTGTCCATTGTCAATTAAAAACTCAATCACATTTCTTTGTAAACAGAAGCTCTGTTCAAAGGAAGTGACTGTGGTGAATGATATTTTATTGACAAATTCCCTAGATAGAAGGGTAACTGCACATGTAACCCTGGACATATAATCTTTCCTCAATGATCTTGGCAAACTTTAGAAGTGAATTATTGAATCACTGATGTCAAGGGACATCAAAGAATACCACTTTAATGAGTTTCCCCCCAAAATTTTTTTTCAACTCTCCTAGACTGGAATTGGTGAGGGATTTTTTTTTTTTTAATCATACTTACTAACTAATCCATTCTTCATTAAATTTTAAACAACCTATTGGACTATAGAAGTGCTATTGATTTGATACCATAATGCAGGAAAAAAAAAATTGTTTCCCTTGCCCTGTTTCCTGTATTTGCTTTAAAAAGTGAGATTGTAGAAAGTAAAGCACTCTATCTTTAATAGAATGGATGGAGCTGAGTCAACATTTATCCAGGGCACTTTAGTTGAAGCACAGTGTGACAGAAAGAATATACAAAATCCTGATTCACTGACTTCTTGCAATGTAATAGTAAGGAACTGAGGAACTTCTCAGACTAGCCAGATAAATCACAGCTTTCAGAAGATATGAAGATAATCAAACACCTATTCAATGAATGTAGTTTTACAAATGTTTGTAATGATCTATATTTTCCATATACAAATAGGAATTTATTTGTCCTGAGTTCTGAGAGGAGAAAGAAACTTTGACAGCATTTTCTTTTGCTCCTATCCCAATCCTGATGGTCCATGTGGAGCAAAATACAAAGAAAAATAATCATCCAGTTCCACTCCCAAGGAAATGTTCTCCTACACAATCTATGTAAGAATGGAGAGGCTGAAAAGCTTCTCTGCACATTTGCAGAACTGGGGCAAAGAGGAGCGATCCTCCACTTGTGTGATTTCAGAGAATTTCACTTTACATAGACTAAAGAAAGGAAGAAAAGAAGGAATGAATAAAGGAAAGAAGAAAGGAAGTACAGAAAGAAGAAAGACAGGAAGGAAGGAAGAAAAACTTACAAACACTTTTTTTTTTTAATTAGTATTTCATTTGATACCATAACTTCATTCTAAGAGCATTATACTTGACTCCAAGTCAATAAGGCATAGAAGTTCTCACCCCACTTTTACACTTAATTATTTTTTTAAAGAAAAAAAAGAAAATAAAAGAAAAAAATATAGAAATTGTGTCAGGAGACATTTGGTAAAAGAGAAAAGTAAGAAAGTAAAAAACTAATTTTCATTCTCAGTCTTTTTTTCAAAAGAGAAACAAATAATGATCTATATTGAATCTAAGTTTACTTGTTTGAAAGAATGAAACATAATACAATTATTTTATCAATGCAATTGTGGAAACAGAAAGAAGTCTTAAGACATTAATTGCCTAATCCATTTAGGAAGATATATATATTTAAACCATTTCAAATATTCACAACTCTAAGCTTTCAAAAGCATCCCAAAAATATTGCAGTGAAGAAAATTCTCAGTGCAAGAAATCTATCAAAGAAAAAAAAACACATACACTCATATATGTAAATATATATGTGTGTATGTGTGTATATATATATACATATATATATATAAACACATATATAGACATTATGTATTCTTTCTTTTGATGTAAATAGATACACATTTGTATATATTTATATGCAGAGAAAGTTTTAATTCCTTTAAATTTTCCATTTGTAATTAAATGTAAGCATGAATATTTAATTAGACCTTGACTTTCTTTGAAAAGATTCTGAGAAAGGACAAGCTGGTACAAGACAATATGGATTAATCATCCTTGTACCATGTTTGATAAAGGTTGAGCAAGCACTAGCATTTAGACAAATCCAGAGAGACAATGGGACATAGAAGAGAAAGAATTGGCCTGATTCAGAAAAATCAGAATTCAAATCCTACCTCTGACACATGCTAGATGTGTGACCCTTGACAAGTAGTTTATCTTCAAAAATTAATTATGGACAATATATATTAGTAGAAGGGTTTTCCTCATAAGGAGATACTCCCTTAGAAGGAATATCTCTCTCTGAAAATCACAACAACTCTGGGAAGTAGGAGCTTTTATTACTCCCATTTTACAAAAGTGAGACACACCATGATTAAGAAATATGAATTAAAGGGACACTCAAAATACAAAAGCAAATTCTATAACCATTAGGAAAACTGTAACCGGACTTCTGGTTAAGATGGCGGAGAGGAGGCTCACAGCTGCATAAGCTCCACGCTTTCTCTCACTATCCACTTCATTACAAGCCTCTGAATTAATGCTTGATTGAAAAAAACTCACAAATAGTTACCAAGAGAAGCCATCCTTGAGATTCGCCAAGAAAGGTCTGTCTTTACTGGAGGGCTGGGACAGTTTTAGATCGGGCGCAGGCGGCGGGCAGCGACAGTGAGAGCACGGGAGCAGAATGGAGAGGGGGTGGAGAGTGATCGCAGCCGTCTCTGCGGGGAGAGCTTCGCTACAGGACTGGATACTTTGCTCTGGCAGCAAGTCAGCAGCCCAGCAGAGAAGCTAAAAACACCGGGGCTGAAGAATACAACCCCAAACAGCTGGAGTCTCTCGGGACCTGGCCGCACCCCCCCCCCCCCCCCCCCCAGTGACCAAGCACGCTCTGGGACCTCAGAGCCCACGCGCAACACAGTCCTGCTAGTGCCTCACTGCTGCCCCCCGCAGTCTGGAGAGGAAGCTCGATAACACACCCAGCCCCTCCCCCAAAGAAAGACTCCAGTTTTTTCTGTTTTTCTTTGCTAGTTTGTCTCTGATTATTAGACAGAATGAGCAAGAAACTGAAGAGGACTTTAGCCCTTGACAGCTTCTACACAGATAGAGAGCAGACTCTAAATCCTGAGGAGACTAAAAACAGACAGTCCCCAGGTGAATCCCCAAAGGAGGAGACCATCTGTTCCTCAGCACAGATGAACCTCATAGAAGTGATTAAAAAGGCTCTCACAAGGGAGCTAGAAGAAAAATGGGAAAAGCAGAGTGAGGCTTGGCAAAAGGAGAGGGAAGCTTGGGAAAAGGAGAGGGAGGCTTGGCAAAAGAGCCTGGAGAAAGTTAAAGAGAGAGTGGATAAAGAAGTAAAATCCTTAAAAAATAGGATTAGTGAACTGGAAACAGAAAACAGCTCTCTAAAAAACAAAATTGGCGAAATGGAAAAAAAATTCCACAGAACAAAAGAACTCAATGGGACAATTAGAAAAAGATTTTTAAAAAGTGAGTGAAGAAAATACTTCACTGAAAATCAGAATTGAACAAGTGGAATTGAATGACTCGAGGAGACAAGAAGAATCAGTCAAGCAAATCCAAAAAAATCAAACAATGGAAAAGAATGTGAAATACCTTCTGGGGAAGACAATAGACCTGGAAAACAGATCCAGGAGAGACAATCTGAGAATCATTGGACTCCCAGAAAAGAATGATGAAAAAAAGAGCCTGGACACTATTTTCCAGGAAATTATCAAAGAGAACTGCCCAGAAGTCATAGGAACAGAGGAAAAAATAAACATTAAAAGGATTCATCGATCACCCACTGAAAGAGATCCTAAAATCAAAACACCAAGGAATATAGTGGCCAAATGCCAGAACCCTCAGATGAAGGAAAAAATATTGCAAGCGGCTAGAAAAACCCAATTCAAGTATCAAGGAGCCACAATAAGGATCACCCAGGATCTGGCAGCATCCACATTAAAAGATCGAAGGGCCTGGAATATGATATTCCGAAAGGCTAAGGAACTTGGTATGCAACCAAAAATAACTTACCCAGCGAGAATGAGCATCTGTTTCCAGGGAAGAAGATGGACATTCAACGAAGTAAGCGAATTCTGATGAAAAAGCCAGAACTTAACAAAAAGTTTGATCTACAAATATAGAACTCAGGAGAAATCTAAAAAGGTAAAGATTAATCTTGGGAACTATATTTCGGCTATAAAGATGTATAAAGAATACATGTATACCTTGTTCTAGAAATTGATGTGCAAAGGACATTGTACCAGAAAAAGGGTAAAGTGGGGGTAGTACATCTCATGAAGAGGCATAGGAAACCTATTATATCTGAGAGAAAGAATGGAGGGGGATGAATATAGTGGGTATCTTACTGCCTTCAGAATTGGCTTTAAGTGAAAAATCTTAAGACATATTCAATCTATGGTGAAACTTCTCCCATCTCATTGAAAAGTGAGAAGGGAAAAGTGGAAAGGGAAGGAATAAGCTAAGCGGAAGGGAATACGGGAACTGGGAGGGAAAGGGGTAAGATAGGGGGAGGAACTCTAAGGCGGGGGGAGGGACACTAAAAAGGGAGGGCTGTGAGAAGCAAGGGGTGCTCACAAGCTTAATACTTGGAAGGGGGGAAAGGGGAAAGAAGGAGGAAAGCATAAACCGGGGTTAACAAGATGGCAAGTAATACAGAATTGGTCATTCTAACCATAAATGTGAACGGGGTAAACTCCCCCATAAAGAGGAAGCGGTTAGCAGAATGGATTAAAAGCCAGAATCCTACAATATGTTGTTTACAGGAAACACACCTGAAGTGGGGAGATACATGCAGGTTAAAGGTAAAAGGTTGGAGCAAAATCTACTATGCTTCAGGTGAAGTCAAAAAAGCAGGGGTAGCCATCCTGATCTCAGATCAAGCTAAAGCAAAAATTGATCTAATCAAAAGAGATAAGGAAGGGCACTATATCTTGCTAAAGGGTAGCATGGATAATGAAGCACTATCTATATTAAACATATATGCACCAAGTGGGGTAGTATCTAAATTCTTAAAAGAGAAATTAAGAGAGCTGCAAGAAGAAATAGACAGTAAAACTATAATAGTGGGAGATCTTAACCTTGCACTCTCAGAATTAGATAAATCAAACCACAAAATAAATAAGAAAGAAGTCAAAGAGGTAAATAGAATATTAGAAAAGTTAGATATGATAGATCTCTGGAGAAAATGTAATGGAGACAGAAAGGAATACACTTTCTTTTCAGCAGTTCATGGAACCTACACAAAAATTGACCATATATTAGGACATAAAAACCTCAAACTCAAATGCAGTAAGGCAGAAATAGTAAATGCATCCTTTTCAGACCACGATGCAATGAAAATTACATTCAACAAAAAACCAGGGGGAAGTAGACCAAAAAATAATTGGAAACTAAATAATCTCATACTAAAGAATGATTGGGTGAAACAGCAAATCATAGACATAATAATTTCACCCAAGAAAATGATAATAATGAGACATCATACCAAAATGTATGGGATGCAGCCAAAGCGGTAATAAGGGGAAATTTCATATCTCTAGAGGCCTATTTGTATAAAATAGAGAAAGAGAAGGTCAATGAATTGGGTTTGCAACTAAAAATGCTAGAAAAGGAACAAATTAAAAACCCCCAGTCAAACACTAAACTTGAAATTCTAAAAATAAAAGGAGAGATCAATAAAATTGAAAGTAAAAAAACTATTGAATTAATTAATAAAACTAAGAGTTGGTTCTATGAAAAAAACAACAAAATAGACAAACCCTTAGTAAATCTGATTAAAAAAAGGAAAGAGGAAAATCAAATTGTTAGTCTTAAAAATGAAAAGGGAGAACTCACCACTAACGAAGAGGAAATTAGAGCAATAATTAGGAGTTACTTTGCCCAACTTTATGCCAATAAATTCGACAACTTAAAAGAAATAGAAAAATATCTCCAAAAATATAGCTTGCCCAAACTAACCGAGGAAGAAGTAAATATCCTAAACAGTCCCATCTCAGAAAAAGAAATAGAACAAACTATCAATCAACTACCTAAGAAAAAATCCCCAGGACCAGATGGATTTACATGTGAATTCTACCAAACATTTAAAGAACAATTAACTCCAATGTTATATAAACTATTTGAAAAAATAGGGATTGAAGGAGTCCTACCAAACTCCTTTTATGACACAGACATGGTACTGATACCTAAACCAGGTAGGCTGAAAACAGAGAAAGAAAATTATAGACCAATCTCCCTAATGAATATTGATGCTAAAATCTTAAATAAAATATTAGCAAAAAGATTACAGAAAATCGTCACCAGGATAATACACTATGACCAAGTAGGATTTATACCAGGAATGCAGGGCTGGTTCAATATTAGGAAAACTATTAGCATAATTGACTATATCAATAACCAAACAAACAAAAACCATATGATCATCTCAATAGATGCAGAAAAAGCATTTGATAAAATCCAACATCCATTCCTAATAAAAACACTTGAGAGCATAGGAATAAATGGACTTTTCTTTAAAATAGTCAGGAGCATATATTTAAAACCATCAGTAAGCATCATATGCAATGGGGAAAAACTGGAACCTTTCCCAGTAAGATCTGGAGTGAAGCAAGGTTGCCCACTATCACCATTATTATTTAATATCGTATTAGAAACACTAGCCTCGGCAATAAGAGTTGAGAAAGATATTAAAGGAATTAGAGTAGGCAATGAGGAAACCAAACTATCACTCTTTGCAGATGATATGATGGTATACCTAGAGAACCCCAGAGATTCTACTAAAAAGCTATTAGAAATAATTCATAATTTTAGCAAAGTAGCTGGCTACAAAATAAATCCCCATAAATCCTCAGCATTTTTATACATCACCAACAACACCCAACAGCAAGAGATACAAAGAGAAATCCCATTCAGAATAACTGTTGATACCAGAAAATATTTGGGAATCTATCTACCAAAGGAAAGTCAGGAATTATATGAGCAAAATTATAAAAAAGTCTCCACACAAATAAAGTCAGACTTAAATAATTGGAAAAATATTAAGTGCTCTTGGATTGGCCGAGCGAACATAATAAAGATGACAATACTCCCTAAACTAATCTATTTATTTAGCGCTATACCAATCAGACTTCCAAGAAAATATTTTAATGATCTAGAAAAAATAACAACAAAATTCATATGGAACAATAAAAAGTCGAGAATCTCAAGGGAATTAATGAAAAAGAAATCAAATGAAGGTGGCCTAGCTGTACCTGATCTAAAATTATATTATAAAGTAGCAGTCACCAAAATCATTTGGTATTGGCTAAGAAATAGATTAGTGGATCAGTGGAAAAGGTTAGGTTCACAAGACAGAATAGTCAACTATAGCAATCTAGTGTTTGACAAACCCAAAGCCCCTAACTTCTGGGAAAAGAATTCATTATTTGATAAAAACTGCTGGGATAATTGGAAATTAGTATGGCAGAAATTAGGCATGGACCCACACTTAACACCATATACCAAGATAAGATCAAAATGGGTCCATGACCTAGGCATAAAGAACGAGATTATAAATAAATTAGAGGAACATAGAATAGTTTATCTCTCAGACTTGTGGAGGAGAAAGAAATTTGTGACCAAAGATGAACTAGAGACCATTACTGATCACAAAATAGAAAATTTTGATTACATCAAATTAAAAAGCCTTTGTACAAACAAAACTAATGCAAACAAGATTAGAAGGGAAGCAACAAACTGGGAAAACATCTTCACACTTAAAGGTTCTGATAAAGGCCTCATTTCCAAAATATATAGAGAACTGACTCAAATTTATAAGAAATCAAGCCATTCTCCAATTGATAAATGGTCAAAGGATATGAACAGACAATTTTCAGAGGATGAAATTGAAACTATTACCACTCATATGAAAGAGTGTTCCAAATCATTATTGATCAGAGAAATGCAAATTGAGACAACTCTGAGATACCACTACACACCTGTCAGATTGGCTAAGATGACAGGAAAAAATAATGATGAATGTTGGAGGGGATGCGGGAAAACTGGGACACTAATGCATTGTTGGTGGAGTTGTGAACGAATCCAACCATTCTGGAGAGCAATCTGGAATTATGCCCAAAAAATTATCAAATTGTGCATACCCTTTGATCCAGCAGTGTTTCTATTGGGCTTATATCCCAAAGAAATACTAAAGAAGGGAAAGGGACCTGTATGTGCCAAAATGTTTGTAACAGCCCTATTTGTAGTGGCTAGAAACTGGAAAATGAATGGATGCCCATCAATTGGAGAATGGCTGAGTAAATTGTGGTATATGAATGTTATGGAATATTATTGTTCTGTAAGAAATGACCAGCAGGATGAATACAGAGAGGATTGGCGAGACTTACATGAACTGATGCTAAGTGAAATCAGCAGAACCAGGAGATCATTATACACTTCGACAACGATATTGTATGAGGACATATTTTGATGGAAGTGGATTTCTTTGACAAAGAGACCTGAGTTTCAAGTGATAAATGACAGACAAAAGTAGCTACACCCAAAGAAAGAACACTGGGAAACGAATGTGAACTATCTGCATTTTTGTTTTTCTTCCCGGGTTATTTATACCTTCTGAATCCAATTCTCCCTATGCAACAAGAGAACTGTTCGGTTCTGCAAACATATATTGTATCTAGGATATACTGCAACATATCCAACATATAAAGGACTGCTTGCCATCTAGGGGAGGGGGTGGAGGGAGGGACGGGAAAAAAATTGGAACAGAAACGAGTGCAAAGGATAATGTTGTAAAAAAAAAAAAAATTACCCTGGCATGGATTCTGTCAATATAAAGTAATTATTAAATAAAAATTTAAAAAAAATAAAAAAATAAAAAAAAAACAATAAGTCATGTTACCAAGACATTTTACTCATAAACATTTCAAATAATAGAAACACAAAAAAGATTAGTAAGTAGTTTTAGTAAGAAAAGACTAATGCAATGAAGCCAATTATTCCAATTTTTTTTTAAAAATGTTATTAGAAATAAACTAAAATATAAAGATATAAGATTAAAAAAAAAAAAAAACACCAGGAAAAAACATCAAGATCTAATAACAGATAGACATTTGAGGGAATCTAACAGGACCAGAGAAAGGGCAGGGAAAAGCAGAATTAATAATGTGAAGATTAAATTTTGTATTCCCTAACAGTGAACTGTGTGTGTGTGTACACATATATCTATGTATGCTTATATGTATGCATGTATACATGTGTATATATGTGTGTGTGTTTGTGTGTGTTTATTATATGTGTGTGTGTGCTCTTGCAGAGTAACTCAGTGGTAAGTTTCTTGAAAGATTAGAGTAGAGGAAAGCAATGGTGGTGAGCTGGAAAGGGATCTTAATTGAGTCAAGAGGCAAACATAAAAAGGATAATAACTTTCATAATTCATCAATAAGAGTGGAGTTCCATAGATAATTAATCTATTTTGTTGTCTTTTCAATGGATTGTAAAGAGGCAAGATGAGAGAATTTGTAACTCAAAAGGTTTTTTTTTTTTAAAGAATGTAAATGTATGTATGTATACATTCATATATACACAATGGAAAATGTTTAATAAAATAAAATATTTTATTTAAAAATTTTTAAATAAAGTTTTGTTGAAATGGATTTGAATATGTCAGGATAAGCAGGTTCTACTTTGCCAATAATTAGCTCAAGTGAACTTGAGCAAGGAACTTTCATCCCCTGAGCCTCAATTTTCTCAAAAAAAAAAAAAAAATATATATATATATATATATATATATATATATATACACACACATATATAATAGTATCTCTAAAATCCCTTTTAGTCTATTATTATTTTAATTGTAAGTTATAGAAATATTATAAATTATTTGCTTTTTTTCTTTGCTATGGTAAGGAGTAAAATATCACGAAAATATCTCTATCATGTCCCCTTTATATCATAATGCTTTTAACTTCATAATACTAAAATAATGTTTATTAACTAAATGGATCTAAAGCGATTTCAGAAGTGTTTTTCAGTTGAGTTGTGAAAAGTCTAAAACCTAAAAACATCTCAAGAAAAGGTTTTTTAGTAACTTGTAACCTGAAGCTTATTTCCTAAAATCCCACACTAACTTTGAATCATCAGAGAAATCCTTTTGTATAGTAGAAGTTCTAGAATTAGCATCATAGAATCATAGGATTCTGAATAAGAGCTAAAATGTGCCTTGAAGGTCATTTAATATGGACTACATGCTATGTCTGGTCTTTTACAACTTTAATCCATTTATTATCTATGTGAGAAAACCAAGGGATATATACACGTTCACAGAAGTAGGAAGTAGAGAAACCAGGATTAAACCCTGGATCTCTTCTGTACTGTAAGGGAATTGCAGTTCTGTCACTAAACAGCTGTGCTAGCTAGTCTAACTGGTAAAAGCTTGCTGAGAATATGATTAAGGGGACTGATTTGATCTTGATTTATGTGTCAATTTACTTGAGATATGGCGGTAGGGAGATACTGAGAGAGTATGTTTCTCTGTATGAATTTTTGAGTTTCTAAAGCTAGATGATTCTCTGATATCCCCTAACCTTTCTCTTACTGCTTGAGGTTCAATTTAAAACTTTTGAGTTTTCATACCGTTTTCCTTTGCTGTGCAAACTTACCAGCTAACTTGCTGAAACCCCCCATGCCTTGATCTTCCCTGACAGCATACTCTGGCATAAAGCCAAAATTGCTAAAGTGACCTTGAAGCTAAACGACTGGATAGCTCTTTGCTACCCTGAATCTGTAAAGAAGGCCTATAGTCACTCAGATATTCAAGGAGAAAAGTCTCACTTCCACCCAAGGTAAAAGAAAAAATGCTTCCCTCTTTCTTGCCTTGAAATGAGAAGATATATCCAATTATCATCCAGGTAGCCAAAGAGAAGAAATGACCTATGAAGAAGCATGATTCCTCCCTCTCTTCCTCCCCAGAAACTCCCTATCAGCAGAGTAATCACTAATAGTCTCTGGACTGTTTGATTGTCTTTTACTCTGAGCCTGATACCCAGAGACATCCTTTCTTGTTCAAATCAGTGAAGAGCAATCAAGCTGGGGCAATGGGCACCTCCTTGAGTTCATGAGCTACTGACAAGAGCAATGACTCACTCCTCTGACCATACCACCACAGATTATAAAGGACAGGCAATCTCATGACTACCTCCTGTCCTTCCTGGATGGAGGAAGAGTCAGGTAACTAAATGAGTCCTGTGCTCCAGTGACAGGTATTCTGCAACCTTACCTCCTACTTCATGAACTATTGTTCTGAACAGGGATCATTTGGTCAGGCAGCTGTTCCATATCCTAACAAACAGAGTATTCTATAAAAGACTCAGATTGAAGAATTTGTTTAGGGAACTTAAGGTTTAATAAGAACGTCATTCCCATTTCACTAAATCCATAACTTCCTGACAAAAACTAGAAATAAGACCTAATATATTGAAAAGCATGGCACTGAAATTCAGGACTTGAATGAATAGCCTGAGGTTCTCAATACCATGCCTTAACAATAAAGAACTCTTCTTCCTTTAGACCTATGAATACTAAAGCTGTCCTTTGGGGGCAGAAATTCCTGTTCTCACCAAAGCAAGATCTTAATCTATGTGCACCAGCAACAGGGAACTATTTATTCCTTCCTTCCTTTTATCAAGCAAAGCAAGTGTCCTGCAGGCAATGTAAGTAGCAATACTGGTAGTATGACAGTTAGTAAAACTGTAGACAATAATTGTTCCAATGCCAAAAACTACATTCATGATCATCTACCTTGCAAGTATGTGCTGTAAAACACAAGCAGGGACCAGTATCAAATGTTAGATTGAGGCAACTTAATATTTTGTACTAAAAAAAACATATCAAAACATTTATCTCTGATATGGTCAAAAGTATTGTATTCTTAGATCAGAGTTGTCAATATTCAAGTCATTCATTTTTGAAAGTTGAAATGGATATTTTCTAGTAAGAGTCTTCCTAAATTAAAAGTGAAGGGAGTGGTTGAGGTGGGCTAGGAGACATGTAGATCAGAGTCATGACTAATAACAGACAAATAATTAAAATGTACCTTAAGCAAATTGCAGAAAATATCCTCTTAAAACTGCTTTTAAAATGCATAGTCAGTTGTGTAGGAGAAGAAATTCCAGAAATGCAAGTCCATATTGCAGAAAGAGAAAACTTGGTATATTTGAAGTTTATCTTGACAATTTCAATTTCAACTAATAATTCTTGTTGACTAGTTAATTAGTCAATGCTGTTAACTTGCTAATTTCTAAGCTTAGTTATTTCCAGCTGATTATGGAATGTAAATGTTCTAATACCTTTTATATTTTGGTACCTAGGTGCAAAGCCTTGGTCATTCTACTTGTTTATCCATATGATCTAGGTTAATAATTGGATTAAAAAGGACAAGAGGGAGATGTGTATATTTTCACTCCTAAAATGGACTAATCCTTATCTCTTAGAAGGTGAAAAAATTTAGACCATTCAGGGAAACTCATCTGACCCTAAACTGCTATTAATAATCTTCATTAACTAATAATAAATTTAAAATCTTTAATGTTTTACCACATTTTTCTCCACACATTTTTCTTTTCATGTCATACATAATAAATCTGCTTAGTCCGGATTTTGGGGAATTCTTTTGATCTGTTTAGGTCTGAATAATCAAAACTAGATAACTATCCTGGATAAGTCAGGCAGTGTGTGTGTGTGTGTGTGTGTGTGTGTGTGTGTGTGTGTTGTGTGGGGTGTGTGTGTGTGTGGTTGGAGATGGGGGGACAGTGATGGGGAGAGAGCTCTTTAGACACTTCATTGTTCATGAATTCCGTCTACTTTTCTGAGAGAGAAAAAAAAAAAAATGGCTGTGATGGTTAACTCATCTCTCCCACCAGATTCTTCTCACACCTGAACACAATTGTTAATGTTATGGCATTCAAATGTCTTTTATTGGACTTAGATTTGGTGGCAGCTGTTTTGCTTTCTTCAAATCTATTATTGAGTCCTTGAGAAGGTAAGCTCCAGAAAAACCTTCCCTATTTTATTAATTCCTATACCTCTTCCCTGCCTGCCCCATGTGAGGATGTACGCTAAAGTTAATTGTTAATGTTACCTGTTCTTTCAATTCTTCCTTGATGGTCCCAGGGCTTCGCTGAAAGGAGACACATTTGTACTGAAAACCTTTGCTATATTTCTGATTACAGGCCATCAATCTATAAAAGAGATCCCGGGTGTTGGATACAGAGCCGCTGGCTGAAGTAAAGAGGAGTGGGGGATGGGCATAGCCTGTTTTTACTAATCATCATTATTCTATAAAAATGTCAACCTCTCCCCTACTTCCAATCCCATATGTACTTTATCACAATCTTCTGCCTTTCATCAAATGAGGCCTATGATCAGTTGTCCTTTTGCCCGACAGCGAATCAACAGGGGTCAGGGATAAGTTGTAATGGGGGCAGGAAGACAGGGAGAAGTCTGCAATGGATCTTTTCACCTTCCACCCTTCTGAACTGGCACTCAGACTGAGAGAATGCATTTTTCAAAGAAATATTTTTTGGTAAGAACAGAAATGTGAGAGAAGTGCTTTTTTACCCATTAAAAAAATTACCCCACTAGTCCCATGTTTCCCACCAAAACCAAATACATAGACTCTTTGGGAATAGCCCATACTCTTGCTGAAAGCAGGCCGAAGGCCAAAGGAGACACTTCCTTTGGAGGTCTATGAAGAAACTTAGGAATTCAGCTTGAAACAATCTTGAAAAATCTCATAGGGTCAGACAGAGCTCTGCTTTTAGAATGCTCTTAGGACATTTTAAAAACCATATACTGAAACAAGATGTAGGGAAGGAATCTTGGAGTTAGCTTCTGCACTTTCTCTAAAACTCAGAAAGGCCTTAGCTATCTTCCCGGTCACTGAGTTTTGGAAACTACTAGTATTTGGTAAAAGAGCATATATGCATTTTTATTATGGGGGTTTCCAATTACAATAAGTATCCAGGGAAATTAAAACATACATACACACATGTCTCCAAGTAGACACACACACACACACACCAATTCCATTCTTTAATTAAATTCTACTGAGCAAACATTTACTGAGTGTCCACTATTAGCAAAGCATCATGCCAGATACAAAATATAGATAAAACAGGTCCTGTCATTGTGGAATTTTAGACTTGTAGAAAAATAAAACCCACAAGTAAGTAATTTGATAATTAGTCAATAAGGATCTATTAAGCACTTAGTATATCCTATTCTTTGGAAAATAAAGAAAAGGGAAAGCACAAATCTGATCTCCAGGAATTTATGTCCTAATAGATATTTTAGATTTTTTTTTAAAAGTGTGGGAGACAGAAAGTATTGCATACTAATGGATTAAGGAAAGGGTTAAACAAGAAGTGACATTTGATTCCCACTTTAAAAGATGAGTAAGAAATGAAGAATGAAGGAAATATGCCAAGGATGGACAATCCTATCAGCTAAAACATGGAAGCAGAAAAGAAAATATGTATTAAGGATAGACTTGTTCATTTTGGCTATAACACAGAAGTCTTGCATGAGAGAAAAATGAAACAAGGATAGAGAGGTAGCATGGATCTAAATTATGAAGGGTCTTAAATCTCAACCAAAGGAATTTGAATTTTGCCTCTAAGCAATAGGAGGCTACTGAGAATTTATATGTAGAGTCATACTTGAATCTAGCAAAAGAACAATTATTCTGACAGCAATTTGAAAGGTGGTTGGAAGGCATAGAGAGTGAAAATAGAATATATTAAGAATTTTTGTTTACTTGTTTTGTGTGTGTATTGTTTTGTTTTGTTTTCCTCCATAGTATAGACAAGTGAAATAAAAGTAGGGATAGGGCTAGAAATAATATTTCATCCAATAGGGAATTCCCAGGTGAGAAAATGCTCTCTACCAATGCTGGTAACATCTCTGCAACTCAAAATCTTTGAGTTACGGATATTGGTAGGTTAACTGACTTGCCCAGGGCCTTAATTAAAAAGGACAGTTTTGGCATTTCATTGTGTATGGACACTTGGCTCTATGTATCTCAGAATTTACTGAGAACCAACTTAGACTCAACAATTGCTTTTATTACATTTCCCACTTAATCTCTGGAAACTGAATTAATCATACATGAAAGGATAAAAGGGGGGAGAAACTGATTTTATTAAACTAATAAGAATATCATCAATCTGCATTTACCTTGAAACTATAAAATTGATGATATATGTATATAGAAAATATCTTTTGCATTTGCACTGTTCTAAAGAAAGACTTATTTTTTCCAAGTCAGATTTTTTTTTGTTTGTTTCTAAAGCAACATTTTATTCACTTGAGTGGGGAATTAACAATGTGGAAACTATTTACTAAAGATTGCTCTCTATATAATCTTAGAGATTTACTTGAGGGCCACTGAGAAGCAAGTGACTTGTCCACTGTTACAAATTTAACATTTCTCAGAGGCAAGACTAGAATGTAAGTTTTCTAATCTTGGAGGGTAGCATTTGACTTCTGAAGTCCTATGCCATTTTATCTTTTGAGTAATACAATCACAGATTATTAATTTAATCCACATTGCTCCAAAATTTAGTTCACTGAGACTGGAAATTATTAAGCAGAATTATGGGTAAGAGAAGAAAAATTATATTTATGGTCTTACTTTGAGGTCAAGAACTTTGAACATGTTCTAGATACTACTAAGGTTCAGAGAATCATAGAATTAGAGCTAGAGTTAACACCATAGGTTGTCATGTCTTCATCTTATAAACGATCAAACTGAGTAGTTTCCCAAAGAAATACAATTAATAAGGAATAGAAGTATGATTCTAACCCATGTCCTAAGGCTTGGACTTTATCAGCAAAAATCATTTATCATTTCAGTTGTCTAATTCTGACTGCTGATGTGAACCAAGAGATTTACTTGAAAAAAGGGTTATTTAATTGTGTCCTCCTAAGCAATTCATTTCTATAACCAGGGTCCACAAATGTGCTTTATTCTCAATAAAAGGAATAAATCCTGTGTGTGGTCTGGATTGTTCAGAATTTCTTGCCTAGAGGACCCCAATGGGCTATCAGACTGACTATTAAAATCTCAATAAGCTACAGATAGTTTCATGCTACTTTTTAATTTATTAGTCAACTATTGTTGTTAAACTCTGTCGATGTCTTTTCCCAGGCATATATCCTCCAGGGAATAGCTGATGTTCTTTCTTCTCATTATTCAAGAAAACTTTTTTGGTTACTTACCTCAAGGAATTGAAGTGACCTACGTTTAATATGAGTTACACATCTCTGGAGAAATATCCTAGCACCTCCTAGCCTTGCTTTTGAAGTGAGCTTCTGATTTAGGGACCTTTATTTGTATCTTTCAAATCCTCTTGGGTTATATTAATTGGATACTTCAAAAATGCATGCATATACTATTTTTTGTAGCACTTATGAGATTCAAACTAGTTTCTAAGGGGTTTAGTGACAGATTGAATTCTTTATTCAGAAGCCTTCTTTCTTCATGTCTTTTCTTCTTTATTTTTGTTTTCCAATTGGAGAATAAAATAAATTAAATTTAAATAGAATTAATCTGCTGACACATTGTGAGTGATGGCATTCCAAAATGGTGTTTTATCCCAGATTTCTGGAATAATTCTTTAGACTTTCAGTGTCTGATTGTCTGCAGGGTCAGAGTTACTAGTAGGTGAAGCATGTAAATAACTCATGTGTCATGATTTCAAGGGAGCTAAATATAACCCTCTGCCCTCCCAAATATCTGACCTTGATGCTTGAAATTCTTTTAATATCAGAGTAATCATTTCATTATATTAATAGAGAAAAGGCCTAAAATTCAAATACCTTTTACCTCACCAGATGGGACATATTGACTTAAATTCATACTGAGTCTTGAATGATTAGTAGTAGATTTTTGAACACAAAGTTTCAATTGAAAGGAAGGCAGAAGGATTTAAAAGAGGGTTAAAATTGAAAATAGGTTTAAAAATTTTGCCTTGGGAAGAAATGTGTAATTTCTCTTCACATAAAAAACATAGAAGATAAAACTATCAAATTTCCTAGTTTTATATATATTCATATATATGTGTGTATATATATATATATATGTATTGTACATGCATATTTACATATGTGTATTTTATACACATGTGTGCCTGCATAGATGCACACATACACATGCATGTATATGTGTAGTTGCATATTCACATGATGAGAGGCAGTGTAATTGTTGATTGAAGGTAAACCATTAGGTTTGGGAGATTTTGACTGACACCTTGTAACTCTGAGCTAATTGATGAAGATGTCAGTGCTCTAACAAATCTCTAGGAATTTAATCTGCAAAAATAATGTTGATCTGTACTAATAAGTTTCATCAGAAATCCATGTATGTCTGTATATGTGTATGTATATACATGATTGAATAGATATATAACAATATTACTATAGAGAAAGTAATATTGCTACATATGCATGCATGTATATATACCTTTGTAATACATTCGCAAGTATAAATATTTATAAGTCTCTAAATGCATATATATATATACATATATATATATATATGTATATATATATATATATAATATGTGTATGTGGATAAATTATATATTATATTTCTATTCTCCATTGATAGAATGCATGTTACTTGTGAACAGATGCTATTTATCGTTATTATTTTTTAAACGACTAAGATCTACTTAGGACATAATATCTGGCCTCTAATAGAAGTCTATTTAAAAAAAAAAAATGGTTGAGTGAATCCACAATTCCCATGTCATAAAAACCACCAAAAGAAAGAGAGAAATGTGACTGAATTCCCTTATTTCATCTTCCCTGGAAAGATTGCAGAGAAATGTTCTATCACTCCAACAGGGATAGAAATTTCAGCAACTTTTCTATGGCTACTAAACACTAGGGCCATTTGTTTTTCATGTTTTTAAAATGTAGGCATATGTAGATCAGCTTCTTTTGTAGCTTATTGTGCTTTGGAGATTCTGCTGTATTGTTTTAATTATTTGTATTTTTTATACCTTTTATGGTTTCTGCTTTCCTTTGTATTTCAAACATTTCTATAGTAAACACCCCCACCCCCACTGAATTCTCTATTAAAATAAAAAAAGGCAAAAGCACTAAATTCATTGAGTTATTACATCTGAAAACATGTTCCACATTCTCTATTAAAGACTTCACCTATCAGCTATGAGGAATAAAAGAAGTTTATTATTTATTCATTATTATTTCCTCCCCAATTGATCAGTAAATGACTTTTTAGATTTTGCATTGCATGCTCAAGCATGTTATTATTTTGATTCCACTTATTTCTTATTTGGTTCTACATAACAGTACTCCAATAAATCTTTATGCCACAATTAGTTGGTGGTTTCTGACATTTCTTCAGTTAAAGAAAAAATCTATGAGTAGTTCTTTGCTATAACAAAGAAAGCAGCAATTACTATTTTGATACTTTGGAGTTTGGGGTGTTTTGCTTGCTTTTATATATTTTTTTTACTTCTTTGAAGTATAGGTCCTGTATTGCTTATGTGAACATTTGATAACTTTTACTGCATAATTCCAAACTGATAATCAAATTGATTACACTGGATCAGATCACCTACTGATATCCCTTTCTTTTCATATTCCTTCCCATATTGACTACTCCCACTTGTTATGTTTGTCAAATTGCAAAGTATGAAATAAAATTTCAACATTGCTTTAATTTTTATTTCTCTTAGTATTGTGGATTTGAAGAATGTTTACAAATGGTCATTTATAGTATGAAATAGTTCATTTGTGGTGGTGGAGAAAGAGTACATATCCTTTTACAATTAATCCCAATGATTACTAGAATCAATCCCTCATCTCCGATGTTAGAATTTGTGACAATTTCTAATATATCTGAAAGTCTGACTTTCATCATTTGTATTTTATGCAACTCTTTTCCAACACTATACTTTCTCTTCTTATTTAATCATTACCTGACTGGATTCATTCCCAGAGCTACTTCTGTCACTGGCAGGTTGGGTCCCCAGAAGGTGGCTGCTTATTTCTCTATGAATTCCAAATGTAATTGTGAGAAGTTATGTTTTTTAGTATTGACATGAAGGACATTCAGGTGGGCTACAGCTTTGATGACTTTTGATTTATGATATATTTCGCAATCTAATGATGTTATGATTCATTCCTTTGTACTTAAGATTTTAGACATTTTTTTCTCCTAAATAGAATTTCCAATTGTTTTGCCTAGCTCTATAAAGAGTCATCCCTTGTTATTTTGAATCGTAGAACACCAAACTTATAGATTGATTGAGGACATATTTTTTAAAAACTGGAAAGATAAGCATTAACTATAAACATATTTTTATTAAATAAAATTTTATTTTTTTAATAATCAGAATTCCCTGTTTTTCCTCACTTTTCTTCTTTTGATTGAAGAAGAAAAACCTCTAGCTCAAACATATACAAGTCAAGGAAAACAAATTCCACATTAGCACATTCATGCATGTGTGTGGGTGTTTATGTGTATGTATACACACAAATATATTATAACATATTATAAATCAAAAATCATCAGTTATAGCACACCAGATGCTCCTGCATGCTCCTCCATGATAGTACTAGAAAACATACTGTCTCACAATTACACTAGGAATTCAAAAAGGAGAAGTTAGCAGGCACATTCTAGGTATACAACCTGTATGTATGTGTATGTATGTGTATGTGTGTGTATGTGTGTCCAGAGAGAAAGAAAGATAAGAGACACAGAGACAGAGCAGAGAGAGAGAGAAAGACAAAAGAGAGAGATATGAAAGAAATATTATTTTCCTCTTGAATTCTTCATTTCTCTATAGGGTAGAATGTTTTATCATTCATCCTTTCAAATCCTCCCTAAGCCTTTCAGAGTTGTTTTGTCTTTCTAATATTTTTGTCATTGTATGAATTGTTCTCCTGGGTCTGTTTTATTTAATTGCATCAGGCCATACTAGTCTTCCAGGTTGTTGTTTTGTTTTTTGTTTTTTCCCTGAAACCATCCTCTTGGTCCATTTTAGAATAGTATTCCATCATATTTACATAACATTTATATAACATTTATCAAGTTATTCCTCCATTGATGGTCAGCCCTTTAGTTTCCTTTTTCTACTATAAAAAGTTATATTCATATATATTCAATTTAGTAAAAAACATTTATGTAATACCTACAATATACAAGGCACTATGGTAAGTGCCAAACATCAATAGTAAGAGTTGCTTTGTTTAGGACTAACAATTGCATTGTTGCAGGGTCACAATTATCTGCAAAAAAGAGTTAAGTGCCTCAGTTTCCCCTTATATAAAATGAGCTTATTTTTCTTTGCCAACAAAACCCTAAAGGGACTCATGGGAAGTCAAAAGTGACTGAAAAACAAATCATTTCTGTAATCTATTCTTTCTCTATTTTTCCCTTTTTCCTTTTTGCTCTTAATTTCGGTACTCAACTATTTGTATATTTATTCCTTTCCTTACTTATATAAAGTTTTATTTACTTGCTTCAATTGGTCACATGGTTTTCCCTAATTTTCCTTCCCCTCCCCCCTTTCACAGATATTCTTCTTCCCTGGTCTTTACATTCTTGTTTTAAGATCAAGTCATAGCTTGATGACTCTCAGTCATTATGTCCAATTAGATATTCTCTATCAACCTTTAGAATGATAAGGTACACATGGATCATTTCTCCTTTTAAGAATGCAAGCAATTTATTCTTGTTTAGTTCTTTATAATGGCTCATTTATGTTTTACTGTTTATGTTTCTCTTGATTCCTTTGTTTGAATTGGAAATGTCAACATAATTTTATTGTTTTCATCAGGAATGCCTAAAAATTTCATTAAATCTCCATGTTTTTCCCCATATATATATATATATATATATATATATATATATATTATATATATATATACATATATATATATATATATATATATATATCCAGTTTTACTAAATTATTCTTAGTTGTAAGATTATATCCTTTGCCTTCTCAAATATTAATTGCAAGCTCTGTTTATAATGATCACTGCTAAATTCTAGTGATCCTTATTGTCTACTCAGTACTTAAATCATTTCTATTAGTTTGCAATACTTACACATATCTTATATTATCATATATAATTTTATTATATGATTTTATCTTGGACATTCTGTACTATTTTGGCCATAATGTTCCTGGGAGTTTTCATTTTGTAATTTATTTTAGAAGGTAACAGAAAGATTCTACTTCTCCCTTGCTCTCTTATTCTAAGAAATCTAGGAAGTCTTTTCTTTTTAAAAAAATATGTTATCTATGATTCTTATATTTTTGGATGTGACTTTTTTAAAGTAATAGAATGCTACTTTGTAGAGGGCTGAAACTCTTGAGTCGTTGCACTGAGGTGGGTTCAAGCACTTAGGGTTAATTACTGATTGGACAATACTCTATGGGTATATGCTTGGAAAATGGTCCTTTCCACTATCCTGTGCTGGCTCAATAATTGGTGTATATAGAGGGACTATGGGGTGGAGTAAGACTAGCCAGAGTCATTCTTTGTGGTAAATGAGGAAGAAGGCAGTTGCTGAGATTCTGCTTTCATCCTGTTCAATCCTCCATCTAAAGACCAAGAATAAAGACTAAGGACTTTTGCTTATCCTGACTCTGATTGATTCTGAAGTGTCTGAAGTGCTAGTGCAGTCATCACACTACTTAAATTATCTCTACTTGTCCTATTTTTCAGGACTTTTTTTTTTTTCTGTGTATATTTTGTTTCTCCTCTTTGAATCATTAGTTACTACTCTCTCCACTTGGATTTTTAAGGAGTTTTTTCATGGAGCAAGTCTTGGAACCACTAGTGTCAAGCTGAGTATTTTCTTTCCATAGTTTCTGCCTTAACTCTCATTTCCTTTTCATTTTTTCCCTCTTGCATTTTAATTTCATTTATTAAAAAAATGATTTTAATTTTTTATTATTATTCTTTTCATTTCTCCCAAGAATTTTAGATGAATTTGTACCCAAGCTGCATTTTCCTTTGAGTTTTTTTTTTTTCCAGATACTTTGAAGTCATTTTATTTTTGTGATTTAGTGTCTTCAGGATTTTTGTTACATAATACCTTTCTATACTGGGAATTAAAAAAAAAAATGTTCCTTGCTTATTCTTTCAGTTTATTTCCTGACTTTTGACTTTGCTAGAGCCAAGCTTCTCACATATTTGGAAGGATTGTCTGGGCTGGCCATTATGTTATTTGGGGAAGGAGATAGGAACAGGGATATTGAATGTTGCAAGAAGGTGATCCAGTGAACAAAGCTCTGTTCAAGAATATCCAAGTTCAAATCTAGTCTCATATGTTTACTAGCCATGTCAGCCCAGACAAGTCGTTTAATCTTTTTTTTTGCCTTAATTTCTTAAATGTAAAAGAAGGGGAATTATAGTAAACACC
The DNA here is from genome assembly GCF_016432865.1 of Antechinus flavipes. Lineage (NCBI taxonomy): Eukaryota > Metazoa > Chordata > Mammalia > Dasyuromorphia > Dasyuridae > Antechinus > Antechinus flavipes. The sequence goes on along the minus strand of NC_067399.1, from coordinate 305,289,750 downwards.
TACCAGATGTCATCAAATGAGATAATATGTGTAAAGAATTTAGTGTATTACTTGGGAAACTTTTTATTATGTGTTTTCTTTTCTTTTATTGGTTTTCTTTTTTCTTTTTTTATTATTTGTTTTCTTCTTTTCAGTATCTCAAGGACAACATAGACTAAGGATTGGCAAGCTTTCAGGGTTTCCAGAGTAGTCTCATCCAGTGTAAAGTTAAAATTCCTAATCTGACTTTGGGTCTGAGCAGCAGGGTTTTGAGCTTACCCTGCTTGGAATTCCAATAAACTAATGCTAGATTTAGCCAGTCTCAGTCAACTAGAAAGTCTGATGATTCAGTGACAAAATTATATATTTCTCTTTAGTCTAGGATTCCTGCCTCATCTATTCCTCTCAAAATTTCAGTCTTGGCAGGAAGATGTCATCTACTCCTGGAGTCAAAGCCATATAGCTGATGCTTGATTATCAGTTTGCTCCTTGCTTAGTATACAGCCTAATACCAGTAGCCACTCCTTATCTTGAAAGTCTAATGCTGGTTACAGGTGTACTCCTCAATCTACCTAGCTATCAATATTTCCAGGTTTTTCCTTTTATGTCAGGATCTGATTAAAAATAATTTAGGTTCTTTTCATAATTCTTCCTGACATTCCAATCTTATACCTTCCTCCCCTCCATGCAACTCTGATTCAGTGACAATGTTCTCCTTGATGTTCTTTGAACATAGTACTCCATTTCTAAACTCCAACAATTTTCATGCATTGTTCCACATGCCCTCACTATTAATAGCTCTGACTTCAAACCTTATTTCTTTTTATATTTTCTCTTAATTCTTTATTTTTTTACTGAACCATTATGTAAATTTTAGTATTTGTAAAATTATCATATCAAGTAATTCTCAGAATTCTTTGTATAAAAACTCTACCTTGCATGTTTTATTTTGACTTTATTATAAATATCAATGATATATACTAGGCTTTTTCTGTGTTTGTTCATTTTTAGCCTTTAGACAGACTTCATCTGCACTACAATAGCTATGATTTCTCTATAGTTTTCTTGACATGATTATTATCATTAGAGTCAGTAATTTATTTTTTAATCTTAAATATGCTTTGTTCCCCAATTTCCCTTACCATCTAATCTATACTCTTATTTCCACTCTTTGAGTCCCCCCCCCACATCACTAGGACTGTATGAAATTCATGGCCTTAAAATTATAATACAGTGAGGTAACTGATGCAAGGGGACTTAAAGTGACTGCTGTAGTTAGCACTCTTCTCCACCTATTCTTATGAATTCTTCATGGCTTACTTTCTTCAATTCCTAGGCAGATCCCTAGGGGTCAGTAGGAGAGATAGTCACCGTTCATCTCCCAAGGGAATTTCTGTAATTTTATCTTCTCTTTGTGTCTCTCTATTCTTTTGACTTCTATTTCTTCCCTATTGTTAAATAATTCTAAAGACTAGAGGACTTCTGGTCTCCAGACTCTTGAACTCTTTATTATATACAGACACAGATAGACACATTATACTCTACTTCTTCCCCCTCCTTCCACTCCCCTCCACCAACATATTCCTCATTTTCTTCCCCTTTTCCTCCTCCTCATCTCTCCTCTTTCACTTCTTCCTCCTCCTCCTCATCCTCCTCTTCTTCTTCTTCCTCCTCTTCCATATCCTCCTCCTTTTCCTCCTGCTCTTTCTTCTTCTTTCTCTTCTCCTCCTTCTCATCCTCCTTTTGCTCCTCCTCCTCTTTTCTTCTTTCTTTCTTTCTTTCTTTCTTTCTTTCTTTCTTTCTTTCTTTCTTTCTTTCTTTCTTTCTTTCTTTCTTCTTCTTCTCCTCCTCCTCCTCCTCCTCCTCCTCTCCTCCTCCTCCTCCTCCTCCTCTTCCTTCTCCTCCTCCTCCTATTACTATTACTATATCCTTCTTTTTCTTTTTCTCTTTGATTTGTGGATCCAAGTTTATCCTTGGAGCAGGGCCCCTTGGAACACTACCAAGTCGTTAATTATAAATGGAGTGCTTAAAACAGCATCTACTGATGGCTACATTATCTTCTTGTCAAAATCCACAGGCTAGGGGAATCAGAGATTCCTGGAAGTGATAACAAAACAAAACAAAACAAAAATTTCATTTCCCTTCCTCCTATTGCTAATCTTACTGGCTTAGTTGTTTATTTTAGGCAGAGATGGAAGATCCACATATTAAATCAGTAATTCTCAAAATGACTCAGAACACCTTCAAGTCCCTTTCAAGGAGTTTACTCTTTTTTATTTTCTATTTTGATAAATACTGATAAATACAATGCACATAAACAAAATATCTTTTGGGGACCTCAATAATTTTAGCTATTAATTAAATAAATAATTTAACTAGTTTTAAGAGCAAAAAGTTTGATAACCAAGAGGTGATATCCTAAGTTATATCTTACTCTGTTAGCTTTATAGGATTCTGGGGACAACTGTATCCTGAAACTTTGCCAGTAAAGCAAAAACTCTTGAAGTCTATGTAAGTTGGTAAGGCTTTGACTGCCTGCTCAGAGGCAAAATATGTCCTTATCCATGGTCAAGCCTACCTAAACTTGACAAGCATCATTCTCATATTGACTAGGACCATAGATGTAGAATTCAAAAGAACCTAAGAGACAAACCTGTGAATTTTGCAGTTGAAGAAGTTAAGGCCCAGATAGGTTTAACATTTTACTGAAGATCATATAGATTGTAAGTAGCTGTTAGAATAGAAAGGAAGATGATTTTTCTTATGCAAATGAAATTTAACTCTAGTTATTTTGATTTCACTTTACCTCTAAAAGTCTTGAATTCTTTTAAGACTCCCTTCAACAGATAATTATTGCAGAAAACTTTTCTGCATATAATTCTGTTCCTTCAACTTCTAGTGCTTTTTTTTCCAAAGCAATCATCTATCTTTTTTTTTTTAATTTATGTACATGTTGTCTCCCCTCTTAGAATGTAAGCTACTTGAAAACAGAATTTAATTTAATTTTTCCTTGAATCCTTCTCAATTTCCACAATTTCCACATATATATATATATATATATATATAGTAATAAGCATTAGTTGCTTGGACAGAAGAAGAGTGAAGAATGCATTTGGAAATATATACAAGGTAAAGTCTAAAGGCAATCATAATATTTAAAATAAAATCTACCACACTCATAACATCTGAAAATAGTGCATCAATCAGCATCTATTTCATATTTCCTGAGTGGAGAAATCCAGAAATTAAAAATAGAGAGAGATAAAATATCTTTTTGTTTTTTGGCAACATTAGTCTACTTGCATGGCATAGATAACCTATGAATATGATATTTGTCAAATTGTAGAGTACTATATGCATTTAAGAGTTCACTAGTCATTTAGAATTTCACATCTAAATGAGGTAGAATAAGTAATGCATTATACATTCTCTACCTTTCAAATTCCTTGACCCTGGAACTTTTAAATGACGACTAAAGCTGTAAGTCATGGAAAGTTGCAAATTCCATTCTATACTTTCATCTATACATATAAAATCATGTGCACGCCCTCCTCTCCTTTATATTGGTTCATTAGAATAAATCTGTAGGGATGTCTCCCTTTTCCCCACCAATTGCAGAAGGGGTCATGAAGGCTATACATTTGAGAAAATGCAGAAGGAAATAGGAAAAAATTGTTAAGCTTATAAATGGTCTTAATTATACATCATGTCCTTAGAGTATTAATTTAGCTTTAGGTCACTCTCTTTTATCATAATAAATAGCCATCACAATCTCACTCATGAGTGTTCAACTCATGACTATGGACTTTTGGCAGCTGCATAAATATAAACATATTGTAAAGAATCAAATTGGAGCAAGCTGAGCAACTTTATACTTAAAGTCAAAAGAAAAGATTCTTAAAAAGACTTCCCAAAAGGAATATGATAAAATATATTTCAACTCAAAAGCAGTTTGTGCTAAAGGTGTAGTTTGTGTGTGTGTGTGTGTGTGTGTGTGTGTGTGTGTGTGTGTGTGTGTTTAATCTTGCTAAAGACATAGTGGAACATATGCTGCTTCATACTTTAAAAAAAACATCTTTCCTTAGGATGTAATTGTTTGCCATGCATTATGTGGAAAGAGTACAGGATTTGCTATCAAAGGATGGGTTCAAATCTCAGCTCTGATAAGCAAAATTACCTTGGGCATGTCACTTAAGCTTTCATTACTCCATCTTCTTTATCTATAAAATGAAGGGGTTGAATTAGATGATCTCTCTCAATGAGGTTCTTCTTAATATAAATGTCACAAACCAGCCTCAAAGGTTATCTACAAATGTAACAAAACTTGACAAAGTTCCAAATTTGGCCAAATCAGCTATATTAAATCAAATAGACAAAAATGGTATTAGATAAACTTACTTTTCATGAATTGTTTTTTGTTCCAAAAATAGCTTTTGAAAAGCTAAAGTTTCAGTGTTTGCCTTGTGCCAATTATGTTATACATCTGGAGTGAAAAATAAAAATGAATGTCTTCCCTCAAGAAGCTTACACGACTTTATTTATTTATTTATTTTGGCGAGGAAGGGCAGAGGTTTTAATGAATACACAGGAAATTAAACATAAAAGATGCACATGGTACTTTCAAGAAAGCAAAAGTGCTAACAACTGGAGAAGGAAGAGGAATCAGAAAATGTATTTCTTAAGAAGAGATATGCATCGAAGTAAAGGAGGTTTTATTTAAGAAAAAATGAGGAATGAACACATTACATATATGGGACATGAGTTGTCCAAATTCACAAAAATGGGAGAAGAAAATAGCATAGAAAATAGCTAACTATGTAGTTTGATTAAAACTGATAGCATATAATGAAGAAAGATATGAAATCAGATTTTAAAGATAGGTAGAAACCAATTAGTTTGTCATGCATACATAATAATGGTTGTTTTGTTCAACTTAAATAACCATCATTTTAGAATCCATGAGATGGTGTCAAAAGGCAAAATAAATAAGTCCTTCTCAAAACCATTTTAGCTTATTTGATGGCATAGTTAATAAATCCTTTGGAAAGAAATGACCAGTATAATAATAAAATAAAATAAAAATAACTTTTTTATTTATCATCTAGAATAATAAACTAACTAAAGTTTTTAGTTTTCAGCTGTTTATATGGGTGTTATATATTTACTCTTGAAACCTTGATCACATTATTGCTAAATCATTTACATATGACTACAGGCAAGAGTTTCTCATGTTTTTACCATTTCCACTGCTGCGACTAATCACTTATTTTTTTCCATTCCTGCCCTACAGGTAACCTTATCACCACTACTACAAAAAAAAACAACAATAACAACAACAACAAAAAACCTTTTAATTTCACATTTCACTTAAAACATCTGCTTACATATATTCATGAGAAACACATCCTTCCCTTCTAGGAAGACAGGTGTAAGAGACAAAAGTTTGGAAATACAAGTATTAACTTTTTCTTTGGAAAGATTATATGCTGAATTCAAGCTATAAATTTCATTTCAAGAGATTTTTTTCTAGGACCAACTTTGTTCATAAAGAATCATAGAATAAAAATATGCTTAAATTACAGTCTACCAGAGATATCTTGTCAATTGGCCGTCATTAAGGACCTACTATGTGCCAGGCACTGTGATAAATATGAAGCTTCCAAATTCCCTTCCGATTTTTTTTTTTTAATACGAAGGCACTAAAATGCAAAATTTCCTTAGCACTGATTCTCAAGTTTCCATAAATTTTGGAACTTCACCACAAGAATAAAAAGGGAGTTTAGAAGATGTTGTCAAATACCCTGTGACAACAGTATACTGACAAGCTCTGTTAGATATTCCATGACTAAAAACTCTCAGTAGCTTCCTGCCCTGTTTAAGATACCACACTTTCACACTTCATAGGATTCATACTTCATGGGAAAACCAATACCAATACAAAAGGAACTCCCCCTCCCCTGTAACATCACCATCACCAATCCCACATTTGCCACATTTGATTCATTTGACTCTGTTGCTATCCTAGTGATAATATGTATAAAAGTTCCACTGTCATGTTATAATGGGCCATTCTAAACATCAACATAGAGCTTCATTGTTTCCCTATTTGTATGCTGCCTAAAGGTAGCCCTAGAATGAGAATAGTATTTTCTTTGCATATATAAGCAAGAGCTCCTATATCTCTGCTTCACAGAACAACTGCTTAACTTTATAAATTGTGGATACACAGGAAAGTAAGGGACTTATCCAAGCATACTTATTTAATTAACCACAAGGACTTGCATTTAATGTTTTTCCCAAGCTTTTGCTTATTCTAAGAGTTAGATTTTCTTTTGTTTTAAATTATCTTCCACCTTATACAGATACACACATAAGCATTTAAATATGTGTGTGTGTAATGACCACGTATTTAAAATCAGCCGGATTCAGGAATTCAGGTTAAGGGAAAAATCTTCAATCTTCATTGAAGTGAAGAGGTAAATAAGGATTGCGATAGCAATATGGGCAAGAAAGATTGCGATAGCAATATGGGCAGCTGCGACAGGAAGCCAGCTAACAGAGGGGGATCTGAGCTGAAAAGCCGTGGCAATCGCAATGCAAGCAGTCTCTCCTTCGCCTTCCTTTTCCATCCCCCTGCCTCCAGCCACCAAAATTGTCATTTCCTATACAACACATCAGGACTTGCACAAAGAGTGGGCGGGGGCCATTCTTTCTCCAAGCATATATATTAATAGAGTATGGTCCAATTACTATTTAGCCTCATGTGCTTGGGACCTCAGTGCATCAACTCAAGCCTCAGCCCATTACATGTGTATGCATGTATAAATGACTAATTGATAATTGCAAAGAAAGATTATAAAGCTTTCAAGTCATACATATTGCTAAATTATCCATAGCTGTTATTGTACCCTCCCAAAAAATGGAGTTCTATATTTGTCATGTAATTATGCAACTGTAAAACACAATGAAATAAGAATGGTTCTATTTCTATCCACTTTTATTCTATTTAGCATAATTAACATATTCTATAAGTAATCATTTATATTTTGGATAATGCTGGAGAAGGCAAGGTAATAGTTACTAACTTTCAAAACGTATGTGATACTGTGAAAACAAAATTTAGAATAGAAGATTTTCAATATGTTTCATACACTATTGGTTACAGATTTCTTGGAAATGATTCATATATATATGTATATGTATATATATATATATATATATATATATAGACAATTAATATATTATTATATTTATCCTGTGCATCATTTAATCTAGTCTATACAATGTGAATCTAGCATTATATTCATTAATCATGAAGAAATTTTAAAAGGCACTGCAATCATAAGAGAGTATAAAATATTGGAATAATGGAATAACCCAGTTTTTCATTCATTTACTAGTTATACAGACTGAAAAACTCCAGCCTCAAAGAAACAAAAAAAGAACTATCTTTCAGTAATAATTCTGATTAAAATCCTCTCTTGGAGTATTTAGGAAAAGCCATTCTTGTTCCAATTCTCCATTTCAGTTTGTTAGTGTATACTTGGCATTTATTCAAAATTATTTTGTTGTTAAGAACAAAAATTATTGAGAATTTAGGTTTAATGGGACATATTTCTATGTGGGGGTCAGAAATACTTTGTGTTTGTATTATATTAATAATGTGTAAAATTATTCTGAAAAAAAAAGTACTTGGCCATCTTCAAAATGTAAGGGAAGAGTTTTCTTTTTCTTTCTTTCTTTTTTTTTTAAAGCATTAACTGTCTTGTAAATATTTGGAGTCCAGGAAAAAGTTTTCATTTATCAAACTAAATATCTTGATTGCTAAGGTGATGTTAAATAAGGTATATGGAGATATTTCTTCTCTTTTGTTTTACTAAATTTAACACACTAGTTTTGTCAATGTAGACTTAGTTATTATATTATGATTTGCCATTTTGTTTAAGTCTAAATTCAATTTAATTCAGCAAAAAGTAATTAAGTATCTACTGCATTCAAGAAAAAGAAGCAGAGCTGTTTAATAGATAGAAAACTAGTCTTAAAACTTAAAGTTTAAGTTAGTTTCTGTCACACACTGGGTGTGTAAGTTGCTTAATCACTTAATGCTCTGGACAATGTGAAAACTTAAATTCAAGGAAAGAATTAACATATACTGGCTCAAGTGGTTCTTCATGGAAATTGTTTACACCAATGAAATCACAGTTCTACTCACTGTTTCTTTCCCTATGTGCAAGTAAGAAATTATTACCCAAAGCACAATTTTTTAAAAATCATTTTTAGCATGAAGCTGATATTTGAGATTTGCTAGAACATGTTAATAAATTGGGTACATTTTATCTAGTTATTCACTAGCTCTCCAACTAAAATACTACTCTGAGTTCTCAATTTGGTATGAAAAAAAAAAAACTTAGTGAATGCTCTTGTTTATTGGTTTGTTAGTTTATTTGTTTTCTGAAGAAAACTATGAAGAACATTCACTAAGTTTTGTGAAGTTAAGCTCAATATTTCTGGGAGAAGCACCCACACCAATTTTTATCTTAAATCTTAAAATTAAAAAAAACACTTAAATCTTTTGAGAAGTAATATGCACTAGAAAACAGATGCTGCATCTCATTTGAGTTTTCCTGGGGGGGAAATGTATTATTAAAATGACCATGAGCCATGTATTCAGGAAGAAAAAGCATCACATCTGGCTGTCAAAGTTTATGCCAAGTTCCAGCTGCAGTACAAAGTGAGTTTTGCGAGCTCATCAAGTACCAGAGAAGTAGATGTGAAGTTGGTATGTATTGCTCTGATTGTTCCAAAATGGAAAAAAAAAAAAAAAAAAGTAAAGCCTGCTACATGTAGGTCAATAAACTTGACTTCAATTCAGGGGAAATTATAGTACATATGACACAAGAATTGATGAATGGATGTCTTGAAAATGAAGTAGTGAGAGATGAAAATCAACATGATGTTATCAAGGATACATCCTTATTGTCACTAGCATTTAGATAGTGTTTTAACATTTGCAACATTCTTTAGATATGTTAACTCATATTCCCCTAGACTCACCAAATTTTCTTTATGACAGGATTACCAAAATGGTATAATGAAACAATTCTGTAGTTCTATTGTGCAGAAGTTTTAACAAAGCATTTGATAAAATTGTTCATGCCATTCTTGTAGAAAAGATGGAAACCTCTTGAATAAGGCAACAATGTGAATGGATGCATTAGAAACTGATGTGATGGATGAATTTAGTAGAGTCTTTAAGGAATTGTGACTACTTGACAGAGGATACTTAGTATAAAATTCCTAGGATTCGTGCTTTAAACAGTGCTATTTATTTTATTAACCAATTCTTTTAATATTATCAACATGGATTAAATCTCTATTAAATTTTCAATTGACACAAAGCCAAGAGTAATAACACTTTATGAAAAGAGGAGAAAGAGGAAGAGGAAGAGAAGGATAAGAGAAGTACAAAACAAATGTCATAGAATAGGATGAGAAGATAAATATTATCTTAGAGAAAGAAGAGATTTCAGATATCACCTAGTCCAATGCTCTCAGTCATGCAAGAATCTCTTTTAATGCATTCCTAATATGTGGTTTTGTTGGAACATTTCCAGTGATAGGAAGCTTACTACTTCTTTAATCAGGTAATTTCATATTTTACAGCTTATCATTTGAGTCAAATTTCTTTCCTTATGATTTCTACCCAATACCCAATGTCATGTATAGAATTTATTTACATTTTCACAAGTAGCTAGTACATTGTATGACAGAACCAGGCTCCAAAATGACATTAAGTAGCTACAAAATTGAGATTGAATTAAGAAATAAGGATTTAATAAAGGTAAATATAAAGTCTTACACTTAGATTCAAAAAATTATTTATTATAATTTAAAATGGGGTGGGTGCTATTATATAGAAATTTTCTTTAAAAATGTAGGGGACAGATAGTAAACATTTGTTGAATGTAAGTTTAAAAAGTGTAATCTGTTAATGATCAGTGCTAAAACAATCATGGTCTACATGAATAGCAATAGGAAATGACCACCTATTGTACTCTACTTCATTCTGAACACAATTGGGGCATTACATTAGCTCTAGATGCCAAATTTTAAGTTGATGTCCAGTGGAGGACAACTAGAATGACAAAGAGCTTTGATTCAAAAGTACATGAGGATAGTTTAAAATAATAGGGATATTCATCCTTGAAAAGAAAAGGCTTAGAATGAACATGAAAATTACTTCAATTACTTGAATGGCTACCATACTAAAAAGGAATTACACTTGTTCTGTTTTATCCCAGGAGGAAAAATAGGAATGGGAACCATGGATATATATTGCAAAGAGGAAAAGTTAAGCTTTATGTAAAGAAAAAATCAAATCAAACCAAAACAACCACACACACACACACACACACACACACACAGAGAGAGAGAGAGAGAGAGAGAGAGAGAGAGAGAGAGAGAGAGAGAGAGAGAGAGAGAACCTTCTTAATGATCAGTATTATCCAAAAGTGAAATGGGCTAACTCAGGAAGTGATTAGTTAACCTCATTGGAGATCAAGCAAATAGTGAATGTCACTTATCTGGCAGGTTTTGCTAAAGATTATTTTTTATATATAATTTGAACTTGATGGCTGATGAATTCTCTTCCAACTGAGATTTTCTGAGCCTATCAAAGTATTTAAAATATCTGAAATTGTGAATGGAAATGCAAAGATTGCCAATGCTATATCTCCTAAACTATTTTTTATATAACATCCTCATATATTTCTTTCTCTTGTTTGTTTTATCTACTTACATTTATATACACACAGTTTATAATGTTCTACCTTATAAAGATTTTAAAACTGCAAAGAATTTTATTTGTTATGCCATTTGATCCTCACAAAACACATATAAGGTTGATGCTATAATTGCTCCCACTTTACAGATAAAGTAACTGAGGCTGTAATGCCCAAAGTCATACAGTAATTTGTAAGAGGCAGGATTCAAATTCAGATTTTCCTAATTCCAGGCTAAGTACTTTATCCATTGAGCTACCTGGCTGTTTGTATTTATATCTCTAGAACCTGGGACTAATCCTGTCATGAAGTAAATTATTAATAAGTGCTTTATGATTGATGAATCCATAATAAATTTTATATTATCTGATTTAGCCCATCTTTAAAGTTTTTAAATACCCTCTTCAAATGAACTGTTACCTAACTTCATTTTGTAAAGCTGGATTTTGTTACATTTCTTTTTTGAACTTCATAGGACCTTCCTTATAGTCATCTAGTTTATTTTTGGATTTGTTCCATCATTCTAAGATTTTGAAATTTTCTTGAATCTTAACTATTATTCCCTATTAGCTACCTGTCCTTACTTTTGTGAAACCTGAAATTTAAAAGGCTTGGACTCTATATCTTCATACCACATACTGTCATAAAATCCTGATGAAACAAAATATCTTATGTTGAATAGAATAGAGTTTAGGAAAGAAACCTTTGGAATACCACTAGAGTTTCCTATTCAAGCTGTTATTGATCCATTGATTACCATACATTGGATTCTTTTTCAAACACTTATGAATTTACATAACTATGTTATTATCTAATCAATTTATCTTAATCATATACAAAAGAAATGATGAAAGATTTTTCTAAATTATTTTTTAATTAAAATGATACTATGTCTATAGCATTTTCCAGTCTACTAGACTAGTATCTTGGTCCTACCCTAATCCACTCATCCATCAAAGGGAAACAATACTTTAAACCTGGAATGCCACCAGAAGGTCTAATGCTTCCTAAGCATGTGTTGTTAGACCTCATTCACACTAGCCCTTAGCCCATTTCACTCCTTGGTCATTTTAATAAGCAGCCAAATGATAGTATCAGCATCATGACTTCTGCTACATATAACTTATTGCTACTTTATAATCCTGTACCTATTTACAACAAGAAACCAAATGAGAGAATGTAAGCCCATTATTATGTTGAGATAATGAAAGGAATATGTAGAACTATGATACAGTGAATTGATGATATAGAGAAGAAATGTCTATTACAATTTAAAATATTAAAATGCACAATTTGAAGGATGTAAAATATCTCTATTTGATACTGGATACTTCACTATTACATTTGTATGCTCATCAATGTGAATATTTTTTTCTGTGCTAACTCATGCCTTCTCCCCTGGGTCATTTTTCTCCATTAATTAATGGAGAATTAATATTTCACATAGGGTTTATCAGGCATAATATGAATTGTGGTCTTTTATCATTGTATTGATATTAGTGCAACAATCAGACTGTTCATGTTACTTGTTATTTCTACTATATGCATGATTGTCACATATTACTTTCTGTTCAATTATCTTTCATATCACTTCTTGCATAAAATACATCATTGGTAATGATGTAATAAGTACATTGTAATAAATAAAGTAGGCAATGACGTCTCCTGAGAGTTATCATTATTTTCTCCATTGTTATTTTTGACAACTAAAAGTTTAGATTCTTCAGAGGTTATGCGCCCTGATTTAAAGATTATGTACCCTGATTTAAAATCATCTACTGTCATCAAAATCTAATGAAACAACATATCTCATTTCTCTCTGAATTTTTTCAAACCTTAGAATTCAAACTATAATTTTATATTATGTGTTTTAGCCTATGGGGAAAAGAACTGGATACACAGTGCTCAATATTTCTCTGCTTTTGGGAAGTTTATCAAATTGGACAAATTGGCTTTTGCATCCCCAGTTCAGTTCTTTCATGAGAAGTATGGAGAACAAGACCTTGTCCTTTCTACCCTAATTAACAAATTTTCTCCTCACTACTCCTATATTTATTTTGTTCAGTAACATTCAGAAATGATGAAACACAGATCATAGAAACTATGATTGATCAAATTTTATCTACCTATCATTTATCAAATTTTATCTACCTATTATTCAAGTTAATGAAATAGAAATTATAAATCCAATCTTAAAGAAGAATGAAGCTTGGAAAGACCATGAAAATAAAAAGGAAGAACTCTGACGAACATCACCATCATCATTCTTAGCATAGTTTCTCTTCTGGGTGATTATCCACATAGTTTAAACATCCTTCTCCCCCATTCTGATGCCGCCAATATGTGTTCTCTCAATCTCTTTCCTCACATTAACATCACATAAGTTTATTTTCCCCCACTCCTATGTCCTAAATATATGTGTCTCCCTTAAGAATCTTCCAGGCTCTTCCAACCTCATTTTAAAATGCAACTCGTCTTCAAAATTTGTTTTAGCCAGCAGAACTTTATTCTTCAGATAGCATTACTCTGTGTCAGATAAATATTAGATAATAATAGTGAGCAATCAGAAGTTTTCATATTCTAATGACAATACCTCTATTAGCAGATGCCACCTTTAGACACAGTATCTCTGTCTTTTAGATGAAACATGGGAATCAAATGTGATTCACTGACTGGGAGTAGACAATAATGCAAACATAACCATATTGTTATTGGCAAGATATATAGACTGGGACAGATCAAAGTTAGTTGGAAAGTTATTTTAATATATGCATTGACAATATGTGATCACTTTTTGAGAAGATTAATTCACATTATATATTAGGAATCATTCCATATAAGGAAAAATAAAGCTGCTTCTTTTTAAGAGTTAGCAATTTAATTTGTGTGTTCAGGATGGATAATAGACAATAATACAAACATAACTATATTGTTATTGGCAAGGTATATAGACTGGGACAGATCAAAGTTAGTTGGCAAGTTATTTTAATATATGCAATGACAATATGTGATCACTTTTTGATAAGCTTAATTCCCATTTTATGTTAGGAATCATTCCATGTAAGCAAAAATAAAACTCCTTTGTTTTTTTTTAAAAGTTAGCAATTTAATTTGTGTGTTCAGGATGGATAATAGACATCTGGCTTAGCAGGAGTAAGCTTCAGTAGTGGCAATATAGGCAACATTTTTTTATAATATTAGCAATTCAAATTCAAATATCAGATTAGTGTTGTATTGGAATCATTCATGGGAGTATGCTTGGAGGCTAAAATGTTCTCAGTAAAACTTCCAATAATTTTCAGGCAAAGTAGCACCCCCTCCCTTTCCTTTTCCCCCTCCTGCATTGAGAGAAAAAGGAAATGCATCCATATATCAAAAGAGGCCGCCCAAGGATATGAAAACATGTTTGAGGTTCAAATACAATTGTAGTATTATTTACAATATCAAAATTCATTACAGTCCCAGGTTTACTAGAATGTTCTGAAATTGGATTCTCACAGATGTTTCTTCAACTTTAATATGCTGGTGGAACTTCCCCTGGCATATATATCTGGGTGTTAGGGGGAAAGTACTGGCCTTCATCTTTGGGAATTCAAGACCCCTAAACCTTCTCACTGAAATTTTTTTATGCAACCCAGATTTTGATCCAATGTTCAATCCAACAACCCCCATGGGCTACACAAGAATGTTTCATTACCCACCTCAATTTAAAATTCACCTCAGTTTAGCCAAATTCTAGCCTCTCTGCTTCAGTCAAACCAATGAGGCATTTCATTATTAGGGATTTTAAGAGCTAGCATTTGGAAGAGCTGCCACATTTCAGGTTGTAATGTTACATATACTTCAAGGAGCCGCTCAAACTACCTAAGACATGCCCTTACAGAAGGAGCTGGTTTCTTATTCAAACAGCTGCATTTTCCCAGAATAAACTGAAGAATTTACTGATACACATCAAGCATGCTAACACATCACTAAGATTATGTTTGATTTTAAAGAATTGGGAGGGGGGAGTTGAATTCAATCAACCATATATTAACTAATTGCCAGTAAATTTTATAAGAATTTAGATCATTTGGAAGTATAGGATCAGCGATATTTAGTTGGAAAGAAATTTAAACACTATCTAGTCCAACACTCTCTTGCAAATGAGAAATTGAGGCCCAAACACATTAAATACTAGAATATGAACTCATGAATTCTGGCTCTGAATTCAACATGTTTCCTATCATACTTCCCAATTTTGTGAGGAGTCTTATATGGAGTTATATGCCAAGATAAAACAAATGAAAAAAAAGAAAATTCTCCTGGAGATCTATCTTCCCATATCATGCTCTCGAATACTTAGCCTGCTCTCTCAATCAATACTTTAGACACAAGATTAATCTCATATCTTGAATGACTTAAATTTAATTCAATTTAATGAGCTTTACAAAACAACTCCTGTGTACATCAACTTAAGTTGTAAGGATATAATCATAAAAACCAGAATAATACTTGCCCTAAAAGAAATTGTACTAGGTTGCCATGAGGAGGATGGTGTTAAAATATGCACATAGATGAATACATACAAGATAATTTTAGTGCATTGAGGGAGACTGATCCTTACCAATTTTCAGAATATGTGAAGGTTTTATCCAGGAACTGGAACTTAAGTTGAGCCTTTATATAAATAAGAATTCTAAATGGCAGAGGTGGTTTAAATGATATGAATATATCCGAAAGATTAAAAAAGTGAGGTGGAGGAGGTTGGAGTGGGTTGGAGGAGGACTATAATATAATTATCTCTGACTTGGAAAAAAAAACCGCCTTAGAGTTCTCTCTATAAGATCTCTCCTACCACTCCAAGATTAAGCATTTTTGTTCTCTCCAGAACATTATGTGGTTGTGAAGTCCTTCTAACTTTCACTTCTTTATTAAATAAGCACTAATGAGGGACACACACTCAGAGCATGGTATTAGGGACATTGTGGGTGGCAAAAGCAGAATGAAAACACACTCTGTTTTTCAAGCATTTTTTTTCTTCCAAAGCTGTGCTCATTGACATATAATACCAATAATTTCTTATATGCATCTGTCTCTGCATTTCACACCTCTCTATCAGAACACAGATGCCAACCTAATCTCTTTACACATATGTCAAATATTTCAGGTCACACCTGTCAAGATTAATATGAAGAATCTATTTATGATTATATTTGGTAGATTTGGAGTCAAATTATTGTGATTATCTATTGAAGATATAGTGCTATTGAAAATCACATGTCATAAGAATAGATATATTTAATGGGGTATACATATAAAGGGGAGAAAAATAAACACTTCATTATCAGAACTGAACAAGACAAAAATAATTTACTAGTATTAAATTCAACATATTAGTCTGATTTCAGCACAGAGTGATAATTCTTTTTTTTAATGAAAAAGGCTTGAAATTTATTTTTTTTATTTTTTATTTTGAGAAAAAATGTCCATCTTTCTAAGGTGTCCATATTTGAGTTTTTCTCTACCCTCAAAATAACTACATGAAAGTATTTTTTAACATTAAAATTCACAAATCTCAATTCATTTCAATAAAGAAGAGTATTAGTAAGCCTATCTCCCTGAAATCCCTCCAATTATAGCTATGTCCATATTTTGTCAACTTTGCTAATTTGCTGGATATGAGGAGAATCATCAAAGACAATTTAATTTGTATTGCTTTTATTACAGAGTCACAGAAATTTTTCATATGAATGCTAATAATTTTCTATTTTTCATTTGATAACAGTATGCTCATGTCATTCTATTATTAATCTGTTAGGGAATTACTTTTTAGTCTTTTAGATTTTTTTTTTTTTTGTTAATTCCCCATATGTTTTAGAGGTTAAATTCTTATTAGAGATATTTGATCCAAAGATATTTTTCCTCCTCTGAAGTATAATTTCTATTATCATTCTAACTGCATGGATACCTTTCATGAACAAACTTTATAATCTCATAAATTAAATTATCTATTTAGTTTTTTGCACTCTCTGCTGTCCCTAGTTTGGTTAAGAATTCCCTATGTAGTCATGACTTAAATGTAGTCATCAATTTTCTTCATATAAATAATTTTTAGCATACATGAGTGTTCTAATTTTTCAAAAACTGTTTTTTGCATATATTTAAAATATGACAAAATAAGATATGATGTCAAATCATCATTGCTACACTGGCAGAAATATAATATTGTTATAGAAAACAATTTATGCTTGTGATATTTTGCTTTAGTCTTTTTGCAAGAAACATATTTTCAAAGTTTTGGACACTTATTCATTGGTATATTGGTTGAAACAACATTTTCTTCATTATTGCTTGGGGTTTAGGAATTCAGACTTTATTTGGATAAAAAAGGAAGCTTATTAGCTAGTTTAGTTTCTCAATAATTAAAATATTATTGTGTTGCTGCTCATTAGTTTCAGTAGTATCCTACCCTTGGTTATCCCATTTGGGGTTTCTTGGTTTACCACCTCTTCTTCAGATTATTTGAAGATAAACATGAAGAAGAATGTTCACTAAGACAAACATGGCTTAAGTGTTATTAAATATTGTTAACATATTATTTATAGCACTGGTGATAACTGCAATTTAAACATTTGGCAGATCACATCAATAAATACATCTAGAACAATTTTCTTTTATTTTTTTGTTGCTGTTGTTGTGAAAAGTTCCTCTTCTAACTCTATGAATCAGTACATAACCTTCCCCCAATCCTCTTGTCCAAATGTTCACACCTACTCAAATATCCCTTTATATTGCTAAAACAAGATCCATGCCATCCTCCTTTTATAGAGAGTTTGTGGGAGAATCAGCTTGAGTCATTATTATGGAAGAACAAAGAAGTCTAGAATTTGAAACCCAAGACTGAGCTTCCTTTTGCAATATGTTGCCTCCTTTTCTGGATTTTTCTCACAATATTTTCTCTTATATATTCTTTGCTTCAGCCTAAATGGATTACATATTCTCCATTTTTTTTTTTTTTTGGTCATTGTGCCTAATGCCTGCCACAGAGACCTCCAGAGAATATTCTTAACCACAAATTCAAACCGGGTTCTAGTTCCAGGTTAGATCTAACTCAATACTTCACCATCTCTTATTCTTTTCCCAGCTCTGATCCTGAATTCTTGTGTGGACAGTTCTCTCACTCTAACAGATTCCTCCACGCCTGTGACTTCTTCCTTCAATTAGTGAGTTCCTTCCATCACCTCCATTTTGAGGAACTGTCCAGGCCACCTGTTCTCTCTTTTACTCTTTTCCTGTCCTTCATCTTAAGTCTTTAGATTTCTTTCAATGTCCTATTAGCTTTCTTATACTGGAAGATGATTTTATTCCTGCAGCCAGCAGGAATCCTGGAGAATACTTCAACCTCTATAACCCAATGCTAAATTCCTCTTGGGACCTTTCCTTTAGATGTACAATCCATTCATCCATCATTGCTCTTCTGGAATTACTCCTGGATCTCTAGACTTCACCATGGCCCCACAGACTATTTCCTGAAAACCCTTTTGTTCTGCCTCTTGCATTTTGTCCTCCCCAATAAGCTATGGGATGATATGTAATCCCTGGTATGGAGAGAATGAAATTGGTAAATTACTTGAGCACTAGGGTTCTTGAGTTGTTGTAGGGTTAAAGCCAATTGGCTTCCCACATTAAGTCTGGTATCAATATGCTCAGCCCTGGGGAACAGAGAACTGAAGAAAATTGTGTCCCCTTTAATCTATAGGGGGAAGGGTGATTCTCAGGGTCTCAAACTGTCCCAGATCTCTAGAAGGGAAATACCCTTCTGTCCATAAGGGCAACACCTAGATAAGTAATCTCATTCACTTGGAGATATTGGCTTGGGGCATAATCACCACTCTCTATTGAATTAGAGATTGGTCCCTTGAACTGCTTCCAGTTCAGGGGCCTGGGCAAACCCCTATAAAGCCTCAGAAGGCTAAGAAATGGCAACTCTGAACCCTCAATCTTTGCTAAGTCCTAACAGGATTTTGCCCACTTATAAAGATATTTTCTTCTCAGGGTTAACCCACCTTTGCTAATTCCCAAACAGGATCCTGTCACTAAGAAAGCTTTCTTCTTGGTGAAAATAAATCCCCCCTTTGCCACACAGAATTCAGGTTTTCGAATTCTTTTGCAAGGAACCTGTGACATGAACCAGAGGGGAACTCTAACTCTCAATTCTCACACCTCATCAGAACTATCAGGTTAAGAAATATTACAGATCTGGGTCAGAGTCAAGGTGGCAGAAAAAATGGCAACTATTCACCTGAGTTTTCCCCCAAATCCCTCCAAAAACATTTAAATCATACCAGAACCCACAAAAGGACAGGGTGAAATAATTTTCCAGTCAAGGATAACATAGAAGTTTAGCAGGAAAGGTCTCTCACACCTGGATGAGAATTGAGCACAGTCTATCAAAGGCTGAACCAGCACAGCCTCAGCCCCAGCAAAGCAGGAACAAACATTAGGAAGCACTGAATCATCATCATCAATAGCAGCAGCTGTGTCTGGAATTCTCAGCTCACAGATGGTAAGGTGGTCAAATAACTGGTCAGGAGGAGATACAGGTGTCTCTTTTTTAGCACTGAGGCAGGACTTTGTTAATTTTGAAATACTGACTAGACTTACCTCTCTTTAAATCATGTCACCTAGGAAGAACTAAAAAAGTATTTTCTGAATAGAAGTATTTCTGAAAACTCATGCAAAAATCCCTGAAACTTGTGACATTGTGCCTTCCCCCCAAGTAACACAAGTCTACTTTAACAAGGAGTGAAAAACAAGAAATAAGATGGGAAAATTGATAAAGCATATAAAAATACTCTGATCATAAATGTTACTGTGGTGACAAGGAAAATCAACATATACATTCAGAAAAAGATAACCAACTCAACACTCCAACAACCAGAGCCCCCAAGAAAAATATGAATTGGTCTCAGGTCAGGGAAGAGCTCACAAAGGATTTTGAATACAAGTAAGAAGAGGAAGAGGTAAAAATGGAAAGAAAAAATAGAATAGAGCAAGAAAATCAAGAAAAAAGTGCATAGCTTGGTTAATGAGATATGAAAACAAAATAATGAAGAAAATAATAACTTTAAAAAACTAGGCCAACTGGTAAAAAAAAAAAAGTACAAAAAGACAGTAAGGAGAAGATCTTAAAAAGCAGAATTGAATGACTGGAAAAAGGCACAAAATTTCATTAAGAAAGAACTATCTAACAAAGAGAATTGGTCAAATGGAAAAGGAGGTACAAAAGCTCACTGAAAAAAAATGGCTTAAAAAATTAAAAATTGAGAAAATGAAAGCCAGTGACTTTATAAGAAATCAAAAAACAACAAAACCAAACCAAAAGAATTTTAAAAAAGAAAACGATGTGACTATCTCTTTGAAGATATAACTAAATTGGAAAATAGATCCAAGAGAGATAATTTAAATATTATTGGACGACCTGAAAGCCATGTTCAAAAAAAAAAAAAAAAAAGCTTAGACATAATCTTTCAAGAAAAGAATGAGCTGGAGAAGGAGTTAGCATACCACTCTAGGCTCTTTGCCAAGAAATGCCCAAATGGGATCATTAAGAGTTGGACACAATTGAAACAAATGAACAACAATAGGCAAATAAATGAAATTAAATAAGTTCATTCAGAGTAGAAATTATTTCTGGTTTGCTTGCAATTAAATTGGTCATATTTAGCAAATATGCAATAGAACATAGTATGTTTTGTTTTTTCTGTATATGCTTATATGAGATGCTTATAATAATTTGCCATATTTCTATATAAGCTTGACACCAATGATATTGTGAACATAATATTCATTCAATTCCTTGAATTGTGAAGACTGGATTACAATCAATCTTCAGGTACTTTTTGGCTGTGCGGTTCTAAAAAAATCACCTAACTTTTCAGAGCATCAATTTCTTTGCTTATAAATTTATAATAATAGTAGTATCTACCTCACTGAGTTGTAGAGTTGAAGGAGATAATATATAAAAACAGTTCAGCAAATTTTACATTCATTATCACATATATTTATTTGATTATAAGTTGGAGAGAAAATGTCAGTTTGCCTTAATGTAGGAAGTTCCTTCATTTAGAAGTTCTCTATAGCAAGTAAAACAAAGGACCGAAAGGTCTGCTATCTCTACTTACTCCTACTTTTACGCCTACTGGTACTGTCACCATCTGTGTATGCTATCTATAATGGCAGGAGTAAAACTATTCCACAACTACAACTACAGATATCAGTGAATATCTCTTATTCCCACTCTGATGATGAAATTAGAGAAAGATTCAGACTTCTCTACTCTGAGAATTGAAGTTGCTCTGTTGCTCTCTGCTTTAATGGCTCGACACATTGACACTTCTATAATTAACACTTGAGGCATTCTTCTTAAAGCATCCCATTCTAATACATAGCAAGTCCCTTTCTACTACATGACTCCCTTAAATACTTATTTTTGAATTTCCAGTTTTAATTTAGCTGCTCACCATAGTACAAAAAACTCTCACATGGGAAAATCTCATATATATCTTTTGAAGATTATGAGCTACAACTCCTCATATACACTTATTACACTTTCTAAACCTGAAATATCTTTATCTCTCAACTTCATATACCAGATTTCAAGTGCCAACTCAAATGGTATGTCCGCCATGATTTTTTTTCATTTTCCTAGATATAAACATCTCATCTTTCCTTTTCTTAATATTTGATCAATATACCTCATTATTTACTTTTTTGTATTCTCTGTTCTATTCATTTTTTAAATTTTAATCAATCAATATTAAGGGCCTACTATCTTCCAGGCATGGTGCTAAATGTCAGGGACACAAAAACAGGAAAAAAGATAGCCTCTGTTTTCTAGTGTCTTACCATTTAGTGGAGAAGATGTCATGTA
Organism: Antechinus flavipes; assembly: GCF_016432865.1. Taxonomy (NCBI): domain Eukaryota; kingdom Metazoa; phylum Chordata; class Mammalia; order Dasyuromorphia; family Dasyuridae; genus Antechinus; species Antechinus flavipes. Next base: position 305,268,075 of record NC_067399.1, on the reverse strand, counting down.
AATAAATACAGACAAAACAAATTATTTGTGGGATAAATAGGAAATAATTAATAGACAGAAGTACTTGAATTAAGAGGGGTTCAAAAAGACTTACTTGAAAGATGTGATTTTATTTGAAAATTAAAAAAAAGAGAGAAAGTCAGTAGGCAGAGTTTAGAAGAGAAAAAATTTCAGTTATGGGATACAGTTACTGAAAATGCCCAGAGTCAAAAGATGGAACATCCTATTTATGGAACAGTTAGCAGACTAATGTTATTAGACTAAAGAATATGTGACAGGGAGTAAGATGTAAGAAGACCAGAAAGGTAACAGGAGGCATATTATGAAGATGTTTGAATTCCAGGTAGAAAATGTTATATTTTAAGCCGGAGGAAACAGGGAACCACTGGAATTTACTGAAAAGAAAAGTTGCATGATTAGACCTGTGCTTTAGGAAAGTCACATGGTGGCTGAATAGATGATTGATTATGGTTAAGTGATTTTAAGTCAGGCATATATACCAGCAAAATATTACAATAGCCCAGGAATGATGTGACATGGTATATTACTACTAGTTGAAAATATTAAAAAGACCAGTTACAAAAAATTAGAAGGTAGGGGTTAGCAATTTTTTTCCTGAAAACTACTCTTAGTGCCAATATTAAGCTTATTATTTTCTAGATAAAGAAGCAAAGCCTCATAAAAGTGAAAGAACTTATGGTCACTTAAGCTACTAAGTGTTCAAGGAAGAATTTAAATTCAGGTCTTTTGATGCTGAGTAGATGGATCTTTCCAATAAGTTCAAGCTGGCAAGGGGCCATCTTTTATGTAGTACTCATATGGGGATGTGTGATCATAAAGATTTTATCTTCTCATTCATTCCAAAGAAGGCAAAGATCGCCTTGGACTAATTGTAGGTGGTTATAATAACTCTTTCAATTGATTTCTAAGCCAGAAATCTGCAAGGAATAATTCTTGTCTCTTAGCCTTCTTCTTCTTGCTGGACTTGAGGTATAAGATGAAATTTTTGAGCTCTGAGAGGTAGAAAGAGTGATGCTCTTTTCCCCACTGGATCACAAGAAATTATATCATGACCTCCTAGGAAAGGTTGTGTCTGTGATGGAGTAATTTCTAATATATATTTTCTTCTTTTTTTGGTACAAAGATTTATGAGATCTTCAGAGGCGGCTGGCATATTCATGGGTACTTGCAAGGTAGACATTCTGCTACTGGAAATTTGAGCTGGTGGTCAAATTAATGTACTCAGAATCCACTTCCCAAATTGAAGAGACATAGAAAAATGAACCCAAATAAACCCTAATGGTCATTTAAAGGACAGATCCTGATGAAGATCCCCAGACCTTTGGCCTCAGTCATAAACTTATTTTAATTTTTTAATTTCTCCCTGGACCTAGCATAATAATTTGTGCATGGTAGGAATTCAGATTTTTAATCATTCAATTGTATATAAGATCACAGAAAGAGATTCAGAGTAGAGACTAACAGACTTTGTAATTACTGTCCAGATATTCTTTCTATTATAGCATATAAACACAACTATATGATTTCTTCAGCGTGGGAATTCTTATTCTAAAAATTCTTCCCTTCAGCAGAGAACACAACTTTTCTATAATTCAGGTTTTAGAGAGTTACCTGAAGGTTAGGGTTATTAAATGACTTTGTTGTTCTTCACTTACTCAGTCCTTTCTGTATTTTCATGACTTTGTGAACAATATGCCAGGTCTTTCTATCCTCCAATATCTTATGAAGTCTGGCCAAGCTCATGTTCATCATTTCTATTGCACTATTTATCTACTCATCCCTTGCTGTTCCCTTCTCCTTTTCCCTCAAATCTTTCCCAACATCAGGGTCTTTTGCACTTGGTTCCTGTCATCTCATCATTGTGGCCAAAAATAAATTACACTAGGTGTTGACTGATTTGATGTCTTTGCTGTCCAAGAAACTCTCAAGTCTTCTGTAGCATCATAATATGACATTCTAGTACTTATTCAATAATATGTGTCTAGATGTGATTTGAATTTAAGCCTTTTTACTTCTGAGTTCACTAGTCTATCCATTATGCCATGATGTCTAAAACTCAATATAAAATACCAATGAAAACATTTTAAAATGAACAGTAATTAAGAAGTACAAATACATCTTATATAAGCATTAATAGTCATTAATTAATGCAGCCTTGAATAAAAAAAGGAAGTTTGGATTTTTTGATAAATACAAATAAAAACCTGTCAAGAAAAAAAAATGGGGAAAACAATATCATTTCCTACCTGATAAGTACAGATCACTAGAAGAAAAATTAGATAAAATCCTCTTTTCATTTATTTGGGCTACTATATGTCCAGATGAATGTGTGAGCTTATAGTGGTGTTCTGGAGTCTTTCACAGTTCAACAGAACCAATTATCAGATACACACCAAAGGAATCCCTGAGCAGTCCTTTCCTCCATGCTTCTTAAAAAAATTTGGAAGGGCCAGAATTCTTCAAGTTAGAAAGACAAGAATTTCTTCACCATCTTTCTCCTTGATGTGGAGCAGAGTGTGTTTCACTACTACTGATTCTCTGCTAAGCTGGTTTAAGGATCTGTCATCCATAAAGCTAGAACTACTGCAATCAGATAGCACCTGACCTATTTATGTACTGGCAGATGTACCTGTTTGCCAAAGAAAGTGAACAGTTCCTGAATTAATTCTACATCCCCTATCTCCAGCTACTCTATCTCTAGCTACTAAATTGCTTGTGGTTACAACTCCATATTTGCAGGTTTCTCATAAATCATCTCTGTGCATATCAGAACATTACAACCAAGAAAATGTTTAACAGCTACTGAAGCGCTCCTGGGTGTTAGGTGAGTCAGATCGATTTCCTGACTTTCCTTACATACTAATTTTGGTTTGTATCTCTTAGAGCAGGTCCCCAAATACACAAATTCTCTCTTCTGTGAAGCTATCTATGTGAGCTTTACCGAACTTATAAAGCACTTTTCAAGAGTTTGTCTCCATTTTTCCACATTTTACAAAGGAAATTTATCTTATATTTAAATCAGTTAAAGCCACTGTTCACAGAGATTTTATCAAAAGCCATAAACTTGAAAATTATCTAGGAAAGCTGTAGTGGGACTAGTATTTCCTCTTTCCCCACAATGGGAATTAATTTTCCCTAAAAAGCAACATAGATGTCCCTGGGACTTGACTGCAATCTACCTTCCTGGCTTCCCAAGGGCATTAAAAAATCCTACCTATGTAGATATAATACTCCTTCAACTTAGTAGCTGTCAAGAGACCATGCATTGCCCTGTTAACTATATACACTTTTACCTGGGACCAAGAGGGCCAAATTCAAAAAGCTTAAATGGCATTATATACTTCAATGTCCTTGCTCTGTTAGTGTTAAATAAATCTCCTTTGTCGAGTGCTTCATTTTGTCACAACATCAAATCTGAAATAACAGGCCCACTCTTAAGAGATGCCACTGAATCCAATCTCTCCTTTTATAAATGAGGAAACAGAATTGAAGATACTAAATAGTATTCACATATATAGCAAGAACCAGAGGAAGGTCTTGATTTCAGGTCCTCTGACTTCAGTGTCTGGTGCTTTTAATGTTGTGGCACATTGGCTGTCTCTAAATGCAAAAATTTCCATAAAATATTATAATAGGACACCATTTAGCAAGAAGCACTTCTGCAAAGCTCTCTAATCTAGTCTTTATATTTTTGCCCTGAAAATGTCTTTGTTCAGCAGAATTTTTCTATATCACTTACTGATTAACAGAATCAAAGATTCCTGTCAAAGGAAGAAAACTTCAAAATCATATACTCATTTCTTTCTTGCCAAATTACAAATAGAGAAATTGAGGTTAAGAGAAGTAATATATCCCATTCAGAATTTTAGCACTGGTTAGTAATAAAATCAAGACTGGAACTCAGGCATGAAAATATCCAGTTCTTTCCTTCTTTTAATTATTATTTATTTATTCTATACATTACTTGTTTGTAAATAATAAAAACTAAGATGCATGGTGCCTACTATGTGTCAGGTATCATGTTAAGAATTTTACAAATATTGTCTGTTTTGATCCTTACAATAACCGTGGGAGAAAGGAGATATTATTTGCCCCATTTTACAGATCAGGAAAGTGAGGCACATAGAGGTTAAAAGACTTGCACTAGATCCCACATCTAGTAAATATGAGGATAGAAGTGAACTCTTCCTCACTCCATGCTCAGTACTCTGTCTACTGCACAACCTCACCATCTATATATTTGTTTATTGTTTCATTAGATTTTAACCCTTTAAATGTAGGGACTCTTTTTTTGTCCCTTTATGTATCCTTGGAATTTAGCATGGTACTTGATACCCCATAAGTACTTGTTCTTTTTGTTCAGGCATTTCAAGTGGGTTTGACTCTTCATGATACAATTTAGGATTTTCTTTGCAAACATACTGGAGTAGTTTGCCATTTATTATATGATCCTAATATTCTATGATTCCCATTCTGTTGCTGTTGTTGATTGTCCTTCTTTCTTGATTTCATTTAGCATATCATCCCCATCTCCTTCCTAATTGATTATATTGACTCTGCCTTTTTGTAATCTTTCTCAGATGCACTTGATATTATCAAGTTAGAGTTTTCCTTTCTAAATGAAGATAAACATTTTAAAGCTAAAGATTTTCTCTTACCTACAGGAATTAAATATTTAATTTTTAAGTGTCTACTCCTTTGAGTTATTAGAGATTTTGCCCAAGATCACTTGAAATCTCACCTCTGATACATGCTGGTTGTGTAATCATGAAAAAAATAATTTAACTTCTTACTGTCTTAACCATTCCCCATAACTATGAGTACTTCCTTATTGTCAGTTTCTGTTGCCAGTGAAATCATGAATTTGGCCTTCCAAATAATAACTACATTATCATTAATGCTTCACTGAAAAGTTTAATGTTCTATAAATTTTTATATTTTGCCATTATGTATAATAAGTAACTAATTAACTGATGGTCTATTTATAAACTTTTCATTAAAGCTTTTTTCATCATTTATGATCTGTTTATTATCACATGTACCATTATTGGAGAAAAGTGGGATACGTAAGTTATCTTTCTTTCTTCTACCTTTTAAAGGTAAATAAAAAATTCAATTTAATCTAAATTGCTTAACTACTGTACTCAATTGGACCCTATTAGTATATTGAAATTTTCTGATTCTCTAAAATATCTTACACAATTGGTTAATTTTCTTAAGGTTTGATTTGACACCTAATCAAACAGTGAATCTATCTCTGTGTTGGAATGGACAAAAAATGTGAATAAATATTAAAAAGCACTAAATAATTCACTAGAGAAAGTAAAACAGTTACAGCAATTTCACAATAAGATAATATTTAACTATAAATAAATTAATTGGAACTTCCAATTAAATCAGATTTAAAAAATAATTTTGTACTCAATTTTTAAGACATGGAGGCAAATGTCAACAAGTCTGGCACCTATAATGGATATAGCTGTAGGGTTATATGTGTATATGTGTGTGTGAGTTCATGTAGTATATGTGTCAAAGAGTTACTACACATGCCTTATTTCAATATTTATACACATATTAATCTAAATTTCTATGTGTGCATAATACACATACACTTATATACACACATATATGTATACAGAAATGACATTTGTGTCATATGCATGTATTGTGGATGCACACACATATACATGAATGCATACTAGATATACATACATGAATACACAAACACTACACACATACACACACACACATACACACATAGGTATATTCATTGGTATAAGACACCTCCTGGTATAGAAATTTATTCTAATAAGCAGATGAGCAACTTTTCTGAGACTTGAAAAATACTTTTAGAGAATAACACTAAGCACTAAGAGGTAAAATGTCTTACACAAAGTCACATAGCTTGGATATAACAGAGGTGAGACTAATTGAGAACTACATGTTTTCAAGGATAATTTTCCTTCCTGCTGCCTCTATATAACTCAGATAAAGAAAGTCTTCTTAAATCTTTGTCCACTCATGACTCCTTTTTGTCTGAGAAATTTTTATGTGACATGGAGCGAACATGTGCATACAAATTAAACATTTCCTGAAAACAAATCATAATTTCACAATTTCGACCTTCAGTTATGAGACTCCATAAAGAGTTAAAAACCACAGTTTAAGATGCTAAGATATAGATTAATTAAATTAAAAGTATTTTCAGTGTACATAAGAACACAGATGCTTAAGTTGATAGTGAAAGCCTCATTTAATTTGAAGGAAGCTACTGATATTATAGAGGAGAAGGAAGGAAGGAATGTATTCCATGCATGGCAGAGGTGTAATCAGCACAAAGACATTTGGGTGAGAGACAGAATATAATATACGAGGAACAGTAAATAAACCAGTTAGACTAGAACATCTTAGTACATAAGTGAAAATAATGTAATAATCTCTAAATAAACTTGTAGTTCTAAATCTATGATACTGAAGTTTCTTTATCTGTTAGTTAAACTAAATTATTTTTAGTCACTGTCCTGTAAGTCAGGAATTCTAAGGAAATAGTATCAGGTTTTGAGTAATTTAGTTTTTAAAAAAAATTAAGAAAAAAATGGAGATTGAGGTTTTTAAATGTCATTTTCTTTAATTACAAGTGTTAAGAGTTTGATTTGGCATAGAAAATCTGGGAATTCTTTTTAATAGTGAGCACATGTAGGTTAGATAGGCAGTGTTCAGACTAAAACTTAGACATGTACTGTAAAAGTGGTATCTGGGAAAGGGAAGTGTAATGACTGGAATGCTTATCAATTTCAAAAAGCTCTTTGTATTGATTTTACATTTGATATACAGTATATTACAATATACCCAATTCAGGCAAGGAATTAAAGCAACAGGATTCAGTTGCAAAAATAATCTTCTTGAAACTTTTTAAAATTAGATATTCTTTATGTGGGTTTTTTTCCCCTTAAAGTAATAGCCAACAAATGTATATTTGAATAAAAAGAGAGTTATAAAGTCATTTTTCATTTCTAATATTAATGATGCATAATGGTTACTATTAAAACATCCTGGATTTCCAAAACATACTTGCTAGTCTATATGCCTCTGAAATATTTTAAATCTGAAAATCTAATAAATGTCAGCATGTGATGATGGTGATTTAAATCATGGTGATGAGTTTGAGATTTCCTGGGACCATCCTCATTTTAAGATATGTGTACATATAAATATGTGTATGTAAATGTGTGTCTATACATTTACATACACATTATTTTATGTAAATATCTACAATAGATTTTATATATAAATATATACATACACACATATATAGTTACAAAAAAAAACTAATTCAAGTATGTTTTATTTTCTTCTTCCTTGGAAAATATGGTCATCTCTGTCACTGAATAATGAACAAATGAAGTGTTTTCTCCCTCGGTCTAGAAAACTCTAAGATTAACTTCAAATATAATTTATGTACTTATTATAGCTTTTTATATACAAAGCATATGCATGGGTAATTTTTTAACATTGATCCTTGCAAAAGCTTCTGTTCCAAATTTTCCCCTCTTTCCTCCACCTCTTTCCTTAGATTGCAGGCATTCCCATACATGTTAAACATGTTAAAGTATATGTTAAATACAAAATATGTATACATATTTATGCAGTTATTTTGTTGCACACACAAAAAAAATGGATTTAGAAAGAAGGTAAAAATAACCTGGGGGGGGGGGAAACAAATTGCAAGCAAACAACAACAGAAAGAATGCAAATGCTATGTTGTGGTCCACACTCATTTCCCAGTGTTCTTTTGCTGGGTGTAGCTGGTTCTGTTCATCACTGATCAATTGGAACTGATTTGGATCCTCTCATTGTTGAAGGTAGCCACTTCCATTAGAATTGATCCTCATATAGTCTTGTTGTTGAAGTATAGGATGATCTCCTGGTTCTGCTCATTTCAATCAGCATCAGTTCATGTAAGTCTCTCCAAGCCTTTCTGAAATCATCCTGCTGGTCATTTCTTACAGAACAATAATATTCCATAACATTCATATACCACAATTTATTCAGCCATTCTCCAACTGATGGTCATCCATTCAATTTCCAGTTTCTAGCCAAGGGCTGCCACAAACATTTTGGCACATACAGGTCCCTTTCCCTTCTTTAGTATATCTGTGGGGTATAAGGCCAGTAGCACTGCTGGATCAAAGAGTATGCCCAGTTTGATAACTTTTGAGTATAGTTCCAAATTGCTCTCCAGAATGGTTGGATCCATTCACAACTCCACCAACAATGTATTAGTGTCCCATTTTTCCCACATCCCCTCCAACATTCGTCATTATCTTATCTTTCATCTTAGCCAATCTGGAAGGTATGCAGTGTTATCTCAGAGTTGTCTTAATTTTCATTTCTCTGATCAATAATGATTTGGAGCACCTTTTTATATGAGTAGAAATAGTTTGAATTTCATCCTCTGAAAATTGTCTATTTATGTCCTTTGACCATTTATCAACTAGATAATGGCTTGATTTCTTATAAATTAGTGTCAATTCTCTCTGTATTTTGGAAATGAAGCCTTTATCAGAACCTTTAACTATAAAAATGTTAAATATAATTTATTATTGTCTTTAAAACTACAATTTTGAGATGCACAATGAACTAGGTATTCAATTGTTGTAAGATGTAGACAACAAAAGAAATAACATATAGAGCAAAATGTTAAAAGAAATAGTATTCATAAAAAAGTGTTACCTCATTCAAAATCTCTTAGTACATTTAAACCTAATTATCTTGATCTTGGGGTGTACTTTGCTTATTTTCTTCATTTGCACTTTGGAAACTTCACAGCTCTTGAGTTTTCTTTTGAGTGAAGTACACATTCTCAAAGCTTGTCACGATGCCAATTGCAACTGAAAATCTTTAATTTCTTAAACTATTCTTTAGCAATAGCTGTCAAGAAACCCTATGTTCAGTTCCTACTTATGCTATATATTGGTGGTGTGCTCCTGGATTAGTCTCTTAACCTCTTAATACCCTAGCAAACTCTCTAAGACCAAAGGGAGTTTCCTCACCAGACAACTCCCTATAGCAATGAAATCACAGATCTAGATTTTATTCATTTTCTAAATGCCCTTTCTTAGACATAGCACATTTTGGTGGTCATAATCAGAATAAAGTCCTTATCATATATTACCTCCTTTGAGCTCAAAATTAAAGTAAAAACCAAAGGAAAATATTAGACACATGATGAACTTCTCTTTCCCTATTCTGAAAAGACTGCAGCTATTCATTCCATTTATATCCTAAAATTCAGTTACTGAACTTCTTACTTTTAATAACTTAAAACAATTCCTCTTCCTTTCCTCTCCAATTAATGGATACTTACATTTTCCCATTCTTAGCTATAAATAATCTATGTTTTTTCCTGTTTCCATTTTCTGAAATTTCCTAAAGCTGAGAAAGTGATTTTATTTTTTAAAAGATTTTATATGCAATAGAAGATGAAAATATTTTAAACATTAAGATGGTTTTCTTATAGTATGTTTTAAATATTTCTTTATGGTTTTTCACTGTGCTATGATTAACTTATTTTGATTTCAGCATTTGTTAGTATCAGTACATTACTCTAGGTAGACTGAAATAAAAGACTTTTTTTTTTTTTAATTTCCCATGGACCAGGAAAATGAATAGGTAAATAGGCAGGATGAGTTCCCAAAAGATATTTTTGAGTCTCATGGACAACTTACAATGAGCCCCCATAATATTTACAATTATGCTCACTATTTTGTTCCCACAACTAATTGGAGATACAAAACTTACACCCACAGATAACCACAGTGACCACAAAATAAGGGGAAAGTGGTTTATGGTAGGCAGAATGATTCATTGTGCCTGCAATTTTTGCAATTAAACTTAATGGAGGGGAAATAGGCCACTCTTTAAAGTGGTTGCTTCATTTTTCCCATTTATTCAACCACATTATTTCGAACACAAAAGGATATATTTTTCTTAGAATTCATATATTAATTTAATATCATCTGTTTATTTTTAATTAATTATTATTATTACAACTACTACTATTATTATGTCTTAGGAAAGTGTTCCTTCATGTTTTAAGAATCACAAAGAGGGAGCTTTAAATTTGTTTTATATGAAAAATGCCAGAAGGAAGTTCAGTCAGAGTAGGATTCATCACATAAGAATGGTCTATGTTTTGCATGACTCGCTCTCCTAGGATACAGCAATTTGGATGTAGGGCCAAATGATGTACAGAATATCATGGAGGCAGTCAACAGCAGGGAAAACTGGCTTCATAAAGTAGCAGAAGCAAAAATGGGCACTCTACACTGTAGAAAAGGAGAGCAATATCTATATTTTAAACATAGAGGCTGAGGAGAGCTGGAGCCGAGGCTATGTTAGCATATCCCAGTGATTTAGTCATCAACAAAGAAGCAAGATCCAAGTGTTGAAAAAGAAGTCACATTTTTTGGTAAAATAGGTATCATAAAACCAGAACCTAGACAGGGGAAGGGGAGAGGTAAGGGCTCACTCTAAGAGACATATATATACATATATATATATATATATATATATATGTATATATATGTATGTATGTATGTATCTCAACCTTCTCTAGAATAGCAGGTATATATTTTAGGAGGAGCAGAGCAGAATTAAAATAATTTTGTGAAATAGTACAAATAGGTGGAGATTAATTGTCATGTGAAGGAAAAGGCACCAGCTTGATGACATAAAACATGTGTTGGAGTCCAGTTCTATTGTGTGTCAGTTAAGTGATTTGGGGCAAGTCAGATAATCTCTTGGACAATTTTTTTTCACTTGTGAGATGGAGGTTATAATAGATAATGATTGAAGCAAATGATAATGTCTAATGTTATTTTGTGGGGAAAATATCAAAAGATGTAATTTAAAGGGTGATAATACATTTAGGTAGATTCACAACAAGGAATACTTTCAAAAATGTTTTAAAAAGTGGGCTTGCACTTCTAAAAAACAACTTGGGAAAATATTGACAGAGAAATACTGTGTGATCTATAATATATTTTAATATGTTTAACTTTTATTGTCATTTTTTTCTCTTTTTTAGCAATGAAATGTAAAAATGTACAAATACGCTTATTAAGATTGAAGATAAACAAAACTGGTATAGAGGGAGAGTGACTATATTTAATGATAGAGTCACAAGTCAAAAATAACTGGAAAAGCTAAAATTGGGCTGAATTGAATAGGATTGAATGTAATAGGGTAAATAAAGGGCTTACATTTGGCTTCCAAAATAGTGGTTTCATGGGCCTAAACATGGGAAGCATGGCTAGATAGGATTTCATATGAAAATGATGTGGGGGTTTTAGTGGACTGCAATCTCAGTATAAATAAATTTAACCTGGCAGCCAAAAATTAATATAATCTTGGGTTGTATTAAGAGAAGCATTGTTTTAAAGACCAAAGAAGTGATGGGCCTGCTTCCCTCACATCAGAAATATTGTGTTAATTTCTGGACAATACAGTTTTGAAAGGGTTATGGTATACTATAAAATAAATAAGTTAGGGAATATGTTCAAGGAATACATTTGAAATCAATCTTTGAAGAACTGCTAAAGGAAATTAGTAGCATTTAGCCTAAAGAATGATAGCTGTTATTAAATAGTTGAATAGCAGACTGGTCCTTTTTGCCTCTAGACTGGAGGAGTTAATGGACTGGGAGGACTGGAAATAATGGGCAGAAGATGCAAAAGGGGAAATTTAGGCTTGATGTAAGGGGAAAATTACAAATAATTAGAATTATTTCAAAATAGAATATACTTCCACAGAAAAGAGATGTCTCTCATTTGACATCTTCAAGAGTAGTCTAGATAACTATTTGGGAGGTACTTTCAAAGGGGTTCTAATTTCAATATAGATTAGACTAGATATACTTTGAGAATACTTCCAATTATAAATTCCTGTCATCCTGAAAAGATGTAGACAAATGGCAAATTGTCTGGGTAAGTGAAATTACATATCCTTTGAAATTAAAAAAAAAAAAAGCAAAGTTATCCTATATCTCTATTGTCTCCTTATTTCTGGTATTTATTCCTAGTGTCATTCAACCAATGAATATATTTACTTTATTTCCTGTATTTACCAACAAGGGGCTCATTTTAAGTATTTTTTTGCAAAGGTAGATCCTAGAAATATTGTTATTTTACTTACACATTTATGGTACTCATTTATCATTTGTCATTATTTTAAAAGTCTTACTTGTTGACCAACATAGATACCAAAATACATGGAAGCAACATATCTCTTGATTAGTAACAAAAATGACCAAAATATAGCAATGTAAGGAAGACAATTATTTGAAAATTAATTATTAGCTTAGATGATTTGAGGAAAAGAAATCATGAATTAGTCCCAAGTTTTAACTTCAAAACATTTTTAAATAGAGTTCTGTGAACTTCAGTACTTACCATGATAAAAAATCTTTGAAAATAACAATACTAACCACAATGGTAATAACTAAAACTGTCTATGTGACTTTCTCTAAAATTGAAGTTTGTAATTTTTAAGTTTTTTTTCCTGGCTTTAAGTATTTGACTGCAAGTGCGAGACATCTTTATATGAGCAACCAATACTATCAAATCAGCACACATTGACTAAGCACTGTGTGACAGGAATTGTCCTAAGTTCTGTTGATGCACAGAAAGGCAAAAAACAAAAACAAACCAAAAAAATTCTCCATTCAAAAGGCTTAAGATGAAATAGAAGAGACTTCATACAAACAACTACATAAAAACAAATTGTATACAAGATTAATTGGAGATAATCTCAAAGTGAAGACACTTGGGAACTTGGAATGGCTTCTTGAAAAAGGTAGAATTTTATTTGACATTTAAAGAAGTGAGAAAGTGAGAGAAGCCTTGAGAACTGAAATAATTCCAGAAAGTGGAAGTTGGGAGGTAGGACTAATTAGTAAATCTCTGGGAGTTGTAATAGTAATAGTAGGAGTAGAAGCAGCCACAGAGGCAGCAATAGTAGTAGTTACTAAGTAAGTTAGAAAGTAATTACTTGTGGACAAGCAAACTTTTGGTAACAAATCAACCTGAAATTAAACAGCTCAGGTTTAGAATATTACCATCTTGTTAAAACTTGCTAATGCTTGAGCTCCACTTATATAATAATAAAATTCATTTTTGGTCAAGAGATATTGGAATAGAAGATAAATGAAAGAGTAATTCATGATGATGAATATAACAGAAAAGACGATCAAAAATAAGTAAAATTTGCATAACATTTTACAGATAGAAAACAATTTCTCATTAGTCTCAACAAGATTTAACTCATCAATCTGTTTTCAGGATTAGATATGGAATGTAGTGAGATACTTGTGAGCCATAAAATGCAATTTTAAAAATAAAATAGTAGGTTTTTATTTTTAAAATATATATGAAGATAGTTTTTAGCATTCACCTTTATAAAACCTTGTGTTACAAATTTTTCTTCTTCCCTTCTTTCCCTTCTCTAGACAGCAAGAAATCCAATATATGTTAAACATATATAACTCTTCTATACACATTTCCATATTTATCATGCTGCACAAGATAAATGAGATCAAAAAGGAGGAAAAAATAAGAAAGAAAACAAAAAGCAAACAAACTAAAACAAAGAAGGTGAAAATACTATGTTGTGATCCATACTATGTCCTCATAGTCTTTCTCTTTCTCTGGGTGCAGATGGATTCTCTCTGTCACAAGTCTACTGGAACTGGCCCGAATCATCTCATTGTTAAAAGAGCCATGTTCATCAGAATTATTACATAATCTTATTGTTTATGTATTATTCTGTTGCTTCTACTCATTTCACTCAGTATCAGTATTAGGTTTTTCCAGGTCTCTCTGAAATCATCCTGCTGATTGTTTCTTATAGAATACTAATATTCCATAATATTTACATACCATAACTTATTCAGCCATTTGCCAACTGATGGACAGCCACTCAATTTCTAGTTCTTTGCCACTTCCAAAAAAGGGATGCTACAAACATTTCTTGCACTTGTAGATCTTTTCCCTTTTTTATGATGTCTTTGGGAAACAGGCCCATTAGACACACTATTGGATGAACGATATACACAATTTGATAACCCCTTGGTCTTAGCTCTAAATTGCTCTCCAGAATGGTTAGATCCAATTCACAATGTATTAGTGTCCTGGTTTTTCTACAACCCCTCCAACATGCATCATTATTTTTTCCTGTCATGTTAGCCAATCTGAAAGATGTATAGAGATAACTCAGTTGTTTTAATTTAAATTTCTCTGATTGATAGGAGTTAAGAGCATTTTTTCATATGACTAGAAATGGTTTTAATATCTTCATCTGACAATTGTCTGTTCATATTCTTTGACCATTTATCAATTGAAGAATAGCTTGTATTCTTATAAATTTGAGTGGATTCTCTATATATTTTAGAAATAAGGACTTTATTGGAATCCTTGAACATAAAGATTTTTTCCCAGTTTTTGGCTTCCTTTCCAATCTTGTCTGCATTTTTGTTGTAAAAAAAAAAAACTTTTAAATATAATATTATCAAAACTATCCATTTTGCATTTTATAATGTGCTCTAATTCTTCTGTAGCCATAAATGTCTTCTTTCTCCACAGATATCAGTGGTAGATTACTCTTTGTTCTTCTAATTTGATTATAGAATCACTTTATGTCTAAACCATGAACCCATTTCAACCTTATCTTAGTATGCAGTATTATGTTTCTGTCATTTTCTAGTTTCTGCCATATTGGTTTACAATTTTCCCAGTAGTATTTGTCAAATAGTGAGTTCTTATCCCAAAAACAGATGTCTTTGGATTTGTCAAATACTAGATTACTATAGTCATTGACTATTTTGTCCTGTGAACCTAACTTATTCCACTGACCAACTGCTCTATTTTTTTAGCAAGTACCAAATGGTTTTGACCATTGCTTTATAATATAGTTTTAGATCTGACAAAGCCAGGCTACCTTCATTGGCTTTTTTTCATTAATTCTCTTGGAATTCTTGAACTTTTGTTCTTTCAAATGAACTTTATTGTCATTTTTTTCTAGCTGTATAAAGTAATTTCTTATTAATTTGATTGGCATGGCACAGAATAAGTAGATTAATTTAGGTAGATTTGTCATTTTATTATATTAGCTTGGTCCTAACTACTAGCACTTGATATTTTTCCAATTGTTTATATTTGACTTTATTTGTGTGGAAAGTGTTTTGTAATTGTATTCATTTAGTTTCTGACTTTGTCTTGGCAGATAGACTCCCATATATTTTATATCATCTACAGTTATTTTAAATGGAATTTCTCTTTGTATCCTTTGCTACTGGACTTTATTGATAACATAGAAATGCTGATGATTTTTGTGAATTTATTTTGTATCCTGCAACTTTGCTAAAGCTATTGTTTCTAGTATTTTTAATTGAAAATACAATTTAAAAAAAGACTTCATTAATAGCAAGTCGAAAAAAGATAAAATTCCTTTGTTTATAAAGGTAGTTATCACAATAAAATGGAGGCTCCCATCTACCTCCACTATGACTACATATTAGGAAAAAAAATGTCATTCATTTAAAATAATGAGAATTCTGGTAACTGTTTCCTCATCCCAGACTATGTCTTATATTCTTTAGGTGGCAAGGAAGCACTGGTTCTATAACCAATATTTCTGTTTATTGACTTCGAAATATTCAAAGCATCATTTTTCCCTTCATCAAAGAAGGAAGTTTTGTGCTGCTTCACCTTTTTCCATGCTCTTGCAAATTAAAATAGACATAAAATAAGAGATCCTGTGCTTGAATCCTGACTTTAAGTTATGTAACACTGAGTAAGATGTCTAACTTCTCTAGTTCTCTTTCCTCAATTAAAAGAAATGTGGGAGCTGAACTTTATGACCTCTTAGGTCTCTATTACTTTCAAATTTATGAACCATGAAATTTACTCAGCCAAAGCTTGTGACAGGTAACTACTACATGTGAAGTGCTTAAAATGTTACCTGGAATAGGTTTTTTACACAAAGTTAATATTCAAAAACATATTTTCAAATTAATTTATTGAATAAAGCTAATAAAATATTAGTAAATATTATTAAATGGAAATACTTTTGGTCTGCTTTAATGAAAATGCATATTTGTATTTAAATGATTATGTACTTCTAACATTCTTGATTTTTTTCTGTTTTTTGAAATTTTAAGTTTTTCAAATCTTTTCATAAGTTAAACATCTGTCCTATCCAATCATGTTTATAGTATGAATTTGCTTAATTAATTCTTTTCCGTAAATTGTGGAAAAGTACATTTGAGGGTAGAAACTCTTCAAATTACAAATAAGCATTAATGATGCCTTATTGCATTGTGAAATATTTTAAATAATACGTGATTTTATATAGATAGAGCTTATGGATTGCTCCCTCTGTCCCTCTGCCTACTTCTACCTGTAGATGAAGCAAAGAAAACAATCCATTCAAGTTGTATATATCTAGCAGCAATTATCCATAAACAGAAGATTGGGCTAATACCATCTTTTGTCCTTTTTCCTACCCCATTTTAAAACTTAGACAAATCTCTTTACCATCTGAACCTCCATTAAGTAAAAATATAATCTTAATTTCAATACCTGCCTAATATATCCAGTTCAACAATTTTGATGACATTTCATGGCACCTGTATGTACTATATTTTAATCATGATTTATTCAAACTCATTATATTTTTACCCTCAAAATATACTTTCCCAAAGGATGTCTGTTTCTAAAAAAGACATCATCATTCTTCTAGTCACCAAGATTCACAGACAAGGTATTATCCTTGAGTCTTCAATGTTCTTCATATTAAAAAGGGCAATCTCTGACTGTATAAATTAAAAATATTCTACTGCCAAAACACCTCTAGCTTCCAAACTTTCCCCTCCATTTCTCTTCACCATTTAATTCTCTTCCAGACCTTTACTATCTTTCTTTCTGGACTATTGCAGTAGTTTTTTAATGGAAATTCTTTGATCTAGTCTCTTCCCTCTCTAATTCATTTTTATATAATTTCTAAATTTGCATCTATCTATTGTCTATCTACATACATACATACATATATGCATATGTAAATTTGTTTTTAACTTTTACTTTTATAAGATTTTTCTTTTCTTTTCTCCCTTTCTTTCTTCCTTCCCAAGAGAGCAACCAAATCTGACATGTTAGATGTGTACCATAACATCAAATATATTTCCACACAAGTCATATTATGAAAGAAAAATCAGGAAAAAAGAAAAAAACAACAAGAAAGAAAACAAACAAACAACAACAACAACAAAAAAATGAAATTTATATTAAGACTCCACAGCTCTTTCTCTGGATGTAGATAGCATTTTCCATCAAGAGTCTTTTGGAATTGCCCTAGACCATTTCATTTCTGAGAAGAAAACCTCTATTTGAGTTGATCTTCCACACAACATTGCTATCATTATGCACAAAATTCTTCTGGTCCTGCTTACTTCACTCAGCATCAGTTCATATAAGTCTTTTCAGTTTTATACAAAATCCTCCTGTGCATCATTTCTTAGAGCACAATAGTATTCCATTATAGCCATACGTCAAAATTTGTTCAGTCATTTGCCAATTGATTTCTAATTCTTTGCCATCATAAAAAGAGCTGCTATAAATATTTTTGCATATATGGGTCCTTTTCTACTTTTAATAATCTCTTTGGGAACCATATTTAGTGGTAATATTGCTGGATCAAAAGGTATGCACAGAATGCCCACTGGGAATAGTTCCAAATTGTTTGCCAGAATCGCTGGATTCGCTTATAACTCCACCAACGCATTATTTTTTCAATTTCCCCAGAAACTCTCCGACATTTATCATCTTCTTTTTTGTCATATTAGTCAATGTAATAAGTGTCAGGGGTTGCCTCAGAATTGTCTTAATTTTCATTTTTCTAAAAATAATGATTTAGAACATTTTTTCACATGACTATAGATGATTTTAATTTCATCATCTGAAATGCTCTTTCATGACTTATAAATTGAAAAATGACTTTTATTCTTATAAATTTGACTCAATTCCCAAATATTTTTTTAGAAATGAGGCCTTCATCAGAAACACTGGCTATAGACATTGTTTCTGGGATTTCTTATTCCCCTCTAATCCTGTTGCATTGGCTTTGTTTATCCAAAAAAAAAAAAAAAAAAAAAAAAAAAAACCTTTTAGTTTGACATAAACATTATCCATTTTGGTTTTCATAATGTTCTCTATCTCCAGTATGATCATAAATTCTTCTCTTCTTCATAGATCTGACAGAAAAACTATCCCTTGCTCTCCTAATTTGCTAATGAAATTACCTTTTATGTGTAAATCCTATCCTTTTTGATTTTATCATGGTATTATGTGAGATATTTTGGTCATATTAATTTCTAATTTTCCCAAAAGTTTTTCTCAACTAGTAAGTTCTTATCCCAGAAGCTGCAGTTTTAGGGTTTATCAAATTGTAGATTATTATTGTCATTGACTATTGTATCTTGTGAACCTAATCTATCCTACTGATGTACCATTATAAAGCAACAATCATCAAAATTAGTTGGTATTGTTTAAGAAATACCAACTAATTTTGATGATTGTTGCTTTATAATATAGTTTTAGATCTAATGTGAGTAGGCCACTTTCCTTTGCATTTTTTATTACTTCCCTTGATATTCTTGACCTTTTGTTAATTTATTATTTTTTCCCATCTCTATAAAATAAGATTTTTGCAGTTTAATTGATATGGCACTGGATATATGGCACTGAATAATTATATTAATTGAAGCAGAATTGTCATTTTATATTAGCTTAGCCTACTCATGAACAATTGACATTTTCCCAATTATTTAAATCTGACTTTATTTGTGTGAAAAGTATTTTGTGATTTTATTTTCCCTTTTCCTGCTGTCTTTCTTAGGAAACAATATGCATTTGAACACATAAAAAGAAAAGTAAATCAGAAAAAAGTGGACAAAGAATCTTGATGATATGTTAAATAGAAAGAATGAAAATTGATATTTTATGTTTACAAGTTAGTTTAAATGTAAATTTATAATATTAAGTTAACTATATTGATAAACAATTTTAAATTTCTTATAAAATATATACAATTTTAAAAGAACACACAGGTTATACACCCACAATTCACATTGTTTCAGCCAGTTCACTTGGAAGGAAACCATGCCTCCTATCAATCCTCACTCCTTAGAAAAACATCATCAGGGTCATTGATTCTAATGGTCAGACATGCCATACTGTTTAAAAAGAGAACTATATAGAGAGAGTGAGAAATAGAGAGAAAGAAAAAGAAAGGAAAAGAAGTTGGAAGAGGAGGAGGAAGAGGAGGGAAGGGGAGAGAGAGAGAGAGAGAGATAGAGAAAGAGAAAGAGATCAGGTAAAACATTCAAAATAGCTAAAAATTAATAGCTACTTAGAAATGTACATTAAAAACATATACCTGTCCTTTGATTACTGTGAAAGAGGCAAAAAAGGGGGGTCTTTAAAATGTCTGCTTATATATAATTACCCACAAAAACTACATTAAAAGAACATTACAGCTGTTTCAGGAAATTCACAGTTCAGGGTGAAATACACCATATGTCCTCCAATACCTAGGCACAACAGGGTGCATTAAGAAAGCCATTAAGCAGGTTCCCTGTAGTGCCTAGGTATTGGAGGACATATGGTACCTTTCACCCTTGACTAACATTTCCTTCCTTTCATTGTTTCCTGTAGCAACTTTAAGGTCTTCTGAACATAGCTCTTCCGTCTTAGTGTATATAAGCATTTATCCTTATCCCAGTCTCTTCCCTCCCTTCCCAGAAAATGCTACCTCCTAAGTCCAATAGAATCACTTTACCATACTTTTCAATACATGCCACTGGGTATTCTGGCTACAAATTAAATATAATTCAGTTTTATTGGAATATGTGGGCTGCAAAAAAGAAACAGTTTTTTTTTTTTCTTCAAAAATACAAGATGGCTAAGTTCTCTAGAATGTCTCATATTTGATGAGTACTGTAAATACATGTATGACTAGAACATCTTTCAAAGGAATAAGTCACATCTACTATTCCTTTCCTGATTTTTCAAAGAATTTTAGAAACATAGAAAAAGAAGTAAACTTTGAGGGTATATAACCTAGTGTCCCAGTCAATGAAGGAATTGCAACTATAATATCAGTACTATTTAGTCATTTTCCTTTGCCTGAACACAACCCAAGCATGCAAGTTCAAGGCAGATTATTTCATTTCTTATCTCTATTATTTATGTTTTACCTTTATTTACCAATACTTTTATTTGTCCCAATTATCTGTGGAAAAATAGAAATTAAGTTGACTCTTTTACTTCATCACAGACAATCAAATACACTGAGGTAGTTAGGTTAATCATCTGCAGTTGATTTCCTGTTAATGTACTTTAATAATACTTATCTTTAAATCAGATATCTAGAACTAAAGTGTACCAAGTATGTCTTAAGTGTTACAGCGTACAATGGGGTTATTATTACTTTTCTTGATTTGGACATTGTTTCTCTTAGTGCAGACTTAAAATAGACTAGTAGTGGTTAGAGGATTGGTCTTTGGAGGAATAAAGACATCAATTTTGCATCTTGCCTTCGACAAATTGGATCATGAGACTACATATTTTGTCTGGAAAGTATCTTAAGAGTTCATCATGTCCAACACCCTTAGTTTGTTGATGAGGAAACAGATAGTAAAAGATATGAGAGATTTTCCCAATATTAGAAAGGCAGTAAGTGGTGGCAATGAAATGAACTGCTTCTGAATCAAATATTTCAAAGATTCTTTCTATGTTCTACTTTTGGATCTTAAGGCAATCAATTATGAGGATGTCTAGTACCTAGGATATACCACCCCAAAAAGTATTTTGTCCCAAACCTACTTTGATGCATGTGGTTTCTTTTGTCCATTCCTGACTAGTTATATCTCAGACTGATTTTTGTTGTTCCAAGTAAAAGTGTCTTTAAGGACCACAGTAATAAATAACAGACTTTCATGAAAAATTGTATCTATCTTTATTATTTAAATCTTGGTTATTGCAGCTGATTTTTTTTTCAACTATAGTAACTCATGATCATTGATTACTAAAATATATATGATGGGATATACATTGGCCCAAAAATCATCCATATTTATGATATAGATCACATATCAAAGCAAATTCAAATTAGCTTTTTTCAGTAGCTATTAATTTATATTAAGCTTGTAATCAACTAAAGCCTTGTTTTTGTTTTTTACAATCTTTTTGTCTTAGTCTTAGACTTTTTCCCCCCAATTCAAGGATAGGGAATTTTCTTTCAATCTTTCAGTGGATCGATAAATTAATCAATGAGTATATTCCCTTCAGTGATGCAGAACACATCCTATTCTTTCTCATCTTAAAAAATTACTGCCCATGCCTTTCCATAAGATAATAATAATCAATGCCACATACCAGAAGGCTTTTTTTGATGTCTTTTAATGCTTTATTGTAAGAAGTGCAGCATGTGAATACTCCATCTATAATTTTTCAATTTCACTGAATGATTGGACCAAACAATGATATTCTGGATTTATAAAGTAATATAAAATTATATTATGATAGAGAAAATAAACATTTAAAATGTACTCTTAAATATTAACTTACCCTTAAAATAGAAGAGAATTGCATTAGACTACAAAAAAAAATACAGAATTTCCTCTAAGAAATTCACCAAAAGCCCAAGGACACATACAGATTTCAGGTAAAGAGAAAGAATAAAAATATTGTGGTTTAATCAAAATTCACAAAAGAGATACTGGAATAATTATTTTGGAAAAGGCAATAGAGAAGAAAGCTCATTGTCATGAAAACCGTTGACGGAAACTACAGTAAAAAAATATAGTACAGCAACAAAAAAGTCCTTAATTAAAAAAAAAATTAAACATGTATACTTAAAGTCAGAATATAATTGCAAAGTATTTCTTTACTAATATAATAATACAAAGTAGGTGAATTTCTCACAGATATTGAACCGTGTCAGTTCTAACAGGAAAAAAAATGGGAAAAAATCCCAGTGATTATAGTTTGTTTTGTTTGTTTGTTAATTTTTTGGTGTGTGGGTGTGGGTGTTGTCTCAGATTAACTGATAAGAAATGCATTATTAAATAGAAATCTTGAAATTATTCATATATGCATCAACTTTTAAAATGTTTTGTTAGGAAACAAAGACCTTAATTAATTGAAGAAAATGAATAAAGAATAGTGAGAGAGAATCAAATATCAAAAATGATTTCTAAATTTCAATCCTCTATGACTTAGAAAATGATTGTATTGTCAATATCACTAAGTATGTGGATAAGTCTAGGGAGAAGATTGTGTGTTTATTTTTGATCATACTGAGTTGGAATTCCTAAAATAACATTTATGTGAAGATACAGAGTTGAAGCCTAGGATAGAAGTTAGAGTTAAGAACATATAGATTTGAGAACCAACTTCAGAGAGGTGATAATTGAAATCATGAGGGAAATGAGATCATTAAGGCAAAAAATAAAAAAAAGAGAGAAAATGAATGAGGATGGAGGATTGAAAAAAAGTAAAAGACATAGATGGTGAAAATTTATAATGATTCAGAAGATATTGAGCAAGTTATTTCATCTATAAAGTTGTGTTAATTATTCCTTTCTTAGTCTAGTCACTTTCTCCATTTTTCTCATGCTTGCCTCATTTCACTCATCTGGGAAAAATTATGTTATTCACTAGATGATATTTAAGAACTTTTTTCCCATTCTTCAACTCTCTAATGCTATAAAGACAGTTTTGTTCTAACTCAGTAATCACTCTTATTTTTCCCCCTTAGAGATAGTATAGTTTTCTCAAGAATTAACTAAATTTGTTCCTATGTATACATATTTGTTTTGATTAAATTAAGCAGTTCATTCAACCCTTTTATCAATCAAATCAATTACTTGACTTAACTATCTAGTATTTTACTTTAAGAATATTAAACTATTTGTGTACAGACATAATTGTAGTAAAAAAATTACACAAAAAGGAAGAGATGGGGTTTCTTTTTTTGTAATAATTATGAGTACCATTTCTATATAAAATCATATTCAAAAAGGATATACAGAAATAATAGTTCCTGTTGTCCTTTTTTTTAACCTTTTAATTTTTGAAGTTAATGGGCTTTATGGTTCCTCATCTATCTGTAAATAACTTGATGTTTACTGTAATTAGGACAGCATAAGTTCCTTGTGCCAAATAATTGTTATCTTCCTTTTGCATTAAAGACTGTTTTATTGTATAAGTTCTTATCAGTTGAGAGTGAAATTTAAAAAAAAGTAATGAACTCCATGAAAAATGATGTTTCTAAGCTTCAAAAGTGATGGTTATTGGGAGGGGATAACAATGTACATAAAATAAAATTTTATAATAAGGTCAGTCATGCTCACCTGAATAGCAAGCAGAGGTTCAGAATCTAAGACTTCTACCAACATATGCAAACACACACACACACACACACACACACACACACACACACTAACACACTAACACACTAACACAAACTTCTTGTTCTCTTACTAGTAACAACACTAAGGAGTCTATGAGCATTACTATGAACTGGAATAAACATCTGAGAACATCTGGTCTAAATCCTATTTTTTATAGTAAGGAAAATGAGGCCCAGGGAGGTTAATTGACTTTTCCAACAACACCAGGTTGTGGAATGATTTATTCAAGATCAGAGAATGATTGTTAGAGCTTAGAAATTGTGAATATAGTATTTAAATTGAGAAAGATATTTCAGAGATTGGGACCAAGTCACTCATTTGACAGAAAAAGAAACTATGTCTCAGAAAAAGAAAGCAATTTGTTCAGTTACCCAGTTTCTTGAGGAGAGAGATAGAGACAGAGACACAGAGAGAGACAGAGACATTGAGAGAAGAGGAGGAGGGAAGGAGAGAGAAGAGGGGTAGTTCTGAAGCCAAAGCTAAATGTCAGAAGTCAGAATATATATTTGGTAATTACATATGTGTATGTATCAATGTACTAAAGATGAAAAAAATCCTCACCTAAAAAGATTTTTAAGTGAAATCTGTCAAATATTTAAGGCATTTGCACTACTTCTAATTATTTTGTGTGATAAAGAGGTATATAAGAAATCAGCTGAAGGGATGAAAGGGTAAAGGTGAGCCATAATTGATAAATTTTCTCAAAGTTTTCCTTTCAATATAGACAGACTCCTTTTACAGAGGAATCTTGGATGGGTGGAAAGAGGATTGGATATGGGTGAGGGGTGCGTATGTTGGCACTACTCAAAAAATAAGATAGTAGGATAATTTATAATTTTTCTCTAACTTCAGGGGGGTAGAAAATTAGAGATGCAAATTATAGAGAGAATAGTAAGAGTTTGATCAGGCCTGGAAAAAAAAAAACTCCTGAGAAAAATTAATAAGACAAGAAATCATCACTGTGACAAATAAACTAAGTAGCAAAATTTATAAAGGAAAAATCAGAAGAATGGAATATGGAAAAAGTGAATTAATATTTTAGATTGGAGAAAATGTTATTAGAAAATTGGTATTAGATGGTAATATAGAATTGAGGTTCCTGGAGTTTATGGCTTTTTTAAAGGATAACTTCAATATAATTGGTTTTCTTTATAATTCTATATGTTTTATTTTATATTTAAGAACATTATTCAGAGGAGATTTGGGGCTTCTGCAGACTATCAAAGGATTGTAACAAATACACACACACAGATGCCCCAAAAATAAAAACTAAAAATTACAAAATGTTAAGGACTTCTGATATAGAGAAACCTCTGATGGTTGGGAAGAGGACTAGATTGATTTGAAGATGGATAAGTTGGCAGGAAAAAGTTTTGAGACTCAAGAAGCAAAACGATTAGAAATTGGCAGTTTCCTCTGGCTTTGAGCTGGAAGAAAAATTAAGTATAGAAAATCAAAGTTAACAATAACAGATAGAATAGGAGATGTTGCATTCTGCTGGGAAAAAGGTAATATAGTTCCCCTTAATACCACAAAATTCCATTTTGGACCATTTTTTTTTTCTTTTTTCTTTTTATACACTATTTCTTTATGACAACCAATTTCCATGCATTTAATTATTTCTTTGAAGATGGCTCCTAGATCTATATATGTAGCTCTAGCAGTGTCTCCTAAGTTCTTTCCCAGTATTGTTTATTATTGTACTGGATGTTCCATAGGAATCTCAAGTCCAATGTTTTTAAAAGAGAACTCAAATTTCCCTCCAAGCCCATTAATCTTCTAAGCATCCTAGTTTCTATTCAGTATATAGCCAATCTTATTGTCAAAGTTCACAATCTTGGTTTTATCTTCAGCTCTAATCTCATGCTTCACGTGCCAAATCTAATATTTTCTGTATCTTCATTTATGATATATTTTCCATGTTCTATATTTATACAATCAATCCTGTACTTTTTTCATTACCTCTTACTCATACTATACAAAATCCTCATAAGAAATATCCTTCTCACTCCAATCTATACTGACACAACTATGCCAAATGTAGCAATGACTGTGTTGATCTACTCAATGAACTGCATTATCTTCTTAGTTTGAATATATTCAGCTTTCTTTGGCACTTAAAGATCTTTACAACCTAGTCCTAACTAACATTTCCAGTTCATTATACTGTTTCCCCCCATTGACTCTTTGGTCTAGCCAAACTACTGGCATATTTGATGCTTTCCTTCATATATGATACTCTCTATTTTTTTTTTTGTAAGAATTGTAACTCGTGATACTATACTCTCCCTTTGTCCCTGACTCTTTGAAATCCATTATTTAAAAGACTTTTCTGGTCTTAGGCAGCCCAGATATGAGTGCCTTCTTTCTTAACCCAACCTTATCCTGAATTTATGTTATATGTGTTTCACGTCTTTTAAACAAATACATATCTCTCCTCCAATAGAATGAAAGTTCCTTAAAGACAGGAACTTTTAATTTTTATCTCTATAATCTCAATATCCAACACTACCTGTTATATAGCAGTTGTTTAATAATTGCTTATTAATTCTTGAATGGGAAATGAATACAGAGAAGCAAGAGAAGATTATACAGGAATCTTGTAATGAGATGGACCCTATAAGAAATAAGTTTTTATCAGATGGGATTGTACATTTTGTTATGTTTTCAAACACTTTTCAGTTAGAAAATAGAATCTCAAGGCTCAGAACAGAAATATTTGAACTATGATCAGAGATTCGAAAAGAGGATGGCAATGTAGCAAAATCAATTAGCAATGAAAGAAAAAGTTCATGTCCCCAGAATAAGGTTATTCTACACCTCCCACTATAACCTAACACTTCATTTGAGAGTCAATAATTCTAGGAATACACTTTAATGTATTCCTAGCAAAAAGACTATAGTAAATATATTAAACAAAGATTATTTTCATACTTCTTTTCAGCAAATTTAAAAATTAAGCAATGCAGATCAAGAGAATGAATAGGAATGCATTTCAATAATTGAATTTTATTTAAATTAAATGTGGTTACTTTCTTTGCTAAGTCTTGTTAATTCCAGAAGAGTGTAGTCACATTAGATGGGATCAAATTAACTCTGATTTGTGAATACTTCCTAATCTCCAAAGTATTAAATTCTTATTGTTGTTTTTGCTATTGATGTTGCTTCTGATGAAGATGAAGATGATGTGGAAACTAGGGCTTTGTAGGTTAGACTATAGTCATGAGACCTAAATTATTTTACTACTGCTTTTTTGGTCACATGAAAAATCACATGATGAATGAATCACAGCATAGCAAATTTAGTTGGGTTATATGATCTGAAATTTGATACTTGTAAATTGTCGATGATTTGTTAGCATTATATGGGCAAAACCTCAGTAAACGGAGAAATAGGTATCAAGATTTAGTATATAGATGCTAACCCCATAAGCTAACCCAATGGAAGTAAATCCCACTTTATTCTTTTGCATAAACTAAACATTGTTGTGACTTAATAAATAGTACAGATTGCAAAAAAATCTATTTAACTTTATTTGTCATATTCTAAGTCTTGATTTTTTGGAGAAAAATATAGTCACATAAAAAATAATATTATGGAAACTTCTTTTAATGTACTGAGATTATTTTATATCTTGGTATCATTAACTTATAAATAAAAAAAAAAAACTAGGAAGAAAGTTTACATTTATGTTTCAATGTAAGAGTCAACAGAAGAATTCACAAAACAATATCAGCCTAAGGAAACATAGGGCTATTAAGACAGACAAAATAAGCAATCACAAGTTTGCCAAACTCAGCTATCGATCTATTAAATGTGTAATGGGGGGCAAACAGCTGAATTTTGATCCTAATCTTTGCGGACTTTGGTCCACAACCAGCAGGTTAAATGTATTTTGGCTCAATGATGAAAGACTTGGAGTTTTAGAATAATAGAGAGGTGCTTAACAAGTTTAATGTGACTTTACCTCCTGATTTTTTCTTTCTTCTTATCTTTAGAATTGCTGCCATGACTTAGGGACACCATGGAGAGAGGTGTTTACTCACCTCATTCTTCCTCACTCTATGACCATATTCAACTAACTGTATTATCTGCTTGTTACATTGGTGACCAAACTAAAAATCATGAAAGATGACATATTTGAGAATGGCTACCCTGGGAGTCCATGTGTTTCCTAGTCAGTGATTATTTTCTCCTGCAAAAAGCACTATAGTGTCTGTAAAGAACACTTCTCATAGTACAGGCTGTACTTCCAAAGCTCCCAAAGTAGCCACTTCTGGAAGATTCATTTCTCATGATGGCTATTTAATCAATTATGCTCAGTGTAAGAAACAGAATTTTTTTTTTACCTTCTGTTTAAAATTATTTAATCTTCTTTTTTTGTATTTGCTCTCAAACTTAAATTCTACTTATATTTTTATTTTTTATCACTTGCTTCCTTTCTACATTCCAATTTTATAGTACTTGTGTCAAAGATATATTTTTGTTTTCCCCTCAGAGGTTCTACTTGTAGTTGTTATTGAATTTATATCTTGGGCCTCTTTTAATGTTAGTTCTTTACTATGTTCAGCATTTTGTTCCACTTATTCATATTTTCAATTACAGTTCTTGATTTGGATTCTGTGTCTAGTCTAATTCCTCAGATGATTCATTATGGGGTTTCAGCCCATTCCCTCTATATTTAGGGTGCCACTGTAGCTGCCAATTTAGAAGAGATGACTTGTATAAGGTCCTACCCCATCCCTCTGCCCCTGATTTCTGTCTTTGTCTTTGTAGAAATATAGAGGATTCTAGCCTTCGCTGAAGAATGTCTTTTTTTCCCCTTCACAATAGTCCTTAGTGGGATGGTGGAGATCATTATGGTTTCAACGACCCTGTCTAGACTACCTGCCCTGATACTATATTGACATTCTTTCTTTCTGTGGCTCCAAGGAATTTATGGCCAGGCTATATCTTCTTATGCAATGTCCTATAGTTTCTATTTTTCCTCTGATATTGTTTTGCCAAATCTGGGCCAGATTTGGATTCATGTCTCTAATTAATAGAACTCTTGTAGCTTATTACTCCTTTATTCAGCTTGCTTGCTAGATTTAGGGCCATTTTTGGGGTATTTAGGAAGGTTTCCTTGAAGTCTCTCTCCATCCCACTAAATTCACATTACCTAAACTGAGGCTGGGTTCCTTTGTGCAAATCCTCTCTATGGCTCCACCAGATTTTATTTTTGCTAAAGTTCAAATTAGCTTTCCTGTCACTATTCCCTTTTATAATCAGTGTTTTTCAGATTTTACTTTGTATGTATGTGTTTGTGTGTACGTATGTGTGTGTGTGTAGTTCTGAATTTGCTGAAAGAATTTACTTTTATTTCTTTTACAAATCATTGTTCTTTCTGAGGCCTCTTTCAAATATTTACAAGAATTTATATGAGCGAGAAGGGGTTTTCTGTTACTTTCATGTTACTATCTTAATGAGAAGTTTGTGATACATTTTTGAATTAAACATTTTATTTGGCTAATATACAAGCTCTAGATTCCTTTCTTCTGCTCCTAGTCTAAATAAAGAGTCTGAAGTTCCTTAGCAAATTTTCCTTTTATTATTCTTAATTATAAATTGTATAAATCTTCTCATTAGTTTCTTTTCACTTCCATAAATCAAGAAAGTGAATTACTAGATAAGTTTCAGTGTAATGGAAAAAATATATGAGAGAGACATACAGAGAGAAAGAGAGAGGCAGGAAACAGAAACAAAGACAGCAAGACTTGAAGTTTAATTTCAAACTTTTTTTTTTCTGGATTGATTTTCCTGTGGAGGACAGACAAACACAACTTCTTAATGAGATAAGTTTAAAATAAATTTGGTTTTCAATTACTCTGATAGTTGTCTTTGGGAGAGCTCAGTGTTTCAATAAACATTGCATTTTTCTAAGATAGATTATATGTTTTCAGCAACCTGTCTAAAGACTGGCAGAAAAAGGAAGTAGTCTTTGTGGCAAACATAGATCTTTCCAAGCCAGGGTTCATTTGCTCTGCTTAGTATCATTGTTGGAAACGTGCCTTAGGCACCTCAGAATAAATATGACTGAGTAGTTCTTCAATACACAGATGTTTTACCAATCAGTGTCATCCTGACCTTAGGTTATAATCAGGTTTTTTGTGTTTTTTTCTTTTTTTCTTTTTTCTTTTTTTGGCTTTTCACAAAGACTATCATTGTCCATACCTGGAGGAGTTGAACATAAATGCATCATAAATATTGCAGATTAGGTTACTTTGAAAATATAGATGATTTAAAAACTAAGGAAGAAATATAATGGTTATAAATCTTTACATTTTTTTCCCAAATAAATATTAAAGGTTTTAGACATATAATGCCTTTGAAACCCTGTTTTACTTGATAGGAATGGTTGTTATGTCTAAATAGAACCAAATGAAGTGGAATGTCAACAGTGATTTGGTTAATTTGTCAGTGAAGAAGCAGCAGGACCAGGAATACTCACTCAGCTCTAGGGAGAGTTAGTCTAGATGATACAAATCACTCCAAGTCAGAGCCTACAGCTGCTCAGTTCAAGTGATTAGGGATAGGAACAGAAGAACATAGCTAACAGAAACTTTGTCAGAACTGTTACTAGAAATATTTTACCTGAAGAAGATAGTGAGGAGGAGAAAGGGAGAATGAAGGAAAAAAAGGGAAAAAAAAGTAGGAATGGCTTCCCTTCAGTGAGAAAGTAAGCTCTGGGACACTTTTAAGTATTCATGTTGTTGAAGAACTGACTATTGCTGGCAGAGGGCTGGGTCCAATAGGAGCTGGAGGATGTCCTCTGAAGAGGGAAAGTACAATCTAAAATGCCCTGAGGTTTTTATATTACACAGTGTGTAAGTGTGGAGAAAACTTTTGATGCCTGAAATAGAGATGAGCAGGAAGAAAGGGCATCCCTGGACAAGACTGATGATAAAGTGATCATACTGGTAGAAGAGAGAAGTAGGAATAGGAAAAATAACAGTTGGTCCCCATTATCCTAAGATTTCATATTTGTGAATTTGTCTACTCTACAAAATTTATAATCCCAAAACTAATTTTCATGTGTCTTTCATATTCACTTATGGATATAAGTAGAATAGTGAAAAAACTGAGTTTCCCAGCAAGCACATTCTTAGCTGAGGGCCACATGACATTTTGCCATATTGTTTCAGTTCTTGTATTATAAATAAATGTCCTTTTTGTATTATTCAATGCTGTTTTTTTTTCACATTTTAAATGCTTTTTGTTGGTGATTTCCCTTTTTATCATGGCCCCCAATATTACTGTTGTTCTTATCCTATTGTTCCTAAGAGAGATAGGGCTATGGTGTGCCTTATAGAGAAAATATATATCTTACCTAAGCTATGTTTAGACATGAGTTATGGTGCTATTGCTTGTGACTTATGGTGCATCCAGTCAAAAAGGAAGAGAAGCTATGCTGATCTGTATTAACTGTGCTGGAAGTCACTACAGAAAGTGCTAAAGTAACTGTGGCCAGAGATTCATGGGAACCTAGCCCTTTATTTTCTCACAGGAGTAATGATTCAGTATTCACTAATTCAAATTGATATACTCATACCCTTTTGTAACAAGAGTTCCATCTTGATTTATAGTTTTTCTTCTCCTAAATAATTATGCTCATTCCTTCTTAAATCTCTCAATCTATTTCTTTTTCTTCAATCATGTATTTCCTGGATAATATTTATTAGGTTATTTATTGTGTGAGCATCATCATTAGTACCATGTATTTGATATCCCAATGTCTTAGAATTTAAGAATTTCTCCATTGTCTTAGTTATCAGCAATTTTGAGTCACCAGCAATGTTCTTTTGAGAATTCAATTAACTCATAATTACAGATCAGCTGCTGAAATTCCACACTTGTGCTCTACATCATTTTAAATCAAAAATAGACTTTCATTGCAGTGTGTAGAAGATTTTTGGAGATTTACAGAAAAACATAAACAAGTTACACAAAAGAAGAGATAAGTCAAGTCTCTTCTGCAACTATAGAAAGAATATCCAAGTTGATGGGAAGTAAATTCTAAATTTACTGATGAATTGTACTTTTAAAAAAGCTACTATTGTCTCAGGAGCCAGGAAAAGACAATGATAAATGTTGGAGGCAATATGGAAAACTGGAATACTAATACATTATTGGTGGAGTTGTGAAATGATCCAATCATTCTGGAGAGCAATTTGGAACTATGTCCAAAGGGCTATAAAACTTCATAGCCTTTGACTCAGCAGTGCCATAACTAGATCTGTATCCTAAGGAAATTATAAAGGATGGAAAAAACCCACATGTGCAAAAATGTTTGTAGCAGCTCCTTTTGTGGTAGAAAAGAATTGAAAAATTCCCCATCAATTGGAGAATGGATGAATAAATTGTGGTATATGAAGGTAGTAGAATATTATTGATCTATAAAAGTGATGAACAAGCATATTTTAGGAATTTATCTGAACTAATGCTGAGTTCCAAAACAGAACCATACATTGTACACAATAACAGCAAGATTGTGCAATGATCAGCTGAAAGACTTGGCTCTTCTCAGTTGTTCAGTGATCCAAGTCAATCCCAATAAACTTCAGAGAAAAAATGCCATTTGCATCCAGAAAGAGAACTATTGGGATTGAATGTAAATCAACACACACTTTGTTCACTTTTTTCTGTTTTTCCTACTCTCCTGTGATTTTTCTTTTGTTGTGATTTTCCTTTCCCAACGTGATTCATAAAGAAATGTGTATTTTAAAAGTCAATATGCATGTATAACCCCCCAAAAAATTAATAAAGATTGTGAACCCCTCAAAAAAAAAAAAGACTAGTTGATTCCTATTACTTGCCTTCTCCTGGAAGAGGAAAAAAAAAGAGGAAGGGGAAAATTCAGAACTCAATTAAAAACAAAAAGAATGTTATCATTTTTTAGTGATAGTAGGTAGTAGATAGATAATAGAGAGTAGAAAAGAATTTTTCACTTTGTAGAGGGTAGGCTCATAGCTCTCCACCAAAATCATCCATTGATCCCACTGAGTATTAAATGAAGTCTAGATTTCTTGATCAACTTCTCAAGGCTCTTCACAACCTAACTTCATTATCAACTTAAATGTCACTATTCTTTTTTCACTATTTGCATTCCAAGCAAAATGACTTACTTCCTGATGTTTGAACTTACCATATTTATATCTTTCATATTTTTGTTATTTTTTTCCTTGATATATATGGTTCAGAAAGAACAATGAACTCTTGGAGCCAATTAATGGATATGAGACTTTCCTTGAACAAAAAAGAGCCGAACAGTTTAATAAAAAAGCAGCTATTATGATGATGTAGAAGAAGAAATAATGAAGGTTCATAGGAAGAAAAGATAAGTACTGTTGGTTGTTGATTTCCTGCTGAGGGGATTATGGGTATTTTTTTTCTATGAGTTGACCTAGCAATAATAGTAAATATCTGTTCTCAAAATAAGATGACATGCCAAGGCTTGTCAAATTAGAATGTCTTTTCTCTGTTGATGATTCATGTGGGCACACATTACACTGTCAGAAGGAATTTGGAAAACATTGCTGATAAAAGAAAAAGGAATTCTAAAGAAAGCCAAATTTGGGGAGTCAACAGCTGGCTAATAAGGTGATATCTAAGAATGGAATTTGGATTTCTGGACCTTGAGTTAAAATAAAAGAAGGAATGCTGATCAAAGTTTGAGTGTGCCTAACATCTGTCAGAAATTTTGAAAATCTAAACAAATTGATTTGAAACTAAAAAAAGAAGATGAGTGTATGGGGGAGGAAGAAACTGCCTATTTATAGCATCTAGGCTAAATATTATAGACAATAATGACACTCTAGGAAGAAAAACAGTATAAAATATACCAAGCAATTTGCAAAGGGACAAAAATATAGAAATGGAAGCAGAAATAAGATGTAAGACCTTAGAGCATTGTATAGAAATGTAAAATGCATACTGCCAAACAAGATGAACTAGAAATTATAATTCAAGAAGTCAAACACATCATCAATTCCTTTTTTTTATGATGATAACCAAATCCAGAATATGGTCTTGAAGGGTGTATCTTATTCCAAAGAAACAGAAAGTAGAAAGGCACAGTAGGATGATTTAAGAAAAATATAATAGTTTTCTTTCTACATTTGGGAAATAAAAACAAAAAGAAAAAGTTGACTTTCTTCAGCAAGAATGATTGGAAACACTATGAGTGTACTTGTACATTAACACACAGAGATATACATTCTATCTGTTTCCTCTGGATAGCTTTCTTATGAAAAGCTCACAATGGCACCTCTCCATTGCTTTTTCTCACAATGACTGATTCTCAGTTGTTGTTGGGATACTATCCACTATATGTCCCAATTAGGAAAATATTCAAAGACTATAATCACTCATGAAATATGAAGGTTGTCTTCATTAGTATAATTTAAATTGAATAAATAATAAAGTCAGACAGTGTTGTGTTGTTATTTGGTGTTTGTTTACTAATATGAATTCAAAGAGCTATGGAATTTTTCCTTTTGTAATTCTGGCTCTCATATTTGACAACTTATATTATCTTGCTATTCACTAAAGGCTATTATCTGAATATGTAAACATATGAATAAACAAACAAAACTATGAATAAACATCCTGGCTTTTATAGTTTAAAAAAAAAAAGATTGGAAATAGCATCATGCTCATGCTCTAGATCTTCCATCCAACTTGCTTGAGGAGGAATGATAATGAGATTAGAGAGTTTAGAATTGAATGGATACATCTGAAATTTAGTGGTCATGTTACTATGGCCAAGATAATTAGCCTCTCATTGCTCTAAATTAGCAGTGTCTAATTCAAATAAAAGTGGAACCAATAAACCTTATATATTGATCCCTATGGACCACATTTGAGTTAAATTACATATTAATATTGTTTATGTTCTATTGTATTTTTAGTTAATTTGTTAACTATTTCTAAATCACATTTTAAACTAGTTCAGGTTATACGTAATGGGTCACTGACATACAGGAAATGTGTTTGACACTTATGCTCTAAGCAATTCCATAAACACTGGGTTGCCGAAAAGTGACATGTTGTATTAGTAGCAAGAGTTTTCACAAAGAAGAATTCCTCACTCTTCCTCTCTTTTTATCATTATAGACCTCTTAGTTTCCCACAGGGAAAAACAAACAAACAAAACAAAACAAAACAAAAAACAACAACAAAAAAAAAACACCTTTAGTCCCTGGTAGAGATTACATAATCCTCAATAGTTCTGTTCCATATTCATATAATTATTACAATGAAATCAGACATGAGAATGATTCTGTAAATGCATCTTCACTGCTAGAAAAATAATTTTTAATCAGCAATGTATTTCAAGCACAAAATATTGTTCTTGCAGTCAAAATAATAAGAAAGAAGATATAATCTGCTAGTAGCTGGAGAATCTTGAAAAAGAACAAAAAAATCATCGTCACAATAGTAAGCAGAATCTAAGACAATGCATCATTTCTGTCTGCTAAGTTTCATTTCTCTCCTTGCAACCCATCTTTATTTATTTATTTTAAAGATGTTTATTAATTTATTTTTAGATTAAAACTTTTTATTTTCAAAACATATGCATAGATAATTTTTCAACATTGAATCTTACATAGCCTTGTGTTCCAAATTTTTCTCTTTCTCCCCACCCTCTCCGCTAGATGGCAAACAATCCAATATATGTTATACATGTTAAAATATATGTTAAATCCAATATATGTAAACATTTATACAATTATCTTGCTGTACAAGAAAAATCAGATCAAAAAGGAAAGAAAATAAGTAAGAAAACAAAATGCAAGTGAACAACAACAAAAAAAGTGAGAATGTTATGGGGTGATACACATTCGGTTCCCACAATCCTCTCTCTAAGTGTAGAAAAGAACTAAGGGTTTTGTTTTTTTATTTATTTGTTTTGTTTTTTCCTCTTGAGAGGCAACTGGGGTTAAGTGACTTGACCAGAGTAATTGTTAAGTGTCTGAGGGTGTATTTGAACTCAAGTCCTCCTGATTGCAGGGCCAGTGCTCTATCCACTGTGCCATCTAGCTGCCCCCACTTTTTTTTTTTTTTTAATTTATAGATATCCACAGCCATCACTGCTGTTCTTTTTCTGATTTTGAGAATGAAAATAAATCTTTTTTTCTAAAATGGAACTCTTTAATAATTACAAAGAAAGCTTGTTTATTAGTTTTGCTAGTTTTATTTATTTGTTTTATCTCAATTCAAAAAATACCCTCATTATCCCTTTTGGGGATATAGGGCTATGGTGTGCCTTATAGAGAAAATATATATCTTACCTAAGCTATGTTTAGACATGAGTTATGGTGCTATTGCTTGTGACTTATGGTGCATCCAGTCAAAAAGGAAGAGAAGCTATGCTGATTGCCAAAATTGTACCATCATTTGCCAATCTTCTGTTTTATTGCTTCTAATGACATTACAAAGGCCCCAGAACAAGTAACTATTTTACATTTTGAACAATCATAATGTGAATATCCTAAGGCTACCAATAAGACTGTAGATATTGCAGGTGTATGTGTGTGTGTGTGTGTGTGTGTGTGTGTGTGTGTATGTGTGTGTGTGTGTGTGTGTGTGTGTGTGTGTGTGTTTTAATAAAACTGCCATGTCTCCCATTTAGCAAACTGGGCAAACCCACCAAAGCCACATTTCAAAATGTTGGCAGAAAGTTACATATGTGGAAGTTTACATTGAACAAACCCTAATAGAGTTCCTTGACTCTTGGTATTTCAACTTTGAGAAGTTATTTAAAGGCAAAAGCACACTCTTCATTTAGTTGTCTTTAAAAACACATCTGGTTGTAAAAAACAAAATATTTTTCAGGGTGGTATTTGGGTGGGAAGTATTTTGAGCTTTTTGAATGGCTATTATAATCTTTTTTTTTTTTTTTCATTTGTGTGTCTGATAATATCCAAAATGAATTCTGTCAACTAACTACTAAAGATTTGTTTATTTCAAGAAATATTTAGCTATCAGCCAAATTAATGTTCTTGCTATTTCTAACACATGACATTCCATCTTGGTGTCTTTATCTAAGTCATCCCCAATCTGTATATTAGAAATGCATTCCTCCTCACCTCTTCTTTGTAAAGTCCCTCGCTGCTTTAAAGCTCATCTCAAACACTACATTTTATGTAGGTTAATATAATCTTTCATTTATAAATGAAGAATTAAGGACAGAATTATTAAAGAACTTGCCCAGAGTCACATGACTAATAAATCCATGTGTAAAAAGACTTGAGAGTTTCATGGGACAGCAGTATAAGTTCATTATGAATCAGCAACATTTTGGACTTTTCCCCCAAATTATTACAATCTCAAGGTACATGAAGAGAACTCTAAGCATACAAACAAGGGAGATGATAAACCCACTTTGCTATGTCCTGATTTGACCCTATCAGGAATGTAGCCAAGGCTGGGTGCCACATTTTAGGAAGGATTTTAACAAGCTAGAGTATCTCCAGAGGAAGGGGAACAACATGACAGAATGACTCAAACCAGTGCCATATGAGGATCTCAAAAAGGAAATGGAATTTGAAGCAGAGAAAGCTTTAGGAAAAGTGCCAAGCAGTAGACAAATGAAAATTTTCCTTCTTAGTTTTTATCTAAGGATTTTCAAACTTCCCTTTAAACACCATTTATATGACTAAATAACAAAAATGGCAATTATATCATAAAGTGTGGATTTCCAAAAAATGTCACAGTCAGATTAAAGTTATAGAACATGGAGGAGTGATAGAATTATTATTAAATTCTATGTCAAAGGGAAGTTATGCTGTAATGGATCTTTCTGGTATCCTTGTAGATGAGTGAAATAGGAGATAGTGCTGTGCCTGGAATAAAACAGATGTGATTTAAAATCCAACCTCAGACACTTAATAGTTATGTTACCTTGGAAAAATCACTTAACCTGCATGCCTCGATTTCCTCAGCTACAAAATAAGGATATTAATAGGACTTACATCCTTAGAGATGTTAAGGAGATCAAATGGCATTTTAATAATTTTTTCCCTCTTTTTACTAGTAAAGCATCTGTGTTCTCTTATGAAAACATAAAGATTCATGAAGCAAAATAAATTTCCATATAGAGGAGAATGACTGAAGGTTTATTTTGCACTAGTCAATTATTCCTTTGAAATTTTAAAAATATTTGGAATGATGTTGAAAAGCCATTGAAATGTTGTTGGATAGATTTTAAGATATGAAAACTATTGAAGGAATCACTGATGTGTTTCCTGAAGAAGAGACTTAGGAGGGACACAACAACTATATTCAAGAATTGGAAAGACTATTGCATAGAGAGGGGATTAAACTTCTTCTGTTTGATCTCAAATGACAGAACTAAGATTCCCAGAAGTTGTATGGAGACAAATTTAGACTAAAGTTAAGTGATAAAACAATAATCATGAATAATCAGAAACAAGAACTAGAATAAGTTGATGCAGAATCTACTTGTCTCTTTTCCATGTCATGGAGTGTAGAAACATAGATTTAGAACTTGAAGAGAATTTAGAGACCATGTATTTCAACATCTTAATTTTAGAAAGAAGGAGCAAAAAAGTTAAATAATTTTTCCAATGTCACACAAAGTTATGCAATGACAGTGGTAGGATTTCAATCCATATTCTCTGTTGCCATATCAAGTAATCTTTCCTCATAGTGGAAACTAGTTGAACATTTCATGGTATAGTAGAATTGAAATATGCCAAACTAAATGATTTAGGAGGTTCTTTTTAATTCTGAGTGGGATTCTTTAAAGAACAATGACTTTTAATAAAATTTCCCAAGAGAGTCACGTCCATTAGAATTGATCATTGTATAGTCTTGTTGTTGCTGGGTACAATGATCTTCTGGTTCTGCTCATTTCACTCAGCATCCCTTTATGTAAGCCTCTCCAGGCCTCTCTGAAATCATCCTGCTGGTCTTTTCTTACAGAACAATAATATTCCATAACATTAATATACCACAATTTATTCAGCTCTTCTCCAATTAATGGGCATCCACTCAGTTTCCAGTTTCTGGCCACTACAAAAAAGGATGACACAAACATTTTTGCACATGTGGTTCCCTTTCCCTTCTTTAAGATCTCTTTGGGATATTTGGGATATAGAAACACTGCTGGGTCAAAGGGTATGCACAGTTTGATAATCCTTTAGGCATAGTTCCAAATTGCTTTTCAGAATGGTTGAATCAGTTCACAACTACACCCATGATGCATTAATGTCCCAGTTTTCCCACATCCCCTCCAACATTCATCATTATCTTTTCCTGTCATCTTAGCCAATCTGAGAAGTGTGTAGTATATCTCAGAGTTGTCTTAATTTGCGTTTCTCTGATTAATAATGATTTGGAGCATATTTTCATATGACTATGAATAGTTTCAATTTCTTCATCTGAAAATTGTCTGTTCATATCCTTTGACTATCAATTGGAGAATAGTTTAAATTCTTATAAAGTTGAGTCAATTCTCTTAATCAGAATCTTTGAATGTATAAATGTTTTCCCAGTTTATTGCTTCCCTTTTAATCTTGTCTGCATTAATTTTGTTTGTATAAAACTTTTTAACTTAATATAATCAAAATTATCTATTTTGTGATCAATAATGTTCTCTAGTCACAAATTTCTTCCTCCTCTATAGAGCTGTTAAGTAAACTATCCTATGTTTTTCTAATTTGTTCATAATATCATTCTTTATGTCTAGATCATGAACCCATTTCAAACTTTATCTTGATATAGTACTATGTGTGGGTCATTTAGGCCAATATTTTTAAAATTGTCTCTTTTGAATCTATTTTCCATGTTGGCTGTTGTTCCTATTTTTGTCAATTCCAATTATTTTATGTTTTCTTCCATTTTTTCATTCTTTTCAGTTTGTTTGACTGATTCATGATGCCATAGAATCATTAGCTTCCATTTGTCCCATTCTAGTTTTATTGTGTGTTTTTCTTCAAGTAGCTTTTATATCTTTTTCCATTTGGTTAATTCTACTTTTGAAGGTGTTTTCCCCCCCACTGGATATTCTTTTGCATTTGGCCAATTGTATTTTTAAAGGAATTGCTTCTTCCAAACTGTTGACTCTCTTGCATACCTCTCATTTCTTTTCTCATTTTTTTCTTCTACCTCTCTTACTTGCCTTTTAAAATCGTTTATGAACACTTCCAAGAAGTCTCTTTGGGCTTGAGACCAATTCATATCACTCTTTATGATTTCCTCTGTGGACATTTTGTCCTTATCAGAGTTGATGATTTGGTCTTCCCTATCACCATAGTAGTTTTCTATGGTCAAGGTTTTTTTCTGTTTCTTGTTCATTTTCTTTCCTTTTCTTTTGGTATTTCATCTATTTTTTATTTTTTCTGGTCAAGCTCTGCTCCTGGGCTAAAGAAGGTGCTATCTCAATCTTCCTGTGCATCTCTGAGCCTTGGAGTTGAGCACTGATGTCTCTTATACTTGCAGGGAATAGGTTTGCCTACTCTTTCCATGAAAAAGCCTGATTTCAAGAGTTTCCCTTCTAAGCTGCGACTGAAGGCTGCCCCACTGACCTTTTTCTCTCCTCAGCCACTACGGAGGGTCTCAAGTGCTGATTTGCTGTAGTTAAGACCCTCTCACTGGTTTTCCCATATTCTGTGTGAAAGTGGGCTGAACTTTTTTCTCATTTTCACTCTAGTAAGAACGAACTATCTTGAAGTTTTTTCAATCTATCTTGAAGTGGACAGTGGTTTCATTTCATCAGACTCTGTTCAAAGGCTTGGTTTCTTGTCATTTTTGAGGGAAAATGGAAAAGCTGTAGCATCTTTCTGGCTTCACTATGCCATCTTGGTTCCATTCCCCAGAAATCTTTCTGCTTTCTTTCTAATCTTGTCTGTAGTGGTTTTGTTTGTACAAAACTTTTTAGACCTAATATAATCAAAATTATCATTTTTGCATTTCATAATGTATTCTAGTTCTTCTTTGGATACAAATTCCTTCCTTCTCCACATGATCTGACTTTTCTTATGTAGCAAAATGAATGTGGAAATATGTTTAGAAGAATTGCACATATTTAATCCAGATTTGATTGATTGCTATTTATGGGGGGAAGGAAGGAGGAGAAAATTTGGAACACAGGGTTTTGCAAACGTTAATGTTGAAAACTATTTTTACATGTAATAGAAAAGTACGTAAAACCATTATTATAAATTACATTTTTGTTGATGTCATCATCTATCTGTCTCTTTAAGTTACCAGCAACTTTAATTCTTCCCCTCTTAAATGGAAATAAAAATACCAATAAAATCTACCTCCCTTAATCTCTTAGTTTGGCCATGCAATTCTCTAATGTTATCAGGTGCAGAAAAGTTAGTTTCAAAACCAAAAAAATTACCAAAACAGAATCAATTACAGATTCAGACAAACAAAAACAAAATAACAATTTTCAAATTATGTGAGGTTTTTCAAATTCCAAGCAACTTTGAAGTACTATGTGCATTTCAGTCATTATCATGCAAGTTGCCCAATGCAAGTAACTCATTTTGTCCTCTTCTTGACTATTCAGTTCTGGACCCAATTTATTACTCATCTGCATTGCCTATCTCAA
Source organism: Antechinus flavipes (assembly GCF_016432865.1). Taxonomy (NCBI): domain Eukaryota; kingdom Metazoa; phylum Chordata; class Mammalia; order Dasyuromorphia; family Dasyuridae; genus Antechinus; species Antechinus flavipes. The sequence continues at coordinate 305,226,901 of NC_067399.1, read as the reverse complement.
ATATATATACTGATTCAACACTAATTTATGGATTAATCACTCAAATATATTTCATAATCTGGATAAATGTAAACTTTCATTCGGTTATTTTTTCCCATGTGGACTGTTACTCTAATATCTTGAATAATCATTTCATTGAAGATGCCCTATTTAAATGCAATCCTGAATGTAATTTTAAATACATGCACAAATTGAAGCACCTATAAGAATAACTCAATATTTATAAAGATTTTTTTTTTTTTACATTTAGAAGTTCTAACCAGATTGCTGTATTAGAAAGCAAAAATCATCAAAGCAAAGTGGAAGGGCTAAGGAATAGAATGGTAGAGTAGTAGAATAGATAACAAACACACTATCCAATAGGAAGTGACCATAATAATCTAGTATTTGATAAACATCAAGCTTTGAGAACAAAAACTAAACATTTAACAAAAACTAATTTGGAAATCAGTTTGGAAGAAATTATGTATGTTTTGCCACAGTTCTCTTTTATTGTCCTGACTCAGTTTCCCTAATTATCCTGACCCAGTCCTGACTCAGTTTCTCTAATTGTTCTGCTTCAGTTTATAATTATCAGCTCAAAGCTTAGTCTTGCAAAACCTGCCCTCCCTCTTTATCCCTCTTTTATCTTTATTTGATAAGGATAAAAGATCTTATGTTTTAGAATATCAGAATGCCTCTCCCCATCTCAAGCTATCAGAATGTCAGATAGGGTCTTATCAAGATGCCCCTCCCCATGTCCCGGATGCCTCTGCCTGATTATGTCATTCCTCTCTGGTGGCTCACCCCTGTCAGAGTCCTATTCCAGCTCTTAGCACCCTGATTACACCCCAGTCTCAGTATACCCCCTGAGTCTGAGCCATGTGTATATATGTCATTGAGAACTATCATTTTTTGCTGGATTCTTGGAGACGATAGTCTCATTCATCCAAACCATGGATCCATTTGGCCCCAGTAAATCTCTCCCTTTTAAATAAATTATTAAATACTTTCTAATCTTTATCTTGCCTCAGTTTCTCCAGCATTACAGGTATAGACCAATATCTCACAGCATTTGTCAAAATAAAATAAAACTAGTTATAGAATTTAGACATAAAAGATATAAACACATTTTAAAAAGCAAGAAATAGTTTAGATTTCAGCTCTATAAAAAGGGGAAAATTTTATGATGGAGGAAGATATAAAGAGCATTCCTGGAAGTAAAACGGATAGTTTTGCATAAATAAAAGATTATAACTGACAATAGAAGGAAAAGTGAATACTGGGGGGAAATTATAAAAAGTTTCTTCAGAGAAAAAGTTTCCTCAGAGAACTGAGTCAAATTTATAAGAAAACTAGTCATTCCTCAATTGATAAATAGTCAAAATGAACAGGAAGTTTTCAAATGAAAAAATCAAAGCTATTTATATACATAAGAAATATGTTCTAAATCACTTTTAAATAGAAAACTGCAAATTAAAATAATTCTGAGGTACCATATCACATTTGTTAGATTGGTTAATATGACAGAAAGGAAAATGACAAATATTGGAGGGGATGTGGAGAAATTGGGACATTAATACACTCTTGGTAAAGTTGGAAATTGATTTGGAGAGCATTCTGGAGAACACTTTGGAACTATCTCCAAAAGGCTATAGAACTGCATAATCTTTGATTCAGATATATTACTTCTAAGTCTGTATCTCAAAGATATTTTTAAAAAAGGAAAATAAGGAAAAGGACTTGTAAATACAAAAATATTTATGGCAGTTCTTTTTGTAATAACAAAGAGTTGAAAATGGCAAAGAAGTGAGATAGGAAGAGATGTCTATTAATTGGAGAATGGCTAAAGTTGGCGAATGTGATTGTGATAGAATTCTATTAAACTATAAGAAATGATGAGTAGGATGCTTTCTGAAAATCCTGTAGAAACTTAACAGAAACAAATGCAAAATTAAGTGAGCAGAACCAGAATACTGTACACAACATAGCAATATTGTACAATAATCAACTGTGAATTACTGAGCTATTTTCAACAAAACACTGATCTAAGGCAATTCTTAAGGACTCATGATGATTCAGATAAGAAATTGGCATAGTCTGATAGCATATCAAAGCATTCCTTTCTAAAAGGACTTTCTTCAATTTTCTTTTTTTGGTCTGTATTTTCTTCTTACTCTGACTAGTATGGAAATATTTTTTCATGACTATGCAAAGCCTACATCAAATTGCTTCCTGTATAAAGAAAGCATCTAGGTACAGGAAAAGAATTCGGAACTCCAAATTTTTAAAAAGAATGTTGAAAATTGAAAAAAAATAAAAATTTCTTATTGCCATCAAAAAAAATAAATTTGGTTAGAAATACACATATATCTCATTCAATCAGTATTTAAGCATTTTCTGTGTGACAGGTACTGTGCTAAACACTATGAATATAAAAACAAAAAAGCAAAAGAGCACCCCTGCTCTAAAGGAGCTAACAATTTAATTGGAAAAACAACAAACTAATACACAAAAAAATAGGTTTATAAAAGAATAATAGGTAATCATTAAAAAAGCAAAGGCAACAGAATTAAGAAAGGTTGGAAAATACTTCCAGTAACAAATAATGTTTTGATTGTGACTTAAAAGAATCCCAGAGGATTCAGGCAGGCAAAGTTAATTAAAAAAAAAAAAAAAAAAAAAAAAAAAAGATTGCATTTCAACATTAAAGTCAGACAGAGTAAATCCCCTAGAACCAAAAGATGAAGTGTCTTATTCATTGAACAGCAAGGAAAACAGTGTCATAGGAAGGAAAAAATATGTTGCGGGCTATAAGATATATAAAGACTAGAAAAAGTAGGAGGAGAATAAATGATAAGGTCTGAAAGTCAGAACCATTTTCATTTATTTTGGAGGCAAGAAGAAGCCAATGAATTTAATTGAATAGGGTAGTACCATGATTAGAGATCAGCGCTTTAGGAAAATCACTTTGTTTTTTTATTATTATTAAAGCTTTTTAAAAAATTTTCAAAACATATGCATAGATAATTTTAAACATTCACCCTTGTAAAATCTTTGTGCCAAATGTTTTCTACTTTCCTTACCACCTACGGTCTCCCCTAAAACAGCAAATAATCCAAAATATGTTAAACATGTGCAATTCTTCTATATATATATTTCCAAAATTATCATGCTGCACAAGAAAAAAATCATATCAAAAAGGAAAAAAAAAGAGAAAGAAAATAAAATACAAGCAAACTGGAGCAGAGCTCTGAGAAAGAGAAAAAGAAAGACAGACACAGAAACAGAGGGCCAAGTCCATGTGACAAGAATTCATGAACCCAAGTTACCTGTAGTAAAGAATAGAAAAGTATTTCTGATTTCACTAAGAAAAGGATTCTCTTAGTGGACAAAAGCCCCTAATTCAAACAAGAGATTTTGTGAAGAGATTTGTTGATGGTACTTAGTTTTATGGGCAGAACCTATGGCTAGGGACAATTGAACTTCCAGAGAATCTTCAATTTGGATAGAGATTTTTTCAATTGAATGAGTACTAATCAGTAGTGAGTGCTATTAATGGAGATGGTGCAGGTCTCTCAGGATTATAGAATGAAGCTGTTTATCCTGTTTCCCTCTGGCGGATTTTTTTTTTTTTTTAACAGATTCAAGATTTCAAAGAGACTTTCTCCTTGAAGGAGTTTCAGAGAGAGAGAGAGAGAGAGAGAGAGAGAGAGAGAGAGAGAGAGTGAGAGTGAGAGAGTTTTGCGGTCCCTCCTTCAGTTTCAGGATTTTCATGTCAATACTATGTTGTGATCCATACTTAGGCCCACAGTCTTCTCTCTGGGTGTAGATGGCTCTCTTCATTGGAACTGGTCTGAATCACCTCATTGTTGAAAAGAGCCAAGGCCATCAGAGTTGATCTGTTGTGCCACAGTTCCCTTTTGATGTCCTGATCTAGTTTCCCTAATTGTCCTATTTAGTTACTCTACCTCAGGTTATAACCTTTCCCTGTTAAATGGTTGATAAGATAAAGGTTTTATATCTTTAGGCTATAATCATTCCTTCTTAATGTTTGACAGGATAAAGGACTATGCATTTTAGATATCATTAGAATATCAGTAACCTCTCCAGTACCTCCCTCCATTGTGTCATCCTAAGTGCCTCCCCCATTAGGTTATCCCCTTCCAGGTACCTCCCCCATTATGTCATTGTTCTTTTTATCCTATAAAAATCTTGTTGTCCCAATACTCAGGGCTGGATTCTTTGAGATGATAGTCTTGGCCAGCCCTGGGACCAAGATCTCTCCATTTAATGAACTATTAAGTTGGTCTCTAATCTCTGTCTTGCTCAGTTTCTCTGGCATTACAGATCACCACATAATCTTGGTTTTGCAATGTACAATGTTTTCCTGGTTCTGCTCATTTCACTTAGCATCAGTTCATGAAAGTCTCTTCAAGCCTCTCTGCATTCATCCTGCTGATCATTTCTTACAGAACAATAATATATCATAACATTCACATACCATAACTTTTGCTCCATACTAATGGGCATCCACTCAGTTTCTAGTTTCTTGCCACTACAAAAAAAGTCTGCTACAAAAATTTTTGCATATGTAGGTCCTTTTTCCCTTTTTAATGATTTTTGGGGGGATTTAAGCCCAGTAGAGATACTGCTGGATATAGTTTGATAATCCTTGGAGCATAGTTCTATATTGCTCCCCAGAATGGTTGGATCAGTTCACATTTCCACCAACAATGCATCAGTGTCCCAGTTTTCCCACATTCCTTCATTATCCCAACATTCATCATTATCTTTTCCTAGCATTTTAGCCAATCTGAGAAGTGTGTAGTAATACCTCAAAGTTAATTTGCATTTCTCTGATCAATAGCGATTCAGAGCATTTTTTTCATATGACCAAAAATGGTTTTAATTTCTTCATCTGAAAATGTCCATATCTTTTGATCATTTATCAATTAGAGATTGGCTTGTATTCTTATAAATTTGGTTCAATTCTCCATATATTTTAGAAATAAGACCTTTATCAGAACTCTTCAATGTAAACCTTTTTCTGCAGTTAACCACTTCCTTTCTAATCTTGTCTGCATTGGTTTTGTTTGTACAAAAACTTTTTAACTTAATATAATCAAAATTATCTATTTTGTATTTCACAATGTTCTCTAGTTCTTCTTTGGTCAAAAATTCCTTCCTTCTCCACAGATCAGAGAGGTTAACTATCCTTTGTTCTTCTAATTTGTTTATCACATCACTCTTTATGTCTAGATCATGAATGCATTTAGACCTTATCTTGATATAAGGTGTTAGGTGCAAGTCAGTGAGTAGTTTCTGCCATAATAATTTCTAATTAGGAAAATAACTTTAGCGGCTGAATGGAAAATGGATTGGAGTGGGGAGAGTTTTGTGTCACACAAAGCCATTGGAAAGTTATAGCAATAGTTAAACTGTGAGATAATGAAGACCTTTAGCATAGTGATAGGAGAGTCAGAGGAAAAAAAGGGGAAGTATTTGAGAGATATTACAAAGGTGAATTTGACAGGCACTGGCAATAGATTAGTTATATAGGTGAGATGGGGTGAAAGATTGTGAGAAGTCAAGGATGATAATGATGCAAACCTGAGATACTGGGAGTATAATGCTGGCCTTTACATGAATAGAGAAATGGGGAAGGGAGACTATAGAAGGAATTTTATATGTGGGGGTGAAGTAAGGGTGTGTGTGTGTGTGTGTGTATGTGTGTGTGTGTGTGTGTGTATTTTACATATATTAAGTTTAAATTATTTATATTATAACTAGGTTGAGATGTCTAAAAGATGGTTATAGATGTGAAATTGGGAGTCAGCAGAGTGGTTGGGGAAAGAAAAGTAGATTTGAGAATCATCAGCAGAGAGATGATAACTAAATCGGTGTGAGTTGATGAGATCATCAGGTAAATTAGTATAGAGAAAAAAAGAAAAGAGAGCCAAGAAAAGAAGCTTGTGGGGAAACTTGTAATTAGAGGAATTGATTTAGATGAAGATTCAATACAGAAAACTTAGAAGGAGCACTAATATAGGTAAGAGGAGAAATAAAAGAGAGGAGTATCCCAAGAGAATATCAAAAAGTGAGGAATTAATAGTTTCAAATGCTGCAAAGGAATCAAAAACAATGAGGATTGAGTAAAGACCATTGGATTTGATAACTAAAAGACCGATAATAACTTTGGAAAGAGGAGTTTTGGTGGAATGACAAAGTTTGAAACCAGAATGTAAGGCATTAAAAACAGAGTGAAAGGAGAGAAACTAGAGGCACTTACTGTAAAAGGACCTTTCCAGGAGGCTAGTCACAAATGGTAGAAGAGATATAAGATTATAGTGGGATGGAATGATCAAGGAAGGTTTTTTTTTTTTTTTTTGCTTCTTCTTGTTTTGGATTGTTTGTTTGTTTCAGGATAGGGGAGATCTGAGCACTTTGGTAAGTAGTAATGAATGGTCCAGTAGATGGGGAAAGATTGAAAATAAGTGATAGTGTGGGCCTCTTAAGGAGGGGAATCTGATGAAGGAAATGGAAAGGATAGTAGAGGGGTGAACCTTTGTAAGAAAGAAATAAGTCTGTCTCTGTGTATGAAACTTGAGGGAAGAAGGAAATACTAGTAGAAGGCTTATGAGGATGAGAAAGGAGAAAAGGGAACTCAAATTTTTCTGTAATATATGAGGTAAGTCTCTCAGCTAAGAAGATGGAGAAAAGGAAAGCCAGGAGAGATTTAATGAGGGATAGAAAGATTTGGAAAGAGCTCCTGTGCAAAGTGGAATAATGAGTGAATATAGAAAGGTTGTCTAATAGTAGTAAGGACTCAGTTCAGGAAGTATAGCATATTTTTAATGGAGTGGGTAAGGACAATTACATACTTTCCTCCAATTTCATTCAGTAATTTATCTGTAAGAGAAAAGACATCAAAGAAAAGTGAAATAAAGCCTCAAAAAGGCTTAATCAGAAAAATAAGAAGGCCAAGGATTCAAAATAAAAAGACTTAGATTTGAATTGGTTCTCTGAGAGGTCAAAGAAGAGAGAATAGTTAGTACAAGGAAAATAGTTTGGGAAATAATTGAAGTCTCAAAGGAGAAATGAAAAGTCATTAGAATGCGGACCAATAAGGAGGTTTCTGAATTCTTGAATATGGAAGTAATATATTTGTAAGCAATTGCCAGATCAAGGTTGTGACCATCTTTGTGAGTGGGTTGAATTTGGATGGAGAAGTAGGTGATAGAAAGTAAATATGTGAAATTAAGTGGCTTAATTGTTTGAGGGGGAGTAAATAACTATGTTGAAGTCTCCAAGTTTGAGGCGGGAGTTGAAGAAGAGCTTGATGTACTAAAATAATTGAGGAAACTAACTGCTTGTGAGTAATGTACTGAACTCATTGAAGAAGGAAGGGGAGAAGACCCTTCTTGAAAGTCTATAGAAAATAGCAACTAGGATTTTCACTGGGTGGTAGATATAATAATATGCATCTCAGAAGAGTAGACATTACTGTGATTTAGAAAGGGAAAAAAAAAACTGTAACTGGCATTGGGAAGCATCTCAGTGAGCTGAGATGAATGAATGAAGATGCATTCAATACTGGAAAGAATGATCAGGGAGGTTGTGTGTTCAGTGGAAGAGGTAGATGAAGGAAGCAAGGCAGGTTTCAGTAATGTTGTTTTCCTTCATTTTTAAATAGGACCAATTACATCACAGGAGATCTATTGTCTGGCACATAAATTGGATTTAAATGAGGCAGTTGCCCAAAATTCACAGTCTCACTGTCCCTTTTAGAGTTATCAAAGGCAAGTGCTAAGACAAAAATCAAGATAGTTGGCAAAGACCTGGGATATAGTGGATGACTTTGGCATCAACCAACTCTCAGCACTCTGTAATGTCTACTTCAGCTACTTGGAACAAATTGTTCTCATCCATCCATTCCACCAGAAGAAACAATGTGCATTTAAGAAATAGATTTAGGCTCAATATAAGGAATACATTACTTATTTTTTTTTTATTATTAAAGCTTTTTATTTTCCAAACATATGCATAGATAATTTGCAAAACCTTGTGTTCCAATTTTTTTCTTCTCCCCCCTTAGATATCAAGTAATCCAATATAGAAAACATGACTTATAAATAGCATTTTCTCAAAGAAGAATGGATTAATCCTTCATTAGAAGACTTAAAACAAAAGCTGGATAGTGTTGGATATTTGGTAGAAGGAATTCTTGTATAGATACAGGTTAGGTCAGATGACTTTTTCAATCTCTCCTCATTCTGAGGCTCTATCATTCTTTGAGGAGATACTCTATTAAGTATCCTTTCTGATTCTCAGAAAAACAGCTTTCTCAGTTATGATCCTATAAAGCTAATGAAACAAAGTAACGACAGGTATCATAGGTAAAAAAGCCTTGGGAATTCCATATAAATTGCCTTCAAGGTTGAACAATTGTATCATTTCCCCATCTATTATATGGTTCTATGTACCCATAATTGCCCCAGAGAATATATTTTGTTCTCTCCCTAGATTGTAAACCTGAGGTACTGGGAGTATAGTGTTGCTTTTTACATCAATAGAGAAATTGGGGAGGGGAGGATTTAGAAAGAATTTTATATGTGTAACCCAGATTTAAAATAATGATTACAAAGTATTTTTCTTAAATAACACTTTAAGGTCAGTATTGCAAGTACAGTGTCCTCATTTTATAGAGGAAGGGAAGGGAAGAGACGAAAAGGAAGAGAATAAGTATTTATACAGTGCCTGTTACATGGCAGGATTTTGGAAATGAGGGAAGGTTTCACTAGGATAGTAGGTAGTAAGAATAAGAGATGAAAAAATAGAATGAAGGGAAATTTGTTTCTTATGAAACAGGCACTGCATGGGGCACAATAGAAGGACTTGGTGGCATTTGGTTGAAATTTTGAAATAGGAAGGTTGAGAATGACTGGAATTAAAAACTGGGAGATAGGGTGTGAGGATTGTCATTTCTATGATTATCTAGATGCAGGGGTCCTCAAACTTTTTAAATAGGGGGCCAGTTCATTGTCCCTCAGACTGTTGGAGGACCACACTATAGTAAAAACAAAAAAACTTTGTTTTGTGGGCCTTTAAATAAAGAAACTTCATAGCCCTGGATGAGAGGGGTAACCGTCCTCAGTTGCCACATCTGGCCCGCGGGCTGTAGTTTGAGGACCCCTGACTCCTGGATGAAATTCTAATGGTGTGGATAAATAAAACTGTAAAGCAATTCTTAAAAAAATTTTTTTTAAAGTATATTGTCACATTTATACATAAATACTGTAGGTAACTAGGCAAAAATAGAAGAAACTTAGTTTTGTTAGGTCAAAAATTGTTGTAAAGGAGCCCCATTGGGCAACAGGCTATTATAACCTACAGAACATGAGTTATACAATTCCATTTTTCCCATAAATCTTATGTATAGAATTCTGCAAGCAAAAATAAAAGTTCCATTCTTTCATAGTTAACTAAATTTGCAAAATAAATGCTTGAAGGAGCAAAACTAAGAGCTATTTTCTTAAGAATCATTTGTTTTTTTAAGAGTGTCAGCTGTGATCACAAGCATATTTTGATTCATATTATGTATATGAAAATGTTGATTTACTACTGGGTTCTTACCCTGCATGAAATCCACTTTCAGTAATGAGCTAGCTTTGTTGAGTTTTGTGTAACTGCACAAGTGCAATTGCAATGGTAAAGAAAAAAAACATAATTATTTTAGAATATCCAGAGAGGAAAAAAAAAGAAATATTACTCAACTGTAAGGTTATAGTGTCTGAGTTTTTGAGATCTTTTTGGGGATTTTTCTTGGCAAAGATATGGAGTGATTCACCATTTCCTTCTTCAGCTCATTTTACAGATGAGCAACTCAAACAGGGTTAAATGACTTGCTGAGGGTCATACATTTAGTATCTGAGGCCAAATTTGAACTCATGAAAACGAGTCTTCCTGATTCTATCAGGATTGCTCTCCATTATATAACCTAGCTGCACCCAGACACTTACTAGACACTCAATAAATATTTAGTAACTGACTATCAATTAACTAACTCATAAGAGATATTAAACTAAATTTAAAACTTCACAGAGTAAATTTGAGGAAATCAGTAAAGAAAATAGCTTGCATTGGAAGAATAGATCTCCAATCCCAAAACCATACAATGAAGCATAGTAAAAAGTAGCTATATGTCCCAGTTTAAATTTCCTATATCTCAAACCAGGAGGAGGTTTTCATCTGTCTATATTCTTAAACCTTTTGACTATACAGCGGATCTCTTTTTTTCCACCTACTCATTCAATAGAGAAACTAAACAGAGAACAGCTGCTAGCTGTCTTTCATTCTAAGAACACACTTCATACACTTATTGGAAACTGAGTATTATAGTCTGTAGACATAATTCCAATTTTAGCATTCTCCTGATGAATGGGCATCATGTTTTCCCTTCATCTAGAATAGGAAAGAAAGTTTCAAGAATCATAATCATCAACTCCCTTTCATCTGAACAATGTACTTTTTATAACTTGCATCCTTGTGGTCACTTCACATAACAAATATGTGAAACATTAACTATGGTTTGTGTGAGCTTATAGAACTGGACATTTAAGAACAACTTCCACAATTATATTTAAAAGTATATATTAACTGGGATTAAAGTTAACATAAGCTTAATGTGTTCATGTTTCAAAGAGCAAGCTGATTACCAGCTGGGTTCAAGAGAAATTGATTTTTAAAGATCTCTTCTCATAACCAAGTTCTGGTACTTATTGTATTGTTAACCAGGTACATTAGGAACGTGGTCTGTGTCTTGAACATTGAGTTTAGATTATAAATGGAAAAAAGGATGTCAGGTGTGATTTCCAGTGTGGTTTAAAGCACATAGAATTTTACCTCAGAGTCAGAACAAAATTTTCTTTTAAGGTATAGATGTTGATGGGGAGAGGAACAAAGGTGTTATGAGTGTGTGTTCAAAATCATTTAGCTCTTTTCTGTAGTTCTCACCTAAATAGTTACTGCACTACTGAAAATAGAGATGCCAAATGTTAAATTGAAGCTAATTTGTCTATGTGTCATTATATAGGGAGAGAGAGATAACTTCTAAAGCCAGGCAGACAACATGACCCACCTCTGACACATGGTGTCTGTATGACCCTATTAAAGGCATCTAATTTGCTAATGCCCTAGGCAACTCTATGAATATAAATTCAAGAAAAGGTGTTGACATGCAGTGGTAGGAAATTTCTCAGTAAACACTTCCTGTATTTGTGAATTTAAGTCTTTCAATAAGTACATTAAAACCTATAGCTTAAACAAAGAAGGATAGTTTGGCCTGAATTACTCAGACCCAAGTTACTAGGCCAGGCTCTATAATACAAATAAATCAGCTAGATTTATGATTGGTATAAATAAATAAATGAATATATATACATGGAGAGACAGAGAGAGAGAGAGAGAGAGAGAGAGAGAGAGAGAGATTTATAAGGCTGAGAGACCATAAGTGAGTAGACGAAAGCAGCTAGTAAAAGAACAAAAATTTGAAGGCAGGTCCTTAAACTCCAAAAGCAGTTCTCTTTCCATTAGACCATACTGTACATTATGACATTAAATCTCTCAGTAGTGAACTGATTGTGCAAAGTTAGCATACCATGTAATAATTTGTAGGACTATCTCAAATATATCCCTGGGGAGGCCAAGGGGGGGGGGGGGGTGTATTAGTGCAGAGCTTTACCTTACTTTACCAAATGTTTAGTCAGTCTGAATACAAATTCTCAAGTAATCATAGAGTAAAGCTTTCCAGTGAAGTGATCTCAGGTCCCAACATATGTACAAACTCAACCAAAATATGCAAGATATCCAATTACATTGGAGTCATTTGCATTGGATATTGTCTTGTTGTCTTAAAAGGCCTGTATTCTTCCCAACTGTAATCCTGATTGCTTTTCTGTTGGTTGATGACATCAGAATCCTGAATTTCATAGAATTGACAAAGATCCTCTCCAACCAATTTCCATTCATTTAGATCTAATTCCTTATCAAGAGAGAAACAAGGATCCCTAGCTATGCCTGAAGAGAGAGAGAGAAAGATACATTAAGAATTACTCTTAGTACCAGTTACCATCCCAAAAGGTCATCATATAGACACAACACTCATAGAAGAGAAGAAATTGGGTACTTCCACAGGGCAGCAATGAGCTGCAGTTCTACATGGATTTCTGTTTTATTGCCAACCTAATTCAGTCTAATGATAATACAGTTGCATGTTTTACCTAAGCTAGTCATACTACTCATCTGTCTTTCTCCTTAAATAGTCTAGTAAAAGGGCTTCTACATGACAAAAATGAAAGTACTATTATTGAAGACAAGTTACGTAGTTTTATCTCCCATCCCTGGTCTTGTTTGTCTGACAATCTCCCACTTGATGAACAAATAGCTGCTTTATCTGAAATCCCTAGGAATCAATTCACTATATTTTCTTGCTATTAGTGTAATTCATAGTTATATTAGTTTAGCTTAAAATCTGAGTAATAGGATAATTAAAAGTACTTAAGCAAATGCACAAATTTCATTTTATTATTTACTTCACAACAATATGAACTAAATGAAGCTCGACAATTAACCCCAATGCTAATTGATTTAACTGAATTTTCCAGTTAGCTAAGGGTTAAATTTTTTTTTCACTAAAATTTCCCTAGAAAGAATTATTTTTTCCTCTCTAGGACACAAAGAACACCTGTACCCAAACTCTCAGATGGATGCGAGTCTGGTTGTTAATAGTTCAATTTTATATTTTAATAGCATTATATTTTACCAACAACACAACTTCAATCTAGTGATCAGTTCATTAAGCACAGCTTATATACAATTTAAAAGAAGCCTTATGAAAATATAAAGGTGAAGTTACTTTGAATGACTTTAACTAAGGAGAATAAATCTAGAAAAAGAAATAAAATAATATTTGTCAAACTCTTCAAACATGAGGAAAGCATAGTTTTAAAAATCCATGAAAAAGAAAGATGACAATTATTTCAAACAAAGTTTGATTATAAATAGAAGAAGCTCATACTTAAAGTCTATTGAGTCTATATAAAATATTTATTAAAGCAATCAGATTTAAAGATTAAGTTTTGAAAATGTATGAACAGCTACGGATATATTAACTAACAGGATATCTTCTATTTCAGACAACAAACTGTTTTCTTTTTTCCTCTTCATAAGACTTAGTCTCTGTAGGTTGAAAAATACAAATATACAAAGTAGAAAGAATCAGTTTAATAAGAAATGTTAATTGCTTATATCCTCTCATAACAATTTTTTAAAAAATGTTATCTCCTCAGCTAATTCATATTTGTTTCCTTTGATGAAAAAATTAACTGAAATAAAGTCTTTTAAACTGAGTTCTAAACATTTTGCATTTGTTTGAAGGTTTCAGAAAGGAAACTTGTTTCTAAGTATAGATATTGATTTGCTTGCCTGCTCTGAGCTTCTGTAGGCTTCATCACAAATATCAGTTTCTTGAGAGTTCTAAATCTGATTCCTTAGGTTTCCAAATTGCTAGCTAATTTGCTAAATAAAAATTTATTTTACAAAATGTATTGGTGTTCCTTTTTTTGCACTTAATAGTGTTTTTCCCTCAGTAAATATAAAATAGTGTTGACATTTATTTTCTAAGATTTGAGTTTTAATGAGATTATTTAGACCAATTCCAATAGACTTGTGATAGAGAGAGCCATCCACATGCAGAAAAAGGACCGTCAGGACTGAATGTGGATCACAACATAGTTTTTTCAACTTTTTTGTTGTTGTTTGCTTGCTTTTTGTTTTTGTTTTTTCTTTTTTTCCCTTTTTAATCTGATTTCTCTTGGTCAGAATGATAAATGTGGAAATATGTATAGGAGAATCAAACATGTTTAACATATATCGGATTGCTTGTGGTCCAGGGGAAGGGATAAGGGGAATGAAAGGAGAAAAATTTTGGAACACAATATTTTGCAAAGTTGAATATTGAAAACTATCTTTCTATATATTTTGAAAAACATAAAGTTATTATTTTAAAAAAATTTAAAGAATCTGAGTTTTGAATTTTTCTCTCTCACTCCATTCCCTTTCCTCTTCCCAAGACAGAAGGCAATCTGAAATAGATTATACATGTACACTGATATTAAACATATTTTCATATTAGTCATGTTGTGAAGGAAGAATAAGAACAAAAAGGACAAAACACAAGAAAAAAAACGATGAAAAATAGTATTCTTCAATCTACTTTCAGAGACTCCATAGAGTATTTCTTTATCTGGATATGAATAGCAACATCACTAATCTTTTGAAATTGTCTTGGATCATTGTATTACTCAGAACTAAGTCAATCATAGTTGATTATTGCACAATATTTCTGTTATTATGTATATTCTCTTGCTTCTACTCACTTCACTCAGCACCAGTTCATGTAAATTTTTCTGGATTGTTTTTCTGAAATCTGACAACTCATCATTTCTTATAGCACACTAATATTCCATTATATTCACATATATCTTATTTTTTTTTAATTGATAGGCATACCTACAATTTCCAATTTCTTGCCACCACAAAAAGAGCTTCTATAAATATATTTGTACATGTAGGTCTTTTTCCTTTTTAATGATTTCTTTGAGTTATAAACTTAGTAGTGGTAAGCTGAATCAAAGAGCATCTACAGTTTTACAATCTGTTGCACATGGCTCCAAACTGCTTTCCAGAAGGGTTGGATCAAATCACAACTCCACCAACAATGCATTAGTGTTCTGATTTTCCCATATCTTCTCTAACATATAATGTTCTTTTTGCCAAACAGGAATTATCTGGTTGTTCAAAAGATGAAAAAGGAAAAAAAAATCAACAACCTCCTAATTTCCTTAGTAAATTATTCTGATTAATCAATTAATTAAATTTGGCATACATACTTCATTATATGCCACTTCATGGTGTTTCAAGATTTGGCAGAATTATTCCATATGGGAAGGTTTCAAGAATCATCCTAGGAAGGGCTAATTATGAAGAAGCTCATCCCCAGACATTTGGTTGCTAAAAAAGAATTCCTCCCAATCAAATGCCAAACTTGAAATTCTAAAAATAAAAGAAGAGGTCAATAAAGTTGAAACTAAAAATAAAAAAAATTAAAAAAAAAACTATTCAAGTAATAAATAAAATTAAGAGTTGGTTTTGTGGAAAAAAAAAAAAACAAGATAGATAAACCTTTTGTTAATTTGATTAGAAAAATGAAAGAGGAAAATCAAATTACTAGTCTCAAAAATGAAAAAAGAGCTATCCACTAATGAAGAGGAAATTAGAGTAATTATTAGGAGTTACTTTACCCAACTTTATGCCAGTAAATTTGACAACCAAAATGAAATGGAGGAATATCTACAAATATATATATATATTGCTTAGATTAACAGAACAAAAAATAAATTACTTAAATAGTCCCATTTTAGAAAAAAGAATAAAACAAGCTATTAATCAACTCTCTAAAATAAAATCCCCAGGACCAGATGTATTTACATATGAATTCTACCAAACATTTAAAGAACAATTAACTCCAATACTAGATAAACTATTTGAAAAAACAGGTCAATTTGCATAAAATAATTTCCAATAAATAAATTAAACAATTAATTTGCATTAAATAATTAATTTAATTAAATTAAATTAAATATTAAAAATAAATAATCTTTCTCTTATTTGGCCATAAATTCTTCCATTCTCCATAAATTTGATAGGTAAACTATTCCTTGTTCTCTTAATTTGCTTATAGCATCAGCCTTTATATTTAAAATTGTACTCATTTGGATCTTATCTAGCTAATGAATATAAGTTGTTGCTCTATGCCTAATTTCTGCCATATTGTTTTCTAATTTTTCCAGCAGTTTTTTTTTTTTCTCTTTTTCAAATGGTGAGTTCTTATCCTTGAAACTGGAGTCTTTGGATTTATCAAACAATAGACTACTAGAGTCATTTACTACTCTCTCTTGTGTACCTAACCTAGTCTATTGATCTACCATTCTATTTCTTAGGCAACACCAAATAGTTCTGATGATTGATGTTAACAATACCTTGCAATGTATTTATAAATGTTTAATGCCTCTCCATTTCTTTTGGTTGACTGTGCTCAAATACACAAATTGATATTCTATTCAGTGATAATTTTCATAATTCACTTGTCCACTCTTTTTTTATGCAACTTTTATCCATATTCTTTCATATGTTCAGCACAGAGGGTTGTTTCACAATGTTAGAGACCTTCTTTCTTACCTCAGCTATTATGAGAATATCAGTGGAGTCCTTGAATTCTTTACCTTTTATTCTTTTATTTTTGCCACCTTGAGGACGAGGTCCAAATAAAAATTACTAGACCCCTCTGTAGTACTTTAAAGATTACAAGTAATGTAATGTAAATGTAAATGTAAATGTAATATAAAAAATGGAGGCATCAAGGTGGTACAGAGTATCAGCTCTGAAGTCAGGAGGACCTGAGTTCAAATTTGGCCTCAGACATTTAACACTTTCTAGTTGTGTGACCCTGGGCAAGTCACAACTCCTATTGCCTCAGGGGAAAAAAAAGATTACAAATAAATTATCATAATGTATTTCATTTGAACGATAAAGTAAATGAATCAATAGATACTATGTTCTGCTTTATATAAATGGGGAGAGTAAAGCTCAGAAAGCTTAATTGAATTTCCCTAGTGAAACAGTTGTCAGAAATGAGATTTGAAGCAGATCTTCTTAAATCCATTCCAGTGATCTATACACTATTAACACTGCTTTCCACAATAGTTGTTAGCAAAATTGGGGTCCTCCTCGTTTCCCCCTACAAATGCATCCTAACTAAATATATACTCTAAAACAAAATAAACATATGAACAAAAAGCACACACAAACTGCATCTTACTAAGCAATAGGATTTTGTTTAAAACTAAATTCAAGATTCCTACAGCTTTTCACCAATTTGCTGCCAGAATATGAGTCAATTGTCACCTAAGAGCAACAAGAGACATTTGTCAAGATCCCTGGCTGTATCAACCTTCTTTCCTCTTATTTTTGTCATGCTGTAAAAAAAAATGAGAGATGGATTTGTGAAAGTCATATTTCAAAAATATGATTTTCTTCATTCTGAGGAGAAAACAGTTGTTCTCAACTATGTGCATGTTTCCAACACTAATCCTTCAGAGTCTGTTTTATTATGAGGAAGTATAAAACTCTATGTTTAATTAAAATAAAAGTGGAACATGATGGTGCAATTTATTTCAGACAACTAAAATTCATAGGAGTCATAGAGAGTTAGTAAGAGTGATCTTTATAATACATAATTCTTGCTTCGATTCTCTATCCATCCCTTGTGCATATGGATAATAGATGTACTTATGCAGATATGTGTTGTGTATGTTTATGTATGTATATGTGTACATACATAAATGTGCATAGCAGAAAACCTCTAAGTCATTCACTTGTGATATTTTAAAGCCCTGTATTTCCATTTTTTTGTCTTTGATCCGGCATTCAGCTCCTTGCTACTATTATTTAAAATAATCCTTAATAGGAGCAATAAGAAATCACATCACTTGAGAGGGCACATGGCTGCCTAATGATGCAAGAGCACTCTAATTCCCTCTCCTCTGGTTTTATTTTCCTTTAGGGGACAACAATTCTAAAGACTTAACTCTGTCTAATCTGTTGAAAGTTTCATTGTGTTCCTAGCAGGCTAATCAGACAATTTTTTTCTTTCCTGCAAGCAATAAAAATTACATTCTTTTTTCTACATTCAATCAACCTGTCAATTGCCATTTATTGATTGCCTACTTTATGACAACCCTATATTAAGCACTAGAAATAAAATAATTCAACAGCAAAAGTCTTCCTGCTCTCAAGAAACTTACATTCCAGATGATGGGGAATAATAAATACTAGATAAAAGAATATGCAAAATAAATACAAGGCAATTTGAGAGAAAGAGATGGCATTAGTGGCTGGAGAGATTGGAAAAGACATATTATAGAAGAGGGCACTTGAGGTCAAGGACTAAAGAGAGAAAGTTGAGAAGGGAGGAAATTCTAGACCTAGGGATTGTGTATAATAAGAGTAGAAAATTAAAATTTGGGATAATGAATAAAACATCCTTCTTTATTCAACACATACACACACACAAACACACACACGTAGGACTTTAAGACATGATACCATTTATTGAATGGTACTTACTATTTATTAAATAGAAAAGGATGTGATAGAATAAGATAAAGTAAGTACTGTCATTTTGACAATAAAATTCAATAAAATCCAGGAACTCTCTTTTAACTTCATAATCAAATGCAAAATAGCATCCCTTCTTATCTTTTCAAACTTTTTATAACCTATCCCCCTCTCATTCCTCTATCATCCAGTGCCACTGCCCCCTCCCTATTCTTCACATGTTATCCTCCAAACTCCATCTCTTTACTCTGAATATTCTGTCTGTCCTCCCAGCCTAGAATGCTTTCCATCTTCATTTCAGCTTCCTGGTTTTCCCTGGTTTTCTTCAAGTCTCAGTTGAGACTGTACTTTTTTTCACTGGATCAGTTATTATTTTTTTTTTCTTTTTCTCCTCCTCACTTTATAAATGAGGAACTGAGCTAAATAGAGTTAAATAACTTGCCCAGGATTACATAGGTAGTAAGTTCATGAGGCCAGATTTGAACTAGGAAGATGAGTCTTTCTGACTTTAGGTCCATCATTCTATCCACTGTGCCATGCAAAGCAGTATTTATTGTAATCCAAGTAAATCAGAAGCTTCTCCTAGGTACAGAGTAGGAGCAGGAGATCAGGGACCACACTACTTCCCAAATCATATTACCTTTGGAAGCACTGAAAATTTCTGAACACTCCAAATTAATTCTGAAACTGACATTGTGAAAATGTCTGAAGCCTGAGACAGAATGATTTTCATTGCCAGGGAAGAGAGCCCTAAATTAACAAAAAGCTTCAAATTAATAAATAAGGTAGGGAAATGATCAAATCACAAAAAAGAACTTGACCATTAAACAAATAAACACCTATTATAGTGACATGGAGGACCAAGACATAGAAAAAATGAACTCAAAATACCTACAAGCAAAGCCTCAAAGGAGGAAAGAAAGTGAATTGATCAAAAGCTCAAAAGAAATTCCCAGAAGAGCTAAAACAATTAATTTTCAATATAAGAGGGGTAAAGGAAAAAAATAGGCAAAAAAAAGCGAGGAGAAAAATTATGAAAATACCATCAAAGCTAGATTAAAGAAACATAAAATATTGAAGAAAATTAAAAAAAAATGGAATTGGAAAACAGTTTCCAAAATTCAGTAATTTATTGTAAGAGGGATAAACTTGAATTGTTCCCTATTAGATCAGAGAGGTAAAAGGTTTCCATTATCATCACTATTATTCAGTATTTTGCTAGAAAAACTAATTATAACAATGCATCTGGGGACATCTCTAATTGTTCTTATCTATATCTTGCCACTACACTCTGGAGGAGAAAGGTAGGCTAGGGATTTTGCATAGTCCTGTCTCAGTAAAATCCAATTCATTTAAGTCATGACATAACCTTTCAGACATCATGACCCTCTTTGAGAATGAAAAACAAACAACAATCATAAGTAGTAGTAGCTGCTCACTTAGGACTTATCTGGCAAGTTCCAGTTGAACAATGCAGCTTCTTCTTTTCCTCCTTCATTCTTTCACTCTTTTCTCTCTTTCTTCCTTCTTTCATTCTTTCTTTTCATACCTTATCTCCTCTTCTTCTTCTCCCTCACTCCTTTCTCTCTGTCCAAGTAAAGGACCATAGTCTTATCTGTGGGAGCTCTACCTGAATGAATATAAATTTTGATCAGTGAAATCCTGTAAGATATCTTGAGGTTATGAGGAAACTTTTTTTTTTAGAGATCATGCCTTAAACCCAAATAATTTTGGCTCTCATTTTTTGTTTAACAAGAAGTTCCAAGTTCAATTTGGTAATTGCTTGGGTTAATTTAGAATAAATATAATTAGCAATTGCTTCTGTTTTGTAGAGAAACCTTGAGAACCTTCCCCCTTCTAAATTAATTTTTAGTTAGGTAAAAGTGGCCATTTTTTACCTCATTTCTTACCTAGGCTTAATCACTGAATGGACATTGCTGGAGACAAACTCAGACAATTTTTTTTTCCACTTGTGATCTTTTTAAAAATTTTGTTTTCTGCATTAATTCACTATTGATGGAACAGTGAATTGGTCTGATTGTTATGAAAAAAATTGTAAATATGCTCTTAAAAAGTGAATAGAATAATCATTCCCTCACTCTGAGAATACCACCGCTATTATATATCTCAAGAAAAGCAAAGATAGAAAGGTTTCATACATATCAAAATATTCATAGAAACTCTTTATGTTAGCAAATATCTGAAAATAAAGTTAAATGTCCATTGATTAAGAAATTGTTATAAAATTATGAATCATGAACACAATGCTATATAAAATTGTTTCTTCAGAAACGTCAAATGTGAAGAATCCAGACAAGAGTAGAGAAATATAAATAGATGAATAGTGAAGTGAGCAAAACTAGATAAAACAATATGCACAATGATTACAATTGTATAAATAGAACATCAAATCTCAACTAAATGCTGTATAATCAAAATGGTCATTTGACTCTGGAGAAGAATCAAGTCAACAATTCATCAAGTATGTTTAAGCACCTATTGTATAACAGACAATATGCTAAAGTTCAAGAGAGACAGAAGAAAAAATAACCCTACTCTCAAGAAACTTTTCATCTAATAGAGGAGACAACATATATTTACAACTATACACACACACACACACACACACACACACACACACACACACAATCTATATGCAAGATAAATTAGAAGATATCTCAGAAAGAAGACATATTCTTTATAAGACTGGGAAAACTTTCTTTTCCAGAAGATTAAGAAAATACAGGTTGAGGTAATTATATATATATAATGTATTGCATATAGATTTGATTTTTTTTTTTCTGAATTGCTATTTACTTTTTCTCTTTAAAATCTCTATTATAAGGAAAAGAACGCTAGGTCAGGAAAAGAAATGCTTCAGAAATGCAAATGATGTAAAAAACATAAGACATCAATAAATGCTTTCCTCTTTTTTTTTGGAGGCAATTAGGGTTAAGTGACTTGCCCAAGATCACATAGTTAAGTAAATTGTCTGAGACTAGATTTGAACTCAAGTCTTCCTGACTCCAAAGCTAGTGCTCTAGCCACCGCAGCACATAGCTGCTGCTGAAAACCTCTTTTTAAAAGGAGTTTTGATGCTGCCATCTGCTCTTAAGCAGAAGTGTAATATAATTTAGGGCTATACTTTAGGACTGGTTTTGATTATCTAAAAAAAGGACTTATCTTCTTACCTGCTCTCCTCTGGACTTCATCATGACATCAGAAACCTCATCATCCTGAAAGATCACATCATCCCTGATACTCACACCTCATCATTATCCTCCCTTTCTAGGAATCTCTCTTCCTTTAACTAGAAAGGATAGGGCAAAGCTGAGAGCTGACAGATCTTCCCAGATCCTACATTAAGAAGGATGTCCAAGACATCATTCTCATCATTTTCTTATCTTCATTCTTCACTTCATCATATTTCCTCCCCACCCCCTTTAAACTTCATTATATATTTGCATCTGCCATTAGATTGTAAGGTTTTTGAAACAATGGAATGTCTTTTAACTTTGTATCTCTAGGACTTAGCACAATGCCTGGACATAGTCATTGCTTAATAAATGTTCATTAACTGATTGACAGGATATCATTTAAACTATAGTAAACTAGGAATCAGTAAACTGTACTTTCAACACTTTTCAGCAGTATTATCTTATAAATATCATTTTACTCCTCTCTAGGTCTCTGTTAACTTCTCTTTTAATAAAGGGATTGAATAGGATGCTCTCTGAGGTCACTCAATCTTTTCATAAAGTAGGTACTTGGTAGAAGAATTGGACTTTGTCTGGGGAATTGAGTTCAAACCCTGGTGCTGTTACTTCCTGAGTAGCTGTGTAATACTGGGCAAATCTGCTCTTCTTTTTGAGCTTCAAGTGATATTCGAACCTCCTTGCTTCCCAGGATTATTGTGAAGAAAGTGCTCTGGAAACCTTGAAGGGCAAAGGAAATAACTGCTGTAAATGTGTGATTTTATCTGCCTCATTGGCTTCCTCCCATAGAGTGAGAAACCAAGACCAGACTGTAATTGCAAACAATCTGACATTGGGCTGAATTCCCAAAGTAAAAAGAATGGTAAAAATGAATTGGTTTAATGATGATGCTTCTGCCATTTACAGTTGCATGAAAAAAAGTTCTAATTCATTATTGATTAGAGAAATGCAAATTAAAATAACTCTGAGGTACCACCTCACACTTTCAGATTGGGTAAGGCAACAGGAAAAGAGAAAGATAAATGTTGGAGGGGATGTGGGAAAATGTGGACACTAAGGCATCATTGATAGAGTTGTGAATGGATCCAACCATTCTGGAGAGCAATGTGGAGCTATGTCCAAAAGCCTATAAAACTGTGAATACTCTTTGACCCAGTAGTGCCACTATTAAGTCTGTATCTCAAGGAAATCATAAATGAAGGAAAAGGACTGACATGTGCAAAAATTATTGTAGCAGCTCTTTTTATGGTGGCAAAGAATTGGAACATGAGTAGATGCCCATCAATTGTGGAATGGCTGAACAAGTTGTTGTACACAAAGGTAATGGGATATTATTGTTCTATAAAAATGATGAACAAACCCATTATAGAAAGGCCTGGAAAGATTTACATAAACAGATGCTGAGCAAAACAAGCAGAACCAGGAATGCATTGTACACAATAACAGCAACAATGTGTGATGATCAAGGATGAAAGACTCAATTCTTGTTAGTAATTCAGTAGTCCAAAGTAATCCTAGCAGACTTTGGACAGAAAACACCATCTGCATCCAAAAAAAAGAACTAAGAAGACTGAATTTAAATCAATACGTGCTATGTTCACTTTTTTTCTGTTTTTTTTTTTTTAATCTTTTCCATGGTTTTTCCCCTTTTGCTCTGATTTTTCTCTCCCAACATGATTCATAAAACAATGTGTATTAAAACTAAATAAACTCACCACAACAAAAAAAAAAAAAAGAAATAACTTTACAGAAAACCAAAAATGATTTAATATACACAGCAAAATATGATGATGATGATGGTGATGATGGTGATGAAGATGATGCTTCTGAGGACCCTCTGAAAAGTGTCCTCTATTGATATTAGCACTTATGTTTCGTTTCAGTATGGCCATACCTTAATTCTGCTCAGCTGGCAAGTCTTCTGAAGCTTCTGTATTTATTATTGAGTTGACTTCATCAAATGATCATCTTTAAAAGAAACAAATTTCATATAAGCAAAAGAAAACTATTTTTTCATTATAAAGCCAAAGACAAAACTCAGTACAGAGAGGTAGCACCAACTATGGGCTAACAGGCTTAGAATTAATGCTCAAAATTAAAACAAATCTGATTCAGATAAATGATCTAGCCATTCCCTAACTTAATAATGAATGAATTGAATTCCTAGATAAGTTCATGCAAAGCACAGTAATCATTTTTAGTAGAAAATATAAAATTTGAATTAAAGTCTTCAGCTTTGAAAATATAGTTCATGAAAGGATTTTCTTTCTCTCTCAGAGAGTTTAATCATTTATTTTATCCTCATATTATTTATGAATGTTTTATATGTTTCTAATAGGAAAGCATTAATAAGATAAGTATTTGGGGGCAAAAATAAACCTTTTATCAGTATGAAACTACAAAATAAAGCAAAGAACCAAACAACTTATATATCTTGGGTTTTAATAAGGAAGCAAGATTTCGGGTCTGAATTACCAGAATGATGGCTCAGATCAGCTTAGATCAATGCCTACCCCTCCCCAAATTTGCACTCTATAGGCTTTATGTAAGCCTTTATCATGTTACAGATGGATAGCTTGGTGACATAATATATAGAGTTCAGGGCTTGGACTCAGGAAGATTTGAATGCAAAACTAGCCTCAGATACTTACCATGTACTGTATGACCCTAAGAAAGCTACTTAATATTTGCCTCATGTTTCTCATCTATAAAATGGAGATAAAACCCCTCATTTATATTTGTAAATATGTGTGTTTATACAAACACACAGACACACACACATATATATGTATACACACATACATATATATGCATATACATATATACACATTATATGTTTTATTGTTTATTGCATATATTATACATATTTGTCTATATGTATATATATGTATATGTGTGCATAGATTTATATATATACATATATGCATATATATTACATTATACAATTGGATACAGTCTTGAAGTTCTTACTCATCATAATCTTCTAAGCATTAGGCATCGGGAAGTACTGTACTGAATAAGTAATTTAGTAGACAGGTTAATTGGTCACAGTCTATCTGATTGGTTTTCTATTTTCATTTCATGTAATGCAGAGTTCTGATCATTTCACTTCCCCACTCAAAAATCTTCAACTTTTCTCCACTGTCAAATGAATTAATTCCAAACTCCTTGTTCTCATTTTCAAGGCTCTCCTAAAGCTGACTCTAGCCACATTATTTCCCCCCATCCCCCATACTATGATCCTGAAAAACTTTTACATATACATATATGTGTGTGTGTGTATTTAATTTCTTTTTATTACTTGAAATTTAAGACCATTCCTCCTACAAAATGTCGCTAATATTAATCTTACCTGACCAAAGCCTTTCCCTTGACATGAGAAAATTTACTTAAGAAACAAACATTTCTTAGATGAGAAGCCAAAGAAAGAACTTAAACTGTCCCTGACTTCTTAGGAAAATGTAAATCCTCTTCCTTAGTCTATTTGTGAACCCTCTAAATGTAGCTTAATTGTAACCTGACTTATAGTTTACCCATAGAATTTCCTTAGGGGATATGTCTGATTTTGCATCTTGTTTAACTAAGTTTGTTCAGCTTTTTATGACATTGAAGGATGTATGGGATTATAGATTTATCTTTTTTTAATGGTTATGGCCTAAGAAATGTAATAGATTATAATATTTAAATGAATTATTTCTCTGTAACACTGACCTAATTTGCCTTTAAGAAGTCTTAGCAGGATCCACACAACTGTTCAGATTTCCTCTGACTTCTGAACCCATCCTTGACCATAACAATAAAACTCGGGTTTTTACCTCCATAATTTTTGTATTGTGGTAAATATGTATTTGGCAGCAGTTACTCACCATGTGATTTCAGAGAAGAGATATTTCTTTTATAATGCTGTACTTGTCCTGTGCTTTTCTCATGATTCATTTGCTCAAGTTATCCCGCATAATTGAACATTACTTCCTCTCTTAAACACTTCACTTTCTGACATCAAGATCCGGCTCTAACCCCACACTCTCTATGAAATTGTCCTGATGGTATTAGTAAGCCAAACTTATATTGCCTTAAAAAGAAAAGAAATAAAAAAAAAATAGGTCTTTATTTGTACTCATTTTTTTTACAAGTCCATAGCTAAAAAACCTGAAGGAGTCTTGAAGGTTCTCTAGTATAATCTTCTCTTCTTGTTGATGAAAAACTAAGGCTGACAAAACTTAAATGATCATCACATTCATACAGTTAATAAGGAGCATATTCAAAACTGAATTCAGTTTCTTTGACTATGGTCTTTCCATCATTATTATCGAATTATAAGAGCAACTAAATCGTAATGTGGATAGATTTAGCATACTGCAAGGTATATAGTAAAACCTCAAAAATACTTTATTCATTAATACATTCATTTGACTTCCCCAGAAATATGTTATAGAAATAGAACCACACATACACACAGTTAGAAGAGAACTCAGGTAGCACCTAATCTATACCATACCTAAACATTCTTTTTCACATTCTACCTAATAGTCTTTGAAAAGGTCTGGTGAGGGAAATTCATAGTCCCCTCAAGCTCAATCTGCTTTTAGATACTTCTCATTATTTTTATATGAAGACAAAATCTACCTCTTTTAATCTTCATTCATTATTACTCATTCTGACCTCTGAAGCACAAAAGAACAAATATAACCCCTCATCCTTTTCTTAGAAATATTTGCAGTTAGTTATCATACTCTTTTCTCTCCTCTTCCCTAAGCAAAAATTCTACTTGTTATAGAATTACTTGTAGGAAAAAAGGAAACTTCTTTCATCTATAATGGGGCACTGGTCATGGAGTTTCAGGTCTTTAATCATGAGTAGTCTTCCTTTCTCTTGCAGCTCACAAGAAGATTTGGGAAATCTGCCTCCAGGAATACATGAGTGTGTATAATTAAGTCCCTTACCTTCATTTCACAGAATGCACAAGTATTCTTTGGCTTTTTATTGTCTATTTATTCTTAGAGAAGAAAAACAATTTAGCTGGCTACTGAGTCAGAAATGAAGGTACGTACAAAAGATTCTATTGGAAGAATTATTTCTAACTGGTGAGGTTTTTTAAGGATAAAGTGCTATTGGACTCCAGAAAGAGGAGAGGTTTCAGGACTCTCTCATTCAAGTATCATGAAGCTGTGAATACATTATAGTGCTGGGTTTTTGTTGTTTTTATTTAGATAAATGACTCTATGAGAGGAAATAAACTGGGCTATGAGTTTCTAAATGTGGGAAGAACCACCAGGTATCCAGAAAATGGATTCCATAGCAAAATTTGCTTTTGCACAAAATTGCATAATTTTCAATGTGGTAGTCAAACTTGGATCTTGTACTTGGTTGTACTACTTCCAGGAATGAATTTGATGGGAAAATATTTTGTAACAAACTGAGACTAGTTTCTCTAGGGCCTAATGAAAATGTTGGAGAATAAATCTTGCTGGGGAGTGGGAATCTCTATTTTCTATGTTCTTTCAGCAAATATACCTTTGCCAAAGTCAACTGAACACAACTGATGATGAACGTTATCAAGGGGATATCAACTGGTCAAAATTGTCTTAGAGCATTAACCATTTGTTAGGTATCACTGAAAATATAACCAGTCAACTGATATTTGGGAAAGACTATAAATATAATTTGTGGATATGGATGATTGTGGACATTCAAGTGGAGGTACTCTATAGGTAGTTGGAAGTAAAGGTCTAGAGAATTATGAGAAAGCATTATACATTTATATAGCACCTACTATGTGTCTGGCACTGAGCCAAGTTTTTTTTTTTTTTTTTTATATCCCATTTCATCCTCACAACAATCTTATGATATAGGTGCTATTGTTATGTCCATTTTATAGTCGAAAAAATTGAGGCAGACAGAGCTCAATGACTTGTCCCAGGTCCACAACTAGTAAATTTCTAAGGTCCTATTTGAACTCATGACTTCTAACTTCAAGCCCCATGCTCTATCCATCTACAACCAGATCTTGAAGATTCAAAATAATCAATAAAGAGTCAGCAAATGAAAATCTGAACATGAAGTTCATCAAAGACATGTTTGGTACTTTTATGGATCTGTTATATCATCACTGAAGAAACGACCTCCAAAAATGCCAGCTTACATCAATGATATTCTTTATCATTAATAAAATTTCTTAGAGAAACTACTTTCATCTATATAATTGAAAATACTATACAAAGAACTATATTAATTCTTTAGAATATTAAAAGAAACCAAAAATTATGTGTGGATAGTTTCACCATACTCAGAGGGTTATCAATTAATTCTCCTTAAAATGTTGATTCCTTGATGATTCTGAGTTCAATCTATATTCATTCTGTAAATACAATAATATGTTGACAAATCTACTTTGTCAAACAGCAAAGTTTTTTTTTTAATTGCTGATCACCTTATTAATATTTTTTAAAATTATTACTTTTATTTAACTTTTAACAAACTCTT
Organism: Antechinus flavipes; assembly: GCF_016432865.1. Taxonomy (NCBI): domain Eukaryota; kingdom Metazoa; phylum Chordata; class Mammalia; order Dasyuromorphia; family Dasyuridae; genus Antechinus; species Antechinus flavipes. The sequence goes on along the minus strand of NC_067399.1, from coordinate 305,198,987 downwards.
GGTAACTATAAAAATTATGTAGTTGGAAGAAAATGATTTAGAGGAACAATATTAAAATAGAACAGAATTGGGACATTAATTGATAAACAGTGAGATAGCTCAAAGGAAAACAAAAACATGAACATAGAAAAATCTCATAGATCTGCCATCACTAATTTTTTTTTTTTTTTTAATATCAAGAATCTGGATTCACTCTCCTAGAGAAAGGCAGGTATATTTCATCTACTGTTAGCAACAAGTGATTAATATACCAGTTCCTTTTAACAAATGAAAATCAATTTGTTTCAACAAAATGACTGAAGATATAGCAAATACAGAATTGTAAATATCCCTCCTCAAAAAATAAGTGGAATTATATACATTTCCTCTTATGTCACCTTGGTCTTTAGGGAGAAAAACCTCAAACATAAAACAATTTTATACATAATGTTCCCCTCAAACCAAGTTTACTTCCAAATATATTATTTTTAATGGATGAGCTAGTCTGCATTTTTGCTGCTCCTAGGCTGGATCAATCAGGTCAGGAGTACTTCCCACCACCATCTGGCTTTCAGCAAATCCTGCTCTTGGACTTATTCTGGTGGCTCATTGTCTGAATCTTTTGAAGCTCACAAGGTCAGGATCATATCCAATCTCATTCACTTAAAACAGGAAAGAACATAAGCAAAAAAGCAAAGAACAGAAGCCTGTATTCATGGACTACATGTTGACCTTGGATGAAGGCCCTAGACACTTTTCCATCCAGAAGTTTACAGAAAAGGCTTCTATGGAGGCAAAAAAACAAGAGCCAGATGATCATTTTGGTCATTTCCTTTTGATTGCTTCTCTCTTGTTCCCAGTTTTGGCTCCACTTCTCTTACGTATTATTAGAAAACTGGAACTAGTTATAGAATATCTATATTTGTTCCAAAGTCCATATATAGATTACATCAGCTGAACATGTTAAATGTACATGCTTATAAGGACTGAGTTTATTGGTCAGTCCTATCTCTTCATCCTTCATGAGAATTTATTTTCAGAAATTATTTTCCAGTTTTCTTATGTGACTATGTATTTGAAGTTGGGTCAAAACCAAAACAAAAGAAAACAAAATCACCCTCCAGATACCCATTTTTAAGTGGACTGGAGTGATCTAATATGCTTGCCCTTTCTAAATGTTGTAATTTTGATTGTTTTATTATCATATTATTTGAGAGGAAATACAATGATAAACAGAGAATGAGGTACAGAATATTAGGACACAATATATAAAGCAAAGTCTAGCAGTGTCATTGTTAGAATTTTTATAAACGGACATAGCAAAACAGCGATTGACTTTACAGTAAATCTAGAGTTCTTGTAATAATCAAAATCATCTTAGGAATTAAAGCTATAAGGAAGTTTAAAGTTTACTTAATCATTTCATTATTTTACAGATAAAGTGAAACCTAGAAATGCTATATGAGTTTTTTAAAGTTATCCAATTAGTTAGTAAAGATTTGAATCTAAGTTCTTTCTATTTCAATGTTAGCACTCTTTCCAACATATTCATTTTCCTTACTTTTTAACATTGAAGTCACTATTTTTAAGTTTTTCTGATTTTCTCCACCTCCAAATCCCATTTTTATTTCAGTTTTCCCTTTAGGAGATCAACTGATGATGCCTTTTTCATTTGCTTATTGGTTGATTGCATTTTAAAGTTTCTAGATCATTGATCTGAAAAAAGGTGATAAGATTTATACAAAACCATGCAAAACAACTGATTGCAAAGTCAGAAATCCAATCAATCATTTGTTGTTGTTGTTGTTGTTGTTGTTGTTGTTGTTGTTGTTGTTGTTGTTGTTTTATCTTTAACTAAAGAAATTCTTTTAGATGATTTATCCGGATTAACTCAACTTTCCTTTTTGGCTTTGTACAAAATCATAGAGAAAGTGTGAAAGAAATTTGATTAATGGCAGCAGTGAAAAGACAGAGAGAAAGGGAGGGAAAGAAAAAGGGTGGGGGGGGAGATAAGCTGAAGGGGGAAGAAAGAAATGAGACAGATAGAATCCAATACAGAGAAAAATAGAGACAGATAGACAGATGATACAATGAGAAATAGCAACAACTTTGGGGTAAGAGGGCATGGGTTCAAATTCTTATGGAATTCTATATTATTCTAGGCAAGTTACTTATACTGCCAAGAGTTATTTTATCTGTAAAATAAGGGAATTGTACTAGATAGCTTCTGAGGTCCCTTCTAGCTCATGTCCTTTTGATCATTTAGGTTTGAATACTGGCTCTGATGCTGTGACATATTAGGCTGATCATAAAAGTTCTTTGGGTTTCATTTTTTTCACTTATAAAATAAAGATGAATTAGACAATATATAACCTTTCACTTAGCACTAAATTACAATAGCTGATATTTATATATAAATCTTTAATATTTGTAAATCATCTTTGATACTGTACATAATTTCACTTGAACCATATAGCATAATTTTATAGATAAAAAAAATCATGGAGGTAAAGTCACTTATTCAATCACACACTTAATTAGTATATGAGGCAGGATTTTTGAATGCAGGTCTTCATGAAATTTCTGAAGATCAAATATCAGAAAAAAGAAAGAGAAACAACAGAAAGAATGTGTAGAAAAGAGAATGAGAGTAGAAGGAAAATGCAATAAGGAGAAAAGAAAGATTAAAAACCCTTATAGCTTCTAAGAGTCAGCATGAGAGGGGTCATATATCTTAATGTATTTATAATGTATAGTTCTCAGTTCCCTAAGGTGAATTATTAACTAATATTGACAACTTTGAACCTGTTGTGGATAGAGTTACTATGACTGTCAAATGGGATGATTCAGTGCAGAATCTAAGCCATGCTTGGTGGAAGGGAAAGGAAGCATAAAGTTTAAAAAAGGATCCCCATAAAAGAAGAGGGTGACATATAGAGTGCCTAGAGAATGAGGCTATATGAAGATTAATGGTGGGAGGCTACTTTACCAATGGATTTCACGATATAGTTTTGCTCAATTTATCTTAGGTACTTGAGTCAAGGTACAGCTGAAGCAGATACAGACTTATCACAGGTGTTAGCAAAAAGCATCTGCTTTCAGAAATATGCCTGGACTCACGTATAAGAGGCCTGCTCTAAATTCTAATATAATTAGATAGCGTGGTATTAATCTGGGATTGGGGTTTTGTATTTTTCTTCTTTTGAGGCAAATCTTCACTCAAGATTAATTTTTAAAAAAAAAAAAGTTTAAAATACTGCTGTTTGTTAAAAAAAAATGTGAGGGAGTTCCTTAATAAATGAATAAATAAGTCAAGCATTTAATAAGCACTTGTTATGTACAAAGCAATGGAGATACACATTAAACAATTTGAGACAGCTCCCATTCTAAAAGATCATCCTTCTAATGGGGAGATCCCACAGGCTAATAGGAGATTAGAAACTATCAACTACAAATCAGATGAAAAGAGTTCATGTTCATTTGAATGTAGTAATAAAGCAGATCACTATGTTTCTTATTTGATATTATTTCCATTTATACAATGATATTGTTTTCTAATATTCAACCATTTAACAACACGAAGGACTTAGATGAAGGAAACAAAACTCTTTTTTTTTTTTTTTTTCTTTTTTTTAACTAAAGTCTGTAGCACCTGCAGGAGCAGTTGCCAGGCTGCATCTCCACAGTGACTGTTTGCTAGCATGAGGGCTTCAGGTAATAGTTGTGAGGCTAGTTTAGCAGATTCTAAAATCCACTGAAAGGAGAAATTCATCTAAAAAGGTCAATAGAAAACGAATTTCCTAACTATAGGATATGATCAATAGGAGTGCAGAGGATGGATAATTAGATAAGTAGACAAGAACAATGTAGAAACAAAAAATTCCATAGATAATTATTGTTATTGTTTGTCCTTCTTTCTGAAAGGATCATAATATCAGGGAGGGGATGCCATGACACATAAATGATTTGGATTTCAGGGAAGGAGGGCTGGGCAAGGTCACCTGCCTCATTTTCCCCTCCAGAGCTATTTGGATCCAATGGCAGGATATGGGTAAGGATGACTGGAAATGGCTGTGGATGCTCAGGGAGAGCTTGGCCTTTTTAAACTAAGAATTTTTAACAGAACTCACAGAAGTTGCTATTTTTCCTTCCTTCTCAAAAAGAACCATGACATCAGGGAATTGATGCCATGACATGCAAAATCATGCTGCAGTTCCTGTAAAACCTATGCCCTGGAAAGGATTCTCTTTGAATTATAAAATTATATACAGAAAATACAAATTATCACCTAACATATAATCTATAATGATAGGCCATTAATTGTACCATTATGACCAGCTTATTAATTATCATATTTAATAAAATACTGCGGCTATAAGAGTGAAGGTATTTCATTCATCAGCAGTCTATAATCTGTAGAAAGGGTATATTTGTACCTGTAGACTTCACTTTTCAGGATTCTTGTGAAGCACAAGAATAATAAAGAAAGCACTTTGCAATTCTTAAAGTGCTATACAAATATCAGTCATCAGAATTATCTAATTATACTTCCACTCCTTGTAAACTATATTTGTAGCTTGTTATGACCAAAAACATTATTACCTAAGTACAATAGTTCATAACATTTGTATATAAATGATATATATATACATATATATAAATGTCTATAGACACACAAGCAAATTTGTACATATATGCATATATGCATACACCATACTATATATATGCACATGAGTATTTTTTTCAATTTATATCAGCTTTTACAGTGACAAATACTATAACATTTCATGGTTTTAGGGTACTAAAATATTTAATCCATCCCCAACATCGCCATGTTCAAGTTCACATTGCTAATTAAGATCAAAACTGGAATTTAAAAGACCATGCCATTTGATTTTCCTGCATCTTTTCCATATAAAGAAACCTTTAAAAGGAAAATAAAATCTCATTCCCTCTCCCAGTTCAACAATGTCTTATGTCCTAGACTTGAGGTTAGAAGAGCTGAGTCAGAATCTCTGTTGTGCCTTTTTTTTTTTTTTTTAACTACTGAAATAACTTTGAGCAAATAATTTAAACACTTCTGAACCTTAGTTTCCTCATCTGGAAAATGGGAGTAATAATTCTTTCTTACATATGGTTGGTTGCCAAGATTAGATGAGGTAGTATATAGCAGGGCTTTTTGAAGTGCAATGCCAGTTCATAAGTTAAAGGACACAGGTCTCAGAAGCAATGAGACACATGTCCCAACTAGAGTTGAAATTTGAAGGAGCAGACACAATGAATGGCCTCTGCTTCTTTTCTACGCCCCATAATACTTAGCATAGCAATGAATACATCCTGAGTTATTACCTGTTGATTTCTCTCATCCCTCAATCAAAAATAGCAAAGAATACTTGCTTTCATTACTAGATTTCCTTTTTGCATATTTTGCAACAACCATTTACAGACCAAATGAAATGTTACTACCACTGTGTGCTGAGGGCTTTCACTGAGCTACTTAGCTATTATGATTATATATCATTTATATAGCACTTTATCTTTAAGGATTTAAACTAAATAACACCCTGATGTCCTAACCGTTATCAAATGGGTGGCTCTAGCATTGAATTGTTTGCAATCTATAATAATCCAATCCAAGATAAGTGTCACATCATAAAACTGATAAATGCCTCTGTTACCGGTTATATTAATGTTGTCTGGGATATAGCAGAGAGATGAATTACTTTATAGTAGAAGAAGATAACACAGTTGTAAAGACCAAAAGGATGGAAGACCCAAATATATACATCAATATATATTGATATATCAATATCAATATCTATATCTATAGGTATAGATATATTTTTGAGTCTTCCATCCTTTTTGGGGTCCAAGTCCTTGGAAGACTTCTTGCCTTGGAGATAAAACTTGAAATCATATTTTGAAATGAGTCTGTGTAGCAAATTAAACAAATAGAAATTAAAACCCTCTAAAACAAGTTATTATCATGCTGTTAGTGCCACTGTTTTCAAATGATTATCTATATACTTATATATTTACATATTTCATATATGTCCTTCCTTAGGAGCAGGTAGTAGTTTTTGTTTGTTTTGTCTTTCTTTCCCCACACAGGGTCTTTTTCATACTAAATTTTTAATAAGTATTTGCTGGGTCAAAATCAATTGGATTTATTGGATTAGATGTTTTCTTCCCAATTAATTATGAGAATGAAACTCTTTAAACTAAATTCTGTTGAACCAATTTTTGTATTCAAAACATGATTATTAAGGAATCATAGAACTAAAGTGGAAAGGGATTCTAGGGGTCAGCTAATCCAACTTCCTCATTTACACTTGAGGAAACCAAAGCTCAGATAGGTGACCAACATTAGACAGGCTAAAGTGTCCGAGCCAATATTTCAACTCCAAATTGAGTGTTCCTTCTGCCAAATCATCAGCTATTTAAAAATGGTATTATCGAATGTGGTCACTTCTCCTTTAATAAAAGTTATTCCCAGTGAAAGGCACTGTAGTACAATATAAAAGAAAACTGAATTTGAAGTCACAGAACCAACCTTCAAATCTGGCTCTTCTCTTTCTTCCCTTTGTGGCATTAGGCAAGTCCTTTAACTTCTATGAGTCTCAGTTTCTTCAATTGTAAAAATGGCATTTTAAATGACAACCAGGATCCTTTCATTCTCCAACTCCTAAATATAAATCCTTGATCAAACACATTCTTGAAAGCTTTTTTAGTGTTTTGTGTATGTATGCGTGTGTTAATAAGATAATGTTATAAAACACAACTTTCTACAAACACAGGGTTCCTATCAGTCAACACATTCTATTTGCCCCTACTCTACAAAATCTCATATTATGCCTGCATTTAACAAATCCCTTGAGAGGAAACTTAAAGGAGCTAAACCCATTTGTTTTACCTCAGGCTTAGAGGCATAATACATAAATCATTAAGGAGGGAAGAAAAAAAAGAATGGAAACCTCAAGCAAACTCAAATGCCATGTAAGGTCATGGGACTCACTGTCTCCTGCTCCATGGAATGATGAAAAGGAATTCCAAATAATTTTTTTAATGAAACATTTAAGACTGGGAGTTGATGGGGACATAAATACCAGTGCCCAAGGAGATCCAGTTTGATCTATTAAATGATAGAGATATATCCTCAATATTTTAAAAAAATCTGTAAAATTATAAACTGTAAAATCTCTTTTAAAAACTAAGGGAAGTAAGGAATAATGCAGCTTTATTATTAATTTTCTTCAGATTGGCCCAGGGAATAATTCATTTGCTTGAATTCAAAATGGGCTTAAACATCATAAGCAAAAGAGCAATGATTAATAGGCAGGGCAGCCTTCTGGGGGAGATGTCTTGTGGGATACTTGAAGATTGGTGCTAATGATCTGTAAGAAAGAATAGACAGCATGTTAATGAAATTTTCAGATGATACTAAATTGAGAGAGGCTGGAAACATCATTCAGGACAGAAAGAAAAATCTGTAATAGAAATAGATAGAAAATAGTTAGAAACATAAGACAAATAACCAAATGAGATCCTGGTTGCCACAAATGCTAAAAAGTAGGTTAAAAAGATGATCTTGAACTAGTCCATTGTGAGATATCTGAGAATCCAAGTGATCAACAACTTTTATCTCTTCAGGTATCTCAGTATCTCTCATATGAATGAATGAATGAACTAATGAACCAAAAAAATTGTTTAGCATTTCATTATTTCCATGATCAAAATCTTTGTTCTGGGCTTCAGTGTCTCTTCAATATATAAGTGTATTTTCTGTCTAAGTGGTCCTTCTACCCCAGATATATATATATATATATATATATATATATATATATATATATATATATATATGCTATACTGATACCAGAATAATCTTATTACTTCAGTTACCTAATTCCATTTGCAAAATCTTAAATAGCTACTTTTCAAATATGTCTACAATCTCAGTGTTTCTTCAATATATAAGTGTATTTTCTGTCTAAGTGGTCTTTCTACCCCAGATATATATATATATATATATATGTATATATATATATATATATATATATATAAGTAATATATATATATATATATATACTATACTGATACCAGAATAATCTTATTACTTCAGTTACCTAATTCCATTTGCAAAATCTTAAATAGCTACTTTTCAAATATGTCTACAATCTCTCAACCCGGCATTCAAAGTCTTTCTTTAAGAGATTCCAGTTTGAAATTCAGGCCCTATTCCAAATTATCACTTTACATATTCTATGCTGAGGCTAGATCTGGATACTTTACAGTAAAGGCTATAGGATGCCCTTTTCTGCCAATCTTGCTGACTATTCTTACTTTCCTCCCACCTTATTCTCCCTCTTTAACAATAGTTGCCTTTTCCTCCTACTGAGAGAAGACAAACCAAAACCCCCTTAAGTCCAGGCCTCAGATCTATTCCCAAAGATATTAGCTGGGACTGTAAAGTACTGCCCTTCCCTAGCATGTTGTGGTCAAAGTTGCTGGAATAAATAGAAAGTCATGAAATGGAATCCTTTGGCTAAATTTCAGTGTCCAGACCTGCCTTTAGCATCTTAGGTTACTTTGATTCTTATTATCTCCCCTACTGCTATTCTTTCCTGATCCTCAAGTATGGCATCTAACCTGTATGCTAAAGATACCTGGTCCTTGCTATTCATCACATTTCTTCAGTTTTAGAACTTCCAGACTTTTCCATCTGTCTTGAAATTGAACATTCTTATCCCAAATAAGACCATAAGTCTTTAATTTTTTTTTTTTTTTTGAGGCAGTTGGTGTTAAGTGATTTGCCCATGGTCATACAGAAGGTGTTAAGTGTCTGAGACCAGATTTGAACTCAAGTCCTCATGACTTCAGGGCCAGTGCTCTCCCCACTGCACCATCTATTGCCTTGATCATGACTCGTTAAAAGTAAATACTACTTCATTTTTCTATTTTATCCTCAGAGCTTAGCACTATGCTTTTTAAAATTTCTTTTTTCCTTATTAATTTATTTATACTATAATTTTTTGCATGATAGATTATGTTATTTGCAGACAAGAAAGGTGTTCAATTTATTTTTATCCTCTCAAAGGTCTAAAACACTGTTTGAACATATTTGTTTTTTTAAGAAATATTATTTACAAATAATTGAATTCAGCAAATTCAACTAAATATATCAATTACCTACTACATATAAGACAATATGCTAAGCCCTGGGAATAACGCAAGAATAAAAATAAAACAAATCTTCCATATCTTATTGCTTTTTATGATTTGAGGCTATGTCCTATGAATGCAGAGAGACATTTTTTTCCTAGTTATTATTATTAAATAATTTTAGAGAAGCAAAATAGTGCTTAGGGTTTTCTGGATGAAAATTTAAAAAAACACACCTTAATTTATCTAGTTGTTCCATATTTGTATTGACATCTTAAAAACAAAATATTCAAATAACCATAGTTTTCAGGGAAAGAGGGAAGGAAAGGAATCATTTTGATATTCATGAATATTAATCCAGTTAGCTAAAAAGTGAATTCATTGGCCTACCTTAGTTGTTAGAAGGCATAGCCTTCCAAACTAAATCAAGACATTCCCCAAACCATCCACCCATCACAAGGACAACTAGAGAATATAGTTTTACTTTATTACAGAAAGCTTCCTTTGGACATTTCTTCAAATACCCTACCAACTAAACTTTTAGCAACATCTCCATTTTCCAACAATGAAACCTAAGGAACCTTCCTTGGGCCTTAATATTGTATCTGCTACTCTACCAAAGGACAGACAAGCCTTTGAATTTAGTCTGTAACTGGATCATCTTCTCTTTTCTCCTCAAATTTCAAAGTGATCACTTTAAGAGTAGGGAATATCTAACTTTCTATCTGTATTCTCAGTGATGAGCACAATGGTTAGCTTATAATAACAATCAATAAAAAACACTTACTTAAAGGTTTTTTTTTTTCCATTCTGCTACCTATGTAAAATATTTTTTGACAAATTTTATAAAGTAAATCTAAATCTATAAAGACTATAAAGTTGTTTAACCTTAGAATTGGAATATTCCTTACAGGTTTAATTCAATTCTCTATACCATAAAGAACTCGGCACCATCTCTGACAGATGAACATAAAATCTTTACTTAACACTTCCAGGTCTACTTATCATGTAGTTAAATCTATCTTTGGCAAGTTCGCAGTAATCAATGAAATTCTGAAGAGAAACATTGGCTTTTCGGAGATTTTATCCACTATTTTTTTTATAAGCAAATATTTGCAAGGACACAGTTTACAACCCATTTATGAAGAAATCATTGTTACTTTGACATCAAGATGGAACTTCAGTGATGTTTTCCAATAAAGAATGATAAAATGAAATAATTCAGTGAAAATAAGCAACTAACATTATTTCAGAAATTCATAGTTGTTTTTCAGAAAGAAATATTGGTTGTAATAAAGCTTGGTTAAGATTCTATAGTATTAATGAATGCACATGTATAATCTAAAAAAATGTTGAAAAGAGATTCTATAGTGTTATATTTTCTCATTTAAATCCAGAACAATCTAAAAATGCACTTTTTTTACAGGCTACCCATTGATCACTAATCACTAATCAATACAATTAGCAAATATTGATTGAAAACATAAGTGTAAAACCAAGAATTAGACTTCCTAAGAGATTTACAAAGAAGTGGAAATTGCCATCTATAGATTCAACAAGACTCTTACACTCCAGAACCAATTGAAAAGATATGATGATGTTACTGACATACAGTATTAGTGATATTGATGATAATAGTTCATATTTACATACTGCTTTGTTATCTTTTTTTAGCTTGTAAACTTTTTTTTAAATTTGTGAATATTTTTGTTGAATCTTTTTTATTGTCATAACATATGCAAGGATAATTTTTCAACATTGACACTTGCCAAACATTGTGTTCTAATTTTCCCCCTTCCCAATACCCCCTCCCCTAGAGAGCAAATAATCCATTATATGGTAATTATGGCAAAAATATATGTAAATCCAATATAAGTATATATATTTATACAATTATATTGCTGCACACACACATACACACAAAAACATCAAAAAGGAAAAAAGTAAGAAAGAAAACAAAATTCAAGCAAACAACAACAAAAGAAGTGAAAATGTTATGTTGTGATTCACATTCAATTCCCATAGTCTTCTCTCTGGGTGCAGATGACTCTATCCATCACAAGACCATTGGAATTGGCCTGAGTCTTCTCATTGTTGGAAAGAGCCATGTCCATCAAAATTGATCATCTTATAATCTTGTTGATGTATACAATGATCTGGTTCTTCTCATTTCACTTAGCATCTGTTCATGTAAATCTGCTTTAAATTATCTTACATATATAATTTCATTTTATCCTCATGACATCACTAGGATATAAATACCTTGATCTCCATTCACCTGAAGCCAAAACTGTGTCTTAGAAAGTTGATGTGAATTGTTCAGGAATACAGAGCCAGTAAGTGTTGGGGGCAGGGTATGGACTCAGGTTTTCCTGACTTTTAAGTGCAACATTCTACCCTTTATGGTCATGTTAAAATATGTAACAAGATAAGAGATAGAGAAGCTTTATTCAGTAATTTAAGAGACATTACCCGAGAAAGGAAATATGCGTTAATTGAGTGCTTCATATCTGTCAACCACAATTATAAGTACTATCCAAAAAAAATTTCTCATTTTATTCTCACAAAAACTCTAGGAGATAGGTGCTTATACTATACCTGTTTTACAATTGAGAAAACTGAGTTTGCAATTTATCCGAGTTTCAATGTCTGATAAATATCTGAGATTATATTTGAACTTAAGTCTTCTGGATGCCAAACCCAATTCTCAATCCAAGCTGTTTTTATAGCTACATGATTCATCAAGCAGTTAAAACTTATATATTAATAGAATACTTTTAAAAATATCTAAATTCTAAAAGAAATATTTTAAAGCAACTCACAGGCCACTGTGAGTTGAGCATGATGGAAAGACTTCATAAAATCTCAGAGTAAGAAAAAAAATGACTTCTAAAGACATTAGGACCTTTTAAACTTTCCCCCACAAATCTCCAAAAAATGATCATCTAGTTTTTGACGTGGCAACTGCTGGAGAAGGTAAGCTCATCTGACAAGATAACCCACTTGAATGTTGAGTAATTTTAATGCTTAGCATGTTTTTTTTTTCCTTATATCAATTCTAAATATGCCTTTCTGCACCTTCCCTTACATACTTCTGGTTCTAATCTCTGGGGTCAATTAGAATGAGTCAAATCTCTTTTTTATGTGATATTTCAAATATTTCAAAACAGCTATTGTGTGATCTCTATGTATTCTTTCTTCTAAACTAAGGCTTCTTAGCCCTTTCAACTAATCTTACTTTGGATTTATCTCTAGAATCATCAGTTTTTTGATAACCTTCCTGATATTCTTGAGGTTATTATATATTCTTCTTAAAAATACAATCCATAGAACAAAACACAACTTTCTTGGTCCAGACTAATAAGGACAGAATATGAGTATGCTACTCTCACCCCTGACAGTTGCTTATAATTCTTACTTTATCGCAGCATAATATTTTAGTCTTTTGCCTACCATATCATATAGCAGACATGAGTTTGAAATCTCCTAAAATACTCAGATTTTTCCCCACAAGAATTTTTCTAATGATTTGTTCCTTCATAGTCTAAAAGCAAGCCAAATGATCATGGAATCACCGAAGGCATGCAATGAAGAGGGAAAACAATATATGACTGAATTGATGCTTCATCTGATGCAACTTTTTTTTTTTTTTTAACTAAAAGAATTAGTTTTACACTGTTGTAGTACTGATTGAGTTAGATGGACATAGAAACAATTGTTCATTAAAAAAATCTGTATTTTATGTATTTATGAACTAATATAATGTAAGGTATAACTGGTATTATTGATCCCTAATATTGATTCATTCATTAACCCATTCCATAAATATTTTTCAAGCACCTGCAAATAGAAATATCCTGTGTTGGATATTGGGGTAAAATTGTATGTGTTTGTTTGTGTATATATATATATACACACACACACACACACACACACATATATATATATGAGAATATGAGAGAAATACAGTCTGTGTCCTGGAGGAATTTATAATATAGTTGAAAATGTTAAAATAAATATGTAGATAAATTAATTTGATAAGAGGAATATAAAGTGATGACATCAGATGAGGAAGAATTCCTTTAGCTAGGCTAATCAGAGATTCTTAGTGGAAGATATGTCGGTAGATAAGCTTTGAAGGTTGTGTAGGCTGTCAATACCCAGAGATATTTTGGAGGCTGTTGATGTTAATGTGGTGATGTAACAGGCTACACATTTTGGAGAGGGCGTATGCCAGTGATCACATATCACTATTATCCTCATCATGACTCTCATGTTATGTTAAGCAGTAAAATTACACCATAAATGCCATTCACTATAAAGCATACATTCTTTATTTCCCACTGTTTTATTAAGCTCTTAGTTGCTCAATGTCCCTCAGTCAATTTTAATTATCACTATGTTTCCCAGGTACTTTTTTTTTTCAAATCATGTAAATGTAATTAGTACCTGAAGCAATTTTACTCCAGAAGAATGATTCATAAAGGTAAAAACTTTGAATACAGTATTTGTATTGTGCAACTAGCAAGAAGGGGGAGGAAATATCCAATTGTGTACTATGAGGCATATTAGAAAGCACTGAATAGGAATGATAGACTCAAATTAGGAAATCAAAATCTAGTCAGGAAAAATTACAGGAAATTATATTAAAGAGTCCAATTGAATTATAATGCAACCCCATGGGAAGGGGAAGCTGTTAAAGATCCATCACAGTATAAGCTTAATGGAAAGAGTACCAAATAAGCAGTCAGAAAACTTGAATTCTAATCTTGGTTCTATCAGTAATTAGTTGTGGATGCTTTAAAAACTCACCTAGCCTCTTTGTGCCTCAATTTTCTCATATTCAAAACAAGGGGCAATGGGATGTAGTGGAAACTGACTTAGGCAACTAGAGACCTGACTTTGTATCCTACTTCTGATGACTATTAGCTAAACTCCTTCAGCTTGTTTCCTCCTCCAAAAAATGAGGGGATTAAACTATAATAACTCAGAGTCCCCTTCAAACTCTAGACTTGTGTTCTTCTGATCCTGTCTTCCTATGAAGGAATTTGATTAAATGATCTCTAAGGTCTCTTTTCAGGAGCTAGGTGGTGCAGGTCCTGACATCAAGAAGATTCATCTTCCTGAGTTTAAATCCAACCTTGGGCGCAAACTATGTGAATTAATACAGTTTGCCTTGGTTTCCTCACCTGTAAAATGAGCTGGAAAAAGAAATGACAAACCACTCAATTGTATTTGTAAAGAAAATCACAAAAAAAGGTCACAAAGAGTCAGATATAACTGAATTAACTGAATAGCAAGAATGTCCCTCCCTGTTCTAAATTCTAGGATCTTCTGATTAGTTTCTTAACTATAATTTATTATTATTCAGCAACTGCTTAGATGGGGAAAAAGTATTTGGGGGAAATATCCATAGTTTGGTAGGAGAATATCATATCTGAGATTTAATGTGTCCTTTCCTTTTCTGATGTCAATGATCTCTATACAAACTAGTAGAGATTAAAGAATTTACAGAGTAGATATTGAGCAAAAATAATTACTTCATCTGCTTTACTTATCTACACAGAAATGATTGTGTATGTGTTTTAATTTCTAGGGAATATAAATGAATAATCAGCAAAGAAAATTAATCAAAACTCTGATTTTGTGTCCTGCTAGCAATAAATGGCCCCTTTTGATCTTCCCCAACATGATATTCAGTTTGCTAATAAGGAAGAGATGCTGTCTAACTTTCATTTATCTAGAAATGGTTTAATTCACTCTTAAATCTGATTTTGTTCCTTTATAAGGCAGCCACCTGCTCACAAACACTAGCCTTTTGAATCATATAAAGTTATAAATTCAGAAGAAAATATATTAAATTCATCTCTATTCACAACAAATCTTTTGATGTAAAGACTCCATACATGTACTTGGTTCCCCAGGATGGTTGCACAAGAAAAGTCAAGTGATATTGTCATTTTTGTGATATGCCTCTTTGCTGTTTGTACAGATCCCCCTGAAATCTACTTTGAAATGATTAAATTAAACTTAGAAACATCACGGTATAGTGTTAGTAGAAATTATTTCAAAACCCAGACTTAGATTTGAATTTTGCCTGTGCCACATATATACTGTGAAGCTGGATACAAATCCTTTAACTGTTCAAAGCCATAGAAAGTTTTCTAAGGCTTTGAGTTATAGAGGTGATTGCATTTTAAGGGGAAGTCCCTTATTAGGTATTTCCTACATGAATGACATCATAGCTATAATTAAAATAAATATGTAATATAGATAGATAACTATCTTATATAGATCAACTAGCCTGTATAGAATGATACCTAGAATCTGACTATATATAAGAGAGACTGAGATATCTGCTGTAGAGAAAAGATCTGATTGGGGATTTGATCTTTCATCCTTTTATTTCTAAGATAAGTATTGTGCTGGAACTATATCTACCACACCTCAGATAGTTATATTCTAGAGGTACAATAATCTTGTTTATGGTTTAGACTAATTGACACCTTCTTAAGTTTCTAATATTTAGCTTAACTCCTTTCTTCAAGTTCTGATTATATACATACAAAAAAAGTTTGGATATCTAGCAAACACATTTATCCGCACAAATAGTAAACATAAATCAAGGAGATAGAAGGCACAAGCATAAATGAATTCTTCAGCTCAGGGGCAAGATAAAATCTCAGTTCAATCAAGGAGAGAGTGATCTCATCAAAAAAGTCTTTTCTTATTACTCTATATGATGAGAATCAAGGAATTCCAAAACACCCCCACAGCCAGAAGCCTCAACTCCAGAAAGGCTCCTTGACCTTTCAAAAGTTTGCACTTTGTTTCTTGCCCATCTCTACTGAATAAAATCCCTCTCTGTTTTTCTCTCTCTTTCTCTGGTATCTCTCTATTTTAATATTAGGATTTAGCAGTCCTTACACAATCAAGAAATATGTATTCTTTCTAGTATATAACATCAAAATGTAGATTTCAGCAGGGCAATGAGAACAATTAAAATTTTTTTCTGCTATTGTATGGTTTCAAATTATTTTAACACGTTATCTTATTTGCATACATAATAGATAACTTTTGTGTCTTGGAGAATGTAATTATTATCATCAATTTATTGCTCAGAAAATTGAGTCTTAGAGAAATAGGTTTGTCAATGTCACCAAGCTAGAAAGTGATTTAATCAATACTCAAACTCAGACCATCTAAATTTAAGCCCTTACTCCTCTACCATGGATCCATCTAGCTAAGATCATGATAAAATAAAGCTAAGAGATAGAAAGAGAAGTAAACCTAGTTCCAAGAAAAAGTCCTCCAAATAGTGGTCACAATGAATTTGAGAACTGGAAGCAGGTCAGTAGTCTGTAGTGATAGGGTATTCACGTGCTAAAGATCAGAACAATCTTAAAGTCATAACTAGGAGTACAAATCCCACATAAGAAAATCTCAACTTGAAATTAAAATCAGAAAGGGTAGGTAGATAGAGAATTAATTAAATTCAATTTATCAAGCATTTGTTATGTGGAAGGCACTGTGCTATGCACAAGGTATATATACAAAGACAAAAATGAAACACAGCATCACAGATTTAGATTTCTTTTTGAAGTGTGGGACAGTTTCATAGTTCTTATGAAAGCAAGAAACAATTGTTCTGAAGCCATCTCAGGCTAAGCAACAATTGGGAACATCTGGATGGATAGGAGGTATGAGGGCCTGGACAAGCAGTTCTGACAGGCAGATCCTAAAATGCACAGATTGGTATGAAGAAATCCATTTTTTAAAGAGTTAAATTCCATCAGCAACTATAAACTATGACTATGTATTGCCCAAACCTCTGGCTGCTGACTAAACTATTCACTTAACTGACAATTTTAGTGATGTACAGAATCAACCTGAAACATGTCTCTCTTCTTCTGAAGCAATTCTCAGGGGAGAACTAAGGTTGATTCTGTTCCAATATTTGTAGATTCTGGCAAGGTTAACAATAAGCAGGTGCAGTCATATCTATTTGCTGGGATCAAACCATAGCCTCCTGTGAGTCCATTTTCTGTGAAGAGCACTCATCCCATTTGGAAACCTGGAGGATTTAGTATAAATTGTGGAACCTAGAGCCTACAGTTTAAGATAAGTGGGTTGGAATGGAGATAAGCACACACTTCTGAGAATAAGTGGTAATTAGCTCCCTGCCTCCTAAAATATTCAACTCCAATGATGAATTTTAATTTTATTTGAATCTTTTCAAGGGGAAGGTGTCAGAGCTTAGCACTTGCTACTGGATTTAGCATAAATGGCAACCTGCCAATTAGAACTTGTTTTCCAGTTGTTTGGGATCTAATATGTGAAAATGAAATATGTGAAAGTGAAATCTATAATCTTCTGAAGCCTGTTGAAATATAATTTCACATTCAGTGTATAGGTAGCAATGGAGAATAAGTTTGTTTGTATACAAATATTAAAGGTGTCACACAGACATAACTTTTCAACCTCAGTTACTAAAATCTTTGTTTTTTCTTAGGGTAATGGAGGATAGACTTCAAAAGTCATGAAAAACAAAGAGAAAAAAAAACACTGTAGAATTAGAGGAGACCTTAGAGATCATGTGCATGTTTCTTAATTTATAGATGAATAACCTGAGGGTCAGTAAGAATGAATTTCAGAACTAGTATTGGAATGGAGGTCCCAGACACCAAATCCAGTTCACTTAAGTAAAGTCACTTTAATCACCTTTGGATATCTAAGTAGAATTTCATCTAAGGAATACTGTCCTGGATCTGTGTGGGAGAAACATTAATTGTTTCTGAGAACAGAGATTTATTTGTATTGATCTGGATGTGAAATCATACCAAGAAAAGTTGCTCTTTCTTTCTAGGTCCAATTCACTAATAACTTACTTCTTTGCTACATGAGTCAGATGGCCCTATCTTATAGCACAGGGATTTTCAACTCACACTGAGAAAAAATATATTAATAGGGAATGAAGAACAATTTACTTCTTTTTATGGTTTCAAAAGGTATATTATTGGATTATTTTATGGATTCAAAATAGAATCAAACAGATTAAAACCTGACTAGATCTCTTTTCTCAAAATCATTTTGTCCTTTTAAATTACATGATCACTTTAAAAATATTCCCAAAATAGCATCTCACAAGATTTGGGAATGTCAGTATTGGTCAGGAAGAGCAAGGTCAAAGGCATATGTAAATCAAATTTTAAAAAGAATGCTTAGCATGGAACTTTTAATAATGTAACTGAAGTGAAGAACATTTAAAATGTATGAAGCCTACCATATGTGGTGTTTAGAGAAGTTAAAGGAGTTTTCAACTCTACCCACCTCATGAGAACCTTGACACTGAGATAACATAATCAGTTATTTTTATAGATGAAGACTCAAAGTTAACAAATCACATATTATATAAGACTTAAATAAAAGCAAAAGTCAATGATAATCTAACTGAAACTGTTTCAACTCATGGAACAAATAGCATTTTCATTGGTTATGTATTTCATTATATATACAACAATCTAAAAAGAAAGACATCAATAGCTGGAAAAGGTCTATGTGGCCAAAGCTATAGTTTTTTTCCAGTAGTGATGTATGATTGTGAAAGTTAAAGTTTAAGGAAGGCTGAATGCTGTAGAATCAATGCTTTTGAGTTATGGTCCTGGAGAAGATTTTTAAATGCCTTGGATAGCAAAGAGTTCAAATTAGTCAATATTTTAAAAAATTAATTCAGGCTATTCATAAAAAGGGCAAATATTAAAGCTAAAGCTCAAATATTTTTGCCATATATTGAGAATAAAGGATTCATTGGAAAAGACACTGACATTGGGAAAGATTGAAGAGGAAAAGGAGATGACTTTGGATGAAACGTGTAAGTACTAGTATGGAAATAACAGACATGAATTTGTATAGACCTGAAAGATAGTGGATAGAAAAGTTGGCCTGCTTTTATTCATAGGATTATGAAGAATTGTTCAAATCTGAAAAACAAAGTTCTATAATGATGGAATTTTAAGTAGCACATAGAGGCCACTCTACATAGACACACAAGTACAAATATGCTACACTAAATTTCAGTATTATGTAAGTTCCTCAGGGGTAAAGAATTTTTTTTTGTCTCAGCATTTTCCTCTCTTTAACTCCCCAAAATCCAACAAATATATATGTGCTTTACATATAATAGATAACTGGAATTTGTTTAATTCAATTTTATTATATCACATGATCTCTAGGAACATGATTTTTTCAGTTTGACAAAATTAGAAAAATATTAAAATATTTTCCTTGACAATTAGCTTTCTTGATTATGAAAGGGAATTAAATATTAATTTTAAAACAGTAGTCATTCAAAATAATTTGGTCAAAGCACTTCTAATGATTTTCTTATGTTTGTTACTAGTTTTGTTGATGAAGTTGTAATTAGACTAATTGTGAGCATTAGAAAAATTATCATGGGGGGCAGAGCCAAGATGATGGAGAGTAGATATATCTTTGTCTTAAACCTTCTCAGGCTTCCCTCAAATCAGCACCAGATTAAGCTTCAGAACTGGTTTTGGAGTGACAGAACCCACAAATATTTGGATAATAACAAATTTCCAGCAGAAAATATTTTAAAAGAATTATCCAAAGCAGTGTGGATAGGTAGTTGCAGGCCAGTGCAGGCACAGTGCAATGCAATGCAATACAGTACAGGAACAGTGGAGAGGCTTCCACATACTGGGGGAATCTAGTGGGAGTGTGAGACTTGTCTGTGTCGGCCCAGTATGGGAAGGAAGCCACAGCATCAACCCCAGAGCAGTGTGAAGCTGCTGTGACCTGTAGAGGATGCTTGAGAAATCTCTCCTTTTCCCTAAGAGCAGACCTCAACCTTTAAAACTGAACAAAAAAAGAAAGAAAAAAGAAAAAAGAGCTCTGACCATAGATAGCTTTCATGGAGACAGAGAAGAACAGACTTCAAACACTGAGAACTCTAAAGGCAAAACATTTCCAGATGAAGAAAAAGTGATATCTTACAAGAATTCAAAAAGGATCTTAAAAGAGTGTTAGAAGACAAAAAGAGAAAGGAAATGGGAGCTCTGATAAAGGAAACACAAAAATTATCTGAAGAAAATCAGACTTTAAAGAATAATTTTGGCAAAATGCAGAAAAAAACAACTCCTTGAAAAATAGAATTTCTGAAATGGAAAAAAAGATCAATGAATTGTGCATGCAAATAAAAAAGCTAGAAAAATAACAACTTAAAAACCTTCAATTAAACACCAAATTTGAAATGTTGAAAATAAAAGGGGAGATTAATAAAACTGAAAGTAAGAAAACTATTTAACTAATAAACAAAATAAAAGTAGGTTTTATAAAAAAAATAACATATATGTACTTCAGTTAATTTGATTAGAAAAAAGGAAAGAAGAAAATAAAATTTTTAGCATCAAAAAATAAAAAGGATGAACTTTCCACCAATGAAGAGGAAATTAGAGCAATAATTAGGAACTATGCCAACTCTATGCCCAACTATATGCCAATAAATTTGATAATCTAAGAGAAATGGATGAATATTTACAAAAATATAGATTGCCAAGATAAACAAAGGAGGAAATAAATTATTTAAATAGTCTCATTTTAGAAAATAAGAAATTGAACAAGTTATTAACTCTCTAAAAAAAATTTTCAAGACCAGATAGATTTACATAAGAATTCTATCAAACATTTAAGGAACTATTAATTCCAATACAATGCAAACTATTTGAAAAATAGGGAAAGAAGGACTCCCACCAAATTTCTTTTATGACACAGATATAGTGTTGATACCTAAAACGAGTAGGGTGAAAACAGAGAAAGAAAATTATAGACAAATTTCCCTAATGAATATTGATACAAAAATCTTAAATAAAATATTATCAAAGAGACTATAGTACATCATCCCCAGGATAAAACATTATGATTAAGCAGGATTTATACCAAGAATGCAGGGCTGGTTTAATATTAGGAAAATTATTGACATATTTGACTATATCAGTAACCAAACTAATAAAAATCATATGATTATCTCAATAGATGAAGAAAAAGCATTTGATAAAATCCAACCCCATTCCTACTAAAAACACTAGAGACTATAGGAATAAATGGATTGTTTCTTAAAATTATCAATAGCATATATTTAAAATCATCAGTATCATATCCAATGGTGACAAAATAAAATCATTCCCAATAAGATCGGGGTAAAAAAGGTTGCCCACTATCACCATTACTATTCAATATTGTATTAAAAGGTTAGCTTTAGCAATAAAAAAAGAAAAAGGGATTAAAGGAATTAGAGTAGGTAATGAGGAAACCAAATTATCACTCTTTGCAGATGATATGATGGTATACTTAGAGAACCCTAAAGAATTAAATAAAAAAAAAAATACTAGAAACAATCCACAACTTTAGCAAAGTTGCAGGATACAAAATAAATTCACATAAATCATCAGCATTTGTATATATTGCCAACAAAATCCAGTAACAAGAAATACAAAGAGACATTCAATTTAAAATAACTGTTGATAGAATGTTTGGAAGTCTACCTGCCAAGGCAAAGTAAGAAATTATATGAACACAGTTACAAAACACTTTCTACACAAATCAAGTCAGATCTCATCAACTGGAAAAATATCAGTTGCTCACGGGTAGGCTAAGAGGATTGAATTTCATTTCAAATTTCATTTGGGGTCATACAATTGTCTGGGTACTAGGTTTTGTGATTAGGAAGAGACTGAATTTGAGAGAGATTAAGTCACTTCTCATGGTCGTGGAACAAGTGTCTGATAAAGACAGGATTTGTCTTTAGTCTTTTCTTACAATGAGCATGTGCCACTGTGCCACTAAGCTGCATGTAATAGCTGATTTAATTTGATAGCTGAAATAAATGGAAAAACAGCAGATACTCATATAGTCATTGGCAATCAATAGTTAGGAAAGAGTGATGGAAACAATATTTAATAGTTAAAAAGAAAAAAAAAATCCAAAGTTAGATTTAGAATTAGCCCTCTAACTTTGGAGAACTGTGTCAACACATACATTCTCAAAGAGCATTCCCAAACACTCATGTGCATAAGTTTCCACATTTAAATAGCATGTATATGTATATATGTATACATATTAAATATGTTATATATATACATAGATAGGTTTTATTTCTGAGATTAAATGTATTATCTCCATGATTAGGGAAATGTTAAAATTCATTGGGTTTGCTATGATTTTTCTTGTGGACAGATAAGAAAATGACAAGAAAATATCCAAGAATTTAACACTTCTTCTCATAGAAGTAATTTAAGGAGTTTGAGGCTTCATCACCAATATGTCACCCTATATACATGTAGATGATTACTCATCCAAAAAGCTTGTAGTCTGAGTAATAAGTAACCCAGTCATGGTGATGACCTATGTATGATCTCTCAGAATTTTATGGCTTCATCCTTTTATAAACAATACTTTCCATTTGAAAAATAACTTGAGGCAATCTATGACCATAAAAGAGAAGAAAAGCTGTTGGGCCCACACAAGGATTGAATCCATAAGTGAGGTCTAATAAGAACTAACTGGCGACAGATGCAAGTTTTGCTCTTGAGTGGATCTCACAATCTGTATTGGTTAATGTTTACACACACATGAAAAAGCACATTTATGTTCATGGAAGGATAGAAATCCTGATATTTCTAATTTTTTGCACTGAGTAGAAAAAAAAAAAGGAAAAAAATACTATTAGGATAAAGAAAGAATGAAATACTATTAGGATAAGGAAATTAGGAAACATTAACATGTATCAGTTGATACCATACCATTGCCCTTTCCACCACATACTCCTTCCTCCTTATCATGACAAAAGTCAAATATGATACTTCTCCCCCTCTGTCATTAGAAAATTTCCCATTAGTACCAACCTTAGGTAAAAATCATGTAAAACACCAGAGGTGTTGGGGTTTACCTATAATGCCAGCTAAGAGGGATGCTGAGGTTGGCAAGTTAGGAGTATAGAAGTGCCAAACTGTAGTAGATTGAGCCTATCAGGTACCTATGCCTTCTGGCATCAATACAGTGAGATGCAAAGAGAAGGAGAACCACATTAGTTAATCTAGAGGTAAAGTAGTTCATGTGGCCTACAGAGCAAGTCAGAGTTCCGGTGCTAATCAATAATAGGATAAAGATTGTAAGTAGTGTCTGCACTTTCAGCCTGGATGAAATAAGGAGACATATTCTTTAAAAAAAAAAAAAGACTGATTTTAAGTAATGTTAATTAGTCATTAAATTCTTGAAAATACAAATGATCCTGGTATGTAGCAATTAAATATAATATTGCTTGTTTTGAACAAATGCCAAAGTTGGAAATAGGAAGAGAATGAACAACAATTTATTTCTGGAACCTTTAACTCTTCCATTATGTAAGTCAATTGCATGAAGTTATATACATTTTGCATCTGTAGGAAATATTAAAACTACCAGATGGTTATCTTTGAGGAGAGAAGCACAGATATGACACAGATTAATGACTTGGCCAATTGCTCTTCCTGTTGTATATATTAGTTGTAAAATACAGTATATATATGCATAAATATATAGAGAGGATTATATATCATGAGAGTTTCAGATACTTGAGATATGAATATATGAATATACTTATATATATGAATATACCTATATATATGAATATACATATATATATATACACATAAGAACTGTATCTCATACAAGAATAGAAAAATATAATTTTAAAAACTTTAGTGGAAAAAATCTATGTAATTCAGGGGGGAAATGGAATAGAAAAGGAGATATTAACTTTCCTTAATTATAACTCCAAAAATAATAATATAAAATATGTCAGCAATATTGTAGATCCTAGAGGAAGGAAGACAGAGGTGTACTAAAGCTGGATTATTCCATCTCACAGAAGAAGTCTTAAATTTTTAATGTGAGTGATTACAGTTTACATATTGGAGACTTCTAAGGCTCAATTTATTGGTTTTTATTTATTGTCAGTGTCGAGACTTACAAAAGTGACAGAGTAATGTTAACAATGGAGATTAAATTTAAAATGTACTTTTTTTCTTCAAAAAGTCAGTCCTTAAACACCAGAATAATCTTGGAGGGAGAGAGGGAGGAATAAATGATCTTTAAAAATCCTTCCAATAAAAAGATGTTACTATTTTAAGATTTCTTGGTTTAAAGTGAGGTTTTTTTTCCCCCAAAATATTACTGAGCAACACTCTAAAGTCTATTAGGTTTTGAATTCCATGGAAGATTGTGTAGAAATGAGTTTGCAGAGCTCATTTCATAAAGATCCTGAATTCACCAGGTACTTGTGACTGAGTCCTAATAAACTTATTACTTACAAATAACCCTTGAGTTGTTCTTTGATCTCCCACATTCTGGCAGCTAAAGAAGAGAGAAAAAGGCTGAATTAGAGAAAAATACAAACAAGTCTCTTTTTACCTTTTCTTTTATCTTGTCTTTCTTTTTTTAATAATAGCTTTTTATTTTCAAAACTTATGTATAATTTTCAACATTCACCTTTCCAAAAGTTCCAAATTGTGTTCCAATTTTTTTCTTCCTCCTTCTCTTACCCCCTCTGCTAGACAGCAAGTAGTCCAATATATATTAAACGTGCAATTCTTCTATACATATTTCTATAATCATCATGCTGCACAAGAAAAATCAGATCATAAAGAAAAAAATGAGAAAGAAAACAAAAAACAAGCAAATAACAACACAATAGGTGAAAATACTATGTTGTGATTCACATTGAGTCCACATAGTCCCCTTTCTGGGTGCAGATGGCTCTCTCTATCAAAAGACCATTGAAACTGGCCCTGAATCACCTCACTGCTATAAAGAACCATGTCCATTAGAATTGATCATCACATAATCTTTTTGTTGCTATGTACAATGACCTCCTGGTTCTACTCACTTCATTCAGCATCATTTCATGTAATTTGAAATCATCCTGCTCATTATCTCTTATAGGACAAAAATATTCCATAATATTCATAGACCACAACTTATTCAGCCATTTCCCAACTGATGGGCATCCACTCCTTACTCTCTCCTTTCAGTTTCTATTATGTAGTTCTGAGATGTTCCAGAACAGGTGAGAAAAGGGTACAGACTTAGGCAGCTCTAGAAAAGTGGTAAGAAATGAGTTGAAGTTTTCTGTAGATGTTAAGTGATTTTTTCTATACTTTTCAGTTTTGTTAATTAATAATAAGTTCTTTATTTGTCTCATCATTGTAATAACTCCTTTAGTTATGATCCTGGCTCTTATCTAACATTAAATTTTTGTCCTTTTCTGGAAACTTTCAAAATTCCATAACTATATTTTCTTACGTGGTTTGTTTAGTCCTAATTATCCCTAGCAGCAGTAGCATCTGAAGGAGAAAACCAATAATTGCATCTGAGTGAGAATCTATCCCTTCCCCATAAATCCCATGATCTTTGGTTCCTTGGAGAAGATACTCAGATGAAAAGGTTACTATATATTTGGGTGTGCTGAATCTAAGGACAGCTTCTGTTTCTAAAGGACCATTGCTGATGAGCTCTTTCTATTTCCATGGACTGATTAATTAAAGTATTTGACATCCCAGCAAACACTTTGATTGTCTTCCCTCATTGTTCCTGTTTTCCATCATGCTCTTGATATTAAAATTTAGATCTCAATCCCCCCTCCCTCTTGTGTCTTCAAATGTTTTCCAATAAAGTTCTATTGCATATTTCACTGATCTGATTATTTTGTAAAATCTTCTCTGTATCCCATAAGGGAAATATCAAGTTAAGGACTGAAATATCAAGTAGATCCAACAGCAGTTAGAATCCTAGAGACATTCATAATAGAAATTATTAAAGTCATTTATTATAAGACGGGAATAGGGAGAAAGCAGAATTAGAAAGTTCCAACAGATTAAATGAACAGTTCAAATAGAAATATTGTTCCAGGAGAATAATTTCCTTAGAGAAAATACATAACCTACCCCTATAAAAACTCACAAGTACCCTAAAATGCAACATTCTTTTCTCATCTGAACTCCCTTCTCTCAGAAAAAATAAGTTAAGGCCAGCATATTTTACTTTTGCAAAAACAATGAAAGCCTCCATATTAGAAATCAGTATAAATTCTTACCCAAAATTCTAGATCATGGGTTCTTAAGATGGGATCTTTGAATATTTTTTTTGGATATTTTGCTGATTGTATTTAATAGGCTTAATTTCCTCTTAGGAGTTTTGTTGTATATATTTAACATATTATTCTGAAGTTTCCATCAGCTTTACCAACATGCCAATGGAGAACATGATCAAAATTTAAAAAAAAAAAAAGTACTACTCTATCCTAAGCTAATTGTACTTTTCCTTGCATTATTTGACTATTCCAGTTACCTGCTTTTCATAGCATTTAAATATGATTCTTTACAAATAGTGCTGCAATGCATTTTGCTCTTGTCTCATTGTCATAATATTTGTAAAATGCTTCTGAGCCAGATTTCTCTCATGCAATTTCAAGCTTAATTTAACTCATCCTACAAACAGACATAATAGAATGATGTATCAGATAGAAAAACACAGAAGTGTGTCAAACCCATGTTTTGAGACCCTAAATTTGTCTAAGCAAATTCAGAGACTCTATGACCCAGCTATGCAATTTTAATTATGAAATGATGCAAGATACATATTTTCAGGAGTATTTCATGATGTTACAACTTACAAATGAGATGCTACAGATGCTCTGAAAACTTTAAAATGCCCTTTTCCTTTGGCCCTGCTCTTTTATTGTTATTTCTAATGTGTCATGGCCCCTCTAATCTAAAACTAATGCTATGTGTCCTATAACTCTAGTAATATACAAGTAAACAAATTTGTTGATTCATTTGCTATCTGGACAAGTTTAATTTAGATCATCGGCTGTGCTAACTTCAGTGGCAAAGTAGGCGGGTATCCATTAAAGTTTGGTAGCGAGGTGATTCCATGGATAAAGTGCCAGGCCTGGATTTTGGAAGACTATGCTTCCTGAGTTCAAATCTAGCCTCAGACACTTATCAGTTGTGTGACCCTGGACATGTCACTTAACCCTGTTTGCCTCAGTTTCCTCATCTGCAAAAGGAAACGGCAAACCACTCCAGTATCTTTATCAAGAAAAACTTCAAATGGGATCACAAGAAGTCAGACATTATAGGGAAAATGACTCAACACAAAAAATATATATATAAAATCAGTGGCAATTAATACCAACTACAATTCCTTTAAAATGATCACAGATCAAACATCACACAATAACTTTGTTATCCAAACCAACTCCCTAATTTTCAAATGATGAAAATGAAATCCAGAGAGCTTAAATTGTTATCCAATATAGCCAAGGTAAAATAACAAGACTTATATTAAAATAATGGCAGAATGGATTCAGCACAGGTGGTGAAATAATGAGATTGATTCTGTACATGTATAAACCAAAAGGACTTATTTCACTGTGACCTTTCCAAAGTGAAATATTTGTGTGTATATAAAGACAGTTTTCATCTTTCCCTTTAATAATTTGCCAAAATTAAGAACTATATGTTACTTCCTGAAGGTTTTTCTCCATTTGTTCCTCATTCTTTTGATGATACCATAAACAAATTAGGAGAGCAAGGGATAATTTACTTATTAGATCTTTGGAGAAGGAAAGAATTTATGGCCAAAGAAGAACTAGAGAACATTATGAAATGCAAAATGGACAACTTTGATTACATTAAATTAAAAAGCTTTTGGACAAACAAAACCAATAAAAACAAGATTAAAAGCGAATTACAAAGTTGAGAAAAAAATCTTTACAGCCAGTATTCCTGATAAAGTTATCATTTCTAAAATACATAAAAATGTGTCAAATATATAAAAATACAAATCATTCTCCAATTGATAAAGGGTCAAAGGATATGAACAGATCATTTTCTGATGATGAAATTAAAGTCATCTATAAACATATGAAAAAATACTCTATATCATTATTGAGTAGAGAAATGTAAATTAAAACCCCTCTTAAGTACTATCTCACAACTCTCAGATTGCTAAAATACACAGAAAAAAGATAATAATAAATGTTGGAGGAGATGTAGGAAAACTGGGACACTAATACATTGTTGGTAGAGTTGTGAAATGATCCAACCATTTTGGAAAGCAATATAAAACTATGCCCCCAAAGCTATCAAACTGTGCATACCCTTTGACCCAACAGTGCCATTACTGGGTCTGTATTCCAAGGAAATCATAAAGAAGGGAAAAGGACCCACATATGCAAAAATGTTTGCAGCAGCTCTTTTTGTGGTAACAAAGAATTGGAAAAGGAGTAGATTCATTCAATTAGGGAAGAGCTTAACAAATTATGGTATATGAAGATAATGGAATATTATTGTTCTATAAAAAATTATGAACAAGCTGATTTTGGAAAGGCCTGGAAATATTTACAGGAATTAATAATGAAACAAGCAGAACTAGTAATAAATTGTACACAATAACAGCAAAAATGTGCCATGATGTACTGTGAAAGACTTGGTTCTTCTCAGGGGTACAGTAATGCAAAGCAATCCCAATAGACTTTGGACAGAAAATGCCATCTGCATCCAGAAAAAAAAAAAAAAAAATTAGGAGACTGAATGTAAACCAACACATGCTTTGTTTACTTCTTTTTCTGCTTTTTTTTCTGTTCCATGGTTTTTCACTTTTGGTCTAATTTTTCTCTCCCAACATTTATCCCTTATTTTTATACAAGAAAATAGTAAAGTGCCATAGATACCCTACAAATTGAATCATGAAACTTCATTTGAACCCAAACATTGTCACTTTAACAATTCATTAAACTTCTCTGGACCTCAAGTTCCTCATCCTATCCTTTCTTTATCAAGTGATTTATAATTCTTCCCACAAAACAAAACTATATAAAAGCACAAATATAATTATTTTATGCTTAGCTAGACCTAAAAAAATAGCAAGTAGAATATAAATAATCACCTCAGCAATTCTATCAATATTTTATATTTTGTTTACATTCCTACAAAGCTCCTTATATTTCACTGTGAAAAATAAGAATTATACTGGGTCATTAGCATTGTATTTTCAAATGAGTTTTTATCTTATTTACTTGGATTGTCTAAACTTAAATTTGACACACATGCACATATGTATACATATACATACCTCCTTACTCCATATAGCCTGATGGTCAGCAATTGATTTCAAGTTAAACCTGATATTAGGGATTTTCTAGCCCCTTCATTTAAAAAAAAATAAGGACTATATGATTTCAGGGAATTGCCAATGCCACACAAAGAATAAGTGACAAATCTTGAACTCCAGGGCAGGTCTCTCAATTGCAGAATCAGTACCCTTTTCACTATACCCACTTTGGTTTGCTGTCTTCTTGTTTAAGAGTCAAGGAATACAAGGGAAAAAGGCTTTTGAGTGTCTTAATCATGGTATATAGGTTGCCATCTTTAGACAATACGTCATAACATGTCCATACTTCTTCATCAGCTATTAAATTGAAAGAGAGCTGAAAATGAGTGAAAAATTAGGGAAAAAATGGCTTTAGATCACTTGTATTTTTTTTTTTTTGGTGATAAAATAATATATTGTTGTTAGAGATATGAATTAGTACAAAGCTATTTGGAATTATGCAAATAAATTTGCTAAATGTCTATGATCTTTGACAAAGAGAAATCCCTGTTAAATATAGAAAGTAATTTTGCATATTCCAAAAATTGTTTTGGAATATTTTTCTAATAGAAAATAAAAAAATAGAAATAGATAAAAAGTTGCAATAGCTAAATAAAATAGAATATTTTCTGCTATAATAATAATCATAATAGCTCACACTTAAATAAAACTTTAGGATTAGCAAAATATTTTACATTGGTTATTTTATTTGATTTTCAAAACAATCCTTTGAATTGTATTATAATTCTTATTTTGTAGATGAATCTAAAAGAAATTAAATGATTGGATAGGATTGCACAGTTGGTAAGTACCTGAATGAAGATTTGAACAGCAAGACAAATAGATTCCAAGTCCAGAGTTTTATCCACTGTTCTATCTATAAAATATGATGGGCATGAAAAATGCAGAAAAAGACAGAAAATTTACATTATCTGATTCAAAGACCCAGGAAAACAGTATAAATGATTACCAAATCAATATAAGTAGAAAGAACAACCACAAACCAAAATGAAGGTCGTGAAATTAGCAAAGACAAAATTACTCTGAAATAAAATATGAGAAGATATGACTTCCTCTTCCTTTGCAGAGATAAGGGGTTAACAAATGTGGAAAGTTGCTTATAGTGTTAAGCTGGGTTTTTGTTTTTGTTGTTGTTTGTTTATTTTGTTTTGTCAATTGATTTATTGGTTTATAGAATACCTTTTTCCTCTTAATCATTTTTAAACCTTCATTTATTATAATATGACTTTCTGAGAGGAAAAGGAATATAAGTGGATCTAAATGATATTAAATTGCAATGTTCAACAATCTATTTTAAAATAAAACAAATCTTAGGACAGTTTTGGGTTGTTTTATTTTTTAAAGATATTTGGCCCATTTAAATCATTCTCTTTCCAAATTGTAAAAAGAGAAGTAAAAAGATTATTAACTATGTTAAATTTATAGTTTCTGTAGCTATAAATTTAGTTTTAACCTGAATTTAGATTATCATTTTATTTATAATTTTCTTTGTAGACACTTTATACTTCGTTGAGATGGAGCCAAAATTACATCAAGACACTAAGCTTAGAAAGCACTAAATTTATAGGGGCTTAACATAATTTTTGTTCATCGAAGAAATTAGAAAAATAAAATTTAAACACTTACATAGAATTAATTTTTTTAAATATTAAAATTTTGTGATATGTCTATTCATTGAAGTTACAAAAAAACAAAATAAAAAACAAAGAAAAAATATCTGCTTTTAACGAGATTTTTATTAATATGTTAATAATGAGTGGGAGATCAAAATATATAAGGGAGTGGTGTCCAAAGAGGCTATTTTCATCTGGAAACTTGAAGCTTGCTAAAAAGTGATAGATTGATTGACAAAATCTTTTGAGGAGCAATGATGGAATTAATTTGATTATGATTGAAAAAATAAATATTGAACAAATGGTGAACTAAATGAGCTCCTTCTCTGTACCTCCTCTCTATCCTCTCTCCCCACTTATTTAGAGATCTCATTCTAGTATCTAGTATCACTTCCTCCCTTTAAAAGGGATAATGTCTATCTTCTAACCACACCTACAGAATTCAGTATATCATAACCTCGTAGATTTAGAACTGGAGAGTATCCTGAAGATTATTTAGTTCAATTGCCTCATTTTGCAGGTTTAAAAAAAAAAAAGCCCTGAAAATATACATAGGTACATTTGTATACATATGAATATGAAATTTCAATTTATGTAAATTAATATTTTATCCAAATAATACTATTAAATATTTTATTAACATAAATATATAGCTGAATTCATCCAACTTGTCTTTATTCAGTCAGTGGATAACTTTTTTCTTTACATGAAGAAACCATTAATGGACTAAAAAGGAAATCCATTTAAAATGATTATCTTCCTGAAGCAGGCAGTTGAAAATCAGAATCTACTAGTCATAACTGAAAATTATGTTTTTAAAAAGCACATTTAATTTCTAATTGTCTGTGTTAAATTAAAACAAAAGAAAGAATTTATTTGTTATGGTTATGATTGCTTGCTTAGATCTGGGCCCAAAGGTGAACAAGGTAAGTTCTAAGCCTCCCAAAGGATGATGCATTTGTCACTGCTACATAGAACTGCTCTATTTTAGGTTATCTT
The DNA here is from genome assembly GCF_016432865.1 of Antechinus flavipes. NCBI lineage: Eukaryota > Metazoa > Chordata > Mammalia > Dasyuromorphia > Dasyuridae > Antechinus > Antechinus flavipes. The sequence goes on along the minus strand of NC_067399.1, from coordinate 305,167,008 downwards.
GTTTGTTTTTCCTTTATCTAAACATAACATTTTTTGACTGCAGAGAAGCAATATGAGACTCAGAAGGACTAAGGGAGACACCATTTTTCTTCTCATTCTACTACCCCCTATCCTTAAACCCTCTACCATTAGAGGCCTCTTTGGTATTATTATGGGAACAATGGTGCTGTTCATACTGAGAGTTCACTGTAATAGCTCTGCTTTCTCCTTTATGGCTTGGATGTGAACTTGACTGATTACCCAGGGAGCCTATACTGTACCTTGTCAGAATGCTTATTAAGGAGGCTGGAACTTGGTTTTAAAAGACCCGAGAAGAATACTTCTGAGTTTCACCAGTTCCATAATGCAGTTCCTCTGGGCTCCCATTAAATGAGGGCCCCAGGTGAACCAAGTACCAGGTTGCATTTGAGTTAGAGGGGGGAAAAAGTGTACATTGTGATGAAGTGCTTTTAACATTTCACAGTTTAGCATAATTGGATTCTAACAGGAGCTTTCTGTCAAGAAATCTTTTCAGTCAAGAGTCCTATCAAAGAACTCGGTTTCATTTACATCTCTATTTAAAAGGCATATTTTATTCCAAATGCTATCCCTGGGGATAATTATATGATACATTGGCAATCTATGAACCCAACAAGGGGACTATGGTAAAAACACTCACACTTTTTTTTTCAGAATATCTACTTATTCCTCTGAAAATTATTTTTCCAATTATGTGACTATTTGAGAGTTGGGGGAGGCAAAAAAAAAAAAAAAGAATAGGATGAAGTTAGACTGGTACATTTTATTCATTAAAATATATTTTATAACCAACATAAGTTACCTATTTATTCATAGTAAATGATGCCAGAAGATCTGGATCTTGTAGGTCAATATACGGACCAAGTGCCCAGAAATTTGGGATGTTCTTCCTTACTTTGGCACTTAAGCACTGTGTGGCCTTGTGCAAGATGTAATAATTTCCCTGCGTCTCCTCATGTTTCATCAACTGTAAAATGGGATCATAATATTGAATGGGGGTAGGCAAGTTGTGCATGAGCCACTAAATATGGCTCCTATAAAAGTAGAGACTTACATCCATAAAATTTCCTACATGCCTGACTAAATAAAAAATCTATTTACTATTCTCTTTCTTCCAGGTAAATAAAGTAGTGAAGTAAACAGTCATTGGAATAATGCCTGCAATAAGCCTCTTTCTATTCATTTACAAAGTTATGTCACTTCTAGATTTATCTGGGTGAAAAAAATGCTTTTTTTTTTTTTTTTTTTTACAAATTTTAGTCCATTGAAAATGTCTCATCTTATAGCAAGGGAAACTAAGACTTCAAAGGAGTTCCAATAAATTTTTGTTAAGCTATTTTGCCCAGTAGATCTACATGTTACAAATGCAGTACAGAGACTGATCTTAATAAATCTTTGTTAGTGACTTAATAAAAAAAATACAGGACTCACACCTTTCAGTGAAAGTTACAGTCAGAATTACTAAATAGTATATCTATCATTAAATCAGGTTCCACAACTCAGAATTTTTTCTCTCTGTTTTTACTAAATTTTGTTTTTCTATATATTAAATGGAATAAAACAAAAAAATAGAATGTTCTCATTTCTCTATCATTCAATCTAGTTATCATTTTAGAATATATATCCAGTTACCTAATGATCTATTTTAAAAAATAGAACTTTTAAATTTAGGGACTAACAAAAATAGTTATCAAATAAAATATGCAATATTTCACTAGGCAATGTAGACAACATAAAAGTAGATGGCATCTATACATAGCCTCAAGTACTTTAAAATTTAAATGGAAAGAAGACATATAAACACATGAATAAAAAAGCATGTATGTATATACATATACGCATAGATATATGTGCACAAATATACTCCTATATATATATATATAACTTCAATGAAGCAAAAAGCAATTAAAACATCATATTTTAACCATACTGACCTGACATAAAAAAGTAACCTTTAAAAAACTGAAAACTTGGAACACAAATCCATCTTGTCAAACAAAAAGGGAGGTCAAGGGAGGAAAATAGCTACACCAGTTGCCTGGATTATCAGTCAAGGACAAGTTCATGATCAATTGAACATTCCCGATGATCTAGTCACAGCTGTGCCATCTGCCCCCATGGATGAATGAACCAGCCATCCAGCTGTTACTTTTTCTCCACAGTTCCTTTTCCACATCATGTGTCACCATCAACAATTATTCTGTTCTCTTTTTTTCATCTTTGCCAATCTGAGTATGAATTATTTTCATTTCCTATTCTCTTGTTACTTTTTCCACAAAAATTTTGATAGTTTCTTTTTCTTCTTTTGAGAACTTTCTGTTCATATCATTAGATACTAAGAAAGGAGATATAGAGACATAGAGAAATACAGACAGAGACAGAGAGACAGAGACAACCAGAAATAAGAAATAAAAAACAGAGACATAGAGAGGAAGAAAGAAACTTAAATGCTTACTACAGGGAGATAGATATATACTTAAATGTAAAACAAGATAGTTCTTCTAGTCAAGAACTTTATTAATGGGGATGGGCAACACATAAAGGGGAGATATATGAGGGAGGGGAGGAAAACTGCCTATACAGGAGCAAGGTAGCAGTGAGAAAAAAATAATGTCTAGAGAGAGCTCAAGAGGTACATGAAGCATGTCTTCTTCCTAAAATGTTGGTGCCTAGGAGAAAAATAAAAAATAAAGGAGTGAGGGAGGGAACAAAGAAATAGTTCTCAGGAAATCAACATGGCAGCAAGGAGACAGAATTCCAGAATCAAGAGATTGATGTAAAATCCAGCTAAGGTCTTTCTCAAAAATACCACTTTTACATTAATAATTCCTTCTTTTGCCACAGTTTTAGCAGATTTCAACTTAAAATATCCATACTGTTCCTGAGTACTATTTCCAAGATGGAAAAAGAAACAACTTTGTCTCCTTTAAACTACATTTCCAAGACACTTATGCAAGCAGGATCCATCTCAAAATTCAGCTACATTTCCTAAGCACCAATTCATATTATTTTGCCATGTATTCAATTGCTATTTCTAACTACCCTTCTTTATTTAGCAATAAAACCTAGAACTCAGAATTCAGAATTTATAATAACGGTTAAGATGTTTGTGTGATAAAATTATCATATGGCTGATTTCTACCAGGATTAGAAAGATATTCTATTTTTATTCACCTGTGGCCACTCTATTAAGCAACAAAATAAGATTTGTAATACTGATATTTTTTTATTTGTTTGATATTGTGTAGAATGATAATTCCTTCAATGCATTCATCATCCTCTTGAAAGGGATTAAAGTTTTATCCACACCAATAGTAAATTTTTTTGACTTGGAGGTTGTGATTTTTTGTTGTTGTTGTTGAATAAGCTGATGCAATTCTCCAAAATGGATAATAGAAATAATAAAAATATGCACCATGCAATCCTCAAACTGCCAATTTTTAGCAAAAGAATTATATTTCCCCATATAATACAGCATAAATCATGTTTTAATTTTCAAGGCAATCTAGGATCATAGAATTTAGTACTAGGAAGCATCTTAGAGGTCATCTAATATAACCCGTTAATTTTATCATTGATGAAACTGAAGTCCACAGAGGCTAAGAAATTTTCTATAGTCGCCTAGGCAGTAAATAGCAGAGCTGGTATTAGATTATAATTTCTGTGACTTTAAACCTCAAGATTTTGTCACGATACAATAAAAGCCTATTTAATGCTTTGTGGCAATTATTTTTCTTTTTATTCTTGGAACCCTCTGGGCTTCTGATGAAGCCTATGAACCATTTTTCAGAATAATGTTTATAAAATACATAAAATAAAATGTATAGTATTAGAAAATGAAACCAACTGAAATAGAGCTATCGATATTTTTTCCTAATTTCATGGACCTCAGATAAAAATCCTAGCTTTAGAGTTTTATGATTTCAATTTTGTGATTGAGTCCTCTACTGATACAAATTATTACCAAACTAATTCACCACTTGGCAATGAGTATCTTTGAATTTTGCTTGACTGGTCCTTCTATAATAGATATGCATGCTATTTCTCAGGCTCATACTCAGGCTTTTCAGACTGAGAAAGCATTGTAATGCTTTTGTCAAAACAGCAGTATTTTGGTAAATCAAGGCAGTTTCCACACCATTATGAAGAACCAGTGCTGTTCTTTATATAAATGGAAATTCATAAGCCTGAACAAAGGACAAAGATACAAAGCATTTGTGTGTGAATTGGATTTAAATGAGGCAGAGTTGAATGAAATCATCAACCTTTTCCTTTTCTAGAATTAGTGAAGTTTAGACATGAGACAAAAGTCAAGATGACCAGTGGCAGATTGAGATGGAATGGATGACCTTAGTATTTTTGACATTTAATCAAGTTCTAAGCATCCACAGAACTTACATTAACTGCCCTCATGGAACATCATTGAAACAAATATTTCATATCATTTCATTTTACTGGGATAAATCTTTATACATTCTTATGGATTTGAAGCCTGTTAATTACCATCCACCTGCTTTAGTTTATCTGCTAAGGTGGATTTTTGGGAATATGACTGTTGAACATGCTACAGCTTCTTGGACCCACAGATGAGAGTTGGGTAAAGGTGGACAACAAAAGTGGAAAAGGGCTCAATAAGGCCTCAAACAAGAGTTGTTAGTTTTCTCTGAATTCTTCATAAGCTTCATATATGCATGTGTATACATAAATATGTATGCTCATATACATATGAATGTGTTTATTTTTCCAGGGTTCTTAGATTCTGGCAATATGATAGATCACAGAGACATATAATACAACATCTTATCATTGGACATTTAAAATAATGCACCAGGAAAAAAAAAAAGCAAAAAAAAATTATACCTAAAAATAAGGAGTTTTAGATAAGAATTGTATCTTATCTACCAAAAATTCCAAACAAGCTATTTAAAAAACAGTGTCTTTGGGCCTAGGATACATAAGGAGTTAGTATATGAAAATACAGGAGGTAAAAAGTCAATTGGACTTATAAGAGATAAGAGAAAGATGACTCATTTGATTTCTTCCAGTTATATTCCATGAAGGCAGTGGAACATACAAGGTTGATTAGGAGTCAAAGGACTTGTGTGAAAAATTTGGCTCATCTACTTATTTGACCTTTGGAAAGACATTTTGCCTCATTTTACTCACCTGTAAAATTTTTTAAAAGTTTGATTGCATGACTTTCATGGAAAGTTCTGGCTCTAAAATTATGATCCTATTAAATATTTGGGGGAATCATGAAACGATTTAAGATTTAGGGGAGGAGATGATCCTTGGTCTAAATATTTAAATATGGGTAAAATTTCAATGGAGAGGGAGAAAAATAGTGTTTTACTAGCATAGAGAATAAAAGGAGACTTAGAAGTAGAGAGTATGTGATGTGTTCAGAGGAAGGCAAAAAATACAACTTTTCTGAAGAACAGAATATGGGAAATGGAATAATGCTATATAATTCCTATCAATGTCAAGGAACAAAGAAATAATTGCCCATCAGATTTATAAATTAAAAAAAAAGTTCATGACAAAACAAAAGATAGAGAGGATCAAAGAAGAAGGAAAAGAATCACAAGTAATTGGAACAATACAAGCTAAAATAATTTTGAGGTGTTCGTACGCATTTGATTCTCAAAAAGAAAGAAAGATAAAGATAAATACTGGAGGGAATATGAGAAAACAGGCTTAATAATAGAGCTGTGAATGAGTTTCACCATTTTGAAAATCAATTTGGAATTATAAAAAAAAAAGATATTTATGGCTTTTAACCCAAATACATCACTTCTAGACATTTACCTTAAAAAGAACCAAAGTAAAGGAGAAAGGTATATGTACAAATATATTTTCATAGCTCTTGGTCAGTAAAAACTGGAAATGAAGAGTATGTCAATCAATTAGAGAATGACAAATAATTGCAATAAATGAATTTAAATTGACTACTATTAGTAAGAATAAAGAAGTAGCTGATTTCAAAGAGACATGCAAATGCTTAGATGAATTGGTGCAGATTAAAGTAAATTGGGAGAACAATTTATACTACAACATCAATTTTATAAAAATGAATAATTTTGAAGACTTTTCTAAACTTAAGAAGAATAAAATAAGCAGCACCAGGAAAACATTTTATACAATGATAACACTATGAAACAAACAACTTTGAAAGTCATTAAAATTCTGGTCAAAGCAATAACCACCCGTGATTCCAAATGACTAGTGATGAAACATGCTATATTTCCCCAGACAGAAAGGTGATGATGGATTCAGGATGGAGAATCAGACAGACACAAAAATGCTTTGCTTGACTACTAGTTTTTACAAAGAATTTTATTTTTGTCTCTTTTTCCTCAGTGGAGAAGGGAATACAAGGGAAAAGAAAAATCTTTATCTAAAAATAAAATTTAATTAAAGGAAAAGCACAAATAATAAAATATGCCACGATAGCCATAGAAACCTAAATCTCCCCAAGCAAGATATTCAATATTTATGGTGAAGAGTAGGCACATGTTTACATGAACTGGCAGAGACAGGCATGAAGGAGGAAAATGAATGTGTTTAGCATAATTAACCACTCTGAACTGCAAGCTCTATTATTGATCCATTCAGGAACATCTACAACAAATAAAACTGCCTCTCTTCTCTCTGCTCTACTGTTTATTTCCATTATTCTTCAACAGAGAGATCAACTGCTTTATACTTGAACATAGCATTTAAATGTTCTCTCAATTACCTATCATCGTTAAAAGGGTGTTCAGAACATGTTAACACCTAATGTGAATACAGCAGTTCTTTTTAATCTAAGGAAATAGAAAGCTCATTAATTTGCTGCTTTATATATGCCAGATTCAGCCAATTATTCACTCATTCAGATGTTCTGCTGTCCAATCAGAGCTAAGTTCAAAGCAACACAGCACAGATTGACATCAAAATGCAAAAATATCTGAAACACCCCTCTGTTTTTCCTTCTTAGTCTAGAAAGTAGTAGTGAAGGACAAATCTAAAGAAGCTTCTTCTCTCTCTAGCACTGGAGTTTTTGGTCAATAGAGTCAATTCTCTGTCCCACAAATCAGAAAATATTCAGAAGTCTTAGTTAATTGCTTATATCTGACAAAGCTTTGATAGAAAATCTGTTTAGTCCCTTTTTGCTCTTCTTTCTTCATTAATCCTGTTTTTCTTCCATACATCAAATTTTAAGGGCTTGAAAATGAGAATTCCCTAACTTTCATAGATATATATTTTTTTACTTAAACCTCATAATTCTTCAAATTATCCCTATTAAATTGATATGCTTTTAAAATTATCTATTGCTGCTATTCAGGTTTTTTTTTTTCCCCAATTATGTCTGATTCATTGTGACACCGTTTAGAATTTTCTTGGAAAAGATATTAGTGTGATTTGCCAAGTGAGCAAACTGAGGCAAAAAGGCTTAAGTGGCTTATCCAGGGTCATACAGCTAGCAGCTATTTGAAGTCACATTTGAACTCAGAAATATGGCCTGGAACTCTATTTTCTGTACCAGCTAGCTGGCTTTAAATGTAATGTAAGGCAGGTCAGCTTAAGAAATTAAATGGAAATTTTTGGAGAGTGTTACAGAAGCTTTAGATGACACACAAAGGTGGTCAACAGATGACAGAAAAAAATTTAAAATTCAGATGTAATTATAATATATAATTAAAATATAAAATAAGTATATATTTATATCACATATAAATATATGTAAAACAAAATATAACATTGTATATCAACATATCTTTTAATATCATGAATATACCCACATTTTACAATAAGCTTTTGTAAATATCCCATAAAAGAAAAAGTTTAAAAAAAGGCTTCTTCTCTGGCACAAAGAGAGGGACAAAAATTTTATGTGGATTTTCCAAATTACATGGGCAGTGCACCCTAAGCCCCCATTATATGAAAGGTATAACTACATTTTAAAAGTTTTTTTTCCTTTTTAGTCATAAAAATCATAAATGTAAATTAGCTAACATCATAATGTTGTGCAACTTGTCTTCAAAACAGTGATTTTTTTAATGAACTTGAAAATATATCTTTATATTCGCATTGATAAATTTTAACTGTTCACACACAAGTAAAGGAATGCTCCCATATCATTCATAAAGAAGTGTATTCCTTGATATTGAAACTACAATTTGTCTTCTTTTCCAAGTTTCCAAAATCCCATCTGAAAGATATTTCTTCATGTAAATGTATTAGAAAAGTATGTTAAAATCATTTTTTATTTATGCTAGATATAAAAATATTTATCAATAATATTGGGAATATTTCACATTCTTTGACAATAAAAATCCTCTTTATAAAAAATGATTTTTTTGTTGTTTTTTCTCTGTCCTTTTCATGACTTAACTACTTTGTTTAGTCATAGCTGATGGAATGATGGCTAGACCTCTTCTCCTAGAATCAGAAAAACCTGAATTTAAATCTTAAATTCTTATTGGTTGTAAACCTTGGTTTGCTTCAGTTTGCTCATTTACAAAATGAGATAAATAGCACCTACTTCTCTGGGTTGTAAAGATTAAATAAGATATTATCTGTACAAACTTCAGCACAGTGCCTAGTGCATAGTTGGATAATTAATAAATTGCTTCATTTCTTCTTAATATGTATTTCTTATTTGAACTTGGAAAATTCATTTAACTTCTCAATGGGCTAAAATTTTTTCTAAGGCTATGATTGAGAAGTGGCCAATTTATATTAGTAGGAGGAATTTATTCATCTTGGAATTCCTTACATTAATGAAATTGCAGCTGCAATCAATCTCTAGGTCTATCCCTAAATTTTATGAAAATAATTCATGCATTTTGATTCTATCTGTTACAGAAAGAGGAAGTGTCAATATCCACAATTTCTTTCATCATAAACTTGTTGCAAGATTGTGAAACTTTCACCTTTTGATTTCTATCCAAGAGAAGACAGACAAAAAGGGCTCTGAATTAATATCTTATATGAAAAATGAAAATCTTGATTTCTCATTAGTAAAAAAAAAAGAACTGAAATTCAACCTTTACTGTTTAAGCATTTATAAAGTAATTCTTTGGGGAATAATCAATAATTATTATATGGCAATAAAAATCTCTTCATCCATGTTCTCTGCATAATACAAGTTATAATAATTTAATTTTGATAATTCAGCTAGAATGTTCATCAACCAAGATTCAAGTAGTGCTTACCTGTCTTCACTATTATTCTGTACAGCATCTGACAATACTGTTTACTCATCATTGGAACATCTGGTTACCCTTTAATCAATTCAGCCTCAGCTTCATTTATATAAAGTCTCAATTTTGTCCATGCTGTTTGTAATTCATGAATTTAATTTGCCAGAAATGATTAATTGATTAATCAATTATTTGGTTACTGTATAGTGGCTTGTTTTTTAACATACCCATGGAATAATCAGGGCACAGCAGCCATAATTCATCACTTCAAATTCTGAATGAATTCATTAAAAACTTAGAGACAAAAATAAATTGCATCTTTTGGAACATTTCCATGCTATTTCATGATGGTTTCCATCATTGATATTTTATTTAAATGTAGTTATCCTTTTAGAATAGAGATTATTCTTTGGAGGAAATTATAAATTTATTTTACTGAAGTTTTCTAGTTATAAATTGGGAAGAACCAAATATTATTTGATGGAGATAAAGTCAAGTTAGAACTCAGAATTTAAGAAGATTATGGGAAATTAAATTCTGTAATTGTAATTTTTTTAGACATATGAAAAAGAACTAAATCTGTGTCTCTCTGGGTAGAATTGTATGGATCAAGAGTTATGTGATAAACAAGAAAAATTAGGAAAAAATGTTCCCATCTGATGAGAAATACTCTCATACAAGTATTACTTCCATATTAATCCATTTCTTTATCAATATTAAAAATATGTGTTACAACTTGACAATCTTTTTTTAAACTATTTGATTCTCAGTTCTATTTCTCCATCTACTCAAGTTATTGCCAGGAAACATAGTTGATCAGACATCATGAGATCATGATACTCAATTGCTTGGATGCATTTGGAGAAAAAAAAAAGGAGAGAGAGAGAGAAAAGAAAGTTTTCCCCAATGTAACATCATATGTAATGCTGGAAAGGGAAAGTAGGTACTCTGGGAACTCTTACTGTATTACTGCTAAATTATTTGTATACTTGACTCAAGCCAATAGAAAAAGCATAGGTAGGGACTTCTTAATTACATCTCTGTCTTACCTGAGGATAGTGAAAAATGAAAATGAATGCACTCCAGAAAATTATATCATTTGTCAATAGCAATATTATAGTGCATTTATATAATGCTTAATATTCTTCAAGTAAGCTTTGACTAGGATGGGAAAAATGGTGTTTTGTCCCAGGGTACCATTTTTAGAAAGCTGAAAATCAAAGCTACTAATACCATTTTCAACCTGTAAGCAGTTATGGAAATAACAGAGCTTAGCACACAGCTGTTAGTAATAGCCAATTAAAATGAGAAGTTTCAAGATAACTAGTTAGAGTGATGTCCTCTCCTTCCTCACCAAAACTTAAGATTTGACATGGATCCTCTCCTCCAGCTACATGTTTCTTGCATATTATAGTTTATATCTCAATATAAAAAGTTCAGAATAACAACTAGTATATTCAGTGTTAGAATAAGAATCCAAAGGAATCTCAGCAAGCTAGAACACTGGATTGAATCTAACAAAATGAAATTCAACATGGAAAAAATCTAAAATTTGTTCTTTGGGAAAAGGAATTGAAATTCCACAAATATAATGTAATAGGAGTATGAATAACCAGAATTTCTTCTGTAAAGGATGTAGAAGTTTTGGTGGATTGCAAGATCCAAATTGTCAACAATGTCATTATATGTACAAAAACAAACAAACAAACAAAATAAAACAAAACAAAAAGCAAAAACCCTAATTACAACTTGAGTTTCATTAGGAAGGATATAGCTTCCAGAAAGGGAGCTGATCATCCCACTATACATGTTAGATTTTTACTAGACTTCATCTACAGTATCATGTTCAATTCTGAGAAACATAATCTGAGCTAGAGAGTTAAAGGGAGAAATAACAGCATGGAGAAGGACCTTGAGTTCATAATTCAAGACCTAGTTATAAGTGGGTAAGCTTAGCCTGTAAAAAAGAAAACCTATGCAAAGGACACAATTAAAAAGGGGTCAGTCTAAGCTTGATTCTAGGAGGAAAACAAAAATAAATAATTAGACCAACCCAAAAGGGTAAGAATTTATGTTAAGAGATGGACAAGTCATCCTATTTAGAGATGTTCAAGCTGATCGCCGTGCTTGCCCATATCCCAAACATTCCTTAATATGGCTATGTTCTCTGAAGTAATTAATGTGTATCACTTGTCTTGATTCCCCATAGTTCTATTATTTTTTAAAAGGACATTTGTGTATTGTGTTTGCAATTAATTGTTTACCATTTATTCAATAAAAGGTTTTACCTAACTACATGTTTTATGATAAACCTATTAGATGTATTATATGTTTGTATGTCTCTGTGTGTGTATATACACATATATACATTTACACACAGACACACACCCACACAAATATATATAAATCATCCACATCTCACATATGAGAAGACTGGAATAAAAACTGGAGGTCACAGAAGCTCTTGGCAGGGAAGATATTCTAATCCAGTATTCTTTCCACTAAATATTGATTTCCCTAAATTAAAGTTTAGGGTTACAGGCTGTCGATCAGGCAGCAGCCACTTTTAAACAACTGCCAAACACTATACAGAATAGAGTCAAACTAGTTTCTTGGGAGCTGAAAAGGTTCCAAATCATCCCTATTGAACCTGATCCAGACTGAAGGCAATTTTCTCTTAGAGTAGGTTATCAGAGAGAAATAAAGTATCTCAGAATAATCCCATTGCTTATTGACACAGAGCTACAAAGGAATTACTATAATGCCAACATATCATAGGACAAAAATTTATTCTTGTCCTGTCATTTTATTTGAAAAAAAAATAACTATTTTTCTCTTACTCGTTTTGGCTTCTGGGAGAAAGAAAAAAAACTATCTATTTTCTAAGGATTTTTTCCCTCTTTTGGAATGATAGGGGTAGGGAAGAGAACCAAGATTTGGAAGGTATCCAGAACAATTACTATTCAACTTCTTCAGGATACTGGGAACTTTTCCCAACTTTTAGCAAGGTAAAGGTTTTTTTTTTTTTAATTGCCAAATTGGGCTTTTGTCCATTCCCTTAAGCAAAAATGGTTTCAAAATAAGGGAGAGAGTTCACAGCTCTTCTTTGTAGAATCAAGTTGGCATGCTGAACTAAGTTAGCTTGTGCAATTTAATTTGTGCAATTTACAGACCAGATCCATTTTTCATTAGTCATTAAAATGTCATTAAAAAAACTTTTTAATGGATTACTATGGCCAAAGAATTCATCCCCTAGGGCCCACTCTTTTAGTAAAGAGTCTCTCCATACTCATCCAGGAGTAGTAGTTGTAAAACAAGCATTCGATCACCATAACCATCACTCCAAATTTTTCCCTACTTGGTGGAACCTTCCATAGCTTTCACTTTTTTAACATAGCCTCTGAAAACCCTTTTACTTCTATGACACAATAACTAATCTTGATGGGACTTATTAATTGTACACGGCAATTTTTTTATTCAACAAGTGAACTGCAAGATCAGATGAAAACATACTGGATTTGGAGTAAGGAGACCTCCATTCATATCTCTGCCACTGTCAAGTGATCAGAGACTTGAAATTGGTGCGAATAAGTTGGAGTCATCTCTTGATTTAATGAATCAAAGACATTTTAACTAGGTCATTTTGGTAGAATTCAAGCTATTGAATGAAGTGAAACCATGCCACAAGCAAATATGCTGGAATTAGATAAAGAAACATGTTCATGCTCAGTGGGTTTTGTAAAAAGTAGGAGAGAACATAGGGAACATAAAAGATGGCCATAATAAGTAAGAGAGGAGACAATAGTTTAACAAAGCCTCTGAGAGGGAATTATTTGGTAGGGAAGAGATAAATATTGGTGTTTTTTTCCCTAGTCCCAGCCAGAAAGGAATTCTTTGAATTTCATAAGTCTAGAACTTTTTTCCTTGCAATTCTAGCAATAAGGCTGGGACTGGTGGCAGTTTCCCAAGGCAAACTAGGCACATTAAGGAAAGAATTTTGCATACTTTTGTGAAAGAGAATGCTGTAAATATTGTATTAATTGTTCTTATTCTATACCTTAGCAAAAATAACTAATTAAATATGATTAGCTAATTAATATCAATTACTAATCATTGGAGGAATTATATTAACAGGGTCCTTGTGACCATTAGAAAATCATTTCTGAGCTCTCAGGACTAACTTTAGAACCCTGATGATAACAGATTTATCCTTTGGAGTAAGGAGTGAAAGAGTAGCTTTATGGCATATGTGAAACATATAGAAAATCACAGATCCCAGACCATTATCATTTTTGACAACTCATCTCTTTGGCTTTGCACAAAGATAACCATTTCTATTGCCAAGTTCTATTGCTAAACTGGGGGGAAGGAAAATTTTTCTAACTTTTTCTATTCTCCATGAGTACCACTCCAAGAATCATAAAATGTATCTAAAAGTTAGATAGGGACATTTTCATTCCATATATGCTTTGACAAATTTGACATCACATTATTCAACATCATCATCATTACTATTTTAGTTTATTTTAATGAAAAAATTGTTTTGCACAATTGCCTTTGAAAATATAACCAACTAATCAATTCTGCCAAAATAGTCCAAACAGCTGTGCATATAGTAAACCCTCTTCACGAGTCTTCAAGTGTAATCCTCCCTACAGGCTGTTTTAGAAACACAGGTTTTGAGATTTACTGATCTAGCACATGATTTTTAAACCCCTTGTAATAAAATAGGTAACCTCATTTCCTAATTGAAGCTTGAAAAGAGTCCGGGGAGCCAACATTCTGAAACTCTACTCAAGTAAAGCTCTAGGTAATTGGTCCTGGATATTGACACAAGCTTTCAATCAAATCCTGATTTTGGCATTGAGGTGGATTACTTGATGAAAAGAAAAGTGCTGCAGGTGGTGGAGTGGTACACAGAGCGCCTGTAGTGCTCTGACTCATGCAGTGTGAAGCAGAAACAGGAGTTGTGTTAATTACATTCATTTTAGATATTAATGTGCTGGGCAAGAAAGGAACGAAGGAAAAAAAATAGCAACAGGAAGCTGACATTTATTTCTTTTCCTCAAGGTGGAAACACACTTACATGAATGTATCAGAGAAAGAAAGGAGCTGCATGGTGTCAGGAATGATACTGAATTTGCTCCTATAACGTTGGGGAAAAGCCTGCAAGCACATTTGTTGTGAGAAACACGAATTAAAGGAAACCTTGCTCTCTTCTCATGAACCTCTAATGTAAGGGAAGGGATTAACACTATATAAATATAATCAATGCTATTTGTTGTTTTTTTAAAATATAAATAAGGAAAGAATATCTATTCCACACGATGCTCTCCAGGAATTCACGTTCTATTAAAAGAAGACAGATGACATGAAACAATCTAGTTTTACTTTTCTCCTCTGCATTGATGCTATTGTCATTTTCATTTAATTTTGTTTTCTTAGAACAGTCAGTTAATAAGCATCTGTTAAACTCATGCTATGTGCCAGGCAATGTGCTAAACACTGAGAATGAAAATACAAACAAAAAGCAAGGTATATTCTAATGGGAATAAAACACATAAAAAAATGGAAATAAATGGTTGTGAGGGATTCCAGTATGGTTAAGAGGAGAATAGAGTGATGAAGTTTGAAGGAAGGTAGCCTGGTGAGAAATCAAGAGGTGACTGGCCTGAATTCTTTCCTTAAAAGGGGGAAAATAAATTGATCATCTTTTGTTTGTTTGGATTGGTTTGTTTTGCTTTTTGACAGATACAATCACCTGAAAATCAACTAGCCATTTATTCTGTCTACTCCCATCTATTTCAAGGGTTTGCTTCAAATTATTCAAGCTCAAAGGATATTCTGTGCATATTCCTCTCAATCTCCCCCTCACCACGCCTTGTGCAGGGGTAGAGTCAAAAGATCACCTTGACAGAACAGATAGATCAATGGGATTCCCCAAAAAGAGTCTCAGTCTCTGAGGAAAATAAAGAAAAAGGCTATCCTGCTTGCGTAAATTTTTCAATTATTGACCTATCATTCACTCAGTCAGCATTTATTAAAATATGCACATTATATGTGAAGCATTATACTAGGGACTAGAGATATAAGTACAAAAAATAAAATAATCCCTAATCATAAGGAGTTTACAAAAGAAAGACAAGTAAAACACACACACACACACACACACACACACACACATATATGTAGATAGATAGATATGGAATGTTAAATAATACAAACATACCCAAAGTAGATAAATACAAAGAAATTTAGGAGGAGATTCACTGAAATGTAAGGAAAGTAGGAAGATTTTTATGCAGCAGATGGTGCTTAAGCTTCATTTTAAAGGAAGAGAGAAATTCTTTGAGGCAGAGATAAAGAAAATTATATTCTAAACATATAGTGACCAATAATAAAGAAATAGGACATGGTATATGATGAATTTGAAACATCTTCATTAATATAGTCATTTAATCCATAAAATCTAATGAGATCATCAAGTAAGAGCATAGAGTGAAAAGATTCCAGTACCTTATCCTTAAGTGTAGAACATACATTATGTTCAAACAAAGTAGATCAAGGAATGTCCAAATATGGAGGAGCAGAATCATGAAAGAACACTTCCATGAAGATCCGCAGAGGAAAAAGTACAAGAAGGAGGAAGCAGAAATCAATCAGAAAAGAGACATCAAGGAGAATGAGACCTGAGAAAAAGCCATCTGATTTAACAATTAGATAATTATTGTCCTTTACACCTTAAGTTTCTCTCTGTCTCAGTACTTCTATTAAATGGAGTAAAATTACTGAGATAATTAGAAGGATAACAGCACTGGACTTGGGGTTAGTAAACTGAGATTCAGCTTCTAATTTCATCAAGAACTTCTTGTATGAATTTGAACAAATATTTTATGATATTTAAAGTTTCTTTTGACTCAATTATTCCAGGATTCACATAATTACAGAAAGTTGAATTGAAAGGAACTTCAATAGCCACATGTTGTAATCTACATCTACATCTCAATGTATGGAAAAAGTAATATCATCTCCATTTTATAATGAAGTGACATGTACTGAAAATGATAAAACAAAAATGACTAGTAAATGTTAGATAGATAATAGCCAAGATAAGTAAAATAATAATATGAAGGGACTTAGTTAACTTTGATGAATTCAGGTAACCTGCAACAGATACACCACATTTGTGGGCAATGGGAAAAAATGGTCCCCATATGATAGCTGAACCACTGATAGTGGATAAAGTAAAGATGCCACAGAAGAGAAGAATAGCATATATAATACTGTTTTTTAAAGTTGTTATTTTCATATATTTTAACATGTATAACATATATTGGATTACTTGGCATCTAGAGGAGGGAGTGGGGGGAAGGAGGAGAAAATTTGGTGCACAAGGTTTTGAAAGGATCAGTGTTGAAAAATTATCCATACATATGTTTTGAAAATAAAAAGCTTTAATAGAAAAAAAATAAAGTTGTTATTTTTTTCCTCCTCCTGTAAATATAGTACTATGTTCTTTCAGTTACTCTAGCATGTTCTTTTTGGAGGTAGCTCTTCTTCCTTTTTCTTTTCTTTTATTTAGCTACTTAATTCTCTCTCCCCTTTTCCTTCTCTCAGTCAATCACAATCTTTCTTCCCCTTGGACAAATTTCCTTCATTTTTTTTTTCATTTCATTTTTTTTAGCTTTTCCAGAAAAGGGCTTCTCTCACTCTTTTCATTATTCATCTTCTTTTGATGTCTTCACTCAACTCTCGGTCTCTGATTCATGATCCTGATAATTATCTAGTCTCTTTCTATTCTCTATATTCCTTATAATTTTTCAAGGAATCCCTCTGGTCTTTTCTTTCTTGGCAGTTTTTTTGTCATTGCTAGAAGTTTTCCCTGAAAATTCCTTTTTTTTTTTTTTTTTTTCCTATTGTGCTTCACTCCCTGACAAAGCCAATTCCTTCAGGTGACAGAAAAGACACTGCCCCACCATTGGATTTCCCATATACACATTGACATCACTGGTTGTGGTGACTATCACTGATTTATACACTTTCCCTTGTTATGTTCTTTTCTCCATTTTTCTCAAAATTTTTCCCTGAATCTCCTCGGTTGCTAGCTGCTTCAAGGATACCTAACTCCCTCCCTTCTTACTTAAGGCAAGTGTATTTTGTTTTGTTTTGTTTTGTTTTCCCAAGGACTAAATCTTCTAGACAATACCCAGCATAAGACTTCAATCTTCTTTCTGAGAATATCTCTTTCCATGGGAGCTTTCATTATTGGAACCCTCTCCCACTAATAAAGCAAAATTTCTCTCTTCTTCACCCCCTTTACAATCTTTCTTCCCATCTTCCTTATCTACTTATTTTCTTTTAACATTATTGAAAGGATTGTTGTGGTGGTGGTATACCACCTTCTTCTAGATTGTCTTTTATTTCTATTTATTTGATTTCCTAATCTTTCATTCCCTCTTACGTTTCTTTAATGAGACTTGGCATTGCTAATTTTAGTTTATTCTACCCCTTAGTTTTGCTGTGCCTGCCATAAATTCTCCTCATATAATTCTCATTTCTCTTTTAAACTACTCAAGAGGAGTGTGTGGGGTTCCATGTTTTCTTTAAAATTCCCTTTCATCAAGTATTGGATTATTTTCCTTTGTTTTGCGATATTTACCTATAAATAACTGAATTCATTTACTGGATCTGTAGGCCATATTTCTTTCTACTGTTATTTTCCCTGTTGAATTATTTGCTTCAAGGTCTTTGTATTTTCTTTTTCCTGAGATCTTTGGTAATTTCAGTCTTTGCCCCACCATCACCAACTTTCCCTTATTGCTCAAATTTCGGATTCTGAACCTCTTCCCTTTAGTTTCCTAAGGAGCTGAATCTCAAAGCATCTCAACCTCTTGTCTTTCTGGGCAATTCACAGTTCATCAGCCTAAGTTTCTGCTTCAAATAACTTTCAGTTAAGACAGAACCAGAAGACCATTATACATATAACAAGAAGATATAAGATGATCAGTTCTGATGGACTTGACAACAATTTCCAACAATGAGATGATTTAGATTAGTGCCAATAATCTTGTGATGAAGAGAGCCATCTACATCCAAAGAGAGGACTGTGGGAACTGAGTGTGGACAACAACATAACATTTTCACTCTTTCTGTTGTTTGCTTGCATTTTGATTTCTTTCTCAGTTTTTTCTCTTCTTGATCCGATTTTTCTTGTGCATCAAGATAACTATAAATATGCATACATATATATTGGACTTAACAAAAAATTTAAAATATTTAACATGTATTGGATTATCTACCTTCTAAGAAAGGCAATAGAAGGAACAAGGGGAAAATTTGGAACACAAGGTTTTGCAAGGGTCAATGTTGAAAAATTACCATGAATATGTTTTGTATATAAAAAGTTTTAATAAAAAATGAGATAGTAAGAATATTTTCTTTCTTTGTAATCTTCTGAGGCTTGCATAACCCATTTGTAAAATTCACAATGTTGTTTTGTTTTGTTTGTTTGGGGAGGGAGGGGCACAAAGGAAGAAAGCCTAAAGATGTAGTACAGAGACAGGACAATTAAGAAGAAAGAATACCAGATTTGGTATGAGAAATTTTGGGTTTTAAATTAGGTCTGTTTCTCATTATTTACATTATCTTAAGTAAGTCATTTCACTTTCTGAGTTTTGTTCCGTCATGTATAAAATGAAATAAAATGATCTGAACTATATGAACTCTAATGTCTCTTCTGCAAATCAAATTTTATAATTTATCAAGAGGAATATAAATACAATTATTATATTGTTATAATCTAATACTGATTGCTATTATAATCCAATTCTGAGATCTAATACAAATATTATTGTAATAACCCATGATAATACTCCAAGGAGACTAAATTAGGATGAAAGCAGAAGAAATCAAAAAAATAAGAGATATGAAAGATATAGTAAAGAAACATTGCATAGGATTAAATGATTGACAATACCAACTGACACATTGACCATATCTCATAGCATATAAAATGTTCTGCCCCTTCTCACAAAAAAGTAATGTTTCTTTAAATTAAGATAGCTTATTTTGTTCATCCATTTCCTTTTTTTTTTTTAATTTTATTTTATTTAATAATAACTTTGTATTGACAGAATCCATGCCAGGATAATTTTTACACAGCATTATCCCTTGCAATCACTTATGTTTCGTTTTTTCCCCTCCCTCCCTCCTCCCCCCCCCAAGATGGCAAGCAGTCCTATATATGTTAAATATGTAGCAGTATATCCTAGATACAATACATATTTGCAGAACCGAACAGTTATCCCGCTGCACAGGGAGAGTTGGATTCAGAAGGTAAAAATAACTCGGGAAGAAAATCAAAAATCAAATAGTTCACATTCATTTCCCAGTATTCCTTCTTTGGGTGTAGCTATTTCTGTCCATCATTTCTCCAATGAAATTCAGTTAAGTCTCTTTGTCAGAGAAATCCACTTCCATCAGAATACATCCTCATACAATATCGTTGTCGAAGTGTATAATGATCTCCTGGTTCTGCTCATCTCACTTAGCATCAGTCCATGTAGGTCTCTCCAAGCCTCTCTGTATTCATCCTGCTGGTCATTCCTTACAGAGCAATAATATTCCATAACATTCATATACCACAATTTACCCAGCCATTCTCCAATTGATGGGCATCCATTCATTTTCCAGTTTCTAGCCACTACAAACAAGGCTGCTACAAACATTTTGGCACATACCGGTCCCTTTCCCTTTTTTAGTATCTCTTTGGGGTATAAGCCCAATAGAAACACTGCTGGATCAAAGGGTATGCACAGTTTGATAACTTTTTGGGCATAATTCCAGATTGCTCTCCAGAATGGCTGGATTCATTCACAACTCCACCAACAATGCATCAGTGTCCCCGTTTTCCCGCATCCCCTCCAACATTCATCATTATTTTTTCCTGTCATCTTAGCCAATCTGACAGGTGTGTAGTGATATCTCAGAGTTGTCTTAATTTGCATTTCTCTGATCAATAGTGATTTGGAACACTCTTTCATGTGAGTGGTAATAGTTTCAATTTCTTCATCTGAAAATTGTCTGTTCATATCCTTTGACCATTTATCAATTGGAGAATGGCTTGATTTTTTATAAATTTGAGTCAGTTCTCTATATATTTTGGAAATGAGGCCTTTATCAGAACCTTTAATTGTAAAGATGTTTTCCCAGTTTGTTGCTTCCCTACTAATCTTGTTTGCATTCGTTCTGTTTGTACAAAGGCTTTTTAATTTGATATAATCAAAATTTTCTATTTTGTGATTGGTAATGGTCTCTAGTTCATCTTTGGTCACAAATTTCTTTCTCCTCCACAAGTCTGAGAGATAAACTATCCTATGTTCCTCTAATTTATTTATAATCTCGTTCTTTATGCCTAGGTCATGGACCCATTTTGATCTTATCTTGGTATGTGGTGTTAAGTGTGGGTCCTTGCCTAATTTCTGCCATACTAATTTCCAGTTATCCCAGCAGTTTTTATCAAATAATGAAATCTTATCCCAAAATTTAGAATCTTTGGGTTTGTCAAACACTAGATTGCTATAGTTGACTATTCTGTCTTGTGAACCTCACCTTTTCCACTGATCAACTAATCTATTTCTAAGCCAATACCAAATGGTTTTGGTGACTGCTGCTTTATAATATAATTTTAGATCAGGTACAGCTAGACCACCTTCATTTGATTTTTTTTTTCATTAATTCCCTTGATATTCTCGACTTTTTATTGTTCCATATGAATTTTGTTGTTATTTTTTCTAAATCATTAAAATATTTTCTTGGAAGTCTGATTGATATAGCACTAAATTGTTCATCCATTTCCTAAATTACTGGGTATTATTTTTGTCACCACAGGAAGTGCTACTATAATTTTTTTTATTGTTGTGATTTACCTTTTACCTCATGATACATATTCATAATTTTAGTTTCAATGATGTAAAGCATCTATTACATATTATATATTTGAGTAAAAAGCAGGAATCTTTCCTTCAGTATTTTTAAAATTGAAGTCTGCACTATGATTTTCAAAACTGGACACCTTTATAGATTTTGGTATAAAATTGTTGTGTGTTTTTATATTACTATTCTATCAAAGCATTGCATAAAAATAAAAACAACTCTCAGGTACCATCACACACCTCTTTGATTAGCTAAGATGACAGGAAAAGTTAATGGCAAATGTTGGAGGGGATATGAGAAAACTGAGACACTAATGCATTTTTGGTGGAGTTGTGAAATGATCCAACCATTCTGGAGAACAATTGGAACTATGCCCAAAGGAGTATAAAACTGTTCCAACAGTGCCCCAACAGGGTCTATATGCCAAGGAAATCATAAAGGAGGGAAAAGGACCCATTTGTGCCAAAATGTTTGTAGCAATACTTTTTGTGGTAACAAAGAATTGGAAAATGAGTAGATTCCCATTAATCGGAGAATTGTTGATCAAATTGTGGAATATGAAGGTAATGTAATATTATTGTTTAATAAAAATCATAAACAAACTGAATTTAAAAAGACCTGGAAAGATTTACACAAAGTAATGCTGAACAAAACAAACAGAACCAGGAATACATTGCACTCAATAATGTGCAATTATCAACTATGAAAAACATGGTTTTTCACAGTGATTTAGCAATCCAAAGCAATCCCAATAGACTTTGGACAGAAAGTGTTATCTGTAGCTAGAAAAATAACTATGGAAATTGAAAGTAAATGAACACATGCTATGTTCATTTCTTCTTTCTGTTTTTTTTTAATTTCTCTTATGTTTTTTTCCCCTTTTGCTCTGCTTTTTCTTTCACAATATGATTCATACAAATATTTTTTTTTAAAATCATTGCATGAATGGCGTTCTATATAATCCACCTTATGATTTGATTAGTTAGAGATTCAGGAGAAACTCCTGGACAATTCAACAAATATTTCTTAAGAATCTTCTACATTGAAATCGAAAGGCAGCATGTCTTTCCTCTTATACATATTAGGTATGTGACAATGATTGGGTCATTTTTGTCTTTAATGAGTCCCAGGCAACTCTTGAAGACTTTAAATTATGGATTACCAAGGCTAATTAGTGTATGTTTCATCATTGGATGTTTGAGTCCATCTCATGAAGTCAGTAGGAGTTAGAAAGAAGGGATAGAGAATATAGAAAGCACACCTATTAACTAAACTGCTGAGATTTAAGGTTCATATTAAATTTATTTGCCAAGACTTTACTTGTTCATGACTTTATACTTTGATTGATTTCACTTAATTAGAACACTTAGTGTTCAAAGGCAAATTTCTGAGAAAGACAGACAGAGACACTGAGTGACAAAGAGAAAAAGGGAAAGAAAAAGAATCAGAGAGAAACAGTGACATAGAGAGAGCAAGAAAAAGAGAGACAAAGAAAGAGACACAAACACAGACACATAAGCACCAACAGAAACTGAGACAGCAACAGAGACAAAAACAGACAAAAAAAATAAAAGAAACAGGAAGACAAAGACAGACATAAAGAAGGAATAAACAAAAGGGGAGAAGTCCATATTTAGACTTACTATGTGCCAGACATTGTGTTAAATGCTTTTTACAAATATCAACACTTTTGAACCTCACACCAACATTATAAGGTGGTTGATGTTATTATTCTTATTTTATACCTGGTGAAAACTGAGGCAAACAGAGGTTCAACTATTTGCCTAAGGTTAACAGCTAATTAAAATCTGTGACCAGATTCTAGTTTAGTTTCTTCCTAACTCCAAATTCAGTGCTTGATCCACTACCACAAATTGCCTTCTTCAGAGACAGAGAAAGAGAAAAAAAAAGAGAAGAATCATGGAGAGGAATAGGAGAAGAAAGAAGAAAGTAGAAAAAGAGAATAAATGTAATGGATGCATTTCTATTTATAACACCTATGACCATCTTAAGAAGTACTGTCAACACTTTATGTCAATAGATATAAAATTATATATATATATATATATATATATATAAAATATAAAATATAAAAATGATATAGCAAATATTTTAAGTATAGTAAGCAGCACTTTAGCATCTATGTTCCAAGTGTTCTATGTTCCACTTGTCATTTATCTTGAAATAGGCATATAACTAAGTCCAAGGAATAAGGTGATCTTACACCCTGTCTTTTGGAATTTTTTTTTAAATCAAGAAATCCCCTAATTCAAAACATGATACTGCTCTCCTTTGCATGGGCAATGTGCATTCTCTGGTGAGTACAACTAATAAAATTCTTGTTTCTCATGTTCAAGGCAACATTCCAAGACTTAGACTCTTCATTACAAAAGCAAACTTAATTAGTGAAACTTATGTGTGTGTGTATGTGTGTGTGTGTGTGTTTAATGTTGGATTAAGGCCAGTGAATCTCTTCAAGAGCCAAATTGAGGAAAGAAACCCTCTTGTGTTGGGGCTTCCTGGCTATAAACAACTTAATGCTTAATTAAACAACCAAAGCTGAGAAAATAGAGTTTAGGGGCCCCAGCAAGGTGTTTGGTTACAGACATCCAGAAAGAAAAGAATCCAAGTTTCTCAGGAAATTATTCATAAAATTCTCAAGGCTCATTTAAAGATGGTGCAGAGACAGGAAGTGGTGTTCAATTTATTGTATGGAAACATAAAAATGTTTGGGGGCAAATAGGTCTCTCATGCATTTATTCTATGTGTGGAAACTAGTATAAGATAGCTTTAGGGCCCAATACAGTAGATAAGGCAGGAAGTAAGTCAGGCTAAAAGAGAACTGTATCTCATATTAACTTCTATGGGATTTTTTGTTTTGTTTTGTTTTGTTTTTTTTCTGCAGGGTCTAGATGATAGCATTGCAATTTATGGAGATGCGCTCTGGTGCTGAAAGCTATAAATTCCAATATACTACCTTGAAAGACATTTGGAACTGGCCTCAGAGTCAGAAATGTAGATGTCATGACCAAAAACCCATGATAGCCAACCACCTAATCTCGTATGGTGAAGTTCCTGACCCCTATAATTCAAATCAGCAACTAATAAACTTTGAGGGCAGAGTGGCAGCTGGAAAGCCCTAATATGCCTGAGTTTCGCACAAGCATTCTTCTCTGAGATTTTGATTGCTGTTAAAATTCAGTTGGCTAAAGGATAAGTAGCCCTCTAAAGTGTCATTAGTCATTTATACTGTTAAACTATAAGTTCAATGAGAGCAAAGACTGCTTCTTACATAAACTTGCATTTAAATAGTAGAATTCATTTTTTCTACCACCAAAATATAATAAAATGAATAAAATGTGAGGTAAATATTATTTATATATATATATATATATATATATATATATATACATATATATATATATATATATATATATTTTTTTTTTTTCTGTCATTTGTAAAATACTGCTTTGGCTCATGCTCAGGTCACTTAAGATAGAAGAATGCACATAGGAGATGACAAGAACCTACTTCTGTGAGAAGATATTCAGAGTCATTTCTCATCTCTTTCCATTGGCTGCATAGCGAGGACTTCCCAAATCTTTAACTCACCTGAAATGGACTTAAGCAGTTTGTCTTTCAGTAGTCTCTGGGCATAGAAGAACTCTGCTCACTGAATGGCCTAATTCAGTAATTGGAGATGGATCTAGTGCCATCTTCTTGTCTTCCTGGAACCTGTGGGCCCCCAAATGACTCAAGTATTTTCCATGTTATTTAATTTTTCCTTCTAAGTTCTAGATACAGGAAGCAGAATCCTGGCCTCAGTAACTAATGCTGTGGGGACCTTAGATCCCTGGATTTAAGAATGAATATTATGACCAGTCCAAAAGGGAATCCCTGAGAATTCCAAAAACTAAGCTCACTAAGGTTTTGGATTTAGAATTTAATGGGATTAATGCTACATAACATAATAATATTAAAAAATCATAACTAAACTTATATAGCCCATATTGTATTTGATACTGAGTTAAGTATATTACAATTGTTCTCTTAAGCTTCTCAGCAACACTGAAAGGTATATACGATAGCTTTACCACTTTACAGCTGAGGAAACTGAGGCAAAAAAGAGCTTCAGTGATTTGGCTAGGGTCATACAGTTTGCGAATATCTGAGTCTAGTTTAAATTCATGACTTCTTAATTGAAGGCCTCACATTCTATCTGTTATAATACATAATTGCTCAAAAACTGAGTTAAACTATGGACCTAATTCCCTTCCTTTCTCCAAAGACTGAAGTGATATTAGGGGAAGATGCTTAAATATAAGTTTACAACAACAAAAAAAGATACTTTCTGAATGGAAACATCATGATTGTGTTACATGAAATATACCTGAAATATTTTTAAAATGTCAGTTTCATAGTATTTCTCTTCATATCATGATTATTTTTAAATAGAGAAAAACAAATAACTGAAAATTAAGTACATGAGTAAATGACATTTCTTACATGGGAATGTCTATTTCTTTTGATAATAACTTTATAGGTATCTTTTTTCATCATTCCTATTGATTTAAAAAGGGAAAACAATGAAGTTAAAAAATTAAAAATGGCTTTTAATTAATGAGGTTTCCTTATTAGGGTACTTAGTATTTCCATTAAAAAATTAAGGCCCTGTGGACATAATTTTTAATTTATATCTGTTTTATCTCTTACAGCTTATTTGACAATTAGCCTGAATTCCATATAACAACATTCCTTTTTAAAAGTATGATCTGTCATATATCAAACAGGAGAGCTAGTATCATATTGTCATCTTTATGTCTTAAGAGAAATAATTTTAAAATAGGTTATCACTTATCTGGTACATTTTCTTCATTTTATTGGATATTTTGTCTTTCAACTTTGCTGTCTCTGAAGAATTCTCTTTTTCATGAGTCATTTTATTTCTTTCTATTTTTGCTTACTTTTTACTTCTCTTCTAGTCAATCACATATATTAGAAAGAGCTCCGAGAGTTTTTTTTTTTTCCTAATTCTGTTTCCTTGGAAATATTCCTCCTATTGTTATATTTAAATACATGAGCATTTTAGAGGTTGGGAGGAATAAAAGAATTAGAATCATGAAATATTTCTCTTAGAAGCCACTTTAGAGGTTATTGTCTCCAATCCTTTCTTTTTTATATAAGATGTAGAAAAACAAACTAAATTTCTCTGGATGAATTGCAAAATAATTCCAGAGTTTGTTTAATCCAATCCAAACCTGGGCTGGAATCTCTTCTATATTATTTACAAGTGGACATCTAGCCTTAACTTCAAAATATTTTATAGTATGGTACTCACTAATTCTTAGGGCAACTGTTTCCAATTTTGGCTAAATTTAAAACTCTTCCTATTTTTTTGTTTTTGTTTCATATTGAGTTCAAATCTGCCAATAACCCATCATTTCTAATTCTTCGTTCCCAAGCATAGTATGTCTCATGACCCATGAGTCTTGTACTCATTCTGCACCAAGGTAATGTCATTAAGAATAGAAGAGGATGATATGAAGTATATTTGAAAATAAAATTTAAAAAACTTAAGAAATAACTCCACATGAGATACAAAGAAAATGGAATGGTCAAAGTCAACAAAAAGTTTTTTGAAATGATATCATGTGTGAATAGTGGTTCACTAAAAATAAAAACCAGATTACTGGAAGGATATATGATTTTAATATAGTAAGGAGATCCCAAGGTGGGATTCTGTCTACTAATACAGATCATCACAATCTATGATTTAGTCTACAGTTTGCTACATGAGTTCCTGGGAGTTATCCGAGTCTCAGAATAAGAATTATTTGTTCAAGATCAACATACTTAACTTTTTAGTTAAGTATCAGAGGCAAGATTTGAGTCTGTGACTTCTTTACTACAAGTCAAATATTTTTTTCATATCCACTGCATTTGGATGCCTTTACATAAAATGATAAATTTAGAACATGATGCTCAAGCTTGGAATCCTAAATGCAGGCAAAACTTTAGATGCCATCTAGTTCAACCTTCTCCATTTACAAGTGAGGAAACCAAAACCTATAACAATGTATAGCTCAAGAACACACAAGTAGCAAGTGACAGTTAGTAGCGAGAACCAGGATTAGAATCAAGGTCTCTGTAATAATTTGTTGTTATTATTATTCAAGATGTCCTAATGTTTTCAAAGAACACATTCATTAGCATTGATAGCCAAGTTGATTTGACCAGAATATTTATTTTCCTTTAATCTAAGCATGAATGTCTGCTACTTGAATAAATAGATTGAAAGGCATGGTAAAACACCCGGATTCTTTACTATAAAGGAAATTACTAGTTGTGTAAATATAACAAATAACTTTAAGCACCCAGACATAAATAGCCTTAAGCCTTACAACATATATTATGTTCATTTGTACAAACAGGTTTGCCTGTTTGGAATGGCACAATCAGAAGAGGCTCTTTAAAACAAGACATTCCCTGTTGAGAGACTATAGTATAAGAAGCATTTGGATTTGATACTAAGAAAAGCTAGGTTCAAATCTAGAAGTTTGATTGAGAAAGGGAAAAAAAAGATAAAGGATGATAATTTGAGGGGATAACAGAGTCAGATGAAGATATTTTTAAGATAGAATGATGAGTATTTTTGATGGCAGGAAAAAAGAAGCCATTACAGAAGATGAGATGTTGAAAAATAGTGTAAGGTTAGAGATAATGATAGAGGTTAATTTGCTGGAAAATAAGCAAGGGGATGAAATCAAGAGTATATCCACAATAGTTAGTCTTGCTGAGAGGTACCACCTCATCAGAGATTGGAGTAATATAATTAGGAACTGATGTCAAAAGGTTTTGAGATAAGAAAAGAACAAGGAAATCAAGACAAGTGAGGAGCACTTAAAACTGATGAATCGAGATATTACAACAACAACAACAACAACAACAACAACAACAAAAACCCTCTAGGAAGTGGTTCAATTTTCTATATGAGATTTGTGGGAAAATATTGTCAATGGCTCTTTTCAACTGTGAGGTGATTCAGGACAATTCCAAAGGTTTTGTGATAGAGAGCTATTTGCACTCAGAGAGAAGACTGTGGGGGTTGAGTGTGGATCACAACATAGTGTTTTCCCCTTTTTTATTGTTGTTTGCCTGTGTTTTGTTTTCTTTTTCATTTTTTTCCTTTTTGATTTAATTTTTTTTGTACAGCATGGTAATTGTGGAAATATATATAGAAGAATTGCACACGTTTAACATATATTTGATTATTTGCCATCTAGTAAAGGGGTTGGGAGAAGGGAGGGAAAATTTGTGACACAAGGTTTTGCAAAGGTGAATGTTAAAAATGGTCTATGCATACATTTTGAAAATAAAAAGCTTTAATAAAAAAATTGTCAAGAATCACAGAAGACAGAAATGCATGCAAGCATCAGGATCTTCAAAAAACCTGCCTTCTCAATGCCTTTATTTACTATCAAGGACAGAAAGTTAAAGGAACAGAGAAAAGTCCTATGATAATACTTTAGAATAATTAGAGAAGGGAGGAATCATTTTATCTGGGGATTCCAAAAACAACTTCCCAGAAGAATTGACCCCTTACTATATTAAAAACTCCACAGTGATGGAAATCACATTTCCTTTGTCTCTAATTTTTTCCCACTACCCCTTCATACCAACTAGGTGGCAGAGCAGATAAACTGTTAGATCTGGAATCAAGAAGACCTGAGTTCAATCAAACCTCAGGCATTGACAATCTGTGTGATACTGGGTAAATCACTTAACTGTTTCTTCATTTGTAAATTTATAAAATGAGGATAATAACAGCACCTGCTTCACAGAGTTGTCATGATTACCAAATGAGGAAATATTTGTAAAGCACTTATCACAGTACCTGACACATAGTAGTCATTTAATAAATGCTTATTTTCTTTCTTCTTTCTCCAAAATCTCCATCATAAAACACAATATGGCCCAGCCCTTTAAGCACTCAAGAAACTTTACTGAAAGAAAGTAATTGAATGAAGACTGAATGAATGAATGCCATTTTAATGGAATATTCATTTGACAGATTGATCGTGTCCTCAGGGTTGTTCCTTCTGGGAAGAATAAAAATTGTGCTATATGCTAAAGGATCTGCCCCAATCATCCTTTTCAATCACTGACAATTTCAGAAAAATTTACAAGTCAAATATTTTGATATTTGTGATATTGTGATAATTTTGAGGTCATCATTATCATTATTTTCTAGTACAATATCCTTTGAATATGAGGAAAAATATACTCCCCAGTTCTTTACTGAGCATTTTACATGGAGCATGCTGCTCAAGCTTGTGATCCTAAAGGCAGGCAAAACAACATAGATTTTAGACACTGAGCAATGTTATTAAAGAAATTAATTTTGTGCTGATACATAAATATTTTATGAAATGTGAAGGGGCAGTATTTTGCAACAGGTTTTTGTGATATTCTATTAGTATTACATTCAGTTAATAATACATATCAAAATAAAAACCTACCCCAGAGATATTTAACACCAGAATTAAAACAGTGATAATTAATAATATTACTTTAGCTCTGTTCAAACTCAACTGTGACTTGAGCAGTTTGATTCACTAAAGCAGGAATCTGTCAGTTTGATGAGGGAAGGTATCATGGCTTGATAGAATGTATTCTGAATCTGTAGTCAGAAAAGAACTAGGTTCAAATCACTCCTCTGACATGTATTACCTATGTACTCATGGACAACTCATTCAATACCTCAGTGCTTTCGTTCCTTCGTAAAACATTAATGAATGTAATATTTACTTCATGAGGTTATTGTAAAAATCAAATGAGGCAATTCTTTTGAAAATGCTTCAGAAGTCTGAAGTGAGTTGTTAGTAATTTATCCCTGGTTATCAGGAATCTTAGTAGGCTGCTTCATTGTTCTACACAAGGTATTGCTTTTGGATCCAAGAATGGTACTCAGCATTTTTTTCTGCCTTTTGTTCTAATATGAACACTTTTCTACTTAGTTTTTTTCTCGCCCCTATTCCATTTTAACTCCTTTATATTTTAATTCATGAAGCAATTAATTCATAGTCCTATGGAATTAGAAGTTTAATTCATAAATGTCTTAAAAAATTTGACTGTTACTAAAGCAACAAGAATATTAGCTTGACCCTATTAGCTTTAAAAAAAAATTACAATCTGCCAAAAATACAAAATATGGTAAGAATGAGGCAGAATTGTTCACTGCTGTGGAATGGCAAATGTAAACCTACCTCAGGAATACAAACAGTTCAGATTTTTGCTGAATAAACCAACTAAATTCCCCTTGGTGTTCAAAGACACAGTCTTTGGGAAAGTGCCCAGGAGATGCTAAATGTTCAGAAGTGATGCTAGGTTATTAGTGGATGTCTGACAGAAAGACCTCAACCTTTTAAATTCTATGCTCAATAGGTTGTCACCCAGACTAATTTTGAGGTATGCTTTAAATGGCTGCTGATTAATACTTTGTATAATTAAATAATCAGCTTTCCAAATGATCAATTAATCACAAAGGGACCAGTAATAAATGACATACTTACACAGCATTTTTATCACAGTCCAGAGACCAAACTTGTTCTCAGAGTTCCCATAACAGAAATGAAGTGACTATTAGCTATAACTCAGCCTCCTCAGTCATTTAACATTTGACCTTTAGATCTAGATGGATTTGCCTTAAAGAAATCAAAGGTACTATAGAGATCCCAGAAGAGAAGCCAGTATATTAAATACATTTAGTGTTACATGGCTAATTGTTCAACTATACTTTTATTTATTATTTTTGCTGTAATAAATTGTCAAATCTATTCACCTCATGAGATATGATCATTATCTCTATAAAGATACATCAGTATATAATCAGTATGAAGTTTCCCATTATTCCCTGTTGATCCCCCCCTTTTATTTTGAAGGAGTAAATCATAGAATCTGGAGCTGGAAATAATCATTTAGTTCTATTCACTCATTTTACACACAAGGAAACCAACGCCTGAAGTAAAATGGCTTGTCCAGAATTGCTCCTGATTGCAAGGCAGCTAGATAGTATAATGTAAAGAAAGCACTTGTTCTGGAGTCAGAAGATATAACTTCAAATCTAGTCTCAAATACTTAATAACTATACAACCTTGAATAAGTTGCTTGCTTTAATTGCCTCATCTGTAAAATGGGGACATTTTAGTTATTTCAGTTCAATTCTATATGACCCCATTTGGAGTTTTCTTGGCAAAGATTCTGCAGTAGTTTGGTATTTCCTTCTTCAACTCATTTTATAGATGAGGGAACTGAAACAAATAGGGGTAAATAACTTGCTTAGGATCACACAGATAATATGTTTGAGGCCATATTGGAACTCAAAAAGATGAATCTTTCTAAGTTCAGCTCAGGAACTCATCTATTATTCCATGTAGCTGTTATAAAGTAGCAGTACCTACTTCCCAAAGATGTGAGGACAAAATGAGATGACATTTGTGAAATGTTTTATAAACTTCAATGTGTTGTATAAATGTTATTATTATTTTTAATCAAATAGATAATAAGCAGAAGAGTTGGGATTTATGCTCAAGTCTTTTGATCCCAGAGCCAGTGTCCTTTCTACATATTTTCTCATGTAGTAGAATATATAGTACAGATTTTGCTGCAATGTAAAGAAAAAAATTCTAGGAATTAAAGTTGTTTAAAAATAAAGATACCCAACCAAGTAAATTAATTATCCTTAAAGGAGCTCAAGTAAAAATATGTTAATTTTTAAAAATAACACTTCAATAAATTTATTTAAGGCCTTAATATTTTTAAAAGAAATAAAAAGATTCCTTCAAGTGATATAAATTATCTTTGGGGAATAAAATCAAAGCAAAAATTACATGCTCAAAATATCCCAATTCACTAATTACAAAATAAACAAGAAAGAAACTAGGGAGGTTAATGGGATCCTAGAAAATCTAGATATGATAGACCTCTAGAGAAAATTGAATAGGGACAGAAAGGAATACACCTTTTTCTCAGCAATTCATAGCACTTACACAAAAACTGACCATGTATTAAGACATAAAAACCTCACAATCAAATGCAAAAAGGCAGAAATTATAAATGCTTCCTTTTCAGACCATGATGGAATAAAAATTATACTTAATAAAGGGCCAGGGAAAGATAGACTAAAAACCAACTGGAAATTAAGTAATCTAACTCTCAAGAATTAGGGATCACATAACAAATCACAGAAAGAATCCATAATTTTATTCAAGAGAATGACAATAATGAGACAACAATTTATGGGATGCACCCAAAGCAGTTTTTAGGGGAAATTTTATATCTCTAAATAGTTACACAAATAAAATAGAAAAAGAAAAGATCAATGAATTAGGCATGCAACTAAAAAAGCTAGAAAAAGAACAAATTAAAAACCCTCAATTACATACAAAATTAGAAATTTTGAAACTCAAAGGAGATATTAATAAAATAGAGACTAAGAAAACTATTGAACTAATAAACAAAACTGTGTTGAATATATATATATATATATATATATATATGAACAAAATAGAGAGACTTTTAATTGATTTGATCAAAAAAAGGAACGGAAAAAAACAAATTACCAGCATCAAAAATGAAAAGGGTGAACTTACCAATGAAAAAGAAATTAAAACAATAATTAGGAGCTATTCTGCCCAACTCTATGGCATCAGGTCTGATAATCTGACGGAAATGGATGAATTTTACAAAATACCCCCATTGAAACACAGATAAGCAACAAAACCCCACCCCCACCCACATATATACATACATAGAGAAGTCTTTAGTTAAACTAATGGAATATATGAGATTGCATACATTTGAGGAAGTTTCATGGAAAATATGAAGAGAAAATAAGAATATTTCCATTACAAATGAACTTCCAATTTTCCCATAAAAAGCTGCATGATATAATAATTTAGCTATCCCCAACCCCATATGTTTGAATATTTGATGAAGTGAGAGGGTGTTCCCCCAATTCCTTTACTAGTTTCTAATCAAACATAAACTAGTGAAATACAATATAGGCAAGGGCAAGAGATATTATGTAAAATATAAAATTTAGCTGATTTAGCATGACGATCACACTCTGTAATATTTAGAGATTGTATTTTTGGAGGATTTGAAATCAGCTTTTCGAGTCTCTTTTCAACTTTTCTGTTCTCTATGAGAATTTGTTGACTTACTAAGTATACACTGAGTTATCTTTTTTCATTTTTATTTGAAAATCTTACTAGATAAAGTCTTTGATATCTGTGTAACAAAAGTCAATACATTTCACTTCTCTGGCTTTTCATCTCTTTTATAAACTAAGAACATATTAGAGTAAAAGATTTCTCATGTACCTTTTAGCTTTAAATATTATAAAATTATTGTATCCTTACATCTATCCTTTTTTGAGAGAAAAAAATACAAATAGGCTTTATGACATTTCTAATATATAAGTTTTAAGACTACATATAGACTATATTAAATTGTTCTATCATATGAAAAACATCACCCCTGAGCCCTAAACTGGAAAAAAAAGTATTTAAAATAAGGGTTCCTGATATTTAAGTTTTATTTAATAAACAAATGACTTTTAATTAAGTGATTTTGCTTTATTTCTTCTTTTAAAATAATATAATAATTAGAATATTGTCTCAAGCCAGTAAATAAGAGAACAGGAACAGAGAAAGTAACTATTAGATTGATGCTCTGAATTATTAAGTTTAAGAAAGAGTTTGTTCTGTGAACCTAACTATAGAGGGCCAGAATTCTGGAGAAGTATATTTGAAACAAGATGTTAATTCAGTGGAATTGATGAGATAATGGTTCTCTAGTTCAGATATATACTTAGTACTTAGTATGGTGTTATAATCGTACTCTAGTTCACACATATTCAGTATGCTGTAATGATGAAATTTAACTAAGGTATACAAGGACTGAGGCCTGGAAATGGGACATTCTATCTTTGACCATACTCTTGGTGGCTCTCCTGCCTCCTGCACTCCTCCACTAAGATCAAGAGTGAGTCAGTCAGAGTCAGACAGACTGTGGAGGAGAGACTGAATGAAGGAGAATGAGAGTGAATGTGCTCTAGCTCAATCTCACACTCGAGACTCAAGAATAAAGACTTTAGACTTTATTCCTGACTATCCTTGTGGTGACTATCCTGCTAAGACCAAGGCTCGTCCAACTTCCAGAAAGCTAGTCTGAACATTATTCCACATATCAATTTCTCTATTTCTTAGCCAGTATCAAATGGTTTTGATGACCACTGCTTTATAATTATGATTTTAGATTTGGTACAGCTAGGCCAGCTTCATTTGCTTTTCTCTTCATTAATTCCTTTGAAATTCTTGACCTTTTAATTTAGTGGAATAGATTAGGTTCACAGAACAAAACAGCCAATGACTATAACAATCTAGTATTTGACAAACCCAAAGGCCCCACCTTTTGGTATAAGAATTCACTCTTTGACAAAAACTGCTGGGGAAATTGGAAACTAGTATGGCAGAAACTAAGCATTGACCCACACTTAACATCATATACCAAGATAAGGTCAAAATGGGTTCGTGATCTAGACATAAAGAATGATACTATAAACAAATTAGAACATAGGATAGTTTACCTCTCAAATTTGTGGAGAAGGAAGGAATTTGTGACCAATGAAGAACTAGAGATCATAATTGATCATAAAATATATAATTTTGATTATATTAAGTTAAAAAGTTTTTGTACAACCCAAACTAATGCAGACAAGACTAGAAGGGAAGCATCAAACTGGGAAAATATTTTTATATTCATAGGATCTGATAAAGACCTCATTTCTAAAATATATAGAGAATTGACTCAAATTTATAATGGTTCAAGCCATTCTCCAATTGATAAATGGTTAAAGGATATGAACAATTTTCATATGAAGAAATTGAAACTATTTCCAGTCATATGAAAAGGTGTTCCAAATCATTATTGAACAGAAAAATGCAAATTAAGACAACTTTGAGATACCACTATACACCTGTCAAATTGGCTAAGATGACAGGAAAATATAATGATGAATGTTGGAGGGGATATGGGAAAACTGGGATACTGATGCATTGTTGGTGGAACTATGAATAGATACAACCATTCTGGAAAGCAGTTTGGAACTATGCTCAAAAAGTTATCAAACTGTGTGTACCCTTTGATTCAGCAGTGTTTCTACTGGGATTATATCCCCAAGAGATCCTAAAGGAGGGAAAGGGACCCACATGTGCAAAAATGTTTGTGGCAGCTCTCTTTGTAGTAGCAAGAAACTGGAAAATGACTCTATGTCCATCATTTGGAGAATGGCTGAATATATTATACTGGTCAAAGGATATGAACAGACAATTTTCAGATGATGAAATTGAAACCATTTCTACTCATATGAAAAGGTGTTCCAAATCATTATTGATCAGAGAAATGCAAATTAAAACAACTCTGAGATACCACTACACACCTGTCAGATTGGCTAAGATGACAGGAAAAGATAATGATGAATGTTGGAGAGGATGCAGGAAAACTGGGACACTGATGTATTGTTGGTGGAGTTGTGAACGCATCCAACCATTCTGGAGAACAATTTGGAACTATGCTCAAAAAGTTATCAAACTGTGCATATCCTTTGATTCAGCAGTGTTACTACTGGGCTTATATACCAAAGAAATCTTAAAGAAGAGAAAGGGACCTATATGTGCAAAAAATGTTTGTGGCAGCCCTTTTTGTAGTGGCTAGAAACTGGAAACTGAGTGGATGCCCAACAACTGGAGACTGGCTGAGTAAATTATGGTATATGGATGGTATAGAATATTATTGTTCTGTAAGAAATGACCAGCAGTATGAATACAAAAAGGCTTGGAGAGACTTAAATGAACTGATGCTAAGTGAAATAAGCAGGACCAGGAGATCATTTTACACTTCAACAACAATACTGTATGAGGATCAATTCTGATAGAAATGGCTATCTTCGACAATAAGAAGATCCAATTCAGTTCCTATTGATCAGTGATGAACAGAACCATCTACACACAGCGAAAGAACACTGGAAAATGAGTGTGAACTGCTTGCATTTTTGTTTTTCTTCCCAAGTTATTTTTACCTTTCTAAATCCTATTTTTCTTATGTAACAAGAGAACTGTATGAATATATACATATATTGTATTTAAGATATACTTTAACATGTTTAACGTATATTAAGACTGCCTGCCATCTAGGGAAGGGGGTGGAGGGAAGGAAAGGAAAGGTTGGAACAGAAGTGATTGCAAGGGTCAATTTTAACAAATTACCCATATAATAAACAAGTAAATTAATTATAACAATAATAAAATTTAAAAAATTAAAAAATGTACCTGTAGATTCAGATGATCTTGCAGATTCATTTTGCTACATATGAGTATGCAACCAATATTTAGCCAGGATTGGAAACATGTAGCAAAAAATTGAGGACGTAGAAGTAAATACATGTCAGTATAGAACATGGTAGCATGAGAGCATTCCTACAATCCTACAATTGCTGTCTAAAATCACATTGACCACCATGATAGTTACATCATACTTATAGTCCATTAGCTCTAATTCATACACACACACACACACACACACACACACACACACGCACATATTTTAAAACCAAGTGTCCATCTGGACCATGATTGTTCAATGCTGTTCAGTTATATCTGACTCTTCATGACCTTATTTGGAGTTTTCTTGGCAATGATAATGGAATCGTTTTTCATTCCTTATCCAGTACAATTTACAGATTAGGAAACAGGTAAAAAGGTTTAGGTGATTTGCCCAGCATCACACAGTTAATAAGTGTCTGACATCACACTGAAATTCAGATCTTCTAAATCTGTCCAGTGTTCTATCCACTGTGTCACTTAGATGTTAGTATAAATACCCTTTTTAACGCTAATGCAAGTCTCTCTATATATATATCCTTTTAAATTTATCTAAATGTTTTAGATATAGCATGAAAATGATTCTAAATGAATGCTTTTTTAATACAATGTATCCCTTTTATTTTTAAATAGGATATTAAGACTATATATGAACCATGACATTAATGATGTTAAATCGATGCTAAAATGACCTTAAATGCTTGAGAATTGCCTAGGCTAAACAAAAGCTCTAGATAATGAATTGGAAAATCTTTGAATCATTAATCAAATTATCTTATAGTGAAGAGAGTGTTGAATTTGAAATCAAAATGCCAGGGGTTTGAAAGCTACATTATGTACTTATTAGTTGTATGATGATGGAAAAGCTCTTACCCTCTCAGAACGTCCTTTTTCTTGAGTTTTTTGCATATGCATCCTCATTACCTATTACACTGACTAAGAAGAGTATTTTCAAAATCCTTATTTGTTTGTTTGATTTTTAAATGTGGATACTGTAGTATCTACATTAGCATGAGGTTGACTACTTCAAAAATCTGTATAAATTTCAATTTTGTTATTAGTCAAATGATATTTGTTATCCAAGGACCAGACATTAAGCCACAGTTTTACATAAGGTCATTTGGCTATAAATGATAGTCTCTTTATGAAAACATAGGCTGACAGAATAATCCTGATTTGCCCAGGCAGCCTAATCTCCATTTAAAAACGAATATGTATTGAGTGTCTTACCACATATCCAGTACTGCTCTGGGCATCACTCAGTTTACAAAATAACTAAATAGCAGTCTAGCTTTAAGAAGTTTATAATCTCTTGGGGAGAAAAGGTTTAAACAATTTCAATGTAGTATATACTCAAATATCAAATGACAGAGAATAAACAGTATTATCTCTAAGTAGCACTGATAATCAAAGAAACTCCTCATCTATTTGTTGGACTCATGGAACTTTGTTGAAAGCACAGTTCCCATAGAGATACATCTGTGCTTTAGCCCCTTGCTAAGAAGACCTAGAAGCTCCTTGAAATTAGTCTGTAGTGACCATAGGTTTTTCTTGACTGGTTGACTGAAGATTAGGATGACAGACTTTTATAGAGGCAATATCCCCTCTTTGGTCTAAAAGTGATCTTGAAACAGCTGGACCACTTTCTCTTTCTTTTCGCTTGGACTCCCAAACTAGATTATGGGAAGAGTTAGAACTTTCTCATACCTAAATATATAGGAGATGAAAGAATGAAGATTTTATTTTACCTATTAATTTAAGCAAATATTTCATTAAAAAGTGTCTCAAAGTGTCACTTGTGAAATGAATACAAGCACATACTCTTGTATTGGATTGATAATTAACTAA
Organism: Antechinus flavipes; assembly: GCF_016432865.1. Taxonomy (NCBI): domain Eukaryota; kingdom Metazoa; phylum Chordata; class Mammalia; order Dasyuromorphia; family Dasyuridae; genus Antechinus; species Antechinus flavipes. The sequence continues at coordinate 305,128,577 of NC_067399.1, read as the reverse complement.
AATTGAAGATAATATATGACTGCTAAGGAACAACTATGGCTGAGCTAAAGGATCCATCCCTAATTTTATGTTAAATGAACTGACATCTTTGAGAAAGTCAGTGTGGACAAAGGCTAAGGTCACTCTTTTGAGGAGGCAAAATATCTCGTTATCCATGACACATTTTCAGAGGCTTGGAGATGATTTCTTGCTCACAGAACGAACATCTTTTCCAAATGTTGTGAATCCTGAAAGCCTTTTAAAAGAGGCAAGTTTTTCTACTCATCACTGATGCTTAAACTATAGAAACTACTTAGAAAGATAATAAAACACCTTGATTCCTAATGGGTTATATATAGCTTATATGAAACCTTTCCAAAGAGAAGAGATTAATGGGAGTAGAAAGGAGAGAACTGAAGTAGAGAATTAGATTGGGATGTGATTGAGTGATGAAAGGGTAAGAGAAAAGGGAGAGTGGAGATATCAAGGACAATTTTTGGCAAAAAATTTACCTTAGTGCAGGCCTCTTGAGAGAAAGTTGCCCTCATTTTATATAGTCAATGTCATGTTTCATATATCAATAGTCTTAATATCCTATTTATAAATAAAAATGAAATTTGTAAATAAAAATAAAACAAAGTCATTTATATTCAAAAAGAATCTCCTTTAATGTTTAAGATCTCGTCTCTTCCTTAAAGGACATTACAATTTAGTAGAAGAGACAAGATATGTTCACAAATAACTAAAATAATATGTGATAAAAGTACAATAGGCATATGAATGAGGATTAGAAAAATGATAACACTTTTAGCTAAAGAGATCAGAAGAGAATGAACTATAGGTTATTTATTTGTGTGTGTCTACAATAGATTCTTAATGAATAAGGATTGAATGAAAGGAAGAAAGAATGAAAAAATTTATGACATTTGAACTAAAATTTAAACCTTAAACCTATTTAAAAGTAGGATTTAAACAGATAAAGATTAGGCAAAAGGGAGACTAAGTTTCAGATGTTTATTTCTAGAGGATTAATGCTTATTAGGAAATAGTACCTTCTTTGGAAAATCACAGATTTACATAGTAGAAAAACAGAAACCTGAACATTCACTATATTAGAGAAAAATACAAATCAGGAATGCAAAGTAGGAGGTGGAAAAGCGGGACCCCAGAGAAGCACATTACACTGAAACAGGGCAAACATAGGTCTAATTTGGTAGCAAGCCATAGACCCATAGGCATTAATTATAACATGAAGCTGAGAAAATATTCTTTGCCAAAATAGCACCTGGAATGCTGTGCTCAATGTGGACTTATTGGAGAAATCCCATAGATAGTAGAGAGAAATGAATAAAAAGTATTAAATAATGTAGGAATTTTGAAAGTTAAATTAAAGGTTTAGCATCATTTTATCTGAGTGAACTACTAATAAAGTAGAGAGTAGAAATAGAGATGTAACTAGCATGGAATGAAATGGACTTTGTCACAGTTTGCCAATATGGCAAAGAGAAAGCATTTCCTGTTCTTCTGGTTCTGAGCATGTTCTCTCTCCTGCCACCCCAGTTATACTTTATCTCTAAGGCAACCATTTCTGTGGTATTTATTTCATAGTGTTCTATATACCTATAATACCTATTTTAAAGCGTAGTCTTAGGATCTTATTATATGGCTTCTATCACTAGATCCAATTTCCTTCCACCTCCCACAGTGCCAAGGATCAGATTGTGCCTTCTCTAGGAATATGTATGTCTTAAAGTACCTGTTTTCAGACTTATACCTCCTACTGCGAACTCTATCTTTTTGGCCACAGGTAAAGAAAAAAATTCCTAATTATTACTCTAGTTAGGAATAACCCCCAGTAATTTAGAATTCCCTTTTCTGGCAAATTCAATGTTCTAAAACATGACCAAGGACTAACTAAACAAAAAAGAATAGCAGATAACCAAAATAGCTATCACTAAGCTCATCACAATAAAGCTTATGTGGTTTCATGGTAGAACTCCTCAGGCTCAATTAAAACCTAATTTCTTTTATTTTCAACATAATTTTTAACAGGATCTATATATATATATATATATATATATATATATATATATATATATATATATATATATAGTTTCTCAAGGCTTACTGAAAAGAGAAAATTTGAAAGGAGATGAATAAATTGCTAGCAACAAGCACTTGTAAAGAACCTAAAAGTGATAGATGATAGTTGACAACCCAATGTGAGTGAAGATTAAAACAATAACAAACAACAATACCATCTTGTTCTAAAAGACATAATCACTGAAAAATTAGAGCAGACTTAGAGAATTCACCATAAGAGCAAATAGTTCAGCATTACTCAATAGCACGTAAAGGTAATATATAATACTCATGAATCTTTTTAATGATGATCTTGAATCATCAGGAAAAGGTTAAACATTGAAGGGAGGGAATCATAGAGTCATAGAATGAGAATTGAAAGGAACCTCTGGACCATCAATACTGAAGCTTTTCCCAAAAAAATTTAATCTATAGCTTGCTAGAGAGCATATGCTTCAAAAATGTCTAGTGATAGTGAATTCACTAGGTTCTAAAGGAAGCCCTTTGCATTTTTGGTCTGTTCCAGCTAAAAATGTAATTTTAGTGATTGAGAAAATAAGCATGTTTCCCCCTTGGTATTTTATTTCTTGGACCATTTTTAGTGTTTTTTATGTTATGGAGAGTTGGGCCTTCTGCTCTAAGCTCACATGAAGCTGGATTACATTCTGCCCTGAGGGAGGCTGGCCCCTTGTTGTACAAGTTGAGGGTAGATTTCTGTGCATGAGGGTAGAAAATACTATCTTTGAATTCCTCTTAAGAGGTTGAAGGGTATGTTCACTCTTCTCCTTGCCTTTGAAGAAATAGCAAATCAAATATGGCAGTTGGGTAATGAACTGGCTGGGCTGAAGTTGAGATTGGCTCTCAAAAGCTCAAGTTTCCTGTTTCTGTTCTGTGTTTCTTTCTTGAATGAAAATAACTGAAAAAAACATATGGTAGATCTTTCTGTTCTTGGACACAACTTCATATGTTCAAAAGATCTGGAGCTATTGGACCTTTAATCAGTGCTTTGGATGCAGTGTGGGAAATCCTAACTATCTTATAGTGAGTTTTGGAGAATAAGAGGCTGAATATATGCCCCAATCTCTCAAGAAAAAAGATGGAACTTTACAGAGATAGGAGATTGCTTAGGTGAAGATGAAATTTGGCAGTTCTACAAAAGGTTTTATTCTTCAATGTTTTAAATATCGATCTCCCTGCCAACTATAATGATAGTTATAACATACTACTTCTATTTTCATCTGGTCAATATTAGCTTGTGATTCATTTAAATTTGGTCAGTGTTAGCTTGTGGGTTAATTTTGTTTATTTGTTTGTTTTAGCAGCTATTTTGTTTTAAGGAAATAATAGCAGCCTTGTATCTGATCTATACTGTGCACTTAAGACCTTTCTCTATTTCCCACTTTGGAGAAGAACTTGAAATGAGCTACATCTAAACTAAAATAAAAATTTCCCCTGAGATCTAGAATAAAAGCATCTTGATCCAAGTAGTTTAAGAAAATAAGCCTGACCCATTTTGTCAGAAGCCAGCCTCCCATAGAATAGAATGTAATCCAACTTCATGTGAGCCCAGACCAAAAGGCCCTTGAAATAGAATTTCATTAGTTGGGATATTAGGCAACATTAATAGGAGTTTAGTGCCCAAAATAAAAACAAGGGATTTTATCATTCTCTCATTTAGAATATTATGTCCCAATCCATCCAACCAATATTTATTAAGTGCTGCTAAGTGCCTACAATGTACTACGTTAAGTTCTATGGATACCAAATAATAATAATAATAATAATAATAATAATAACAGGTTTGGTTCTCAAAAACTTCACATTTTAATGAGGGAGAAACTATGAAAACAACTCTCTACAAACAAGAGATTTAAAAAGATAAATTAAAGATAATGGAGAAAAGGCATTAACATAAAAAGAGTTTCTTTCAGAATTTAAGATTTTACTTTTGAGGGCAGCCAGGGAATGAGGAGGCAGAGAAGAAAAAGAAGAAAGTTCTAGGCATGGGACATAGGGGAAATTCCTAAAGTCAGAAGATGAAATGTTTAGTGGGAGGAAAAGTAAGAAGACTGGTGACATTGGATCACAGAATAATCTCTTAGGGGATAGGAGGGGAAAAAGAAGATATAAGGAATAGGAAGACTAAAGAGATAAGAAGAGATTGGGTTATGGGAAACTAAGAGATAAAGAGAATATTTTATATTTGATTTTATAGAGAAAAGAAAACCACTGCAGTTGACTGGGGGCAGATAAAGCAGACTTAGAAAGATTGGGCAGTTTCCTTCAAATAACACATGAAACCAAACCTCTGAACAGAGTCTGATGGAAGGAAACCTTTTGCCAGCGCAAGGTAGACTGGGAAAACTTCAGAAAAGGTCAATCTAACTGAGGGGAAAAGGGTGTTCAGCTTAGATAGACTCTGAGAAAGCCAATGAGAGGGTCTTAATCACAACAAATCAGGATCTAAACCCAGTCCTGGCTCAGCAGAGGAGCACAGCAGGGGGCAGCTTCCAGTCCCAGATCAGAAGGGAAACTCTGGGAACCAGGGCAGACAAAGCTACCCCCTGCAAATACAAGGGGATGCTGCGCTCAAAGCCAAGGTTCAGAGCTGCACAGGAAGCTTGGGACAGCAAGCTTATCCCAGGAGCAGAGCTCCACCTTAAAAGTAAAAGAAGAGGAAATATCAAAAGAAAATAAAATGAACAAGAGACAGAAAAGTACCTTGACCATAGAAAACTACTATGGTGACAGGGCAGATAAAAACTCAAACTCAGAGGAGGACATAATGTTCACAGAATTAAATCTTAAAGTGATATGAAATGGTCTCAAGCCCAAAGAGGCTTCTTGGAAAAACTCATAAAAGACTTTAAAATGAAACTAAGAGAGGTAAAAGAAAAAAACCAAGAAAAGAAATTAGAGTTATGATCAGAGACTCAATAGCCTAGAAGAGGAAGAGAAATAAATTCCTTAAAATATATAATTTGCCAAATTCAAAAAATAACTCCATTGAAGAAAATAATACCTTCAAAAAGAGAATTAACCAAATGGCAAAAGAGACATAAAAGCTAACTGAAGATAATCACATATTAAAAAGTAGAATGGGACAAATGGAAGCTAATGACTCTGTGAGACAGCATGAATCAGTCAAACAATAATTAAAAAAGAATGGAAAAAATGGAAGAAAATGGGAAATACCTCATTGGAAAAACAGATAACCTGGAAATAGATTCAAAAAAGACAATTTAAAAATTATTGGCCTACCTGAAGGCCATGACCAAAATAGGAGCCTGGCTAGCATTCTTCAAGAGATCATTAAGGAAAACTGCCTCAATATTCTAGAAACAGAGGGGAAATACTCATTGAAAGAATCCATCAATCACTTCTGGAAATAGATCCCATAAGGAAAACCCCAAAGACAATTGTTGTGAAACTCCAAAAGTATAATCTCAAGGAGAAAATACTTCAAGCTTCCAGACAAAAACAATTCAAATATCAAGGAGCAACAGTCAGGATTATCCAGGATCCAGCTGTTTCTATAATGAAGGATCTGAGAACCTGGAATATCATATTGTGAAAGGCAAAGGACTTGAGATTATAACCAATAATTAACTATATAGCTAAATGTTGGAAGGGATGTGGGAAAACTGGGACACTAATGCATCGTTGGTGGAGTTGTGAAATGATCCAACCATTCTGGAAAGAAATGTGAAACTATGCCGAAAGGTCTACAAAACTGTGCATATACCCTTTGACCCAACAGTGCCATTACTAGATCTGCATCCCAAGGAAATCATGAAAAAGAGAAAAGGACTCACATGTGCAAAAATAGTTGTAGCAGTTCTTTTTGTCTTAGCAAAAAAAAATTGGAAAAGGAGTGGATGCCCATCAATAGGGGAATGGCTGAACAAGTCATGGTACTTGAAGTTAATGGATATTATTGTTCTGTGAAAATGATGAATGAACTGATTATATAAAGGCCTGGAAAGATTTACATGAACTGATACTGAGCAAAATAAGCAGAATCAGGAATGCATTGTATACAATAATAGCAAGAATGTGTATTGAAGAATGTTCAGTGATCCAAAACAATCCCAAGAGACTTTGTACAGAAAATGCCATCTGCATCCAGAAAAAAGAACTAAGGAGTCTGAATGTAAAACAACACATGCTATTATGTTCACTTTTTTCTTTTTTTTATATCTCTTATGGTTTTTCCCTTTTGCTCTGATTTTTCTCTCTCAACATGATTCATACAGCAATATATATTAAAAATAAACTTACTACAATAAAAATATCAATTTGACAATTGAGTGATGATGAACTGGAATGGAGAAAGAATCAAGGCAGAAAGAGACCAATTGGCAAACTACTGAAAATATTTATGTATGAGATGATGAAGGCCTATACTAGGTCAATGGCAGTATGAGGGGAAAGAAGGGACCATACACAGGAGATGTAGTGAAAGTAAACATAAAAGGACTTGGTATTGTGTTGAATAAAAGGGTATGTGTAAGTGATATGAATAAGGAGGCAAGGATACCACTTATGCTGTAAGCTTTAGGGACTGGAAAAATGGTGGTATTCCCTATAATAATCGGAAAGTTAGAAAGAAAGAAAGATTTTGGAGAAAAGATGAGTTGTATTTTGTATATGATGAATTCAAAATGTCTTCAAGACACCCATTTCAAAATGTCTAATTGAATTGGCAATGGCAATTGAAGAGACCAAGACTGGAGGTTAGAAAAGAGGCTTAAAAATAAGCTCACTTATTTTTGTATTTTATGTATTTAATATGTATTTTATCATATGTATTTTAGGGATAATATATATTTTAGGGATGATAGTAGAATTCATTGGGAGCAAATAAAATCATCAAATGAAATTGTATGGATGAAGAAAGCCTTAGAGTTACCTCACAGTTAATGATCATGACCTAAATATTGATTCAGCAAAGAATACTGAGAAAGAGAATTTAAAAAGATAGGATGAAGACAAAATTATCAGAAAAACCTAAAAAAAAAAAGCCAGTATCAAATAGAAGAGAGTAATCAGCAACATCAAAAACTATAAAGTGATCAAGAAGGATAAAGTTTGAGAAAAAAATCATTAGATCTGGCAATTTTGAGATCACTGGCAACACTGGAGGGAGAAATTTCATGTTAATGTTGAGATCACAAAAACAAATTGAAGAAATTTATAAAAAGAGTGATGAGAGGCATCCATTAGAAAGAGAATTCTCAAGATATTTAGTCAGAAAAGGGAGAGTAGATAGAGTATGATAGGAAAGAGAAATGGATGGGGAATAGAGTTTTGTTGTTTGGTTGGTTGGTTGAATTGCAGTTTGTTTTTGTTTGTTTTCTTTTTGAAGATGGGAGATTTGTTTGTACTGCCTTGTTTGTAAGCAGTATCAAAGAAGCTAGTAAATGCAGAGAGAAGAGTAAGGGAGTGAGAAGATGACCAGTTCTTAGTTTTTTATATCATTAGACAGAAAAATACATATTTGAATATTCACTGTGATAAAATTGAACTAATACAAAGTATTCAAAGAAGGCAGAAAATTAGGAAAATAATCATATGAACGTCAAACAACAAAAAACACATGATCATATCAACTCTCTACACACTCATTCTGCTGAAAGCAACTGTAACAAAACAAAAAGCCCCTCAAAAGTATGAAGGCAATATGCTAAAATATTAATAGTTAAAATTTAAAAAATACCTTCAAATAAAATGGAGAAAAAAATTGAAGTTTTTCCACTAAATATTGGGGTGAAACAAAACTACTTCCTTTCTCCACTATTATTTAATTTAGTTCTAGAACAGGAAAGCTCATCAATAGAAGAAGGGGGGGAAATGAAGTCTAAAATATCAGGAAAGAAGAAAGGAAGCCATACTTTCTTTTTAAGTAAATATTATTTACTTAGAAAACCACAGAGAATCTATTAGAATAGCAAAATAAATAAAATAAAATGAGATGATAGGATGATTTAGTGAAATAGCAGAATTAAAAAAAAATAATCCACAAAAATCATAAACATTTCCATATAGCAATAACAAGAGCCAAGTATAAATAGTGAGAAATTCCAAGCAACTACAAAGTACATAAATCATTTGGGAGTTTAATGACCAGAGCAGACTTAAGACATCTGAGGACAATTATGATATGCTCTTTAGGAACATGATGGCATATTTAAATAATTGAAGAGATAGACATTGTTCTGTTTAACTTATTCCAAAAAATTACAATAAGACCTACATTGCTTTACAATTTCAGTGCTTGGCTGTCAAGAAAATATTTCATTGATGTAGACAAAATAATAACAAAATTCATTTGAAGGAATATGAGGGTCAAGAATACCAAGAAAAATAATAAATCCAAAAAAAGCTTAAAATAAGATTGGTTATTGTTTAATGTTATTTCAATATCATAATCTCAAATCATGAATTATTGGGTCAACAGATACAATATGAAGAAGACAAGCTATTAATTATGTCCTGATCAGTTCCTCAACCTCCCATCCCATAGTACTGCATCAGTCAATGGTTCAAAGTTAGGTAATAAAACGGTATACTTCTCAGCTAACGATTTCCACTTCAAATAACTTTTGAACTTATCAAAATCGCAAAGGAGGGCCACTTGACTGGCACTTAATAAATTGCATAACAATAATAAATTATTTCAGTGATGTTCTGATTGGACAGGAATTTGTTTTCTACCCATGAGCATCTTCCTGGACACCTTCCATGAAAAAGCAAGACTGGATAGAGACACAGAGATTTGGAGGTAATGAAAAATTTCATCATTCCATTGTCGATCTTTTCCTCTGAGTCAGGGTAAGAATTGAGGTTTGTATGAATAAAGCTCTTATTCCTTATATTTGTGTTGTGTATATCTCATAGATAAAATTGAAACCTTGAGGTTATCAAATGTAAGCCATCCAACTAGTATCAGCTTCACTTAAAAAAAAATTTCTCTTGAAGAACAGTCATTTCTTTAAACTGGGCTGTCAGTAACATCATTTTATAGCTTAGCAGTCTCAAGTGGTTTAGAATTGGATGCAAAAAAAAGTGTGAGAGGAATAAAATACCTCTAGACCTTTCTCTTTCATTTTATACACTTCAATAATAAATGAGGAAACATCTTTAACTCTATCTTCCTTTAGTTTAATTATCATTATTTTCTATTTCAGAGTTTTTCTCTCTCCTCCAGCATTTTTTTCCTTTGCTATTGTTCCCCTAAATTACCAGACCATCTGTTCACTTGGCAGATGTAAGTCAGTTCTGTAATTGTTGTCATTCTTAGCATAGTGCAACCCATGCACAATATAGAGGACGAGAAGTACTACATTCATGAGTTAGCCAACTGTATATTGTTGTCGAAATTACTTGTCAAAACGTCAAAAGGAACAGCATTTGATTTTCTAAGCACTGCATGCATCTCCCGGGATTACAATGGGAGGCCTCTATTATTCTGTTACTTATGCAATGCATGGTTCAGATTTTTGACTACTTTAAAGTAAATGGCATGAGCATTTAGTAGTCCTGGGGTTATATTATAAAAAAGGGTATTGGAGTTGTTTACACTTTTTTTTTTAAAGCTCAGACAATGAATTGAGTTTGGTGGAGGTTTATAAGATTCATAACCTTGTAAGGCAGTGAAATCCCATATACAGTTGCAGCTTACTTTAAGCAAAACCCAATATAGTAAAATCGGGATTTACATTAGGAATATAACTAGAATTTTTTTTCATCTAAAGCAAAAACAATTGTAGGAGGAGTAGAAGAAGAAGGACAGTGAAATAGAGAATAAAATGACCAGAGGAGACTAAGGTTGATTATTTCATAAAAAGAGAGAGATTGCATTTGGAGTTAGAAGATACAGGTACTGGTGGAGGGGTGCCATGATGACTCTATGGGTAATAACTACAGTAGGATTTTCACCTTGATCATCCTTCAAGTATTGGTGAAAGTTCTGCTTCCCATTTTCCCTTACTTTCTTATCAACACTCTAGGATAAACTTCAGTTCTACTATGATTAGTGACAATTTTGATTTATAAAAAAGATAAATACAACAATCAAATAACAGAATAACAATAGAATAGAATAAGATTGTAAAGAACCAAGTCAAGAAAATCTGAGTTTGAATTTGCCTCAAACATATACCAGCTGTGTATCTTGAGAGCAAGTAACTTAATCTCTCTCAGACTCAATTCCCTCATTTATAAAATGGGATTAATAGCACCTAGCTCTCAACGTTATTCTGACAATCAAATGAAAAATACATGTAAAAATTTAAGAAAATGCTTTGCAAACCTCAAAGTAACATATAAAAGTTATTCTTGTCATTCTCATTGTTTTTAGTGCTTAAAGGAACATAGAAATCATCAAATCTCAACCCAAGACCTAGAAACTAGCAACTAGCAGAGGTAAAGCTTGAATTTATTTCCCCAGATTCTAGAGATATAATCATCTAGTCCCTGCTTGTTTTTTGTTTATTATTTTACAAATAAGTAAATCAATTCAAATAAATTTTTAAACAATCTCTTTAAACTTCCAAGTTGTAAATGATCTTTCCTTGCCTAGAATTTTCAGAGAATTTTGTTTGTTCTGTTTTAATGTATGTTTCACATTGTATTTTTTTCTACAATTACTTTGTATTACTATAGAGTTCCTACAATTCTAACCTCACAGTATCACTTCTTAACACAAAGTGATTTGTTATAATTGCTGGGGACATATGGACAGAAATGAAACAATTGTGGTTTTCAAAGAATTTACCTACCACATTGTATTACAATATGGCCTGTCCACTGGATGTCTTCGGGCTTATTGAGTGCAAGGCCAGTTTATCCTGGGAAGCCCATAAGTGTCAAAACTTGAATATAGAGTTTATAAAATAGGCTGATACTTTTCTGTCAATGCCTGGCAAGAAAGTCACCTTCTTAACCAGCTCATGTAATTTAGATTTCTGCGAAGTTACATCAGATAGCAGTAATTGTTTTATGTGGTATCCATCATTTCTATTCAAGTATAAGTGTACTAAAGATGGGAATCATTTCTTTATAATCTTTGATAATTTACACATCATCCAGGCCCCTTTGAACTAAAAAGTCCAACATTTTTCACTGACATTTGATTCAAAAAAATTTTACGTTTGATTCCATAAACTATGCATATCAAGGGATATGAAGACTACTACTAAATAGGGAATTAAACAGAATCCAATAGCATATCATCAGTTTTATAAGCAGGGGTAAAACAGAGAACTATGGACTTTCTCCTACTACCATCAGGACACTTAATAGCCAATGACATGTTTTTGAGCTGCCTTGTACTGTCTTAATAAATCTTTATTAAATTGAATTGAATTAAGAATCAAATCACTACTTCAAGGTTATAGGATTCTAAGCAGGCTGAAAACTGAAAAGGATACCAGAAACCATGTATTCTAAACCCTTATACAACTGTCTTGCTGCACAACAAGGAAATTAATTGACGTGTGCAGGGCTGTGCAGATCATTTAAAAGGTGGAATTTTAAGGCAGTTCTTTTGATTCCCAAACCAGTACTCTTTCCTAGGTAGTTGAAAGCCTGAAACTTCAAATAACACAGAATTTCCATCTTATTTTAACAATTTTATGAATTCACAATTCTACTCTTAATTTTTGTTTTTGTTTTTGTTTTTGTTTTTGTTTTTGTTTTTTTTTTAGTAGTAAGGGACCTGTATTTATTAAATAAAAGATCCCTATACAGTAAATTCCTTGTTAAAGTGTGATTTTGCTCTTTTTTTAAAAAAATAATAACACATTTAAATAAAATTCATATTAAAAAATCTTCCTCCTCCAATATCTGTGTTATAGGTAGTGTGCTAGTGATGGTTTAAATAACCCCAATACACTTTATTTCTTTTTCAAAAGTCTTGTTTTATCCATTTTAATGCATTGTGTTACCCCATTCTGTAATAATTTACAGTGTTTCCTACAGCATGTGGAATCACACAATACATTAAAGAAAATATTGACCAAATTCAAAATCGTTGCTGTTTTGGTTTTGGTTTTGTCTTTTTTTTTTTTTTTTAAGTTGGTCATCTCTCTTTGGGGAGGGGAAGGAAAAAGAGGAGAGTTGGATGAGCACTAAAAAAAATCCTGATATAAAAACTCTGTTAACTAATCCGTGTGAACAACTCTATGTAATTTATAGTCTTAGAGAGTTGAAAAATTAAGTGACAATATAGCTAATGTAAGTCAAAAGCAGGATTTGAATCAAGATTTTATCTTATTTTTATTGTTTTTTTTATTTTCAAAATATATGCAAAGATAATTTTTCAAATGCACCCTTGCAAAATTTTGTGTTCCAATTCCCACCCCCTTACTCCCACCATCTCCCCTAGATGACAAGTAATACAATATGTGTTAAACATGGTAAAAATATATGTTAAATCCAATATAGGAATACATATTTATACAACTGTCTTGCTGCACAAGAAAAATCAGATCACAAAAGGAAAAAGAATAAGAAAAAAATAAAATTCAAGCAAACCACAACAAAAAGAGTGAAATGCTATGTTGTGATCCACCTTCAGTTCCCACTGTCCTCTCTCTTGGTATAGATGAATCTCATCAACACAAGATCATTAGAACTGGCCAGAATCATCTCATTGTTGAAAAGAGCCATGTTCATCAGAACTGATCATCATATAATCTTCTTGTTGCTATATACAATGATCTCCTGCTTCTGCTCATTTCACTTATCATCAGTTCATGTAAGTCTCTCCAGGCTTCTCTGAAATCATCCTGCTGATTGTGTCTTATAGAACAATAATATTCCATAACATCCATATACCATAATTTATTCAGCCAATGTCCAATTGATGAACATCCACTCAGTTTCCAGTTTCTTGACACTACAAAAAGGGCTGCTACAAACATTTTTGCTCATGTGGGTCCCTTTCCCTCCTTTAAGATCTCTTTGGGATATAACCCCAGTAGAAATACTGCTGGATCAGAGCATTCACAGTTTGATGGCCCTTTGGGCATAGTTTCAGATTGCTTACCGAATGTTTGGATCAGTTCATAATTTCATCAACAAGATATTAGTGCCCTAGTTTTTCTACATCCCCTCCAACATTTATCGTCTTTTTCTACCATCTTAGCCAATCTGAGAGGTGTATAGTGGTACTCCAGAATTGTCTTAATTTGCATTTTTCTGATCAATAGTGATTTAGAGCATCTTTTTGTATGGCTAGAAATAGTTTAACTTTCTTCATTTGAAAATTGTCTGTTCATATCCTTTGTCCATTTATCAATTGGAGAATGGCTTGACTTCTTAAACATTTGAGCCAATTCTCTATATATTTTAGAAATTAGGCCTTTATCAGAACCCCTGAATGTAAAAATATTTTCCCAGTGTATTGCTTCTCTTCTAATCTTGTCTGCATTAGTTTTGTTTGTACAAAAACTTTTTAACAATATAATCAAAATTATATATTTTGTTCTTCTAATGAGCTCCAATTTTATTTGGTCACAAATTCCTTCCTTCTCCACAGATCTGAGAGGTAAATTATCCTATGTTCTTCTAATTTGATTATAATATCACTCTTTTTTTTTTTTTTTTTTTTTTTTTTACTGAGGCAATTGGGGTTAAGTGACTTGTCCAGGGTCATACAGCTAGAAAATGTTAAGTGTCTGAGACCAGATTTGAACTCAGGTCATCCTGACTTCAGAGCTGGTGCTCTATTTGCTGTGCCACCTAGATGCCCCCTATATCACTCTTTATGTCTAAATCATGAACCCATTTCAATCTTATCTCGGTATATGGTGTTAAATGTTATTTAATGTCTAGTTTCTGCCATATTAATTTCCAATTTTCCCAGCACTTTCTGTCAAACAATGAATTCTTATCCCAAAAGCTGGGATCTTTGGGTTTGTCAAACAGTAAATTATAATAATCATGGATTATTTTGTCCTGTGAACCTAACCTATTCCACTGATCAGCTGCTCTATTTCTTCGTCAGTACCAAATGATTTTCAGGATTGCTGCTTTATAATATAGTTTTAGATCTGGCATAACTAGGACACCTTCATTTGCATTTTTTATTATCGAATCAAGACTTTCCCAGTGTCAAGACTGAGACATTGTTCACGCCATTATACTATCTAGACTTTTTTTTTTTAAGTAGGAAAAAAGCAAAAAGAAAAATCTGAAACATGGTCTCATCTCTTTCCCTTTGCTTCTCTCTTTCTCTCCCTCTCTGTCATAGATGACATCTTTAATATTGCTTAAACGAATGTTTTCAAGTTGCTTTTGACATTGTAAATGCATATGAGAATTTATATTAAAATGCATGATAGAAATGTAAAATATATATGTGTATTTAGATATATATGTATATGTTACATATACTAATGTACATATATATTAGCTAAATATATCCTATACCTCATATTATTTTTTTCATTGTTAAGTGGACAATTTCTTTTTAATTCTGTTGTGGGGGAAGAAACAACACATATGTTTTATTAAAAGCTGAATGATGCTTAAGTAAACTTTTAATTTAATGCTTAAAGTTTCAGATACAATATCTTTTCTATCTGATTTACTATAACCATTAAGTGATTATTTGAACTGTTAGATATTATAGCTTTATCAGCACCAAACCCAATATTAATAATATAATTTGAGGCATTATGGAAATATTCATTCATTTGACAATCCTTATACCCATCAGTTATTACCCAGATCATCATTTCTACATTGGATACATTCTCCCCTACCCAATCATGATTCCTTGGTAAACCATTTCAATTTTATATTGCCCTCTTTTCTCAAGTCCTTCATCCCTCATTCTAATAGCATATATCTTGCCTTGTGTCAAGCATTATACTTTATTCATTCTCATCACCTACTTCTTTCTTTCCTACTCACTAATAAATGAAAGTAGAAAAAATAAGGAAACCATTTTGACTGGATTCATACACACACACATACACACACACACACACACACACACACACAAGCGTGCTAACTAATCTCAAATGAACTCCCATTTCAGCAAGATAACGTACTTCACTAACAATTCATGAGGTTAGAGATAATTTATAAAGTGTTTTTAAACAATAAAACATTAAGTAAATAATAGGCATGATAATGAGAGAAAAAAGAAGTTATGGAAGAGGAGAAGAAGAAGGAAAAGATTCTTGATTCAACCAAACAATTTGGCTTTCAGGTCATATGGTATATGGTATAATATGATAAAAAGATATGGCATATGGTAAAATATGGTATAATGGTATAATATGGTAAAATATAGTATTATATGGTGTATATGGTATAATAAAAAATTGCATGAAACTGCAAATCTATCATATGTTAATTGCTATTCCATTAAATTAAAATTATATGTTTTTTCCTTTTTTTCACCCTTTCTTCCCCTTCACTTATTAGAAATAAAGCGTTTGCTAGTCACCATGGAGAAAGAGGATTAAGCTAAGTAGTTGAAAAAGAAGTTAAATTGTGAAGAGCTAAGATGCAATCATGAGGTAAGAAAGTTTAAACAATAGATTCAAACCATAGCTAAGAAAGGAAGGAATGATAAAAGATACCATATTAAATAACTACTTTTTCCTGTCTGGTCATTTAAACAGTTTCAAAACTAGCTCTATACTTATTAAATACATCTTTCCATCTTGTCCCCAAGAAAATAATTAATTTTTTAAAATTATCCTATTAAACTCCACTGATTGTTATGTTTATGATAATACTCTGATATGCCAGTAATTTATCAGAAAAGGAAATGAATTTAGTCTAGTGTGACTTTTTCAGACCCTACAAGCATTTAGCAAACTTTCATTTTTATGAATATTCAAAATCTATTCTCTAAAACAAATAGGCAAGCAAACAAATAAATAAATAGAAATAATATTATAATATTAAAAAGTATTTTAGTCTGGGATTAAATACTTCAAGGAATCAAGTTTATCAGCTTAATATATATAATTACATAGGACATTATCCAATCTCTGGTTTAGTGACAAGACTTATCTTTTTCACAACTGACCTTTTTCTCCAAAGTATCCTGAAATGTTCAAAAAGAACATTAAATTCTTAAAATGTATCTAATGATTATTTTAAGCCTTATTTCCTCCTCTTTAAAATGGTTATAACAATATTTCTAACTTCACAAGTTTGTTGTGAGATTAAAATAAGATAGTTTAGCTAAAGCCCTTTGCAAACCTTCATGTGTCTCAGTAAGTTCCAAGTCCCTAAGGAAATTTTTTAAAAAATATATCTTTCTCAATTTTAAGATTATTTTCCTCAATTAGAAGACTTCTGATATACCTTCCAACTTTAAGATTCTATGATTCTCTTTAAGGAAGAAAATGTAGGCAAAATAAGAATTGACCAGTTTGTCTTCATCTGTTATCCTCTCCAAGAAGTATTAATTTGTTATTTGATTTCCCTTTTACTTCCAATACACATATAAATATCCTATTTATTGGCATATTTTTCATTTCCAGCCAACTCATTATAAGCTCATACTATTCTTTTATTGTTATTCTACTTGGAAATATGTATCCTCTTATAAGTGTCCCCACTTCTATTTTTTTCATATATGATATAAAATCATGTTCATTTTTTTGGGGGGGTAAAGGGTTAGGGTTTTATTTAACATGACTCAGAATCTTTCCAGCATGTATTATATATGATGGTTGGATCCATTGAAATGTATAAATCATTAAGAGATAGAATACAAATACAAAAGAAGTACTTTTGGATTATACCCACATATGAGGTGAGGTGTAGATGATTATTCTAAAAAATATATTGAGAAGGAGTTGGCAGCCATTAGTTTAGACTTTTAGTATTATTTATGTTTACATAAATATATTCAAGAAGACATTATTTTCAGTTTGTTTTAATGTTATCATTAATTATTCCACATGCTTATATTTTCCCACTGAATTCTAATAAATATTTGTGGTATTTAGTTCCCAGGCCTTTTGTAGTTCAAAAAAGAATCATGTAGTTACAGGGATAAAATCTTTTGTGAAGTAACAGTTGCTAAGGTAACTCTACTTTTTTCACTAATAATGGCTTACATGAGTATGTAACCTGAATCTCTCAGACTTTTAGAATTTGATCTATCCAAGTCTAATTTCCTAGACTTTTTTTGTGTCCAATGCATAATTTTCAGATTTCTGCTCTTGTGTTAGCCAACACTATCCCTCTAGTTAACTGTATATATACCCTTGTCCTCATTGAATAAGGGTTTGATTGTGCATTGATTAAAATGGCTTACTTAACTGTTTTAAAGTAAATTACATAGAAATTGCATTTCCTACTAAAGAAAAATAAAACCATAATAAGGTAAAGTTGACACATCCACAGTGTTTTAATCTGACAGTCTCAACCCACCTAATAACTGGCACCTGTCAGGAAAGTTTGATTGTATTCACTTTACAAATAAAATGTCAAAAGGTAATATATTTTGAACAAGATTACAAAGCAACCTGGAAACATAATCCAGCTGCCCCACCCCCATTCCTAAGCAGTTGACAAGTAGTCATCCAGTACTAATCAGTATAATTCATTGCTTCTGTTTGTCCTGGAAAAATCCCTATTTCAAAAAGAAGTTCCCAAATAGATATGTGAAAAAGTGCTCATAATTTTCATTCAAGTATATTACCAAGATGAAAGAAAACCAGAAAATTCATAGGCACATCTTGTAAAAGTTACTGAAGTCCTTAGATGAAAAGCCAAATTACATGTTAACTAATAAAATAAAGCCAAAAAAAATGGAATGATGATAGGGTGCTACTAAGTGCATTAAGGACACAATATGGGTGAGTTACAAAATATAATGATTAAACAACTTAATGGCTATCAATTTCCTTGATTAATTTAAATGATTAACTAATGATTCACAACTGGTACCACCCTTATTAGTTCTGCAAAAAGAGAAAGGAATTGGGGAAAACAAGAGGCAGATTCAAGGAAACCAACAATCTTTGAACACATGCTCAGATATCTATATTTGGAGGTACAAGAAATATTGTCATTTTAGCGATTGGCTAACCTGTTTGCAAAAAACTATTATAATAGAACCTAGTTCCTGGCTACATGCTTTTTTGCAGAAATAAGGACTATGAGTAATTTGTATCTTTCAGTTTCAACCAATTCTATTGGAATCATAATGACAAGTTACTTATTATTTGATGTGAATAGTCAAACTTTAACAATTTCTCCAAATCAAGGGTAAAGCTGAGGAGTAACTTCATTTCTTAACTGAGAGAACATTTACTGAAAGTTAAAAAAATGTCTGTGGCTTGAAGCAAATTAATCACTTCATTGAAAGTTTATTATTTAAAAAAAACTCCATTAAAAATGAGAATTATGTAATTTTATTAATTTTTTGTATACACTACATTTGTTTTTGTACCTATGCTGTACTCTCCCTGTTATCTACATTTTGTCCATCATATATTTATCTTCCTGCTTCCTCTCTCCCTCCCTCCTTCCCTTCCTTCTCTCCCTCTCTTCCTTCCTTCCTCTTTCTTTCTTTCTTTCTTTCTTTCTTTCTTTCTTTCTTTCTTTCTTTCTTTCTTTCTTTCTTTCTTTCTTTCTTTCTTTCTTTCTTTCTTTCTTTCCCATTGGACATATGTACACCACATAATAAACATATACATATAATCATAAAATGCACACAAATATATCCATATGAAAGTAACACACAGACACAATCTTATTTCATAAATGTATATGTATGCTTGTGTGTGTTCATAGCACATATGATAATGTGTATACATATGTAAACATTTATCTCTTTTATATTTACTTACTGGCTGCATATTCATAGATAAGTCATTCAACTTCTGGGTGATCTAGGTAATTCTATCAAATTATATGCACTGGCTGGAGGCAGCACCTTCACCTGAAAGTACCAATGAAATTACAAGTTTAATCCATCTTCCTATCCTTTAAATGGGGATACATTTTTTTGGGGGAATTTTAATGTTTCCTCATAAAATTCTAACTATGACAGAAGAAAGAGTTGGAAAATGTAAAATGTTCTGCTAATATAGTTGGAATTCTAATATTTACTTAGAATAGGAGAATACAAAATATATTTGACAAAGGAAGTTGTGAAGAAATATGGTGGGCAAGAAGATATTATGATTAGAATTCTGAGGGAAGTACATAATTAAACCATAGGAATAGTTATTAGTGGTTCAGAAATTATTGTAGTGGAATACCTCAAAAATCTATATTTGCTTCTGTCTCATATAAGATTTTTAAATAATGAGTTGATAAAAGATGTAGATAGTAGCAATATTGAATTTTTAAGAGAAAGAAAGCTGAAAAACATGAGATGACATTAAGAATAAAAAAGAAGTTAGGGTGTTGAAATGAATCTAAATAGACTAAAGACAGAAATAGATAAGAGATGGACATAAGTAGACCTACAAATATATTTTTATCTTTGAATAATAATGTCTCATATATAGTAGATTAATAAATAAAGGGAATGAAAAACGAACAATGAACTGATCATTGGTAACACACCCTATATTTTTTCATCACCTCACTTTTGTACAGATTTGAAGAATGGAAGAGACTTCAGTTCACCAAGGATCTCCACACCTACAGCTTTAAAAGCATTTATTGTTATTTTAACAAAAATGTTTACTTGAAACTTTGCAATTAATAAATATTATCTTATCTATCATAAATGATATGGGTCTTTCCATGTGTCTGTGAAGTCTGTGCAGCAGAAAGAACTCTGAGGAAAAAAATAGTTCTCTATGATATATACAGGCCCTTAAAAATATTTGTTTATAAAATCAATATGAAATTTACCAATGATTCAAAGTATTATCAGTATTTTAACCTTTTCAGTTATATTTTTGTTAAAGACTGATCATTACAATATTTCTTTTCTCTTAATAGCATCTCAAGTATCTTGTCTCCACAATTCCTATCCTTTTCCCTATTCCCAACACACATATGGAGAATCCTTTTACAACACTAAGGTGAAAAGAGATGAGATTCATTTCAGAAAAAGAAGTCAATACTTTCTGTTAAGGTTTTGACCTCACTGAAAGCCAAACAGAAAATGCTTTTAAAAAGACAGAAAAAAAAAGAGAGAAAGAGCTCTCATAACTTTAGTGTCAATGATGTCAGTTTCTTTGGAAGTAAGAGTATGAATCAGGCAACTTAACAATAAAGTGATAGAATTACCATTAGTCCTTCACCTCTATGAGTCTAGAGATGAATCCAAATGAGGTTAAAAAAAAAAAAAAGTTCCATTGAATTAAACTCTAGCTTAGTTAAAGGAGGATTTAAAAGTTTGTATTGCTTATAGTTGCCTTTAAAATAACTTGAAGTCCCATTTTGTATTTGGAAAGAACTAGAAATGGGACTTGTCGGGGGCCCTGGACCTGAACCTCCTGAAGTGAGTTGAGGACTCCTTTGTGCCAGGACTCACCCTAACCCAGGATTCCTTGATTACCACGCTGAAGTGGTGGAGCCTGGCCTGTGGCAGGGGAGGCACAGAAAGGATGGACTCCTCCTTCGGGGAGGGATTGGGGAGGAGTCCCTGCCCTCTAGATGAATTACAGATGGAGGGAAAAGGACTATAAAAGGAATGGACTCGGGATGGCTTGTGGGAGACACCGCTGACTTGTAACATCAATAAACATCATTGCGTCTATCCACCTCGGCTCCTCTGTCTGGTATTTCCCTCCTCCCATCTCCACGAGGAGGGCCGGAGACGTCCGAAGCCCCGTCCGGCTCGGGGAAGCTGGAAGAGGCAGTCTCTGTTAAGGTTCCCAGTGACTAGGTCTCGGCCCCTGACAGGGACTGGAGAAAACAAAGAATTAAAAAAAAAAAAAAAAGATGTCAGAAGGTTTGCTTAGGAAAATATGAAAGGAAAAAAAAAAAAAAAAACAGACACACACAGAAATAGAACTGTAACACTACCTAGTCCCATCCTACTATTAATAGTCTCCTTGGACAACTTACTCAAACACTCTGAACTATTTATCCATTTAAAGTATGATGGACAGATGAAATGACTGCAAGTTGCTAGGTGATCAGGCAATGAGAATACTGGACTTAGTGAAAGGAAATCTTGAGTTCAAATACTGCCTGACACTATCTGATTCTAGGCAAGTCACTTCTCTCTCAGACTGTTTTATCATTTGTAAAATGGGAATAATGACATATTCACCTCAAAAGAGTGTTATAAGGATCAAATAAAATATTAAAAGTACTTTATGAATTTAAAGGTGCTATATAAATACTAATTATTGTTGTCTAATGCCCCTTCTAAATCTAACTTTACTGTTGAAATGGATCTGTGATTGTATATATTTAGATATTCCTTGTAACAGTGCAGATCACAACCAATCTATTTCAGATTATCTCATGTAACTAGTCCATGTTCATTCACAAATATGTCTCAGTGGCTCTTTCTACTCTCTTTCTAATGTTTTATTTTTGTTTATTTCATGTTTCTCTGATGATATTTTGCTCCTGTCTCCAAAGTTCTCCATTTGTTATATGTTGCAGTCTGTTCCAACCAATCCATTGCCCTCTGTGTGATATTCAGCTTTTAACACTAACATACTATACAGTATGTTTTATTGTTGTCCTTTGTATTTATGCAACATTTCCCTTTAACCCCCAATACCATTATTTTTTTCCTCTAAAGAACAAATAAATAAATAAACGTTTTAAAAAATAACTTAAGCAAAACAGGCCAACACACAATTTGATCTGACATCACATATTATATTCCACATTCATAGATCCCCACCTCTATAGTGAGATAACAATGTGTTTATTTTATTATCAGTTCTCTGGGACAAGTGTTGTTCATTACAGTGCATCAGAAGTTAACCATCTTTGAAGATATCTATAAGATTATTGTTATCTTTTATATGGTTCTTTTTATATGGTATTGTTTACTTTCTTCAACTTATATTCCTTCATATAAGATATACTATGATTCTCAAAACTATTCATGTCAGTTATTTTTTAAAGTATAGTAACATACCTTTGTATTAACTTGTCACTATTTACTCATTCATTCCTCCATCAATAAATCCTCATTTTCCTTCCATTTGTTGTTGTTAATTATAATAATATCATTGTGGTTTGCAGTTTTTGCTATCACAAAATCTGCTGCTATGAATATTTATCATATGTAGGATTTTTCTTTTTTGTCACTGGCATTTTGGGGGGGTATGTCCAAAAATAAAATCAGTAGGACAAAGGATAATAACAGATTAAGATTTTTCTCACATAATTCCAAATTGTTTTCCATTAAAATTGAAATTGTTCACAACTCTACCAATAAAATATTAATTAGCATGTCTGTCATCCTACAGCCATTCCAAAATTGGTTGGTTCCAGTTTACCTTTTTCAATTTAAAGAGTGATACAAAATCTCAGGCATTTTAAAAAGTATATTTTTATCATTAGTGATTTGGAGCACTTTCATGAGTTGTTGATCATTTGCCTTTCTTATTTTGATAGTTATTTGTTGACATATTTTGACTATTTATTATAGAGAGCCACAGATAATGGGGGAATGCTTGGTGAGGTATAAAACTCATTAGCCCAGAGGAAACCTGCTGAAGATATCTGGTTTTGCTTTCATTTCCTCTTAGAGCATCTCACCCTCCCTGAGAAGTGTGTGTGTGGGGGGGGGGGGGGGGAGGGGAAGGAGAGAGGGGAGTGACCACCTGTGTTCTACTTGAAGCAAGGGATACTTACAGTAAAAGGAGGCATTTACAAATTAAAGCAGGGTGTTTATAATTAGCATTTGCTCAGCATGCTGCGGTGATGTAATTGAACTAAGGTATTTAGGGGCTAAGAAGACTTGAAATAAAGGGATTCCATCTTTGACCATCCTCTTGGGTCCCTGCTTTATCACTCATCCACTAAGACCAAGGACTTGGCCTTGTCCTGAGATCCTCCAGAGAGCTAGTTCAGACAGTATATTTTGGCACCCCAACTTGGGGACTCTAGAAAGCCCACTATAATTTATCTACTGGGATAGAAGTTTATATTGAAATTCCTTAGGACATCATGGAATAAAAAAAAAAAAAAATCTTGTGATTCAACCAAAACTATCATTCTATTAGAATAATCTGATTTTGCTCTAGGGAAGATAATTTAAAGGTTACTGATAGTACTTGTTTCTTGAGATGTTTCTTCCCTGCTAATGGTTCCATATCCCCTTCCCTGTTTATCCTGAATATACATATGGAAGTGTGATAGAGAAAGTACTATAGAGTTATATCTCTGGAAAATAATCAAGACTTGGGCAACCTGATTCCCCTTCTTAAAATATAGCTTAGGTGAAGAAACAGCCAATCAGAGGTAGAAGAAAGAGAAGAGAGGACTGCCCATATTAAAATTAGTTCAGGGATACAGATAGCTTCCAAGGTAAAGAGGACTCTATGACATATTAGAGAAAATCCAGTGGAGATGAACTAGTGCAAACTAAAGAGGAATATTCACAGTAGTCTTTCTATATCCTGTAAGTAGGGAAGGAGACAGGTTAGAAAGGATAATTCATTATCTAGTTCTTGTTCAATATTGATATTTTCAATGAGGTAAAGGCCATTTTTCTTCTTGCCTCATATATCAAACAGTGCCTTGCTATTATGGCTCAATATCTGTCCATTAACCATAACTTACAGCAAAGTGGCCAATTAGCAATTAATTATGAGGAGCTTGATCAATATCTTTTATAACTAGTTTATAGACTGAGGTGACCCATCCAATTTACATATGCTTTTCAACAGCAAGTCAGATGATAATAGCAATTCAAATTCAGATTAGTATTCCTTGGGTGAAGATCTCCATTAATCTATGTTTTTACATTGTTCTAAAATAATCAATTTGTTGATGAAAATTTTCATATAAGACCCTCCATATTTTTGCACCTCCTTAATTATTTGATGACTGGAACACCATGAAAAGACGGGAGTTGTAAAACCATTAGAGACAAGAATGCCTTAATTATGTTCCCTTTCTAAGACTATTTCCTAGTATTGTTATTAATATTTCTAATTCAGTCCCTAACAGGCAGCATGATCTAGTGGGTTTAGGGTCAGGTCATCATGAAAACCTGAGCTCAAGTCCTGACTGGCATATAATTTCTATGTGGCCATGGATGTAGCATTTAATCTCTCAGTAATCTAGGCAACTCTCTATTATTAAAAGTTACAAAAGTTGCTGATATATATAGTATTAAGTGACTTGTCCATGGTCACATAGCTAGTGGTTTTCCATTTCCTTTTCTGGTTTATCTAACAGATGAGGAAACATGCCAAAAAAAGGTCAAATGACTTGTTCAGGCTCTGCACGACAGTAAGTATTTGTGACCAGATTTGAACTCAGAAGAATGAAGGTTCTTTATTCAAAGCAAAGTGCTCTATCCATTAACCCATGTAGCTGCCCTCAGCATCAATGAACCTTGGTTTGAATCCTACCTCTTCTAGTTACTCCTTAGCTACCCTTGAACAAACAATTTACAGATCTGAAGATTTTCCTAATTTGTAAAATAAAAAGCTTAAATGACACTTGTTGCTCCCTTTTAACCTCTAACTCTGATCTGAGAAGCAAGAACATTAATTCTATGGGTTTCAAATGTACTTATTGCCCTGTTTATGACATTTTTCCAATTATTATTTTCACCAAACATTATTTGCGGAATTTTTCACAGAATGGCATTAGGCTTTATTTGCCTGCTTAGTTGCACAAACAGGGCCTACAACTGCTATTTAGGCTTTTCAGTAGATAATAATAACTAATATTTAGCATTTGTATAGTGTTCTAAGGTTTGAACAGTGCTTTATATGTTATCTCATTTGAGATGGGTACAAGTTAAGGGTAATGAATAATGAAATGAGGGTGAAATCAATAAATAAACTATTAAAAATGAAAAGCCAGTGTGAGAAGATGAGTATAGGAATGGGAAATTTGGTTTCAAAGTGAATTGTAAACTCAGTGAATTTCTTGCAGAAAGAAAGGCCTTGCACCTGATTCCATTTTTCTGCCTCTTGAAATAAGAACTCCAGATCCTGGATAAAAGGCTAGACTTGGAGGAAAGGGGTCATCCACCTAAAAGAAGAAATACAAAAAAGGCCAACAGATACATATTGCTGAGAGAGGAGAATGACTCTCCAGTGTATGCAGATTTTAAAAGCTCCTTTTATCTGTCTATACCTGAGAAGACTTTTCAGTCAGCTCCAGAAGCCGCCTGGATGTATTTACCTAGGTAACAGGTGGACAAAATTAGGCATCAGTCACAGGATGTCACCGCATATTAAGTTTCCAAAATGCTCTCATTTAGCAAGCCTGTTGCAATGGGGGTGTGGAACATGCACATTTTGGTCTGTCTCCCATTAAACTGATAATAAAACCATCACTCCAGTTAAAAAAAAAATTAAAAAAAAAAAAACTAAAGTTCGTTTTTGTGAGGAATTCATCCTCCAGAAAAGATTTTTGTTCTCAGTAAGATTTCACTTAAAGAACAGATTAAGCCATATGTTACGTTAGTCAGTGATACTGTAATTTGCATTTGCCCATATCTTGTAAAGGAAAATTGCACAAAATCAGTAGAGTAGGTGGTACTTACTAATTCAATGGAAAGGCAGATGGGTAGCCAAATGATGTAGAGTTTCTCAATACAATCTTAAAAATATCCATTTTGATAGTGTTACTTTTGATTCTACCCTTTATGTATCAAAAGGTACTTTCTTTTATCATCTTTCCCTTCTTCCCAGTTCCCTCCCTCTACATATGTAGCACTGCTGAAATCTGTCTAGGTCAGAGCCAAGAAATATCAATCTATCTCAGGAGTTTCTTGTTACTAAAGGTATCCAGGCCCAAGTTGGATAAAAATCTGTAGCAGAAGATCATGATGCAAATATATAGGTTAGACTAAATGGCCTCCGAGATTCTAGGATATCAAGAAACCTTTTCTCAGATTGTCAGACGAATACTAAAAAGCATGACTGATGGGAAGAGTAAAGAAATACATTTTTTTCCTTATTCAAATGTAGAATTATTCAACTATAAAAAAATTCCAGAAAGATTACCGTGTAGCACCAGGAAAAGATAATAATTGTGAAGCCATTATAAGGTAAATGAATAGAGTTTGATATCATTCAATTTTAACTCAGGGAGTATTTATCAGAACATATTATAGGTCAAACAGAAAAACTAAATTCACCAAAAAGTTACCAAAAAGTTTAGAATATCAAAAAGTCAGACTTTTTTTTTTCTGATACATAGCCTAATAATCAATCTAGCATGAATTAAAAAATACAAGGCTTTTTCACCTTTGGAGAAAATACCTAAGTTCAATGGGATTTTGTACTGAAGTATCATGAAAATTAACGTGTATGTATATGTGTGTTATATGTATGTACTTGTGTGTGTGTTTATTTATTTCAGTTGATTACATTGATGAGTTCTCCATGCTGGCTATATCAGTCATCAACCTTTTGGGAAAGTCCACCATCCTTGCCATCATTACCAGTAAGTACCAAACAATTGCCACTGACAGGGAAAGACAGCTGAAGTAGCAAGGCACCATGAGGTGGGATGGAGGTGGGATGTGTCATTAAGTGGCAGGTTAGCCCAAGGGCCTTGGCAACTTCAATATCTGCAGATCATCAGCCCTATTTAAATCAAGGTCCTACGGTCATGGCTCAAGAAAGCAATCCACATAGAGATATAACATGACAACCTTCACTGTGCGTACTGCAGTCTTGATTCCCCAGCTGTCAAACTTACTAAACAACTGAAAATAAGTTTTTCTATCATAGTCCTTTGTAACAAGCCTTTCTTCCTTAGGAATCTTATCAATGAGAAATCTCATCATCCCTGAATAGGACTAGTAAAGATATCTCATTAGCCCCTTTGATTGAACCCTCTGACTGGAGGGCTTGGCCATATGATCCAGATCTTCTATTTAAGTGCTCACTATGTCTTCTCATTTTCCACCAGCTACATTACTTTTGGGATTCTTTGGACGTTTCTCTCAAGCCACTGTCAAAAAGAGCACTTTCTCCCCTAACACTATTCAACTTCCTTTTTTTGTGTTGTCTTCCCCTATTCAATTTTAAGTTTCTCCAGGGAGGCAACTATCACTGTTTTTATTTGTATTTTGTATCCCCAGTGCTTAGTTCCTTGTACTTAATAGGAAATTAGTTTCCTGGGAAAGGAATATGATATAGAGATCTGAAAGCTGGGTATGAAATTGGGAATACATTTTTGTGAGTTCTCTTCTTATTGAATTGATTTGCAAAGTCAAATGGCTCAACATCAGCAACCAATATGACTTTATTAATGGAAAAGATATTTAATAGGAGAAATTATCATCTGTTTTTCAACTGTACCCTAAGAACAATGGGATTTTTCCAACATCTATCTTGAGAGTGCAACCTTCCATTAGGACATATGCTACTTGAAAGAAGATAAGTTTTACTTTTCTGTTTTTATCCTCAGCATTGGCGCAACAAATTGCAAATAGTAAGAACTTAATAAATGCTTTAAATTAATTAATCTCATCCATGCAGTTGTTTCTGCATCCAGATTCCCTGGAGAAAAGTTGTATGAGAAGAAATAGGGGAAAAAAAGGATTGAACTGAAAAAAGATTAGGAAATTATCTACATGTTTGGAGTGTCTATATCTAGACTATTGAAATAGGGTGGGGAATATATTTGAAGAAGAAAGAAATGTATCCAAATTTAGGACAAATTAAGGAAAATTTGGAGCACAATCTCTAAGCACAGATACTGGTCCAGAGTCTAATTCTGATTAAAAAGAAAAACATATTGGGGTGAAGAGGATATTAAAAAATTAATGAAAATCAATGAGGGTTAGGTAGTAGAACCTAAAAGATTAGACTTAGGAATTACATGAAGAAATCAGTTGACAAGATAAGTCTAGGCAATCAAAAAAGGTAAATGGCATAATTAGAGATTTAAGCAAATTGGTTGGCTGAATTGGTAGGTGGAAGCATGGATAGGATATTGGTACAAGTATAAAGGGAAAGTGAAAGTTACTATTAAATTGCTGTTGAGGAAGAAAAAAGAGATTGAGTGGGATTATCAAGTTATTATAAATTGGTAATCCATTATAAAAAGTTTTAATTGGGTACTTAGAATTGAGATATTGGTTTCCAATTTTTCATGCAATAAATAAATATTTATTGATCATTTACTATATTCTAGATACTATGCTAAACATTGGAGATATAAAGAAGCAAAAGATACTTCCTGCTTTCATCTACAAGTAGTTCAAATAAAGGCTGAAAGGCTCATCCTTTAGGAAGGGAGAATTGTGAAGTGATTGGAAAGAATATTCTAGCTATAATGGAATAAATATCTGTTTTCCTCAAAAAGACATAAATGAAGGAAATGAAGAACATCTCTCCACACTCCATGTGTTTCCTAAAGAAAACAAAAGACAAGACTTCAGTTGGAGAGAAAACAAAAAAAAGAGGGGGTTAGGTAAGAATCTCCGCTATAGGAGAAGAAACTGGAAATGTTAAGATGATAAAGAATAGATTATCCATAAGAAAAAAGTGGGGAGAGGTTACATTTAAAAAAAAAAGAGAGAAGAATTACTTCTAGAAGATGGGATGGCTAGATGCTCTAAGGCAGAAAGAGATTCTCATTTTGTATGTGTGTGTATAAATATGTGTGTCCTGGTGCACATTTATGTGTGTGTGTATCTCTTTCTCTCTGTTTCTCTGTGTCTCACTGTTGCTCCGTCTCACTATCTCTTTGTCTCTGTCTCTTTCAGTCTTGGTTTTAGTCTCTGCCTATTTCTATCTCTGTTTTTGTCTCTCTCTCTTTGTGTGTGTGTCTGTCTCCAGAAAGATAGATAGATAGATGGATAGATAGATAGATAGATACAGAAATATAAAATCCATAGAAACTATCAGATGAGAGATTTTTGAATAGTGGGAGAGAAAGAAGGTAGGAATAGCCATAGTTGGATAAGTCCCTGCTCCAGAGTAGTGAGATATCTATTTGTCTACATGATAACCATAGAAATGTCTGTTGCCATCATAAGGTATGTATTCAAAATATAACTGAAAACTTCCCAAGATTTATAAAATATGTATGAAAATTAGCCACTTCTGATAATTCATAGTCACAAATTATAATGATATAAGGAACCTGAAAAAGTATTGAAAGTATTTATGAAATGAACAAGGGTTATATTTTCCTTATTTTCCTATTAATGACAAAGGATGTTTAAAAAAAAAAAGAAAAATCAATTTGGAAACTAAGAAGTTAGCTAAAAAAATGATCTCTGAGGATAAAATTTGGATTTCTAGACAATGCTTCTAATATAAAGTTAGCAGATACCTGGCAAGTGATGAAGTATACTAAATAAAGACTAGTAAGAATGTGTTTTCAAGATTAGTTGCAAATCTAATGAAAAGATTTTAAACTAAAAAGGATGGGCAATAGAGATGACTTTCTAGAGATATTTTAAAATTTATTAACATTTATTAACCTCTATCTAGTTTTCATTTTGCCAATCTTATTCTTAAAGTAAAAGTAAGGGTGAAAAAAGGCCATTTTATATTTTTCTTTGTGTCAGGTATTTTTATGGCCTGACTATTAAACATCCAGTCTAGTGTTTTCTGTTGGAAATATAAAAACAGACAAACAAAAGAAAACAAAGTTTTATTTTCTATGTAAGGGAGCAAAATACTTGTTAAAAAAAAAAGGGGGAAAGCAAGTGAAGGAGAAGATTCATCTGAAAAGTAGTATAAAAGTTAGATTAAGTCAGCACACTGTGTGTATGTATGTTTATAATTTAAAGTGGCATATATACATGTAAGTACAAGACTTGTCAGTCTGAGGATTCCCAATGCAGACATTTTCTCCACTTCGTAGATAGCCCATTACAACCTAACTCATTTTAGTAGACAGATTTGAAGAAATTACTTATGATACTGAGTAATTAAGTGATTGTAGTAAATACTTTTGACATTTATCAGAAGAAGGATGGGAACCTTGGTAATGCTGCATCTAAGTCCAACATTCTGTCCACTATCATGCTACCTCTGTCTATATCCATAAATAAACTATCTTAACAGTTAAATTGAACTTCTCTGAATTCAATTAACATATCTTGTGACTCATTGTCTCTGAACTTTGTTCATGTCTTTTTCCTTTATCAGGTAAGTCCTTTTTATTCTGTCTTCACCAAAGAAGTCTTATCCATTCTGACATTGTACATTATAGCTCTAGAGCTAGAAGGGACCTAGAAATCATCTATTCCAACTCCTTCATTTTTTAGATGAGGACTTATTTAAATCCAGGGTCTTTGATTCCAGAAACATTGTGCTGCCTGAATCTAGCTCTTACACCACTTTTCAGATCAATCTTCTCCTTCACTTGCTCCCCCCCTCTTTTTTTGGCAAGAATTTTGCTCCCTTACATAGAAAATAGAACTTTGCTTTCTTTTGTTTGTTTGTTTTTTAATTCCTTTAAATATTTGTATTGATACCTTTTCCCTTTATAAGAGGATAACCTCCACCAGGCCAGGGACTGTATCTCCTTCCCTCTCTTCAATCTAGCGCAGTATTTTGCCAAGAATAAGTTTGTTGAATTGAGTTTGCTCTGTATCTTTATACATTATTCTTAAAAGTGAAATTTAACATAGATATGATAATCAACTACCTTAAAGAAAATGGTGTTGAAATTACTTTCTTTTTCTCCTTCAAACAAACAAAAAAAAAATCAATTGCATATAACTACAAAATTGTAGAATTTGAGAATTGGGAGGGACTTCAACTGTCATCTAATCTAATTCATACAAAAAAGGCTTCCATTATAACATACTAATAAATACCACTATATTCTGTGCTATCCAGGACAAGTTATTTAACCTATCACTTACCTAATCTATGAAATGAGAATATGAGTAGGGGAAGGAGAGTATTACTTAATCTTTAGGTTCCCTTTTCTTTTTAATGCTGATTCCATAAACTATTCAAATGGAACACACACATTATTTTTCCTTTTCTAATTAAGCATATTACTTGTGTATAAGTAAAAATTTCAATGTCTGTTACTTTTGTTAAAACAAAAAGAAGTATTAGAATAATGCCTCAAAAAACTGCAGTAAAAATGTAGACACTTGTAAATGCATTTTGTCTTAACAAAATTACAAGGTTTTATGTTTTCCCATTTGCTGAATGAGAAAGAAAATAACCTGAGTTCATATTTATGCACTGATGCATTCTAAACATTTTTTATTTTGTTTTGTTTTGTTTTAGTTAGTTCTAAACAAGCCTTCATTTTCTATGACCCCTAGGCTGTCTGCTTTTCATTTTGTAAAAGATGTGAGCTTTATCAAAAGGACTCAGGATCATTTGGAGCTACTCGGATTAACTCTGGGAAAGTGTACAGAGGGTTTCTACTCTTGAAGAGTGACTAAATTCTGAATATTTTTTAAATCTGCCTATGTATATACTAGGGTAATCTTCCATCAGTAATGGAAATGCCTATAAAGCATCTATTATTCTTATCAATATGTGTATTCTTCCCCTAATAGTAGAAAGGTTGGGTTTTTTTCTTGTTTGTTTGTTGTTGTTGTAGTTGTTTGTCTGATAGCCATGTGTGTCAAGAACAATCTTTCTTTAAAAGACTGATAGACAATGCAAATTATTTTATTTTACTTAATTTTTTCTATCATATAAAGGGAAATTAAGAAGATTAAAATCATTATCAATATGGATTCCACTTATTATAATTTTGTGATAATAAAAGTCTAAAGTATGTGTAGTACTTCTAAATGAAGGATTGTTAAAGCAAAAAAAAAAAAGCTTTATTCAATATGTCAGCATATTAGACTCATAAATATGGGCATTCTCTTAGTGTATATGACAGCTGATCTGAAACATGTTAACACAAAGCAAAGAGTACTAGTTCTGGAGTCAGAGGATCTCTTAAAATTCTGCTTTAATTTTTACTATGTGTGTGATCTTCAGTGGGTCACAATAAATCTTGGTCTCGTTTTTCATAGATGATACTACCTTGCAACTCTAGATCTACTCTATGAACTTTTAAGGCAATGGCTATTAAAGTGACTTTTAAATTGCAGAGCACTGTATAAACAAAGATGAGAGTGTTTTCCTTGGCCTTAAACAATTAGCATCTTATCTCATTCCACTTTCTATAATGTAGAAAAATCAAAAGACAAAATTCAAATCTTCCAGCAAATTTTTATTATCTGATGCTACACAGCTCTGGACATTTCCTTGACCCTGAATATCTGCCTGTCTGTGTTGTCTTATTCTATATAGAAAAATATTCTCATTAAGGATCTTTGATTTGCATACATGAGATTATGGCCACCTTTGTTATTTTAATTATTATTCTTCATCTTAAAAATTAATCTTGATAGTTTTGAGCATTGCCAATTGATCTAAGGTTGACCCACATTTCAGTACAAACCCTTTTAAGTCTTGATTTGCAAAATATCACAAGGCATTACCTTCTATGCTTCTGATAAATCCTCTGAATAGCATTTATACAACATATTGAAGTATTTCTCTTAATTTTTTTTGTTTATTTGTTAAATATTCTAGGAGTGGCACTGAAACAAATGTATTATTCATTTGCTATTGCTCACTCTCCCTGCTAGATAAGCTTATCTTTTCTGTTCATACATTTACTAGATGGTATATATGTTTATCATTACTTTAATATAATTCAACATTTTTAACATGCTACATATATTTGCATTTGTCATATAACTTCTTATTTGCCTTTGCTTTACCTAAAATTTTGAATTTCCAGAGATTGTAGTGTTCCATTCTTAGTAAAATTCATAGTGTTCTGCAATTTATAAGAACCTAATAAAAATGACTATAGGAAGGGGGAAGGTAAACACTCTCAAAGTAACTTTTCTTTTAAGTCATTTTAAGTTATTTAAAGGCATCTTTTCATGTATAATTTAAATCTTGGTTCTGAGTAGTTCTAAGCTATTCATGAGTTGAAGTTTTTATAGGATCTTCTTAAAAACTAAATATTTTGTTGAGCCAATATCACTCTTAAATGTTGTATGTAATTGAAAGTAGGAAAATCATTTTTTCTTTAATTTTTTTGGTATTATAAACTTTTAACCAGTCAGATTGGCCTTCCTCACATTTAGATAAATTTAGCAAAGTTTTGCTGGATTTATAGAGATTTCTGAGTGTGGCTCTCCTTGTCTTTTCATAGTCTTAACAAAGATTGACTACCCTCTCTCTCTCTCTCTTTTTTTTTTTTTTTTTAATTACAATCTTTTGGATCAATGAAGATTTACCATTATCTATTAATCTCCCTGTCTGAACAATAGGACTCTTTTCCCACATGACTAGTCTTCAATTTTTTTTCTTTTTTCTTTTTTTGATTTTCTTGTTTGGGGGGGATTTTTTGTCGAATCTTCCTTCATCCAGGCGATGTTCACTAACTATGAATGTCCCTCAACTATCTGTCCAGGGCCCTCTTTTTTCTCTCTCTCTATAGTATTTCAGCTAGTGCTTTCATCAGCTCCCATGTTCATTATCATTCCTATGCTGACTCAAATTAACTTTTCTAGCCTTAACCTTCTTCTCAATTAATCTCACATTTCAAACTACCTATTGGATACCTTGAATTAAAGGTTTCTCATAGGCATTTAAATTCAACATGCATGTCCAAAATTGAAGTTATTAGTTTTTCTTCATATCATCTTTATTTCTTAACTTCACTGATACTTTTAAGGATACTACCATCTTCCCAGACACTTAAGCTCACAACCTAATTCTTCACTCTCTTAGATCCCCTTCACCTCACATTTAATCTTTTGTCATCTTTTGATTTTACCTCTGTAGCATCTCTCAAATATTCTTTCCTTCTATTCTCTGACTATTAGAATCCTTACAAAGTGTTAAGTCACTTATCTAATTTAGCATGGTACTTAGCAATTTCTCTAGCTCACTAATGTATTTAAGTACTCATTGGAGTTCACGTTTTTGGGAGATTCACAAGTCAGGATTCAGTATGAGATTCACAAGTTCAGGGAAGGAGATTCACAAGTCAGGAACCCACAATCCCATTCTCTTGGAGGAGGAGTCAACATTTGAGTTCACACCTCTAAAAGAGCATATAAAAGGACAAGCCTCAGTTGGGAGTCAGTTTGGGAGATTCAGAGAGAGCTGGACGCTAAACCTGAGAGAGGCAAAGGACTAGCAACAAGAGCTCTCGGAACCAAGGAAAGCTAACTGAGCTATTTTGGAAGAGACAATAAAGGATTTGAACTTTTAATAGCTGGCTGTATTTGAGTTGATTATTACACTGAACTGAAACGAAGGCTGCCTCCAGAACCTTCCCAAGCTGAACCTGCTCCCAGAGAACCATTATATTTTAGAAAAGAAGAACACTACATCTGACACTGCCACCAACCTTGTGAAAACCTTCTTAAAAAACTGTACTCTTGCAATAGACTGAGATGGTTGGTCTCCCTATAAGTCACTTTCTGCTTCAGTTTAACCTCCATTTAGTTATTAAAGTGATTTTCTTAAAATACACATCTGACTATGTTATTTCTTGATTCAATAAATTCCAAAAATTATAATTTCCATAATCAAAGATAAAAGCCTTTATTTGACATCCAAAGTCCTTTACTACACACACACACACACACACACACACACACACACACACACTCTACCACCATCATAACCCTTTCTGGTCTTCTATATTATAGCAACAACATTTTTTCTTCTCTGTTCTCACATATACTATTTCCATATTAGACATGTTACAGAAGAAAGCCCATAAAAAGTAAGAAATATTAAAATGTTAAAAAAAAAAAAAAAGGATGCTTCAATCTTCCCTAAGTGATCAACAGTTTTCACTCTTGGAGGTGGATAATATATTAAATTTTCACGATAAATTCTTCAGAACTGTTAGATTATTGCATTAATTAGAGTTGCTGAATCTTTCATAGCTGATTATCATTATGATATTGCTGTCACTGTATATAACATTTTACTGGTTCTCATTTCATTTTGCATTAGTTTATATAAGTTTTCACAAGGTTTGTTTTTTTTTTTTTTTGGTTGTTTGTTTTGTTTATTTGTTTTTACTGAAATCATTCCAATAGTCATTTCTTGTAACACAGTAGTATTCCATCAAAATCGTATATCACATCTTCAGCCAATCCTCAATTGATGGACATCCCCTAAATTTCCAATTCTTTGACACCACAAAGGCTTGCTACAAATATGTTTGTATATATGGGTCCTTTTCCTTTTTCTTTGATCTGTTGGGGATACAGACCTAGCAGTGGTATTGTTAAGTTAAAAGGTATGAACAGTTATAGAATCCTTTCAGCACATCTCTAAATTGTTTTACAGAATGATTATACAACTATAACAACAATGTATTAGTGTACTTATTTTTCCATGTACCCACCAGCCTTTGTCATTTACTTACCTTTTTTATCATGTTGGTCATCTGATAGATGTGAGGTGATACCTCTAAGTTAGTTTAATTATTATTATATTGTTAATTATTGGTTATTTAGGGCTTTTCATATGACTACTAAGAGCTTTAATTTTTTCTTCTGAAAATATATCTTTAATTATTGTTCAATAGAGGAATGGTATATATAATTGGATCAGTTCCTTATATATTTGAGAAATGAGATCTTGTACAGAGAACTCAGATACACACACCACAGTTTTCTGCTTTCCTTCTAATTTTGGCTGCATTTGTTTTATATGTGCAATTTTAAAATTTTAATTTAATGTAGTTAGAATTATTCATTCAATTTAATGTAATTTATCCATTTTACCTCCTATGATTTGATCCTTTCCTCTGTCTTTGTCTCTGCCTCTGTCTTTCTCATTTAGTCATAAATTCTACATTTATCCATAAATCTGACAGAATTTTTCACATGCTCCTCTTATTTGCTTATGATATTACTCTTTATGTCTACTTCATTATGTCTATTCATTTTGATATTATTTTGATATATAGTGTAGATGTTGGTGTATGCCTAGATTCTTCCAGACTGCTTTCTGGTTTTCCCAGGAACTTTTTTTTCTTCTGAAGAGTAAATTATTATCTCAATAGCTTTCATTTTTAGGATGTTCTCTCCCCTTCCTCCCACTTTCCTCCACCCCTCTTCCACCCCCAACCCATAAGGTTGTTGTGGTAATTTATTTTTGCATATTGTGTATTTAATTTATTCCATTTTCAATCACTATTTCTTATACAGGACTAGATTTTTTTTATTAATTCTTTAACACATAATTTGATATTTGATATCGCTTGGTAAGCAGATCATTATATTACTATAATCCATTTTCTCCCCTCCCCTCCAATACAATATAAGCTCCTTGTGTTCAGCATCTGTTTAATTTTACCTAATACAATGTCTGATACTTACCAGATACTTAAAGTAAATATAAGCAAGTTCAATATGTGAAGACTTATTAAATGTATGAGTAATTCTTCTTTCCATCTGTAAATGAATAACACAACACTGCAAAAAAAAAAAAAAAATCTCCCTTCCTTTCTAACTTTACTTTTTACTACAGCCATGTTAATGAAGTTGTATTCCTACTTAGGACTGTAACAAAGAAGATTTGTCTTTTGCATAATCTCTGCATAGACTATACCTTAGCTCTTAAACATGCCTCTGCTCTCTGGAATTTCAAGTTTCTAATTTCTTTCAAAATCCAATTGAAAAATTCAATTCTTCCAATATCTTTTCCTTAGTTAACTTTATCCAACTTTATTTGTTCCTTGACCATAACACCTC
This sequence comes from Antechinus flavipes, assembly GCF_016432865.1. NCBI lineage: Eukaryota > Metazoa > Chordata > Mammalia > Dasyuromorphia > Dasyuridae > Antechinus > Antechinus flavipes. Next base: position 305,091,664 of record NC_067399.1, on the reverse strand, counting down.
TTTAGCATTTACTACACTTATTGATAGCTTAAAGTATATTACAATGGCAATTTTTGTTGTTGTTTGTTTCACATTTTATTCTTGTTTTGTCTTCACAACAAGATAATAAGTTCTTGAGGACAGGAACTACTTTGATGAACTCCTCTAAAATACTTTAAATACAAAGTAAATAAATACTGCTAAATCTGTTCATGTTAGGTTTGGTTCTCTTGGGTTGGATGAATTTATAAAGTTGTCTTGTTTGCCCTTTTCTGCTCTAGAAATTGGAAAAAAAATTATATCAACAGTGTGCTGGTAAATGTTTAAGAGCTTGCTCTCCTAAAAAAAAAAAAAAAAAAAAAAAAAGCAGTACACAATCTAAAGTTTAATTTATATTTTTAACATTTTAACCCATTCCTTTCTAATGTTTTGAAAAAAATCAAAGGAACAAACTAAACACTGATTGTAATATTTGCTTGTTTCCAAGGTATACATTGTGCATGTTGAAATTTTTGTTGACTCAGTAGCTGGATAGAGCTAGCTCCATTACATCCTTGAATTATATGAACATGTTATCCCAAATGATATGACACACAGGAAAGTATTTTAAGAAATCAAAAAAATACTACAAAAAGATGAGGTGTTAGCAAATATCATGTAAATTATGTTGAGGAGGTACGGTGAGGGCAGGGGTCTTTCTCTTAGCATACATATATATTGAGGCTGAAATAATCATATTGGGAAAAGTACCATTAGCACAATAATTTGAACCCTTGTAGTGGACTCTCATATTTGCCATTTTGAAATTTAAAGAAATATAGAGTTTAACATATATGATGCTTAATACTTTTTTTCCTTCTTCTTCTAGTACAAGGTTGTCAGAGAAGGTAGCTGTGTTTATTCAGTGGCATCTGTCTCTCTCTGTGTCTCTCTGTCTCTTCTGTCTTTTCTGTGTGTGTGGGGGTGTGTGTATCTTCTTTGAGCCAGTTATAAAGTGACAAGAACAACAATTCCTAGCTTATTTATTATAAAATAATAGAAAAATTTTCCATAATCTCAAAAATCCCAAAGCCTTCTCATTGCACCCCTTTTCTCAAACAAAGCAACATCACCATCTCTCTAACTTTATCTAAAATAGAAAAAAATGCATTTAATAGAAACATTCCTTGGAAATATTTTTATTATATTTTTAAAAGTCAAGAATTGAAAAGCAATAGATCAGAAAATTTTATAAATTCATAAACTCTATTTTATAATATGCGCTATTACTTTAGTTGAATGTGTGTGGCCTGGAATATTTTCATTCTCTTTTCAAAACAAAACAAAATTATATTGAGCTCTTTTCTGCAAGAAATAACAAAAATAAGGAAAAAAATCCATGCTAGCTTCAAGAAAATGGATGTTTCCTTTATATCTTTATGGATTTTTTGGGGGGGGAGAAGAAGAAATATAGCTAAAGAAATTCAACTCAACTTGAAGCTTTATATATACTGCTTCTTTTTCTCTTTTCATTATACACAAGTTCCAAGGACTTGGAAGGAAACTGGGTTCCCATTAATAAGGGAATGAGCCTCCCCTTCCCCCTGCCCAAAATACTGAATATGGAATAGAATATTATTAAATTATAAGAATGAATGGGAAAAATTCAGTGAAAGTTGGGAAGGTTAGCATGAACTGATGAAAAGCAAAAAAAGAAAAAAAGAAAAAGAAAAATTCACACCATTACCTTACTAAGGCAATAGAAAGCAGCATTGAAAGATACGAAAATATAAGATCAATGTGGCGACAAAATTTTACAACAAATGACTGACAATGATTACCTCCTCTCAGTATCGAGTTGTGAGTCAAACAGAATGAAGCATATACTCTGAAACATGGTCCATATATTGGTTAGTTTCATTTACCTAATTATGTTTATTTTACAAAAGATAGCTTTCTATCTTGACTTGTTTACATGCTCAGTGCAGTTGGAGGAAGGAAGGGAGAGAATCCTGAACTCAAAGTTTTAAAAACAAATTTTAAAAATACTTTTTAATGTGTAAACTGAGAAAAAAATAATTACTAAATAACTTAAAAAACTAAACCACTTAAAAAAGAATAACTTTATGGGGAAAACGATTATTGAAAAAGGCAATATAAAAAAGATTGATAGATTTATTTATTTTAATTTTAAAAATTATATTATCATTGTCTTTCTTCTAATATTTATCTTAATCATTATAACTCTCAAGATCTTAATTATCATATTGCTTTTTCCTGCCAGACCAAAAGGATAATTGTATATGGCATTTCATCTTTAGTTCATAAAAATCTTGAAAGACTGCCTTCAAATTATAGCTGGGGCCCAATTATTCTAATCAATAGCCTGAGAGATACATCTGATTGAATACTGTACCAGAAAGAATGTTGAAAACAATCAGGTCATTAAATTCATATAATTTTTCCCTCTTTTCTAAACTAATTTTCTCCCTCTACTCTAACCTCTCAGACTTTCCACTCAACCTCTGCCAAAAAAAAAAGAAAAAAAAAGAAAAGAAAAGAAAAAAAAGAAAAATTAAACCAACCCAGAAAAGAAAATTTGAACCAGGCTGAGAATTTGGTATCTTCAAGAAATTAGGCAAAAATGAATGAATGCCTCAGATTGACCAAATTATTATTCCATCAAAACTCAGCTGTAATCATCTAGGCATGAAAGAGTTGTTTCTTACCCACAACTCCCACACATGCAGTGACATAAGGAAGAAAGATGAAAAGGACAATGTGAGAAGCTCCTGCTCTGCTCATTCCCTCTCTTCACAAAGCCTCAAATCAAGAAAATGACATGTAGCTTCTTTTGCCATGGGATCAAAAGAAACCTCTATACAGCTGTGTTTTTGGTGCACATGCATTTCAGATTGCCTTTTTCTCTTCTCGACCCCCTCCTTTTTTTTTCTTTTCTCTTTTTCTTTTTTTGGTATAGAGAATTTTGGGCAGCAGATGCCAGATGTTGGTGATAATCTAACCTACACACACACACACACACACACACACACACACACACCCCAGAAGGAAGAAAAAAGAATAATATTGTATCAAATGAGAGAAGGTAAAAGAAAAAAATACAAAATAAAACAAAACAAAATAGCTAAGCAATTGTGCTGGAAAAACACTTCACAAAATATGTGAATAACTGTGATATAATTCCCTTGTTGAAAAGCAATGACATCCCAAAAGTCAGATATATGAAAGCCAGACACTGGTCAGCAGCAGGTAAAGGTGAACACACTTGTCAGTGAATTTGGCTTTGGACTTCCGAGTACTATGAAATACACGGCTGTGTTCTTAGGAGTACAGAGTTATCTGAGGCACAAGAAGGGGAACCCTTTTCTAAGCACAGGGAGTGGCATGAAATAAGCTGGAAAGATGAAGAGGAGAAGATAAAAGGAGGTATTTAGAGTAATGGAATGACAGAAGAGAGCCAAGGCAGGTGGAGGGGAAAATGGAAGCAGAGGTAAGAAGGTGGGGGTCAAATCCTGTAAAAACTTGAGAGTGAGAACAGGAGAGCTTTGATGTGCATCCACAGGAGGTTTTTAACAGAAACAAAGGAATACTTGTTTACCAGAATTATAAAAATATTCTGATCCACGCTTCAAGATGTTCAAAGTACTCTTAGTACCTATTTGATCTGCACTGTAACCTTATTAGGGAAAGAAGAGAACAGAATTTTCCAAGCTGTCATAGACATGTTTAGCATTTAGCACTAAAGTTCTTTATTTTGATTTTTACAGTTTTCTTGTTCTTACACATGCAACCACAAATAAAAACTTATATCCTTTGCCAGGCTTTCTGACTGTTCTTTAAAATTAGATCTTAATAAATATTAAGCTCTAATAAGCTTCAAATACTTAAAAAAAACCCACAACTTTTCCTTTGTTAATATAGAATCTCAAATTAATATATAATTTCTTGTTTCCTTAATGCCAATGCCTTCCTATTGAGAAGGGAAATCAATTCAATTAAGCATGCAAATATATTTTTGTGCCTAGTTACTTGCATGCTACTTAATCCCACTTGATTTTGAATTCTTTGAGGGCAGGGGCAATTTTTGTTTTTTTTCTGTATTCCCCAGAATTTGGTACAGTGTCTATCACAGAGTATATTATTGATAAATCCTTGTGTTATCAAGAAATGGTCATAAATTCATGACTAAAATATGCATACATTGAACATGCACATATATAAGCATAATATAACTAAATATTTCTTGTAAGAATAATGCTTCACAGATGCAAAGTGCTTTTATAAACATTATTTCATTTTCTGAAGAACCCTATCAAAAAGATGAAGAATTATGCCCATTTTATAGTTTAAAGATGGAGGTTCAAAGCAATTAAGTTATGAAGTAAGAAACCAAGTTAAATTTAAAATTTTATGCCTCCACCCTTAGTCTAGTCTGAGCAATGGAAATCATCATCTGGTCACCAGGCTTCTGAGCATGAGCTTCTCAGGTAGACTGGGCAATAGCTGCAAAATCTCATAATCTGTCACACTCTCTCCACTATCCCATGGCAACTCTTTGCTGAGTTTCTGTGTGGTACACAAAGCCCTTTCCCCAGAATAACCCTATCCTGGAGGCAATATAAGCAAAATTCTCATTTTATATGTGATGCATATATTTGTGTTTTCATGTATACACACATATACACATATTCCTCTATCAATCTGTATATATATAAAATTTATTTTTTACTGAGGTAATTGGGTTAAGTGACTTGTTCAGGGTCACACAGCCAGGAAATGTTGAGTGTCTAAAGCCATATTTGAATGCAGGTGCTCCTGACTTCAGGACTGGTACTCACAGAGATCCTTAAACTACCGCCCACGGTCCAGATGCTGCAGTTGAGGACGATTATCCCCCTCACCCAGGGCTATGAAGTTTCTTTATTTAAAGGCCCACAAAACAAAGTTTTTGTTTTTACTATAGTCCGGCCCTCCAACAGTCTGAGGAACAGTGAACTGGCCCCTATTTAAAAAGTTGGAGGACCCCTGCTCGCACTACACCAACTAGCTGCTCCTATTTATATCTTTCACTAAAACATTTCTCCAAAGTCTTATCATTGCATTGTGTTGTTCTTAGTTTTTCATTTTCTAAGTGGTTCAATGACTTTAGGGTAATGGCTTAACTTGTATGTGAATTGGATGTAAGTGAGGTTTCATTGTTCAAAAGTTATCAACCTTAATCTCACTTTCAGAATCATGGAAGTTCAGTGGAATGGCAAAAGTAAAGAAAATTGGTGATTGCACAAGATACAGAGAATGACTTGTGTCTTTGATTTCTAACCAAGCTATAAATGCTCCATATCATATGTTTCAGCTGCCTTCATGCCTTTTTTCTCATTCATCTATTCTCTTGGAGAAGTCTTCACCTCATCATAATATGGAATCTGGGCTCTGAAAATTATCCCAGACAAATATAAAGAATATAAAGACTTACTAGTGCTACCAAGGTAGAAAAAATAATAGGGTAAGCTTCTGAAAAAATTGTGTAACCATTGTCCAAGAACAAGCCTACTTAATTTTGGAGAAGTTTTTTTTTTTTTTTTTTGTGTGTATTTTTATTTTTGCCTTAGATTATTGTTGAGATGTTTTTGTTTGTTTTGATTTTATTTTGACAGAAACTTGACCATTAAGAGATGAATTATTTTTAATAATAACTCATTATGGCCATCTATTAAGGTTTCAAGTGAGAATATTTTACATTGGTGGAATAATTACCCAGAAGAATGAAATTATTCATCGTCAATAGTTGATATTTATTAAGTATCTCCTATGTCCCATTTAGTATAAGTACTAAATGGTAAAGATACAAAGAAGAAAAAGACAATCCTGCACTTAAGAAATTTACAATCTATCAAGAAAGACAATACTGTCAAAGGGCAGTATCACAGAGCAGCCAACATATCTATCTCAGTTTTGTTTCTTGGGGAGCTCATTGTATCTATAATGTTAGATAATGCTTTTCTTAAGAGCATAAAATCATAGATTGATATCTGAAAGAGACCTCAGAAGCTTTTTAATCCAAATCCCTTTTTTTTTAATAGATGAGGAGACTAAAGTATAATTAAAGTAACTTGTTCAAAGTAGTAATAAATTACATTAGCAGAATTTGAATCCAATCCCTTACTTCTGAATCCTGTGATTTTTCCACTTTACCATATTGCCTTTTCCTTTGAAAAAGAAGAGATTAAAGTATAGACTGAGTTTAAAAAGTGAAGTGACAGTATAGCAAATAAAACTGATTCTGAATCTCAAGCTACCCTGAAGCCTTGAAAACCTTAGGATTCCTGAAACTGAGCTTGAGAATGTTTGCTTAATCTTATGCCATAAGAGAAATTCAACAATCTAATTAATATCAATCATTTAAAGATTAATTTGTCCATCCCAGATGTCTAATGTACCTCAAAGCCCCTGATATGATATAATGAATAAAATAATAGAATAGAGGAATATGGACCTAGATTCTATTTCTGGCCCCCTCACTGTATAAGCCTTAAGCAAATTTCTGTTTCTTTCTATAATATTTTCTTCATTTCTAAAATAAAAATGATATTACCTATTCTGCCTAACTGAAAGGATTATTGTAAAAACTAAATAACATGACATGCAAAAACATTTCTTTAAAAAAATTATAAGAACTACATGAATGCTAGATGGGAATAAGAATTAATTAAGAAGAAGCTCAGAAAATTTAATTTCAGAAATAGACAAAAATGTTGCCAATTTTATATTGCAGAAATGGTGCAGAGTAATGAGAGGATGTGGTAATGGGTATATTATAATTGCATAATGTCTGTGAAAAATCAAAATTTACCTTGGTTTTAAATTCCTTTTGTATATAATATTCATGACTTCTATCTTGCACATCAGACAACATACTGAGAATATCTCTCCAAAGCTTGGCTTGTCAAATGTGCTAAATGAAATGTGTGACTCAGTCCTATCTGATTGCAACTGGACTAAATTGCACAGGTACCAAATTCCCAGGTTAGATCAAAAAGTATTTTACATTTTTCAGGCAGAATGCCATGTGCTTGGCCATATTGCCTTTTCATTTTTACTCAACATTTCATCAACACCTCAGCTATTAGAGAAAGCAATTTAAATCCTATTCCTTAAGTTAGGCAGACTATCAGTATCTATTGGGGAAAAATGAAAAGGAAGGAAAAAAATAAAGGAAAAGTGAAGAGGAGAGGAGAGGAGAAGAGAGAAGGGAAGAGGAGAGAAGAGGAGAGGAAAGGAGAGGAGAGGAAAGGAGAGGAGAGGAAAGGAGAGGAGAGGAGAGGAGAGGAGAGGAGAGGAGAGGAGACAGAGGAGAGGAGATAGAGGAGGAAGAAAAGGAGGAGGAAAAAGAGAGAGGAGAGGAGAAGAGGAAAAAGGAGGGGTGGAGGAGAGAGCAGAGGATAGGGGAAATTTCCAAATACACTTCCTCACACTTAGTCTTTCTGGTACATCGGAAAGAATGTTTTAGTTCTTCATTCTTCTATTTTTTAAATGAAGTTAATGTTACTTGACCTGCCAACCTCACAGACTTGTTTTGAGGGAAGTTTTTTTTTTCTTTTTCTTTTAAATGTCCAATAAATATGAGCTATGGGACAGCCAGGTTGTGCAGTAGATGCAAAACCAGATCTAGACCAGGAAAGACATGTCTAAGGTCAGATCTGGACTTAGGAAAATGAGTTTTCTTGACTTCAGGCCCAGACTCTCTATGCAGTCTACCTAGCTGCCCTAGTTATGCTGTTTTTAGATAATGTATTCCTAGAAGCAAGGTAAGAAGTATAACAGAGTAATAGATTTAGAATAAGGAAAACAAGTTCAAAATCTATCTCAAAAACTGATAAGCAAAATGAGTCTTCTTAAACCTTTCAATATTTCTTATGTCTCATTTTCCTCATCTGTAAAACAAGGATTTCGGACTCCAAAGCCTCCAAAGTTCCTTCTATTCTAAATATATATGGTGCAGAACCTCTTTAGAAAAGGCGTGAGTTCCCATTACTAGCACCAGGATTTTTGGATCCTTTTTTGAGGTTTTCTGTTGTTGTTGCTTAATCATTTCAGTGACACCTTTTAGGGTTTTCTTGACAAAGATAATGGAGTGATCTGACATTTCCTTCTCTAGCTCATTTTACAGACAGAACCTCAAGCAAACAGGTTATGTGACTTGCTACAGTCCCTAAGTGCCTACAATTGGATTTGAATTCAGGGATTCCTAACTTGAGGCTTCATACTTTCCAAGCTCTTTAAGGCTTGCTTCTTCTTCTTTTAGTACTTTTTTTTCTTCTTTTCTTCCTCCTCTTCCTCCTTCTTTTTCCTCCTTCTCTTTCTTCCTCCTTCAACTCTTCCTCTTCTTCTTGTGCTTTTTCTTCTTGTTGTTCTTGTTCTTATTCTTCTTGTTCTTGTTCTTTTTATCTTTCTTTTTCTTTTTACTTCTTTTTTAAATTAGTACAACACTTTGAATGAAGTCAATGTTTACCAAGAAGTTAGAAGTCTAACATATCGATATATCTACATCTATTTTGAACATATCTACAATTTGTTCCCCATTTCTTATCACCATCCTATCAGTTAAGTTTCTTAAAATTAAAAGACAAACTTCTTTTAAAATATATGCCTTGAGGCAAAAAGGAAAGGAAAGTCAATCCCAAATTCCTCATTTCTACTTCCATTATATAGGATAGTGAGCATGTTTTCTTTGAGATGATTTACAAAAGAATGAATTGTCTCTGCCTTCAACTGCTTGGAAGACTATATCATGCCAAAAGTTGGCAAAATGAAATCCTTGGGGTAGGAAGGAATTTTCTCCCAGGTCTCATTTACTGTATTCTAATGCTTTATCTCATCCCTGGTTAAAAGCACCACTTAAGCAAAATAGTCTCACTTAATTTTATTATTTTTTTTATCTTCACTAATTTCCAAAAAAACATTAAAGTTGCTTTAGAAAACCACCCACATTCATATGCCTGGAATAACCAAAACAAGAAACACATGATCCAGTTTTTCTACTTTTTTTTTTTGGCAACAGTAACTAAAAGAAAGAGCTTTGTTAGATTTTAAAGTCTGGAATGTGTACATAGGCTTAATGGAATACAAAGCAAAACATAGGTGTGTAAACTGTATTATGAAATCACACCATTTCCCCAGTTTCAGTTAGTAAATGAATGACATCATTATCTTAGCATTTTTATAAAAGTTTGAGGAGGAGGAGGCGGCACATAAAAAGCACTCAAGAATTTAAGAGTCAAAATCCAAGTTGTAACTCTGTCCAATGACAGTATTTACAACATACCTTATGTTGGTGTTTTCACAAATTTGTAATATTCTTTGCACATTCAGCCCCTTATACATCCATAGCCACAAAAGCAAATTGACTGACTCTAATGTGAGCTTTTAAATTCACAGGCATATTTGGTGTGACTGGACCATCTGTATAGAGGTAAAAATAATGCTTTTAAAATGATTTTTTTTTTTTTTTGTGCATCTGTACACAACAAGAGGATCTTCAGTCTATTGGGATTTAAAGTAGGTTACTGGTATTTAACCTTGACTCATAAGCATTTAGGACCATACCCATTTCACACATCAGAAAACTAAAAGAAACCAACTCCTTTATATTTATAACCCAAGCCAATCTAACCCATTTAGTATTAAAGTGCCTACTATGGCTAGCATTGCTTTGTTTTTGTATGTATTTTCACATACTTACATTTTGTACATGTGGTCTCATCCAAGAAAAGTAAATTTATTAGGGCAGCAACTATTTTATTTTTGTCCTGGTATCGTCAAGGCTTAGAAAAGTGTCTATTACATAATGTTTTAAAAATATTGTTGATGGTAAAGCACGGTTAGGCATTGGATATTCTAAAACAAGATGAAAAGTTATTCAACACTGTAAGAAACTTAGATTTATTCTATCAAGATAACAAAAGTATGAAAGAAACCCGACAGAAGACTTTTTTGACTTAATTTTAAAATATCAGCAAACACTAAATAAACAGCAAACACTAAAAATCAAGGGTAGGTGTTTTGCTGATTTTTAGACTTGAAAGATACAGAGACAATGTTAATAATAATATTAAACTTACAAATTTATGGTTGTTAAATATTTACTAATACCACTCCTGAATGTTACAAATAAAGACATATGCATATGCATGATAATATAAAGAGGAGGGAGAGAGCAAATATGAAATATTTTCCCTAGGAGGTGGCAAAATGAGATGTACCTTGAAGGACATCAGAAATTTCAATAAATAAGAGAAGAGAGTGCATTAGTATGTGCTAAGCCTTGTAATGGAGAAGCTCATATCTTTCTATTATAATAATGACATTCTAAATAATAATTCTTACTCTTAGCAGTATCAAGTGGACAAGCATTTATTAAGTACTTACATGTCAGACACTGTGCTAATTGCTAGAAAAACAGTGGATGTCCTCAAGAACTTTATATTCTAATGAAGGAAACCAGAATATAATAATGTAAGCATTGCTTAACAATATAGATACCTTTCTAATTTTTTTTTCCTTCTCATATTATGACATACTAGATTTTCCTCCTCCTTCACTATCAACAAAGCAGGATTAAAATGAAAAATAATACTAATCTTGGACAATTCACAAAGAAAAATGTTATCCCTAAGAAGAAGTAAGAGCTATTTTTGTTGTTATTGGGAAAATAATGTGATGAATTAAAAGATTAGGAGGATAAATACATCCAAATCTATATTTCATTCTATTACTTTAGCTTAGGAATTGCTGTAGGAAAAACAAAATGAAATAAACAAATACAAAGAATTCCACCCCAATCAAGTTAAATATATTTGCTAGTAATTAAAGAAAGACAAACACAATTTTCTGTAGAACCTTATACATAATAACTGGATTAATTAGGTGTGGCTGTTTTTACTCAAAATAAAAGTGTATTATAAGTGACATCTCCTCCTAGATCATTGCTTAGTTCTAGTGAAGGAAGGATTTGTACCAAGTTAGTCAAGGATAGGTCATAGTGAAGAGTTCTGATAAAAGGTGACCCACTGGAGAAAGAAATGTCAAACCACTGCCAAAAAAAAAAAAAAAAAAAAAACTATCAATAGAATTAAAATGCTTGACAAAATCAAAATGCTCTGGTTTGCTATGATCCATAGGCTCATGAAAAATCAGATAATGACTTAATAAATACAAGAATATAAAAAAGAAATCTGGGACAATAACATCCAATGTGTGAAGCTACTAAGTAGTATTATTTTCATTTAAACAGAAGCCCATCTTCTAATTCTCATAGTATCTTAATTTGCATCACATTATGAGAAATGAATGAAAGAACAAACATATATTAAACATTCACTTCGAATCATGCATTAAACTCTAAATATACAAATAAAAAAAATGGCAATTCTTTCCCTCAAGGAGCTTGTATTCTAAGATTTAGATAAATAGATAAAATGGAGAAAGTGGCAAAGGAATGGAATTTTTATTTAAAGAGTCTTAGGAATGATGATTGGCGTTTCCTTCTATTAGCAACAGTAACATTGATTTCCTTACTCTTCACAAATTAAGAGCAAGAAGTGGAAGGTGGTAGTGATGCTGATGTGTGGGTGTGTATGGGGAAGAGAATGCAGAATATTCTCAGAGGAAGAGTCTGTTGACAAGACACACAAGCTTGACAGACCTTGTTTTCTGATGTATAGCTGGATAGGCAAAAGAAACATAAGAAACCAGGATAAAGCTAAGCAGTGCAGTTGGAATTCTTATTGACAGTTATCTCCAGGGATTATTTATGCCTCTATACACATTATCTGAGAAAACTGCCATATAATCCCCTAGAGATATTGACCTTTGAATTTCATCCCAAGGGCCAGTAAGTACTTACAGATCCATGTTTGACAAAATCATTTTTGCTGGTTTGAATAATTTCAAAATAAAGGCATATCATAGGACATGATTAAGCATGCCAGCAATGTGAGAATCTTTATGGCAGCTATTAGAAAGAGAAACAACAATAACGAAAAAAAAATTGTCTCGCTTGGTTCTTTTTGTTCCCCACAGAAAAATTTTGTTATTGTCTCAAAAGGATTTCAGGGAAATAATACAGATTATTGTTACTGATTACTCTTAATTATATTAAAAATTTTATGTAGTTCATATCCTCAAGCAATCATGACTTAAAGGAAATATAATGATAATTGGATATATTTTTGAAGTCTTTTCAGCTTGGTAGGACATTTTAAAATCTATGAATAGAAGTTGCAAAGAAGACCTCAACATAAATAGGAAAGTATCAATAACCAAACTAACAGAAATCATATGGCTATGTTAATGGATGCAGAAAAAGCATTTGACAAACTCCAACACCAATTCCTATTAAAAACACTAGAAAGTGTAGGAATAAAAGGAGTTTTCCTTAAAAATATCTGTAACATCTATTTAAAATCATCAGCAAGCATCATCTGTATTGGGGATAAACTAATGCCATTCCCAATAAGATGAGGGGGAAAAAAAGATTGTTCTAACAACATTACTATTCAATATTGAATTAGAAATATTAGCTTTAACAATAAGAGAAGAAAAAAGACATTAAAGGAATCATAATAGGTAATGAGGAAATCAAATTATCACTCTTTGCAGATGATATAATGATATACTTAGACAATCCTAGAGAATCAAATAAAAAACTATTAGAAACAATTCACAACTTTAGCAAAGTTGCAGGATACAAATTAAATCCACATAAACCATCAGCATTTATATATATTACCAACAAAATCCAGCAGCAAGAAACACAAATAAAAAATTTATTTAAAATTTCTGTAGATAATATTAAATATTTGGGAATCTATCTGCCAAGATAAAGTCAATTACTTTATGAACACAATTACAAAACACTCTCCACACAAATGAAGTCAGAGCTAATCAATTGGAAGAATATAAAGTGCTCATTTGTAGGCAGAACTAATACATTAAAAATGACAATTCTACCTAAATTAATCTACATATTCAGTGCTATACCAATCAAACTCCCAAGAAATTATTTTATAACGCTAAGAAAAATAATAACAAAGATCATCTGGAAGAACAAAAGGTCAAGATTTTCAAGGGATTTAATGAAAAAAATGCAAATGAAGTTGTCCTAGCTGTACAAATATCTAAAAGAATATTACAAAGAAGTGGTCATCAAAATCATTTGGTACTTGCTAAGAAGTAGAGTAGTCAATCAATGAAATAGATTAGGCTCATAGGACACAATAGTCAATGACTACAGTAAACTCATGTTTGATAAACTCAAAGGTCCCAGATTTTGGGATAAGAACTCAGTATTTGACAAGCTGGGAAAATTGGAAATTAGTATGGCAGAAAGTAGGCCTTTACCAACATTTAATATCCTGTACCAAGATAAGATCTAAATGGGTTCATGATTTAGACATGAAAAATGACACTATAAGCAAATTAGAAAAACAAAATATAGTCTACCTCTCAGATCTGTGAAGAAAGAAGGAATTTGAGTATGTTATGGAATGCAAAATGGGTAACTTTTAAAAATGTCTTGTGCAAACAAAACCAATATAGATAAGATTAAAAGAGAAACAGTAAATGGGAGGGGGGATTGACTTAAATTTATAAGAATACAAGCCATTTTTCGGTTATTAAATGATCAAAAAATATGAACAGACAATTTTAAGATGAAGACATTAAAACCATATAAAAAAATGCTCTAAATCACTAATGGTCAGAGAAATGCAAATTAAGACAACTGACATACTACTACATACCTTTCAGATTGGCTAAAATGACAGGAAAAGATAATGATGAATGTTGGAGGAAATGTGGGAAAAATGGGACACTAATGCATTGCTGATGGAGGTGTGAAATGATCCAACCATTCTGAAGAGCAATATGGAATTATACTAAAGGACTGTCACACTGTGCATGCTCTTTGTTCCAAAAATATTTTTTACTGGGCCTATATCCCAAAGAGATCATAAAAATGGAGAAAAGACCCAAATGTGCAAAAATGTTTGTAGCAGTTCTCTTTGTAGTGGCTAGAAACTGGACACTTAGTGGATGCCTATCAGTTGCAGAATGGCTGAATAAGTTATGATGTATGAATATTATGGAATATTATTGTTGTGTAAGAAATGATGAGCAGGATGATTTCAGAGAGGCCTGCAGAGACTTACACGAACTGATGCTAAGTGAAGTGAGTAGAACCAGAAAATATTGGACACAGATTATACAATGATCAATTCTAATGACTTTTTTTTTCAACAGCAAGGTGATTCAGGCCAGTTCCATTGCTCTTGTGATGAAGAGAGTCATCTGCACCCAGAGAAAAGACTGTGGATACTGAGTATCACAATACAGTATTCTCTCTTTTGTTGTTATTTGCTTGAATTTTTTTCATTTTTGATCTTTCTTGTGCTTCATGATAAATGAAGAAATATATATATAGAAGAATTGCGCATAGTTAACATATATTGTATTACTTGCCATCTGGGAAAGTGAGGAAGGGAAGGAGAAAAAAATTTAGAACATAAGATTTTGCAAAGGTGAATGTTGAAAGCTATCTATGCATATATTTTGAAAATAAAAATTTTAAAATAGGAAAGTTAGGAAAATGAGACATTTGGAGAAAAATAATTCTTTTCTTCCTCCCCCTCTTCCTCCTCTTCTTCCTCCTCCTTCTTCTTCCACTTTTTCTCCTCCTCATAGACTCTTCTTTCTCCTCCTCCTCCTTCTTGATTGACCATACTTATGGTCCCCCACCTTGTACTATAGACAGGTAATAGAGTACTGATTCTTTAAAACCTATTTTAAACATTTTTTTTGCTATGCCTCAGAACCCCTAGACTTCCTAGAACAATTCTATTTCACCCTGCTCGATTGTGTTAGCCTTGGTTTACAATCCTATTGTCCAGTAGTGTAAATCCCAGAATAGAATACCAAAGACATTTCTGATTGTCTCTCTAGAATCTAAGGAGTGCATTAGTCCATTCTTTCTTTCCAGCTCAGTAAGACTCTGAGAGTCTTTATTTTTAGAGGAGTACTATTAATATTTCATCTGTTTTCCTAACATCAAACAATAACCAAATCTTAAGAGGGCAGGATTAAACGCTCTAAGACCCAATGTTTGATTCAAAGAATGACAGCAAAGTCTTTACACACACACACACACATAAATTTTGAATAATCATTTAAAACTTGGGTTTATTGTTGTTGTTGTTGTTACAATGATAAAACAGTGTTTGAAATAATGTACAATGATATTTCTTTAAAAAGGAAAAAAATGTTTCCTATTTCTCAAAGGGAAATCATGACACTCAAAGCCACAAATTCATATGGAAGCTATTAAAACATTTATAAAATCACAACAGAATAGGGAAATGAAGTTAGAAAATTAGGTGACTTTTTTAAATAAAGAATTGAGTCCCATAGAGATCATGAATCACACTGCTAGCTAATAATAGAGCCAACTCTTGGACTAAATACTCTGACTTTCAGGCTAGTGTTGTTGGGTGTTTGTTGTTATCATTGCTGTTGCTGTTGTTGTTTTTTATTTATTTTGGAGAGGGTATTTATTTATTTTTGTTGTGTGATATATGCTGACTTGTTTTTGCAAATAATTAAGGCACATATGTTGGCCCGGTTATTAATACTAATTCAATAAAAACTACCTCACAATATTGCTGTGAAATCAAATGAGATATTTCTAAAATGCTTAAGCACATATGCCTAGCACATAGCAGTTGCTTAATTAATGCTATTCCTTCCCTCCTTTCCCTTAATACAAGGCATCTAGTATTATCCAAAGTGTCTTATGAACTTAAAAGAGCCAATCTCACATGACTTCCTTGCAATGAAAATTGATCTATTGGACACTTATTTCTGTTCATTTCCTATACAATGATAATTGATATTTAGAATAATGACTCTAAGTCACTGTAAGATACTGAAATGACTTCTGAATCTTCAATAAAGATTAAATTATGTCTTTAGTGTTTTAAGGTTATGTAACTTTCTTTTTTTTCCCTTTTCTCTCTTCACACCTATGATTCACTTTGTATTTAATTTGTATAAACTTATTTATGCACTTGGTGTTTATGGAATAGAATATAATCTCCCTCGTGTATATATTCCAATAACAAACACAGTGTTTCATGTGTAGTAAATGCTTAATAAATATTTTTTCAATGATGGATCTGAGAATTCCTTCTTTTTAGCAGTTTGCAATAACATCGAGTTTTAGAGGATTGTTTGAAACAGAATTTCTTGTAATTACAATTGAAATGATAGGAAAAAAGCAAAGGGAAAAATAGTCTTCTACATTATTGAAGTCAATTAATAAACAAAAATTCATTAAGCACCTATTATGTGTGAATCATCTGTTCACTTGGGGACATACAAACACAAGTGTGCATATAAGTATATATATGTATATTAATTTATATATGTGTGAACACATAAATATATATTTATACACTATATATATATTCAATATGCATATGAAGTGATCTCTGTCCACAAGGAGCATTATTATCTATTATGGAAGACAACATTTATGTATGTGTGTGTGTGTGTGTGTGTGTGTGTGTACATACATACATACATATATATATATATATATATATATATATATATATATACTAAATAAGTATGAAATAAGCCAAAGTCTATATATATTAGAAAGCCAGCACCATTAATTGAAGAGCTCAGAAAATGTTTCAGGAAAAGAAGGTAAAATGTTAGATAACATTTTAAAGAAAGAGAGAGAGAGTCTTTTAAGGGTTAGGAAGGAGTTAGTGCATTTTAGACATTGGAGAAGTCCAGTACAATGAAGATGGGAGATGGGAAAGGGAATGTAGTATGTGATGAACAGATAAAATCATAATCTGGTTGGATTATAAAGAGTAAAAGGGGAATAAGTTATAATGAGTTTGGAAAGATAAGTTGAGGTCTGTTTTGAATATTTTTTAAAAGCTAAATGGAGGAGTATATGTGTCACCCAAGCTCTAAACCCATTGTTATAGATGTTTCTTCTCATTGGTGATTAATGTCTCACATCTCCATGAGAAGTAATATAAATTTGGCAATAATGGCAAACAAGAGAGATCTGTTTTTTTAGTCTCTTTGGATTTTTCTGGCTTCTTGCTTCAAGACAAATGATATGCAATACAATACAATATGAAGCTACTATAATGTTTTATGAATATGCACTATACAAATATAACATTACAAACTGCAGATAAATATACATTATCTTTTAATATTGCTAAAAGAAAAAAAAAGAAGCTAACATGAGAGGAGCTGTCTTTCTCCATCATGTGCCTATCTTCAGCTTATTACACTAAAGACTTTAGGGAATTTCCCCTTTGGATAAGATATGGTACTGTCTCTTGGCTGAGGTTCGATATTTCACACATGGTAGAGAACTCCCTTGATTTGCATTGTCTAGTATATATACTCACATGTATACTTTCTCTGGTTTATATTTTGCTATGTACTTGGATAAATAAGTTTCTTTGCTTCTTGCTGTATGTATGTTAATTGTAGAATTGGCATTTTCTGAGGAGTCAAGATTTGGATATAAAGCTTGGGTACTCCTTGGCCCATTAAAAAATATTAATCAAGAATTCAACTAAAACCTGAAAAAAAGCTTTGTCAATAATATTTAAGAAGGAGAAGATAAATTCAAGTTTGCTGCCCCTTCTCTCTGATAAGAAGAGTGAAAGTAGACAGCCTTTGGTCCCAGGGTCCTACTTCCATTTTTGTCAGGAACTGAAGTTTCCCTTAGAAAAGAGTAAAGAGAGAGAGAGATATTTATCTGTTCCTGTCTCCCTATATAACACATATGACTTTATGCAACATTTATATGATCCTAGGAGCAATAAGAAGTTTCTGGAATTTATTAAGGAAGTGACATGGTCAAATTTAATCATAAAGAAAATCATTTTGGCAGCTTTGGGGAGGTAAATGAAATGGGGAATAAAAAAATCATAATCATAAATAGTTAGCATTTACATAGTTTACTTAGTGTCAAATACTATGTGCTAAGTACTTTATAACCATTATTTCATTAGGTCCTCCCAATCATGCTAAGAAGTAGGTATTATTATGATTGTTATTATTATTATTACAGATGAAGAAAGTAAGGAAAAAGAAATTATCCAGAATCACATGTCTAGGAAATGTCTGGAGTCAGATTTGAATTCTGGTGACCCTGAATCAGGCTTGGTATTCTATCCACAATATAACCTAACTGCCTTCTTGAGGTAAAAAGATCAGTTGGGAGATGATAGAACGCTTGAATTAAGGTGATAATTATTTGAGTACAAGGAACGAGTTGTAAGTGAAGGCAGACAAAATAAAATTTGGCAACTGATTGGAAATGCAGAATTTTGAAGAATAAAGAATTTAGGATTACATGAAGATTGTAGGCCTGGTATAGAGGTGATGCCATCAATAGATCTAATGCAATATGGTAGAGGTTAGGATTTGACTTGGAAGGTAGGGAGGAGAAAAATAATTCAGCGTTTGGAAGTGTTAAAATTTCTCTGAAATATTGAGTTCAACTTGAATAATAGACAGTTGGTGATGGAGCATTTATTTTATAACTACTATATGCCAGATGCTATCTGGAGAATTCATGATGCAAAAAATAAAATAAAATAAAAAGTATTGTCTTGAAAAATTTATCTTCTCCAAAGTTAGGGGGGCAGCGAGGTGACAGAATTTATAAAAATAAGTAAATATTTTGGGGGAGTAATGGCTTCTAGGACAAACATGAAAGACTTTATGTTGGTGTTTGAACTGAATCTTAAAGAATGGTAAGGATCCCAAGAGATGGAAGACACAAGGAGAGAATTCCATTAATGTGGGGGTTGAGAAAATTGGTCAGTTCTAGGAAGGGCTATAGCTTTAGCAAAGACATGGAGGGGGGAAATGAAAAGTCATGTTTCAAGGACCAATAATTAAGCAACTTTGGCTGGAATTGAGAATTATTTTCAGGGAAAATAATTTAAAATATGCCTAGAATAGATGAGAAACAGAACATAAAAGACATCTCTTATTTAAAATAAAATTATATCCATTTAGAATCATTAGAGTATATAATATATATAATAAATGTATTATACATTATAATATATAATAATATATTCTGCAGAAGTTAATAGCAAAACATGACACATTTTGGGCATGAATAGAATGTAAAATATAGTCAAGGAGGAATTTTAAAGAGGAATAAAAGATATAATCTAGTAAATATATGATGGAAAGAGATAATGTGTTGGTAATGTGGTGAGGGAGAAGAATAATGGTAAAGCAACCAGAGTGCTCCATTGACATGCCAAAAGAAAGCAAGAAAGGTGTATAGAATCTTAGATGGAAGCTTTATGATGAAGTTAAGATACAACATGTGTGACATGTATACAGTGTAAATGGTCCATGGCTGAAAATTGATTTGCATTGAACTTTCAAATCAGTGAGTCTGCCTATCCCCATTTTGAGTATTTGTATAGTTTTATTAATACTTATGTTTTACTTATTTTTGTTTTTCTTTTAATTCAGACTTAGTTTAATTATACTCAACAACTAACTACCAGGGCAAACCCTTCCATCTCTATGATGTTTTTCCCCATGTAAAGTGACTTACTTTAACTTTAGTTTTCAAAATAGTCATTGAGTTCCAATGACAGATACTAAAGGAGAAAAAAAATAATATCAGCTACAGCATCTCTTCTTTTAGAGCTTTTAGTTTAAGTATAGAGGCTATACTATAATACAAAATCGAATATGAAATTATAAGAGAAGAAAAAGTGCTGAAAGGTCAAAAAAGAAAAAAAAAAGGTAGTTTTAAATGGAGAGATCAGGGAAAAATTGATGAAAAAGTAAACATTATTTCAGAACTTTTAGTAATTAAAATTCTTCAGAATTCAGCCAAGAACAGAAAGATATTTCAGGTAGCACCTGAACAAAGCCAAATTAGAACAAATTGGGATGTGTTCATAGAATGGCAAATGGTTTATAATGTATATTGTACTACTGAATTTTTTTTCCTATAAATCTTATGAAATTTTACTCTATAGACTAAAGCTATATGAAGAAGAAGTCACTCTAAAATAAATGATTTTTTATGTGGAAGATGTTTTTCTTTATTATGAAAAAAGGGATCATTGAATATAAGCTGATCTCTAAAAAAATTAAATTTTCTAACATGATTTTATATGACATATGATAGCCTTAGAAACATTTAAGATCCATTATACTATCAAGTTTGCTTTCCTGTAGTCTACTTTAAAATCTCTCTGCCAGGCGATTAAAACTAAAACTAATAACAGGTCAGTTGACAAGTAATTATTGAGGGCCCACAGGGTATGTAGTTCAGTACTAGATGCTTGAAATTAAAGCCACATAATTGAAAGGGGAACAAGTATATTCTTTTTCTCTGAACACATAAGCAATATTCAGTGCTATTTTCTCTTATATGAGGGAGGAAGATGGGCTATAATAATGGCATATATGGATGTCATGAATTCTTCTACAACAGAACTCTGCACATAATAGGCACTTAATAAATGCTTGTTCAATTTAATTAATGGTACTGTATATAATGTTTTCTTCTTTTTCAAAGTGTATATATCATTTATAACATTGTGGTTTTTCATTAACTCTATAGGCTAAGAAAAATAATATATTCCTGTTATAAATCAGGAAACTGATACCTAGAGGACTAAAGTGTCCTCATTAAGAGAATAGACAGTCTCCTAATGATTTTCCTACTGAATGTGTCCATTTCACATCATCTTCTAAAGTGGCAGACCCAGATAAAATTCTGACATTCTCTCACAAAATCTCTCTATCTCAAGACTCCATTTAAGGAATCTGTGGCAACATCAACATCTGGTGTGCTCTGATCTCCTCCTCCTCCTCCTCCTCTTCCTCCTCCTCTTCCTCCTCCTCCTCCTCCTCCTCCTCCTCTTCTTCTTCTTCTTCTTTTTTTGCAAGTACTTGCATAATTGATTGATTGTCACTTACAAAGTGACATAAATAGAACAGTTATTTACACAACACATAAAAAATTCTTAACTGAGTCCATAGTTAGGATGTCTCTTTCCTTCTTCCCAATGGAATGTATACAATCTGTCCAATTTAATAGTAATCCCCAATGAGAAAATGAGTTACTGAAAAATCTAATATACTCATAAGTTCAGTCTCCTCCATCATATAGGTGGTGCTTTTAAAGAGCCATTTTTTATACCATATCTGCTCTATCCATGTAACTTACAGCTCCACTAAAGGACAAAATCTAGGCTGACTTCTATACTTGTCTATAAGCTTTATTGCATCTGGTACAAAGAACTACTTGCTGTTTCTTGATTTCATGCTATTTTGTCCCACGACTGTGTGTTATTTCTCCTTGGAACAGAATTCTCCCAATTCTGTCTTCACATTTTATAATTCTTAATCTCCAAATCTCATTTCAGGTTTATCCATATCACCTAGAAGTGATTTTAAGAGTCTCTTAGATCAGGTCTTCTTAAACTTTTTTCACTTACAATCCCTTTTTACCTGAAAATTTTTTACATGATCACAGATATATAAGTACATAAAACAGGTATACAAAGCAAACATTTACTGATAATAAATGATAATTTTGTGACTCTCTCATTCAGTTACAATACTCCACAGTTACAGTACTCATTTTACCACAGTTTTCGAAGCTGGATTTAGCCTACTCTTTTAATGCTTACAAATTCAATAACTTTTTTTTTATTTGTGTATTAGTGTAAATAGATATATATGCAAATAAATGTATATATTATGAATATGTGTATATATTTCTTTGATTTTTTATTCATCTCCTGACATATCCTCCCCCTTTACTTCCCAAAGACCTAATATGTTACATTGTATAACTTCCCTGAGATTCTCTGTTACCTTTAAGAGGGTCTGAAACATCAAGACTCTCCTCAAAAGGGTCTAGAGTGGCTTTATCAATCGTGTTCCTTCAATTACTTAGTCATTCTTTGTACTCAATTCCATTTAGCTACTAATAGTCAGATTTGCTTTTAGAAGATAATATTTAATTCAGAAGATAGAAGAACAAATATACAAATTTACTCTCTTAATGCATGAGTAGAATAATCCTCCCTTTCCCCCCAGCTTTTTAACCAACTCAGTCTCTGGGGAAAGTTAAGAAGATTCAGTTCATACTTTTACTCATTTTCTAGAAAGTAAAGTTCCAGTTTCAAGTCTAAATCCTCTTCAGTCTTAAGAACCAAGTGCCCTGATTTTTCTAAGGGCAGACTGAATGGTTACAACATTACACCTGGAATCCTGAATCCATGGTCCCTATGCCTCAAATTCCCTAACATAGAATATCATTTCTAACACCTGAAACTAAAGACAAATGATACAGAACAATGACCACACACTCCAGGGGCCAAAATAAAAGAGCTGTGAGAAGAAAGTTCTCATCTTCTCACTGTTCAATTCATGGTGTCTATGCTATAGGTGACTTGTGATCTTCACATTCTGGTCTTATAAGGAAAAAATCTTCAGGAAAAGAGGAACTATCCTAATCCAACCAATTTATAAAATGTAGCCTTTTTTGATTATGCAGCCAACCAAAAGTGTGTACCCTCACCTACTCATTGTAGGAAACTTCAGAGTGCACTCATGCATGATGACTGGGACATATTTCAGGGATTCTCGAATGTGTGCACATGTAAATTTATATATATATATATATATATATAAAATATATATGAATATATGTGCATATATATGCATAGATAGATAGATGTTTATGTATGTATTTTATATCTATAATAAGTTATAATGGGGCAGGTAGATGCCATTCACTAGATCTAGAATCAGGATAACTTCTTTGTGAGTTCAAATATGACCTCAGATTCTTATTAGCTGTGTGACCCTGGGAAACTCATTAACCCTTTTTACTTCAGCTTCTCATTTGTAAAATAGGAGAAATAAAGTATTAAGCTAAGGTTTAAAATGAACTTTAAAGCCAATTAAAAGGACTTTAAAAATGCATTGAGCACAAGAAGAGAATCATCAAAGGCATCAAAATTCTGCATGAAAGAAAGTGATGATAGACAAATAATAACAAAATAGCAAAGAAGAACAACTACTTTTTTTTTTCCTTTTACTTATTTTCCCCCTCTCCATCAAATAGAATGAACTTTAGCTTGAGGTGAGGGCCAAGAAAGGGAAGGATTTCAATTGACTAATACAAAACAAAAAGCCAAAATAAATAAGAAGATAGTTAAAAATCATTCCCTTGAACTGAATGAATCCAAGTTATATGGAACAGGAAAAATGAATTTTTTTCATATTTAGATAATTTATAATTCTGAAAAGAAAAATTCACACCTTTTTATTTAAATAATTCAGTAAATATTTTAAGTATAAAAGCTGCACATATTGCTAAACAAAGCATTTTCTTTACATATTTACATTTTTATAAAGATATATATATATATATCTTTATAAAAGATAAATATGATCTGATTTGAGCCTTGTTTGGAGTTAATGAGAATATTTCAGTTGATTAATTGCAACCTATTTGTGTGATTTTGCCTAGATGTATTCAGCATGTTTAACAATGTCATAGATAAAAGTAAAAATGTACTTGGATAAAAGCAAAAATGTACTTATCAAATTTGACCTAATTATACACACATATGATAACTATATTATAATAAGTAATTAAGAAACTAGGTGATGTAGTGGAAAGAGTGATAAACTTGTAATCTGACTTTGAATAGTATCTCAGACATTTATTAACAATGTGACCCAGAGTATATCATAATTTCTCTCATCCTTAATTTCCTAATCTGTAAAATGGAAATAATAATAGTACTTACATGAGTAAGAGTCAAATGAGATAATATATTTAAATAACTTTGTAAACTTCAAAATGCCATATAAATTTTAGTATTAAATCATAGAGCTCTTTCATCAATATTTATGTCTGGGATAGACATACAAAATGGACCAAGACCTGAATCCAAATTTGAAATAAGTGGGTAAAACAAACAAAAGTCAACAAACAACAACAAAAACCAAGTTAGTTTTCTCTGGGGAGAATTCATAATTATTTTAATATCTCTGACCTTCTCCCCAACACATAATCCCATCATATACACATATCTCTGTCTATCTATATCTACATGCTTACACAAACAAAGAAGGAGGTTCTGTGTGTATTTATACTCGCCAAGGTCACATAAGCATATAGAAAATTGGTCTTTTTGCTTTATAATGTGTGTGTGTGTGTGTGTGTGTGTGTGTTTTGTTTTGTGTAGCCTTTCCTTAATACACAAAAGAATGCCAGCCAAAGAATTTGGGGTATATGTGTCTATTTGTATATGCAAATAATAAAAAAATATTTTTTAGAAAACCGAAAAATGTATCTTTTATTGTCTTTAGCAATATGTGCAGCTTTTATATAGCATATACTTAAAATATTTACTGAATTAATTAAATAAAAAGTAGGAATTTTTCTTTTTAGAATTGTAAATTATCTAAAATAGAAAGGCATAAGCAAATTCAAATAGAGAACTGGAAGCCATTTGCTAGCTACTTTAGGAATTTAAAATACCCTTTGAGAATAAAGGTCAGTTGCTTTATAGACTAAATGGGTCAGGTTCAGTGTCTATAGGCTTCATGCTCCTTCCCCAGGCTCATGTTCTCCATCAACATCAATCTCTTGCTGCAGCTGTGAGAGAGATATGCTTTCCCCATTGCCTGATCAGTCACTGACCTGTCTAGGAGCCTAAGTATCCATAATTCCCCTCTACTTTCTTTTCTCCTCCTTCCTTAACAATGTTCATGTCTTTCCATTTAACTCCTTCACTTAGATTTATATTGTTCAACTCCTCCTAGAATGATTTAAACCAACTAATCCCAAACCCCTCTTGGAAACTGATTATGTTTTTGCAACAACTAATCAATCAATCAACAAGCATTTATTAAGGCTTATCATGTGTCAAGCCTTAGATATACAAAGATAAAAATGAAACTCCCTCTAGGAGCTTACAATCCCTTGAGGAAAGTGTGTAGACATATAAACATAAATATAAAACAATTTTGAGGGATGCACTAGAAGTTTAAAGTAAGTTAAAATATTTTTAAAGTTCTCTGTCAAGTTTTCGGTGGGAAGAAAAATTCAAGCTTTCCTTTAAAAGAGGATAGACTACACTCTACAGTGAAAAGTAAAACAACCAAAAAAAAGTATTTTCATTTTTCCTTTCAATCATCCAGCCTTCAAAAAATGGAGGGGCATACAAATGAATGAATAAACATTCCCTAAGTGGCTACTATCAACAGAATTTTGCCCTACACGCTGGAGATATCAGTACAAAAATGAGATAGAGCCACCAGTGTAAGAAATTATATTTTAATAGGAAGATGCAATAAATATAGGAAAATGGTATTCAGGGAAAAAAGAATTTTGGGGTGTAAAGATTTGTTGTATTGCTGTTCATTCTGGAAGAGACCATGACATCAAAAAGTAAATGCCATGACATGCAAGTGAATTCAGTTTAAGTGAGGAAGAGCAGAGTCACCAGCCTTACTTTCTCCTCCAGAGTCATCTGGGTCCAATGGCTAGATATAGATCAGGATGACTATAGATGACCCTGGATACACAGGTATTATGAATGAAACCATAGCCAAATAATAGCCATGCATTTTCCAGTAAAAATGTTGACTGATTTGATTATTATTATTATTATTCTTAGAGCAAGAGAAAGATATGTATGTATGTGTGAACAAGGATGGCATATACATGGTAGGCAGAACAAATAGAATGATGCTTAAAATGGATAAATGCTGGTTTTTGCATGAATAGTTACCTTAAATATGAAGCAAAATCTAAGCCAACTAGATATAGTGGATTATTTGAGTTTTCACTTACTCATCCATCAATCATTATTGCTCAGCTCCTAGTCAAAATACCATCTGAGTGAATTAATGGAGAGGGGTGGGGATATTCTAGATTTATTGTTCCTAATGGGGAAAAAGGGAAAAGTAGCAAAGCAGATGGGAAGAAATTTGTACTTAACATACTTTTGTGGATGGCTGGATGCTATATAGACTATATTCGTGTCTGGATATAATCTCTCTCATCCTTTCCATCTCTGTTTAATTAAGGAATTTGACCCCAAGGGTAAGACTTCTCCTTTGAGATGGATGATGATCATCCTCACCATTAGTGGTAGTATAGTAGCAGCAGCCACAATAGCAGAATGAAGAGTTAGAAGGAAATACAGCAACAATATCTAATGTTTATATAGCAAACGAACAAAGGATACTTAAGATTGGGTTCTTGAACACTTACCTATATGTCTCTGGATAAGGGAAGAACATTATTCATCCAAACTTTATTCTTCTTTCTCTGGGCAATCTTAACATATCCCTTGAACTCTCTGAACCTCAGTTTCCTATCTGTAAAATGAGGTGGCTGGAATATCTACTAATAGCTAGTCTTTATATAGCATCTTGAAGGTTGAAAACACTTTATAAGAATCTTATTTTATCTTCACAATAACCCTGCAAGTTGGTGCTATTGATATTCCCATTTTACAGGTAAGGGGACTGAGGCAAATAGATTAAGGGGCTTGCCCAGGGTCACAGAGTTGGTGTAAAAGGCTGTATTTGAAGCAAAATCTTTCTGTTCTTGGTCAGATACTTTATATACTACACTTCTTATCTTAGATCTCCTTTATCTCTCGATATATGCTCCTAAATTATGTTCTTTTATAAAATCCTGCCATAATGAACCTGGAGTCACAGTAATCATTAGAAGACTAAAAGAATGTATGTATCCAATTTAGTTCAGTCCTCCAATCCACAGCATTTCTTTCCTGATTGCCTATTACAAATATAATTTACCTTGATTTTACTAAAGAAAGTCACTAATAATGAAAAAGTACTCAAGGAGTATGTAATCTATTTTTAACTGACATAGCATACACATCATGATAATCTAGTAATATATCTCTAACAGCTAGATGGTACACTATGGTACAAAGTATACAAAAATTAACAATGGCAAAATCAAGTTGCTTCAATTAACTTCAATTTTGCAAGCATTATTTAAATACCTACTAATTGACAGTGCTGTGCTAAGCAATAGGGAAATAAAAGACAAGTATTTGCCTCTACAGAAGCTTAAAAACATTTTTAAATACATGCAAAATACTTATAAAGAAATCATTTCATTATTAGTGCTTCTTTATTATTTCCTTTCGGTTTCTCCCTTCCCCCTCTCAACCTAAAGCAAATTTTTTCTAAAATTTATTTTCTGTCCTACTCTAAAATCACCAAGGTTACTACAACAAGGCCTAAGGGCAGATATGACAACCTGGCTAGAGGCATAATTAGTGCCCAGTGTAATATAAAATGCAGCACTTGACCATTCAAGGCAGTTCTTGCTATTTCTTAGCCTCAGGCTAAATTTCTTGGATTCCTAGGGATATACTACTAGAGAAAAGCTGAGTAAAACACTGAATGACATAAAGGCTTATGAAGAATGACATTCTCTGCGCATCAAAGTTCTCACTCAATTCCTTAGACCTCCAAGATAACTACATATTTCACCAACTGTTCAAATGGTTACTTTCTGAATCTTTGACCTGTATTTATGACATTTTCTCCATGGCTGTGAGTCCTTCTGAAGTCTGATATAAATAACACTTTTTCAATGAGATTTTCTATATATTCTCCCAGTAGAAGTGATCTCCCTTTTTGAATTCCCATCTCATTCTATTCTCTCATATTGCATTTTCATAGTCTATGTTGTTCTCATCATCTGCTCTACTCTCTATATTGTACTATGTACTTATTAATTTAACACTTGAAAAATCTAATAAATTAATATTTATTAAATTTTACCTGATTATTATTGGAAAGGAAATTAATTCAATTGTGTTAAATATATGTAGATAGATCAATAGATTAAATAGATTCATAGATACATAAATAAAAGGTACATATTTGTATTCATATATGCAACATCTATTAAGCTTTTATTATATACTGAATTTTAAGGCCTTACTGAATTATGTCCACTGTTGGTTACCTAAATTTATCAGAACATATCACCCTGAAAAGTGAATCACTATTGTGGAAATAAGTAAAATGTAATGGAAAACTTCTGGAGTAAGAGTAGTGAGAGCCTACTTTCCATATACAACTTAAAACCAGAGAGTCAGAGAAAGACAGACAGACAGAGAAGTAAACTCAAATCCTGGGAAGTGCACTAAATTTTTTTGAGCCTCAATTTTATATATAAAATGGAAAAATAATACCATCTACTTTACAAGATTTTTGTGGGAATAATATGAGTGATTATAAAGCTTAAAATGCTACAATAATATTTAAATATTAGCTAACATTGATCTCTATGATCTTTTTCAGCTTTAAAGAATTACTCTTTTGGGAGTATGGTGGTGAAGAGGGTTAGAAGGAGGGAAGAAAAACAAATTCAAAAGTTTTAAATGCTAAAACAATTTAATTTTAAAATTCAATCTATTTACTTTTAACAAAATTTATGTTCCTCTAGCACCTTTATTTTATTGAGAAGGCAAGAAATATATCAATTATACAGATGAAGTCATGTAAAACATATTTCCATATTAGCCATTGAGAGGAAAAGCAAGAAAAAGAAATAATTTTTAAGTATGTTTCCATCTGCACTCAAAGTTTTCTGTTGACTTCTCTAGGTCACTCTTTTTTTTAAATAACTTTTTATTGATAGAACCCATGCCAGGGTAATTTTTTACAGCATTATCCCTTGCACTCACTTCTGTTCTGATTTTTCCCCTCCCTCCCTCCACTCCCTCCCCCAGATGGCAAGCAGTCCTTTACATGTTGAATAGGTTACAGTATATCCTAGATACAACATATGTGTGCAGAACCAAACAGTTTTCTTGTTACACAGGGAGAATTGGATTCAGAAGGTATAAATAACTCAGAAAGAAAAACAAAAATGCAAGCAGTTTATATTCATTTCCCAGGGTTCTTTCTTTGGGTGTAGCTGCTTCTATCCATCCTTGATCAATTGAAACTGAATTAGCTCTCTTTATCGAAGAGATCCACTTCCATCAGAATACATCCTCAAACAGTATCATTGTTGAGGTATGTAATGATCTCTGGTTCTGTTCATTTCACTTAGCATCAGTTCATTTAAGTCTCGCCAGTCCTCTCTGTATTCATCCTGCTGGTTGTTCCTTACAGAACAATAATATTCCATAACGTTCATATACAACAGTTTACTCAACCATTCTCCAATTGATGGGCATCCATTCATTTTCCAGCTTCTAGCCACTACAAACAGAGCTGCCACAAACATTTTGGCACATACAGGTCCCTTTCCCTTCTTTAATATCTCTTTGGGGTATAAGCCCAGTAAAAACACTGCTGGATCAAAGGGTATGCACAGTTTGATAACTTTTTGAGCATAGTTCCAAATTGCTCTCCAGAATGGCTGGATGTGTTCACAATTCCACCAACAAATGTATCAGTGTCCCTGTTTTCCCACATCCCCTCCAACATTCTGCATTATCTTTCCCTGTCATTCTAGCCAATCTGACAGGTGTGTAGTGGTATCTCAGAGCTGTCTTAATTTGCATTTCTCTGATTAATAATGATTTGGAGCATATTTTCATATGTCTATAAATAGTTTTAATTTCTTCGTCTGAGAATTGTCTGTTCATATCCTTTGACCATTTATCAATTAGAGAATGGTTTGATTTCTTATATATTAGAGTCAATTCTCTGTATATTTTGGAAATGAGGCCTTTATCAGAACCTTTGACTGTAAAAATGTTTTCCCAGTTTATTGTTTCCCTTCTAATCTTGTCTGCATTAGTTTTGTTTGTACAAAAACTTTTCAATTTGATACAATCAAAATTTTCTACTTTGTGGTTAATAGTGACCTCTAATTCTTCTTTGGTCATAAATTCCTCCTTCTTCCACAGGTCTGAGAGGTAAACTATCCTATGCTCTTCCAATTTATTTATAATCTCATTCTTTATACCTAGGTCATGAACCCATTTTGATCTTATCTTGGTATACGGTGTTAAGTGTGGGTCAATGCCTAGTTTCTGCCATACTAATTTCCAATTTTCCCAGCAATTTTTGTTGAATAATGCGTTCTTATCCCAAAAACTGGGGTCTTTGGGTTTGTCAAACACTATATTATTAAAGTTATTGGCTGTTTCGTCCTTTGAACCTAACCTATTCCATTGATCAAGTATTCTATTTCTTAGCCAATACCAGATGGTTTTAGTAATTGCTGCTTTATAATATAATTTTAGATCTGGTACAGCTAGGCCACCTTCATTTGATTTTTTTTTCATTAATTCCCTTGAAATTCTTGACCTTTTGTTTTTCCATATGAACTTTGTTGTTATTTTTTCTAGTTCATCAAAGTAGTTTTTTGGGAGTCTGATTAGTATAGCGCTAAATAAATAGATTAATTTAGGTAGTATTGTCATCTTTATTATATTCTCTCTCCCAATCCAAGAGCATTTAATATTTTTCCAGTTGGTTAGATCAGACTTAATTTGTGTGGAAAGTCTTTTGTAGTTTTGCTCATAAAGTTTCCGATTTTCCCTTGGCAGATAGATTCCTAAATATTTTATACAATCAGTAGTTACTTTAAATGGAATTTCTTTTTGTAACTCTAACTGTTGGATTTTGTTGGTGATCTATAAGAATGCTGATGACTTATGTGGGTTTATTTTGTATCCTGCAACTTTGCTAAAGGTGTGGATTGTTTCTAATAACTTTTTAGTAGAGTCTCTGGGGTTCTTTAAGTATACCATCATATCATCAGCAAAGAGTGATAATTTGGTTTCCTCATTGTCTAGGTCACTTTATTAATTAGAGGTAGTTAAAGATTTCATAGTTGAGCATCATTACAATTTTGCTATTACTATGTACAACATTCTCCTGGTTCTACTCTCTTGATTTTTTTCTTGTTCATATAAGTCTTCCTAGGTTTTTCTGAAAATATCCTGCTTGTCATTCCAGATAGCACAATACTATTCCACTACTATCATATACTACAATATGTTTAACACACATTTCTTTTTTTTTTTTTTGAAACATACTTTTTTATTTTTCCTGAGGGTTTTTAAATTTATGTTTTCTTTAACAGCATGACTATTATGGAAATAAGTTGTGTATGACTATATTTTATAAATTATATGGAATTATATGCCTTTTCAAATGGAGAGGGAAAGAGGAGAGAATTTGGAATTCAAACTTTTTTAAAATTTTAAAACTTTTTATTTTTAAAACATATGCACTGAAATTTGGGATAGTGTCCCCACAACTTGAGAATTTAGCACACAGTTAAAAGTCAGGAAACAGGCTGAAAATAAACAAACTATAACCAAAAAAATAGCATTGAAAATTAATATAGTGACAAGGAAGATTAAAACCCACACTAAGAAATATCAAAATTAAAACTACTATATCTAAAAGTTCAGAAAAAAAATGAATTGATCTCAGGCCATGGAAGAGTTCTAAAAGAACATTTAATATCAAATAAGAGAGAGAGAAGAAAAATTGGGAAGAGAAATGATAGTGATGCAAGAAAATAATGAAATAAAAAGTCAATATCTTGATAAAGGAGACAGCCAAAAAAAATATTGAAGAACATAACACTTAAAAAAAAACCCAGATTTGGCCAAATGATAAAAGAGGCACAAAAATCCAATGAAGAAAACGATGCCTTGAAAGCTGAATTGGCCAAATGGAAAAGGATGTACAAAAAAATCATTAAAGAGAAATCTTCACACCTCCCATCCCCCAGTAAAAAGAACTGGTCAAATGAAAAAAAGAGGTAAAAAAAAAAAGTCACTGAAGAAAATAATGCCTTTAAAATTAGGATTGGACAAATGGCAGCTAATGACTTTATGAGACATTAAAAAAATAGTCAAATAAAATCAAAATAATGAAAAAGTAGAAGAAAATGTAAAATAGCTCATTTGAAAAATGACTGACTAGAATATGGGTCCAGGAGAGATAATTTAAGAATTATTGTATCATCTGGAAGCCATGGGGAAAAGAGAGAGAGAGAAAGAGAAAGAGAGAGAGAGAGAGAGAGAGAGAGAGAGAGAGAGAGAGAGAGATCATCTTTCAAGAAATTATCAAAGAAAATTAACCTGTTATTCTAGAACCAGAGGGAAAAATAGAAATTGAAAGAATTTACCAATAACCTCCTAAAAGAGATCCTAAAATGAAAACTCCCAGGAATGTTATAGCCAAATTCCAGCCCTAACAGGTCAACAAGAAAATACTGCAAACAGTGAAAAAGAAATAATTAAAATATCTTTGAGGAAGATAAAGAGAGAATTTGGAACTCAAAATTTGGACGAAAGAAAGTTAAAATTGTTTTTATCTGTAATTGGGAAAAATATTAAATAAGGAAAAAAAATATTGGTAAGGCCAAATTGGGCTTGTAGTACTATTGTCATCCTTTATTCACTCAGTAGTTTGTTTCCTAAAACCTGCTTTTAAACATAGAAGCTGACAATAGCAAGTCTGTCTCAGCTCAGCTTCTGTAGACATACCCTATGAACTTCTAAATTTCAAGCATCTGTGATAGGTTTGTTTTAGAAATGTTTGGAGAACTCACCTCTTTAGTCACACCATATAGGTGGTCCTCTACTTTGCAAGACAAAACAGTCCTATGTGCAAATTCCTAGGTATAAGAATTGAGTGCCTTAATTTGTTTTTCCCCTTTAGCTGTTTTGGTGAGCTGGTTCCCTTGGCTAATTAACCAACTTTTTTTTTTTTTTTCCTGTGTTGAGCTATTAAATGCTTGAAGCTGTTGACTAAACTGTTAATTATTAACCTTCTTCTATATTTCTTTTTATAGGATATGCAGAGATTTGATAGGAGTTCAGATGATGATCTAAGAACTTCAAAAACCTTCCCAAAAAGTCCTAAATTATTTGATGTTCATCAGAACTTGTGACCTATCAAATATCTCTCTTACTTTTTTCTGCAGCATTCATATTCAGATAGGAGACATATAATTTATCTGAATGTCTTTTTTCACTCAGAGTAGGGTTCAGTTGGATCCAGGAAACCTGCAAATTTTTTAAAGAGAGAGAAAGAGAGACACCCAGAGAGAGAGACAGACAGAGGTAGAGAGACACAGAAAAACAGAAATAGACAAAAAGAGAGACAGAGAGACAGAGACAGAGACAGAGAGACAGAAATAGAGAAGGAGAGAGAGACAGAGAGGGGAGGAAGGGTTGGAGAATGAGAGAGACAGACAACAGAGACAGAAAAAGGCAGATAGACACAGAGAGACAGAGACAGACAACCAGAGGTAGAGAGACACAGAAAGACAGAGATAGACAAAGAGAGAGACAGAGACAGGCAGAGAGAAACAGACAGAGACAGACACATACACATACGCAGAGGGACAGGAGAGAGAGAGAGAGAGAGAGAGAGAGAGAGAGAGAAAGAAACAGAGAGACAGAGAGACAGAGAGACAGAGAGACAGAGAGATGGAGTCAGAGAGACTGAGAGAAACAAAGAGACTTAAATTAAATGTAAAAGACAGAAAAATAAATTTGCTTTGGTTTTAGAGGCATCCTGATGTAATAGATAGAATATTGAACTTGAAATAATAGCAACAAAGATTCCAGGTTAGAAGAGAAATTAGAAAGACAATCTATTCTATCATCTCATTTTGAAGATGAGGAAAGAGGCACAAATAGTAAGTGACAGAACAAAAATTCACACCTATGTCCCCTCACTTTATAATTCAGCATCCTGTCCACTAAACTAATTTTGCCTCTTATTTGTAACACTTAATTAGCTGCATGACTCAGGGCAACTCATTTCACATCTAACTGCCTCAAGCATCTACCTTGGATCTAACTACCTTATCATAGATGAGTACCAAATAACCCATGGAACTTTGACTTGTAGCAGAAACTTTCAATATGTATTATCTATCCTATTAAGATATGAACTCCTCAAGGATTGTGCTTTGCACATAGTAAGTACTTAATTAATGTCTTTTTATGCATTCCTTTATTCATTTCATTCATAGAATGATTACAATATACATGCTGGATAGGGTTTTCCACAATGAAGAATTTGGGGTAAGGATTTGACTGGGTATGATTTTTTTTTCTTTTAATAGAATGATGGTTTTAGAGCTGGAAGGTACTTAGTGATATTCTAGCTCAACACTTTGATTTTATAGACGTGTAAAATGAGGCCCATAAAGGTTAAATGACTCACTTATGTCACTTATCTAGAGACAGAAATAAGTTTCAAATTTAGGTACTTTGGCTTCAAATCCAGCATTCTTTTCATTGTTTATGCTTTTACTTGTCTTCCTTTCATTCCTTCCATCAAAAAAAATCTTAATAAGTAGCCATATAAACTTATAATATAATGGCATGGGAGGAAAGCATTAATTTTTAGTCACTGTCTGATTAGAATCAATATAAATATTAATAAGATAATAAATTTGGATCCCAATCTGTAAGGTTTTCCTATATATCCTGACCAGAGTTAATACCAGAATAACATTTAATGCCCTAATGAAGGAGAATTAGCACCTGTCCTGGAATTTTAGTTTCCTTAGGTTTTTCCTAATGATTATTTTCTACTCCTCTTACCTGTAGGGGCTTGTGGAACTTGAAGAGCTCAATATGAAGAAAATGCATCCTTCCGGATTCTCTAACTATATTATTATCAATGGAGTGCTTTGCAGGAGCAATGAAGTACCTTAAACTAG
Organism: Antechinus flavipes; assembly: GCF_016432865.1. Classification (NCBI taxonomy): domain Eukaryota; kingdom Metazoa; phylum Chordata; class Mammalia; order Dasyuromorphia; family Dasyuridae; genus Antechinus; species Antechinus flavipes. Next base: position 305,056,854 of record NC_067399.1, on the reverse strand, counting down.
CATGGGCTCACTGAGGATCTAACAGGATATTTTTAAACACACAGAGACAGGAAATTTAAAATAATTCACAAAGGGCATTAATACATGATATATTTTCAAGGAGAGGGAAGACTAGAAGTCTCTATATATCAGCTTAGCATTTTTTTTTAACAAAAGTGGTCTTTAAATACAATTGTATTTGTATCTTTGAAATGGGAGGAACCAAACTATTTGGCCTCAGACCCTGTAATTTACAGTAGTTGTCTTTAATGAGGCTATTGAGAGAATAGGGAATGTGTGCCGACATAGGAGGCAGGAAGGACGGAAGTAGTTGTCTAATAGAAAACAGAACTTCTGAAAAGTGACTGGGGAAGACAGGAAAGGCATTAGTAAAAATTAGCATGCCAGCCTTAACTATTAGAAACATAGCCTTTAGTCAATAGCTTAATATAAAGTGACAATTACTGAGCTACAATAGGTATATTCAGTTTTTGACAGCCCCTAACCTCCTTACTAACAGACCTTTAAAAAAGTATTTCTCCAATGTCATATGATGTCCCATCACATGAGGTGACTATTTCAACATATAACTCAATAAAAAGTGGAAGAATGACAGTTTCCTGAATAGCTTAATTATTTCCAGGTAATTTAAGACTTCTTTATTCTGCAGTGCTAAGACTTCATTGTACCTCTCTGTATGCACATGTAGTTAAGTGGATAGATCAAAGAGTACGTATATATATATATATATATATTTATATATATATATATAATATATATATATATATATATATAGCATATTGTGATTATAAAGGCATATTTGTGTATTCACACATAAGATTAAATTGTAGGCAGGACTTGTTTCATCCTTTTGTGTCACCAGTGACTCTTACAATGCCTGACTTATAGGCATTCATTTTTAATTTTTAAATTTTATATGTGCTAATTGATTAATTAATTGGTTGTCAGTAGGTTGATCTGTGATTCAATTTTTAATATTTAATTTAAGGTACAACAATAAATTTTTATATTTAATATTTTGAAGTATTCTTAGCTGGTGAATCTTTTTGAGATAAAGAAATTTTGAGTTAAAGGCAATAGATAATGTTAGCATTTTAATATTTTTCATTATATCCCACCATGGGATAGAGAGATAGGATGACAGAAAAACAGAAAGGCAGAGACAAAGACAAAGAATAGAGACACAGACACAGACACAGAGACAGAGATAGAGACAAACAGACAGAGACCGAGATAGACAGAGACAGACACGAAGAGGAAGAGAGACAGAGAGATCTTTATTCAAATTCAGGCCCTAACTAACTACTATTAAAAAGTCTTTTATTTAGATGTCCCTGTTTCAATGTCCCCTTCCATCCCTTTCTCCCCAATACAGCCAAAATGATATTCCTAAAGCTTATCTTTGACCATGTTACTTTCTTTCTCTGTAAACTCTTCTATTACCTCTAGAATCGAATGCAATTTTTAATTTTTAATTTTTTTTCCAAATTCATTTTAAAGAGAATAAGAAAAAAGAAAAACAGAAAAGGGATACAAAGCAAAATGAAACAAAACAAAAGAAAACATTGTCATGTGCCCAGCAAAACATCAAGGAGAATTCAAAATATATAACAAATGGCAGTTCAAGAAGTATGCATATATATATAATAGAAGAAATTATTTTCTTGAATGTCCATCTTTACTTCCTTGTAAATTGTTCTTTTGTTCTCCACTGTGAACATTTTTTATGTTCAAAAAAAGAACTTTTTTGTTCTGTTTTTCCCACTTTTCATCCCTTCCACTCCCAAGCAGGTTATACTGAAAAAAGGATATATTTATTTATACACATGTAAATACATGCATACACATACATACCCACACATAGACATACACACATCTTTCCTATCCTTGCTGGCCCTTAACTTTAATTCTGCTCCTAATTTACTTTGCTATTATATAATCTCCCCCACACTCATGGATCCCTCCCTTGTATTCTTCCCTCATCCCTTGCTTCACTATTCACCTATCCCTTCCTCCTTTTTTTTAAATAGATTTTTCAGGGTGCTATTTCCTTCATAGTATATATGTAATGTTCCCTATTTAACCCATTCCAATGTTCATACATTTTCACAACGACGAGCCCTCCTTTCCCCTTTAATGCTTGTGTCTATTCTTCCTCTGCACCTCATTTGTATGACATAAATACTATTTTTACCTTAACTCTGCCCCAATCTTTCTTTTGAACTTTTGAATTGTTGATGTAAATTATAAAAATATGGTATAAATTTTCCATGTTAAAAAACAATTTATCCATGTTGAGATCCTTGAAATTAATCTTTAATATTGGCTGTTATATGTGAAATTTTTTTTATCAAGTTTGGGTTTGATTGATTGGAAGTTCTGAAAATCTGCAAGTTCATTGAATGTCCATTTTTTCTCATTCAATATTATAGAAAATTTTGCTGTATATGATATTTTTGCCTACAGGATTAGTTATTTTAATTGTGGGTTCCAGGACCTGCAATTATTTATTGTGACAGCTGTGAAAAGTCCTGCGCAATTCTATTTGCAGAACCAGCGTATTTGAATAGTTTTTTTTTTTTTTTTCCCCTTGCTTCTTGCAAAATGTTCTCTTTTATCTTGAGGTTTCAAAATTTGGCAATAATATTCCTATATGTTTTCCACAAAGGATCTCATTGAGGTGGTGATCAGTAGATTTTTTTCTATTTCTACTCCTTCCCATGTTCTATCACTGCAGGACAATTTTCTTGGATTATTTCTTGCTTTCTTATGTCAAGGTCTTTTTTTTTGGTCACAACTTTCAGGAAGTCCAATTATTATTATATATTTTCTTCTTCATATGTTCTCCAGATCTTTTGTTTTTCTTATAGAATGTTTCACATTCTGTTCTATTTTTTCATTATAATCTGTTTTATTATTTCTTAGTCTCTCATAACTTCACTGCTCCCCCTTGCCCAGTTCTAATTTTCAGAGTTATTTTCATCTTTGAGACTCTTTATCTCGTTTACTAGTTGGTTAGCTTGTTTTTCAAATTTTTTTTTTGTTTTTCTTGGAGGGTTTTTATTTTATTTTATTCTTAAAAACTCTTCCTTAATGTCTCTTATTTGATTTTTAAATTATTTTTTGAGTTCTTCTAAAAATTCTTTCTTGGTAGAAAGCCATTTCACATTACTCTTTGGGATAGAAGCTTTTTTTTTTTTTTTTTTTTTACTCAATATCCTTCTCTGGAGATGAATCCCAGTCTTCCCTATTCCTGTAGCATGTTTCTATAGCTCTTTCTTCTTTGCAGGTAATTTTTTTTTTTTAATAAGAGGTATTAGTGTAAGTACCTCTAATTTTCGGGTGGGGAAGTGTTGTCTCTGACTTCTCTTCAGCTCTACACTCTGACCAGATATTCCAAAGCAAAAGCTCCATCTTCCTACAAGTGCCCACAGCCCACAGCTTCCTTGTCCCACTGCTTCTGAACTCAGGGGTGTGCTAGTTCCTTCTGGCCCAGGGCCATGTCCCACAGCGCAGCTGGGACTGGTATTCCTAATCAGCCAAGGTTCCCTCAGTCTTTCTAGACTCAGACCTGCATTCCACAAGCGGTCTGGGATGTGCAAGTCTTTGTGGTTCCTGCTGAGACTCCAGCCACACCCAGGGCTCCCCACTTTGTGTTTCTAGGGAACTAGCCCAGAGATGTTTGCACTTCACACGGGTTAATCCAGCCAGATTTTTCTTCAGATCTCAGATTGTATCTGCAGGGTCCCTGTTCTACTCCAACTCTTCTTAATTTTTCACAAATCTATGTCCATCCTAAGGATAAAATTTGTTCTATTTGTGAGGGAAATTGGGAGAGCTTGAAATGTACCAATTTACTCCTCCATTTTTCCAGAATCCTCCCCAAATACATTTCTTTTCTGTTTAGCATTAAAAGTATTTTACAACCCGGTCCCAGCCTACCAATCCACCCTTATTAGATATTTCTATTTTTCATATAATTAAAAGTATTCCATCTCCTGAATCCACCTGTGACTTTGTACAGAATATACTCATGCCTAGAATACAATAATTTCCTCTGTTCACAATTTAGGTTTATAATTTCTAGCTTCCATCAAGGTTAGGCTCAAGGACTATCTCTTACCTTAGAGTTTTCCTGAACACTATTCTCTCCTAGCTTCTGGTATCTCCAAATAAATTCACATATTTTAAAAATATATTCATTTGTGTACATCTTTTTCCTCCAGCAGAATGAAAATTTTTTGAGGGAAGACATTTCTTTATTTTCATTCTTTCCTTCCTTTCATCCTTTTCTTCCTTCCTTTTTTCTTTTCCTCTTTCCTTCCTTTCTTCCTTCCTACCTCTCTTTTTTCTTTCCTATCTCCCTTTTTTCCTTCCTCTTTTTCTTCCTTCCTCCTTTTTCTTTCTCTTTTCTTCTTTCTTTCTTTTTTCTTTTTGTATCCTCAGAATCTAGTACAGTGCCCGACACTTAACAAGCTGCTTAAAAAATTGTTTTCTTTTACAAGTTTATATTCTTGCAAGTAATTAACCTCAGTCAACAATCATGTGTTTAGCACCTATCAGACTCTAGACACTGTGCTAGGTCTTAAGGAAATAAAAAGAAACAATCCCTACTCTCAAACTTATATACTGGATAGCCAAATATTGTTGTTCTTATATGTAATGTATAGAGATATAACAATATGAAATCATATAAAAATCCACAGTCAGTATCACTGATCTTTGAACTTTCTTCTGAGAATGTTGTTTACCAATCTCCCATAAAAGGTAGAGAGGAGCCAGAAAATGGTATGGGCTGCATATCCACGTGCCTCTATAGGACATTCTAATCACTACAATTTCAATGACACTTCCCAGCAGCACTTCTGGAGATCTTTTGTACTGACAGTCAGTTGACACTTTACAACAAGATCGGCTATTTTATCATTGTGGGAACTCCCTTCAAGTAGTATGAATTTATAACTTGTAGTTTTAGATGATTGTCTGAAAGACAGAGAAGTTAAATGTCTTGCCCACAATAGCACAACTCAAAAGTGTCAGAGAGTTGGATTTGAAATACCTGTGACTGATAGGCAACTATGACTGATATAATAGACAGAAAAGTGGCCTCAGGACCCCAAAACCTGTATTTTCCATCCCCACTTTTGACACATGTTGATTATGTGACTTTGGGCAAATTATTTAGCTGCTTAAAGCTTTAAAAAATACTATAAATCTGCAGATCTATTTTGGTAGAGGAAATTTCCTCATTCACAACTTCCCTGGAATAATAAAATTATAGCCTTAGATTCCAAGTCCAATGTTATTCACTTCACTACGTTACCCCATCTCTCCTTTATTCAGGAGGAAGACCAAATATTTTGATATTTTAAATGATTAGACACAGTCTCAACTAGAAGCTGTTTTTATAATGCATTAAACAACTCATTCTACATATGGCAAATTTTAGTCATGAATCCATACACCCATTTATCCATTCTTTCACATATGCATGAAGCCAATATTGATTAAATATCTAATATGTACCTAAAAAGAGTGAAAATAAAAGATATCATCAAAGAATTGTATGAGAAAAAAGGAAGGCAGGAGGAAACTGGTGACACAATGGCTTAAGCACTGCCCCTAGAAATAGATGAGTTCAAATTTGACTTCAGACACAAATTATCTGTATAATTTTCGACAAGTTGCCTAGCCTCTGTTTGCCTCAGTTTCCTCATCTGTAAAATGAAGATAATAGCATCCACCTTGCAGGATTTTTGTGAGGATTAAATGAGATGATATTTCTAAATCTTGTAGATGCCATATAAATATTTATTCCCCAATCCATCTATATATACAACAAACATTAAGGTTTAAGAATTTATTATGTGCACTCAAAGAACAGGAGGAAAGAATATCATCAAAGAATCATGAGAGATAAAGAAAAGATGAAAACGTTACAGGCACAGAAAGAGAGTTGACAACTGGCCATTCAAAATGTTTTTCTGGTATCCTATTGATATCAGAAGAAAGGAAGCAAGACCTTTAATGTGTCAAGCCCTGTGGTAAAATTTAGGAGCAGTGAGGAAGAGGAGAATTGTATAGAATGGGCAAGCATGGATGGATTTTTGTTATATATCATTTGAGAGAATTCCAAAAGGGATCAATACACAGTGCCATTTGAATAGGTGAATATGTTCACAAAAGGATATTAAAATTTTAATGGGATGTAGTCCCTCATCACATATGTAGATAATTATATTACAAAATATGAAAGCATATTAAAGGTGTGTGATAATCACAATTGTAATGAGTGAATTTTGTCCTAAAATAGAATCTTCTAGGTCTTTCACATCACCCCCTGGGATATGAGGATAGACTCAAATATTTGAGAAAGTTCATTGTTACTGCAAGGAAAAAGTGACTATATCTACTCTGACCTAGGGAACACAAGAGCAAAATATTCTTCATAAAGGCCTTGGGTTCATACATATATCATGAATGAATATAGCCCTATTCTTTCTTTTCTGTTACATACATATCTTTTTGCAACCTCTTATGCCCATCATGAATGATCCTGATGTTCATTAACCCCATGATTCACCTAATGTAATCTTAAACTCAATTAGAAAGTAAAAAGTAGTGACATTATATGGAAAGAGGAGGAAAGGAGGAAAAGATATCATTTGGCTAGACTACACTCCTAGGAACACATAACATAGCCTAGATATACTTATATACCCCTCCTCAAACATCTTTCTATCTTTCCCTTCAATCCGTTTCTAATGAAATTCAACAAGTATTAACTGAGTAGTGACTTTACGCCAGTAGGGAAAGATAACAAATGGATAAGGTTTAAAATTAGTGTATGTCATTGTTTCTGGCTTCAAATAGCTTTCAGTGCAATTTTGATTGGAAGACAAGATTTACACATATGAAATAATTAAAGAATGACTTTAAGTCAAAATATAAAGCAATCACCAAAGAATATGGTACAAATGTGAGAGGAGTTAGGAAAGGAAGAAAACTTTATGTGCCTCATTTGTAATTGGGGGTGGAGGCAGAGGGTCTTAAACTGGACTTTCTTTGCATCCATACCAGTCTTCTGGAATAGTTATATCTACTCCTCTGAGTTCAATTCCACAATTCCTGATCTCCCTCCCTTGAAATCACTACAATAATTGCTAACCTTCCTATCTCAGATGTTTGGCAAACCATTATTTATTTACTTTTTTTCAGGGGGTGACCATTATAATTATTGTGTCATCCCTGTCATATTAGAGAAATGGGATAAGCAAAATAAGTCAGTTTTGAACTTCCAGACTGCTGGATGTAAAAGAAGATCTGTAATAAAATATTAATCCTTAAAATTTTTCTTCCTTCAGGGATTTCACAATGGTTTACTTTTATCTTCAACTTCCATTTGAGGGAAGGGGTGAAATTGCATTGGAATTTGATGTAAAAGTTAGTAGCCCTTATCAGAAGAGAACAGTACCCATGGCATTTCCAGAATTGATTGCAATTGTTCCTCTGGTAGCAGCAAAGGTCTATTCTTCTGACCATGTGGGCTCTGATCTGTAACACTGTCCCACATTATTCACTGGAGCCTTTCAGAGGTGGCTGCTGGCACAAGGCCCATGCATTCACTGGAAATGGTTCAGTGGAGAGAGTCAGTGCTAATATTGAGAATTTAACTCAGCCAACTAAGGCTTATAGAAAATTCCTGCCCTTGATGAGATGAAGAATAGGTGACAGGAAAAGAAATATGAAAATAGGTAAAGAAAGGTAAAAAGAAAGAAACCAGAAAACAGAACAAAGACATATGTTTTGGGGTCCCTGAAATGACAGATAGAAACAAATGAATATTAGTGACAAAAGAAAAAAACAGGGAAAGAAATGGGGATCATTTATTAGAGGTCTAGTCCCTTATTTTAAGCCTTTGTTTCTTTTTAGATTGTAGAGCAATATAAACTTACTGCCCAGCAGATTAATTAAATGAATAAATTAATGAATAGGTGGTGAAATAGAGCTATATAAACATATATATATGCATTATATGTAATATAGATAAATATTATATACCCATAGATATATGCATATGGATATATTCATGTATGCACGTGTATTATAATATGCATATATGGCATCTCTATATGCATTTATATTTCTTGTGCTATGGTAAGTGTTGGGGATACAAATACAAAATTGAGAGACACGTAGCTTAAAATCCTTACTTATGAAAAGAGGGAAATGCTACATGCAAGAGAATAGTTTGCAAGAATGTGGTACTTTGGTGTGGCAAATTACATGGATGGTTGGTGAAGCCATAAGGGGATTAATAGATGCAGTGAAATTAATATTAATTTAACTAGAGAATTTCAGAACTGGAAAGTGATAATAAGGAGAGCTGCATGCACATTGTCAGGACAGATGGCAATATTGCTACATCAGAACATGAAATAGTCAGTGCAAAATAGGTATGGTGGATTATGTATCACACCCACCATCAAGAACTAGAGCAGGAGCTCTAGAGTTAAGACCTCCATTACATAGTTTGTAGGGTGCAGCTGGAGAGCAAACTTCAATTTCCAATGAACCAGAGGGTGTATCAGTAGAAGAGTTAGATAAAGAGGGTGTGGGGGGGAAGGCGGCCAGAATAATCCTTTTACTCTTTTTAAATTTCTTAAATGAGTTAAGTCAAAATTACCCTGAACAAAAGAGAAAACCACTTTTTCATAAGACAGGTTCTAGAAATACTAGAGGATTTGATCTCAAAAACTGAACATTTCTTTTTTAAAGAGTCTTCATTCAGCTCTCAGCAAGTATGAAACTTTTCCAAATATTAATGGTCTTTATTATAATCTTGTATAGAACGACCCTCCATTTTATTTTTTAAAAGTCAATTTTGTTGAGAATCCCACTGGATCATAATTAATGCTGCAAAAAATAGGATTTCATAAGAGCTCTTATGCAGCATGGTAAATATCCAAACTAATTAAATATTACTATTCAATTTACAAACAGTTAGCAAAGACTGCCAACTCTAATAATATATATTTGCCTCTATTTTTTCATGCAGTGACTATTAAATCTTGAAATTATTTTTTCAACAATTAACTGACATTTTAAAGCTTTTGTTGAGTCTAACATGCTTAAAATGATTTTCTTCAATTTAAACAACAAAAAGTAATTTTAATAGTTTTTTTGAAAATGTTATATTAATAAAACTGAAAATTAGAAATTATTTTGGTGCAAGAGTTATAATAAGGTAGTAGCAAAGCAAACATTTTGTTCCTTAGCATAATGTCCATATTCTGTATAGGGTGAAAAACTTTTAAGTAATAATGATCCTCAACTGATAAATAATTATCCTACATCAAGTCATCAGTGGATGGTGAGCTGCTCACTGTTCATATTATAAGAAACTACATGTAAATTAAGTTCACCTGATATTTTGGGTTATTTTAAGATAGCTCCTCTTAATTTCATTGGTTAAATTTATAATAATATGTTAGATCATGCCAACAAATCAAAAAATTGAAAAATTAAAAAAATCATATTTGCTATTTTAGGCACAGAAGATGGTACATTTAAATGAATGAAGAGACAGGTAACTTAGCTTCTCAAGGTCTTGTTTCCATTATCCATAAATAATGGAGGTGTGGAGGAAATTTATTTATTCTGATTGTATTTTTAATGATCTTAGCAGCCCTAAAATTCTTTGATTATCTGTAAAAACTATCTAAGCTATTTTTCATCTCTTCTTTCCAGACAAACCTTATTCTTCTTATTCAGTATTTTTTCAATTTTATCTGAATTTGAGAGTTGGCATAGATACTGAAGTACTGTGCTATTTTCTCTTCATCTCATTTTACAAATGAGGAAACAAGTAAACAAAATTGTGTGACATATCCAATATTATACAACTAGGCTCTAAGGTTGCATTTAAACTCAGGAATAAGAGTCTTCCTGACACCAATTCCAGAACTTTGCTACTCTACCACATAGCTGCCCCAATTCTCTCTTATCTTTTGTAAAATAGGCTCTAAATATTATAACATTATGGTACCAAAGGATGATAATATCATAGTGATGTGAAAAGGGATCTAGATAGAGTCAAAAGACTTTGTCTCAATCCTGATTTTACTTTGCAATCTTTAAATAAATTCATTTTTCTAGGCTTCAGATTGCTGTCTTGTAAAATTATAATATAATTTCTGATACAAGGAAATCATAAAAGAGGGAAAAGGATACACATATGCAAAAATGTTTATAGCAGCCCTTTTGAAGTGGAATCAGGCAAACATTATGCACAGTAATAGCAAAACTATATGATGATCAACTATGATAGACTTGCTTCTTCTGAGTGGTTCAGTGATTTAAGACAATTCCAATTTTGGATGGAAAATGCCATCCACATCCAGAGAGACAACAATGTAGACTGAATGTAGATCAACACATGCTATTTTTACCTTTTTTCTTCTTCTTCTTCTTTTTTTTTCTCATGTTTTTTTCCCTTTTTTTTCTGATTTTTTATCTCCCAACATGACTCATATCCTATGTTTACCCGTGCTTCACCCACATTTCTGTAATCCACATTTCTAACCTTGATCACAATTCCTGTTCTATTCATTTTTTTTTGGCAGAGTAGTCTTAATCATTGTGATTCTGTAATAGACCTTAGGGACAATTGACTTAATCAGAAAAACTCAGTCTGAAGCATTAGGGACCTCTTACCCACACTAGGATACTTATTTAGGAATTTAATCTGTAAGAAAATTAAGTCAAAGAAAATTTTAATTCATATGGAAAGAAAAAAAAGTATTGCAAACCTACTATGTGTCAAACTTTGTGTTAAGTATTTTATATTACTTAATTAGTTGCTATTATTATTCCCATTTTAAAATTTAAGGAACTGATACAGACAAAGATTAAGTGACCTTTTCATTGTTATACAACCAGCAGGAGTCTAAGGCTGAATTTGAATTCAGGTTTTTCTAACTTTCAACACCACCATTCTATAATTATCATTAGCCAATTGTTTTATGCTCAATATACCTCACTTACATACTACCTCACAATTCCTTTCCAACTTGTGTCTGTATTTCAAGTTCTCTTAACACTCTTTTCCATTGTATCACAGTGTTTTTTACTTATGTTGTTGGTCATTCTGTCATATTTGATTTTTCAAGATTTCATGAACCATGTAACATGCCAATACTATAAATAGGGTTTTCTTAGCAAAGATACTAGAATGGTTGGCCATTTCCTTTTTCAGTGAACTAATAAAAACAGAGGTTAAATAATTTGCCTAGGGTCACATAGTAAGTGTTTGAAGTCATATTTGAATTCAAATCTTCCTGATTTTATACTCATTGCTCTATCCACTAAACTACCAGTGACCATTTTCCTCTATTTTCCATTTAGAATAAGGACATTAAGACTATGTCAAAGATGAGTATATCCAAAATGTGTGTGTGTGTGTGTGTGTACAGTCAGGTACTATAGAATTCTACACAAAGGCAGAAAAATGCCAAATGCCAATCTGACCTCAGGTACTTACAGCTCTAAGACTTTGAAAGTCATTTAAATCTAAGCCTGATTTTTTAACTGTAAAATGAGAATAGTCATAGCATCCATCTAAAAGAATTTTCGTGAAGGTCATATAAGATAACATATGTACAATGTTTTGCAAAGCTTAAAGTCATACATATATGCTACTTATTTTATTGTTGTTAAATAAAAAATCTAAAGCTAACTTGTTCCAGGGGATTATTTCCTAAACAATTTCCTCTAAAAGTATCATATCTTTTATTCTTCTCATATGAACACAACCAGTTCCTTTTTCTTCCTGTTCTTATATCACTTTGTGGGCTTACTAAGAGAAACTTGATTGAATAATAATAAGGGAAGCATTCTCAAACTTTCTGTTTCAAAATCCTTTTGTACCTCACCAAAAATAGTATTTCATTCTGATACAATTTAAAGGAGTGTTAAGAAAATTTGAAATAAAGACACAATTGGAAAGGAAGTGTGAGGTAGTATGTAAGTACGGTTATATTCAGGAGTGTTCTGGAGATAGTGTACTGGCTCAAAAGATAACAATTTTTTTTCAGTTTGGAAATTGACATGTTATCTTTCAATATTTGCTTTATTGTATTATTCATTGTCGAGACTTAAGAAAGTAATGGAGAAATGTTAATGATGGAAAATAACCTTTAAAATGTATTCTCTATACATTTTTGAAAGCGACTGGTTCACATCTGATTAAATTCATTATTATTTACCACATTAGAAATTAAAACATTTTAGTATTATTGAAAAAAACTATTTCGACCTTACAAAACTCCCCTGAAAGGATCTCAGAAACTCACAGAGTTCTCTAGACAATACTCTGACAATGTTGAAACAGACCATGACTTGCATTACAGCTATTTGGAAAAGGCAATAAAATTATTTATTAAGATTTATGGAAAGAAATGGTCAAGAATCTTAAGGGTGAAAAAGTTGGTACCTTGTTTGTGATGGGCACTAGTAGAGGGCAATACTCACTAAGATCACAGATTCTTTAAAGTCATACTTCATTAAACCTTATTTTTAATGTTTCTTAATGTTTATAAACAAGACAAAAAGTCTTGGACATTAGATATTTTGGGTAGTATGACTAAATTGAGGTATTAATTTTCTGATCAATAAAGTCTCCCATTTATGATCTATAATGTACCCCATTATCTTAATGAAGAAGGCTCAGCTTCCCATTTAATGTCAAAGCATGCTAAATTTATGGAACAATTGATCTAAAAGCTGGAGGAGATAGACATCTTTCATATGCTGAAATCATTTTTAACCAGCCTTTGATTTGTCTAACTTCTAGTCAGACCTGAAATAATAATAAATATAGGTAAACGTCTTCCATATCCTGGACTGAGATTAAGTGGAACATTCCTAGTGGTTCTTTCTCCTGTGTCTTTATTTATTAAGGGTAAGGAACAAAGGGTTTGAGCCCTTTACAATTTTGTTTCTCAAGCTGGTGAAATTCACCAAGGCAGGACTTCAGTCCTAATTATTTCTTTAACTCTAGGGTTTATAGGGTCTAGGCCTTGAAAGTAGATTTGGAGTTGAATAATTTTTTTCTTTCATACAAGTGTTTGGTAGGACTAAAAAAATTCACCATCTAGGGGCCAGTCTGTTGTTAATGAACCTCTCCATTTTTATTCTAGATATATAAGATCTTAGCTAGCAAAATCAATCTTTCCCCAAAGAATATTCATTGCCTTTGTAGCTTAGTAAAATTGTCTGGAACTTGCATTCTAATGACACAACCTTTGAGAATAAAGGGTCAATTCTATATAACATTAAGGATCAGAATAGTACTTCTGTGAATTGTAGGCATATGGCTAGAATTTTATGTTTTAGTATTATTAAGTAGATAGATAGAGAAAGCATCTATTAAGTAAACACTTATGATGTGAAAGACTTTGTGCTAACTATTGGGAATACATATAAAAGCAAACAAGATAGTCCTTAGCATAAAAGAGTTTGGATTCCATTAGAGGAAGCTGACACAAAAAGTGGTTCTGGAAAGAAGTGTGGAAAGGAAAGGTAACTATGAAGGGGCATGGTGAGAAGAGTGGAATGGTGTCTAGTTTCTCACTGGATAATATAAAAAGCTAATCTTTCAGAGCCAAAGGTACCCCAAAAAGGAGTACATTCCCTTTTCTTTACTCTTATTTGGTATATTTACATGTATTCTATACTAATATATCCATAGCCATATATATTATTTAATAACATATTTGATCTATAAGTAATATATCACATATTATATGATCTTATATTATATTATATTATTATATGCATGAAGTTGTTGACTTTACACCCTTTTCCAGAATAATCACTTCCAATGGCAGAACAGAGTCAAGAGGGGAACTTCCAAGATGCAGTGAATGACCTTGGAGCCTTTGATGTCCAACCAAACTCTAAGCTCTCCACAGGATTTGCTTCACCTACCTTCATGGCCATTGGAACAAATTGTTCTCATCCACCCATTCCACCAAAGGAAGTCTTTTCATGCTTGGGATAGACATCTCCCCAACTCATCATAGAATTCGAGATCTCTTGGTTGCTCTCAACCTGGCTTAGCTCATCTGCCAAAACAGTTTATCACAGTATAGTCACTATACATGATACAGCTTCTTACAGCCTTAGGTGAGAGTTAAGTGGTTCGAATGGACATCAAATGTGAAAAGCTCCTCTTAGTCCAGAGATACTAATCTTCCTTGACATCCCACACTCCATATAATTTATTATGTAATAATATATTTTAAACTATAAGATATACGCATCTATAAGATTTATCAAGAGCAAGATAGAGGAATATGTTTAACATTCCCTGACCAAGATCTCAAATCATTCATTCAACAAATAGTTATTAAATAGCTTCCAAGACTACTCTGATCAATAAAATGATCCAGACAGTCTGAAAGGACTCATGATGAAAAAATGCTAATCACCAGCAGAGAGAGAGAGCTGATGAAGTTTTAGTGCAAATTGAAGTACAGTTTTCTAGCTTTGTTTTTCTTGCTTTTTTGAAATATGAATAATATAGAAATATGTTTTGCATGATTTCACACACACAATTAATATCATATTGCTTGTCTTTCCAGTCGGAGGGAAGAGATGGGAGAAAGGGGAGAATTTGTAATTCAAAATTAAAAAAAAAGAAAAGAATGTTGAAAATAAATAATATTTTTAAAAAATATATTAAATGATAAATAACCACCTAGAGAAGTGCAGATTTAAATAAGATAAGGTTCATTATTTTTAAATAACTAATAGCTGAGTAGGATACCTATAGATAGCCATAAAACACAATGAAAATTGCTATGTAAAAAGTCTGAAGGGGAAAAAAGTCAGTTTCAACTATGAGGGAAAAATAAGGGAAAAAAAAGTCTTAGAATTTTTGGTATATTTGTTTCTCTGGGGGAAAAAAAAATAAAACAACATTGTGCCTTTTCATGCATTTTGGAAGACATGGAGGAGATGATTTTTAAAACACCATGAATAATGCCCAGCATAGGCCCAACAAGAAACACTTGATCTCTCTACAGACCTAATCAGGTTTCAGACGGGTAACTTGAGAAACCTTAGCTAGTCAGAAGAGTTGGACATCCCAATTATGGAATCACTGTGTAAGTCATTTATAGTCCAACTGAGGGCTTAAGTCAAACTTTGCCAGATGTGTTGATAGGAAAGACTTCTTTGAGGAAGCCAATAAAAGATGGGGCGAAGGATTGGAGAGAATTTCAGATTGCTCTAATTCATCTGTCCATCACACTGTGCAGTCCTTATCTCAGAGAAACAGAAGAAACTAGGTCCAAGTGGAAAATTGCAAGAAACAAACTTTAAAATATTATAGTAATAACAGGCATGGAATTTGAGAACTCAGAGTGTTTATTTGATTTTCACTTTGCCTTTGGGTTCTGGGACCACCAGACAAATTATTTGCTCTGAGTAAGAGGCAATTGCTGAGCTCCAACTGATAATGCCAAAAAATGCCCTTGGACAGATGGAAGCAGACAGTGCCTGGGGATGAGTTAAAGCAGGACCAAACCAATAAAGACTGGAGGTAACTTGCAAAGAGCAGTAAAATTGTAAGTAGTTCTAGCCCAAAGGCTGTATAGCCTGCCCTGACTTCATTTACTTTCACTTGGAGATCCTCTGACCCTCAACAGAGAACCAGATTTAACAAAGCAGTGGAGGCCCTTAAACATAGTAAAATATGGGACTGTGGCCCTTTGAACATCATGTGGGCTTTAAAAAAGATTTAAACTTTAAAGACCCAAAGTGAAATCAGTGACTGAGGTTGAAAAGTCAGCCTTCCTAGACAGTTTCTGTAATGTGTAAAAAGCCTAAGTTGAGGATTGGGCAGTCTTTCTTTCCTGAATAGACACATCACTTTCCCAGATTCCCAAGGTTCTGTAGAACCCTATGTGTAGCAATCTAGTAGTACAGCAGAGCTCAATCTGGCAAAGTATGAAATTTGGATGTTGCTTTCTAACATCCTCACTTTTTGGTTTGCTTTTTTCCTTTAATTCCCTTCCTCCTATGGAAATTTAGAGCTGGGAAAAGTCTTTATTGACCATACAATGTAATTTTATCATTTTGCAAATGAAGAAGTGAGATATATAGAAACTAAATAATTTGCACATATCAAATAAACACAATAATTTAAGGTCAAATCTAGGAACTCTGATACTAAATCTGTAGTTTATTTATAGAATGATCTGATTTTCAATTTACTAATTTTTTCCCCAATTTACTAGCTAAGTGTCCTTGAGCCAGTCACTTCATTTCATCTATAAAATAAAGATAACAATATTTACTCTGCCTGCCTTACAAAAGTGTAAACTAGAAAACAATTTATGAATGTGAACTATTTCCCTGATAATGCTATATCAATGTAAGCTGCTCTTATTGTTCTGATAACTCACAGTTAGAAATACTTTGCTGTGATCACAAAATAATGATGTCATTTTGGTCTTCTTTGAGAATAGACAACAACCAATATCCTCCTAAGTAGCAATGGCTTACCTCAGAGATTGTGTGTGTGTGTGTGTGTGTGTGTGTGTGTGTGTATGTCTTGCATGAAAGTTGTCTCTTGCTAAAGAAGACTACGAAGCATTAAAATACACTTTTCCTGGAATCAAAAGACTTACTTATTAACTGTATGATCTTAGCAAGTCACTTACCTCTCTGAACATCAGGTTTTCAATGTGGAAAATTGGGATACTGACATTTTTACAAGATTATAAAAATTGTTAACAAGAACTTTATACATTGAATTATGGTTGTATTATCATTCGCATATCTCTCTCAGTCTGAAAAGCTGTCAAACACCCACATCTTCTCAGGATATCAGCAGAGTTGCTAAACTAGTGATCAACATATTAAGTCAACTGAGAATCTTCTTATCATCTTCAGCTAGGATGGGAAGTTTTCTATGTAGGGAGAGAGTCACAGGTTAATAGAACATGAAGAAAAAGAACATACCCAATACTCTGTATAAACCAGAGAGTTCTAAAAGTCTCCTTTCAAGCTAAGTAATTCCATCAAGTTAGCTTGAGTAATAAAAGTATTTAAAGATGAAGGCTTAGGTCTTCAGGTAAGAGAGGACAGATGGAGCTATGATATTAAAACAAAGTAATTTAAATTACTCTCAATACATGAAAGAAGAAATGAGTTGGTAAATGAATGCTTGCCAAATAGAACAAGATTCTATCAATGTGGGGAGGTGATATTTAATCTTCCAAAACTTATTGATAAACAATCAAAATTAAAAATGAAAACTTTATTTAAAAAAGTTTACTTTCCCCTCAAGCTTTTTTTGTTCTTTCATAAAGCCCTGCTGTGTGAGCATCAGCTTCAAAGCCACACATACTATTGACACATGGTTTTAAAAACTAATTTCAAAAGTAACAAATGTGTAACTTTGAATGTTTTTGATTTGATCAAAAATGAATTGGATGTAAAATGGTATCAGAGAAGAGAACTTATCCATCCAACCCTCTACCCCTTACTGAGTAGTCTCTCTGCCTTTAGTGTTCCAGAGAAAAACTTCAAAAGAATTTGGAAAGTGAAACAGTCAGAAAAGCATTTATCATACATTTGTTGTGGTATTTATTTGGCATCTTAAACATTTCTCTCGGTGTGACATCTATTTTGCACATATGGGTTATTTTATTATTAGCACATAATGAAATGATTAGACGAGCAATAACATTTCAAGCATCGGCATCTGAAAATTAATCTCGCCTTTTAAATAAATCTATACTCATTCCATAAATTCAACTTTCAGCTCTCTAATATCCAGATCTGACCTGTATGCTAGGTTCAAATTCCTTTTTCCCATATGTTTGCTTATGGCAAATAAAAGCAGTACAAATTACTTCATTCTTATAATGATAGAAACCTCCTGAATCCAATGGCCAATTGACTCTTAGATAAAAGTGTTTATTGCCTTAAGGGTATTTTACAAAAAAAAAAAAAAAGTCTTGAAAATTAATTTTACAAACAGACACCTTGGTTTCATAAGTACTGCAAATGATATGTTTTACTTATTTAATCAGGGCCAGTCCATCTTTGAAATTTAAAGAATAGCAACATGTTTTCTACCTAGGAGTTTTTAACCTTTTTTTTTTTTTTTAACATCATAGATTCTACAGAAGTCAAGTAAAGTCTACAAACTTTCTCAGAATGATGTTTTTTTTTTTTAAATCATAAAATACATAGAATAACAAATGAAGCAAATTATATAGAAATACAGTTATTAAAACAATAAAAAAAATAAATTGCCTAGGAGAGGGATTCACTCCAAATACTAACATAACAGTATATATTACTTATTGGCTATATTTCAAATAAATAAAAAACAGGATTAATAATAATGATGATAATTAACATTTATACCTATTTACTACTAACTTTTAAAACTGTCACTCATAAGGGTTTGTAGAAAATCATGGCAAAAGTTGGTTGCTCAGAAAAGTTAATCATTATCGTACGTTAATTTCTTAAGGACATGCTTACATAGGTTCTGAATAATGGACAATGCTCTTGTGCTTCCACAGTTATGAATGGAGTTTGAAGCAGAGCCGAGTGCTTGTCCTAGGATTTTTTGGTGTGATGTTTTGAGCATTGTTGATACACACCTTACAGTGACAAAAATGGCATCAAGGTCAACTATAGAACTGACAGTAAATTATTTAACTCAGAAAGGCTACAGGCAAACACTAAAGTAGAAGGAGATTTGATGTGTAATTTTTTTGTTTGTTTGTTTATAGATAATTGTGCTCTCAATGCAGCTTCTGGAGACTAGATACAACAAAGTAAGAATTGATTCTCTGCTAGTTATGCTAAATTTGATCTAACAATTAACACTTTAAAAAACTTCTCCAGCCAGCACCACACAAGGCACATGTAAAATCATCTGTTATAGCAAATGGAAAAAATTTGTTCATTGTGGATTAGTTCACTCACCTTGGCAATATACTTCCCAGTGATGTACACATAAATAATGAGGTTGATGCACACATTGCCAGAGTTAGCTCAGTTTTAGGAGACTCAGAAGAGAAATGTAAGAGAGAAGAGGTATTAAGCTGCCTACAAAACTGAATGTTTACAGAGTTGTACTGACCTCATTGTTATATGCCTATGAAACCTGGACCAATAACTAGTACCACACTAGAAAACTGAATTCCTTCCATTTAAATTGTCTAAAGATCATATGGCAATATGAGGTATTGGATACTGACTTTTTTTTTTTTTTCTTGAGCCTATATTTGTTTAAAAGACTATTTTATGGAGGACTTACCTAAGGTAAGTGCTCACATGGAGGTCAGAAGAAGTAATGTTAGGAGACTTTCAAGCTTTCTATGAAGAACTTTGGAATAATCATGAGACCTGGGAGACACAGACATAGGACAGTCCAACATGGAGTACTACATCAAAGAAGGTGCTGGGTTCTGTGGCCAAAACAGAATTGTGGTTACTTAAAAGAAATTTGAGATGTGCAGATCTAAAGACATCATCACTTCAAATGTTCCTGTGGACCATTTGTGCTCGATCTGTAGAGTTCCAAACTCTGCGGGAGGTTGGCTGGTCTGATAAGCAAGCCACAGTCCTACCCACTGTACTTTGACCCCAACATAGTGATGTCAATGCATTCCTCTTTGAGAACAAAGAACAGCAACCACTAGATAAGAAGAAGGGAGGTGGGAGTGGAATAACTAGGGAGACAGGACTTTGTGAGCCAGGATATTTCTCTCCTTTAGGTACCAGAGCAATGATTAGTTATCTGTTTCTAAAGCAGTTATGATGGCAGCCCATACCCAAGGGGAATGATGAGCCACAGAGAAAGACTACCAGAAAGGAAAGGAACCAATTGGCAGTGAACAGACTTTTATAATCATCTCACTTAATCTTCACAACCATCTTGAGAGAAACTGAGACAAACAGGTAACATATCTTATCCAAGGTCATTGGTAATAAGTGCCTAAAGCATCATTTGGACTCTGGTGTTCTTTACTCCAGGCACAATGTTACTGTTGCCCCTAAGAGACCTGAGCATAAAAAGTGATTGATTCAAAGAACAAGAGTGCTACCTAGTGAATAAAGAACCTCCAGCTTTAGAGGTGCATCCTGGAGATTCAGAAGTACAAAGTACCTCTGTGTGTGTGTGTGATGGATAGTGTCAAAAATGTGCAGCCTCAGTCCAACTGAAATCTGTTGAAGACTTTGGTTTTCCAGGACCATCTCCAGTCATCCTGATCCAGATGGCTCTGGAGGGGAAAGTGAGGCAGGAGACCTTGCCCAGCCCTCCCTCACTTAAATTCACTTGTGTGTCATGACAGCTCCCTGAGGTCTTGGTCCTCTTCAAGAATGAAGGGCAAAAAACAGCTAAAAATGGGTGTTTCACAATGTTACTTTGTATATCTAAAACTAAGGTGTTACATTAAGACTTACTTTTTCCACAGCAGAAAATATAGAGTAAACCAAGAGCATTATCCTAGCCTGCTTCCTCAGTTCTTCAGAGGAAAAGGGAAGCTTCATCCTAGAATTGCTTCTTTCCTTGTCCTGTCCTGCTCCCATCACTTGAGAGAAGAGGGTTACTTCCTCTGTGGCCTGGCTAAGCCTCTGGAGAAGATATTGGGCTACACCTGCAATAAAATTATTCCTTCTTCAGGAGTGCAGAAACCTCTTCATAGGCTTTTGATCTTTCTCCAACCTGCTTATCCCACTCTTACAATCATCAGTTATGGTTCTGCTACCTTGCACTATTTCTGCTTAGGGTATCAGCTAGTGCCAGTTATGCAGACTAATTTTACTGCTTAACTAACAATTAAAAATAAATCCTTGTTATTTATTTTTGGGGCTCTAAATATTTGTTCTTTTTTCCCAAAGATGATGATGCTACTATTAGCAACTACTATTTGTGAGTGTGACAAAAGCAATAACAACAAACAAGCAAAAGGTCTTAACAATTTTTCTATGCTAGAGTGATATATCATCATCCTAAAGCTTGCATCAATTATAGCCTAACCATTCTTAGAACTTTGATTCATATTCAAAAGGAGAAAAATGAAGATGTTCTCCAATGTCATATTGTAGCATATGTATTATGATTTAAGCAACTGTGAAAGTTATATTGACATGTCTACAGAATATAATTAAGAAAAGACTTTGTCCTAACATCTAGTTGACCAGTAGACATATATCATTAACAACTAAATAATTCAGTTCAATTTATTGAAAGCATGTTATCGATTATCCAATCTTATGGTAGACACCATGAATGCTTGGCTGTAAAGGAAGGTATAAAAAAATCAGTCTTGCCTCAGACATTTATTTATATATCTAAATCTAGATAAATCAGTGTTATAGCTTATTCAGGATCATTTTCCTCATCTTTAAAATAAGTATTACAATAGCATATATTTCAGAGAGTTGTTTTGAGGACCAAATGAGATAATTATGTAATTTGAAATTTTGAAGCACTTTATAAAGGCTAGCTATTATTACTATTTCTGCTTTCAGAATACTAATAACTAACACAGAAAATTGGTCAGAAGAGTTGATCAGCTTGATGAGATATCTCCTTGACATATGAGAAGAGTAAACATAACTTCAAAGAGTGGTGAGACAATCAGAAGCTCTGGGTTTGATCCTACTTCTATTACTATGTGTGTGACCCTGAGCAAGAATCACCTAGAGTAAGGTCAAAAAAGCCAGCTCTCTTCAGATCTTTAGAAGATCCTTACTGTTTGGTCTCATGAGGATTTAAGAATTGAGTGATTCTTGCAAGAAATATCACTGTTTCCTCTCACTGGAAGGGTAATCTTACCATTAGATGGGAGGAAGGGAGGCAGGAGTGATATAACTATGGAGACAGGACTTTGTGAAACTTCACACAAGAGCCAGAATATTCCTCTCCTTCCTAGGCACCAGAGCAACAACAAGTTATCCATTCCTAAAGCAGTAACAATGGCAGCCCAAACCTAAGGGGAATGATGAGTCACAGAGAAAGACTGACAGAAAGGAAAGGCCCAATTGGCAGTGAACAAGTTCATTTATGGACGTCAAATGTAAAATAGTAAATGAACAGCCCTATTGAAAATGTCTTAAGGAGGCTTAAATACTATCATTCTATAATCCTTTGTTCCCTAGAATTCCCTTTCTGAATGGGAATAAAATGATCTATTCCATATCTGATTTATGAGTGTAGCCTAGATATTGTTCTTACTCCTCCATAGACACAGTGTGTTCCTGGAGAGAAAAAAAGAAGCATTTATCTGGAATTTAATATAGGGGATGGCCCATAGAATTAAAGCACTAAGCCTGACCCCCTGTTTAGGAAACTGACAATCCCAGAACTCAAGGTAAAATACAAGATCAGATCAAGAAAAAGAATTTGATTAGTATCCTTGATCCAGATGGTTTCACCTAGCAATTCCTGGCTAGCCAGAGTTTTGGAGTATCAAGATGCCCAGAGATTACATTAATCTTGATGAGGGTGGGTCTTTGAGGAATAATATTTTATTATTTTAATATATGTTACATGTAAAATACATTTTGGTTATATATACACACTCATTTTTTTAAAGAAATATTCCCATCGGATCATATTGGGAGAGAAAAATCAGAACAAAAGGGAAAAACCACAAGGAAATAAAACAGAAGGAGAAAAAAAATTGAAAAGAGTATGTGTTGATCTCATTGTCTCCATAGCTCTCTCT
Source organism: Antechinus flavipes (assembly GCF_016432865.1). NCBI lineage: Eukaryota > Metazoa > Chordata > Mammalia > Dasyuromorphia > Dasyuridae > Antechinus > Antechinus flavipes. The sequence continues at coordinate 305,034,082 of NC_067399.1, read as the reverse complement.
CTCTCTGAATGTGGATGACATTTTCCATCCAAAGTCTATTGAGATTACCTTGAATCACTGGATTGCTGAGAAGAACCAATTCTATATTTGATTATCAAAAAATTGAGGAAGACTTTAATTTTACAGTGTTTCAATATTCTAAGTGCTATTTCAATCTATTATAGCTTGACATGACATTAAGATGTGGGGAACACCTTTTATGTCAAGGACTCTATGACTATGAAATAAGTATGAATATCTATAAGAATATTATCTCAAATCTCTACAGATTGATTAAGTTCTGAAGACTTCTGTATAACCTTTATATATATAGATATATATAAAACTATCCCTACAGAACTAGTAGGGAATGATTTACTTGCCTCGAAAATATTGATGGAATATTCTTTTGGCAGAGTTCATAAAAGGAGAATGACAGATTTTCCCAAAGTCATACTTTTGAAGAAATTCAAAGAGAGCTGAGCTCTGAAATCAGATTTTGATTGGGAATAAGAAGGAATAAAATTTTCCCATCAGATTTTCCAGTTGTAAAAAATGGTAAATAATACTTGTGCTTTTTCACAGGGTTGATTAAAATAATCTGACAATAATATATGTATGCATAATTGATTTATTTATCTATATACACACAGACATCTATCTATATATACACAGACATATGTGTATATGTACATATATTACATATATGTGTGTATATATATATATATATATAGAGAGAGAGAGAGAGAGAGAGAGAGAATCTTACAATTTTATTTGTTGCTTCAAAAATTATGGGAGTAAAAACCTGATTACTAAAATATGGCAGAAATCTTGTGGTGTCCATGCCATATGATATCAGTTTAAAAAGCTCCTCTATAGCATAAGTGTCAAACACTTGATTTTTCTTAGTCTCAGAAGACCACATGCAGACTGCAACACTTTGGAGTTCCTCTGGAACCAGATTAAAATGCAACTGGAAAAATAGAGCCAAAATTAAAGCATGGATAAATGTTAATTTGTAGGTTTTTTTTTTAAGTCAGTAAGTACACACAGAGATCCTTATACATTGCTTAATGGTCTCTACTTCTTTTTGAGTTTGATATCACTGATGAAATCATCTATCCATTGGAGGAAATCAAGGATTGGATAAAAAATGTATATACAAATAAATCTATAGCACTTCAACATTCTATATTTCAATTCCTTATTCTATATTCTCTTATATATAGAATTCAATATTCTATATATCTCTTTTTCCCTCTCAGAATTGGCTTAAAGCAAAATAATTGAGATGTGATTCATTTAACTGAAAATATAACTGAAAATAGATCATTAAATTCCTGGGTCAGACATAGCAGTAACTAGTGCCTCTGCACTTTGCTCTGATCAAGCTACATCTGGAGTATTATGTTCAGTTCTAAGCATTACATCTTAAGGATACATTTGACAAGCTGGAATGTGTACAGAGAAGGGAGATCGAGATGATGACAGGCCGTGCATGTTGGAGCTGGTTCACGTTGGCTCTCAAAAGCCAATTGTTAAATTTAAGGAATAGCACTTATACCTCAGAAATGGGAGAATGCCACAAGCTAGAGTTTGATTTATTGTTTTTGTTGGTTGTCTAGATTTTTAAAAAATGTTATGTGAAAAATGTAATAATCCAGATTAAATTTAGAAATGCATCTTGAAAACATATTTTGTTTTCCTGGAAAGTCATTTGTTAGAGTGGACATCCCAAAACAAGTCTTGAGACACACATATTACATGAGGGCGACTGTATAAACTTGGAATGCTTAGCTTAAGGAAGAATAGATCTAAGAAAGATGTTACAATTGTTTTCAATTAGTTGAACTGCTCTTACCTGAAAAGAGAATTAGACTTGTTTTTCTTAGCCTCAGAAGGCCAAAGGAGAAGCAAAGGGTCAGAGTTTCAGAGAGGTAGATTTAGACTCAATGTGAGAAAGAACTTTCCCAGTGGTTTATTAAAGTAAAATGAAACTGATTTCAAATATAACAGTGGAACAATGGGACTAAAATGAGGACAATTTTATACTTATGAGTTGTGTGACCCTGGGTATATCATTAAAACTTTCTAAGTTTCAGTTCCTTCATCTATAAAACATAGATAGTAATAACACCTACCTGATAGGATTTTTGTGAGGCTCAAACCACAAACACCATATGTGAAGTACTTTGCAAACTTTAAAGTACTATATAAATCCTAGCTATTCTTAGTGGGTTCCCCCTTACTTGAGTTCTTTATGCAAAAGCAGTTGGAACTATTGTAGAGGGATTTCTTGGTATAGCACAGGTAAAAAAAAATAGATAGATAGATAGATAGATATAAATATATCTATCTATCTATCTATATCTATATATATCTAGATATATATCTATATATCTAGATAGATAGATATAGATAGATAGATATATCTATATCTATCTATATCTATCTATCTATCTATCTATCTATATATATTTCTTGCTGGATCAATATGTAGTGTACTGAGTCTGAAATCAGAAAGACTCAACTTTCTAACTTCAAATCTGTGTTGTGTGAACCTGAGAAAGTGACTTAATCCTCTTTGCTCAGTTTCCTTATCTGTAAAATGAGATGGAGCAGGGAATGCTAAAACACTTCAGTATTTTTGCCAAGCAAGCACCAAATGGAGCTATGAAACACAAATGAAATGAATGAACAACAAGAAGCTCTAAACCAATGGTCATAGCATTAACTATTCCAATTCATCACCAAAATTCATTTTTACTTCTAGAAAAAGTAAGCAAGAACTTTATTCAGAATTCTTTCATCATATCTTATGTATCTAGGAGTATAGAGTTCTACTAAAGAAGGAATATACATACACAAAATGTCCATAAATATGGACATTCACTTAAGCTATGTTTTCACCTTTTCTTTTCTCTGCTCCCTCTCTTCTTCAGCAATTCATCTATCCCCATGGATTCACTTATAAATTGTTTCCTTACTTACATGTATGTCTTCTCATACAATAAGCTAAATCCCTGAGGGAAGGTCCAATTCTTAATCTTCATGGAACCATGTGAATTACTTGGAAATTGTCTTGTATATAGTAGGGATTCAAGAAATGTTTATTGAACTAAATAAATATTATTTATCATTCAATATAAATCCATTTTTAAAGTTAAGTATCTTATCATGTTTATTTGTGGAAACCTTCCATTAGAAAAGAAAAACATACCTATAGACCTATTCATCTTAGCAACTATATTTCCATAGAAAATATTCTCATCTCAAAGGAATAAAAAAAAAATCTTCAGAGCAGAAAGGATTACTATAAATTCAGGACACACTAAAACTTTAACTATTCATGAAATTCTATATTTTATTAAAATTTTTCAGATAGATCTATAATAACTCAACAACCTAATTCCTCAATCAAAACCACACAGGATATTATGGATATGTTGTATGTGTGTGTGGTTATACATGTTATATATGTATATACACATATATGCACATATATCTTATACACATAGACACATGTGTGGCTGAATCTCATTATTTACATAAGAATTTAAATGACACTTTATTCCCAGCAAAAAATGTTCTACTTCAGTAACAGTTGGTAATCTTAGAATCTTCTGTAATAATAAATATATATTTTATTAAATTGGGATCACAAGAATATATAACAACTTTAATTTATATTGTAGATCACCATTAATTTTTCTTATTGTTTTCGAATGTGTTAATCCATTCCATCTTCCTCACAATTCTATGAATCAAATAAGGAAAATATATGTTTGTTTTGGGAAACAAAAACAACAGAGAAAATTGAAAAAAAAAAGGCCTTTCCCCCTTTTCTTTTCCAAAGAGGCAGATTATATCTATGAAACATTATATGTCCTAGTAGTCTCAGTTGATATGTTGATTACTTTGTTGACTTGCTTTTTTATTTTCTTGTTTAATTTTTTTGTTACAATAGATATCTCTTTGAAAAATAGAAAGAAACATTCAGAATTACAGATGATATAAATAGAAAAGATATTAATAAAGTATTTTTCAAAAATAATTTTCAGAGAACAATAAGGGAGGAAAATCATATTCCATATTCCTGATTTTGCTAAAATTTCAACACTTTTGTTCTGGTAAGAATGGCATATTAAAAGCTCACCAGAAATAAACTCATCATTATAAGGATTAAAGTTCCCTTTTAAATATATGCAAATTTTATTAAAGATATAAAATTTCCCATTAATTTGGTCTGATCCATAATCTCTTCAGTGTAAAGAGTATGATTTTCCTCCTTATTTCCCCAGGAGATAAAGTAAGTACTTAAAATATCCAAGTTGCCCTCAATAACCTATTGTGAATCACCCATGAATTATCCAAATCTTTCTTTAACCTACTTAAATGTTTAGCCACCTCTTAGAGTCAAAAGTTCTGTCAGGAACTAGATCCTTATATTTGCATTTATTTCAGCCAGGTGTTTCTGGTTAAAATGATACCAACAACAATAATAGTTCACATTTATATAATTCTTTAAGATTTTCAAAGTGTTTTTTTTTAATATAGCAACCTTTTTTAAAAAGATACTATAAATATTCCTATATTACCCAATAAGGTTCAGAAGCAATGCCACTTAACCAAGGTCATACAGTAAATAAATGTCAGAGTTAGTTCTTGAACATAAAAATTGACACTTATAAACTAGTAAAAACAATCAATTTAAATGGATAAATTAGGATGAGGGACAGCTTGTGGAAGGGTAAGGAATTCATTTTTGGACATATTGATTTTGAAGAAATAACTAAAAGAATATAATATACAGCATAGTTACATTTTTGGACATCTACTGTTTTGAGTCGTTCTAAAGGCATACTGTCATTGAGAACAACTTATTTTGATTATATAGAGATAATGTTATTGTTTTCTTCTCTTTCATATTGTCCTTTCATTTCTGCATATTTTTGCTCTTAATCAATTTTTTTTTCTCTTTTGTTTCTTTAATGAGACTCACTTCCATACATTCAAGATTTGGGTTTGTTTTCTTTTTGTTTTTCTGTTCTGCTCATTGTTTCTTCTGTGAGACCATAATTTCTGCTTTTACTTTTCATACTTCTGTATGGAACCTTCAAGAGCATCTTTCAATGATTCCACTTTTTGCTTGAGAATCCAAGGGGTCCTCTGCCTCATCATATGTTGATTCATTTCTCCATGTTTTATTCAAAGGCATTTGAATGTATTTGGCGTGCTCTAAAAGGCATTTTTTCCAGCTGTTCTTAACACTTTTTTTCAGTTGGATTATTTTTTCTCAAGATTTTTGTTTTCTTTCTCCTGAAATCTTCGACAATTTCATCATTATTCTTCTATTGTTCACTTTTTGACTAATGGGGCATTTCCCAAGGACTAAAACTCAATGTTGTTTCATTTTTCTTCCATGGTAGGGAAATCACTTTTTACATATATACATATATGTGTATATGTATATATGCAATATGTGTTCATGTTGCCAGTCCAGTCTGTGACTTCTAGGGGAACAGAACTGTACTCACTTGAATGCTACTGCCCCTTCTTTTAGGCCTGATGAAGTTCCCCCCAAAACACACACACACACACACACACCCCAAGTTCTGGCACCCTGCCCTACTAGCCTCTTTTCCATAGTTCTGTCTGGATTAGCAGTACTACAACACAATTGCCTTCTTCTTCAAAAAAATAAATTAACTACTTTCTGTACATACATCTCCTTCACATAGGGGCAAGAAAGGAGTGGCAGAGTTGGTTTTATTGCTTCTTACAAGAAGGATCATGTTGGCAGAGAATAAAATAGCATGAAAGGTATTGCTGAGTAGACCTCAGAGCATTGATCCATGAGGGTCCTCATGAAATATTATCAGACTATTCAGGTTAGTAAAAGAGGGATGCTGAATGAAAATGTTATAGATTAAGATTTAATCTCTGCTTTTTGTAGCTACCTCTTTAAAGTTTGCCTCTGGGGAGAATGTCAATTAATTTATCTCTTGCACAAAATGTTTCTTTTGGAGATGTTTAAAATTTTTTGAGGATTAGAAAAAATGTCTACTCAATTTTGTTGATGAAATGATTGATACTATTTAAATTCGAATGGTTGGGGTGAGATTAAGGATGTAAATACATATTTAGGAGCCATCTATTTACATATAATAATTGAGTTCATAGAAGTGGTTGATAGTATCAAGAAGAAAAGTGTTTAGGGATAACAGAAGGCCAAGAAGAGAACCTGGGGGAGTGATTATATTTATATGACAAATGGAGATGAGTCAGAAAAGAAACAGAGGTGAAATAGAGAGGTAGCCTGAGAACCAAGAAGTTACATTTTCATGGATGCCAAGGAAGAAGAAATCATAAAGAAAAAAGGATTTATTCAGTGTATCAAATGTCACAGTGATATAAGTACAATTAGATCGGAGTGGTGGGGGGAAGAAGCCCATTGGCTTTAGTGATAAAGCCATTAATGACCTTGGAGAGAAATATTTCAATAGAGTGATTAAAGAAAAAAAAAAAAAAACGAAGCCAGAATATAACTGTCTTTCAAATATTTGAAGAGAGCATCATGGACCTTCCTAAGCCTTTTAATTGCAATGGTTTTAACTTTCTCAAATAGGACATAGTCTTTTTCATCCTTCTTTATCACTTAATCTCTTAAAATATAATTTCTAGAACTGAGCATGTCCTAGATATTGTCTAAGCAATGAAGGGAAAAAGGAATTATTATTTCTTTGATCCTGGACATTTTATTTCCATACCTTCTGCAGTTTAAATCATTTGTAATATCTGTGGGATAGCATCTAATTAGAATGAATTTATTTTTAATTAAAAACTCAATTAAAATCCATGAAATGTCATCAAGCAGGTGTCTGACAGTTATGCAGTTTATTTTTAAAGCAAAATTTCAAGATTTCATATTTAGCATATTAATGTCACATTATTACTTTTGACCAATAATTCCAGCCCTTATATAATTTTGTATTTTCATTATCATGCAACATATCAACTATCCATCTTAGTTGTTCTATACTTCTGATTTTTTAAATATATATTATACAACTATGTGAAAAACTGTATCTCCTCAAGTAAGTTGGCACATCCTTTAACCTATTTCTAAACAGTTTCCTTTAGCTGAGAAGTTAAGTAACTTTATAAATGTCAAATATATATGTATGTGTGTGTCTGTGTCTGTGTGTATCTGTGTCTCTCTCTCTGTATATACATACACATCTATGCATAGGGCCATCTTCAGACATTTTGATCTATATCTGGCCATTGGACCCAGATGATTCTACAGGGGGAAGTGAGACAGATGACTTTACGTAGTTCTCCCTCTCTTAAATACATCTCACTTTCCTGTAATGGTCTACTTGAAGGAAGGAGTGACAACAACAACATAAATAAAATATATGTTAATACATGCATATATGTGTGTGATTTAATATAGATATAGTTATCAATAAATACAAGTATACTTAGAAATTAGTATAACATGAACACATATTGGATTCACATGTATTATACACATGCATATATTGTACACACATATATTTTGTATTTCCATATGTTATCTATAATTTGGACTCTATCCCACAATGATATATATATATATATATATATATATATATATATATATATATATATATATATATGTGCTTTCTCATTAATGGCCTAAAGCCCCCCCAAATATGAAAAATGTTATTTTACTTTGGAAAGCAAGAAAAATATATCCAATATAATATTTATTCTCACTAGGCTCTTCTTTAATCATATCTTAACACTTTCTTATATGTAAATTGATGGCAGATTTCATAGCTTGTTGAATTAGAATCAGGAAAGAAGGCCTCATTGGAATCTTGTAATCCCAGACAAGTGGCAGCCCTACTTTCCTCATCTGTAAAATGGGGATAATAATACCTACCTCTTAACATTACTGAGAGGACCAATTGAAATAAGATCTGTAATGTGCTCTATAAATTTGTCTTTATATTATTCTAGTTATTAATATTATCCTGGATCTAAAATGAAGATAGATTAAATGCTTATTAATGTCTTGAAAGATATTATTTTATTTGGATACTCTGATCTTTAAATTCCTCTGACTTAAAATTTAGTTAATTAGGAGAGTTAACACATTGGATGAGAACTAAATAAAAAGCAGCATTGTGTATTATAAAATAAAATAACAAAAAAACACACAGTGAAATTAGACTTAAAAAGTCAGAGTTCAAGTCCCAGTTCTGACATATATAGCCATGTGATTTTCAAGACCAAAGAAATCCAGTTTCTTCATGTGTAAAACAGAAGCTAAAATACTTAAAAGACTGAACTAGAAGGCTGCTATGAGGATTAAGTTCTTTAAAATGCACCAAAATTTTAATACAATTTTAAATTTATAGCTTACAACTACACAAAGACTTTTAAAACATCTGATGAATGTATGTGTGTATACACATATACAATGCATGTATGTATATCTGCATGTACACATGTGTATGCAAGATATAAATGTATGCATACATACTAAGTACAATGTATCATATAACACATGTATACCATATATTTCTATTTACACATGCATTGCATATGAATTACATATCTCAGCCATATAATGTACCTAAGATGATATAAATACAAATATATACATAATATATATCTACATATATACTATCTATATAGATATATACATATATATAGACTTTTCAAGCCCTAAAATATTAAATGTGAATGTAAGCTATTACTATATTATTACTTCTTTTTGGTCTGTGGAATGGGCCTGACTGCATAACTTTCTCAAACTCTTTCTTTAACTGTCAATTTTGCATTGATTTGGTAGGAGTGAACGGAACAAAAACTAGAGAAAAGCAACATTGTTTTTGAAATTCTTGTGCAGAAATAAAATGAGAAGGTTTCAAGGAATATCACTTGCAAAGAATGAAACTCTCTTGTGATATCTTGTTCTTCTTCATACAACACATACACAACGAGAACTACTAAGGGAGTAGGTTCAATTTTAGCATTATCCAACAGTCAGCAAAGAATGAAGTATGTTAGCTTTGATCCTGTTTGAGTGAGAGAGGGCCAGAAAGGACGGAAGGTCCTATTCATCATGTGTTTACGACGAAGGCATTAATCATGATAGCACCATGCCTTATGTAGTAAAAGCTATGGATCAGGAAACATACGGAAACAGTTTTCAGAGAAGTACATTTTTCTTGCGATCGTCTACATTCACAATCAAAACACCCCTCTATCCAGTGCACCTCGTATATTTCTAACCCAACATCTCCATTTATGTTTCCCAGTCCTGCAGTTAAAATGAAATATTAGCTCATGTTAGATTATGTTTAAGGGTCTTGAGAAATATTCCCGCAGCTGTGGCCTTTCTAGAAGAATGAGAAAAAAAAATTTGCCCTCTGGGCATAAAGTCAACCCAAACTACCAAAGACTTCCTATACAAGTGGTTGCCTAAAGCTTATTGTTTGTGTCCTCAAATTGGTATAGTTTGGAGGTCACTTATGAGGTAGTCAAGAGTTTGGGTACCTTTTATATATGGAGGTTTTTTATTCAGAGACTTATCATATTAAAGCCAAAAGACACCTAAGATATAATTTAATCCATCCACTTTATTTTACTATAGAGGGAACTGACCCTTAAAGAAATATGTTCAAGTTCACGCAATTCTAGTCAACAAGTACTTATTAAATCCTTACTGTTTCTCAGTCATTACCTTAGCCATTGACAATACCAAGACAAAACATGGCAGAACTAAGCTTAGAATCTGGCTCTCCTGATTCCCAGTCTTTCCATTCTTTCCTCTATCTCAGAGTCACATAAAGTCATAAGCAATATTTTTTAAAAATTAAAAACTTTTCAACTTTCAAGTACCAATTTCTAACATCTGCTAAGTGTGCTTATTAAAAGGAAAATAATTCTTACTAAATAAATTCTAATTAAAATAAAACTAAAATAAAGTCTACTAAAGGTATCATAAAATGAAGTATTAACATATATGAACCAAAGAATATAGCATCTAAATTGTTAGAGGAGAATTTAAGTGAGTTGCAGGAAGAAATAGACAGAAAAACTATAACAGAGGGGAATCTCAACCTAACTCTCTAAGAATTAGATAAATAACCACAAAATAAACAAAAAAAAAGAAGTTAAGAAGGCAAATAGAACTTTATAATAGTTAGGCATGATAGATCTCTGAAGAAAATTCAATGAAGAAAGGAAGATAGATACCTTTTTTTAATGCTATATGACACCTGAACAAAAATTGGTTATATAAATATAAAACTTCATACAAATATAAAAACTTCAAAATCAAATGCAGAAATAGTAAGTGCATCCTTTTCAGATCATGATGTGATAAAAATTATGTGTAATAAAAGACCATGAAAAATAAACCAAAAAATAATTAGAAACTAAGAAATTACATCATAAAGAATTGGCAGATCAAGCAACAAATTATAGAACAATCAATAATTTCATCCAGGAGAATGATAATAATGAGAGAACATACCAAATCTTATGTGAGGCAGCCAAAGAAGTTCTTAGGAAAATATTATATCTCTAGATGCTTACATGTATTAAATAGAGAATAATTAAATAAATGAAGTATGCAAATAAATTAGGCATGAAATTAAAGATTTTTAAAAATTAAAATCACCAATTAAATACCAAATTAGAAATTTTGGAAATCAGAGATATTAATAAAATAAAAGTAGGAAAAAATGTTGAATTAATAAATAAACCCATGAGTTGATTTTATGGGGAAAATAGATCAACTTTTGGTTAATTTGATTAGAAAAAAGGGAAAAAAAAGGACAAAATTCCCAGTATCAAAAAATTAAAGATATGAATTTATCACCAATAAAAGAAAATTAAAGCAATAATTAAGAGCCATTTTGCCCAATCACATGTCTATATATGACAATCTATGTGAAACTGATGAATAATTACAAAAATATAAATTGTCCAAATTGACAAAAGAGGGAATAAAATACTTAAATAGTTCCATTTTTTTAAAAAAGAAGTTGAACAAGCCCTCAAAGAATTCCATGAAAAAAAAATTTCCTGAGCCACATGGATTTTTAAGTAGAAAATATTTAAAGAACAATTAATTCCAATAGTATACAAACTATTTGAAAAAACAAAACAAAACAGGTGGAATGCTACCAAATTCCTTTCATGATACAGCAATTGTGCTGATACTTAAAAGAGAAATAATCAAGACAGAGAAAGAAAAGTATAGGAAAATTTCCCTAATAAATATGATGTAAAATTTAAATAAAATATTAACAAGGAAACTTATTACAGAAACTTATTACCAAGATAATATTCTGTGATCAAGTAAGATGTATAACAGGAATGCAAGGCTCGTTCAATATCAGAAAAACTTTTCAACTTTTAAATACCAATTTCTAACATCTATTAAGTGTGCTATTAAAGAATAAATAAATTCATCCATACCTTCTCCTTATTATTAATACATTTTATTAGTTTATTATTACCATTAGCATGTAATTTCCATGGTTAAGATATTATTTTAGCCATTTAGGAAAACAGAAATTATGTATTCATGTCACAATTCATGAGAGATGGAGCCAAGATGGCAGAGAAAAGGCAGCAACTCAGCTGAGCTCTCCTCAAAACCCTTCCAAATTCCCTTAAGTAATGACATAAACAATTCCCAGAGTAGCAAAAACTACAAAAAGAGGGTAAAATAAATTTTCAGCCAAAAACGACTTAGAAAGTCATCAGCAAAGGTCTGACTTGTTTAGGTGATAGTGAAGCATAATCCAGTGCAGACTCTGCCAGCATAGACTCAGACCATATAAACAGGAGTGCACCTTAGAAGCATTGAATCTCCAACAGCAGCATCTACTACTTCTATAGCTCTCAGCCCAAAGAGAATGAGGATGTCAAAATTGAATCCAAGGAGATTACAGAAGTAACTGGTTGCACTGAGGTTGATATTGCTTCTTTGATCATATTCATATCTTGGTGGCAGTGCCAGGATTAGAAGGAGCACTAGCACATAAAAGTCTGCAGCTATGGTGGAGTGGGGATCATTCTCACAGTTCCAAAACAGAAAAGAGCCCTTATAGTCTTTCATAGACCAAAGTACTTGCCAAGAAAGTAGTAAACACACCTGTCCCTAGATAATATAACCAAGAAATACTTACAGGATTGTAGAAGTATATCTGAAAACAGTTGCACAAAATCCCTGAAGCTTGGGGCACTGCACTTCTATCCTGAAAGCAGAGACCACAATACAAAGAGTCAAAAACTAAGAAATTGATTAGAAAAAAAAATTAGCAAACAAGAGAAACAAAAATTTCTGGCCATAGAAAATTACCATGATGACAAGGAAGATCAAAACACATACTAAGAAGAAAACTCAGTCAGAGTTCCTATAGCCAAATCCCCCAAGAAAAATATAAATTGGTGTAAGGCCATGAAAAGGTTCAAAAAGAATTTTTAAAATCAAGAAAGGTAGAGAAACAACTGGAAAGAGAAATGAAAGTGATGCAAGAAAATCATGGAAAAAGAGTCAGCAATTTGTTAAAGGACACATAAAAATACTGAAGAAAAGAACATCTTTTCAAAATAGACTAAATCAAATTGTAAAAGAAATAAAAAAAATGAGAAGTATGTATTGAGAAAATAATTGGACAAATAAAAAAGAGACATAAAAATTCACTAAAGAAAAATTTTTTTAATTTAAAATTTTAATTTGTTTTAAATTTTGAAAAAGTACAAGTGGTCAAAACAAAAAGGAGCTACTGAAGAAAATAATTCTTAAAAACTGGAATTGAACAAATGGAAGCTAATGAGTTTATGAGAAATCAAGAAAGAAAACAAAATCAAAAGAATGAAAAAAATAGGTTTGAAATATCTCATGGAAAAATTACTCATCTAGAAAATATATCCAAGAGAGATCATTTTAAAACTTATTTGAGTACCTGGAAGTCATAAATTAAAAAAAAAGTTCCTAGACAACATCTTTCAAGAAATTATTAAGGAAAAACTGCCCTAATAGTCTAGAATCATAGTGTGAAATAAAAATTGAAATTCTCACCTTCTGAAATTCCAACATGAAAACTCCCAGAAATATTATAGCCAAATTCCAGAGCTTCCACGTCAAGGAGAAAATATCGCAAGCAGCCAGAAAGAAACAATTCACATTTCATGAAGCCACAGATATGATAACACAAGATCTAGCAGCTTCTAAATAAAAGGATTAGAGAACTTGGAATATGATATTATGAAGAGCAAAGGAGCTAGAATTACAACCAAGAATCAACTAACTAGCAAAATTACCCTTCAAGGGAAAAATAAATATTCAATGAAATAGAGGACTTTCAAGCATTCCTGATGAAAAGACCAGAAAATTTGACTTTCAAATAACATGACTCCAGAGAAGCATAAAAAGGTAAACAGGAAAGAGAAATCAGAAGGGACTTAATAAAGTTAAACTATTTATATTCCTACATGGGAAGATGACACTTGCAACTCATAAGAACTTTCTCATAATTAGAGTAGTTAGAAGAAATATAGAGAAAGTACACATGTGTGAATTGAAAATGAAGGAATAATATATATAAATTAAATGGTGATAGAAGAATGAACTAGAAAAAAGGGAAAGGAAAAAGTAGAATGGGACAAATTATCTCTCATAAGGAAAGGTATGAAAAAGTTTTTACAATGAAAGAGAAAAAAGAGGAAGTAACAAGGACTGAATGAACCTTACTCTCATTGGAATAGAAAACTATATCTGCATTACAACCTCAACAACAATACTATATGAGGATCAATTCTGATGGAAGTGGCTATCTTCTGCAATGAGAGGATCCAAATTAATTCCAAATGATCAATGATGAACAGAACCACTACACCCACCAAAAGAACACTGGGAAATGAGTGTGGACCACAATATAGCATTTGCCCTCTTTATCTTGTTGTTTGCTTGCATTTTTGTTTTTCTTCCCAGGTTATTTTTACCTTCTTCTAAATCTGGGTTTTCTTGTGCAACAAGATAACTGTATAAATATGTATACATATATTACATTTAGCATATACTTTAACATGTTTAACATGTATGGGACTGTCTGCCATCTAGGGGAGGGGGTAAGGGGAAGGAGGGGAAAAGTTGATCCATGCATATGTTTTGTCAATAAAAAGCTATAATAAATATATATATATATATCTGTATAGATCTTGTATACCCTACAGAAAAGATAGGCAGAGATAGAAGATAGAGGGCAGATTGGAGGGGGTGATAATAAGAAGCAAAATACTTTTGAGGAGGGACAGAGTGAAGAGAAAGAGTAAGAAAGAGACAAAGACAGAGAGAGTCAGAGAGAGAGACAGAGACACAGAGACAGAGACAAAGAGAGAGACAGACATAGAGACAGTGAGACAGAGACAGAATGACAGAGACAGACAGGGGGAGAGAGAGAGAGAGAGAGAGAGAGAGAGAGAGAGAGAGAGAGAGAGAGAGAAGAGAAAGGGAGGGAGAAGGAGAAGAGAGAATAGAATAGAGTGGGAGGAATAGAATGTAAGCAAATACTATTAGAAATAGTAACTATGAAAAAGAATTTGAAGGAAGTTTTTCTGATAAAGGCCTCATTTTTCAAACATACAGAAAGGTGTCAAATTTATAAAAATAAGAGTCATTTCTCAATTGATAAATGTTTGTAAAATATAAACTGTTTTCAGAAAAAAAAATAACTAAAGCCATATATAGAATATGAAAAAATTCTTTAGCTCACTATTGATTGGAGACATTCAAGTTTTTTTATTATAACTTTTTATTGACAGAACCCATGCCACAATAATTTTTTACAACATTATCCCTTGCACTCACTTCTGTTCCAAGTTTTCCTTCCCTCCCTCCACCCCCTTCCCTAGATGGCAGACAGTCTTATACATGTTAAATATGTCATAGTATATCCTAGATACAATATATGTGTGCAGAACCAAACAATTCCCTTATTGCACAGGAAGAATTGGATTCAGAAGGTAAAAATAACCTAGGAAGAAAAACACAAATGCAAACAGTTCACACTATTTCCCAGTGTTCCTTCTCTGGATGTAGCTGATTCTGTCCGTCATTGATCAATTGGAACTGAACTAGATCTTCTCTTTGTCAAAGGTATCCACTTCCATCAGAATACATCCTCATACAGTATCGTTGTTGAAGTGTATAATGATTTCCTGGTTCTGTGGAGACATTCAAGTTAAAACAATTCAGAAGTAATTTCTCATATCTATTAAATTGGTTAATAGAAAAGAAATGGAAAATAAATGTTGAGTGGAATGGGAAGGAGGAAGAGATGAGACATTAATGCACTAGTGGTGGAGTTATGACAATTCAAATATTCTGTAGAACAATTTGGAACTATGCCCAAAAGGGGTCTAAAACCATGCATTCCCTTTGAAAACCACTACTATAGCTGAATCCAAAAAAAAAAAAAAAAAAAAAAAAAAAGAAAGAAATTAAAAAAGGGAAACAATCCTATGTACAAAAAAAATTTATAGCAACTTTTTTGTCTGTTAATAAAGAATTAGATTGTGAGGGGAATTCAAAAAGGAAATGGCTGAACAAATTGTGGTATGGAATTGTAACAGAATATTATTGTACTATAAGAAACGATGAGCAAGATGCTCTGCGGGGGAAAAAAACATGGAAAGTCTTACAGAAGCTTACATAAAGTGAAATGTACTGTGTAGAAAATAACAGCAATATTATAAGATAATCAGCTGTGAATTACTTAGATATTTTCAGCAATGCAATGATTCAAAACAACTCTGAGGAATTTATGATGAAAATGCTTTCCATCTCCAGAGAAAGAACAGATAGTGTCTGACTATAGATTAAAGATTTCTTTTTAGTTCATTATTTTTATTTGTTTTTTTTTCAGAGTGGGGGGTGGGATGATGTTGCTCTTGCTGTTGTTTTGTTTTGGTTTTGGTCCATGTCTTCTTTCATAATACAACTAATATGGAAATATATTTTTCATAACTTCACATGTATAATACATAAAATTTCTTGCCTTCTCAATGAAGGGGCAGTATGGAGAAAGTAAGTGAGAGAATTTGAAACTCAGTCTTAAAAATAAATGTTAAAAAAATTATGTGTAAATAGGGAATAAGTAAAATACTAAATGTCACTACTCATGATTTTCCTCTACAGCAAGACCAAATTATCTAATAATATGCTTTATGTAAGATCTTTTAGGTTATTAGTGTAAATAAAGACCTCGAGATTTCTTTGAGAATTTTATTCCTCTTAAAGGGAAGTTCTTCTTTTAGTAAAAATCAATATGAATTAATGTAGAACATCCTGGAAGGAAATTTGTGAATGTATTTTGGATTTTTTCTTTCTTTTTTTTTTTTTAAACCAGCTTCTAGTACAAATACATAGTAGGTACTTAATAAGTTTTTGTTGATTTGTTGACTGAGAAAAAATGAGTTCTAAAAGAGTTTAAAAAAATATAAGGAGAAATAGAAAATGGTTTAGTGAAAGTATCAATAATTGTTTAATCCAAAGGACGGTAATCTATGCCATACCTACAAAATGTAGGAGATAAGATAATTATAGTAGCACAGTTGTCAGATATGTGGAGAGTTTCACGTACAGGAAAACACAAATAGAGGACAGTTTGTCCCATTAGTCAACCCCTCCATCCTTTCAACAATCCTATAATGGTGCACTTATCTATGCTTGTGTATTTTCCCTGGTTTGTTGTTGTTATTTGTCCTTCACTCTTGAAGAGGACCATGACAGTAGCATATATGACACCATAACTTGAAAGTGAATTAGATTTAAATGAGGGAGGACTGTGCAAAGTTGCCAATCTCACTTTCTACTCCTGAGCTTTTTGTGTCCATTTGCAAGATATAGATCAGAATGACAGAACAGTAGTTGAATATAGTGTCAGGAAGACCAGTTAAAATCAGGCCTCAGATAATTCAATAGATATGTGAATCCAGACAAGCTATTCTTTCTCTCTCTTACTCTGTTTCCTCCTCTGTGAAAGGTGATTAAATACAGCACCCACTTCACAGAGTGATATAACATTTATGAAGTATTCTGTAAAGCCTAAAACATTATAAAAATGCTAGCAATTATTGTTGTTGTTGTTTTAGAAATAAAATTGAGAGGAATTAAATAAAATTACTACATCCTAGGAACCAATGGTCAGAGAGAAGAAGAGTAGATATGAGCAGGAGTTAGTTGGGTAAAGAAAGACAAAAGTAAATTGGTCAACCAGGGATTGCTCCCAAAGATTATGGAAGAAAGAAAGATCTTTATGTTTGTGAAAATCAAGTCAGAGACAGTGAAAATAGCATAGTCAACAGCCAGGGTAATGGGCAGTGGCTTAGTAACTGCATAAAAGCAGGAATTAAGCTAGATTTGCATCTTTTCCTTAAGTAGTAGGTGGATGAATAACTGAAGAACCTAGTCTCTCTTCACGATCTATAGGTGACTAGGATTCATAAACATCTGAAAATGAGTATGGTAAAAAAAAAAAAAAAGTGATTTCTTTTGTGACCAGATTTCCAGATTTTTCTCTTTTACAGATGTACTTTCCCTTCTAATGAAGAGAAATCTAAAGAAAGATTTAGCACATTACTTCAGAAAAGTTTAATAATGTAGTCTGAAACTGACACAGACTTAACCAAATAGATATTTTTTTCTTAACATTGATTTATTTTTCACATTTTCGTCTATACTTATGTCTGCTTGTCTTTGCAGCTATGGTTAAATTAGCCACAGCGATACTTAGTGAACTAGTAAATTGTGACTTTTATAAAGCTAGTAAACTGTGACTCTTATAGGATAACAGATGTTTGTTTAAATGAAGTATTTAGTACATTGAAAGAAAAACAAAACAATCTCAGCTTTGGGAAAATAAGAAAAGAAACATTCAAGACTGCTCCATTTTTATTCTCACCATCTTTTTGACTTCCCAGGTTATAACTTTCTTCTCTACCAATCCCTTGCATATACTTTCTCAGCTATCCAAATATAAGGTAGTTCTGGGCAATACATTCTTACTCTTCTATTTGTATCCTCAAAACTTAGTAAGAGTCGTTGGTATATAGTAAATAGTAAATAAATAAATGGTATATAGTAAATGCTTTTTATTAATCACCAATAATAAATTACTTTTTCATTCTCCAAAATTATTTTGATGTATTAATAGCCTTCAATAAAGACAACATTTGCTCTTGTTCATTCATGTTAGACTCTTCATAATCCTCTCTTATAATTCCAATAGTTTGGGCTTTTCTTGGAGATCCTAGTTTGCTATTTGCCTTTCCAAGTCTTTTTACAGATGAGAAAACTGAAGTAGAATTAAATGACTTGCCTAGGTCCACAACTAATCTGATTAGTTGTGTCCAGACTATTCGAGGATCTACACTATACCTACTAGGCCTCCTGACCCTAATTAGGACAATATACCTCAGTAAAATAATTTGAAAATGTATGTCTTAAAATAGGCCTAATTTGTGGATTAATCATGGACATTATAGAATCAAATGTGTGTCTGCATTCTGAAAGGCTCACATATTTGCTGAGCACCTGTACTTTCCAGTCTTTTCTGTATCGTTTCAAGATTAGAAGCATCTCAATTATTAACTTCCAGATATTATAAGAGAGGCAGAGTACTGTTTTTTTTTTTTTTTTAAGTTTTTTTATTTAATAATTACATTATATTGACACTCATTTCTGTTCCGATTTTTTTCCCCTCCCTCCCTCCACCCCCTCCCCTAGATGGCAAGCAGTCCTTTATATGTTGGATATGTTGCAGTATATCCTAGATACAATATATGTTTGCAGAACCGAACAGTTCTCTTGTTGCGTAGGGAGAATTGGATTCAGAAGGTATAAATAATCCGGGAAGAAAAACAAAAGTGCAGATAGTTCACATTCGTTTCCCAGTGTTCTTTCTTTGGGTGTAGCTGCTTTTGTCCGTCATTTATCAATTGAAACTCAGGTCTCTTTGTCAAAGAAATCCACTTCCATCAAAATATGTCCTCATACAATATCGTTGTCGAAGTGTATAATGATCTCCTGGTTCTGCTCATTTCACTTAGCATCAGTTCATGAAGGTCTCTCCAAGCCTCTCTGTATTCATCCTGCTGGTCATTTCTTACAGAACAATAATATTCCATAACATTCATATACCACAATTTACCCAGCCATTCTCCAATTGATGGGCATCCATTCATTTTCCAGTTTCTAGCCACTACAAACAGGGCTGCTACAAACATTTTGGCACATACAGGTCCCTTTCCCTTCTTTAGTATTTCTTTGGGATATAAGCCCAATAGAAACACTGCTGGATCAAAGGATATGCACATTTTGATAATTTTTTGGGCATAATTCCAGATTGCTCTCCAGAATGGTTGGATTCGTTCACAACTCCACCAACAATGCATTAGTGTCCCAGTTTTCCCGCATCCCCTCCAACATTCATCATTATTTTTTCCTGTCATCTTAGCCAATCTGACAGGTGTGTAGTGGTATCTCAGAGTTGTCTTAATTTGCATTTCTCTGATCAATAATGATTTGGAACACTCTTTCATATGAGTGGTAATAGTTTCAATCTCATCCTCTGAAAATTGTCTGTTCATATCCTTTGACCATTTATCAATTGGAGAATGGCTTGATTTCTTATAAATTTGAGTCAGTGCTCTATATATTTTGGAAATGAGGCCTTTATCAGAACCTTTAACTGTGAAAATGTTTTCCCAGTTTGTTGCTTCCCTTCTAATCTTGTTTGCATTAGTTTTATTTGTACAAAGGCTTTTTAATTTGATGTAATCGAAATTTTCTATTCTGTGATCAGTAATGGTCTCTAGTTCATCTTTGGTCACAAATTTCTTTCTCCTCCACAAGTCTGAGAGATAAACTATTCTATGTTCCTCTAATTTATTTATAGTCTCGTTCTTTATGCCTAGGTCATAGACCCATTTTGATCTTATCTTGGTATATGGTGTTAAGTGTGGGTCCATGCCTAATTTCTGCCATACTAATTTCCAATTATCCCAGCAGTTTTTATCAAATATTGAATTCTTTTCCCAGAAGTTAGGGGCTTTGGGTTTGTCAAACACTAGATTGCTATAATTGACTATTCTGTCTTGTGAGCCTAGCCTTTTCCACTGATCCACTAATCTATTTCTTAGCCAATACCAAATGGTTTTGGTGACTGCTGCTTTATAATATAATTTTAGATCAGGTACAGCTAGGCCACCTTCATTTGATTTTTTTTTCATTAGTTCCCTTGAGATTCTCGACTTTTTATTGTTCCATATGAATTTTGTTGTTATTTTTTCTAGATCAATAAAATATTTTCTTGGAAGTCTGATTGGTATAGCACTAAATAAATAGATTAGTTTAGGGAGTATTGTCATCTTTATTATGTTCGCTCGGCCAATCCAAGAGCACTTAATATTTTTCCAATTATTTAAGTCTGACTTTATTTGTGTGGAGACTTTTTTATAATTTTGCTCATATAATTCCTGACTTTCCTTTGGTAGATAGATTCCCAAATATTTTATGGTATCAACAGTTATTCTGAATGGAATTTCTCTTTGTATCTCTTGCTGTTGGGTTTTGTTGGTGATGTATAAAAATGCTGAGGATTTATGGGGATTTATTTTGTAGCCAGCTACTTTGCTAAAATTATGAATTATTTCAATAGCTTTTTGGTAGAATCTCTGGGGTTCTCTAGGTATACCATCATATCATCTGCAAAGAGTGATAGTTTGGTTTCCTCATTGCCTACTCTAATTCCTTTTATATCTTTCTCGACTCTTATTGCCGAGGCTAGTGTTTCTAATACGATATTAAATAATAATGGTGATAGTGGGCAACCTTGCTTCACTCCAGATCTTACTGGGAAAGGTTCCAGTTTTTCCCCATTGCATATGATGCTTACTGATGGTTTTAAATATATGCTCCTGACTATTTTAAGGAAAAGTCCATTTATTCCTATGCTCTCAAGTGTTTTTATTAGGAATGGATGTTGGATTTTATCAAATGCTTTTTCTGCATCTATTGAGATGATCATGTGGTTTTTGTTTGTTTGGTTATTGATATAGTCAATTATGCTAATAGTTTTCCTAATATTGAACCAGCCCTGCATTCCTGGTATAAATCCTACTTGGTCATAGTGTATTATCCTGGTGACAATTTTCTGTAATCTTTTTGCTAATATTTTATTTAAGATTTTAGCATCAATATTCATTAGGGAGATTGGTCTATAATTTTCTTTCTCTGTTTTCAGCCTACCTGGTTTAGGTATCAGTACCATATCTGTGTCATAAAAGGAGTTTGGTAGGACTCCTTCAATCCCTATTTTTTCAAATAGTTTATATAACATTGGAGTTAATTGTTCTTTAAATGTTTGGTAGAATTCACATGTAAATCCATCTGGTCCTGGGGATTTTTTCTTAGGGAGTTGATTGATAGTTTGTTCTATTTCTTTTTCTGAGATGGGACTGTTTAGGATATTTACTTCTTCCCCTGTTAGTTTGGGCAAGCTGTATTTTTGGAGGTATTTTTCTATTTCATTTAAGTTGTCGAATTTATTGGCATAAAGTTGGGCAAAGTAACTCCTAATTATTGCTCTAATTTCCTCTTCGTTAGTGGTGAGTTCTCCCTTTTCATTTTTAAGACTAACAATTTGATTTTCCTCTTTCCTTTTTTTAATCAGATTTACTAAGGGTTTGTCTATTTTGTTGGTTTTTTCATAGAACCAACTCTTAGTTTTATTAATCAATTCAATAGTTTTTTTACTTTCAATTTTATTGATCTCACCTTTTACTTTTAGAATTTCAAGTTTAGTGTTTGACTGGGGGTTTTTAATTTGTTCCTTTTCTAGCATTTTTAATTGCAAACCCAATTCATTGACCTTCTCTTTCTCTATTTTATACAAATAGGCCTCTAGAGATATGAAATTTCCCCTTATTACCGCTTTGGCTGCATCCCATACATTTTGGTATGATGTCTCATTATTATCGTTTTCTTGGGTGAAGTTATTAATTATGTCTATGATTTGCTGTTTTACCCAATCATTCTTTAGTATGAGATTATTTAGTTTCCAATTATTTTTTGGTCTACTTCCCCCTGCTTTTTTGTTGAATGTAATTTTCATTGCATCGTGGTCTGAAAAGGATGCATTTACTATTTCTGCCTTACTACATTTGAGTTTGAGGTTTTTATGTCCTAATATATGGTCAATTTTTGTATAGGTTCCATGAACTGCTGAAAAGAAAGTGTATTCCTTTCTGTCTCCATTACATTTTCTCCAGAGATCTATCATATCTAGCTTTTCTAGTATTCTGTTTACCTCTTTAACTTCTTTCTTATTTATTTTCTGGTTTGATTTATCTAATTCTGAGAGTGCAAGGTTAAGATCTCCCACTATTATAGTTTTACTGTCTATTTCTTCTTGCAGCTCTCTTAGTTTCTCTTTTAAGAATTTAGATGCTACCCCACTTGGTGCATATATGTTTAATATAGATAGTGCTTCATTATCCATGCTACCCTTTAGCAAGATATAGTGTCCTTCCTTATCTCTTTTAATTAGGTCAATTTTTGCTTTAGCTTGATCTGAGATCAGGATGGCTACCCCTGCTTTTTTGACTTCACCTGAAGCATAGTAGATTTTGCTCCAACCTTTTACCTTTAACCTGCATGTATCTCCCCGCTTCAGGTGTGTTTCCTGTAAACAACATATTGTAGGATTCTGGCTTTTAATCCATTCTGCTAACCGCTTCCTCTTTATGGGGGAGTTTACCCCGTTCACATTTATGGTTAGAATGACCAATTCTGTATTACTTGCCATCTTGTTAACCCCGGTTTATGCTTTCCTCCCTTCTTTCCCCTTTCCCCCCTTCCAAGTATTAAGCTTGTGAGCACCCCTTGTTTCTCACAGCCCTCCCTTTTTAGTGTCCCTCCCCCCGCCTTAGAGTTCCTCCCCCTATCTTACCCCTTTCCCTCCCAGTTCCCGTATTCCCTTCCGCTTAGCTTATTCCTTCCCTTTCCACTTTTCCCTTCTCACTTTTCAATGAGATGGGAGAAGTTTCACCGTAGATTGAATATGTCTTAAGATTTTTCACTTAAAGCCAATTCTGAAGGCAGTAAGATACCCACTATATTCATCCCCCTCCATTCTTTCTCTCAGATATAATAGGTTTCCTATGCCTCTTCATGAGATGTACTACCCCCACTTTACCCTTTTTCTGGTACAATGTCCTTTCCACATCAATTTCTAGAACAAGGTATACATGTATTCTTTATGCATCTATATAGTCAAAATATAGTTCCCAAGATTAATCTTTACCTTTTTAGATTTCTCTTGAGTTCTATATTTGTAGATCAAACTTTTTGTTAAGTTCTGGTTTTTTCATCAGAAATAGATGAAATTCGCTTACTTCGTTGAATGTCCATCTTCTTCCCTGGAAAAAGATGCTCATTCTCGCTGGGTAAGTTATTTTTGGTTGCATACCAAGTTCCTTAGCCTTTCGGAATATCATATTCCAGGCCCTTCGATCTTTTAATGTGGATGCTGCCAGATCCTGGGTGATCCTTATTGTGGCTCCTTGATACTTGAATTGGGTTTTTCTAGCCGCTTGCAATATTTTTTCTTTCATCTGAGGGTTCTGGCATTTGGCCACTATATTCCTTGGTGTTTTGATTTTAGGATCCCTTTCAGTGGGTGATCGATGAATCCTTTCAATGTTTATTTTTTCCTCTGTTCCTATGACTTCTGGGCAGTTCTCTTTGATAATTTCCTGGAAGACAGTGTCCAGGCTCTTTTTTTCATCATGTTTTTCTGGGAGTCCAATGATTCTCAGATTGTCTCTCCTGGATCTGTTTTCCAGGTCTGTTGTCTTCCCCAGAAGGTATTTCACATTTTTCTCCATTGTTTGATTTTTTTGGATTTGCTTGACTGATTCTTCTTGTCTCCTCGAGTCATTCAATTCCACTTGTTCAATTCTGATTTTCAGTGAAGTATTCTCTTCACTCACTTTTTTAAAATCTTTCTCTAATTGTCCAATTGAGTTCTTTTGTTCTGTGGAATTTTTTTCCATTTCGCCAATTTTGTTTTCCAGTTCACTAATCCTATTTTTCAAGGATTTTACTTCTTTATCCACTCTCTCTTTAACTGACTTCTCCAGGCTCTTTTGCCAAGCCTCCCTCTCCTTTTCCCAAGCTTCCTTCTCCTTTTGCCAAGCCTCACTCTGCTTTCCCCATTTTTCTTCTAGCTCCCTTGTGAGAGCCTTTTTAATCACTTCTATGAGGTTCATCTGTGCTGAGGAACAGACGATCTCCTCCTTTGGGGAATCACCTGGGGACTGCCTGTTTTTAGTCTCCTCAGGATTTAGAGTCTGCTCTCTATCTGTGTAGAAGCTGTCTAGGGTTAAAGTCCTCTTCAGCTTCTTGCTCATTCTGTCTATTAATCAGAGACAAACTACCAAAGAAAAACAGAAAAAACTGGAGTCTTTCTTTGGGGGGGGGGCTGGGTGTGTTATCGAGCTTCCTCTACAGACTGCAGGGGGCAGCAGTGAGGCACTAGCAGGACTGTGCTGCGCCTGCGCTCTGAGATCCCAAAGCGTGCTGAGTCACTGAGGGGGGGGAAGGGGGGAGCGGCCAGGTCCTGAGAGATTCCAGCTGTTTGCGGTTGTGTTCTTCAGCCCCGGTGTTTTTAACTTCTCTGCTGGGCTGTTGACTTGCTGCAGGTTCCAAACCTGTAGCGAAGCTCTCCCCGCAGAGACAGCTGCGATCACTCCCCACCCCCTCTCCAGTCTGCTCCCGTGCTCTCACTGCTGCTGCCCGCCGCCTGCGCCCGATCTAAAACCGCCCCAGCCCTCCAGTAAAGACAGACCTTTCTTGGCGGATCTCAAGGATGGCTTCTCTTGGTAACTATTTGTGGGTTTTTTTCAGTCAAGCATTGATTCAGAGGCTTGTAATGAAGTGGATAGTGAGAGAAAGCGCGGAGCTTATGCAACTGTGAGCCTCCTCTCCGCCATCTTAACCCGGCAGAGTACTGTTGTGGCATGGACTCTAATATGTGATTTAGGAACTCTTGGGTGTCCATAGCATACTTTCAGGAAGTACTTGAGGACAAATTATTTCCTTACTAATATTATGACATTTTAATTTCTAAGATGATAAATATCAACAGATATAACCCACATAAACAAAAACTCTTCAGGACTTCAATAATTTATAATCTAATACAATAGAGAACTATACTACTGAACAGCATTAATTATTTCTTTTTTAAATATTATTTTTCCAATTACATATAAAAAGAATATTTAATATTATTTTAAATTTTGTAAATTTACAAATGTACAAATGTAAATATACGAAATCTTGTAAAAATGAATACTAAAAGTTATCCTGACATGCAATTGGGGAAAAAAGGAAATAAGATTGGGAGCAGAATTATTTCTGGGGAACTTGAAAAAAGAAGTATTTGGGACATGGGTAAATTTAAAAGCAGCCATTGGATAGGATTTCAAAGTGCCTTATTGTGCCACCTGACTGTAAAATTAGGGAGAATACCAACAAAATAATTTTCCCCAACTAGAGTCTTCGAAGGGACAATAAATGAATAGGCAAATAAATATTTGAAACTTATTATGTGACAATTTCAGAAATAAGATTACATCTCAATGTTGAATTCTTAAATGTATTCCACAATGACTGAAAGTGTAGAACTTCCATGTCAACTTGTGAGATAAATTCTGACAAGTTAAGAAATGTGTATTTTGATTAAAACATACTTTATCTAAACAGATGCTTTTAGTATTTTGTTTTCCTAAAGAAATGAATCAAACAGTAAAAGAATAAAGAATAAGATAATTTTTTTAAAGAATTCCAAATTTCCTCCCTTCTTCCCTCTCCTCCCTTCTCTCTAAAAAGTTAAGCAATTTTATATAGATTATATATGGAACCGCACTAATTATTAGGAAGTCTCTTCCAAAGATCTGCTCTTTGCTTTATAGTTTAGCCTCTAAGGTCAAACTAACAAGTCTAATCCTTTTTTAAGCACTTTAAGATAGCTCTAATGGTCATTATTCCCAATTTTTATTCATCTTTTCTCTAAGTCAAATATTCTTAGTTTCCTTGACATAGTCTTATATAATATAGAATTAAGGACCTTTATTATACTGCTTGTCCACTGGACACATTTTAGCTTTTCAGCATCCTTCCTGAATTTCTTTACCCAAAACTTGACACAGTACTAAAGTGGTTGGCTGACCATGCAGTGTATAACAGCACATAGATAAGCATTTTATTATTTGGGAAGCCAAACATCTCTTAATGTAGCCTAAAAACTTTTGAATCTGAAACATCAAACAGTTGCCCAGTATTAAACTTGGAATTGGACTTGGAGTTGTCAGTGATGAAAAGACACAAGATCCTGTTGAGAGAGCGGCAGGCGTTAACATTTGGGAATTCTGATTGTTTCTGTAATACAGGCTTCCTCCAGGGATCCCTCCCAGAAGACTTCTTCCCCTAAATGGCATGGAACTTTAAGCAATAACTTTAATGATGAGAATCTTAGGCAAAAGGACTTGCGTCAGTGCTACTACCGGGCTTATACCCCAAAGAGATACTAAAAAAGGGAAAGGGACCTGTATGTGCCAAAATGTTTGTGGCAGCCCTGTTTATAGTGGCCACAAACTGAAAATGAATGGATGCCCATCAAGTGGAGAATGGCTGGGTAAATTGTGTATATGAATGTTATGGAATATTATTGTTCTGTAAGAAATGACCAGCAGGATGAATACAGAGAGGACTGGCGGAACTTACATGAACTGATGCTAAGGGAAATGAGCAGAACCAGGAGATCATTATAAACTTCAACAACAATATTGTATGAGGATGTATTCTGATGGAAGTGGATTTCTTCCACAAAGAGAAGATCTAACTCAGTTTCAATTGATCAGTGATGGACAGAATCAGCTACACCCAAAGAAAGAACATTGGGAAATGAATGTAAACTGTTTGCATTTTTGTTTTTCTTTCCAGGTTATTTTTACCTTCTGAATCTAATTCTTCCTGTGCAACAAGAGAACTGTTCGATTCTGCACACATATATTGTATCTAGGATATATTGTGACATATTTAACATGTATAGGACTGCTTGCCATCTCAGGGAGGGGGGGTGGAGGAAGGGAGGGAAAAAGTTGGAACAGAAGTGAGTGCAAGGGATAATGTTGTAAAGAAATTTTTTTCAAAATAAAAAAAAAATATATATATATATATATATATAAAGGACTTGCATCCAGATTAGCAATTTATTTGTGATTCCATGAAGACTTCCTTTTCAAGCATAGGTTTCTTACCTCCCAGTGCCACTGGTGGCCATATTACCCTCAACTTTCTAACTTACCTTTAGCTATCAACATGAACTATAAAGTATTATCAATGATCACATTACTATTATCTTTCCAGATGGTATTTGCATTTTAATAAGTGGTTCTTAATGACTATAAATCCTTCAAAGAAATGAAACTTTAATGATAGTCTTTTAGAGCTCTGTTTTGCTTTGTTTTTGAAGATGCAGGCAAGGAAATCTGTGTCATTTATCCCTAATTATTAAAGTTAATTGAAACACTTCTAATAAGGAATAATCCAACCTGACAGATTTTTAGAAATTCGTATTCCTAATGATTGGGCTTCATTCTATACTTATATCTGAATTTAAGAGTTTCTAGATCAGAACTTTAAACTGTTATGAAAACCCATTTCAGAAGAATCTGGTAAATCACCTGGCTTCTTCACCTACATGACCAATTTCACAACTTGCTACAGCCTATCACCTTTTAAATGAAAACTTTCTGGCTCCAGGGGAGGCAATTAAGTGTTTTGGTTTCGAAGAACTTCCTTCTGGGTTCCCAGCTGCATTCCAAAACATCAACAGACCTAAAGTGAGATTATAAATAAAGGATTTAGTTAAGCAAAATGATTGCTTTTATACAAACCAGAAAGATCCACTTTGGAAAGAATAAACTGCATGAAGACAAGCCACACACTAATAATTCAAAACTGAGAATATTTTGTCTTACCATCTAGAGGCGATCTTCAATACACACTGGAGTCTAAGTGACTAAAACCTTTATTTTCACTATTAAATAATAATCTCTTTGAAACAAATGAGTCTTTGTTGTGTTTCAGTTTGTTGTTGTTGTGTTGTTTGTATGTTTTTAATGGGTTTGCATACAACTTTAATTCCTTCCTTGAAAAGTTCCTCTGGGTGAAAAACTTTTCTATTTTCCAACTTGATATTCAAGTTTTCTGCAAATGGATCTTATACTGGATGTAACTGATTTAGCTCAGTATTGTTAACCCTTTGGGACTTCTACATTCACATACACGTACCTAGTCACACACACACATGTACCTATTCATGCACTGAGACAGAGCATTTCCTTGATCACACCCAGCTTCACTAGGATGCTTGGAGCCAAACCTGGCAGCTGGTTAATCCAGGTTTCAAATGAAGCTCATTGCAAACACTTGCAGCCATAAACTCGTCAGATTTGATCAATGAAGGTCTTTTCCTGAACCATTTTAAACATTCTGGACAAGTGCTGGGAACACTGAGAACTAGGGGCATGGTTTTGGTTAGGAATTTAGAGGAGAGTGATGGGTCAAAGATTTCCATGAAGAAAACAGCAATAAATAAATAAAAATTTGATGAGAACAAACTAAAGAAAGATTCACCATGTGCACTGTGTTAATACTCAGTTGAAGATTCTTCAGAAGATGGGGCTAAACAGATCTTTAATGAAATTTTTCATTCATAAAGACCTGATAATCATAATGATTAGCCATATTTCTGGACACCATGTGACTTTATTCCTAAAAAAGGGATTGAACAAGTTTCACCTTTCCTTTTACCATACATCATGGGAAATATGGGACAAAAATATTGGCTCTTTGTAGTCAAAGTTGGACTATACTTCCTAATATATAAAAATCTAGTGTCTTTATTTTCAGTATGCACAGTACTTATGTAAAAAGATTCTTATATGTTGAAACACTACATTTTTCTTGACCAGTTGTCAATTAAATACTCAGCACCACACTAGGCACTAAAGATATTGCTTTTCTTGTCGGAAATTAGTTTTCAATCTAAGTGAAAAGACCCACAAAAAAAAGCTAAATAAATTAAAGAACATGGCAAGATATAAATAATACAAGAAAATTGAAGACATCACAAGGTCATACAAAGTGAACTGACAAATGAATAGTAAGAAATAGAAGGTGGGAGACAAAGAAAACTTTAAATTGCACTATACAAATTTCTAAAATCTCTAAGTCAAACAGCAAACAGCAAGTTATCATCTAGAAGCAACTCTGGAACATTAATGGTGGAGGTGAAGTCTGATAATGTTACTCATTTTATAAATCATCAAATGACACGTAAGGAATGAAAACTTAAGGAATGACACTAAAGCTTGCTATATGAAATTCATTTTTGGTGGGTCAGGAGGAAAAGAATTAAAGAATGCTTCAATATTGCTTCAAAGCCTAAATGAATACCCAGACTACTGTTGTCAATTGCTTTGTTTACCTTTGCCCAGATTCCTTTAAAAACAGATGCTAAGTAGAAATATATACAAAGTTTAGAAATGAATCATCAGTGAAATAGACTCAGGGATGACTCCAGGCTCTCTTCCTTTCAATCTATCTTGCATACAGCAATCACATTAATCTTCTTTAAATTTTGCTTTCATCAAGTCAATCCCCTGAGTTTTTTTTTTTTTAAGTGTAATTATATCCCATTGCCTCAGACACCAATCTCAATACCACTGTCTAGTTTTCATGGTTCTCTATGAGCCAGCCCTACCCTACTCATCCAGCTTTATTTCCTGATACTCATCAACATGTTTCCTCTCTTAAACTCTCTCTGTTCTCTTCATGATCCCTTGCACGTCCCTACCTAAGCTAATGTTGATCCCTTCACCTGAAATATGCTACCTTCTTTCATCCATATAATACTTTGACAAATACTCCTCATCCTTCAAGACCAAGCCCAGTTATTTATGAACTCCTTCAAGATTTTTGGCCTTTTTCACACAACTCATTAATTAAGCATAAACAGCTTTTCACAGGTCATTGAAGTTTCTCTTCTGTTTGTTATTTCTTTATAACTAGAATAGAAATGCAGTGGAAGTCAGGGGTCACATCTTCTGTTTCTTCTGTATTCCCCACACTATTCTGCAGAATATAAAGACAATAAATATATATATTGATTAATTTTTTTTGGTGTGGTACTTACTTGTATAACCCCTTGACTATATCAATGGATAAGAATTCAGCATTCTTAAAAATATTTTTAAAATATTTATGCATTTTATTTTCATGTCATTATTAATTTTAACATATATCCTAATCTCTAGGGATTAGGATGGGCTATTTTTGTGTACCCCCAAGTAACTTTTTTCTGCACCAGAATACTTCCATTTCCTAAACAAATAATCTACCGTTATAAATGACTTTGTTTAACTTTACCAAGATTCCTTTAAAAAGAAATGCTAAATAGAAATATACACAAGATGCTTGGAAATGAGTCATTAGTGAAATAGATTTAGGGATGGCTGGTTTACAATCTTATGTGAAAAGGAAAACAATACTTTCCTTTTACTATCCATCTTCTATTTGTTGCTGTTCATATCCCCCAAAGAAAGGGTAACTGAGGCCAAAAGCCTTCCATCTGTGCTAGCACGAGACAACTTTTTCTTCCTAATGGCATTCTGATCTACCAACTTAATGTGGTGAACTTTTGGTGCAAAGAGGTACAAACTTCCTTTTGATCTCTGTCTTCCCATCTCCTACTCCTCAATGTAGTTTGTTTTCTTGTTTTCTTGAAGAAAGAGGACGAGAGGAAAGTTCATGGGAATGTTCAAGATTGACTTTCTTACATTTTCTGCCTAATCTCCAATCTTCAGAGAGAAAAGAAGTAATGAAATGGGGCCTCCAACATTAATATATGCCTTCCATCTTGCCTTCCACTCATCTTTACCCTGATCTTCATCCTCCTCTGAGAAGATGTGCAGCTTTGTATTCAGTAATGAACATTTTTACAGCTAGTTATACTCTATACAAAAGCTTTTTCAATCTTTCCCACTCATGACCCTTTTCATCTGAGGAATTTTAATTTAACCCCAGGTATGTAGCTATATAAAATACTGATAATAATAATTTCATGACCACCACATTTAGCTACATGACTCCAAATGAGATCACAACCCACAGTTTAAGAAACTTTGCTGATATATGCCTATGATTCTGAATATCTCTTTATTATGTCCAAACATCATTCACTACCTCTTACCAGCCAATTTCTTATTCTTATCCCTTCTTCTAAACAAATGTCAGCCATCCCTTTCACTGTGCCTTCTGGAATACCTGTTCCATAGGCACCAAACTTTCAATTATCCTAAATCATTTTCTGCCTCATTCTTTCTGTCTTCTAGAATTTTTAATTTTTAAATTTTTAAACTGGCTTTCTCTGGAAGATGCAGTGCTTCCAACCACCCATTCTAGTATTAACTGCATTTTCACTTATTACCCTCAAATTAGTGGTCAAGTAGGGGGATTGGAATAATCCTTATTCCTTTTTGCCCATATCCTCCCTTTATTTCTAGTTCTTAGTAAGTTCTATTTCTTGAAGGTTCTTGCATTTCATATTACTCAATAAAAATCCTGATTGGTATTGTCTACAGAACTCCAGATTATTCCTCTTCTTTCTGCCATAAATTTGGTGCCTCTAACACAATTCTTTTCTCTTCCCTAACTTCTGTCCTCATACTAGGGCATATCAGCATATGTATTGACTTACCCTCAAATCTCACCCTAATATCTCAGTTTCTCAATCTGTTCATTTTTGATGATATATTTATTCCTCCACCCCAACTCATTCACACAAAAAGATTCATACACCTGATCTTACCATCACCTACATATGCATTGTATCCATATTCCAGAATGGCTTTTTGCTTCTCCCTCTAATTTCCATTACCAAACTGTATTCTTTGCCCACAATGCAACTCTCAATCCCTTAGTCTTATCTCTCAAAACATCATTCCTAACTAGGCACTCTCTCTCTCTCTCTCTCTCACTTTTTTTTTTTTATCTTAACCCATTATTAAACTAGCTCAATTCTATATTATCATCTTTTCTTGAGTTCTAAGTCTCCAAATTCCTCGTAATTCTAGTACATATTAATTATTTCCTATTGATTATATAATTGTACGGCTTATTTGCCTGATATTTTCCTCATTAGAAAATGAGCTCCTTGAGGTTAGAGACTTTCTTTTATCTTTTTATATGAACCCAGTGTTTAGCAGAGTATCTTACACTTAATAAATTCTTAATAAATGTTTCCTGATTGGTTGAGAGCCAGATACTGCTATTTCTAGGCCAGAATTTTCAATTTTTTTTTGATCAAAGCTCTATTATCCTTCAAAAATTATTAAGAATGATCCCTAATATATTTTGTTTATTTAGATTTATTTAATAATATTCACTGCATTAGAAATTAAATTGTCATAGTATTATTATGAAAATAATTTTGAACTCAAAAACTCTCTGAAAAACTGTCAGAGAATCTAAGGGATACTTTGACTTTGAGAATTTCTGTTCTACGGATACAGAGACTGAGATGGAACAGTTCATCATACAGATTAAAATGAATTCCTCATAAGATTTTGGTTTATAAACCAATTCTAAATGTCACTGAATCCTCATGGGCAGGTCTCCTTTATATCCTCAAGTGATCATAAAGTCATGTAAATAACTTGAGCCTTAATTACCCAGGTCAGTAATATTTGGGAACATTTTTTCTTGACGTTTAAGGATTTTTTAATAATATACTTTAAAAAGTAGGTAGGTAGATATTGTTATGGTATGGTGGATGTTATGTAATATATGTAAATAGAATGGTAGGTAGATATTATATAGCATGGTAAATGCTATCCTATGACAAGCTACTTCCACTCACAAAGCCAATCCTTATTCTTAGAATATTATTTTTTCCTCCTCTTTCTCTTTTTTGAAAAGTTGTCTTTCTTTAAGCCCCAATTTATGAAGTTTCCTCCATTAAGCCTTTCTCTATCACCCAAGTTGATAGGATTTTCTACTTCAATTTCCCTCATTGTTATTGTTGCATTCTTCGAGCAAAATGTAATCTATTTTACAATAGGCTTTCTTTCGTTGTGTTTTTGTTTCTTTGTCTATCTCATAGAAGGCATTTTTTTTTTATTGTAGAATTAAATTGAAGTGGAAATGTGATTCCCATAAAGATAATTCCTAGCTTTTTATCTGTGAATTAGATTTCCTGTCTCAATACTTTTATACTTTCTTCCCCACAACTCAGCAGCTATTCACATTAGCAACAGTTGAGTTAAATGAGAATCATCTCAGAAATCATGGAATGTGAAAGTCATGTGCCTAATTAATTCTATGTGTTTTAGGCCTTGTAAGAC
The DNA here is from genome assembly GCF_016432865.1 of Antechinus flavipes. Lineage (NCBI taxonomy): Eukaryota > Metazoa > Chordata > Mammalia > Dasyuromorphia > Dasyuridae > Antechinus > Antechinus flavipes. The sequence continues at coordinate 305,000,548 of NC_067399.1, read as the reverse complement.
ATAAATCTATCTTTTTTTTTTTTTTCTTGGGGCCAAAAGACTTCCCATTTCCCCATTCATAAGAATAGGAGTGTTAACCATGTGTCAGGGTGGATTCCAACAGTGGTAATTACATTTTGTTTGCATGCATCTATTAAACAGCTGCTATGTTCCACAATAGAGGGGGCAGAACTTCAGCAGCTGATGAAGTGATCCCAAAGTCTCCCTTCTGACTGAGTTCTTTACCTAGTGAAAGTGATTTTCCCCACAGGCAAAGCCCACATGTCAATACCAGCTCATTTTCTCTCCTCTTTCCACTATGGCCGGGTGTAGATGGCCTGGAGGAGGGAAGGTTTACTGTACATGTGCCAAGATTCCTACTGTGCTCATTCTCTTGGTAAAGAAAAAGTCTCACTTTGCCTTCCTCTGTTATATCCTGTAAATGTCTAGGGGGAACTAACAGAAAGGGCCATAGGAGTGTTTTTGTGCTATCTCTGATCTTTGGGCTTATGTTTATGGATACCACCAGCAGGACACCCACCATGTTTATCTGCTTGTTTTTCAGCAGACATTCTTGTTTCTAGTGCTCTAAGGAGCAATTAACAACATCCCTCACCTCAACTGGTTTCCCTGATCAAGATTTCATCTACAATTCATCTATTAATGCATTGTTTCAGGAAATGGATTCCAGTCTCTCTGGAACATTGAATATGTTTGGTATAATATAAAGTGTGGATGAATTCATTTCCATTTTTTCAGCAATGCTATAGTGGATTTCTTATAGAAAGAAAAATAAAGTGTGTTCATCAGCAAGACTGAAAATTTAAAAAAAAAAAAGAAAGACACTTTAAGGTTCTTGGAAAAGTAGGCCATGAATGGGAAGCATTATTGTACTCTATGCCATAAAATCACAAAGAAGAGCAACAGTTGACCCAGATTCTCCCAATGTGATTTACTTTCTGACAGTAATACAAGCTCTGAAGAGCATGCATTCACTATTTTAGACCACTAGCATAATGCACTATTGTGGAAATGATGCCCTAGTGGGCCATCCTGAGGAGCAGCTAAGCCATTGGGGAACCTGGTTGACTGTGAATAAACTGTACTAGGAAACCACAGGGATATTCTGTATGTATATGGAATGATAAACATCCAAAACTCCAGAGAGTATTTGTCTGGCTCCATAACTACTTTTTTAAGTTCAATTGAGGAAACAGCAAAGAAGGTACAATATCACTAATCATAGCTACTATCAGAGATGTCTAGAACTGATTTTTGAATGAAATCAATCGTTATAATTCAAAGAATTCTGCTTTTTTAGGATAATTTTTCAGTTCTATGTAGACCCTACTCTCAGTTTTAAAGGTCCCAAATTGCCTTCTGGATTCTTGGCTTTGATCTCTATACTGCTCTAACTGCTTGGACTACACCCACCCACATTTTTGTGGCTTGCTGTTGTTGATACTCTGGTGCTGGCTAATCACCTGCTAATCCTATTAATCCTCTGGGTGCTGCTGCCCCTACCCTCTCAGTAAGGGAGAGAGCCTAATGTTGCCATAGTCTAACAACTCATTCACAAAACCCATCTGTATTTTACTTGAACTTTCTGAATCAAGGGGAAAAACATTATGAGATCAAGTTAAAGATTTGCATTTTTCCATTGCATTTGGATCCCTTAATTTCTAAATCTTCAAGCAAATGATAAGCTTCAAGAAGAAAAATATACTTTTTGAAGAAAAAAAATAGTATCTAGGATCAACAGAATTCAGAGTCCAGTCCACTTTCTAAAGTTTCAACTGGAGATGGGGGAAGGAAGGCAGACTCATTTTTTTTGTTGTTGTGTAGAGAATTTACCCAGAGGTCAAAAAAATGTTCTACAGAGATTTAAATTGATGAACCTTCAAGATTTGTGGTAGGTAAATATGATAAGATGACTAATTATTTGGATGATGAGATGCATAAGTCACAGACCAGAGTAATAAAGAAAGATGTTATAGCCCAAAGCCTTTTCAATTAGTCATTAGATAAGTGCAATTTTAAGTGTTAATTTGATATCTCTAATAAAATCAATCATTTTCTCTCAAAAAGAATTTATTGCTCATTTATAGATAATGATCATTGACTCTTCATTTCCAAAAAAAAGAGAAGAGGCTTTAAAAACATCCAGATAAAAAATTTGGTCAGTTATCAGGGAGAACTTTTTAATGATCAGAAAGGGTATGAACTAAAAACTGCTATATAAATGTGATTAGCAGTGGGGATCTTAAAAAAAAAATAAGTCAAGAATTATCTTAACTTGGAGAAGATTTGTTCGAAAGTTAAAAAAAAAAAAAAGTAAGACAAGAATTACCTTAACTTGGAGTAGATTTATTTAAAAGTAGGGATAATCAGTAATTTTTTAGATTGTTGCATCAACTATGATGTGTACATTTATCATAGTGTTTACATTTACCATGTAGTATTTTTCTTTTTAATATATTATTGATATTAATATCAATATATTCAATATATCAATATAATAATTTTCTTTTCAATAGATAAGTTATTATTTATTATTCTTCCTTCCCCCTTTTCCAACTTCTCTGTCCATCTTGAGAGGTTGTACATTATTACAAATCTTATCCCTACTCCTGAATTGACAAACTTTAGCCCTACTTGTTAGAATCTGCTCATTCATCATTATTGCCCTCCATCCCCAACACAGGCTTGCCAGATGACCAGGGATTGGGACCTTGGCTAACTCTTTTCTTCTTATTATTATTATAGCTTTTTATTGACAAAACATATGCATGGGTAATTTTTCAACATTGACCCTTACAAAAACTTCTGTTCCAACTTTTCCTCTCCTTCCCTCTACCTCCTCTCCTAGATGGCAGACAATCCCATACATGTTAAACTTGTTAAAGTATATGTTAAATACAATATATGTATAATATTTATATAGTTATCTTTTTGCACAAGAAAAATCGGATTAGAAAGAAGGTAAAAATAACCTGGGAAGAAAAACAAAAATGCAAGCAAACAACAAGAGAAAGAGTGCAAATGCTATGTTGTGGTCCACAGTCATTGCCCAGTGTTTTTTCACTGGGTGTAGCTGGTTCTGTTCATCATTGATCAATTGGAATTAATTTGGATCCTCTCATTGCAGAAGATAGCCACTTCCATCAGAACTGATCCTCATATAGTATTGTTGTTGAGGTATATGATGATCTGGTTCTGCTCATTTCACTTAGCATCAGTTCATGTAAGTCTCTCCAAGTCTCTCTGTATTCATCCTGCTGGTCATTTCTTACAGAACAATAATATTCCATAAGTTCATATACCACAATTTACTCAGCCTTTCTCCAAATGATGGGCATCCATTTAATTTCTAGTTTCTAGCCATTATGAAAAGGGCTTTGGCTCACTATTTTCGAAAATTTGCCAACTTGCGGACATGAAGAAGCCTGCTTAAGGAACATTAGATGACTTCTTCAAGTCTCTTTCAGCTTTTGCACTTCATATTACTATTGCTTCTGCTAGTTTGTTCATTTGACAGGAATATGTTATCCATCTTATTTTAATATCCATCTCAAACCTAAAATACTTTTTGAATTTCAATATAAAAATATTTAAGTTAATAAAATTATGTGGATTAACTGATGTGATAGATTTTTTGCTAATTAAAAATTTTGAGATGATTATAAATTAAAACCTTTAAAAATTGACCATATTATTATTGACAATTACAAAGTGCTTTACAAATACCTCATTTGATATTCACCTGAAAATATCATAAGATATCCATTTTATTCCTTTAAAATTTACTTGAGAGGTAAAACTTTATAAGCTTATAGACTCAATATTATGAAAATCTTGATGGGTTTTATTGTTGGTGGTGGTTAATCCAGGTTTTTTTATTTGTTCGTTTTTGTTTACTATAAAACTAATGCCTGTTCTGCCACAGTTCTCTTTTATTGTACTAACTCTTTGTGTTCCTAGCTGTGAAGCAGGTACAACTTCAATCATCAGTATGGTAAAATCAGGGCATTATTCCTTCTCTACTCTTAATTGTTCTAGTCAGGGGACTCTAATAATATAGGGGAATTAATATTTAGAAACCTTCTCTATTTATGGAGATGAGCTCTTGTTTTCAACTTAAAATCTTAGGGAACTACTTATGGATCATTGAGTTAAATAATTTGACCAGAGTCATATAACTAGAAACTGTCAGAAATATGACCTGACCCATATTTTCCTTTCTTCAAAGCCAAATCCATCAGGGTTCCTTTTATTCCCCCATCTTGCTTTGGAAATGATTTGCTCAAGTTTATACAACCAGTAAATCTCCAGAGCAGCTAAGTGGTACAGTGCATAGGGTTCCAGGCTTAGTATCAGAAAGAATCATTTTCCTGTGTTCAAATCTGGCCTCAGACACTTATTGGCTGTGTGACTCTGGACAAGTGATTCAATCTTATTTGCCTTATTTTTCTTCATTTGTAAAATTAGCTAAAGAAGGAAATAACAAACCACTCCAATATCTTTGCCAAGAAAATCCCAAATGGGGACACAAAGAGTCAAACAAGATTGAAACAAAAGAATAACAACAAGTCTCAGAGAAAAGATTCAAAGCACAATATTGTTTAGAGGAGAGTAGTGGGAGCAAACAATAATATCAATAATTGCTCTGGCATCAAGAAATGCAGGTTCTAGTCTTGGCTATGTCATTAACTAGTACACATTGGACAAGTAATTTGCTTTTATTGTACCAATTTGCTGTGGAAAATAATACCTTCCTCTAAAAACCAAATGATATAATCAATGTGAAAATGCTTTGGGAAAATATATTGGACTCTACTATACAAAAAACAAGATATTTTGTACTTTTGTAATTAGCATTTTGTAATTTTTTCCATTAGTAGTACTAGTACCAATACAAACAACAACAGTAATTTGCTTTTCCTCTTGTAATAATAGGTGACATAAATATATGGTCTTAGAGTTTGGGAAATTAAATTTATTCTTAAACCTCCTAAGAATCCTGTTAGATTGGTACAATAGTTATTCCCATTTTACAGATGATGAAACTGAGACTCTGAGAATCTCTAACTGATGAGAGAATAGTCACATGTCTAATATGTATCAGGGTTGGAATTAACATACATACAAGTTACCAAATCTGATCTGATTTGTTTTCGATGTGAACTTGGAGTATAGTCTTATTGTCACAGGGATCTGTCTTTGATGCTGTACTATTTTTTTTTTTAAATAAGTTACTTGGGGGCAGCTAGGTGGTACAGTGGATAGAGCATCATCCCTGAAATCAAGAGGACCTGTGTTCAAATCTCATTCAGACACTTGACACTTCCTAGTTGTGTGATCCTGGGCAAGTCATTTAACCCCAGTTGCCTCAGGGAAAATAAAAGTTACTTGGATAAAGTCCTTGGATAAATTTGTGGGTGGAACTTGATGCAATTGAAGTAAATCTTGAAAAGATAGCTAACACATTGTCTGAGAAAATTGGTTTTGAAATAGATCACAACAGGCTAGTTGAATCTGAAGTATTGTGTTTGCTCATAACCTCTACTTTTTATAATCTTCATTGATAAATGTGATAGTATTTAGAGGAAAACAAATCGAATTAGTTACTACAATTGTTAACAATCATGGTTGTCGAGTAAGAGGAAATATATGTCTTTTGCTATGGCCCTGGAAAATAGAAAAATGGAAAATGGATGGAAAATGCCAAGGAGAATATTTGGAGTAAATATAAGAGAAAATCCTGTCTAGAAATTAGAATTATTCAAAAATAGATTTAATCATACTGGATAATAAGATCCACAAGAAGCTTTATGACCACTTGTCAGGAATATTGTAATGGAGATTTATTTTTAAAGAAGGATGCTAAGACATTTAGAGTTGAGCAATCTCTTCTAAGTTGAAGATTCTATAATTCAAAGATCAAATAAAGTGATGATTGCAAAAGTAATTTGCAAAAATAGTAATATTCATAATGTAAGACTTTTTCCATCTACAATAAATACTTTATTATCTTTAAAAGTAAGCACAGAGAAATGAAAAATATGCTGAGTTAAGAGTTCAAAGATCTGGGTTAAGTCTTGCCTTGACTATTAATAACTGTAAGATTTTGGAAAAGTGTCATCCTCTCAGAACTTCAGTTTTGTTTGTTTTTTTTTTTTCATTTAAAACAAGAGCAGTTGAACTCAATGGCCTTCAGGCTCTACTTACATACTGGGATCCATCTTTGAGATTCCTTTGAATTCTAACAATTTATTCGAACTATTCTAACAGTATTCAATGAATACTGTTAATGTATTTCTCAGAAATTAATTTGTCACTAGAAAAAATATTAGTGCTAGCCAAAAGGTGAGAGTTTTACATGTCTGATATCATATATATAGCTTTAAAATTTATTTTCAAACAAAATATGTAGTCATAAAAATTATCTATGCCTGTAAAACCTACTCAGTACATTGAACAATACTGAAATGTCATGTTATGATTTTGTGTAACTACCTAAAAGGCAGCTTTTCATTTGGTGAACATCTCTTTCTGGAATATACTTTTCTCCCTCTCAAATCCATCATTGGTTCCAACTGAGAATGCTTTAGAGAATGTGCAATAAAAATAAAAAATACTTAGCATTTACTAAATGAATCTGTTTTAAACTGTGTATAGGTATTCAGGAATCTGCCATATCTGGATTTAGAAAGAGCCCTCCAAACAAAGCCTAACTACATTAACTGGATGTTGCTGAAACAGGGTCACTGGAGGAGATATTCAGTCCCAGTGCACTAAATTCTTGTGGTCATTAACCTCAGCAGGATGTTCTACTTCAGGAGATACAGAGCAGTCTTCTCTAGCTCCTTCCTCTTGGTGTTTATGGCTAAGTCACACAATTCAACTCAACCTAACAGACTTTTCTTAAGCACCTACTTAACTTATTATGTATAATAAGGTCTGGCACTCACAAAGCTAACAATCTAACTAGAGAGATAAAGCATGCATAAGAGCAACTGCAAAACATAGTCACACAATTCAACTCAGCAGGCTTTTTATTTTTATTTTTATAAACATGTATTTGTCCTACTGTGATGGAGATTGTTTGAGGGCCTGTCTTCAGATAACTAAAAATCAAAAAAGAGACAGGCCATGAAAATACACACACACACACACACACACACACACACAAACATTCAAAAAGGAATCCCAGCATATAGAGAAGTACACAGGAGAGGCAAAAAGTGACATGGGACCACGGATGATGAAGGGTTGTTTGAAGTCTATTAAGGATAAGGAAAAGCTAAAAGAAATGGGCATCTGAACTGATCCTTGAAGCTTGAGGAGGATTTTTAGGCAGAGATTAGAGGTAGGGTGCAAGTGAAGAGGGAGGAAGAAATGAAAGCTAGGAAATATATGACAGGAAAGGGAACTGGAGATTAATATGAATAAACGTACAGCACTGAGAAAGGGTGGATGTGATTCCAGAAACTTTTTTTTTTTTTACTTTGGACTGACATACAAATAATATATATTTTATAGCTATGATATAGATGTAGTCCATATATATTATGCACATATATGTTTACATAACAGATAAAGGTAATTCTATACTAAATTGGTGGATCTTAACTTAAAAGGCAATTTATTCTATTTTTGGACAGCTCTAATTATTTGGAAAAAATTTTTTTCCTTATATTGATTCCACATTTTCCCATTTATAATTTGTAAGCATTGTTCCTTGCCTTCTAGGCAGAACACTATTCTATCCTTAGACAATGATATAAATGGTGGAAGGGTGGATAGATAAAGAGATAGATATAGGTATAAATATGCAGTCATATATTAATATGTGTATGCATATTTAAATAGGTATAGATATATAGATTTTAAATACTGGTATTCATATATATATATCAACAGACAGGCACATTCATATATGTGTATGTTTGTGTATCGTTTAAAAAAAAAGAAAGGCTTTTTAGATATATTGAGCCAACTGAGAATGTCCTTGAAATGCAGAAAATCCTGTGAAGACCAGCTATAAAGATTCATTGTTGATATCTTTGGTTCTCACTTTAGGGCTATATGTGGATCACTTTGAGGGTAGATCAGGGGGAAAAACAAAGACACAAATCTCTGCCTCAGACCATTCTTTATTCAGGCTATCTTCACACACAAAAATTGACCCTCACATAGTTTCTTTTGGATGACCCTTTTTTCATGATGTTCTAAAAAGAGAATCTTAGGGGCAATTGGGATAGGAGGCAGACATAAGGGACAATGCTTAAGTATCTAGAGTGTCATAAAATCATAGTTTTAGAATTGGAAGAGATGTCTGAGGCAATCAAGTCCAGCACTACCATTTTACAGATAATGAAATAGAGGCCTCATAAATGGCTTGGTTGGGACTACACAGCTAGTAAGTGGCTAAAGTAAAATTCACACCCCACTTTTTTGCATTTGTTCTTACACTTTATTATATCATAATTTAGATTTTTATAAGGTAGAGTAATTCTTCCTTAAAATTCTTTGCATTTCCTATTCTCTGCTTACTATCAAAACTAAGTGATAGTAGGTATGTTTCTTTTTCTCCACATTTCTTCTCACTGGAATCTTTGTTGCCTTTACAACAAGGTCCAAATGTACTAACCCAGTGGTTCTCAAAGTCTAGTCCAGAGCAGCCTGGGAATCTCTGAAATCCTTTTAGAGAATCTACAAATTCATAATTAGTTTTTTTTTAATGTGATCAATATCTATAACTATAACCCACATAAACAAAAACTCTTTGGACAGATCCTCAATCATTTTTAATAGGATAAAGATATTGAGAACAAAAGTTTGAGGGCCACTGAAGTAACCAATCACATATCCCACTAATCCTCTATGTATACCTATTGCTCTAATCAAAATAACCCGTGGATTCTTTCTGAACATGTTTTTATACTTTCCTGCCTCCATTCTTTTGCTTATGTCATTCTTCCTTTCTTTTTTCTCTCTACCTAGACAAATCTTGTGTATAATTCAAGGGCCAGTTTGAATACCATCAAGTTCCTTTTCACTACATCAGCCTATTTTGATCTCTTCTACTTGAAAACCTTACTAGTATTTAGTGTGGTATCAAATCCTTTTGGCAAGCAACAATTTACATGCTAGCATATGGTCATTTGTTATCTTGAATTAACACTTAATGTTTCATGTGAATGTGAATGTCATCTACCCAGCAATATACTTGCACAGCATTTAACTTGATAGCTTTCCAGATTCTTTAAGTTAATAATCATCATAAAATGATAGAATTGTAAGTAATTTTACTGACCAGTCATTCTTACCTTTAATTGATCAAGTCTCCTTTTAGTAAGTTCATTGACAATTAATTTTTAGCCATTTCTTGATAATCAATGGTGAGGAGAATAAAAATTTTTGGAGCTACCTTATCTACTTTTGGACAACTTTTAATGGCTAAAAAGTTTTCCCTCACATGCATTAGAAATCAATCCTCTGCAACTTCTATTGACTATGTTGTTTTTTCCCCCACTTTGGGATCAAGAAGAAATAGTTAAGTCCCTCTTCAATTTAACAACTTTTCAATGAAAACCTTCAAATCTTCTCTTATTGAAATAGTATTTCCTTTGATTTTTCATGTTTTCTAGTCCCATTCTCACCTATATACCCTACTTTTATATATATGTTCCAGCTTGCTAATGTCATCCCTAACATCTGGCATCCAGAAAAGAACATAATATTCCAGATGTATTTGAGTTAGGGCACATATTATTTTGGCAGGATTACTTATTTCATTGTGGATACTATGTCTTGCTTAACACAGCCTAGAATAGTATTTTTTTTTTTTTTAATAGCCACCAGTGTCACTCACTGTAGAATCATTTTAAGTTTCATTCTTTCAACACACTCCAATTTTTTTTGACATGAACATATGATATAAGTAAAGTTGATTGTTTCAACCCAAATAGGTTTTTAATTTACCCATTTCTGATTTCATCTTCAGTTTCACCTATTGTTTTACTCACTCCTCCTATCTGTTTATTATCCCTTATTTATGTACTTTATTACCAGTTTGTCACAGACAATGTACTAGAGGAACTTTCAACCTTAAGTTTTCTTGATTCATGACTGCTTCTTCCAAATTTTATATATATACACATACATATCTATGTATTATCTATATATGTATATATGAATGTATATGTATATATGTATATATGTGTGTATATGTATATTGTGTGTGTGTGTATATATAGTGTATGTAAGTTCCAGTCATGCTTCACTTCAATACCTATAGCCCTGACAACTCCCTCTCCTCTGCCTTCCCTTGACTCACTCTCCATTTCTGGAAACATGAATTGTGATCCAATCAAATATGCCATTGTTCTGGGTATGACAATCCATTCCTTTATGGACTCACTCAATATCCCTGAAACTTTCCTGAACTTTGGCATTTATTTCCCTGTGGATATTGTTGAAGGCATCAATTATTTTGTCTTTTGAATTTTTATCCCCAATATTTAACATCATTCTTGGAGCTCATAAATTCTTAGTAAATATGTTTTACCTTCATTCTTAGTCTATTGAGATTTTTTTAGATTCTGTTATTCAACATGTTATCTCTTCTAGCTCTATGCTCTCTGAAAACTTGAAAAGCATAAAGTCTTTCCCTTCTAAATGAACTTAATATGATAAAAATGTCATTTATGCCTTGAATATAGGAGATACTTATAAATATTTTCTATTTGTTAATTGCATCTCATTCAGATTGTCAGTAGAATTGGGAAGGTAATTCTATTGTCAAAAGTCACATTAAGGTATTAAGTGGCATTTCTATTTGCCCAGTATTTCCCTCTGATGGCTAGAAATTTCATCGATATACAAATATGTCTCATACTTGAATTCTGAACTAGACCTAGGAACTAGCGCTGTCTTCCCTGATTTCAGAATATCCATTTTGATCTATTCTACCATTGATCTATTCTACCAATTTTGTTCCATTTGATCCTTCCCTTCCACCCCCCCCCCCCAAATGAATATATGTAAGTATCTGAGAATGATAATATCTAGGAGACAAAAATGGACAATCCATCAAGCACTATCAGAGGAGGAAAGAATATTTTATTGTTCAATGGAGAAAACCAGTGAAACAGCTGATTGGATGAGTCCATTCTTCTAAGACTTCCTAGCCAGGGAAGAGAAGAATTTAGTCTTTGAGGCTTTGCCACTTATATATTGCCCTGTGAAGCATGTTTAATGTCTCTCTTTAAAAAAAAATAATAAAATGTCAAAAGCAGTTGTCAAGTTTGTCCTAAACTAAGGAACACCCAGCAGGTCTGATCCTTTTTTGAACATTTTTGGTCTGGAAATGAGGCTGCAAATCTCATAAGACCAGGAATTTTCCAGGACTTACAGGTTTTCTTTGATCCTTTGATCAAGAGAACAATGCCACCTTTCTTAGAATATTTGGGATGATTCCATCCCTGGTTCCAAACAGGAATAGGAGAAATGTGCACACAAAAGCACCAATATTCAGGACCTCCCGTACAGTTTGTAGTTTGCTTTACAATGGGGCAGCAATGGTTTATTTTAGTTTACATTTTCTTCAAGTTAGTGTGCCCCTTCCATAAGCATCTGAGTCATATGCAAAAGGAGATTTTTAATAACTGTCTTTGCCCCAAGTTCCACGCAGGCAAAAAAGAGCTAAACAAAAAGAAAATGAAATTATCAATATTTTTTTTTTACCTGCACATTTAGAGGTGAAACCTGACAACTGAGGATTAATGTTCCTAATTTCTTGGCAGTGCAGTGGCACATTTGTGGCAAAAAGATTGAAAACTACCTTCCCCTTAAAAATAAAACTCCCCATGTGAGACTGAAAAATAAACATTTAAGACCTATTGGTTTTGGTTTCTGATATTTGTGTTGGATGTTGCATCATCAGGAGAACACAAAGTGAATGATAATAATCATCTGACATTTTCTTTCATTCTTTAACATATTGGAGATATGCAGCCTATGAATATGGATTAAAGAATCCAGAAAAGGCCAAATTTCATCTCACAACTCAATAAATCAGAGGCTTCCGAGTTACAGTGTTGGATAGTGATAGAGACAAGTCTCTTTAGCTACTATCTCTAAAACAGGGATAAGGAAACAAAGGTTCATTGTATATCAATGAATATTTATTAAGCACTTTCTATTTCCTTTAATAGACTATAATAGACTATAAGAGGAATTGTTTCTGGTTTTGTAATTTAATCTTTGGGATTTTCCAAGTCTATTTTTATATCATTTGCAAAAAGAGAGAGAGTTTTATTACTTCATTTCTGATTCTGATTTCTTATATTTCTTTTTCTTCTCTTATTGTTAAGATTTCCAATACAATATTGAATAATATTGGTGACAGTGATCATGCTTGTTATCTTTGGATCTTACTAGATCTTTTAACTTATCATCATTACAAATAATGTTTATTGATGGCTTTAGGTAATAGCCTTTTTATAGTTTTAAAGAAAAAGTCATCTATAGCTATAATTTCAAATATTTTTAAAAATAAAAATGTGAATTTTATCAAGTTTTTTTTTTTTAATTTTATTATTGGTGTGATCAAGTAGGTTAATGGTTTTTCTTATGTTAAACCATTGCTGTAATTCTGGTATATATCTCATTTGGTCATAATTTACAATATACTGTAATCTCTTAGCTAGTATTCTATTTAGGATTTTTGTATCCATATTCAGTAATGAAATTGGTCTGCAAAATTCTTTCCCTGTTTTGACTATTACTGGTTTAGATATCAGTATCAAATTTGTTTTATCAAAAGAGTTTGATAAGAGCCTTTCCTTGCCTATCATTGAAAAGAATTTATTTAATATTGAAATAAGTTGGTTTCTAAATGTTTGACAGATTTCACTCATAAATCTAATTGGTGCTGGTGTTTTGGATTTTTGGTGGATAAGGTATTGTTTGATTTGGTTTTGTTTTGTTTTTCTTCCCTTAGGCAGCTCATTTATGTCCTGTTTTTCTTCATCCAGGCAGTTTATATATATATTTTTTTGCAATTTTTCTTATGTTTCATTTAAATTGTTAATTTTGGCATGTAAAGGGGCAAAATAATTCCTTATCATTATTTTGTTTGCATTATCATTACTGGCATATTCACCATTTTCATTTTTAATAGTAGTGATTTGGTTTTCTTTCCTCTATTTTTAAATCATATTAACTAATGACTTATCTACTTTATTTTTTTTTCATAAAGCCACTTCCTAATTTTATTTTTAATTCAATTTTTAACATTCAGTTTTGTTCATCTCCTTTAAGTTTTAGTATTTCTGCTTTAGTATTTAATTGGTGATTTTAAATTTTTTCTAATTTTTTTTAATTTCATCCCCAAAGAGTTATTAAATTGCCTATAGCTTTTAATATACCAATACTGCTATTAGGAATGTTTCCAAAGATGCTTAGGGGAGAAGGAAAAATAACCTATATATTCTAAAATTCCTATTGTAGCTTTTTCTGTGGTGGTAAAAAAATAAAAAAATTGTGGGAATGCCCATCACTTGGGAAATGGCTGAACAGGTTGTAGTATATGATCATGATGGAATACAACTTGCTGTAGGGAATGATGAGTTTGATGATCTTAGAAATGCATGAAAAGTCTTATATGAAATAATGAAGGACAAACTGAGCAGAATAAAGTGAGCACTATATATAGTAACAGCTATATTATTTTAAGAACAACTGAGTGACTGTCATTTTTATTACTTTGTAGTGCAGGAGAAACTGAGCAAGATAGAGATTAGAGAGTATTTAATAATTTATTAAATGTGAGAGATATACTGGGACCAAATGGATCCATGGTTTGGTCCCAGGGCTGAATGAGACTATCATCTCCAAGAATCCAGCAAACAATGTGAGTTCTCAATGACATAGATGGCTCAGACTCAGGGGGTGGGCTGAGGCAGGGGCGGAGTCAGGATGCTGAGAGCAGGAACAGGTGGCGCGAGCCTCCAGAGATGAGATGACATAATCAGGGGGAGGCATACATTAACTGTTTTGAGAAAAAGAATTGATAAATAGATGAGTATAATTATCTTACATGCATACAATCTGTATTTCTAACAGTGATCTCTAGGGTGGTAGGCAAGGAAAAAGGGAAGAAAAAAAGAGAGGGGAAGAAAGTTACAAGATAATGTTATGTTTAAAAGGAATTGAGAGTTGTACATAATAGAATTACAATTTTATTTTCAATCTTCTTTTTCTATTTTACTATATTATGGAAAGTTTGCTTTATTTCTTATGTTTAGAATAAAATAAATTAAATTAAAAATAATAAAATTGATTTGAAATTGCACTTTTATGTTTTGAATTGCCTTCAAGAATATATATTTTAAACTATTTTGTGCAGTTTATAATTTTTATCATATATTAAGCCCCAATTATATCAAAGACAGTGCTATGTTGGGGGAGATAAAAAGATGAGATAAATCAAATCAGTTATTCAAGAGAGTACATGAGATCAAACAAATGCAGGGCTAGGCATGGGGGGAGGTTGGAAACAGGTTGAATCCAAATTGCAGAAATATTTGAATGCTAACCTATAGAATCTGAACTTTAATAGGTAATAGAGATCATTAATTATTTAGCTCAAAAAAGTATAAAATTTAAATTAGAGGGACATCACAGGCAAGGTGTTTTTGGTCTTCTATACTTTTAAGGAATGGTATTTTACTTTTTGACAGCTCTAATTCTTTGGAAGATTTTCTTAACGTGAAACTGAAATTTGCTTTTTCTTTAAAACTCCTATCCAATGCTCCTAAGTCTCCCCGTCAGAGAAAAATAGAACAACTCAAATCCTCCTTTTTCTAGCCTGATCATCAAATATAAAAATATCAACCAAAGCCATGCTTAATTTTCTCTTTTATAACTATTCCCTTTTTTATTAGTCATATATTTAATGTGCTACAGCATGATTTCAGGTTCAGCAAACATGTGAATATTAAAAAAATGGTACCCATAATTGAATATAAAACTCCATATGTTATCTAACAGTCAAAATAAAGCAGAAAAATCACCTTACCCTGAACACTATCTATTAATCCAGGCTAAAATTGCATTTTATACATACATACACACACATACATATACAAACACTACCTTTTAGATCTTTAGATCACATGCCTGACATATTGAGCTTGCAGCCCTCTTAAAATCCCACTTTCTTTCAGACTGTTAGCCATGACTCTCCATTCCTGCACTTACAAAGTTGATTCCTGGAACCCAAATGCAAGACATTTATCTTTATTACATTCCACCTTATTAAATTTAAACCAGCAGTCTAGCCTGTCAAAAATCTTCATGGGTACTATTTCTTCCAATGTGTTAGTAACCTGTCCTAGCTTTCTTTGTATCGTCCATCAATTTGGTAACCTTGCTATCTTTCTTTTCACCCAAGACACTGATTAAAATGTTGAACTATATGATGTCAAGTACCCTGGGGGCACTCTTGTAGAGACCTCTCTACTGACTATTATTCCATTAATCACTAGTCATTCAACTAGTTCTGAATTCACTTAACTATACAATCATCATGCCCATATTTTTTAGTATTGTCCAAAAAGGTATGTGACAAGTGCTTTCTACGATTTATAGCACAGGGGTTTTACTATAGGGCTTGAAAAGAGGCAAAATAGACTTGTCTAGCTTTTTTCCTCCCCTACTACCCTTCTTCAAGGGATATTTTGATTTGTGCTAGGAAGGGAAGCAAGAAATTTGTATCAGAAGCTTAGTCACTTTACTTTCCTCAATGAGAGAGAGTACTTAGCTAGAATAAAATCTATATTTTTCCCTCAAATGATATTAATCTAAGGTATGCATTTTTTATGTTCAATTTGACATTACTGATCATTATTGGAGGAAGTGGTACTTCAGGCTTCATATCTAAGCCTTCCCACCTCCCTTCCCACCAAATATCATTTCCATTACAAATATGCATAATAAATAGTGAGGAAACTCCTTTATCTAAGTCAATAGAAAAAATAAAAATCAGAGAAAATATGTACAGGAAAACATATATCACATAATACAATACAGCATAAAGGAGGGAGAGACAGACAGAGAGAAAGACAAAAAGAGAGAGAACGAGAGGGGAGGGGAAGGAGAGAAAGACAGAGAGACAAAGATAGAGAGACAGAGAGGCAGAGAGAGGAGAAGAAGAAGAAGGAAGAAGAAGAAGAAGAGATGGAGGAGGAGGAGGAACAACAAGAAGAACAAGAAGAAAGGGAGGGGGTCAGAGAGGGAGAGTAAGATGAATTTCCTCGAAATTTTTACTATAACAAGCTAGAGATGGGGAGATGTTGGAGACTATTAGTTCCACTCATGTCAACTTTTTCAGAATCTTTTCATTCAATAACTTGAAGAAGGTTTGGCATTTCCCGTATTATTCCTTGAAGTTGGAAGTCAAAAAAAAAAAAAAAAAGCTGAAGCAACTATAGGACCCAAAAAAGATTATATATGCTTGAAGATATTAGATAGGATTGAAAAAAAGAAGACTCCAGAAAAGTCCTCATAGGAGAACATATTAAAGCCTCCCCTTTCTCTAGCTGTTGCTAAATCCACCCTTCCCCTCCTGAAAGCATAGGCATTGATATTCAATGAGGAGAAAATCCCCTACCAATAAGCTTTAAGATTTGGGTTATAAATATAATGAAAGATTTTGTCAAGAGACTTTTGAAAATCTAAATGTAACAGAATTTATCACTCTGTGACTCTTGGCAAGTGACTTTTTTTTGGGGGGGGGGCCTCTGATTCCTCATCCATAAAATGGATTTAAAGTTCTTTGCAGCTCTAATATGTGCTCTTATAAATCTTGGCAACTACTTTGTTATTGAAATCAAAATTTGTTTTAAATAGAATTTTAAGGTTTTTCCCCCCATAGCTTTTTTTTTCTGCTATTTTTTGTGTTGTCTCAGATAATCATATTAAAACAGGCCAATTTTGAATATACCCTCCCTCCCATCCTGAATTGTGAATATCCTCAAAAACAGTGAGTATTTATTACAAATTGCAGAATTACATGCTTGACAAAGTTATTGGAAAACAATCTTAACAACTCAGCAGCTTTTAATGTTCACCCCCAATCATGTGAAAATTGTAGAAATAGTATTATTTTGTCCATTTTTCTGATAAGACAAGTAAGGACACAGAGGTTAAATGAGCAGAAAACCAAAGATATTTGGAATCCTTGACTAACAGACTCCTAGTCTCTCCCTCTTCCTCACCTCTCCTTCTCTTTCTCCCTGACCTGGTTCTTTCCCCCCACCCCCTCACCCCCTTCTCTCTCTGTATGTGTTTCTGTTTCTGTATGTGTCCTTCTGTCTGTCTCTTGTACACACACACACACACACACACACACACACACACACACATCTATGCTTTCCTGCAATTTGCTGCCCTCTAGGCTTTTGAATTTATTGATATGTAATAATAGTGATTTCTTACAATTCATCTTGTGTTCTGGGCTACACTTTCCTCCTGGGGTAGGAAGCATTAGTACTATCTCCACTGAAGTGAAGAAATTAGGGTTGGAAACCTGAAAAGGCATTTACACATAATCACACAAGTAGTAAGTGGAAGATGGAATTGGAAAGGATGGGAGTGGGGAGTGGAAGGAGGAATAGAGAGAGAAACAGAGATAGGAAGGAATGAAGGGAGAGCAAGGCTGAAGTGCAAAAGGTAAAGTAGAAAAAAGAGAATATAAGAAATCTAAGAGAAAAAATAAAATTTCTCTGTTCTGTCCATACAATGGGGTTCTTCCACTTCCAGAGATAAATCACACATATTGTCTTTAAAAGCAGCTAGGTCTAATTGTCAGCATTTGTAACTACAAGAAACTACTTCTGTTTTGTTCTTCCTTGTGAAAATTTCCCAGTGAACCCAATTTCTTCACATTACAGGCCATTATATGATGTTGCTTCGTGGCAAGCCAGCAATAACACTATTTCAATTTCTGAACTCATGAAACAGTCAGAGTATTAAGCTGCCTGAAGGGTATTTTGCCTCCTTTCATCTGAACCAGTGTATTCCCTGGGTTAATGCACAGGAACAATAAACCCACTGACTAAGCAATGCATAAATAAACTATTTGGAACTGAAGAATGATATTTTTGTCCTACCCTCATCACTTGCTATGGGATTAGCTATCCAGGTTTAGAGCTGTCTGCTCAGAGTTCACATAAGGTACTTTCCCTGTTCACTAGCTTGAATGTTTGACTCAAGCATAAAAACATTTTTTAAACAAGACATTATTCTCTATTCATGGTCCATTTGCAAGTGTGAAAATAACTATTTGCACACTGTAGGAGAAGAAAAAATTATCTTGTGCTGTTCCTTTGAAGTACACCAGTTGGCCAACTGCGCTTTACCTGAGACTATATCACCTGAATATTACAAGAAATCTAGGAAAACACAACTTGTAAGGACTGTGTTGCATTATATATAATTTGTTCAGGTGCTTTACACTTCTAAATAGTGCTGAGAAAAGAAAATCCCAAAGCTGGCTATTTGCTAAAGTAGGGAGTTCTGCCAATATGTTGCCCTAGTTTCAGGACAACATCCCAACCTTCTGTCCACACCATGTGGACCTCAGCATACCACCAAATTAGATATCTGTAATACACAAAAAGTCAGAATTCCCATAGAGAAATTTTGATTGGAACTATTTCACCATCACCAAAGGCAATTTTGAATTTTCTCCTTCAACCCCTAAGGAGGAAAAATGAAAAAAGAGAAAGTGAAAGAAAGGATAAAGAGAAACTCCACTCCTCCCACCACTAGAAATTAAAAAAAAAAAAAAAAAAAGAGAGAGACATTTTTAAATTGACCACTCTCATTATACAGAAGAAAAGAGATAACCTGCATTATTCAAGATCTCTTGGAAATGTTGTAGCAGAATAAGCCAGGTTAGCATATTTCATTCAGTCAGGTAAAAGAGTAGATAGAATTCTATTAGGTGTTAGGAACACATGGATTCAAATCCTGCCTCAGACACTTACTAGCTATGTGAGCCTGAGCAAAACACTTAATTGTTTTCTTTCTTAGTTCTCTCATATGTAAGATGTGTATAATAATAATGCTTACCTCATGATCCATAAGGACCAAATAACAAATGCTAAGTGTTTTTCCAACCTGAAAATATTATATAAATGTCATTTATTATCATTATTATTAATTTTTGCTTCTTCTGATTTAGGCACTTAGCACCTCAAATCTGAAATATTGTGATCTTCTCCTAACAGTTACTTTTGTCTCTCTTTTATTCCCCCCTTCAATCAATCCTCTACACTGCTTCCCATATAATCTTCCTAAAATACTGCTTTGATCATGACTTATCCTGAGCAAAGTCTTAAATGTTTTCTTCCACTTATAAAAATAAGTTCATATTCTTTGACCTGACATTCAAAGCCTTCTTTCATCTGGGCCTAAAGTATTTAGAATCATAGATAAAGAATCTGAAGGGACCTCAGAAGCACTTTGAGTCATATCGCATGCCCCTTAACTTCCCTAGTCCTCAATTTCCTCACTTTTTTTGTTTTCTGATAAGCTCTTCTTACTTTGTTTGTTATTGTTCTGTCCTTTCAGTCATGGTCAACTAACTTTTTGTGACCCCATTTGGGGTTTGCTTGGCAAAGATACTAGAGTGTTTGCCATTCCCTTCCCCATATCATGCTATATTAGGATTTTACAACCCTATGATCTGGAAAATGAGGGAATTTAACTAGATAACTTCTAAGGTTCCTTTCCACTTTAAATTTATTATCCTGTGATCAAATCCAATCCCCTTTTAAAGATAAGAAAAAAGAAAGTCAAAGAAACAACTTTCCTAAAGTTTGTTGGGTAAGTGGAAAAGCCAGCATTGAAAAATAAAACCTCTCGCACTTTTTTGTTATTATTTTTTAAAATTATAATTAAAGGTGTTTATTTTCAAAACATATGCATAGATAATTTTCAACATTCAACATTCACCCTTGCAAAACCTTGTGTTTCAATTTTTTTTTTCCTTCCCTTCCCCTATCCCCTCCCCTAGATGGCAAGTAATCCATATTTCCACAATCATGCTGCACAAGAAAAATCAGATCAAAAAGGAATAAATGAGAAAGAAAACAAAATTCAAACAAACAACAACAAAAATGGTGAAAAAAATTGTGATCCAGATTCAGTTCCCACTGTCCTTTCTCTGGGTGCAGATGGCTTTTTTCATCACAAGTCTGTTGGAGTTGGCCCGAATCACCTCGCTGTTGAAAAGATCGACATCTATCAGAATTGATCATCATACAATTTTACTGTACTTTTGGTTTTGCTCATTTCACTTAACATCAATTCATTTAAGTCTCCCCAGGCCTTTTTAAAATCATTCTGCTAATGATTTCTTATAGAACAATAATATTCCATCATGTTCATATACGATAATTTATTCAGCCATTCTCCAACTGATGGACTTCCATTTAGTTTCCAGTTTCTTGCCTCTACAAAAACTTAGCTGCTACAATCATTTTTTGCACATGTGAGTCCTTTTTCCTCCTTTAAGATCTCTTTGGGAGACAGGCCCAGTACAGACACTGCTGGATCAAAGGGTCTGCACAATTGATTGCCCTTTGGGCATAGTTCCAAAATGTTCTTCAGAATGGTTGGATCAGTGCACAACTCTACCAACAATGTATCAGTGTCCATATACCCTCCAACATTTATCATTATTTTTACCTGTGATCTTAGCCAGTCTGAGAGGTATAAAATGGTACCTCAGAGTTGCCTTAATATTCATTTTTCTGATCAATAATAATTTAGATTATTTTTATATGAGGAATAATGGTTTGAATTTCATCATCTGAAAAGTGTCTATTCATATCCTTTGACCTTTTATCAATTGGATAGTCTTGAATTCTTATAAGGCCTCTTATTCTTAAACCCAGTTCTCATTTTAGTGTAATAAATGCATCAACTCAAAATCAATTAGTTGAGATCTTTCTCAAATCACTATTCCAGATAAACAGGTTTAGGAAAGGATGCATTATGTTCTCTAAAACCTTTCTCCAGACAAGTTGTTTTATCACAGGATCCTGTTGGCCAAATTGGTTCCTCTCAGCTCCTAGCACAGTATTCTGTAAATAATAGAAATATGATAAACTTTTCTTTCATTTTTTTCTTTTTTACTGAATGTTTTCTAGACAGCACTTTCACTTATAAGGAGTGCCTTTTCCCTCTGATTTATATTTATATTCTAGATCTAGTATGCAGTCTCTTCTTTCCTAAACACTAGAACTTACAATCATTTCTTTTTCTTCTGGACTCTAAAGAGCATTTTAAGATTTTTTTTAGATGTTTGTTGTTAATCATGATGAGCTTTGTCACATTCCTTTTAGTGTTGTATTAAACTGTAAATTTAACCTCATATAAATATTTCATTTTTCACATTTATTTTCTAACCCCATCATGAGCATTCTCTCTGAGATAAAAATAGCTCTTCCCAGAATTCCACTTTTTTGGACAATGTCCAAGCCAGCCATGCTCATTCTTGCTTTCCTTTCTAGCTTCCATTACTGGCTCTACAGAGTTCTTTTTCCACCATATCTCCATATGGGTAACTTCTCCCACTCTGATTCCCTTTTACCTTCTGTTTATAGATTGTCTTTCTCCATTGGAATATAAGATCCTTGAGGTCAGGAACTGTCTTTTTGCTTGAATGTGTATTCCCAGATTTTCACTTTGTCTGGTACATGGTTAAGTAGTTAATAAAGTCTTATCATCACTTGGCTTGATGTTGGCAAAGAGAATTGCTTAATGAGAGAAAGGTTGGGATAGATGACCTCTAAAGACTGCTTCTAACTCTATGATTTTATGATTCTAATATATAAAATCTATTTTATGGGTCAATTATGCACATTTTGAAAGGATTAACAGGAGGTTGGTTTCAAATAGAGTTTCCCTAATGCACTTAAAATCCGATTTGCTTTACAATAGCTCAATTTGCATGTAACTCTTCTGGACTCAATCTACTTAATAAAATAGGACAGGAAAGTCTTAAGAAAACTATGAGGACTGAAGGGACTTACTGATCATCTAGTTCTTGTACAGCCATCAAGACTCTCTCTCTACACACACACACACACACACACACACACACACCTATGTGTATGTGTGTGTGTATATTTACATATAGACAGGTACACATATCCATGTGCTTTTACATGTATATGTGAATAGGTGTTAATGCATGTATATGTGTATATATATATGTGTGTGTGTGTGTGTGTGCATATATATATGTATTAATATATGTATATAGAGTTATATTATATGTTTGCATATACAGATGCATACATATGCATAATTATGTATATACATATATTTGTGTGTATATTCATGAATGTTTGTGTGGTTTTTTTTCCCCATGTCTTTGAACTCAATTGATCTCATTAGATTTTAAGCAACTCAAGGACAAATCAAAGACAATATTGAAAGAAATCTATCTCTTCCATGAAGC
Organism: Antechinus flavipes; assembly: GCF_016432865.1. Lineage (NCBI taxonomy): Eukaryota > Metazoa > Chordata > Mammalia > Dasyuromorphia > Dasyuridae > Antechinus > Antechinus flavipes. The sequence goes on along the minus strand of NC_067399.1, from coordinate 304,978,023 downwards.
AATTTAAAAGATTCAGAAGATGACACCCCTTTTATCCCACCTCAAAAAAAAAAAAATCCTTCTTCCATTTGTAAACTGATACTTGATTTTATTTATGTTTTTGTTAAATTTGTTAAATTAAAAAAAATGTTATGTTTTGTTCCAGTATCTTTGCCAAGAAAACAGCAAATATTGTCACAAAAAGTTGGACACAATTAAAAAAATTCTAAAACAACTGAGATTATGGTATGATATTCTCAGAAGGTGGCCATTCACTCCAACACAGAACTTTTATATTTATAATAATCTATTTTATCAATTGATCACCTAAAAGATATGTGTATGTATATTTATGTATGTAGCCATGCATATTGCAAATGTATATTTATACATATACATATATATGTGTGTGTGTATATGAGATAAAATAGCTTTTATCTTAATCTTCTTCCACAGTGCTTTGCATGTTTACTACTTCACTGCTCTTCCAGATATACTCCTGACTTATTTTTTCCCCCACCATGATTCAGTAGCTTTCTTTTTTCTTTTTTTTTTTTTAATTAGTTCTTTTTATTGCCTAAATTCTTTTTTTTTAATTTTTTATTTAATAATTACATTATATTGACACTCGTTTCTGTTCCGATTTTTTTCCCCCTCCCTCCCTCCACCCCCTCCCCTAGAGGGCAAGCAGTCCTTTAAATGTTGGATATGTTGCAGTATATCCTAGATACAATATATGTTTGCAGAACCGAACAGTTTTCTTGTTGCGTAGGGAGAATTGGATTCAGAAGGTATAAATAATCCGGGAAGAAAAACAAAAATGCAGATAGTTTACATTCGTTTCCCAGTGTTCTTTCTTTGGGTGTAGCTGCTTTTGTCCGTCATTTATCAATTGAAACTCAGGTCTCTTTGTCAGAGAAATCCACTTCCATCAAAATATGTCCTCATACAATATCGTTGTCGAAGTGTATAATGATCTCCTGGTTCTGCTCATTTCACTTAGCATCAGTTCATGTAAGTCTCGCCAGTCCTCTCTGTATTCATCCTGCTGGTCATTTCTTACAGAACAATAATATTCCATAACATTCATATACCACAATTTACCCAGCCATTCTCCAATTGATGGGCATCCATTCATTTTCCAGTTTCTAGCCACTACAAACAGGGCTGCTACAAACATTTTGGCACATACAGGTCCCTTTCCCTTCTTTAGTATTTCTTTGGGATATAAGCCCAATAGAAACACTGCTGGATCAAAGGGTATGCACAATTTGATAATTTTTTGGGCATAATTCCAGATTGCTCTCCAGAATGGTTGGATTCGTTCACAACTCCACCAACAATGCATTAGTGTCCCAGTTTTCCCGCATCCCCTCCAACATTCATCATTATTTTTTCCTGTCATCTTAGCCAATCTGACAGGTGTGTAGTGGTATCTCAGAGTTGTCTTAATTTGCATTTCTCTGATCAATAATGATTTGGAACACTCTTTCATATGAGTGGTAATAGTTTCAATCTCATCCTCTGAAAATTGTCTGTTCATATCCTTTGACCATTTATCAATTGGAGAATGGCTTGATTTCTTATAAATTTGAGTCAGTTCTCTATATATTTTGGAAATGAGGCCTTTATCAGAACCTTTAACTGTGAAAATGTTTTCCCAGTTTGTTGCTTCCCTTCTAATCTTGTTTGCATTAGTTTTATTTGTACAAAAGCTTTTTAATTTGATGTAATCGAAATTTTCTATTCTGTGATCAGTAATGGTCTCTAGTTCATCTTTGGTCACAAATTTCTTTCTCCTCCACAAGTCTGAGAGATAAACTATTCTATGTTCCTCTAATTTATTTATAGTCTCGTTCTTTATGCCTAGGTCATAGACCCATTTTGATCTTATCTTGGTGTATGGTGTTAAGTGTGGGTCCATGCCTAATTTCTGCCATACTAATTTCCAATTATCCCAGCAGTTTTTATCAAATAATGAATTCTTTTCCAGAAGTTAGGGGCTTTGGGTTTGTCAAACACTAGATTGCTATAATTGACTATTCTGTCTTGTGAGCCTAGCCTTTTCCACTGATCCACTAATCTATTTCTTAGCCAATACCAAATGGTTTTGGTGACTGCTGCTTTATAATATAATTTTAGATCAGGTACAGCTAGGCCACCTTCATTTGATTTTTTTTTCATTAATTCCCTTGAGATTCTCGACTTTTTATTGTTCCATATGAATTTTGTTGTTATTTTTTCTAGATCAATAAAATATTTTCTTGGAAGTCTGATTGGTATAGCACTAAATAAATAGATTAGTTTAGGGAGTATTGTCATCTTTATTATGTTCGCTCGGCTGATCCAAGAGCACTTAATATTTTTCCAATTATTTAAGTCTGACTTTATTTGTGTGGAGACTTTTTTATAATTTTGCTCATATAATTCCTGACTTTCCTTTGGTAGATAGATTCCCAAATATTTTATGGTATCAACAGTTATTCTGAATGGAATTTCTCTTTGTATCTCTTGCTGTTGGGTTTTGTTGGTGATGTATAATAATGCTGAGGATTTATGGGGATTTATTTTGTAGCCAGCTACTTTGCTAAAATTATGAATTATTTCCAATAGCTTTTTGGTAGAATCTCTGGGGTTCTCTAGGTATACCATCATATCATCTGCAAAGAGTGATAGTTTGGTTTCCTCATTGCCTACTCTAATTCCTTTTATATCTTTCTCGACTCTTATTGCCGAGGCTAGTGTTTCTAATACGATATTAAATAATAATGGTGATAGTGGGCAACCTTGCTTCACTCCAGATCTTACTGGGAAAGGTTCCAGTTTTTCCCCATTGCATATGATGCTTACTGATGGTTTTAAATATATGCTCCTGACTATTTTAAGGAAAAGTCCATTTATTCCTATGCTCTCAAGTGTTTTTATTAGGAATGGATGTTGGATTTTATCAAATGCTTTTTCTGCATCTATTGAGATGATCATGTGGTTTTTGTTTGTTTGGTTATTGATATAGTCAATTATGCTAATAGTTTTCCTAATATTGAACCAGCCCTGCATTCCTGGTATAAATCCTACTTGGTCATAGTGTATTATCCTGGTGACAATTTTCTGTAATCTTTTTGCTAATATTTTATTTAAGATTTTAGCATCAATATTCATTAGGGAGATTGGTCTATAATTTTCTTTCTCTGTTTTCAGCCTACCTGGTTTAGGTATCAGTACCATATCTGTGTCATAAAAGGAGTTTGGTAGGACTCCTTCAATCCCTATTTTTTCAAATAGTTTATATAACATTGGAGTTAATTGTTCTTTAAATGTTTGGTAGAATTCACATGTAAATCCATCTGGTCCTGGGGATTTTTTCTTAGGGAGTTGATTGATAGTTTGTTCTATTTCTTTTTCTGAGATGGGACTGTTTAGGGTATTTACTTCTTCCTCTGTTAGTTTGGGCAAGCTGTATTTTTGGAGGTATTTTTCTATTTCATTTGAGTTGTCGAATTTATTGGCATAAAGTTGGGCAAAGTAATTCCTAATTATTGCTCTAATTTCCTCTTCGTTAGTGGTGAGTTCTCCCTTTTCATTTTTAAGACTAACAATTTGATTTTCCTCTTTCCTTTTTTTAATCAGATTTACTAAGGGTTTGTCTATTTTGTTGGTTTTTTCATAGAACCAACTCTTAGTTTTATTAATCAATTCAATAGTTTTTTTACTTTCAATTTTATTGATCTCATCTTTTACTTTTAGAATTTCAAGTTTAGTGTTTGACTGGGGGTTTTTAATTTGTTCCTTTTCTAGCATTTTTAATTGCAAACCCAATTCATTGACCTTCTCTTTCTCTATTTTATACAAATAGGCCTCTAGAGATATGAAATTTCCCCTTATTTCAGTAGCTTTCTAATGTTGTAATTGTACTTATGCCCTCAATCCATCTCATCTTAGATGGATTTGTCATCATTTGACACGTATATTTTTTCTACTGGGGATACTAAAACAAATAAATAACAGACCCTGATTTCAATGAATTTATAGTATCTAAATTTATAGCTATCTGACTTTATAGGTGAAATTTGCATATATATGCACAGATAGAAACATGCATATATATATATACATATATACATATACATACATATGTACATATACATACACATATATATAATATTATGCATTCATACAAGGTAGGTTTAGGAAGGACAATTCTAGAAGCTGGGAGGACAAGAATAGGTTTTATATAGATGGTCCTTGATATGATTCTTGAAGAAAATAAGAGATTCTAATAGGTGGAGGTGATGAAAGAGTATTTTCTAGTAATAAAGGAAAATTAGGGCAAAAGTATGATGTTAGATTAAAGTCTTGAATGTGAGGAATTTCAAGAAGAAAGATTTGACTGAACTATATAGAATGAAGAAAGGGACTAATGGGGCTGTACTGGTCATTTGGAGTCAGACTATGAAAGTTTTTTTTTAGATTTTACTTAGTAGGGCAAAACTTAGATCTTTACTTAATGAAAATTATTCTGTCTACAAAAAAATAGTTAAAATAGAAGAGGCACTTGACACATGGAGATCAATAGGGGACCATTGTAGCAATTTGGATAAGAGATTGTATGGATCTACTTACTCTCATTGCTTGATTGCCTATGAAAATAAACCCAATAAGTAAAAAGGGGACATGAAAATATAATTTGGAATTAGAAGATAAGAAAAGAATGAAAGCCACAACAACAACAATAACAAAAGAATTTAGATAGCATTCTTTAAGAAATCATCAATGAAAACTTCCCTGATATACTAGAAGCAGAGGGCAAAATTATTATTGAAGGAATCCATCTATCATCTCTGGAAAGAGATTCCACAATGAAACCCCCAAGGAACTTTGTTGCAAAACTCTTAAACTAAAATCTTAGAGAAAAAATACTGCAAGTTGCCAGAAAACAATAACAACAACAACAAACAGTTCAAGCATTGAGGAGCCACAGTCAAGATTACACACTGACAGCTTCTACAATAAAGACTCAGAAGGGATGGAATACCATATTCCAGAAGGCAAAGTACCTGGAGTTACAACCAAGAATCAACTATCCAATGAGTCTGGGCATCATCTGTCAAGGAAGGTGATGGATCTTCAAAGAAGAAAGGGATTTTTCAATAATTCCTATTGAAATGACCAGAACTAAATAGAAAATTCGATCTACAAAAATAGGACTAAAAAGAAACAAGAAAGAAAAGGAAAAAAAAATTATTTCAAGGTTAAACTGTTTACAACCATAAATGAGAAAATAAAACTTGTAATGTAAGCATTACAAGTATTATTTTCCCATCTATGGTTGTTTTTATTAGGCAGATAGAGACAGCATACATAGACAGAGGATATGGCTGCAAATTGACTCTGATGTGATGATATTAAAGAAAAAAGATGAATTTTAAGGGGAGAAGAGGAAAGGGGGAAAATAAGACAAATTAGATCATATGAAGAGGCACAAAAGACCTATTTCAATAGAGAAAAAGAAAGGAGTTGGGTGAGCATTGTATGAAGTTTGATCTCATTAGTTTTGGCTCAAAAAAGAAATAACATTCACTCAGAAATTTGTCTTATATAGGGAAATAGGAAGATAAAAGGGAAAGAAAAGAGAGGTGCTGGATAGAAGGGAGGGCAAAAGCACGAGGAGAAAAGAGCAAAAGAAGAAAGGAAAAGATCGATAGGAGAAAGGAAAGTTAAGGGCAGGGTTGGTCAGAAACAAAACATTACAAAAGAAGGACAGGGTAGAAAGAAAGAAAAAAGTATATGTAGGGGAGATAAAAGGATAGAGGGAGATACACAGATGATAATCATAACTGTGAATATGAATGGAATGAAGTCTCCATAAAATAAAAGCAAATAGTGGAATGGATTAAAAATGAGAATTCTATAATATATTGCTTACAAGAAGCACTTTTGAATGACAGAGAGATATATACAGAGTAAGGGTAAAAGCTGAGAGAAACGTTTTTATTCTTCAACTGAAGCAAAAATAGCAGGGGTAGCAGTTCTATTTTCAAAGCAAAAGCAAAAATAGACCTAATTAAAAGAAATAAGGAAGAAAACTACATTGTGTTAAAAGAAACCATGGACAATGAAGTGGTATTGATGGGGGGAAACCTGAAACTGTCCTGACTTTGGGGTAAATGCTAGAGAAACTTTCCTTGAAGGGGAAAAACTCTCCTTGAACTCTGGAAAAAAACTCTCCTGGGAGAGGTCTTGATTCTCAGGGAATCAAGATTTCATTGTTATCTTGGTAGGACTAGCTACATCCTCTATTGCATTGAGTCCAAAACCACTCCTACTTAGCTCAAACTTAAATGGTCTCATTTAGCTGGAGATCTAGGTTTCTATCAACCTCTGTTGAGCTGAAAATTGGCTCCTCAAGGCCACTCCCAGTAAATGATCTCTTTCAACTGGAACTCTAGGCCTGAGGACAGTAATCTTAATTCCATTAAAACATCAGTCTCAAATCTCTTTTAAAAGAGCAACTTTGGGCCTCATTTTTTTTTGCAGAAGCCCAAAGCAGGAACATGCTAGGCCAAGGGACCTCTCCTTGGCATAGTTGCCTGTGAGGACCCTCTGCTTACTGAGAAGACATCCTTTTCTCAGTGTTAACACCTCTTATCTCTCTGCCAGGATTTTTCTGGTAGACCTTTACTTTTCTGTCAGGACCTTGCCATTAAGGGACTTAGCTTCCTTGCAAAAGCTGACTTCTCAGTGCCAATAAACTTCTTTTTGCCAGTCTAACTTTTTGGATTGGGAAATCCTTTTACGAAGGACCTGCACCAACAAGAAGGGGTTCCCACAACTCTCTGCCCTGCACCAAACCTCATCATTATCAATACTATATTAATGTATATGCTCCCAAATTCTTGGAGAAGTTAAGTCAATTATAGGGAGAAATAGATAGCAAAACTATGCTAATAGGGGACCTTAATTCTTCAACCCTTAGAATTAAATAAATCTAACCAAAATAGAATCTTAAAACAAACAAACAAACAAACAAACAAAAAACTTTGATAATATAATAGACCTCTGGAGTAAATTGAATAGGGATAGAAAATAATATATACTTTTCTCAGTACTATGTGGAACTTATACAAAAATGACCATATATTAAGGCATTAAAAACCTCCCAAATTCAGAAAGGCAGAAATTTTAAATATAACCTTTTCAGATTATAATGCAGTAAAAATTACATTCAATAAAGGCTCAGGGAAAAAATATACTAAAAACCAATGGGAAATTAAGTAATCTAATTTTAAAGAATGAGTGAGTCAAACAACAAATCATATGAACAATCAATAATTTCATCCAAGATAATGACAATATTCAGACAACATATCAAAATTTCTGGGATGTACCAAAGCAATTCTTAGGGGAAATTTCATATCAGCAAATAATTACATGAATAAGATAAAGAGGAGCTCAATGAATTGAGCATGCAAATAGATAAGTTAGAAAAAGAGCAAATTAAAAACTCTCCCTTAACTACCAAATTAGACATTCTGAAAATCAAATCAGAGAATAATAAAATTGAAAGTAAGAAAACTATTGAATTAATAAAACTAAGATTTGGTTTTATAAAAAAAAAAAAAGAAAGAAAATAGACAAACCTTTGGTTAATTTGAGTAGAAAAGGAAAGGAAAAAAAAAATTACCAGCATCAAAAATGAAAAAGGTGATCTTACCACCAAAAAAGAAATTAAAGCTATAATTAGGAGCTATTTTGCTCAACAGTATGACAACAAATCTGATAATCTAATTGAAATGGATAAATATTTATTAAAATATAAATTGCCCAGATTAATAGAAGAGGAAATAAATTACTTAAATAACTCCATTTTAGAAAAAGAAATTGAGCAAGCAATCAACGAATTCCCTAAGAACAAATCTCTAGGGCCAGATGTATTTGCACACCTTTAAAAAACAACTAATTGCAATACAATGTAAACTATTTGGAAAAATAGGCAAAGAAAGAATTCTTGCCAAATTCCTTCAATGACATAAATATGATGCTGATACCTAAGCCAGAAAGAAGCGAAACAGAGAAAGAAAATTACAGATCACTCTCCCTAATGCATATTGATGCAATAATTTTAGATAAAGTATGAACAAAAAAGATTACAAAGACTTATCAGCAGGATAATACACTATGACCAAGTGGGATTTATACAAGGAATGCAGGGCTTTTTCAATATAAGGACAACTATTGGCATAATTGAGCATATCAATAACAAAACTAACAGAAATCCTATGATAATCTCAAGATATGTAGATAGGCTTTTGATAAAATATAGCACCTATTCCTTTTAAAAACACTAGAAAGGAAAGGAATCAATGGAATTTTCCTAAAAATGATAAACTGCATCATTCTAAAATAATAATTAATTACTTTTAATGGGGAACAGCTAGACATATTCCCAATCAGATCAGGAGTGAAATAAGGATGTCCAATATCATCACTGTTATTCATATTTACTAGAAATGTTGGTTTTAACACTAAGAAAAGAAAAAGAAATTGAGAGAATTAGAGGAGATAATGAGGAGATAAAAGTATCACTCTTTGCAGATGATATGATATACTTACAAAATCCTAGAGAATCAACCAAAAATCTACTTGAAACAGTTAATAGTTTTAGAAAAGTTGTTGGACATAAAATAAACCCAATCATCAGCATTTTTTTCTGTTACAATAAAGCCTAATAGTAAAAGTTAAAGAAAAATCCCATACCTATAGGTCAAATAAAATATTTGGTTGCCTACCTGCCAAGACAAACCCAAGAACTATATGACCACAATTACAAAACACTTTTCATACAAATAAAGTCAGATCTAAACAATTGGAAAAATATCAACAAAATTCATCTGGAAGACCAAAAGATCAATAATATCAAGGGAATTAATAAAAAAATAAAAGTGGTCTAAGAATGGTGGCCTAGCAGTACCATGCCTAAAACTCTATTGTAAAGCAGTCAACATCAAACCATCTTGTACTAAGAAGTAGAGTGACAGATCAGTGAAATAGGGTAGATAGCCATGACACAATAATCAATGACTATGATAATCTATTCTTTGATAAACCCAAAGTCTCTAGTTTCTGGGATAAGAATTCAGTATTTAACAAAAATTGTTAAGAAAACTGAAAAATGATCTGTCAGAAACTCAGCATAGACCCACATCACATTCTTCTTACCAAAATAAGGTCAGAAGAGGTACATGATTTAGACATAAAGAATGACACTGTAAGCAAATTAGGAGAGCGGGGGATAATTTATCCATTCAGATCTTTGAAGAAGAAAGGAATTTATGGTCAAAGAAAAATTAGAGAATATTACGAAATATAAAATGGATAACTTTATGCTAAATTAAAAAGCTGGGGAAAAAATGTTTGCAAACAGTGTTTCTGATAGAAGAATTTTTTCTAAAATATACAAAGAACTGTGTCAAATTTATAAGAACACAAGTCATTTCCCAATTGATAAATAGTCAAAGGTTATGAAAAACAATTTTCAAATGAAAAAATTAAAGCCATGTATGATCATATGATTTAGTAAGTCTAAATCACTATTGAGTATAGAAATGCAAATTAAAACAACTTTGAGATACCACCTCATACCTCTCAGATTGGCTAAAATGACAGAAAAACAAAATAATAAATATTGGAGGGATATGGGAAAACTTGCATATTGGAGTTGTGAAATGATCCAACCATTCTGGAGAACAATTTGGAACTATGCCCAAAGGGCTTTACAATTGTTCATAGCCTTTGATTCAGTAATCTCACTACTAGGTCTGTAATCCAAAGACATATCAAGGAGAAAAGGATTTACTCATATGTGCAAAAAATGTTTGTAGTAGCTCTATTATTTTAGAGCCATATTCAATTGTGGCAAATAATTGAAAAATGATTAAATGCCCATCAATTAGGGAATGGCTGAATTGGTTATGGTACATAAAACTAATGGAATATAATTGTTCTATTAAAAAAAATGATGAACATGCTCATTTTAGAAATGCCTGGAAAGATTTACATTAACTGATCCTGAGTGAAACAAGCAGAACCAAGAAAACATTGTACAAAGCAACAACAAGATTGTGTGATGATCAACTATGATACACTTGATTCTTCTCAGTAGTTCAGTGATTCAAAGCAATCCAGATAAACTTTGGATGGAAAATGCCAACCACATTCAGAAAGAGAGCTATGGAGACTGAATGTGAATCAATACATACTGTGATCACTTTTTTCTGTAGTTTTTTTTCTCTAGGTTTTTACTTTTTATTTTGATTTTTTTTCTCCCAAAATGATTCTAAAAAATATGTATTTTTAAAAAATGAATGTGCATTTATGATCTCCCAAAAATGTTGTTTTACACATAACTGGGGGAAATAAAAATAAATAAAAGATTTTTAAACAAAGTGGCATTCACTCTTTCCCTCCTTCCTTCTCTCCTTCTCTGTCTGTTTCTGTTTGTCTCTCTCTCTGTCTTATCTCTGTCTCTGTTTCTTTCTTCTTCTTCTCCTTCTCCTTCTCCTTCTCCTTCTCCTTCTCCTTCTCCTTCTCCTTCTTCTTCTTCTTCTTCTCCTTCTCCTTCTCCTTCTCCTTCTCCTTCTCCTTCTCCTTCTCCTTCTCCTTCTTCTTCTTCTTCTTCTTCTTCTTCTTCTTCTTCTTCTTCTTCTTCTTCTTCTTCTTCTTCTTCTTCTTTCTTCTTTCTTCTTTCTTCCTTTCCCTGCTGTTGCTCTCTCCCTCCATAAGACCTGGGAAGTTAGAACTATATTAGTACATCTAGCTCTCAATTCTTTAATTCCTTTCTTTTGAATTACTTTCCTAGAGCACAGGTATCGGAATTGGAACTCTGAGGAAAAAAGAAAAGAAAATCTGCACACATGGCTATCTCAAGAGTATATAAGGTACTGGTTGGTCAGCAGATAAAAACCTCTGAAACAACTTATCAGAGATGACCACCACCAGGAATATGTGACCAACTTGTGTCTTGATTTGCCATAGCACATGGAATTCAGATGAGTTCTTGGGACAATAAAAAACTGAGATGATTTTGAAATTCTTATTTGGCAATCCCACAAAGCATATTGTGTTTTAATTTTTACAGCATCATCTTTTTGAAAGAGTCCAATAGGGTACTATTGGAGTATTTTTTAATGTTTTCAGTGTTTGCTGATTTATGCTTAGGTGTTTATTGTATGCTAAGCATATCTTTGTGGTGACAGAAATAAGCAATTCACCTACATGTGATTTCTTTTATATACCTGATTACAGAATGGAGACTATTAATCTTTTAGGGCTTTGTTTAATAAATTGTTTTTAGAGAAGGGATGGGGGACTAATAAACTGGAGAGTATGAAAAGAACTGGAATTCTCTCTTTTAGAGTTCCCCCAAGACTATATCTAGTCCACATGAAACTAGAACTGGAGCTCTTTAGTCAACTTGTGTTCCCATCCCCTGAGTCTATGAATTTGTTATACCAGTTTAGAATATTGAACTAAAAATCAGTAATATATGCACCAAAAAAGTAAGCTTAATCTTAATCAATATCAAAAACCTTTAGAGTTTGACAAAGGGCAACTGAAAATCTCTCTCTAAGCAACCTATTGCAAACACATCACCAGAGATGAAACCAATGAACAAATTTGTTCCCTGCCTAAGATATTAGTATCTGTCTGATAGAGTATGGATAAAAAAACTAAAGATTACACAGAATGCCAATTTAAATGTTGATAACTCAAGAATCAATAAAGAATTTGTACTTGATACATATTATATATATATTTTGAGATGTATAATGCAAACTTTCTTAAGTTTGTAACTTTAGAAACTTAAGAAAAGGATTAGATCATTTACAATTAAAATCTTATTTTTATAATTCTCTAAAATTTGCATAGAGTTGTCCTCACAATGACCTTCAGTCTTTAACTGTAATAGTATCATGAATATGGGGAATTCCCTGGAATAAAAAACTCCCTTCAGTTATTCAAATTCCCAATTCAATTTTACTTTATAGCCATAGATTATTTTCTAGTTTTATCATAGATTAAGTGACTTGTCCAGGATCATAGTTTAATCTGTATAAGGAATTGAATTCAGGGCATCCAAATTCTAAGAATAAACCTTTATCCACTCTGCCAGGCTTTTCTAGCTTTCAAGGTAGAGGTAACTCAAGTTCAATTTTATTCTTATTTTCTAAATGAGAAAACTGAGATTCAGAAGAGCCTAGTGACTTATTATATGTCTGTCATATTTAAACACAAGTCTCTTCTATCCCCAAATCAAGTACTATTTTATTATGCTATCTTTATTTAGCATAGCTGGAATATTATTACTTTGAGGGGGAAAATCCACCATGAATTGTGATTTTAGAAAATTCTGACCTGACATCTGTACTCTGAAGTGATCTTATAGACAATACAGAGCACATATACATTTAACATTTTTAAAATAAACCACAGCTTTCATAAAATTATTTTAAAATGAGAAAGAAAATGATTATTAATTCAGGAGGATTTTTTAACGTGAAAATAATTGTACTTTACTAATTCTATAATTTAAAAATGATTTATGAATATATAGTGTCCTTCACCAAGCATTGTAAAAACATAGTACAATTTCCCTTGCACATATTCCTGTGGGAATGAGCTAGCTTTGGGAATAGAAAGCTGTCTCCAGTCCTCCCCACAACTCTCTTCTTTCCCCATGAGGCATATGTGTAATTTGTCTTTATTTATCTTGGTGCTGGGTACTTCGCATTGCTACTTTGAGCATTCTAGACTTCTACCTGCCTATTAAGGAAGCAAGAAAGGTGTGAGCTCCTTAGCATTACAGAGAGCCCATGTGCTATTTTTCACTAATGTCCTAAAACTTTGGTTATAGGAATGACACAATAAATAACATTTTCTGGAAGGAAGTATGTTAGCCTCTTCACCAATTAGAGGAGATCCTCTCAGAAAATTGCACTGATTTCCCATTTTCATGATCATATATAGAGTTGTTTTAGGACAAATTCATTAAGAATAATCCTTTATAAAGGTTTTTTGAGGTTTACCATTTAATGGGCAGGGGCCTCATTTCCTCATTTGTCTGGTATTTTATTCTTGGCAAACTAGATGAGGATAAATCCTGCTGTGATGTTATGGCAGTTAATACTACATTTTTTAAGGGACTCATTAAAAATAAACAGTCAAGGGAAAGGCAATTACTGTTAACAAACATAGGCATAAAAAAACACAAATAAAGGACGATTAACATTGAAAAATAATTGCCCAATCTTTCATCTAACTTCTTTGTCAGTTGCATATGCTGACACTGACGAACAATTTAGTGAACAAGTCTTTGCAATTTTGGTTCCTCCATTCAGTGCTTTTCCCTTTGTGTCTTACAGAGGAGAAAGATGATCAGTGACTTCAGTAAATTTTAATAAAATCATGAATTGTTTCTATTTTAAATTTCATATTATTTTTTATCTTTTTCCCTTTAATTTCATATTACCAAAGATACAGATGATAGAGCTCACTAAAAAAAAAAAAAAAATGAAAATAAAAATTCTCTACCAGCAAGCCATTTACTTCCAATACTTTGCCATTGACTCTCTTTTACCTTCCTTCTTTCCTTCCTTCCTTCCTTCCTTCCTTCCTTCCTTCCTTCCTTCCTTCCTTCCTTCCTTCCTTCCTTCCTTTCTTTCTTCTTCTTCTTCTTCTTTCTTTCTCTCTTTCTTTCTTTCTTTCTTTCTTTCTTTCTTTCTTTCTTTCTTTCTTTCTTTCTTTCTTTCTTCTTCCTTTCTTTCTCTCTCTTTCTTTCTTTCTCTCTTTCTTTCTTTCTTCTTCCTTTCTTTCTCTCTCTTTCTTTCTTTCTTTCTCTCTTTCTTTCTTTCTTTCTTTCTTTCTTTCTTTCTTTCTTTCTTTCTTTCTTTCTTTCTATGTAGATTAAGACGTTATGCCATACATTCATTGGAGAGATATAGAGGGGAATGTCCACATGGTAAGGAAATTTTTAAAAGTTAAATTCCATTATTGATGCCTTTTCTTGTTTGTGTATACATACCCATGTATATACATAGATACATAGACATATATGTGATGATAATACACATGTGTACATGTGTGTGCATATATACACATACATGCACAAATTTCTAATGAATGGAAGGGAAGTTTCTACTTTAAAAATTCTGTAATCCTATTTAGATGGCTTTATTTTTTCTCAGATGAACCATTTACTCTTCTCAGCTAATTTGTGTGTATCTTGGGTGTATATGTTTTTGTGTACATGTATGGAAGTGTGGGGTTGTTCAACAATTAATTAGTGAATGTCTAAACAAATTGTTGGTCAGAGTATGATGGAATAATACTAGAAGTAAAAGAAATATAGATCCAAACCCATAATAATTTGCTGCAGCAAGGTTAGGGCCTTACTTGTATCCAACAAGAGCAAAATGAGAGCTGACTATGTCAAAACCTAAACAATTTAAATCTGTTACATCAGTTTAAATTAGACCTAGCATTCACAATATTACAAACTTTTCAAAAGAAAACAGGTTGTTTCTTCCCTTGAATCAACATATTATATTGTATATAAGAAGCATCAAAGTAAAGTAGATTGACTTGGAGAAATTCAAATCTCACCTGTGCTACTTACTCCTTGTATGACCTAGGTATGTGGCAACTTTTTTGAACCTCAGGTTTATCTCATCTGTAAAATGTAAAATGAGAGTATTGGAGGTGAGGGCCTCTACTGAATGACCCTTTCAGATCTAAATATGTGATTTTATTCTATAGAAATAACCTATGAAAGCATCCTTTATGTAGGCAGGCAGCAGCTCTGTCAAATTACTCAGTCAATTGTATTGTCATTGCATATGGATTGCCAGATATTTCATTAGACATATGTGACTAGATAGAGTCACTACTTCATTACTCACCATGGACCAAGTTGTGGTCCAATTTCTCCACATATGGTGAAAGTCAAACTATGGATACACCTTGAAGCACTTAAATGATCATCTGTTAGCCAAAGCATATCTTCCCCCAGCCCTACCTCACATTTCACCGAGATGACTTCTATAACTTCCACAAGGAGCATACAATGTGGACAAAAAGGGATTCTTTTTGATGTGTAAGTGATGAGAGATGTCAGTATGGTGAAGATGCATGGAATCCTTCCATCTGAGGAAAATTGACACCAACTTGCTAAGTTAGTTCAAAAAGGAGGGAATATAACAATTTGGATGACATTCCATAATATTATCGTTATTCTGACAATATGAAAAAAAGCAGACAATGGAGAGACAACTTTCCTTTTGGTGAACCTGATTCAGTTTTTTAACAGACTATGATATTCTAGTTATAAAAAGGAGGGGAGCTGGGGATAGGTACAAGGTGAGAATAGGCTTTTGATATTGCATAAAATTCAAACTATTGAGTTTTAGAGATTTCCTTTTCTTATAATTTGTCACTTCCATGTAGGACTGAAACATAGGTTTACCCAGAGGACAACGAATAGCTTTTAAACAGAAATCTAATAGTATTCATAATTCATTGAATATTAATATCCTGTTAGAAAAATTTTTTAAATCATAATTTTTCATTTATGCCTGGAATTTTTCTTTTGTCAGACTATAGGGTCTCCCGTGTAGGGTTTGCTTCATCCTTTTGTTGATGTTTCTTTACTAAAGGAGCTAGTACCCCAATGAAGAGAAAACCAGTTCATTGCACCTTGGATAATAGAGTAAAACAAACAAACCTCTCTGAATAGCTAGTAGTATTATTCAAAATGAAAAACCATTTTTTTAAAAGTGGGTACTCAAAATATACAATACATAACACCTGACTTATTTTTAGTATACTGGAAGGTGTTAGCCATATATTCTCCAAGGCTACAGGGAAGAAAAACTAACTTACATTGTCACTCCAAATGGATTATTCTTTATTAAAATAAAAAAAGAAAAGAAAGAAAAGAAAAATGGGGGAGGGGCAGATTAGTTACTATTCAGAAAGGGAAGAATTGATCTTTTTCTGCTAGGAGGGTGCAGAACAGGGAATTTAGCCTGATATTAATGGGCTGGGATCAGGAAGGGATAAAAGAATTCAACAAATAGGACAATCTTTCTTCTTTCCTTTTTTCTCCCTCCTCCCCCCAACCTTAGAGACAGCTCTCATTAGACATAAATATGTGTATATATATATATAAAATTATTCTACGTAAATTTCTATTTATTTATTCTTTATCTGGATGCAAATAGCTTTTTAAGCTTTTTAAGACTAACTTCTCATTAGCCCAGCCTGGCATTACAGGTTATCCCTCAAAAAACCTAGACAGCCTGGCTGGTGAACTCTGAACATTGAATGCCACTTTTGAGATTTATTTCTTTTTTTAAATCTAATCAATGATGTGAGTACCGGAAGTGACATTAGAAACCATCTAATACAGGTTACTTATTTTTTAGCTGAGAAAATTGAGTTATAGACACATAGACTTATAGAACTGGAAAAATTCTGGATATCATCTGATCTAATGCTATCTTTTTACAAAGTTAAGACAATATATTTGGATCAAGTCAAGTGATTTATTTAAAAACAAATGTCTGTTGACTTCTACTGATGGTCCAAAGTCCCATAGCTAGTTAGTGGTCAAGCAAGGGCTGTAATTCACATCTCCTGATTTTGAAATTAATGTTCTTTTTATTATCTCAGATATTTTTCTTTCAGGGGACAGGGGAATGAGTTGACTCATATAACACTTGAAACAAATTCCTACACAATATCATTGAAGCAGGAACCTGAATAGAAGCCTACCTTTGCCTTTTCTCTCCAAACCAAGGATTGTGAACTTATAGTCCATAAACTTCTCAGGATTCTATGGATGTTTCATGGTAGGGGGAAGATCTATGAATTTGGATGGAGAAAAGAAAAAAATACTTTTTTATTTTCAATAACTTTTGATCAAATATTACCATTTCCTTTAATTTTGGAGGGTTTTTTTTTTCTTTCTGTGTTTGGGTTTTTTGTTTTTGTTTTTTTTTTTTTTTACAAATATTATTCTAAATAGGGGTCTACAGGATTTTCCAGAGGACTCTATGACAGACAGTAATGGTAAGAATCATTGCTCTAGGAACTCAGTTTTCTCATAGAGCCTCCAAGATTCTCAAGAACCATATTTTCCTATGTCTCCTCTCTCCCATTTCCCTCTTCCTTCCTAGCTAGGTTCAGGAACCACCCCTTCTCAATATTTTCTGCTATAGTTAGGATTCTATTGGATAATCTGACAAACAAGTGGATGCTTGGGTATAAGTAGTTAATGTTAACCTAATTTGTTGTTTCTCTGAAATATATTTACTTATATCCAACAAAAGACTATTCAATTAACAATCATTAAATATTTATTTAGTATCTTCTACTTGCAGTGAATAATGAAAATATTACCTGAAATCTTAATGGCAGCATGTTAGACACAACCTAAGAAAAGAAAATGCTGAGGAAAGTCAAACTTATATGCAAAAATATTTATTATTATTCTTTATCAAGACATAAATAAAAACTCTCTAATAGCATTTTAGACTATATTAAAGAAGATAAGTACTAAAAACATGGCAAACAAGAGTGCCCTTCTATTCTATTCTGATCAGGCTACATTTTGAAGATTATTTCCAACTCAGAGTACTGTATTTGAAGAAGGACACTGACAAATTGTAGAGGAGATTATGAGTACAGTGAAAGGACCAGAAAATTCAGAAAGACCGAACTCAAATAAAAACAGGAACCACTCAATCTAAAAATACAGATCCTTGCAGGCCATACTTTGATTTAGAAAGCCACACATGTTTTTCTATATTTATTTTTTATTTCTATATTTATTTATTACATCAGATAAGAATTATATTTTAATGGTTTGTGCTGGCCCTGGAGAATGTTGTGAACCATATGGAGTCAGTGAGGTCATATGTTTGACATCTCTGGGATAGACCATGGCTTATAATGATTGGTTGAAAGCACTAGGGATGTTTAGCCTAGAGAAGAAAAGACTTAGGAACCATAATAAATCTCCTCAAACATTTGAAAGATCATTGAATAGAAGAGCTCTTAGATTATCCTGCATGGATTCAGAAGACATAAACAGGAGATAGGAAAAGAAGTTTCAATGAGGTGGATTTAAGTTCAAGTAATGAAAAATGTCCTCAGACTTATAACTATGACATGATCTACTTTAGGAGATACAATATTTCTTATTACTAGAGATCATCAAGCTAAAACTGCATGATTACTTCACAAGGATATGGTGGAGTTTCCTAGTCAGGTATACCTAGTTAGACATGACAATCCTTGCAGTCTCCAAATTTGAGGGCTGATAAAGTCACTTATGTTTGTTAAAAATCAGTTTCCTTATCCAAAAAATGGGATGACAATGTTTGTTGTGTGGAAAATAATCTTTAAAGCAATTGGAGGGATTGTGAGAGTCAAATAACAAAACATGTCAAAATGATTTATAAGCTTTAAAATACAACATTTTAGCTTCTAATGGAAAAAAAAAAACTCTGGGAATATATATTTCATTCTAAGACAGATAAAATGATAATTATAAGATTTTTGCAAACAGGTGTAATGTTTCTAGGTGATGCACCTCTATACTTTATTTGGTAGGTTCATATATAAATAAAGATTGTATTTCCCCTCAGAATTGAAATTAATAACTGATTTTAATTACTTTATAGGTAAAAGGTTTTTTTTTTTCAGGTTTAGTTATGACTCAATAACTGTTATCAACCAGTTAAGCTTAATTTATCTTAATTTCTTCTGAACCGCTCATTTAAGTACCTAATGTAGGCTTGGCTCTTCTAAGATGTTGACATGTCCATTGGGACTCCAATAAGTAATAAGTGCAATGACTTTCAAAAATCTGTGATTAGCAAATATTTTTCATTTACCAAAGAAGAGTCAAAAACACAGACTTCTCCACCATCTCCAATAGCACTTTGGTTTGAATTTATTTTGGTTTCAGATTATGTAAACACCCTCTATTTGTGAATAATGGCAAAGGATTGTTAAGGCACTCAGTTATGTAATGATGGAATTACCAGACATGCAGGACTAGCTCATTAGGGTACATAATGGGCCTTTGAATTTAACAATAGATTTTTAAAGAAACCATATTAATTGAACAAGATGATTCCAGCTAATATCACTAGTCAGAATGTAAAGCTTTATTTTTTTGTCTACAGATTCTTCCCTTTTACAGACCCTAACAAAATCTGCTTTGTTTCATGCTTAATTCATAAATAACCGATTAATTTCTTTTCTTCCTGGAAGCATAGATATCGAATTTTAAAATTGGAAGACTCCTCAGAGGTCACCAAGAGCAATTTCTACTTGAGGTGTAAACTACTCTCCTCTATAGTATTCCCATCAAATAACCTTTTAGTTGGTGATTAATACCTAGCTGGCCATTTTTGTTTGTTTGTTTGTTTTTCATGAATTGATTAAGAACTAGCCTGGTTAAATGGGAGAAAAATACTTGAACATTGTATTTGAGTTCCAGTTCTACCAGTTCTGTGTGTAATCTTTAAAAAAAAAGTAATGAATTTGCCTTCATGCTCAAATAGAAGCCAAATAATGAATGATAAGTAAATAACAATTTCTGGGAATGAAAGCAAAGGAAGAGGAGGGAGAAAAAAAGGGGACAGGGATAGAAGAGGATACACAGTTTTATAATACTTTGGGCATAGTTTCAAATTCCTTTCCACAATGTTCTGACTAGTTCACAACTTGACCAACAATACATCCATGTATCTACTTTTCTACAATCCTTCCAGATTTTATCACCTTTCTTTTCTTTCATGTTGTCCAATCTAATTCATGTGAGTTGTATCTCAGAGTTATTTTAATGTGCATTTCTTTAATCAGTAGTGACTTAAAGCAATTTTCAATATGACTATTGAAAAGTTTGATTTATTCCTACACAAACTGCCTATTCATATCCTTAGACTATCAATTGAAGAATGGCTCTTGTTTGGTCAAAAATCCTTCTCTTAGAGGACTGGCGAGACTTACATGAACTGATGCTGAGTGAAATGAGCAGAACCAGGAGATCATTATATACCTCAACAATGATACTGTTTGAGGATGTATTCTGATGGAAGTGGACCTCTTTGATAAAGAGAGCCTTAATTGATCAAAGATGGACAGAAGCAGCTACACCCAGAGAAAGAACACTGGAAATGAATATAAACTGCTTGCACTTATGTTTTTCCTCCCGGGTTATTTATACCTTCTGAATTCAATTCTCCCTGTACAACAAGAAAACTGTTTGGTTCTGCACACATATATTGTATCTAGGATATACTGCAACCCATTCAACATGTAAAGGACTCTTGCCATCTGGGGGAAGGGGTGGAGGGAGGGAGGGGAAAAATCGGAACAGAAATGAATGCAAGGGATAATGCTGTAAAAAATTACCCTGTCATGCGTTCTATCAATAAAAAATTATTAAAAAAAATAAAAATGACTCTAAGGGAAAAAAATCCTTCTCTTATCAACTTATCTGAGATATTTTTTCATATTCTTCTAATTTGATTATTATATCAATTTTTATGTCTAAATCATATAACTATTTTGACTTCTCTTGGTATATGTTGTGAGATATTGGTCTATGTCTGATTTCTGACAAAGGGTACTCCAGTTTTCCCAGAAATTTTCCCTCCAAATGATAAGTTCTGAAAACTTGAATCTTTGAATTTATGAAACACAAAATCACTATGGTCACTTACTACTATGTAATGTGTACCTAATGTGTTCCACTGATCTACCATTCTATTTCTTATCCAATACCATATTGTTCATTTGAATAGTCTAAAAAAAGAAAAAGAAAGAAATTATTGGATATTTGAAAGAAATAGCAAGTGGTACACAGCAAATTTGCAGGTTTATGTAGAATCATCTTTTTATTGCATTGTTATAGAAATGAATGCCTTATTTAATAAATTAAAAACAAGAAAAGAAAAGAAATTTAAAACTGTAAAGATACCTTCCTTCACATTTTTAATTGATTCTCTTGATATTTTTGACCATTTATTTTTCAGATGAATTTTCTTATCTTTTTTCCTAACTTTATTAAATAATTATTTAGTGGTTTCATTAGTATGACATGGAATTTAAATAAAATTCTTTTATATTATGAATTCAACAATCTTCAACAATTGAAAACATCACAAAACATGAAGAATAGAAAAGTGAATCAAGAAATTTGCAATTTCTCTTATTTAAACAGCATTTGTGAACATATATTCTGTACATGTGATATACATATATGCACATGTACATGTGCATTCATATATACATACACACACACACATATATATATACATGTTTCTGTTTATATATCCATGTGTATGTATCTTTTTCTACTTCCCTTCCTTTCCCTTCCCTTTACAATGTTTGTTGATGCTCTTGACCCATCAAATTTCTTCTTTTCTCTCACAAGGAACAAACCATTCATATAAAACACATGTAGCTAAGCAGAACAAATTAAGATTTTAATGATATTAGAGGGAAAAAATGTATTTGTTTCATTACTCTTAGCTCATTATCTCTCTACCAAGAAGTGATCATAAGTTTTACCCTCTATCAGTGCCATTAATGGTTTAATGTCACTGCTTTAGTCAAAGTTCTAAGGTCTTTCAAAGTTCTTTTGTCTCAAATTATTGTGGTCTTCACATAGATTTCTCTACTGGCTTTGCTGACTTCACTCTACATTAATTCACACAAGTATTTCCAAATTTCTCAGAATTCACCACATTCCATATTTCTGTTTAAGCAATAAAATTAAGCAAAAAAATAAAAATAAAATTTATGCACCATATTGGTGCATTCCCCAATTGAGGTGAATTTCTTTCCCACAATAAAAAAAAGTGTTGCTAGAAATATTCTTGTAAAAATAGGTACTCTTCCTCTGTTCCTGCTCTATTTAGGAAAATACTCCTAAAAGTATTAGACCATTGAGTGATTAGTGATTAAACTAATTAACACATTTCATTAACAAAGTACTACTGTGCTTATTCTCTGATCAAGTACTGTTTTCCTCTTTATCTTCTTTTTAAATCTTAAAGTGTTTTAGTTTGCATTTCTCTTCATATTAGAAAACTGTAGCTTTTTTTCTTGTGGTTATTGATCACTGATATTTATTCATTTGAAAATTGTCTATTCATATCATTTGATTAATTACATATTGGGGATGGCGTTTATTCTTATATATCTGTATTTTTTTTTCCAAATATGTGACTTGGCTATGAGAGCTTTATCAAAGAAATGTTTTGGGAAGATTTTTGTTGTTGTTGTTCAGATTAATCATTTCCTTCATAATCTACTTTTTCCATAAGCTTTTTAATTTTTTAAAATCAAAATGGCTAACTGTATATTTTATGATCATGCACAAAGTCCTGGGCTTAGATCTAAGAAAAACTGATTTCAGATCTTACCACAGACACTCTATGGCTGTGGTCATTAGCCAGCTTCTTAACATTTTCACACCTTAGTTTCCTCATCTGTAAATTGAAGGAGTTGTATGGTCTCCAAGTTTCCTTTTATTTATTCTGTTATTCTTTCCACATTGCAACTTTCCCCATCATGCTTTTTTAGATATTGCTGGTTGGGGATAAGAAATTGAATAGAATTTTGGTAGAGTTTTTAAGAAACCACAGATGACATAAGAAGGCCAATAAATAAAATAAGTTTTTTTTTTTTTTTGCTACAATTGTTTCTCTACTTTCTTAATATTATATTTTTGTGCTTTTTTGAGATTTTTTGATATATTGTGCTTATAGATTTTTTAAAGTCATGTTCCCAATTCATATATTTCTATTTTTTTTTTTTTGTTGATGAACATGTTTGGAAATATAGCTTTTCTTTTTGGTACTGTTTTGGCGAAATTCCTCAAGTTTTACTATATTAGCTCATAGTAAAGATTTTATTTTATAAAATTATTTATTATTTCAATATCTTGTTATTTGGCCAACACATTCTTTGTAATAATATTAGTATGTGACAATTTTTGATAATTTTTATTGAATTGTGGTTAGTGAAGGATAGGTTTATTATCGCAATATCAGAAGGCACTTTTATCTTTTAAGAATTAAATTTCTAAATTCAAGAAGTTCTCTATTATTTTAAAATATGTTGACTTTTAATTTCATAATAGGAGTAGATACACATATGTGTGTGTGTGTGTGTGTGTGTGTGTGTGTGTGTGTATTTGTGTAAGGTGAGTACCTCAAAATTGATGCTTTTGAATTGTGGTGCTAGAGAAGACTTTTGAGAGTTCACTGAAAACCAAAGAGATCAAATCAGTCTATCCTCAAAGAAATTAATTCAAACTATTTATTATAAGGTTAAATATTGAAGCTGAAGCTTAAATATATTGGCCACATGATGAGAATACAGGACTCATTGGAAAATAAATAAATAAAAATAAAATATATATATATATATATTATATATTTCTATATATCTCTATATAAGGAGAGATAGGGAGTGATTGAAGGCAAAAAGAGAAGGGACATAGCAGAGATGAGATAGTTTGTTAAGGTCATGGAAATAACAAATATGAACATGGACAGACTTAAAGAGAAAGTGGAGGACACAGGGATCTTGAATGCTATTATTTATGGGGGCCGTGAAAGATAAGATATGATGGAATGATTGATCAACAATAATAGAAACAACAGCAATAACAAACATACAAAGCATATGTGTGTGTGTGTGTGTGTGTGTGTGTGTATGTATATAATCATGACTATGTGTGAGAGAGGTCATGCAAGATACTATGAAAAATGTACCTGTTGAGTTATTTTTCTCAGGAGGTGGAGTCATGATGGCAGAGAGTACACGTCTCTATCTGAGCTTCTTCTAGTGTCCCTCAGATCAACACCAAATCAAGCCTCTGAACTGGTTTTGGAGTGAAAGAATCCACAAATATTTGTAGTGTGACAAATTTCCTGCAAAACATACTTTGGAAGAACTTCATAAAACTTTCAATTGGGCAGGGGAGAAGGCCTAAAGCAGATGCAGCACATGCAGGGAGCCAGGGTGTTGTGACTTCTTTGCAATGGGAAATCTACTGGGAGGCTCTTAAGCTATTCTGTCCTGGTTACCAGCTACTGCATCAGCAGATTAGCTGTGAGACACCCAAAGCAAATACAAAAGTCAAATAGTGAGCCTCTGAACTCCAGAAAAACATGGTACCTGGCCATGTCTAGCTGGCACCAGAAGTCAGTCAGTAACACCTGCCTTAGGGCAAATAAAAACTTTGCCCTAAAAGCAGACTTCAACCTTTTCAAAATGAGCAAAAAAAAAGCAAAAATAACTCTGACCATAAATAGCTTTTATGGAGAAAGAGAAGAACAGACCTCAAAGCCAGAGAATCCTAAAGGCACATCAGATCCAGGTGAAGCCCCAAAGGATAATATGAATTGGTCCTCATTTCCCGAGGCACTCTTCAAAAATGATCTTAAAAGAGAGTTAGAAGAAAACTGAGAAAAGGAAGTGAGAACTTTGCAACAGAGTTTAGAAAAGGAAAAACAGAAATTATAAGAAGAAAACTCCTTAAAAATAGATTTGATGAAATGAAAATATATAAATCCTTACAATATAGATAGGAAAAAGAAACTAATTCATTGAAAAAACAGAATGTGTGAAATGGAAAAAATTCAATAAACAAAATATCTCATTTAAAAGTTCAATTGGAAAATGCAAAATGAGATAAAAAAGCTAACTGAAGAATATAATTAACTAAAAATTAGAATTGAACAATTGAAGTGAATGACTCAATGACTTCAAGAATCAGACAAATAACCTCCCTCCTATCCCCCAAAAAAGAAGAAAATAGAAGAAAATGTAAAATACCTTAGAGGAAAAAATGACTGACCTGAAAAATAGGTCTAGGAGAGATAATCTAAGAATTGTTGTACTTCCTGAAAACCATGATGAAAAAAAAAAAGATCCTAAACATCATCTTTCAGGAAATCATCAAGGAAAAGTTCCTAGAACCAGAAGGTAAAATAGCCATTGAAAGAATTAATCTATCACATCCTGAAAGAAACCCCAAAATAAAAACTCCAAGGAACATCATAGTTAAAGTTCCCAATTATCAAATCAATAAAAAGTATCGCAAGTAGCCAGAAGGAAACAATTCAAATATTGAGAAGCCACAATGAGGATTACCTAGAACCTAGGAGCTTCTACTTTAAAGGATCAAAGGGCATGGAATCTGATATTCTAAAAGGAAAAGAGACTTGTTTTGCAGCAAAAAATTAATTCTCCAGCAAAATTGAGCATTCTCTTTCAGGAAAAAAAGATAGACATTCAATGAAACAAGTGAATTTCATTTATTTCTGATGAAAAGACCAGAGTTGAATAGAAAATATTATCTTCAAATATAGAACTCAAGAGAATCATAAAAAGGTAAAAAGGAAAGAAAAAAAATAATTTTCTTTTAAAAGTTAAACATTTAAATCCCTATAAGGGATATAAGATGAAAATAAGGGATAAGATGAAAGAAACCCCAAAATAAAAACTCCAAGGAACATCATAGTTAAAGTTCCCAATTATCAAATCAATAAAAAGTATTGCAAGTAGCCAGAAGGAAACAATTCAAATATTGAGGAGCCACAATGAGGATTACCTAGAACCTAGGAGCTTCTACTTTAAAGGATCAAAGGGCATGGAATTTGATATTCTAAAAGGAAAAGAGACTTGTTTTGCAGCAAAAAATTAATTCTCCAGCAAAATTGAGCATTCTCTTTCAGGGAAAAAAGATAGACATTCAATGAAACAAGTGAATTTCATTTATTTCTGATGAAAAGACCAGAGTTGAATAGAAAATATTATCTTCAAATATAGAACTCAAGAGAATCATAAAAAGATAAAAAGGAAAGAAAAAAATAATTTTCTTTTAAAAGCTAAACATTTAAATCCCTATAAGGGATATAAGATGATATGTTTAAGTCTTTTGGTATGAATTTCTGTTATTGATATACATAGAGGGTGGAAGTAGAATTTGATTTTATTTTGACAATATAAAAAAAGAAATTAGAGGAGGGAAGCCATTTCTACTGGAAGAAGAGGAAAATGGAGTTACAATCAATTACATCTCATGAAGAAGCAAAAAAGACTCATTACAATTGAGGGAAAAAAGAGAGGGGAATGAACATTTTGTGAATCTTACTTTCATCAGATTTGGCTCAGAGAGAATATCAGAAACATTTAGCTTCATAGAGTAACTGTTCTTACCCTATAGGGAAGGAGGATGGGAAAGGGAAAAGGAAGGAAGGAATAGAAGCAGAAGGGAGAAAGAGATAAGAAAGAGAGAGAAGTTGTAAAAGGGCATGTATCTGAGGGAGTAGGTGGTCAGATGCAAAATACTGGGGAAAAGGAAAAGGGGATAGGAAAGAGAAAAAATATATAACTGCAGGAAATACAGAGTTAGTAATTTTAACTGTGAATATGAATGGGATGAACTCTCCCATAAAACAAAAGTGGATAGCAGATTGGACTAAAAGCCAGAATCCTAACATTATTTGTTTACAAGAAACACATTTGAAGCAGAGTGATATATTCAGAGTAAAAGTAAAAGGCCCAGAGCAGAATCTATTTTACTTTAGCTGAACTAAAAAAAAAAGCAGGGCTAGCAATCCTGATCTCAGATCAAGCAAAACAAAAAATAGAATTAATTAAAAGAGAAAAGTAAGGAAACTACATCCTATTAAAAGATACCTTAGATAATGAAATAATAGCAATAGTAAACAAACACACACCAAATGATATAGCATCCAAATTCTTAGAGAAGCTAAGAGAACTGCAAGAATAATTAGACAGCAAAACTATATTTGTGGAGGAATCTAAACCTTGTTCTCTCAAAATTAGATAAATCAAACTACAAAATAAATAAGAAAGAAATTAAGGAGATAAATAGAATTCTAAAAAAGTTAGGGATGATAGACCTTTGGAGAAAACTGAATGGAGACAGAAAAGCATATACTTTGTTTCTTGGCAGTACATGGAACCTATATAAAAATTGACTATGCATTAGGTCATAACAACCTCAAAATCAAAGGCAGAAATAGTAAATGTATTTTTTTTTCAGATCATGATGCAATTAAATTTACATTCAATAAAAGGCCAGGGGGAAATAGATCAAAAATTAATTGCAAACTAAATAATCTGCAAATCACAATCACAATCGATAATTTCATTCAAGAAAATAACATTGATAAGGCAACATACCAAAATTTATGAGATGCCACTGAAGCTGTTTTTAGAGGAAGCTTTATGTCTCTAATGATTACTTGCATAAAATAGAGACAGAGAAAGTCAATGAATTAGGCATGCAACTAAAAAAGCTAGAAAAAGAACAAATTAAAAACTCCCAATTAAACATTTTTTACATCCAGAGGATCTAATAAAGGCCTCATTTCTAAAATATATAGAGAATTGACTCAACTTTATAAGAAATCAAGCCATTCTCCAATTGATAAATGACTAAAGGATATGAACAGACAATTTTCAGATGAAGAAATTCAAACAATTTATAACCACACAAAAAGGTGTTCCAAATCACTATTGATCAGAGAAATGCAAATTAAGACAACTCTGAGATACCATTACAAACCTGTCAGATTGGCTAAGATGACAGGAAAAGATAATCATGAATGTTGGAGGGGATGTGGGAAAACTGGGACACTGATACATTGTTGGTGGAATTGTGAATGAATCCGACCATTCTGGAGAGCATTCTGGAGAACTCAAAAAGTTATCAAACTGTGCATAACTTTGATCCAGCAATGTTTCTACTGGGCTTATATCCCAAAGAGATCTTAAAGGAGGGAAAGGGACCCTCTTGTGCAAAAATAGCAGCCCTTTATGTAGTGGCAAGAACCTAGAAACTGAGTGGATGCCCATCAGTTGGAGAATGGCTGAATAAGTTATGGTATATAAATGTTATGGGATATTATTGTTCTATAAGAAACAATCAGCAGGATGATTTCAGATAAGTCTGGAGAGACTTACATGAACTGCTAAGTGAAGTGCACAGAATCAGAAGATCATTATACACAGCAACAACCAGAATCTACGAAGATCATGTTTGATAGATATGGCTCTTTTCAACAACGAGGTAATTGAGGCCACTTCCAATAGCTTTTGATGAAGAGAGCCATCTATACCCAGAGAGAGGACTATGTAGATCATAACATAACATTTTCACTTTTTTTGTTGTTTTCTTGCATTTTTTTATTTAATGATTACTTTATAATGACAACATTATTCCTTGCACTCGTTTCTTTTCCGATTTTTTTTCCCCCTCCCTCCCTCCACCCCTCCCCTAGATGGCAAGCAGTCCTTTATATGTTGGATATGTTGCAGTATATCCTAGATACAATATATGTTTGCAGAACTGAACAGTTCTCTTATTGCATAGGGAGAATTGGATTCAGAAGGTATAAATAACCCGGGAAGAAAAACTGAAATGCAGATAGTTCACATTTGTTTCCCAGTGTTCGTTCTTTGGGTGTAGCTGCTTATGTCCGTCATTTATCAATTGAAACTTAGTTAGGTCTCTTTGTCAAAGAAATCCACTTCCATCAAAATATGTCCTCATACAATATTGTTGTTGAAGTGTATAATGATCTCCTGGTTCTGCTCATTTCACTTAGCATCAGTTCATGTAAGTCTCGCCAGTCCTCTCTGTATTCATCCTGCTGGTCATTTCTTACAGAACAATAATATTCCATAACATTCATATACCACAATTTACCCAGCCATTCTCCAATTGATGGGCATCCATTCATTTTCCAGTTTCTAGTCACTACAAATAGGGCTGCTACAAACATTTTGGCACATACAGGTCCCTTTCCCTTCTTTAGTATTTCTTTGGGATATAAGCCCAATAGAAACACTGCTGGATCAAAGGGTATGCACAATTTGATAATTTTTTGGGCATAATTCCAGATTGCTCTCCAGAATGGTTGGATTCATTCACAACTCCACCAACAATGCATTAGTGTCCCAGTTTTCCCGCATCCCCTCCAACATTCATCATTATTTTTTCCTGTCATCTTAGCCAATCTGACAGGTGTGTAGTGGTATCTCAGAGTTGTCTTAATTTGCATTTCTCTGATCAATAATGATTTGGAACACTCTTTCATATGAGTGGTAATAGTTTCAATTTCATCCTCTGAAAATTGTCTGTTCATATCCTTTGACCATTTATCAATTGGAGAATGGCTTGATTTCTTATAAATTTGAGTCAGTTCTCTATATATTTTGGAAATGAGGCCTTTATCAGAACCTTTAACTGTGAAGATGTTTTCCCAGTTTGTTGCTTCCCTTCTAATCTTGTTTGCATTAGTTTTATTTGTACAAAGGCTTTTTAATTTGATGTAATCAAAATTTTCTATTTTGTGATCAGTAATGGTCTCTAGTTCATCTTTGGTCACAAATTTCTTTCTCCTCCACAAGTCTGAGAGATAAACTATTCTATGTTCCTCTAATTTATTTATAATCTCGTTCTTTATGCCTAGGTCATGGACCCATTTTGATCTTATCTTGGTATATGGTGTTAAGTGTGGGTCCATGCCTAATTTCTGCCATACTAATTTCCCAGCAGTTTTTATCAAATAATGAATTATTTTCCCAGAAGTTAGGGGCTTTGGGTTTGTCAAACACTAGATTGCTATAGTTGACTATTCTGTCTTGTGAACCTAACCTTTTCCACTGATCCACTAATCTATTTCTTAGCCAATACCAAATGGTTTTGGTGACTGCTGCTTTATAATATAATTTTAGATCAGGTACAGCTAGGCCACCTTCATTTGATTTTTTTTTCATTAATTCCCTTGAGATTCTCGACTTTTTATTGTTCCATATGAATTTTGTTGTTATTTTTTCTAGATCATTAAAATATTTTCTTGGAAGTCTGATTGGTATAGCACTAAATAAATAGATTAGTTTAGGGAGTATTGTCATCTTTATTATGTTCGCTCGGCCGATCCAAGAGCACTTAATATTTTTCCAATTATTTAAGTCTGACTTTATTTGTGTGGAGACTTTTTTATAATTTTGCTCATATAATTCCTGACTTTCCTTTGGTAGATAGATTCCCAAATATTTTATGGTATCAACAGTTATTCTGAATGGAATTTCTCTTTGTATCTTGCTGTTGAGTTTTGTTGGTGATGTATAAAAATGCTGAGGATTTATGGGGATTTATTTTGTAGCCAGCTACTTTGCTAAAATTATGAATTATTTCCAATAGCTTTTTGGTAGAATCTCTGGGGTTCTCTAGGTATACCATCATATCATCTGCAAAGAGTGATAGTTTGGTTTCCTCATTGCCTACTCTAATTCCTTTAATATCTTTCTCGACTCTTATTGCCGAGGCTAGTGTTTCTAATACGATATTAAATAATAATGGTGATAGAGGGCAACCTTGCTTCACTCCAGATCTTACTGGGAAAGGTTCCAGTTTTTCCCCATTGCATATGATGCTTACTGATGGTTTTAAATATATGCTCCTGACTATTTTAAGGAAAAGTCCATTTATTCCTATGCTCTCAAGTGTTTTTATTAGGAATGGATGTTGGATTTTATCAAATGCTTTTTCTGCATCTATTGAGATGATCATATGGTTTTTGTTTGTTTGGTTATTGATATAGTCAATTATGCTAATAGTTTTCCTAATATTGAACCAGCCCTGCATTCCTGGTATAAATCCTACTTGGTCATAGTGTATTATCCTGGGGATGATTTTCTGTAATCTTTTTGCTAATATTTTATTTAAGATTTTAGCATCAATATTCATTAGGGAGATTGGTCTATAATTTTCTTTCTCTGTTTTCAGCCTACCTGGTTTAGGTATCAGTACCATGTCTGTGTCATAAAAGGAGTTTGGTAGGACTCCTTCAATCCCTATTTTTTCAAATAGTTTATTTAGCATTGGAGTTAATTGTTCTTTAAATGTTTGGTAGAATTCACATGTAAATCCATCTGGTCCTGGGGATTTTTTCTTAGGAAGTTGATTGATAGTTTGTTCTATTTCTTTTTCTGAGATGGGACTGTTTAGGATATTTACTTCTTCCTCTGTTAGTTTGGGCAAGCTATATTTTTGGAGGTATTTTTCTATTTCATTTAAGTTGTCGAATTTATTGGCATAAAGTTGAGCAAAGTAACTCCTAATTATTGCTCTAATTTCCTCTTCGTTACTGGTGAGTTCTCCCTTTTCATTTTTAAGACTAACAATTTGATTTTCCTCTTTCCTTTTTTTAATCAGATTTACTAAGGGTTTGTCTATTTTGTTGGTTTTTTCATAGAACCAACTCTTAGTTTTATTAATCATTTCAATAGTTTTTTTTACTTTCAATTTTATTGATCTCTCCTTTTATTTTTAGAATTTCAAGTTTAGTGTTTGACTGGGAGTTTTTAATTTGTTCCTTTTCTAGCATTTTTAGTTGCAAACCCAATTCATTGATCTTCTCTTTCTCTATTTTATACAAATAGGCCTCTAGAGATATGAAATTTCCCCTTATTACCGCTTTGGCTGCATCCCATACATTTTGGTATGATGTCTCATTATTATCGTTTTCTTGTGTGAAGTTATTAATTATGTCTATGATTTGCTGTTTCACCCAATCATTCTTTAGCATGAGATTATTTAGTTTCCAATTATTTTTTGGTGTATTTCCCCCTGGCTTTTTGTTGAATGTACTTTTCATTGGATCCTGGTCTGAAAGGGATGCATTTACTATTTCTGCCTTACTGCATTTGAGTTTGAGGTTTTTATGTCCTAATATATGGTCAATTTTTGTATAGGTTCCATGAACTGCTGAAAAGAAAGTGTATTCCTTTCTGTCTCCATTACATTTTCTCCAGAGATCTATCATATCTAACTTTTCTAGTATTCTATTTACCTCTTTGACTTCTTTCTTATTTATTTTGTGGTTTGATTTATCTAATTCTGAGAGTGCAAGGTTAAGATCTCCCACTATTATAGTTTTACTGTCTATTTCTTCTTGCAGCTCTCTTAGTTTCTCTTTTAAGAATTTAGATGCTACCCCACTTGGTGCATATATGTTTAATATAGATAGTGCTTCATTATCCATGCTGCCCTTTAGCAAGATATAGTGCCCTTCCTTATCTCTTTTAATTAGATCAATTTTTGCTTTAGCTTGATCTGAGATCAGGATGGCTACCCCTGCTTTTTTGACTTCACCTGAAGCATAGTAGATTTTGCTCCAACCTTTTACCTTTAACCTGCATGTATCTCCCCGCTTCAGGTGTGTTTCCTGTAAACAACATATTGTAGGATTCTGGCTTTTAATCCATTCTGCTAACCGCTTCCTCTTTATGGGGGAGTTTACCCCGTTCACATTTATGGTTAGAATGACCAATTCTGTATTGCTTGCCATCTTGTTAACCCCGGATTATGCTTTTCTCCCTTCTTTCCCCTTTCCCCCCCTTCCCAGTATTAAGCTTGTGAGCACCACTTGCTTCTCACAGCCTTCCCTTTTTAGTATCGCTCCCCCCGCCTTAGAGTTCCTCCCCCTATCTTACCCCTTTCCCTCCCAGTTCCCGTATTCCCTTCTGCTTAGCTTATTCCTTCCCTTTTCACTTTTCCCTTCTCACTTTTCAATGAGGTGGGAGAAGTTTCACCATAGATTGAATATGTCTTAAGATTTTTCACTTAAAGCCAATTCTGAAGGCAGTAAGATACCCACTATATTCATCCCCCTCCCTTCTTTCTCTCAGATATAATAGGTTTCCTATGCCTCTTCATGAAAAGTACTACCCCCACTTTACCCTTTTTCTGGTACAATGTCCTTTTCACATCAATTTCTAGAACAAGGTACACATGTATTCTTTATACATCTATATAGTCAAAATATAGTTCCCAAGGTTAATCTTTACCTTTTTAGATTTCTCTTGAGTTTTATATTTGTAGATCAAACTTTTTATTAAGTTCTGGCTTTTTCATCAGAAATAGATGAAATTCACTTACTTCGTTGAATGTCCATCTTCTTCCCTGGAAAAAGATGCTCATTCTCGCTGGGTAAGTTATTTTTGGTTGCATACCAAGTTTTTTAGCCTTTCGGAATATCATATTCCAGGCCCTTCGATCCTTTAATGTGGATGCTGCCAGATCCTGGGTGATCCTTATTGTGGCTTCTTGACACTTGAATTGGGTTTTTCTAGCTGCTTGCAATATTTTTTCCTTCATCTGAGGGTTCTGGCATTTGGCCACTATATTCCTTGGTGTTTTGATTTTAGGATCCCTTTCAGTGGGTGATCGATGAATCCTTTCAATGTTTATTTTTTCCTCTGTTCCTATGACTTCTGGGCAGTTCTCTTTGATAATTTCCTGGAAAATAGTGTCCAGGCTCTTTTTTTCATCATTCTTTTCTGGGAGTCCAATGATTCTCAGATTGTCTCTCCTGGATCTGTTTTCCAGGTCTGTTGTCTTCCCCAGAAGGTATTTCACATTCTTTTCCATTGTTTGATTTTTTTGGATTTGCTTGACTGATTCTTCTTGTCTCCTCAAGTCATTCAATTCCACTTGTTCAATTCTGATTTTCAGTGAAGTATTCTCTTCACTCACTTTTTTAAAATCTTTTTCTAATTGTCCAATTGAGTTCTTTTGTTCTGTGGAATTTTTTTTCCATTTCGCCAATTTTGTTTTTTAGAGAGCTGTTTTCTGTTTCCAGTTCCCCAATCCTATTTTTCAAGGATTTTACTTCTTTATCCACTCTCTCTTTAACTTTCTCCAGGCTCTTTTGCCAAGCCTCCCTCTCCTTTTCCCAAGCTTCCCTCTCCTTTTGCCAAGCCTCACTCTGCTTTCCCCATTTTTCTTCTAGCTCCCTTGTGAGAGCCTTTTTAATCACTTCTATGAGGTTCATCTGTGCTGAGGAACAGACGATCTCCTCCTTTGGGGATTCACCTGGGGACTGTCTGTTTTTAGTCTCCTCAGGATTTAGAGTCTGCTCTCTATCTGTATAGAAGCTGTCAAGGGTTAAAGTCCTCTTCAGCTTCTTGCTCATTCTGTCTAATAATCAAAGACAAAATAGCAAAGAAAAACAGAAAAAACTGGATTCTTTCTTTGGGGGAGGGGCTGGGTGTGTTACCGAGCTTCCTCTACAGACTGCAGGGGGCAGCAGTGAGGCACTAGCAGGACTGTGTGCGCCTGCGCTCTGAGATCCCAGAGCGTGCTGAGTCACTGTGGGAGGGGGAAAGGGGGGGCGGCCAGGTCCGGAGAGACTCCAGCTGTTTGGGGTTGTGTTCTTCAGCCCCGGTGTTTTTAGCTTCTCTACTGGGCTGCTGACTTGCTGCCGGAGCAAAGTATCCAAACCTGTAGCGAAGCTCTCCCCGCAGAGACGGCTGCGATCACTCCCCGCCCCCTCTCCAGTCTGCTCCCGTGCTCTCACTGCCGCTGCCCCCTGCCTGCGCCCGATCTAAAACCGCCCCAGCCCTCCAGTAAAGACAGACCTTTCTTGGCGAATCTCAAGGATGGCTTCTCTTGGTAACTATATGTGGGTTTTTTTTCAGTCAAGCATTGATTCAGAGGCTTGTAATGAAGTGGATAGTGAGAGAAAGCGCGGAGCTTATGCAGCTGTGAGCCTCCTCTCCGCCATCTTAACCGGAAGGCATTTTGTTTTCTTTCTAATTTTTTTCTTTTTATCCTGTTTTTTCTTGTGCAACATAATTGTATAAATATGTATATATATATATTAGATTTAACATATATTTTAACATGTTTAACACCTAATTATTTAGAACACAAGATTTCACAAGAGTCATTGTTGAAAAATTATCCATGTATATTTTGAAAATCAAGAGCTTTAATTAAAATAAAAGAATTAGTTTTCTCTAACTAATCTCTGAATATTAATTTCAAGAAAGGAATAAATCTAGGTGATGTAAGTGAAAAAAAATCTCAGACTCAGACTTAGAATGCAATCTGGTTTATTTTATTTTATTTCTTTGCAAGGTAGTTGAAGTTAAGCAACACAGCTAGTAAGTATTAGATTCCTAAGGTTGTATTTGAACTCAGGTCCATTTGACTTCTGGGTCAGTGTTCTATTCTCTTTACCATTTAGCTATCCCTGGTTATCTAGTTCAAGTTGCACTTTATAAATGAAGAAACTAATGTTGGGAGAGGCAAGATGAATTGCCTAAGGTCTCATGGTAGTTAGTATCAGAGGCAATCTGATTTAAATTTAATTTAAATATAATCCTTTTTGTTCAAAAGAGCCAGCCAGTGTTCTTTCCATTGGATACCCTACCTTCTTTTTGCTCTAAATGAACTCTGACAATGATATATCAAATTGAATGAAATACTAAGATCCATTGAATTAATACCTTTAGTTCAGTCAATTTTCAGTCATGTCTACTTTTAATGACCATATTTGGGGTTTTTCTGGCATAGCTACTAGAATGACTTGTCATTTCCTTTTCCAGCTCATTTTGCAGATAAGAAAACTGAGGTAAACAGGAGTAAGTGGCTTGTTCAGGGACAAACAGGTGGTAAGTGTGGGAGACCAGATTTGAAATCAAGAAAGTTAGTCTTCCTGACTTTAAGCCCTAAATACTGAATCATCTAACTGCCCTGAACCATGGTACAATGCTGTAAATATGTTTTAAATCTTAATGTAACTTCTTTTGTCTCCTATTCCCCAGTTCCTATAACTTTATAAAATGGATATGGATCACCTCACCTATGAAAATGGAGATCCATCTGTTATATTTCAAATGCATCTGTTCAGCTGTTAAATCCATTTTTCACATTCATTTTAAGTTAGCAGAAACTTTCCAGAGGCAGATAAAGGAATATCCAGGAAAAAAAAAATAAGATGAAACCATTATTTTGTCAGTAAAAGAAAAACTAAACTGACCAGCCTCCTAACAAAGCCATTCTTTCTACTTTACTTTATTTATTTATTTTTCTTTATTAAAGCTTTTTATTTTTCAAAACAGATGCATGGACAATTCTTCAATATTAGCCTTTGCAAAACTTTGTGTTCCAATTTTCCCCCTTTCCCTCATCCCCTCCCCTAGATGGCAAGTAGTCCAAAATATGTTAAATATGGTAGAAATATATGTTAAATCCAATATTTACATATTTTACAATTTATACATTACATACATATTTATGTATATATGTATACATATTTATGTATGCATGTATGTATGTTATACATACATATTTATACAATTATCTTGCTACACAAGAAAAATCAAATAAACAAGAAAAAATGAGAAAGAAAATAAAATTCAAGCAAATAACAAAAAAAGTGAAAATGCTATGTAGTGAACCACACTCAGTTCCCTCAGTCCTCTCTCTGGGTGTAGATGGCTCTCTTCATCACAAGATCATTGGAACTGGTCTGAATCATCTCATTGTTGAAAAGAGTCACGTTCATCAGAATTGATCATAGTATTTTGTTGCCATGTATGATGATATCCTGGTTCTGCTCATTTCAGTCAGCATCAATTCATTTAAGTCTCTCGAGGGCTCTCTGAAATCATCCTGCTGATCATTTCTTATAGAACAATAATATTCCATAGCATTTATATACCATAATTTATTCAGTCATTCTTCCAGTTTCTTGTCCCTACAAAAAGGGCTGCCACAAACATTTTTGCACATCTACATTGCTTTAATTTAAGGAATCAGGATTTTATTTTTAATAAACTTCTTTGTTATCAACTTCACATTAAAATAATATCTTTATTGAAGGTGTTTTTTCAAAATAGAAAATTAGTGTTTTTAACTTAAAAATTATTGTAAAATAATTATGTTTATAAAGAATTAATAGATAAAGGGAGAAAAATTTTCTATTTATTTTCTATTACCTATATTCTAAGTCATGAACTTGGCATAAATTCTTGAGCTTCCTTTGAATTTTACCATCATGATTCATTTACCCCCTCCCTTCATCTCTTATGGCCTCTTTTCCTAGTTGAAGTTCTTTTGAGATCCTCCATTTTGAGGAAGGATCCCTATCAGTCATTCTTTATTCTCTGAAATTCACCACCATCTTTATCTCTTCCCTATCAACACACACTCTCTTTTCATCACCTCTTTTATATGTAGCTAGTAAGTGTATAAAACTGGAATGAACTCTGATTTCTCTCATTCTAAGTTCAGTGTTCTTGTTACTGTGCATATATAGCTCTCACTTTATTTTGGGTTGTTTGCATGACAATTCAACAAGGTCTTTCCCACACTCACTTCTAGTCTCAGATACATACCTTCTTTATTCTCCCATACTCCAGCTTCCTACTTTGAAAATAAGCAAAGCCTACTTAAAAGTATAAAATATACAGCTGTATATGCCTGTGACAGGTACTAAGTCAGGTGCCACAGGAAAACAATGAAATAACTGAAATAATAAATCATCTCAAAATCATTTGCATTTGACTTTGGTATATATTTAATGAGTGGAAATTCACACAACCAATAAAAAACGTAGTTGTGCTGAGAAGATACTTTACTCAGGTGACACTCTAATGTAGCTCCCTAACTTGAGTCCAAACTTATTTCATGCTGGAAATTGATAGTATCTAGCATAAATTTTCAAATTTATTCAAAGCGCCAGCTGAAATAGTGCTATCTCCCTAAGTTTGACAATATTATCTGATTCGTATCTTCCCAAGAGTGTGGCAATTAGATATGTTATTTTACAAATCTTTTTATTCTTGCTTGGCTCAGAATAAGCAATGTTCCATTAATGTCAACATAAAACTTCATTAAAGAGAATAGGTGACAATGTCAGTGAGATATCTGCAAGAAAGATTGTACTCCCATAAGTCATAGAAAGCATTAGACATTGACAAATAACACATTTATATATATATATATACACACACATGTATGCATGTTTGTGCATTATTTATATGGCTATATATTTATTTAAAACTTTGTTTATTTTTTGTATGTTTTTTTTTTACTGAAAGGAGAAAAATTAACCTTCCCCCAGAGGCATTTCCTTACAACTCTCTGGAATTGAAAAATTGAATAGTTTATCCAAGTAAATATTCTGTACCTACAAGAGTACACTATTACCTAACAATCATTTTCTAAGATCTACGTACAGTTACATAATGGACATGCAAATGAATGAATATTGATTGTTTATGTATCTTCAAAGAGGAATCATTCTAGATCTGTGATTTCATTATTGTGGTGAACTTCCAGTACAAAAATTGTACCTGTGAGGAACTCTACGGAACACTGAAAGGCTAATTGATTTGTGTTTAGTTACAGAGTTAGTGGATGTCAGAAGCAGAATTTGAGCCTTATATCTTCCAGACAACATTATGTGACTTCTATCCCCATATCATATTACCTTTCACGATAGTCAGACAACAAACATTTATTTAAGCAGTCATTATATATCATATGCTTTGCTAAAAGAAAGGCAAAAACAGTTGGTTCCCTCAAGGAATGTACATTCTAATGGCAGAAGACAACATGTAAATGATTAAATACATATTAAGCATATACAGAATAGATGAAATTAATCTGAAAAAGTGAGGTATCAGCAAGTAGAGAGACTTGGGAAAAAAAAAAAAACTTTCATAGAAGGTAGGATTTGGTCTGAGTCTGGAGGAAGCCAGAAAGAAAGTGGAAGGGAGAGATAAGAGGGCAGAGATTTCTAAGTATTAAGGATAGCAAGTGCAAAGGCATATAGATGGGAGATGGAATGTTATGTTTGAGGAACTATAAAACTATAAAATGGCCAGTGTGTGTGTGTGTGTGTGTGTGTGTGTGTGTGTGTGTGTGTGTGTGTGTGTGTGTGTATAGCCTATGAAAAGAGGTAAAGTATCAGAAAGATAGGAAGAATTTGGCATTCAATGTCAAATAGAGAACTTTTTCTTTGATCCTGGAAATAATAGGGAGCCACTGGAGCTTAAATGGGGAAAGGATAACATCAAGAAAACAAACATTTTAAAAAATAATATTAGCAGTTGAATGAAGAAATGATTGAAATGTGAAGAAACAAAAGTCAGGGGATCAGTTAAAAGTTAAGGTTGTATTTCAAACAACTAAGTGATACAGTGGATAGAGCTCTGGTTCTGGTGTCAGGAAGACTCATCTTTCCAAGTTCAAATATATACTCAGATACTTAGCAACTGAGTATCCCTGGGCAAGTGAGCTGCAGAGGGAAATGGAAAGCATTCCAATATCTTTGAAAAGGAAGTCCAAATAGGGTTTACACAATTTGGACATAAGTGAAAATGACAGAACAACAACAAAACTTTGGGTAAGACAAATTCAGTTTTGCTCTCATGATAATGACTATGATGTTCACTTCTGTGAATTTGTGTTTACTTCTTTCTTCTATTTTTGTTTTTAATCTCTCCCATGGTTTTCCACTTTTGCTCTGATTTTTCTTTCCCAACATGATTCATAAATCAATGTGTATTAAAATGTTTTTAAAAATTTGATGGAGACAATAAATTTAAGGAAAAAAATCTAAAAAAAAAAGATCTGACTTCTTAATAAAAGTATAACTTCCCTATTTTTCTGGGTTTTAACTTGAGTTCTTTCTCATGATAGGAAGGCAGGGGAGGGGTAAACTCCTGGGCTCATTAAACATTTGATCATCAGTTGTTCTGCCTGATCATGGGTAACACAAAACTTTCCTTGTTGATTAATTATGGTCAAAAGTCTTGGAAATCCCCTCTTATGAATCAAACTAAAAGTAAACCTGTCCTATACTTTTAACAGCAATATAAAAGATACTTCTCTCTGTTTTAATGCATCTCTGGTCACTGAGAGATCACTGACCTCTACTGTTAGTCTTGCCAATAAATAGATTATGCTTGGGACTTTTGTGCCTCATATTCTCTTCATCACAGACTTTATCACAACAAATTATAAAGGACTTTCACTTTCATTCTCTTTCATCTTCTCAGGAAACCTGTGAACCAGACAGTTCAACTATTTTTGTTTCCAGTTTAGGGATGAGAAGAATGAGACCCAGACAGTACTATATAACTGAAATGCCCAAAACCATACAACAATTAAGTGGCAGAGTTGGGACTCAGATTTCAGTATTCTTGTCTATTCTCTTTTAGCTCTACCAAACGGCCTTGCTAGTGAAGGCTTAGATATTATCCAACTCTCTTTCTCTCTCTCTCTCCCTCCATATATGTATGTATACATATATGTATATGTATATATGTATGTATATGCATATCTATATGGATGTGTATATATATATATATATATATATATGGATGTATATATGCGTGTGTGTATGCATCCTGTTTTCAAGAGTCTCTGATTAACCTTAAAGGGGATATACTAAAATTTAAGAGAAAATGTATGACTCGCAAAGCTTACAACTTAAGTAATATGAATATTGCAAAGCTATGGTGAACAAAATGATGACCCCTTGCAGTGATCTGCATTCTAAAAATTGCCTGGCCACCTAGAAAAAGCCATAAGCTTTCACTAACATCTAGGTGAAATAGCAAGCACTTGCAGACTGAACTGTAATGTGTGGGTACAGTTCATTGATATGGCTGTTGATGAGGGCAAGAATGAGAAAGACCAGTAGAATTTTGTGCAATGCAATAGCACTTATAGATTTGACTTCCTAAATCAAAGTGCTGGCATTTCATATGTATGAATCCAATTGATTCCATTCACGAGTCTGCAGCATACAAAGTACTCTATTCATATAGCTAATGTCTTCATTCAGAGAGCTAAATGTGCAATTCTGAGAAAGAGATAAGGGAAATAAAGCTGAATATGTGGGAAAAAACTGCAAAAGCAAGAAGGAAGCATGATTAAATTCTACCCAACATTCAGAAATGACATTACAAAAGCTTTTTGGAGAATTTTATTTTTATTCTGAGGGAAGAATAAGACAAATGCTGTAGAAATTAAGATGGATGTTTTAAAAGGAACACACACAATAATATTATAATGATTTGAAGCATAGAAGAAAACATTTAGTTCAAAGCTATCCTTTTGGCTTATGGGAAAGGATATGGGGTGGGTGCTAGTAAAAGATTCAGCAAAGAATTTTCTTTAAGGGAAGAAAACTAAAACTCAATTCTCCCTTTCCTCTCTTTTCTCAATTCTTCTGGAGTCAAGAGTCCTGTCCATCTCAAACAGAAAAACTCCATGTGACATTCACTCCTTCCATCAATAAATATCTGTGTAGTTTCTCCTATGTAAAAGGTAATTATTCTTCTCAAAATGAAGAAACACAAGAGAAGAAGCAGTTGGGTAAGTAAATGTCTGCTTGCTTGTTTGTTTGTTGTGTATCTCCTCAACTTGAAATAAAAATCTCTCCAGTAAAAGAACTTGTAATCAGTCTGAAATTATTCCCTTATCCTTCATTCATCTTTCTGAGGTTGAAGTTAATGAACTACTAATCTGAAGAGAAATAATCCTGAAGAGCTTTGGCTTTTAGCACTTTATCTTCTGGCTGTTAGTTAGGGGCACTATCAAAAATCAACCAACTAATTCTATTAGCTCTTAGAATTTTTTTTTTTTTAATTAAGAAAGTAAAAGTAGAGGAATAGATGTTAAAAACAGCAACTTTACTGTTTTGGGTTGCCAGTGCCACCTTTGGATCTTCTGGAGTCACAATGTTTATGCTTGAACAATATGTTTATGTTAATTTACTCATTTGACAAAGATCAAGAAAGAACAAATAGAAAAGGAATAGAGTCACCATGTGCTCATGGACTCATGACTCCTCTGTCAAAGAATGAAGCCTGCTATTCCTTCTCCACATGGCAGCTCAAAGTAGCTCTTCCTCATTTCAAGCTGTCATGTAAAAGAGACTGAGAGATGGACATCACCTTACTAAGTAATTCTTTTGATAATAGTTCTTCCAGCTTTGAACCTAATTTGAAAACATTTTATCACCACACATTATCAATCCCTGACTGACTCTTGGCTGTACATTGACTCCCTAATGTTTCCATATGGTTGGAATGGAATCAGGAAGAGAAAGTCTAGACAGACTTCAAGGATTGGCCCGCCCTTGTTTCACAGAATTATAGAATCACATAATATCAGAGCTGGAAAGAATCCACAAATTTAACTAGCATAATCGTCTTTGTTTTACAGATGAGGAAACTGAGACCTCAAGAACCTAGAATTCTTCATCGTTTTTTTAATCTTCTCTACTACATCTTCCTAAAACTAAAATTATGTGGGAATGACGAGGACAGATCTGGCAGCTTAGCTTAGTTCCAACATGCGATTGTCATTCAACAAAATGGCACCTACTTAGCCAGTGGGGCACTAAATTTCATACAAATTGTGAGGCAAGAACTACGATATGAGATAGGGAGGAAAAAAGGCATTTCATGTTTGATCCAGTCCAAGATATTTGCTAGCTTATCGTAAGACATTGTCCAATATTAAATATTGCATGTACTTCTACTTTCTCACTTTTTAAAAAATGTCCAGAAATTTCAGGGCAGGGAGATATCATTTAATATAACCTCTTCATTTTATAGATGGAAAAAGTAAAGCTCAGAGAGTTAACAAGTTAATAGCAGAACTAGGAATTGCCTTCTCTCAACATTATTAAGTAAAAAAATACTCTATGAAGCGTAAATTGTTATATGATTAAAAGATTTTATGATAAAGTCTGACTCACTATCCATTGTATCATATATGAAATCAGGAAGATCTGTGTTCAAATGTGACTTCAAACACTTAGGAGTTTGGGCAAGTCAAATAATTTTCATACACCTCAGTTTTCTCATATACAAAATATTGATAATAATACCTTGGTTGTTGGAGAAAATTTAATGAGATCATAATTGTAAAGTATATAATACCTGATACATAGTAAATGATACATTAAGTTAACTAACTTATTATTATATTCCTAATCATTCTGTCAAACTTTATGCAAAATGAACAACAACAAAACCAATTCATTATACGTTTACAGGTAGCTAGATTAAATATTCTTACAATCAAGTTGATATAGTTGATTGTAAGCAAGGTATACTTAGATGAAGAGCTAATGTTCCACAAAAGACAATATCAAATAATGGAAAAAGTGGGGAGTAGAAGATTTTGACTTATCTACTAAGAGACTTTTGATGACTTATTTCCTATTCATTTAGGTCTTGATTTCCCTATCAATAAAATAAGCCAGTATTTTTTTTTCCTTTTTGATCCAATTTTTCTTGTGTAGTACTATAACTGTATAAATATGTATACATATATTGATTTAACATATATTTTAACATATTTAATATGTATTGGATTACCGACTATCTTGGGGAGGGGTTAGGGGGAAGGAGGGGAAAATTTGGAACACAAAGTTTTTCAAGGGTCAATGTTGAAAAATTATCCATGGATATGTTTTGTACATAAAAAGCTTTAATAAAAAAAAATAAAAGGATTACATATGTTTAAAAAATAAAATAAGATGAGAGTGCTAGAGTAGATGTTTTCAAAGATCCTAAAATTTACTTTCTATAAGTAACAAAACAATTATATATATGAGTTTTGTTTTAAATGTCATGATTATAGGATGATCAAGGCAAAGATTCTGAAATGAGGAAATTAAAGCTGGATATGTAGTTGTTGATAAAGGTTACAAGAATCACAGAAGTTCAGCTTTGGAAGGGAACTCAGAGATCATCTAGATGATCCCCTACCTGAAAAAGATTCTTCTTTATGATCAAGTGTTCATCCCATTTTATTTGAAGTTAAGAGAATAAGAATCCATTACTGCTGAAGTCTTATTCAGCTATGGAATAGCACTAATTCTCAAAAATATGTTTTTAATGAGAGGCAAAATCTGCCTTTTTGGAATCTCAACATGTTGCTTGTAACTTTCTATGCCAAAGCAGAGATGATCTAAGCCCCCTATAAGAGAGTTAAATATTTCATGAGGGCTATCATAAATTTCTCCTCTTCATCCTCTCCAGTTCTTTATGGACAATCCCAGATTTCACCCTCACCATAATTGAACATTTAAACCAGGCAATTTAGCTTAATTATGGCTATGTCTGCTTTTACATATATGAACATAAATGCTTCAAGTGTGTTACTTGAATTTCTATTATGATGATGACAATAACAACTATTAAACTATTGCTTTATAAATATCTCATTTCATTTTCCAAGAAATCTGGAAAGTAGATATTATTACAAATGGGGAAACTGAAGCAGAGATTATATGAATTGATTGTGC
Organism: Antechinus flavipes; assembly: GCF_016432865.1. Classification (NCBI taxonomy): domain Eukaryota; kingdom Metazoa; phylum Chordata; class Mammalia; order Dasyuromorphia; family Dasyuridae; genus Antechinus; species Antechinus flavipes. Next base: position 304,933,789 of record NC_067399.1, on the reverse strand, counting down.
TCTCATAGCAAATCAGTGTCTGAGGCTGTCATCATCTAAGCACTTTCTGAATCCAGATCCAGCCCTCTGTTCACTGAGTTATATCGCTGCTATTTACTTTGACTGCTATTTTATTCTCTTCTTTTATATTTTCAACTAGTCCATTAGTGCTTTGAAAAATAGTCTCCAGATTGTTTCTAAAGAAAAGATGAGGACAGAAAAGATAAGAAAATGAACCTCACTTCACTGGAGAAGGAGTACAAAACATTGCATGTATTTGTCAGATTCAATTAACAGCTTGGTTACATTTGAGAACTTACCTTCTTTTTCTTTTTTATCTACAATGGATAATTCACTGGGAAGGGATATATTTAGAGGAGGAATTGATATAGAAACACAATATAGTAATAAAATTCTATTTTAAAATGTTCATATTGAATTTAATGTTAGACTAGTTAATTTCCAAGCACTTTTCCAGCTTTAAAAAAATAACACTCGTTAATTTTAGATGTAATTCACTTAAGAAAATAGGAAATATTGACATACGTTTACTAATATAGAAAATTAGATTTTCTAGAAGACTATAGCATATTTTTAGTGAAATACATTTATTAGCATAAACAATAAGCAAGCACTGGAATTGCTATTTATATCTTTATTTGGTAACAGTAAGACAAAAATATTTTCAATGTTCACTTATATGTCAGCTTTCCCATTTGAAACTAAAATACCTGACAAATGAGTTGCTTTTTTGCCTAATAACATTGAGTACTAAAGTTTACTGGAATGGCAGAAGACTTTTTTTTTTTCCTAGTCCTAGTGAAAGAAAATTCTTACATAGAAACATTGCAAATAGCTTCTTTTCATAATTGACCAATATGATATTTAAACAGTGAATTGTAGAATTGAGTTAGCTACCTACCACAAGGGAAACTCCTTTATTACTCTAAATAATGATATCTCAAATCATGTAACTTCAAATATAAGCTGACATTTATAAGATATTACTTTGATTTTGTGCAAAAGAGTATGCAAGGTAGAGAAAGTAAGTCGAAATTATATTCCTCTTCTTATTCCCCCAAATTTTAACAGTTTCAAAATTGTATCTTCTTTTCCTGAATTTTATAAAAAATAAGCATTCATTTCAAACATATATGATTGATAGAAAATGAAGATTAAAGAAAGGACAGATTTTCTTCTTAAAGTCATACTTTTTGCATGAAATTTTTATAAAATTGTTTCTCAAATGAGAAAATAGATTTAAATGTGTTTTACAAATCCTGAAATACTAGATGCATATAAGCTATAATTATTATTACTATGATATTTAAAGAAAGATCACTTATTCTATATTTTTCCTTTCTCATAACAAATTGTGTCACAGGACAATGAAGTAAAAAAAAAAAAAAAAAAAGATTAAATGTTTATTCAGAGAAATCACCTTAGGGAAATAAGAGGTAATTTTATAAACTACTTTTGTTTAAATAAAATATCAAATGGATATTTTTTTTTTTACTAGGCACTTAAATGGTACTATTGAAATATCACTGTTGTTAAATTAAAACATGACCCTTTAGAATTTAAACTATTTTAAAAAAATATTTGATAGTCTGATTTTAATGATTATATGCTTACATATATGTATGCACATACACATACATATGTGTATCTATATGTAGACTCATATACCATTAAGTAGTTTTTCTTTCATGTCTAAGAATTCACTGCTTTTTGTCTGGTTCTCTTAAAAAGGGGCTGAGAGTCTATTGAGTGTTGTCTGTCTAACTATGTTTTAGAGTTGTCTGATGTTTAGGCACATATTGTATTACTAGACAATTTATAGAATTTATAAAGACTATATCTCTGACTCATTCATTTTAAGATCACATTTCTATATAAATTTCCTGCCTGCCCCAAGGAATCTTTGAGAAAGCTTTAAAATCTGATAGTAAAGAAGCATGATTAAGGGATTATACTATTTTTTAAATAGATGTGTTTTATTGAATAGTTTATATCAGTGGTTTGCATATATATCTCTATCTCTATCTTTCTATTAATTTATACCCTCCTCCACTACACCTTTGTTTTAACAAAACAAACAAAAAACAAAACAAAACAAAAACAAGCAGTTCTGAGGATCAAAGTTCTTAAGACTGAGTATGTAACTCCCTTCTTACCATTTTCCTCCCCATTATCTCTTTACTAAAAAAATGCATAGTTCACTCTTTCTTTTTTATGGAACCAATATTGTTCATTAAAATCAATTTGAATTGAATTTGTATTTGTTGTATTATTTTAAATTATCATTGTCATTGAATATTTTGTTCACATGATTTTGCTTTCTTGCCATCTATACCTTAATACGTTTTCCCACTGAATTGTTTCCATTTTGATTTCTTACTATGTAGTAATATTCTAATATCAATATTACATAAGTTCTTCATCCATTCTCTAAATGATGATTATCTTTATTTCTACAGTTTTTGGCTAGGACTTTTTGTCTCATATATGGAACCTGCCTTTTTGTCATTGATTTCTCAGTAGACATATAATTGGATCAAAAAGTATGAATTGATTGGTGATTTTTTCATATAATTGAACATTATTTTTCACAATATTTAAATCATTTTCCATCTCCATCAACAAATTTTATCTTGCTTACCTTCCATAGTTCATTCAACACTGACTTTTTCAATATTTTATCTTTCCAAATTTGATGTATATAGTGAAATATACAGTGAAATATAGCGATGTATATAGTGAAATCTGAGATTTCCCTTATCATTAATATTTAATATATTTCTCCATATGGTTGTTGATCATTTGCCTTACTTTTTGGAAAACCATTTGTTCATATCACTGTACAATTGATGTTTTATGGGAATGATCATCTTACATGTATAACTATCTCTCTCTATTTTGTACAAACTGGTAATAGAGGTATTTAATATGGTTTCCATGAAATTCCTTTTCTAGGTGGCATTAATTTTATCTAGTTGCATATATTGTATGTCTAGTTGAATAGATACATCTAGTTCCTATTCTAGTTTTATTTTCATACAAGCTTTAATAATTTATGTAAAATAAGTTGTTTAGTTTATCTCTTATAATTACCTCTATAGCTTGCTTCCAACACTAATCTTTAAAGTAACATCTACCTATTTTAAAACATGTTTTTAAAGAGAAAGAAAGAAAAGGGAAAATTAAGGGTAAAGAAAAAAATACATGTGATGCATTATTTTCACTGAGTGAAATACAGATTTTTATTTTTTAAATACATCTTTGTTGGCAATAATATATACTCTTTCATAGAACTGTTTAATTTACTGTGATTTAGCTGTTTTGTATCTTTGAGATTATAGACTATAGATTACTAGATTACTACAGAGACTGGATTTAACTTTTCTAGTAAATCTGTAACCCTTCAAGTTGGCTGTGAAAATTTCTTAATATATGGTCTTAGATTCAAATGGCTTAAATAAAAAATTATAAGGAACCTATTGCTAATAATCAGTTTACAAATATTAAATTGCACCTCACTCATGTGACAATAAGAGCTAATTGGAAATATGCAATCCCTTATTTCACTGCATCTAGTATTCAATGCCATCTGATTCAAAATAACTATAGATACTATCATTCATTCTACTTTTCCAGTTATAATTATTTTAGAAGTTTGAAATAAATAAAGCCTTTCCTTAGTGGCAAGTCTGGAAAATTAAGAATGTTTATATTTTAAAATGTCCTATACTCATATGATATCCCTACACAGTCTTGAATCCTTTCCCTGAATTCTTAATTTTTCTATTTTTATGGCATAGTTTTCAATATTACAATATTGTAATTGTAATTACAATATTGAAAACAATAGTTTCAATCATGATAACCAGCAGATACTTGGCCCTGGAAAGTAAACACCAGAGAAATACATATGGTGGTACATGTTCAAAGCATGCTGGAACATCAGTATCTCCAAATGATGCAACTGAGAAGACCCAAAACTATACAACATCTATGAACTGTCTCTTGACTCTGCTTCCTACTGTGATATTCATTTCCTATTTAATAGATGCATAGCCAAGAGAAACATGACAATTTTTATCAGTCCTGACAGCTGTCTTGAAGAAACAGCAGGCAAGTTAGAGCTTCAACAGATATGTACAGTTATCTCTCCCGGTATTGTCAAAATTTCACAAAGTTATATCAAATCGGTATTAAAATAGAAGCCCACCTTGAAAACATACCTAGCATAGTACAAGACATAATTGCTTTTGTGAGTCTTTCCATCAGGTGTCTTTGGTCTTCTTCAATAATAAAGGAAGAACAACAATTTTTTATGAATGGCTGTAGAAAATAAAATTCGATCTCTTTTTTCTTTGAGAATGATCAGTCCCTGACCTGTTAATAAAGTTATGCCAGAAAATATAATCTAGGGCCTGGAACAAGACAACCTTATATAGAATCTAATTTTTCATCCATAAAATGGGAATAATAGAATCTCTTTCACAGAGTTATTGTGAGAATAGATTGAAATATTATTTATAAACACTTGCCAAACATAAAATTGATATTATACTATCATCATCATCATCATTGTTTTTATTGTAGTGCTACTTATTGTTTAATCCAACCTTCTCATTTTATAGATAGGAACTATAGCCTAGACAAACTAAATTAACTGCCCAAAGTTAGTAAAAAGTCAACAGCTGATATTTATAGAGTAATTTAAAGGTTTCCAAGCACTTTATGTGAATCACCTCATTTGTTCTTCCCAACAACTTTCTGCGATAATATGGCAGATGTTATTATTTCCATTTTATACATTAAAAGCACCAGAAACTGGTAGACCATCAACTTTCCAGAGAAGTGCTTAATTTTTTTCATTCCAAGGACCTAACACAATTTTTTGAAAATAGTAGGCACCTAATAGCTACTTGCTGAAGTGAATGACTTGTTTTAGAATACATCTAATTATTGCTAGAAAAGAAAAGTAAAGCGAGCTTGTATATGTCCCAGAAGGGCAGAAATGCTAAGTGTTTTACTTTATAAGCTTACAAAAATATCAAGACCCATGAGCTCAATGATTTTCTTCTTCCTTTTTCCAATTAAATTAACTAAAGGTTTATCTATTTTGTTGGTGTTTCATAAAAACACACACACACACACACAATTCTAAGTTTTATTTATTAGTTCAATGGCTTTCTTTCAGTTTTATTAATATCTTTTATTTTCAGAATTTCAAATTTGGTATTTAATTGGGAGTTTTATAATTGCTATTTATGTAGCTTTTTTAGTTCCATGCCCAATTTGTTGATCTTTTCTTTCTCTATTTTATTCAAATGAGCATATAGAGATATAAAATTTCTCCTAAAAACTGCTTTGAACGTATGCCATAAATTTTGGTATGCTGTCTCATTATTGGCATTTCCTTGGATAAAATTACTGATTGTTACTTTGATTTATTGTATCATCTACTCATTCTTTAGGATTAGATTACTTAGTTTCCAATTAATTTTTGGTCTATTTCCCCCTGGCCCTTTATTACATGTGATTTTTATTGCATCATGCTCTGAAAGGGATGCATTTATTATTTCTTCCTTTCTGCATATGATTGTGGTGTTTTTAATGTCCCAATACATGGTCATTTTTTTATGTAGGTTTCATGTACCTCTAAGAAAAAAAAGTATATTACTTTCTTTTCCCATTCATTTTCTCCCAAGGCCTACCATACCCAGCTTTTCTAAAATTCCATTTATCTCCTTAACTTCTTTTTTATTTTGTGGTTAGATTTATCTAGTTGTGATAGAGAGAAATTGAGATCCACCACTAGTAGTTTTGTTATCTATTTCTTGCAACTTTCTTAACTTCTCCTCTAACAATACACTTAGTGTATTATATGATTAGAATTGAAATTACTTCATTATGATACCCTTTAGCAAGATGTAGTTTCCTTCCTTATCACTTTGAATCTATTTTTGTTTTTGTTTGATCTGAGATTAATTATGGCAAGTGTAAGAAATTTGATAATATCAATACTATCTTAAAAGGTTTTAGAAGCACTGATTTCACAGACATTGAACATGTTATTTTTTAACAATATCTATTCTGAGAAACAGCAAAAGTTTTAAGTCTTTCCTATTGAAGCTCTTTATTATATGCCTCCCAGCATAATAAATACACCCCAAACTCAATAACAGACAGTGCACAAATGCCTGACTAAACAAAAAGGACTTAAAACAGCTACTAAAGAACACAGTACTCAACCTGTCATATGAATGTCTGGACGTGATTCCATTCTCCAGACATGCATAATCACTGGCTATGAATGGAATAAGAATTATTTAGATGCATCCAGGAGCAGAACTATTAGAATTTCATTTGGAAGTAAAATACATTGGGATCAGTAACTCAGGCACATTTTAAGTGGCAAAGGTCCAGAGTAGAATATTGCAATCATCAAGCCCATCAAAAGCTTTATGGAATAGTTGAGAATCAGGAAAAATCAGTGTGTGATTGTTGTTATCGTTGTTACTGTTGATTGGGTCTAGCCTTTTCTGCAGCAAATATAGCAAAATGTGAAGCAGCCTGTTGTCTGTAGCATAATCTCAGCGGAATACAAAAGAACAGATACAGACAATATGTGTTTCACAAACATGATACAGCTCATTCTGAACAACTGTAATGTAAGAAGACAAAAATGACTCTCAATTTGGATGCATTCTGCTGCTCTCTAAAGAAAAAAAAAGTGATTTAAACTTTGTGATTCAGGACAAAGCTGATAGACAAGGTCAAATCAACAGAAGTTAAAAAAGGAATGAAATTCAGTGGGAAACCAGGTTGAAAGAATGCATGTATTCTACAAATCCAATATATAGCAAACAAACTTGTGATATCTCCAATGTCGCATTAAATTTAAAGAATCAACATGTTAGACAATGAAAAGACCAAAGTAAAGAATTAAAAAGAAATGGAAATTCTTTAAATTTACAAGAATGCAAGTTTCTAAGTGAATGTTAGGGACTCTCAGACTTGTTTTGTAGTCACAAAGAGCTTGTGTTTTATTTCCATACCTCATCAAGCATTTCTATTTCTAGATATGGAACTACTATTACCTTCAAAGAACTTGGCTCTCTATTCAGATATACAAAATATAAAACAAAAGAAGGAAAAATTCTAAGGGAACAAAGAGGTAATAAAATAAGTAATAAATTTTGCCAAATATTTAAAACACCTTGATTAGAAATACATTTGTTTATTATGAATACCAGTATATGTATAAGCATTTGTATGGATACATTTACATACATATCTATACATGTGTATGCACTAGTAACAACATAGTACAATATTATTATTGCTAGATTTGGAATAGTCAAAGAACTTGGGTTCAAATCCTGACTGCAAGCTTACTTCTCTTGGCTTCAATTTCCTTCTCTTTAAAATGCGCTAGATGACCTTTAAGATTTCTTTAAGGTCTCTCTATATGGATCTCTGATCTTTCTAGATCTAAATCTATGCTGCTATATTTTTCTTTCAAATTGAACTTCCAAAATTACAATTTAAAAAAAAATTATAAAACTATTCTGTTCTTTATTGATTCAATATGTTGTTAGGAAGCATATACCATGTTCAAATCATGGTAGAGAAACTGGGAATACCAAACTTACTTCCAAATAAGATTCTCAGTAAGACAAATGAAATTTGCAAAAGATTCTAGGTCAACTGCCTAAAGGCTATGGGTATGTCTGATTCATTAGTTAAAAATTTTAACATGAACATATCTTGTCTGAAACTCATAAAGTGTTTCTACATCCTGTACCTTGGCTAGGATTTTCATTGATTTTCTTTACATAGTTCAAATTCTTATTAGATAGGTGTAATGAAGTTCAATGTATTTATTATTACTCCATATTAGCCTCTCATTCCACATAGATGTTCTCTTTTGATAAATTAGGGAAGACTGATTCTCTGGAGAGTGCCTGGAGTTAAAATTGCACATAATTTTCATCTCATTATCAACTGGATACCATTGAGATTATCCCAGTTGAGGAAAGTGGAGATCACTGACTGACTTCCAGAGAATTACCATTCTTCTAGATATTTTCTATTTTCCCTTTGGTTTTTGCATGAGTTTTATCTTTGTACTTTAGGATGTTTCCTTTCTGTGAGAGATCTATTCCATTCCTGCTGTGAGTGAAGACAGCTCTGAGTGGTAAATCCATAAATCTTCCAATCAGTGGAAACTGAAATGTATCTGAGCATGAAGAATTAATTCCCAGGAGTTCTGAGTAATAGGAGGGGAAATGTGGGGTTAATAAGTTTAAGGAAAGACCTCTTATATACTGCTGGTACCTTGGATCAATATTTGCATCCCACTCCATAGAAAGGAATAAAATATCTCAAAAACATAAAATAGTTCCATGACATTTCTAAATCTGTGAGAAATATAGATTCAGAGTTATAAGGGAGCTTCAAAGTCCATCTTCCATTTTTTAAAAAATAAGACAATACTGTGGATCAGAGTAGTTAATGGCTTACTTAGGTTCACAATCACTAAAGTAGTAAGTGGAAGAGAAAGGATTTGATTGCAGATTCCTTGGCTAGATTTGGATCCATCATTCTTTCTACTATTCTTTGTTACCTCATTTGTTATTTTGAAGTCCTGATGGAGCACTATTGTCCTGCAAGTGTTGTTGGGGAGAAAATTGTGATTAACCAAAGTCTTTAATGTAAGGTGTGCTTTCCTTTTCGGGCTTCGAGATATAGCTAGCTAGCTATCTAGACATACATATAAATGTGCATGTATATGTATGTATGTATGTATATATATATATATATATATATACACATATATTTGTGTATAGATATGTATATACATGTGTGTGTATATAAATAAAATTCTAACTGGTGAAACTGATACTATCAAATTCTGCCAGCCATCTACTTTCCTTCCCAAACATATATACTCAGTTCAGTTTAGCAAGCATTTGTTAAGTACCAAAAATAGCCTAGGCATTATATTCAATTCATGGGATATCATTGTTCAGTGATTCAATTCAGTCTGATTTTTCATGGCTCCATGCTTGTCCATGGAGTTTTCTTGCCAAAGATACTAGAGAACTTTGCCATTTTCTTCTCCGGGGTATCTCCATGAGCTAGTAAGTTTCTAAGGCTGGATTTAAATTCAGTTCTTTCTAATTCTATTCACTGTCCCAATTAACTGTCCTAAATGCTGGGGACAAAAGACAAAAACAAGTCTGTCTCTGTTTTCAAGAAGCTTATATTCTACTCTATTTAATGAATTTTGACACAATTGTCAAGTTCAGATAAAAGAATAGATGATATTAAGGATTGCTATGTGGTACAGTGGATAGAGTACCCATTCAGGAGACAGAAAGACTCATTTTCCAGTGTTCAAATGTGACCTCAGATTCTTACTAGCTGTATGATACAGGACAAAGTCACTTAACCCTATTTGTTTTAGTTCATCAGCTATAGAATTAGCTGTAAATGAGAAGGAAATATAAAAACACTCAAGGATATTTGCTAAGCAAATCTCCAAATGAGGTCACAGAAAGTTGAGGTCATAGAGAATTGGTCTCAACTGAAAAAATATGATTAAACAATTACAAATTAAGATTTGCAAAACACTTTATAAATTTTAACTTATTTGATTCTCATAGATATTATGATTAATCCTTATTTTACAGATGAAGAAATTGAGACAGATTGTGATTAAGTGACATTTTCAGGGTCACATAGTTATTAAATGTCTGAGACTGGATTTGAACTCAGGTCTTCCTGATTTCAGGAGGATTTATTTCCAAAAGTTACAGCTTTTATAGCCTTGAGGAAATTCAAAAAAGCCACTGAGGTAATTAAAAGAATTTCTTCTAAAAAGATAATACAGTCCAGTGAAAGGAGCATGTATTTGAAGTCAGAATTATCACTCTGGGCAAGTCACTTCATTTTGGGGGGTTCATTTGCAAAATGAGGCAGTTAAATTATTTCTCCTCTAAGATCCCTTTCAGCAGTAAAGCCTGTTATCCTATGACTATTGCTAAAATTCTATTCAATTCCTTGTGAAAGAGATCTGGAAGTCTCAGAGGTCTTGAAACTCAGTAAGAGTCAATGGTAAGATGTAAGAGCCTAAAAAAATCTAATGTAGACTGTGCAGAAAATAGGGAAGAGATAGTTCTGAAATCTTTCCTGGTAAAGTAACATTTGGAGGATTGCAATCTGTTCTCACCATCAGGAACAACATTGGTAAGCCAGAGCATATCCCATCCACAAATTGATGACTGGGATGTGCTAAGAATTTAGACTAGGTCATATAAAGGACTGGAGGATTTAGATCAAAGAAACAAAGAATAGGCAGGTACATAATAACTTTACTTATCATTCTCTTCACTTTTCACATTTTTCCTTTCTTTTTTATAAAAATGATGGAAATGGTTTCAATTTTGACAAAGAATCAACAAATTCTGTAAAAGCTTATCCACAGCAAAGAAACATATTTCATTCTTGTGGCCAAACAAAAATGACTTATACCTGTAAATGTCAAGTAAAAAGTCATTCATTCTTTAGGACAGATATACCTCACTTTGCATATGAGTCCTGTCTCTGAAAAACTGAAATATATATAATGTTTATAAATAAAATTCTCCTTGAAGTTCACTAAGGGAGCTCCCTTTTTAAAGAAATCAATGCAGTGAAACTTTCCTAAAATGAGGAATCTTGTGGAAAGTGAATCGTTACCCATAATTTATTTGTATTGCTTATTTCAATTAATGCTTATTGCTTACAGCACTAACCACTAAAATTCTCATGATACTTTAGAATAATGTTTGGAATGGAAGAAATAGAAAATCACATATACTTACTGAGTGCTTTCCTAGGCATTCTGTACTGTTAGGAATACAAAGAACTATAATATATAATCCCTGTCTTCTAAGAACTGTCCAATTTAGACAAGAAGACTAGGCATAAGGATATAAATAACAATAAAAACAATCAGACATGCAAATAATCTTCCCTTTAAGTTCAGCAATGTTCCAACATGGTTCCAAGTCTTATAAAAATTGAAAATCATGGCATAACATGATTCTGACCAAGTCAGTTAAGACATAATCAAGCATTTTCTTATTAGTTATCAGCTACATCTTTTTTTTTTCTGAAAATAGAGGGAAAAGAAAAAAATGGCAAAGAATTATGCCACCCCAGAAACACTTAATAATTCAGTTTCATGGTCTAATAAGTAGTTCTTGTCAATATCATCATTTTTGATAGTGAATCAACGAGCACAAGAATCCTCTCAGTATATTCTGACTCTCTAAAGCAATTTAGCCTATTAGTAAAGAAAAATATACTTTTATGCTCAATAACTTACTCCACTATGATTAATTAATAATAAATTAAATAACTAAAAAAACAGTAAGTCAAAGATACACAAACTCCAATTCAGAGAGTAACTGAATTTACAAAATCTGGATTTTATACTGGGACACATTTTAAGAAGATCACTTAATTTTCTTTGATTTTCATTGACAAAACCTAGAATTACTTTAGGAAAATCTCTTCATTTGTTCATTGCTCATGGTTAAAGAATGTCTATATTGGATTTGGGAATCCCAAAGGGATTAAATGGTCCTCAGTGCTTTTCCCAGCTTTCAAGGAGCTAAAAATCAATTGGGTATAGGATAGCCTTTTTGGTCCCATAGAAAATTTAAGAAATGCAAAGAATTCAAAGAAGTCCCTGAATTCATACAAAGATACACATATGGTATGAAAATAGTCCATCAACTTCTCTTAGAAGGGAAGTTGATGTGTATTTGCTATCAGAATTCATCTTTTTCAAAAATTTCCACATAATTCACCCAAAAATCAAAATGCTGTTTTATTGCCATCATCACTACCACTATCCCACTCCAAAACAAACAAAGATAAATGTTCTCTGGGAACTGCTAAACAAGTAATTTGTGGGCCTTAAATTCCTAAATGACTCAATTACTTTGTAGGATTGATATGGATAAAATTTTTTCTTCTGCATCAGGAAATCATTTCTTTTCTTATAAGTTCTGTAGGAGGCAACTCCAAAACTAATTATGTCTAAGAAACCTTCCTTTTCATGACAGAAATTTGGTTTCTGGAATCATTCTGCCTAAGAATTTAAAAATTTCCCTTTCCTCTCCACAGGAGTTGGAGTTCATGAATGTTGTTAGGGTCAACTCTAATTCTGGGCAGTATCCTATTAATGCAAGTTTAAAATTGTGATAAAATAAGGTTATTAAACAGTTAATAAAAGGAATTTTACTTGGACGTAGCACAAACAAAAAAGATATTCAACAAGGATACTGTACATATCTCTATCCTTTCCCCCTTTTTTAGCTTCATGAGAAAAGGTGTCTAGTCAGTAGGGCAAAGTGCCCTGTGCTTGTGCCACAAAATGTTATCAATACTCTTGGAGGGAAGAACCTATCCAGAGACATAGATCACTCTTACCCTTAAGCCAAAAACGCAGATTTATTCTACTGAAAGTTTGTCTGTCTTCACAAAATCTGAAACAGTACCTGAATGAGCCAGAACTGGCTGATCAAGATACAGAGATGCTCCTTCAGCAAGAGTTCATTTCCCCTGAGTCCCAGTCAGGTAAATCTCTAGGATATAGCCATCACCATGGGAGTGTTTATATCATCTAAACAGAAACCCAGTGGATACCCAATACTGTCATGGAGAGGTACCACTGAGGTGGTATCAGAAAAAAGGTTATATTCTAAGTTAAATAAGGAAATCATAAAGTTGATTAGAAACAACTTTGTTCTACTCTTTAAAGATACATGCATAACATATATGTGAATATATCCTACATGTATTAGTAGATTTATAAATCTCAGATTAAACCTGAATGAATCTCTGAGTAGGTACATCCACTTTTGCACTATCTTGTGGATTTATCTTATGTAATTTATAAATTATTTTTGGTATTTCTTTAAATAAGTCTAGCTAGTTTATTTAATTATAGGCAATGCACAAATAATTAAATGAAAAATGATGAAAAGAACCTGGATTCTGGATTCAGAGGATCATGGACAAATCACTTAAAAACCTTGAACCTAATTTTCTTTATTTTAAAAATAGGTTGGTAAGGAATTGAAGGAAGGTAGACTAGTTGCCTTTATAGCTACAGATTTAGGATTCTCTTAATGCAGTACCTATCATAATGCTGTCAACATAATATGTGGTTAGTGAGTAATTCTTGAATGAAGGTATGAATGAATGAATGGAATCTCTAAAAATACAACCAAAAAAAGCAGAGTAACTACTTTTTCTGTCCATTATAATCTATTATTACTGTTATTATTAATTACAAATAGTCAAGAGTGCAGAATGAAAAATAAATGGAGTTTGGGCGCTAAGAATATATTAGATCTCATTGAAGAAGGTAGTATTCAACCAGAAGACAAGTTTAATGTGTTTTTTTTTCCTAAAGTCTTAAAATATAACTTTCAAAGGAATTAAGAACTCAGCAAGAAGAAATTAGTCATTGAGCTAAATGAATTAGTTTCAAGAAAATCCTTAATTCCTCAAGATCCTTAATAATTTTTCATGGAGTATATGATAGTGCTCTCACTTTATGTCCTTAACAGGAAGCACATAGAGGGAAAACTCCTCTATTTCCAAAAAAAAAAAAAGCATTTTCTTTTATATTAACAGTCAAATGCTACTTATTTATTATTCAATTGTGATCAAAGCACTATTGGTCATGGCTGATTGGAATAAAAGATTTTCCTGAATATCAGCACAGATGCTCACATATAAAAGAGAAAAAGAAAGAAAAAATTAGAAAGACTAATTGTACTGACTTGACTGAATGATTGTGTAAAGTACTAATATAACATACAAATTCAGGAGTAATCTTCTACCAGCACAGATCAAAATCCCTATAAATTTTAGTAAATAGTTCCTATGTATGTGTGTATATACATATAATTATGATTATATACATATATTTGTATTCATACATACATACATATGTGTGAATATAGTGCTCAGCCTTTTAGTTATGTATGCTCTATTTAGTTCTATTAGTTCTTAGATGACAGGCATTCAAATAGATCCTAAATCTGCACTTTAAGCTTTTATAGCCTAGTGGGAGCTTCTAAAACTTGTTGCATAGATTTTAAGGACTCCAAAATACCACTGCTCCACAGTGAGGTATCAAAGCAGGATTTTTATAGTGGAGTATGAATTTCAAAGTATTTTTGTGACAATTTTAATGAACGAACTATTTTTCCTACTTTTTTTAGGCAACTAACATAGTAAGAAGTTATATTTGAATGAATAAATAAATTCTATGGATTGAATTGACCATCTCCTTGTAGGTTTCAAAAGGCTATAGTGTTAATAACCAATTCAGTTCAATTACCTAAGCTGGTTTTCAATATAGTCACACTATAGATACACTTAAAATACACATTTAATAAGTGACTTACCAGGGCAGTTAGGTGACACAGGCTCAGCTAGGAGGTGCAGAGGAGAGAGTACCAACCCTGAAGTCAGGAGTACCTGAGTTCAGATCTGGTTTTAGGGACTTAACACTTCCTAACTGCGTGACCTTGGGCAAGTCACTTAACCCCAAATGCTTAGGGAAAGAAAAAGTGGCTTGCCTAAGGTCACACAGCTGGTAAGTGTTAACTGTCTGAGGATATATAGTATACATAAAATATATAGACACATCTTAAATGTGTGTATGCATAGTATACATATATAGATATAGATATATACATGATGTAAAAAATTTAAAAGTTATTTATATGACAATGTAACAGTTTGGAAAACAAAACAAAAAGTAAAAATAATAGATAAATCAGGATCCTAGAAAACTTGATAAATATTTTTAAAAGCTACATAAATCTGAGGACATATAAGTAGAGGGTGTACACATCCCTTAGCACAAAGAGAAATGTTAAATATGATTCTTGATAACATGCAACTACTAAACTGCAGATTTATGAAGGTGAAGAAATAAATTGTCTGTAAATTAAGGGGGGAAAGTATTTACCTCAAATAAAACAAGGCTATTATCCACATATTTTCAAACCACAAAGGTGGAAATTTTAAATCTAAATAACAATAACTTTTTTATTATACGTTTGGTTTTTCATAAGATTACAAATGAATCCCATATAAACTATAGTCTTTAAAATGTGTAGCAATACAGTATAATACACATAAAGTATTTCTTGATAATTTGATCTGAACATCATAAGCAAATATTACTTTGGCAATATTGCTATTTTCAATATGTTGGCACAACTCACCCATATATGTTGAATGCTTCTCCAAATATTTGTCTGGCTTCATTTCTGTTAAAAAATGAGATGTAGATATGTTAATAAAAGTTCAATAAGTCTTGCTTGGATTGAGACTTAGGACTATACTGTCTCATTATAACATTTTGTTAAAAGATCTTCCTTCTCTATTTTTAAGAGTTTCCTTAGGATTGGGATTATTTGTTCATTAAATCCTCTATAGAAATCTACCTAGATTTTG
This sequence comes from Antechinus flavipes, assembly GCF_016432865.1. Classification (NCBI taxonomy): domain Eukaryota; kingdom Metazoa; phylum Chordata; class Mammalia; order Dasyuromorphia; family Dasyuridae; genus Antechinus; species Antechinus flavipes. The sequence continues at coordinate 304,918,258 of NC_067399.1, read as the reverse complement.
AGAGAATTTCTATGGGATTTTATTTGTGACTTTATCAATTTCTTTCTGACATCAGCTTTTGGTTAAGTATTTATTTCTTTTAGTATTTTATATTTTTGTAAAAATTAATTCACTTCATTTAAGTTTTATTCCCCTCCATATAATAGCAGAGTGTGATAATTATAAATAATATTCTGTATATTGTGATTTTCTTTTCAATACAAAAATTTGATTAAACTCCCAACTGCCATCATCTATAAAGTGAATACAGGATCTGAAAACTGAAGAATATGCTTCAAAGCCTCTTGCCACGAGCATGGAAGAGATCCAACAAAGGTTCCAATTTAAAGAGGGTATGCCCTTATATATTATGAGGTATACAAAATGCTTTTGTGAGCAGAAGGTATGTTGAGTGGATGGAGCTTCAAGGTATTATTGAACCTTATAGATTATATTCAAAACTCCTCAAAAAGAAATTAGCCTTACTATCCATCCAGGGGAAACCAATTATGTATGCATATATGTTTTTGTACAAGAACTTGCATATATTTATATATAAAATATATAGACACATATAAAATATATCACATACTATCTACAATATCATGACATATAGGATATGTGTTATGTATATATCATGAATGTATATATATATATGTATGTATTTTTATTTTTTACATGTGTTCATATTATATGTGTGATAAATGAACCATATCACTATTCACACAGACACACATACACTGGTCTCACTAAAAGTTGTATTCAATTATACCATTGAAAAACAATATGCATCCAGGTGCATATATATACAGACATGTATTTATATACACATATGTTTATGCACATATGAAAATATATTATATATAAAATGTATGTGTGTATACTTCATGTCATTACAATTTAAGAGCCATCTCTTTTCTAGTTGCTAAGAATTAAAAAATAAAAATAGCATGGGCCTTGACTTCAAGGAATCTAGAGTCTCACTGGAGAAAATTTATGTACACAAAATAAATATATGAAAAAATTAAAACAGGGTAATTTGTTTGGGGGGACACTGGCAGCTAGAGTGATGAGGAAAGAATTCATATAGAAAGTAGCACTTGAATTTAGAAGGATATTAGAGATTTGAAAAAGTGAATTTAGGAGAGGGGCACATTTCAGGAATAGGATATAGTCTACGATGTGGGAAGTTATCATATATGAAGAAAAATAAGGTCAGTTTGACTGGGCTGAAGATAACAATGTGATATAAAGTGATTTATAGTAAAACTTCACAAGTAGGTTAAAAGAAATATGTATAATAAATCTAAAAAACTAAGTCCCCCCCAAAAAAATTACATAGCAGTTGACAAATTGTGTTCCTATCCCTAGGCTCTAATTCTTTATAATCTTGCACTTGAACCATGGATTTCAAACTTATATCTGTCATATTCATCATAAATATATTTCCTAATATTCATTTTTTTCTTTTTCCTTTGTTTATATTTTATATTATTTTATGTTGCAGAGATATTTTATTTTAATGTAATGAAACACATCTATTATGTCCCTAATGATTTCTATTATTTTCATTTTTAAAAAAGTAATCTCATCTGAAATACATTGTTCAATTTTCTTCTAGCTCTTTACAATTCATTTTAAAAAGTCTATTGTTCAACTGGAAATAATGATGGTACATGGTCTGCAATGTAGGTCTAATTCCAGGTGACCTAACCTATTTTTCCAAGGACTTTGTTAAATAACAGAAACTCTCCCTACTTTTTATTTTTGTAGATTAATTTTTTAAAGATTTTTTATCTATAATTTTTTAAACTAAGCCTGCAAAAGATAATAAAGGAACATGAACATACAATCTTTGAAGGAGAAACATAAATTATTAATACTTACCTGAAAATAAGGTTCAAATGTTCTAAATAATCAGAAAACAAATCAGATGACTATGATTTGCCACTTCACATACATCAAAAGGACAAAAAATAATTTTAAATAATGAAACTAAATACTGCTGGGAATTTGGAGAAGCAGGTAAATTTAGTAATAATTGAATTGCAAACTAGTAAAAGTATGAAAACAACCATAACATTTTATATTATATAATTTACATAATTCAGTTTCTGAATATTTTTTTTAAAGATGAATGGTATTTTAAAAAGAAAATAAATAAAGCTTCCTTCTTTTAAATTTTTTTGTAACCGAATTCCTTATTATTGGGGAGGAACCAGACTGAAAATAAATGTTCAACACTAGGATAATAGCTTAATAAATTCTGTTACATGGCTATATGAGAATGTCGATGCACATAAAATGAAAATTTTTTTCAAAAAAATAAAAAATAGGCATCTTTTGGAAAAAATTCCAAGAAGACAAGTCAAAACCAGGAGAAATTCTACATAAACTATGATGAATGGGAATAAATGGACAAAGACTTCTATTGAGAACTTAGGAGGATTCACTGAAAACAAAATTACCTCAAAGTTTCTATTCCAGGATTAATTTCTTTAAATGTAAATAATTGCAAAGCAAAATTAACTGGTTTTATTGATGTATGAAATTAAATTAATAATGAATCATTGTTTAAATGGTGTTCCTGCCCAATTACTTAAAATGCAATTGACAAAGAAACTTTCTTTGTTCCTAATTCCTTCATTTATTTATTACTTTTAGAAGTTAATCTTGAGGACTTTTTTTCTACCTGCTTTCAATAAGCAGGTCTTTAATACACAGAATTCAAGAAATGTTAATTGCTATTCAAATAAATACCTTCCAAAATATACTTTAATCTATTCACCTTAGGGTGTCACAGTTGTAGAACTTACTTTTCAATCACTGCCCTCCTTGAAAGGCTTTTTTTTTTTTTTTCCCATCCCACATCCTGTTAGAAAACTCAAAACACATAAGTATTGTTTGGCTATTTGTCAAATCTCACATACAATCTACCTTAAAAGACTCATTTTTAAAGGTAAAGAATCAGATTAAATATATTCCTGAATATAACAAACATCTACATATGTCCATAACCTGTTGGTCTTTGACCAAGTTGTAGAAGTACAGATAATGTCAAAGTCTTCATATCTAGAGAATATCTAACTTGACTACATAACCTGGAGAAAATGAGAAAAGAATTAAGGAGAGAAGAAAGGGAGTAAAAGAAGGAAGGAAAGCAGGAAGAAAAGAAGGAAGGAAAAAAGTGGGAAAGAGAGAGAAGAAAAGAGAAAGAAAATGAAAAATTTAAAAAGAGACAATTGCCATATAATAATTAGCTATAATTGTAAGTAATCCCTTTGGAAATTCTTGTGAACTTGCTGCTAATTGCATGAAAGAGCACAAAACATCTTGGGAATACACCAGCTGTTCCTTACCATCACTTGAGTCTTTGGAATTAGAGAATTTTCAGTTCAAATGGATTTGATCAGACTATATCGTCACTATATCTTCTTTCATCAGAAGATATATTTAAAGAAATGGAGATTTTGATAGATATACTATGAGTATACAGATAAATTTCGTTATTGCCCAAAGAGTTCACCCAATTTTTAAATTTTTAAAAATTTTTTACAGATATATGGTGACAGGTGGTTTCAACTTGTGCTAATCCTGAATGCCATGTGAACGGCATGATGTCCTCCCTCAAATTTTATCATAACAATAAATTAGGAAACAGAACCGAGACAAACTGAATGGAGAATATTCTTGACAAGGAATAATATACACATGTGGTCAAACTGCATTCACAACTTTTCAAGATGATGCAAAACTTTAAGCTAATAAATTTCATTCTTCCAGATTTTGAAAAGAATCCAAAAACTAGCTCTCTGGGACAAAAGATACAAATGTTTTGGCAGAGCCGTAATTGCAAGTGACTACAATCACCATTCCCCTGGCTGTACATTTGTAAATTTATATACCCTTCAAAATGATCTAAGGGAAATGAACTCATATATCCTATCCCATTCAATTCTTTGAATCATCTCAGGTCAGTATTTCAATACCATTATTTTGGCTGAGATACTAACATAGGGAATTTTCTGATATCACAAGTCCTCACCCTTTAATATTAGTAATATGAGAAATCATAAGAGGGAACTCTGAGACACAAGGGAGACTTAAGTTCCAACCTAAAATGATATTAATGGAATCATTCTATTCCTTCTTCTGGTTATATTATAAAACCACTATTTTACTCAGTAAAATTAGCAATTCACATTCAATAGGAAAAGAGGATATAGTCATGAATAAAGGGAAAACCAAAGTCTGGGGCTTGTCAACACAATTCATAGCTTTTGATATTATTGGGAATCCTTTATTATTTAGTCGCCATGATTAAAATAATGTTTATTTAGAATTTTGGGAGGGTGGCAGAGGTAGGATATAGATCTGTTCAATATGATTTTATAGTATTGGGAATTTTCAGTGTGAAAACTAATTTCATTGATTTTGATTACCAATTTGCTTAAAACTAACCTATAGTTTTAGAATTTTACATGAGACAGTGCAATCCCACATAACTCTGCCACACATCTGAAATTTTTTCTTAATATGTTTATTTATACAAACTGATCACATACATTCTCATATGAGACAAACGATAATGTAATGGACAGAGAACTGAAATTAAGTTCAGAAAGACCTAGTTTTCAATTCTTCCACACATATTTTCTCTTTTAATAGGCAAGTCACTTAATTTTTTTTTGCTATAATTTCCACATTTGTTTAAAAAAAAAAAAAGTCTTGCGCTCAATGGTTTCTGAGACCCATTTTATTTCCCTTTCCCTAGATTTTCTAACATGTGCATATTTTTTGTATATTTTATATGTATCCTCATATATGAGAAGTGTTGCATAACTGACAGAGTACTGAATAGATAGATTGCCCAAGGGATAAGGCACTGAGCCTTTAACTCAGGACAACCTGAATTAAAATCCAGTATCAAATACATACTATATTTGTGATCCTAAGCAAGTCACTTAGCCCTGTTGCCTCAGGTTTTTTTTTTTTTTTTAATCTGTAAAATGAGATTGAGAAGGAAATGGCAAACTACTTCAGCATCTTTGCAAAAAACAAAAAAACAAAAACAAATGAAGTCACAAGGCATCTGATAAAACTGAAACAATGGAACAATAAACTACCTGAATATCTGTTATGATAGCTTTTTGGAGGATTTTCAATCAGTCAATAAACATTTATTAATCAGTTACTACAGATACTGTGCTATAGTGCAAATCCATACCCCCCCCCCAAAAAAAAAGGTTTTGCCCTTAAGGAGCTTATATGTATATATGCTGCATGTACATATGCACATTTATGTTGTGTGGACTGTAGATATATACACATGTATATGACTATATATATATATATATATATATAAACAAATGTGTGTATATACCCATGAATAGATACCTTATATATTTTTTGTCCTTTTTTTTTTTTTGGTCTTTCTATAATATTGTCATTGAAGGGACTTTGTGGGAAGTATAGATTTTTTTTCCAAAGGAAAGGAAGGAAAAAGTGAAGACTCATTCTTATCCTACACAGCTGCTGCCTACCATAATCCTTTCAGTCCCTCTTTCCACCTGGGAAAAAATATATTTTACACAAATGTCCCTATTGATAGAAATCTACATTTATCTACAGAATGATCTTCTTATTAGAGAAGTAAAAAATGATCAAAGCCAAGTATACATAAGCAGAGTAAGAAATATGATATCCTAAATGGGTGATGTCCTCCATCCTGCATTAATGTTGTTTCAATATAATAAAATAATTTACAGGCACCGTTACTGAACAGTCTTCAGTGATTTATAAGTTTTATGGAGAATGAGATCCTACCACACAACTAGAAATGGGAAAATATCCAAATTGTCACAAATAAAATTGTCACCAATTGTAGGTATTAGACATGAAGTACTAGTAAATTGAGGTGATAAAATTTAAGAACAAAAATTTATGATTGCTCAAAAAGGGAAGTGATCATCACAGTTTGCAAGCATGGATTCACTAAAATATTTTTATCTATTTATCTATCGATGTATCTATATAAAATAGTACTAGAATTTAACTTATACTTTAACATATTTAACATGTATTGGTCAACATGCCATCTGGGGAAGGGGTGGGGGAAGGAGGGAAAAACTTGGAACAAAAGGATTTGCAACTGTCAATGCTAAAAAATTGCCTATGCATATATCTTGTAAATAAAAAGCTATAATAATAAAAATAAATAAATAAAATAGTACTAGAATGTTAAATCATAGAAACACTGTAGATGTAGGAATTTAATTTCTGTAAGGTAACTAACAATGTCTCTTCATGTTCATATCTATGTGTATATATGGATATATATATGTGTTGTGTGTGTGTGTGTGTGTGTGTGTGTATGTGTGTGTGTATGTATATATATATCCTCACGGGTAGCTGACTTGCTTAAAGATATAGATGCAGGGGCAGCTAGGTGGCCCAGTGGATAGAGCACCAGCTCTGAAATCAGGAAGACCTGAGTTCAAATCTGCTCTCAGACCCTTAACACTTCCTAGCTGTGTGACTAGAAAGTCACTTAACCCCAATTGCCTCAGACAAAAAAAAAAAAAAAAGACATAGATGCATAGAGGACATGATTTTATGGATTATAAATAAAATGCTGGAAAAGATAACTTAAATATTAGGTTACAATATGAGGGTAGGGAAAACAAAATTTCATTAGGCTAATAAAGTAGACTGAAACAATAAAGATGAAATTTTGCACAGATTAAGTTCTATACTAAATAAAATGAATAAATAAAAAATAAATACATAAAAATAAATTAATCAAAAAGTAAACAAATATATCATGGCAGAATGGAGGAGACAAAGAGTCAATAATATGAAATTAAAGAAACTGGAGTTTTAGATCATAGCAACAGAGAGATAGCTTTAGTTTCACTCTTTTTTGGCATGATCAGTCTACATTTGGTCTATTGCCATCTATTTTAGGAATCACCTTTGAGGAGACATTAACAAACTAGAAAAATTCCAGAGAAAGAGATCAAATATATTTAAGAATCTGAAAATTATGTCATAAAGAATGATTGAGGTAACTAGAATGCCTCACCCATAGAAGAGAATACTTGGGGGAAACATTTTGCCTGTCTCTAAATATATGAATAGCCATTACATGAAAATTCAGACTTATTCTATATTCCTATCTTGGGCAAAACTACACAAATAAAAGTTATTAAGAGAAGGCAAAATTTTGTAATATTTAGTGCTGTCCCCAAACAGAAATGTTTTCTTATCATTAGGAGCACTAAACAGACTAGATGGTATTGCAGGTGTCCCTGTGAGAATTTAGAAGTAAGATTAAATGAATGTAGGTATCAGAGGTAGAACAAGATGGCACAGTAAAGGCAGGGAGGCAACTAAGTTCTTCCCCAAACCCTTTCAAATACCTTTAGATAATGACTCTAAACAAATTTTTAGCACCAGAGCCTATGAAAAATAGATGGAGTGAAATAATTTTCAAACACAGGACAATTTGATAGGCTTACAGGAAAGGCTTCTGCCAACAGGGTGAAAGTTGAGCAGAATCTGGTGCAGGTTGGACCAATATAGCCCATACACCAGCAAACCAGGAGCAAGCCTCAGCGTTACTAAATCACTAGCAGCACTGGCAGATTTCAGATCGCTCAGCCTACATAAGGCAAACATTGTTTAGAAAGTCTTCAGGAAAAGTTTTTCAACTGGGTGAAAAAAGAGCAGAGTCCAGTGCAGGTTGTGTGACCTGGAATACAGCACAGCTCTGCTCCCAACAAAACAAAGAACAGGTCTTGGGAACCACTGATTCAATAGAACCTGTGAACCCACGGATAATAAAGGAGTCAAAAAACTGAGCAGAAGGAGATTACAGGGGGTCTCTTTGCTGTCACTGAAGCAGGACTCTTGCTTTTCCCATACTCCAATAGAGGTTTTTGTCCTGGGTAATCCTGAGTGGCAGTCCTGGAGCAAGGAGGAACACTAGCACACAAGTGAAGAGTCCACACTCCTCACAGTCCCAGAGTAGAGAAGAGTGCTTGTAATAACTTACAGACAAGAGCACAGAGCAGGAGAGTAGGAAACACAGCTCTCTTTAAATCATACCATGTTGGAAAAATTGAAAACTTATATGTCCCTAGAAGTATCTTGGAAAATAACTGTACAAAACCCCTGAAGTTGAGAAAGAGAACCTTTCCCCTGGAAATAGAGACTTAATTTTAACAAAGAGTTAAAATTCATGGGAGAATGAGAAAATAATCAAGCAACAGAAAAAAAAGATTCCCACTATAGAAAGTTATAATGACAAGGAAGATCAAAAAAACTCACAGTATAACTAAGTCAAAGCTCCATAATACAAAGCCTCCAAAAATATGAATTGGTCTGAGGCAATAGAAGAGCTCAAAAAGGATTTTAAAAATCAACTAACCAAAGGTAGAAGAAAAATTGGGAAGAGTTATAAGAATGATACAAGAAAATCATGAAAAACAAGTCAAAGGGTTAAACAAAACAAAACAAAACAAAAAAAGGGAAAAACAAAACAAAGTAAATCACACACACACACACACACACACACACACGCACACACCACTGAATAAAATAATACATTAAAAACTGAGTATACCAAATAGTAAAGAAATTTAAAAGAAATAATGAGGAAAAGAATTTCCTAAAAAGCAAAATTGGCTAAATGAGAAAATCATTGAAGGAAAAACTCCTTTAAAGTAGAATTGAACAAAGAGAAAAAAGAGGTTCAAAAGCTCACTGAAGAAAATAATTCCTTAAAAATTAGAATTGAATAAATGGAAGCTAATGGCTATGAGAAATCAGAAAAATAAATAATGGGGAAAAGAACAAAAGTAAATGTGAAATATGTTATTGGAAAAACAACTGATGTAGAAAATAGGTCCAAGAGAAAAATTTTTAAATAATTGCATTACTTGAAAAGCCATGAATAACAAAAAGTGTCTAGATACCCTCTTTCAAGAAATTGTGAAGGAAAACTGCCCTAATATTCTGGAACCAGAAGGTAAAATAGAAATTGAAATAATCTATTCATCATCTCCTGAAAGAGATCTGAAAATGAAAACTCCCAGAAGTATTATAAGTCCGAGATCAAGGAAAAAATATTGCAAGCAGGCAGAAACATTTCAAGTATAATGGAGCCATGGTCAGGATAACACAAAATTTAGCAGCTTCTAGATTAAAAAATCAGACAGTTTAGAGTATGATATACAGGAGGGCAAAGAGCTAGGATTATGACCAAGAATTACCTAAACAGAAAAATTCAACCTTCCCCTCTCAGAATCAGACAAATCTAACCACAAAAGAAATAAGAAAGAAATTAGGGAGGTTAATAGGACCCTAGAAAGCTCTAGAGAAAAATAAATAGGGACAAAAAGGAATATATCATTTTCTTGGTAGTACATTGCACCTACACAAAATTGATCATGTATTAGGGGATAAAAACCTCACAATCAAATGCAGAAAAGCAGAAATAGTAATTGTTTGCTTTTCAGACCTCAAGGCAATAAAAATTATATTCAATAAAAGACCAGGGAAAGATAAACTAAAAACCAAATATAAATTAAATAATCTAATTCTATAGAATGAATGAGTTAAACAACAAATCACAGAAAGAATCCATTATCACTAAAGAAAATTACAATAATGAGACAATATGCCAAATGCTATGGGATGCAGCCAAAGAATTTCTTAGGGGGAATTTTATATCTTTAAATAGAGAAAGAGGAGATCAGTGAATTAGGCAGGCAACTAAAAGGCTAGAAAAAGAACAAATTTTCAAACCCCAATTAAATATCAAATTAGAAATTCTGAAACTCAAAGGAGAGATTAATTACAGAAATTTACAAAACTATTGAACTAATAAAACTAAGAATTGGTTTTATGAAAAAACCAACAAAATAGATAAACTTTTGGTTAATTTGATTCAAAAAAAGGAAGAAAAAAAATCAAATAATCATATCAAAAATGAAAATGGTGAACTTACCAGAAATGACAAAGAAATTAAAGGAATAATTATTGCTGTATGGCCACAAATTTGACAATCTAACTAAAATGGATGAATATTTACAAAAATATAAATTGCCCAGTTAATAGAGGATGAAATAAATTACTTAAATAGTCCCTTTTTAGAAAAAGAAATTGAACAAGTCATTAATGAACTCCCTTAGAAAAAAAATCTCCAGGGCCAGATGGATTCACAGGTGAATTCTATCATATATTTAAAGAACAATTAATTCCAATACTAGGTAAATTATTTGGAAAAATAGATTAAGGAGTCCTATGTTCTATGACACAAATATGGCACTGATACCTAAAGCAGGAAGAATCAAAGCAGAGAAAGAAAATTACAGACCAATCCACTAATGAATATTGATGCTACAATTTTAAATAAAATATTAGCAAAGAGATTACAGCAATTTATCAACAGCATAACACATTATGATCAAGTAGGGTTTATACCAGAAATGAAGTGCTGGTTCAATATCTGGAAAACTATTACCATAATAGACTATGTCAATAACAAAAACAGTAGAAATTATATGGTAAATTCAATAGATGCAGAAAAAATTTTTTGAGAAAATATAGCACTCATTCCTATTTAAAACACTAGAGACTACAGGAATAAAGAGAGCTTTCCTTAAAATTACAAGCAGTATCTATATAAAACCTATATAGCAAGCATTATTTGTAATGGAGAGAAACTGGACACATTACCAATAAGATCAGGGGTGAAACAATAATGCTCATTATCACCACTATTATTTAAAGTTGTACTAGAAATGTTTGCTTTAGTAGTAAGAAAAGAAAAAGAAATTAAAGGAATTATATTATTCCATGAAGAAACAAAACTATCATTCTTTGCAGATGATATGATCACATACTTAGAGAATCCTGGAAAATGATGCAAAAACCTACAAAGCTTTAGGAAAGTTGCAGGATATCAAATAAATCCGCACAAATAATCAGCATTCTATATGTTACTGAGAAAAGTCCATTAGCAAGATATAAAAAGAGAAATTTCATTTGAAATTAGTGTAGATAAAATAAAGTACTTGGGGATCTATCTGCCAAGACAAACACAAAAATTTCATAAACACAATTACAAAACAATTTACATACAAATAAAGTCAGATCTAAACATTTGAAAAAATATTAATTGTTCATACCTGGGCCAAGCTAATACAAAAAAAAAAAAAAAGACAATTCTGCCCAAATTGGTGTACTTGTTCAATGCCATACCAACCAAACTAGCAAAACATTATTTTATAGGACTAAAAAAAAATAACAAAATTCATCTGAGAGAATAAAAGTTCAAGAATATCATGGGAATTAATGAAAAATAATACACAAAAGATTGTGGCTTAGCAGTACCAAACCTAAAAATATATACAAAGTAGCAATCATCAAAACTATTTGGTACTGGCTAAAAAAATAGAGTGGTGGATCAGTGGAAGAAATTAGATATACAAAGCACAATAATCAAGGCCTGTAGCAATCGAGTATTTGATAAACCCCCATACTTCTGCTTCTGAAATAAGATCTCACTATTTGACAAAAATTACTGGACAAAATGGAAAAGAATATGTCAGAAACTTGGCGTAGATCTATATCTTACACCAAAATAAAGTCAAAATGTATACCTGATTTTGCCATAAAGGATGATACCAGAAACAAACAGGGGATAATTTACCTATAAGATATTTGGAGAAGGGAAGAACTTAAGACCAAAGAAGAACTAAAGAATATTATGAAAGGTTAATTGTACAACTTTAATTATATTAAATTAAAAAGGTCTTGCACAAACAAAACAAATAGAAAGAAGATTAAAAGGGAAGTACAAAGCTGAGAAAAATCTTGACAACCAGTATTTCTGATAAAGGTGGCATTTCTAAATATATGAAGATTTGCATAAAATTTATTAGAATACAAATTATTCTACAAATAATAAATGGTCAAAGGATAGGAACAGACAATTTTCAAAAGAGAAATTAACTATAATATATAGTATAGAACTATACTATATATAATTATAGAATGAAAAATACTATAAAATCCCTATAGTTAGAGAAAGCAAATTAAAACAACTTTGAGGTATCACCTCATATCTCTGAGTTTGGCTAAGATGATAGGAAAAGATAATGATAAATGTTGGAGGGGAAATGGGAAAACTAGGACTAATGCACTGCTGGTGGAGTTGTGAAATGATCCAACCATTCTGGAAAGCAATGTGAAACTATGCCCAAAGGATATAAAATTGTGCATACTCTTTGACTCTGCAGTGCCATTACTGTGTCTGTATCCTAAGAGAGTCATAAGGGAGGGAAAAAAAAATACATGTGCAAAAATATTTGTAGTAGCTCTTTTTGTGGCAACAAAGAATTGGAAAATTGAGTAGCTATCCATCAATTGGAGAATGAGTGAACAAGTTATGATATTTGAAGATAATGAAATATTATTTTTCTAGAAAAAATGGTGAACATGCTGACTTTAGAAATGCCTTCCTGGAAAGATTTCCAGCTAATGCTGATGCTGAGTGAAACAAGCAGAATCAGGCCTACATTGTACATGATAACAGTAAGAATGTGAGATGATCGTCTATGAAAGATTTGATTCTTAGTGGTTAAGTGATCCAAAGAAATCCCAATAGACTTTGGGCAGAAAATGCCATCTGCACCAGAAAAAGAACTAAGAAGACTTAATGTGGAATCAACCTATGCTATGTTCACTGCTTTTATCTATTTTTTTTTAATCTTCTCCATTTTTTTTGTTTTGTTTTGTTTTTGGTTTGCTCTGATTTTTTCCCCTAACATGATCATAAAGCAATGTGTAACAAATATAAACAAACAAACAAATAAATAAAAATATTGTCCCTTGAAAGTGAAGGGACAATATGTAAAAAATAAAATTATGGCATAAGAGCAATATACTGGGGAAAGAGGAAAGGAGAGGTAAAATGGAGGAAATCATCACATAAAAGTGTTAGGAAAAAAAACTTTTTTACAGTAAAAGGAAAGAGGACAGAAGTAAAGGGTAGTGAGTGAAACTTATTAAAGAAGGAATAATATACACAAACAATTATGTATAGAAATCTATCACTCTACAGTATATTAGGAGAAGAAAGGGATGTGGAGGGATAAGAGAAAGAGCATATTGAAGAAGGGAGTAGTCTGAAGCAAAACACTTTTGAAAAGGAATAGCATGAAAAGAGAGACAAAATAAAATAAACAAGGGGAAATTCAGTTATTAAGAGTAATTGTTTTAAAAAATCAAGTTTTTCTGATAAAGATCTCATTTCTCAAAAATATAGAGAAATGAGTCAGATTTACTAAAAACAAACAAAATAAGAGCCATTCCCTAAATGATAAATGATCAAATGATAAGAATAGTATTCAGATGTAGTAATCATAGATATCTATAGTCATATGAAAAAAAGTTCTAATTCATCCTTGATTGGAGAAATATAAATTAAAACATTTCTGAAATACTACTATATATGCATTGGATTTACTCATAGGTAAGAAAAGAAAAGTGACAAAGTTGGAGGGGATATAGAAAAAATGAAACATTAATGCATTTTTGGAGTTGGGAACTGATTCAGCTTATTCATAAAACAATTTGGAACCATTTTGACCTTTGACCTAGCAATATCACAACTAGGTCTATATCCTAAAAGACATTAAAAAAAAAAAAAAAAGAAAAAGGATCTATCTGTAAAAAAAAACATTTATAACTTCTTTTCTTGGGGAAAGGAATTGGAAACTGGCAGGATGCCCAACAATTGGGGAATTTCTGAATAAATTTTTTATGTAATTTTGATGGAATATTATTATGCTGTAAGAAATGATTATTAGGATGCTCTAAGAAAAACCTATAAAGACTTCCATGGGCTGATGCAAAGTGAAAGCATTTATTGCTGTATACAAAGTAATGGCAGTATTGCAAGATCATCAGCTGTGAAAGATGTAATTATTCTTAAAAATATAATTATCCAAGATAATTTTGAAGGACTTATGGATTAAAAATGTTTTCCATACATTTTTAGAGAAAGAACTAATGGTGTCTGAGTGGAAACTGAAGCATAATTTTGGGAGGTTTTTTGGTTGGTTTAATTTTCTTTATCTTTAGGAGTTGTTTTGTTTTATCTATATTTTTATATTTTGGTTTTATATTTGAGCTATATTTTCTTTTGCAACATGACAATTATGGAAATGTTTTACATAGCTATATGTATATAATCTATATTAAATTGCTTATAATTTCAGTGGGGAGGTAGAAGGAAGAGAGGAAGTGAAAGAATCTGTAACTCAAACTTTTTTAAAAAAACATGTTAAAATTTTGTTTACATGTAACTGGGGAAAAGAAAATACTAAGTAAATTTTAAAATTTTATTTCTAATCTACTCTGCCTTCTACCTGCCCCTCCTTCTATCATCCCTCCTCCCTTTTCTTACCGATTTCTCTTAGTGTTTCTGCCTTCTTTTCTATCTAGACTTTCCCTTTTCTTCCCCTTTCTCCTCCTACTTTTTTATAGGGTAAGATAAAATTCCATACCCAACTGAGTGATTATGCTATTCCCTCCTTGAGCCCAGACTGGTGAGATTTAGCTTCAGAAAATGCTCATTCCCCTTATTGTTTTCCCTCTATTGTACGAGATCTTTTGTGCCTCTTCATGTGACCTAATTTGTCACATTTAACCTTCCCTTTCCCTCTCTCCCACTACAATTCTTTTTCCACTCCTTAATGTCTTTTTCTTTGATATCATCACTTCAGAATCCATTCATATTCACATTTTCTGATCATGTATGCTCCCTCTAAGTGTTCCAATAACGGATAGAGTTTTCAAGAGTTACAGACATCTCCTGTTGGAATGGGAAGAGAAGAACAATTTGTTCTAACAGCCATGAAGACAGGTGAAGCAGTCATGGAGTACTTAGAGCTTGTTAGACATCAAAGACTTCAAGGTCATCCACTGCATGTAGTTATTACTAGTCATCTTGACTGTGTCCTGCCTCTGAACAGACTCTCTGGAAGAGAGAGTGATACTGAAAACAGTTTGCACTGTTTTACTTAAATACAATTTACCTATGAATCCAAAAAAAATCATCACCCATCCCCACAAAAAAGATATATATATGGATGGGTGGTGATTTCTTTGAGTTACAAACGTATATCACACACACTTACACACTTAGAATACCTATAATTCAGTGTCACAGGTTATCTAGGTAGAAGATTAATTTATTAAGCACTACTTACTGTTACCTCTTAGTATTCTATATCAGCCCCATTGCTCTGATATTTCTAACCACCAGGAGAAATAGAGGTATACTCCTTCTTTACCACTACTTCTTAGACATTCTAGTTTCTTTTCAAGATCAGCTCTACTAAATGTTAATACATCCCTTTCTATACTTCTTTGCATTTATTGTGGCTATAATTTGTATTTCTGTATAAATCATGTCAAATATGTTTCCCTCTTGAAAACATATGCTCCTTGAAGACAGGGACTTTTTCATTTTTTTCCCTCTATTGCTAGTGTTTATCACCATGCCTTGCACATAAAAGGTCTTTGAATATAGAGTGAAGGGAGATAACTAACTTTTTAAGGTAGATTATTCATCAGAGAAGTGTTCAGACTGTCTATTCTAGAGTTGCTCCAAGATAAAGAGTGACTCACTCACAAAGTCAGACTTAATTATTTAATGGGGCAATTAAAATACTTGGTGTTTTAGATTATGATTTATGAGGTATGAAGTTCTTTTATTTTATGGCTACATAGCTAGCAAGGCATTTCTTGCCTTCTGTCCTTATGAGGGCCATCAAACATTTTCATAACCAACCATACCAATGTGAACAGAGTATATTTGCCTTTGGCAAATATAAACCATAGTCTCAGCAATTTGGAATTTGACCTGTTTTCCATCCATGTGTTTAGAGCATTGTGATGCTGTGTTTAAAAAAAAAGTGTGATCACACAATTATTAAGTTATTGTAAGGTACATCATTTTTGGATATTTGGGAAAATAATTTAAAATGAAAAATTATCCCTTCCTTTCTAATATTTAAAAAATGAATTATAGTGCTATATTTACCTAAAAAGAAAAAAAGCATAGCAGTATCTTAATTTTAAAGTGGGAAAAATAAAACATAGTTGTTTGCTCCTTCCTATACATTTCACTCTCCAGCTCATCCTGAGCATTTCAAACCAAATGTACTTGGAATGGAGAATAAACACCACAGCACAGACCACATAATACTGCTAGAAATTGGACAAAATAGCACTCATTTTAAGATGACTGGAACTTTTCTTTTCCTTTATCAAATTTACTGAATAAAACAGGCATTCCTTCCTTGTGTTCCAAACTAGGGTCCCCAAAGAGTCATTGTGTTTTACCAATTGACTTTGAATATTTACTTGATTAGTTTTTAACCATTTGTCTCTGCTATTTCTTCCTCACAGTGATGGACCTGTATCCTCTCATCAGTATTTTGCAACATCTCCCAGTTCACATTCTTAAATCTAATATAATTTATTGGCTTATCTAGGTCATCCATGTATAACTAGGTGTCATAGTGGTTAGAACTCAGAACCTGGAGTCAAGAAGATATATTTTCCTCAGTTTTAATCTGGTCTGAGATATTTATTAGCTGTGTGATTCTGAGAAAATCACTTAACCCTGTTTGCCTCAGTTTTCTCATCTGTAAAATGATCTGAGAAAGTAAATGGTGTACTACTGCAGAGTCTTTGCCAAGAAAATGTCAAATGGGATCACAAAGACTTGAATACAATAGAAATGACTGAACAACAACAAAGGTCACCCAGTCAAGAAATGATTTTATGTGTTTAGCCCAGTGCCTATGCTGGAGACTTTTTAGTCCCTACCACAGAATTAATATTTCGCTCCCTTGCCCCAGCAAAAAAGCATGTGCTCTTTAATGTAGATATCTGATGGCTTCTTACCTTGGTAGAGAAAATGGCCAATATCTTCTATCCACAAATTCAAAAGTTTTCTGGCAATTTAGTATGTAAATATTCCTTGTTTCCCTTTAAATAGTTCAATGTTAGGTAGATTTTCTTTTTGTTTTGAAATTTAAAAATCCTCCTGATTTTTAGGTAATTGGTCAAACTAATTTTAGCTTCAACAACATCTTTCCTTTCCCTGAACCCTGAAACTTCCTTTAAATGACTTATTCTTCAGAATTGGAATAACTTCTTTCCTTCTTTCCAGAAGATGTTTTAGACAGAATTGTTTTTAACAAGTAAAGTTAATATTTTTATTTGTACTTAAGTGACATTGGTGAGTTTCTGTGTGTTAAGGGGGGCCAACAGGGACAGGATATATGAATCAAAAAAAAAAAAAAAGAAACCAAGAAATGTAAAGATTATTGAGATATATACCTCCTTTCTGTTTCACTTCTATGAAAATATCATATATCTCATAGTAATTTTACATGTCATAATAGAACAAACAATGGAAGACAGTTGAGAAGGCATTCAAAGTAAATTGTTTATATAAAAATTTCAAAAGATTCCCAAACTAGGAAAATCAATTTGAAATAGAAAGATTTATTTCCCAAATATTTATAGTAGGATCATTTACATAATATTAATATTATATATTTTATATAACAATTATAGATTTAGAGATGAAAAATATCTTATTTAGATAGTATCTAGTTAAACCTTTTCATTTTACAATCAAAAACTGAGATGGTGAGAGAAGGAGAATGACTGCTTGGGCTCAAAGATAATAGGTAATATGTTTTCTAATACACCACTTCATTCACTTATTCATCACTCCACAAAGACTTTATTTCTTTAAATCTCATTTCACAGTATAAAGTTTACAACATTGCTTACTGTTGTCTACCTCTCAATAGTGTTGGTTTATTCACATCATTATTATTGATTATTTAATTCTGTTGCTTCCTTACCTATCAACATCCAGATCTATTGAGTCTGATAATTTCAGAAAGTACATCAACAAATTCTGGACTACAGTAGAATTTAACTTTCACAATTCTTTGTGAACTTAACTATTTTATCTCATGAGGAATTTGGGTTTATATATATTTATGTACCAAATAGCTGATATTTGTATAGTCCTTTAAGATTTGCCAAATTAGTGCAAATATTGAATCCACTGAAATGGTTACATTATTTAAAATCTCATTGTAAATTTCTACTGGATTGGAACCAATTACTGATTTGACATAATTGTAATGTCAAATAGTTCAGATTCATTTGGTCTTCACATAATGTATATAACCAGGACAAGCTCCTCTTCACTTGTTCTGGCCCTGATTGGCTCTGGATAAAGTATCACAAGAAGAATGAATGTATTGGGCTAAGACTGGGACTGTCTTTGAAACTGAATCTTTGCGGTAACATACTTTTTTGTTTTGTTTTGTTTCCCAATGGGTATCTTGGTAAAAGGCATGGACAATTAGCAATTTCAGATTGTGCTCCAAATACTGCCTGTGAACTGATAATTCTGTATTAAAATCTAGATCAGAAAGAAATGACTATTATTCTAAGAGATGCTCAAAAGCAGGTATTGTTTCTTGCCTTTCTTTGTATCTGAAGCACTTTTCATATTTCCAGTAACATAGTAAGTACTTCTTATATTTTGTTGCTTAACTGATTTCTTCAGTAGACCTTAAAAGTCTTTGGTCTTCCCTTTTTCTTTTTCCTTTCTCTCTTAAAAAATGAGGTTTAAAAGTCTTTACAGGACTTCTCCCTAAGAAGAGAAGGGAAAGGAAAGAGATTTCTTCTTACCAACCTTCTCCTCATACAAGTTATGAAGATTTCCAGCACTTCAGACAAGTATGATCGTGGACCCTGAAGCAGACTGACTCTTCTACCTTGGATACTTTTCCTTGAACATAGGTATCTGAATAAGGATGCTAAGAGATAGACGTTTCAGCACTGGATTCTTTGGAAGTTAGAGTCCCTTAGTTAATGCTGAATACATTTTAGAAGGTCTTTCTTATGGATACCATAATGCTTCTCAGAGAAGAAAATGACCACCATCCGAAGGACAAGGTCAATCTTTGTCCTGGCTTGCCAAAAGATATGGACTTTTATTGAGGTGTTTATAAAATACAGGACCTACCCTGGCATGCGTTCTATCAATAAAAAGTTATTTTAAAAATATATAAAATAAAAAAAAAAGAAAATTCAGAAGAGCAGGAATGCAGGTAGATTTGAAAATGGTAGACAACATTCATTACATAGTTTTTCAAAAAAGTAAACAGTTTGAAATAGAAATTCATGGCTTTATATTGAATCCTCCATTTATCTTGTACTGTGCACATGGAAATGTTCTTTTTTGTCTTCTTGTAGTTAAGCTCAAAACTATATTATAAAGCAGTATTCATTAGAACTATCTGGTACTGGCTAAGAGATAGAGTGGTGGATCAAAGAAATAGATTTGGTACATAAGACAGTACGCAATGACAAAAACCAAAACAAATTCCCCCATTAGTTTTTGGGGTCTTTATATAAGACTCTTATATAAGATAAGAATACACTATTTGACAAAAACTACTTAGAAAACTGTGAAACAATAGGATACAAATTCAATATAAAGAAATACCTCACATTATATACCAAGATAAGATCAAAATGGGTACATACAAGAAAATTAAAAGAGCCTGCCAGACCTATGAGAAGGGGAAAAATTCTTCATAAAACAAGAGATGGCATTATAAAGACAAAATAGATAATTTTTAATTACTGGATTATTGTTTATTAAAACCACTTTATTAACTTAAAAAAAAAACAAGATAAAATACAGGACCTAGGTAAAATGAAATGAATATAGACTCCATTAAATACTTCATATTCCAGTACTTTAAATCAGAATCCTGTAATAGAAGTTGGTCAATTAGTACTTATGAGTTCTTTTATTTATTAAACTTTTTTTTCAGGAGAGGAAATAAATAGTTGCCACATATCCGATATATTTGATATGTTCCTTATATACTCTCTACTTTCCATTTCAAATGTGTTTATAGATATAAGACAAATCTAAGGTTTTAGTGATTTTCTTTGAAGCTGGAGAATGGGATCATAAAGATCCAGAGTGTGTGAGGGGGAAAAAGTTTCAACCTCTCTTTTCAGTAGTCCAAGACATGACATGGTCCTTGAGGATCTTTAAAGAGAAAGGTAAAGTATTCTAGACCTCTTGTGCCTCGAATCTCATTATATTACATTAATAACAACTCTATGAGGCAAAAACATAACCTTACTCTTATTTTACAAATGAGGAAACTGATATTGAAAGAGTTAAGTAACTTATTCAAGATAAACACATACAGTAAGTGTCAGAGATAGGATTTGAATCTAGGTTTCCCTGCTATTTATTTTAATTGAAACAATATGATTTGTGATTCCTGAAAGGATCTAAAGTATGTTATCTCTATCTCTCATACAGTATTATTACATTGATACAATTTTTCCTTATAATATTAAAAATGACTGATGAGTGAGTAAATGGGTAGGGACATAGCATTAACCATTCTTAAATTTTAAAAATACAAAATAATCTAATTAACTTTAGGATTATTGGAGTGATAAAAGTACCAATGAAATAAAACTTTCAAAATTAGCCTACTTCATTTGGAGAAGGGGAAGATGAATGAGGACAGGGTTTAAAACATTTTCCTTCCCAATATAACCATGACTAACCTACCACAGTCTCTGAAATTCTGTCTTCAAAGAGAGTGTGAAAGCATTTCAAAATGCCAAAACCCCTGGAAAGGGTAACAAATTAAACTATCAGTCATTGATATGATTCAAAATGATATGAGTGGACAAACTAAATACAGAAGAAGATCAAGCAGAATTGGTTTATCAGAGATTAGCAAACTAATGACCCAGCAAAGCCCTGTTGGAATGTCAGTTAGGACAAGATTGTTTTGATGATAGGTAATTTTCATTGTGGAAAGGGGATCAGGGGAAAAAAATCTTCCCTTGAAGGGCAAAGCCAGGTTTTGTAGGTAAGAAAAGGAGAATAAAAGAGGGAAGGGGAAATTTTTGAGTAGGGTAATAGAGGAAGATCTCACAAGGGAAAAGAGGGGTGGATTAGAAAGAAGGTGAAGAATATTGGATATAGTTTGTCCTGTTAGAGCATTTATAACTCTATATTTTATTAATGTGTTTGTCTGATCATTGTTCCAGAGAGGATTTTTGAAGAAGATGAGGATCTTTTCTTAAAGCAATGAGCCATTTTGTGATCCACAGAGAAAACTACATATATGTATGTATCATCTATGTATATATTTATACGCATATATACACACACTTTTTTTCTGGTAGGTGACTTATTTGAAACATAAATACATTATTAATTTGGCTCAAATCAAGAAACATGGACAAAATTCCCCAAATAAATAAAAATTAAGTGAAAGACAGAATATAAGAGGAAAAGAAGAAAACATTGAGAAATTTGTCTTATATAAGAACATCTTTTCTTTTGAAGTTCACAATAATATTTATGTCTAACATTGATAGCTCTTTAAAGTTTGAAAAACTCTTCACATATATTATCTCATTTGATTTGATTTTTACCAGGATGCTTTATGGTAGATTCTATTAATATTCTTATTTTACATAGGAGTAAACTAGAGAGCAATTAAGATACTTGCCAAGAGTTATATACCTACTGTCAAAGACAGAATTCTAACTCAGATCTTCCTGATGCCTAGTCTTCATTCTTTGACTATATATAATTAGATTTAACTGGATATGAAGGATTAAGATATATAGATAGTATGAAATAGAATAATTTTCTTCTATTAACTTTGACAAGCTAGGATACAATTCTTTGTTGTTATTCAGCCTTTTTCAGTCATGTCTAACTCTTCATGACCCCATTTGGGGTTTTCTTGGCAGAGATACTGGGATAGTTTGCCATTTCCTTCTCCAACTCATTTTAGAAATGCAATTCTATTTTTCTGTCATTTGAGACTTTAAGGAATGGTTGTTCTTCAGTTATTTCAATCCCGTCTGACTCATTGTAACCCTCTTCAGGGTTTTATTGGGCAAAGATACAAGAGTGGTTTCCTTTTTCATTTTCCTCCAGTTCTCCATTCTTCCATTTCATTCTCCAGCTCATATTATAGATGAGGAAACTGAGGCAAAAGTGTTAAGTGGTTATATAACTAATAAGTGTCTTAGGTAGAATTTGAACTCATGTCTTTCTGACTCCAAGCCCCAAGTTCTATCTACAGTGCACTTAGTTGCCCCTTAATAAGTAGAAGGAAAAAAAATAAAAAGATCAATGGAAAAGAAGAGGGTGGAAAGAAGAAAGGATGAATTTAGATGGGTCTCTTCAAATAATTACAGCTTCTCAGAAGTTCAAAAGCTAAACCATTATATACGAATTTCTTTTGCTTCCCATAATCTACATTAAGAAATGAACTTTTAACTGCTTTAAAATAAATTCCTGAAATCTTGGTAAACTTTGCTCATTTTTATAAAAAAAGCTCAAAGCAAATTTTAAAGATATGGAAAACTCTCTTTTAAAGTTTCTGGCTTTCACTTGGAACTGAAAGCAAAACCACAGAGTTCTCAAATGCCATAGGAAAAAAACTGGTGGTCTGGCAATGAGAAGCCTTGTTAGGCCTTTGAAAGCTGCTGACCTCCTGAGGTTATGTAATTTTTCAGGATAAGTGGATTTGTTTATGTGGAACAAGCACCTGATCTTTGGGAGGTACTTACTGAAATCAAGTTTAAAATCTAAAGAATTTTAATGCTTGCCAGTCATTAATCCAATATATCACAGGTGGAAATTTTAAAACATTATATACACACATGTAATATATACATACATTATATATAACAATCTTAATATATTTTGCATGGATAAAATTGTATGTTATATATATATACATATATATAAAACATATAATATATACATATATTATACATATCTAAAACACTGCATATCTATATAGATACTGATATAGATATGTGTCTAAGTACCTGTGTGTGTGTATGCATATATAAAAATTCATTAGGTGTTTGAGAATCTAAATCTACCTTATTCATTATTTATTGGAAGCATGAGGAAACAGTGTTAAACTTTGAAACTCTATCACTCTAATGTGACCTTCCTCACTTTTGCAACTCTAAATAAACATAAATGGAAATACCACCCAAGGAGTGGGTTTGGGTAAATATTGAATTTGGGGAGGACTTTCTACTAGAAATTAACTTATTTTGGAATTACCAAAGGTGAGGATATCTTTATGAAAAATCATCCATAGTGGCACAGAATTTAAATTTATACTTGGGCTAAGAAAAGCTGTGTCTGGTGTTTTGGCACTGGAAAATTAAGAAATTTCCAGGGGTGATAATATTAGTATTTTATTTTTAGGGGGTCACACATACATAGGTTATATTTACATAGATGGAAACTAATTAACTTCCTCTCCTCCTCTTCCTCCTCCTTCTTCTCCTTTTTTTACTTCTTTCTTCTTCTCTTCCTTCTCCCCCTCTTTTGAGCAAGTTCCTTTATTTGAATAATTACAGACCTGACCCCACATTTAAAAAGTAAATTGATTTTCTATAGTGCCTCACCTCCTGAATTAGTATCAGTTCAGACCCTGCCCTTTTTTATCGAACAGTGCCTCTTGCTACTTAAAATTCCCTTCCCCAAGGCCTAGTTCTACACTGATCTTTCTCTGGAAGAATTGTTCAGAAAGATTCTCATTTTAGAAATATAAACGTGGAAGGAATAGACATTTGGATCAAATTCAACACTTTTATTATTGAAGATAAAGAAACTGAGTTTATTGAAGTGAACTTCATTTGGGGGAGCCACCAATGATTTATACAAGGTCACCCAGGCATCCTGAATACAGTTCCTGGCTCACTGTCTTTCTCTCCATAGCATCTTTATGTTCAAAGATTTTAATGTATGTATTTATGTCTTCTCAACTATTTCATTGTTCCAGTTCCTTAATTGACTCAACTCCAATCAGCTATTCCTCTATTCCACTTTATGCATAAAGATGATCATGTTCTTGATTTTCCCTTCCCTTACACATCTTCTGCTTCAATTATCAAGAAGTTTAATATTCTTTTATCAGATCATAACCTCCTTTCATTTCATTTTATGCCTTTCTCCTCTTAAATCCATTGCTAATCCTCATTGTTACCTTCACTTCCTTCAGACCATCATTCTTGCTCTGACTTTCTGTTCCTCTACTCTGATTTCAGACTTTTACTCACACAGTTCAACTCTATCATTTCCTCTTTTCCAAAAATGTGAGGCCCAAAGCTAGTGCCTATTACACTTTGCTGAAACCTACCCATGAATTTTCCTCCATTATTGAAGCCTTCTATTCCCAGTCTCTTAAAAGAACCATGATGACTGACTCTCCTATGAATTTACCTTATCTAATTTCAATTAGTCCTTTCATTAAAACTAAGAACTTAATACATGTTCATTTATGTTAACATGATTATTTATAAAACCTTGTGAAATAAATGTATAATTAACAGTTATTATTATTGTTTCCATTTTACAGAAAAGAAAACTAAAGCTCAGATAAATTGAAAATTTTGGCCATATTTACACTTCAAGTAATAGTTTTGAATCCATAGTTCTCCTGATTACAAGTTCAATATTCTTTCTAGCATATTAAACAGCTTTTTAATGTAATATTTGCATTTTAATGAAGCCTATGAGAGATATAATGCCTTAACCCAAAGGTGTGACTCTCAGACACAATAGAAAGTTAATAGAAGAGATATTCCTTGGGAAGTTGGTTTTTAGCAGGTTCCTCATTTCTTTCCTTTTAGATGCTAAATCTCTATGTACAAGATCATGATTACATAAAGACTAAGTATATTTAGGTTGATTAAAGCCAAAATTTAGAGTTTTCTAAAGACTACAAAATTTCTGTACTTTGAATATAAAATTTCACTGTTTGCCACTTATAAATTTCAAATAATTTATCGTATTTTGAATACAGATGGCTTAAATTGCTACCTTAGGAATGTATTTGGAACTCCCAGTTGGAAAAACAAGTACATTTTCACTGATGTTTCACCTCAGTCATCTGAACTATTCACCATATTTCTGAAATCCTTAGTTATATGAACAGGCAAGGATAACTATCTGTATGTATACACATATAATGTGATGCATTCTCTAAATCTTAGATTTTTTTTCTTATCTAATCTCTCATTTGAAAAGCCTAGAATTATTAATCAATCATCCCCCTTTTTGTCCCTTTCCCCCCCAAAAAAGGATTTTTAACCCCAACTCCACCTTCCTAGACTAATTATTTTAAGATCTGGACTCTGCTAAGAAAAACAAGCCAATGTGGGTGTGGGTATATATGCAATGGCATTTTATATAAGACAGACCTCTTATTTTTATAGAAAGGAATTTCTGTTGCTTTGTAGCTGATCTGAAGAGGTAGCGTTCTTGAGGGAGAAAGACAGACAGAAAAAGGAGGAGAAAAAGTGAAAAGATTAAAAAAAAAAGTTATCAGGCAGGAGTTTTCCATCCTATTTCTTAACCTGACTGTCCTAGACTGGGTCAAGCTGGTACTTTTGCAAAAGACAATTCCTAAATCACCAGTGTTGAACGACCTTATGACATCGAGCCCTATTTAACCGAGGGGCACCAGAGTTCCCTTATCAACATTGGAGGGCTTTGTTCTGTTCATATGAGGATTACATCTTATAAATTATGACAGGCACCCAATAGGGAACCAGTCAGCCAAGAAGGGCATCACCCCTTTTGGCTTGTGCATTCACATTACTTTGGCACTTTTATTATCATTTAAATTTAATCTCACCTCAGTAGGAAAATGCCACCACCATCACCACCCCTCTCCTTTTTTAAAGAGGCTTCAGGCTTATGCTTGACAAAGTAATTGAAATAAGTTATTCTGGCCTTTCAAATCAGGACTGGAGATACTGTGGCTGGCAGTGTTGCAGAACTGAAACATCCTATTACTTAACCACACACACCAGCTCTGCACACAAGAAATCATGAAAAGATTAAAAGATACCCACCTAAGAAAGGGAAGCAGTTAGAGCCAGCCTCGCCCTGGACAATAACCAGAAAGCTCACAGCTCACAAGCCGCAGCCATACTCCTTTCTCACCAAGCTAGACAAGTACTCCTGAAGTAGGAAAAAAAGAAAAGAGGGTAAAAAGAAATGGTCACAGATGAAGACAGTTAAAATTGACCTCTGACTGGAAGCTCCCAAGTTCTAGGATTCTTTTTTTTTCTTTTCCCTTTATCCTCCCCTTCCCTTTCTTTCTTCCCTTCTCTTTTCCCTTGACAGGGTGAAATGATTATAGGGATGAGAGGAATTTAAATATCAGAGCTGCCATGTGTTTGTCTCCCAGTCAAGCAGCAGATAATGCCAAGTCTCTTTGAAGTGGCCACAGCCAGGGAGGGGCCAACTAAACCTGGGCAGTTCTCAGCCTGAACCTTATCAGCCCCTGCCAGGTTTCCCAGCTAAAACAGGAGGAGGAGGGATGCTATTATTACGTGCAGAAAAATTATCTTGGGCAACTTGAAGAACTGTTCCTTTTATCTTCCAAGGCTGGAGCACTTGGGCCATGTTTAATATCCTTAAACTGCTCATGCATTGTTATGATGACATTTCTTTATCTCTAAAGAGAGTTTAAGGACTCATTAGGAAGTTCAATGGTTTCCCACTCATAGTCATAGCTTTTTTTCCCCTTTCATTTTGCACAATGTTCCACTGCTGAATACTTTGCTTTTCTCTTTAACATTTAAGCTGATTTTAAGACCTGCCAGAAGTTGAGAAGGGCATTAATCAGCCAATGGATATTTACTGAGCATCTATTATAATGGAAGCACTATCTATCACCCAATGCATTTTCTGCTATAGCCAGGAATGTAATTTGGGGAAAAAATTGAAAGTACAAATGAAATTTTATTTCAATTCAATTCAATTCCATAAGCATCTACCATGGTCCAGTGGAGGGTAGAGAGTGGGAGTGTGTGGTAGGTGGATTAAATTCAGTTTACATACCTGGTTGTGTATTGTATATTCTACAGCAACTACCTTTGTGATTTCAGGCAAGTCACTTCACTGCATTTGACCTATGTTTCTCTATCTATAATCAGCAAGTTGCACTAGAATATTGGGGGTCACCACATTATATTTGACAATAGTAGAATTTTAACTTTAGGAATAACAACAAAAAGCAAACAAACAAACAAACAGCTCTGGGGAGGATTCTGGAAAAATCATAAATTTCAAGCTCTCCTGACTTTTCCCACAAAGAAAACAAATTTGTGCCTCAGGGCAAACATAGACTAATGAAAAATCAAGATTTCAGGAGAACAGGTCCTTCTAAAACAATCCAAAATCTTAAGAAAGCCCCCAGGCAGAAATTAGCCAGTTTGAAAGCAAACACCTCTGGACTAGCTCCACAGAAATACTCCAAATGGGGACCCCTGGGGCTAATTGGGTTTGACTGGAGCTTCATCAAAATCAGGATTGAGTGCAGAAATGAGGGTCAGAATTCAGGAAAACAGAGGGACCCAGACTCTGCTTTGTGGAAGAGCCCTGTCCATGAGCTAGAGAGAATGAGCACATAGGATAAGAGCAGGAACAGTGGGGCAGAGATTCTACTGGCTGTGGGAACTTGCAGAAGGGTGGAGCTCTTGGTTTGGGGTTCAAGATCAAAAGAGATAGCTGAAGTGAGGCTAGAGGCACCATCCCCCCACCTCACGATTAGAGGTGCTTACTCTATCACTTCTCATTAAAAGAAATGAACCAAGAAGAAAGAGAGAACCCCACCACAGATACTTTGAGAATAGGGAAAATCTGGTTCATCTTCAGAGGAGGACACTGCAGTAAAAAACTAACCTTTTTATACCCCAAAGTTTAATGATAAATGGTCATTGTCCCAGAGAGAATTTATAGAACTAAAAAAAAAAAAAATTTTAAATCATATGAAAGTCATTTAGGAAAAACATATGAATAAATAATTGAAAACCATCCAAAAAGATTATAAAAAAAAAGTTATTCAACTAGAAAAGATAAACAAAATCTTAAAGAAAAAAAATAACTCTGAAAATTAGAATTGGGCAAGGGGAAGCCAGCTGTAAGAGACCAAGAAATAACAGAATATAATGAAAAAATCAAACAGAATGTGAAATATCTTATAAAGAAAACAACACACCTGAAGAACAGATCAAGAAGAGAAAAATATAAGAATAATTAAACTAGATGAAAAGTACGAATAATAAAAAAAAACTCTGACTGAATAATGCAAGAAATAATTCAAGGCAATTGTCCTTGATTTAGCAGCAGCTACAGTAAAAAACAAACAAAAAAAATTGTAGGTGCTGGAATCATAATTGGCAATCAAAAAAACAAGGCCTGTAGTCACACATATCATCTGAAGCAAAATTATCTATAATATTGAATGAAAAAAGTTGGACTTTCAATGAACTTTTCAGGACTTTCAATCAAACTCAAACTCAACAGAAAAGTTAACATATAAAAGCCAATATCAAAGATCAATTTCAAAGATCAAAAATCCAAGGAACTTAACATGGACAAATTGTTTATGTTCCATGTTTTTTACATGGAAATTTATACCATATATTTAAGATTGACAAAAGTAATTGAGTATACCATGGAGCAAATAGTACCCTCCAAAATCTATAAAGAAATAATGGGGCAGGAATGGATGGATGGAAATAAAGGGTGAGGGAAGAAGACAAGGGAGAGATCGCTGGGTGGAGGGAGGATAAGTAAGAGTAAGTCAAGTTATAAAACAGAATTAAAGCAAACAGTTAGTAGGTATATGTGTTTGTTTGTATATATCTACATATGTATACACAACTATATTCTTATAGTTGCTTGAGGGAGGTGGAAAAGATGAAGGGGGGAAAATAAAGTAAAAAAAAGTGCATGACAAAAAACAAAAGAACAACCTCACACAAGTAAAGATGGACACTCATGAATGTAAATCCTTCTACTATTAGGTATCCTTTCCTGAATTAATAACTTATTGTTATATATTTGAATCCTTCCTGATGTTCTGCTAGGTCCATGACAATTTCCTGTTTTGCCTTGTTTTGATTTGTATTGTTTTCCTTTTCTGTTATTCTTTTTTTAAATAAAATAAATTTTAAAACATAGCTCTTATCATAAGTTCACATAAAAAAGAAGGGATAGGGATAGTAGTATGCAAACAACTTTGAGTAAAACGAGATACATAAAGGAAAAATTAGAGATATGAGAAGATAATAAGTTTATGGAGTACTGGAAAAGGTTTCTTGTAGGGGGTAGAAATTGAACTGAAACTTGAAGTAAGCCAGAAAGTGTAAATGAGGAAGGACAAAGTTCTAGTCATGGAAGATATCCAGTAAAAATGTCTAGAGTCATAAGATCAGGAGTGAAACAAGGTTGGCCACTATCATTAATAATATTGTATTAGAAATGCTAGCTTTGGCAATAAGAGTTGAGAAAGAGATTAAAGGAATTAGAGTAGGCAATGAAGAAACCAAATTATCACTCTTTGCTGATAATATGATGGTATACTTAGAGACCCCAGAGATTCTACTAAAAAGTGATTAGAAATAATCCACAACTTTAGCAAAGTTGCAGGATACAAAATAAACCCACATAAATCATCAGCATTCTTATATATCACTAACAAAATCCAACAGTCAGAGTTACAAAGAGAAATTCCATTTAAAGTAACTACTGATAGTATAAAATACTTAGGAATCTATCTGCCAAGGAAAATCAGAAACTTTATGAGCAAAACTACAAAACACTTTTCATACAAATTAAGTCTGATCTAACCAATTGAAAAAAAATATTAAATGCTCCTGGGTAGGGCTAACAAATATAATAAAGATGACAATGTTACCTAAACTAATCTATTTGTTTAGTGCTATACCAATCAGCCTCCCTAAAAACTATTTTAATGACCTAGAAAAAATAACAAAGTTCATATGGAAAAACAAAAAGTCAAGAATTTCAAGGGAATTAATGAAAAAAAATCAAATGAAGGTGGCTTAGCTGTACCAGATCTAAAATTATATTATAGAGCAGCAGTTACCAAAACCATTTGGTATTGGCTAAGGAATAGATTAGTTGATCAGTGGAATAGGTTAGTTCATAGGACAAAACAGTCAATAACTATAGCAACCTAGTGTTTGACAAATCCAAAGACCCCAGCTTTAGGGATAAGAACTTACTGTGTGACAAAAATTGCTGGGAAAATTGGAAACTAGTATGGCAGAAACTAGGCATCGATCCACACTTAACACCGTACACCAAGATAAGATCAAAATGGATTCATGACCTAAACATAAAGAATGAGATTATAAATAAATTAGAGGAAAACAGGATAGTTTACCTCTCAGACCTGTGGAAGAGGAAGGAATTTATGACCAAAGAAGAACTAAAGATCATTATTGATCACAAAATAGAAAATTTTGATTATATCAAACTGAAAAGTTTTTTTTTTACAAACAAAGCTAATGCAGACAAGATTAGAAGGGAAGCAATAAACTGGGAAAACATTTTTACAGTCAAAGGTTCTGATAAAGGCCTCATTTCCAAAATATATAGAGAATTGACTCTAATTTATAAGAAATCAAGCCATTCTTCAATTGATAAATGGTCAAAGGATATGAACAGACAATTCTCAGATGAAGAAATTGAAACTATTTCTAGTCATATAAAAAGATGTTCTAAGTCATTATTAATCAGAGAAATGCAAATTAAGACAACTCTGAGATACCACTACACACTTGTCAGATTGGCTAGGATGACAGGAAATAATAATGATGAATGTTGGAGGGGATGTGGGAAAACAGGGACATTAATACATTGTTGGTGGAATTGTGAATCCATCCAACCATTCTGGAGAGCAATTTGGAACTATGCTCAAAAAGTTATCAAACTCTGCATACCTTTTGATCCAGCAGTGGATCTTATATCCCAAAGAGATACTAAAGAAAGGAAAGGGACCTGTATGTGCCAAAATGTTTGTGGCAGCCCTGTTCGTATTGGCCAAAAACTGGAAACTGAGTAAATACTCATCAATTGGAGAATGGATGAATAAATTGTGGTATATGAATATTATGGAATATTATCGTTCAGTAAGAAATGACCAACAGGAGGATTTCATAAAGGCCTAGAGAGACTTACACGAACTCATGCTTAATGAAATGAGCAGGGCCAGGAGTTATGTACTTCAACAACAATACTATATGATGATCAATTCTGATGGACCTGGCCATCTTCAGCAATGAGATGAACCAAATCACTTCCAATGGAACAGTAATGAACTGAACCAGCTACACACAGCGAAAGAACTCTGGGAGATGACTAAGAACCATTACATTGAATTCCCAATCCCTATATTTTTGCCTACCAGCATGTTGGATTTCCTTCACAGGCTAATTGTACAATATTTCAAAGTCTGATTCTTTTTGTACAGCAAAATAACGGTTTGGTCATGTATACTTATTGTGTATCTAATTTATACTTTTTTATTTATACTTTTAGATTTAACATCTACTGGTCATCCTGCCATCTAGGGGAGGGGTTGGGGGGAAGGAGGGGAAAAATTGGAACAAAAGGTTTGGCAATTGTTAATGCTGTAAAATTACCCATGCATATAACTTGTAAATAAAAAGCTCTTAAAAAATGTCTAGAGTCAGGAGATAAAATTATTTTCTTCCAGGAACAGCAAGGAGGCCAAGTAGCCTATGAGCTCCTTGAGAGAAAGGGCTATCTTTTGGCTTACTTTGAATGCCTGGCACTTAGTAAAGTACCTGGAACATAATAGATTCTTAATGTTTATTGATCAATTTTCTATCATTGGATGTCTCAGTACATTGAAAGAAGGAAGGTATGAAAGACTAGAAAGGTAGGAAGGGGCCAGATTATAAAGGACTTTAAAAGCCAGATCAAATTTTAAACAGGTTTTAATTTTTTCAATCAACAACATTTCTTCTCTCCTACCACATGATAGATAGACAGATAGACAAATAGATATAGATATATGTGTGTACATACACATGTATCTTCAAATATGTATTGTGTCTCTGTGTATCTCTCTGTGTTTCTCTTTGTTTCTGAACTGGAGTCTTCAATTCTCTATTAGTATGTAGGTAGGAAGTTTCATCAATAATACTCTGGAATTATGGTTGGTCATTTCACAGATGAAAGTTCCTATGTCTTTCAAAGTTTCTTTGTCTTTATAATATTATTGTAATTATTCAAATTGTTCTCTTGATTATGACCCATATCATAATACTAACAGCATCACTTTATGCAAGATTTTTTTCAAATTTCTCTGAAATCATCTTCTTTGTAATTTCTGATAGCACAATATATGTATCATTTTTATGTACTATAACTTGTTCAGCCATTCCTCTAATCAACATTTATTTCCACCTCAAAAGATCTAGAAATAATTTTTGTGAAAACTCAGGGTATATTCTACTTAGAACTTAATTTCTCTTTATCTACCTTTATTTCCTCCCTTTTTCTTCTACCTTTTCTCTTCTATTTCCTCAGTTAGTGAAATACATCTCTCTCTCTCTCTCTCTCTCTCTCTCTTTCTCTCTCTCTCTCTCTCTCTCTCTCTCTCTCTCTCTCTCTCTTTTTCTCTCTCTCTCTCTCTCTCTCTTTTTCTCTCTCTGTATGTGTGTGTTTGTATTCTCTCCTTTGACTAATTTAGATAAGAGTAAATTTGAACTCTGCCTCCTTTCCTTATTTGTGAAAACTTCTAATTTACCTTTCCAATCATTTGAGAAAAATTTTCCTAATATTCCTTTCTCTTTCTCCTCACACTCATCATAGTATATTCCCTTTTTTCTCTCTTTCCACTGTTTTAAGATTATCAAGACATAACAGTACCACTTTCAGGTCTTCTATATAATAAGAATCCCTCTAAGACTCTTGATTTCAGAAGGCACAGATACGTCTTCTTATCTTAGATTATAAGCAGTTTACCCTTGTTTAGTCCCTAATAATTGCATTTATCTTATGTTTCTTCTACTTCCTATATTTGAACTTCAAAGTTCCTATATATCTCTGGCATTTTGACCAGGTATTCTTGGAAGTCCTGCATTTCTATGTTTTTCTCCCTGAAAAGGGCTTAGCAATCCCTTATGCCACAATTGCCAGTCCTCCTTGAGCACCCCATAGACCTCAGGGACAAGTAAATGCTGTGCACACCTATATCCATTGCATATAATGTGTTTATAGATGTGTAGTATATGAAGTCTGTGTGTGTATATATGTATGTATGTGCATATAATTTAATGGGATATTACTGACTGACAGCATTAGGTAAGAGTACTTATAGGAAGCAACTTCTAAGTTTTTGTCTTAAAGGAATCTAGGGGTTCCAAGATGCAGAAGTCTTAAGGGTGGAGCATTTTACACATCAGATTTAAAAAATTGCCAAGTCTTGTGCTGAAAGGATTTCTCCATATTTCCTGAAGGCCACATCAAGGTATTTTAGTGTTGAATATTCACCAATATTTCCATGTGATTTGAATATATTGCTATGAGAAGCTCAACCTTGGGTACCACTCTTGTGGGTCTGATTTTAAAAGGAAAAAATTAAAACCATATTTCAGTTTAACTGGTTTCCTTTGTCATCTCATGTATTTTATTTTATAAAATTTAAAGTGTTATTCTGGGTTCAAAAGTCTTCATCAGAATAGATCCATAACCAAAACCAAAACAAAACAAAATTAAATTAAAAAAAAATTTAAGGATTCTTGGTCTAGGAAAAAAAAAAACATTTTTTTCTTCTCTAACACTTTGTTTATAGAACTACATAATTATATTTAAACATTACCGCTCCACTTCAGGCTGTCATTTCTCTATATTTCTCTTCTTTGTTGTTTATCATCTTCGTACTCATTAATACTGATCCAGATTTCCTATACCAGAAGCTTAGAAAAATAGTTTGAATACAACAAAACTGTTCACTACATTTCCATGCCAGACACCTAAAGCTCATGTAGGAATTCTTTTATTTAATTTTCATATACCCAACTCTTATCTTTACATGTATCATGTAGTCTACTATTCCTCTAGCTTTTTTCTACCTAGAACTGTCAATTCCCAAACTCAACTTCCAGGGACAATTTTTCCAACTCTTCTCCATTTACCTAGCTTTCTGAAGGAATAAATCCACTCATCTTTGAAACTCTGCCTTTTACTTGAGCTATCTTGACTGGTAAACAAGTGAGTTCAAATTTGCTTAAGCTACTATATAAAAAGTCAAAGAATATTTTCTAATAATTATGATGAATTGATTCATGCTATCTTTGAAAAGCAGGAGACCCAGATCCTAATTTACATTTCACCAAGTAAAACATTCTGCTAATACTGTACCCTTTCTCTTTACTTTACTCTTTCCACTCCTCCTACTCCTCCCCACACACAAACACATACTTACTCTGGAAATAATAACCAAATTAATGATTGCTACTAGAATGAGTTTGATAATCAATTGTCCTATGGCTCTACTCATAATTACCTGTACCAAAACTCTTTCTCCTAACTACTACTCTCTTATATATGCTGTCTATTCTAAATAGAATGTAGTTTCATTCAGGGCCGAAATTGTCTCTCTTTGGAATTTGTATCCCTCATGCCAGAAAAAGTACCACATAATAAGTACTTAGTGAATATTTTCACATTAACTTTTTCATTTTTATTCATTCTTCTCATTGAACAAATGAAAAACAAAACCAAAACTCTAATACTAAGTGAAGCTAAATATATTTTCCTTAGTAATATTAATATAGCTAGGACTAGTATTCAATCCTCCTCCACCAATGCAATGTTTACTCTATAATAGCAACCTATTATAGGTTCCCTCACTCATTTCTGAAAGGCAATATTAAAGGCAACATTAGTTAAATTAGACATTTATAACTGGTGTGTATTTTAGAGGTCATAAAACCTATGCTCACAGCTCATGATAATATAGGCCAGTTAGCTAGTTAGGTGAATTAGTTAGGTTAGTTAACTGAGACCAAGTTATGTTCACATGGTCTCTCAGATTCTCCATTCAAATGTCCCATATACATGTAGACAGTCATTGTAAAGACTTTTAGCTAATCACAGAATCTTGTACAGAGACTCCCAGCATGGGTGGCCAATTGCTGTGGTTTCTGTTTGTTTTACAATGTGTTCGAACATTGCCAGCTCAAGATTTTTTCAACATTTTTTCCCCTTTTTAACCAAAATAGTTCCAAATGTTTGAAATACTTAATTGTGGAAGACTAACAGTCAATACAGACTTTTTTTCCTTTATGAAAAATAAACATCTTGGAGACAAGTAGAGTGTTAGTTTCTTAGTGTAGTTAAACAAAAAGGAATAAATACCACCATCATTCTGAGATATAATGAGGTAGAGTCATAAAATTTTTAAAACTATATCATTAAAGTTCACATGTGTACAGTAATTTAATAATCATAGTATGATAAAAATAATGGCATTTATGGAGTTTTAAAATTCATGAAATGCTTTACATTATTTTAAACCTCACTACAATCATAGGAGGTAGGTGTTATTGTACTATTTATTTCACAAATAAGGCAAGGATAGGTGTTATTATAATATTTACTTCACAAATAAGACAAGAATTCTTGTCTGAGGCTGAATTGGAATTCAAGTGCTCTGATTCTAGGTCCAGTGCTCTTTGCACTGATGCCACAGGAAAGTAATGAGATGATAATTCTTAAAATAAAATTTATATTTAAATAGCTCACATTTATGTTGTACTTTTTGCTGACAAAATAATTTCTTAGCATTTTGGTAGTATCCATTATTATTAATCACATTTTATACATGAGGAAAATAAATATCAGATCATTTAAGTGACTTTTCCAGAATGTCATGACAGCATATACCAAAGTGGGCAATATTCAACTGTGAGAATTTATGAAATTGTCTTTTAAAGTCCTTAGGTGTAAAATAAATACTGTGATGACATTTTCAAGTTTTAAGGGATAAGAGTTGGATAAGCATAAATAGAGGATGACATATATATATATATATATATATAGTGAAAAGATCAAAATTTGAGTAAATGAGTAAGGGATTGAAAAAATCTTAGAATAGATTGTTAGAGAAAGAAGTCATTATAGTTGGTGTCCCTTTAATATACTTGCTCATTTTTCAAATAAGAAAAATAAGATCCAGAGATTTAGCTCTCCCCAAGCATAAAACTAGTAAGTCTTGCAGCCAGAATTTAAACTAAGGGTTTATTTTGAGGATTCTAGATGGTGCAGTAGAGAGAATATTGGTCCTAGAGTCAAAAAGACCTGTGTTCAAATTCAGCTTCAGATATTTATTAGTTATATGACCCTAGGTGTTGGAGGCTGGGATAGGGATTACGACTTAGTAACCGCCAAAAGAGCACAGATTTGTTAAACTCAGGATCACCTTTTAAGGATGATGCTATATCAGACATCCTGATTGGTGCTGTAAAAACCAAAAAGGCTATAAATACAATGTACTTCCTGGAGCACGCTCTCTTTGACCTGATGTAGCTGTGTAAGAATAAACTCCGTTTGACCTCTGGCAACTCGGCTCAGTGTTTAGTTCTTCCTTGGAAGCCGGTGACGACCGAAGACCCAGAAAATGGGTAAGTAGAGGGCAGATACTCCGCTCGTGAAAGGAGTCACGTTACAAGTGGCGCCCGAACAGGGACAGAGGGTCCAGGGACTTTCACGAGCGCAGAGAGACTGCCTCGGCAGAAATTCTGCCTTCGCTGAGCTGCCTCTGCTGGGAGCAGGGATGATGGAGGGAAGTAGTAGTATTTCCCAAATGTTGCCAGAAGAAAAAGCGGTGTTAACAAAACGCCTCTATAAATTATGTGCACAGAAAGGTTGCAAACTTCCCATAAAGACATGTCGGGAATTTATAGAGAAGGTTTGGGACGTCTGCCCATGGGTCCAACAATCAGACATAAAAATAGGAAGATGGCATCTAGTGGGTCAGCAAATGGCCGTATATGACCATACACACCCAGGGATCTTAAAACCAGAAGACTTTTCAATCTTTAGAATAGTAGATGCCGCTCTCAATCCGAAACCAATTGGCATGCCCCGGGATGAAACGACACAAGTCGGATCGTCTCTGGCTGCCTCGGATTCGGATGAAGAAGTTCTATATACAGAAGAAAAGGCAAAAAACAAACACAGAGACCTATATCCCTGGGAGGATTTGAAAAGGACCACCAGAGTAGATTCTAGCGAGGAGGAGGAAGAAGACCGCCAGTCTACAAGACAGCGAACAAAACCAAAAGTAATGGGTAAGGATAGAAATCCAAAAGGGAGTGAGAGCCTTTTAGATCCTCCAATGGCCTCACAAAGACACGCCTTCCCCATTCAAGTGTCCATGGCTCCTTACGAGCTGGACCTACCTCCTTACAACTTGCCCTTTCTTACTGCCCCGATAATTAATTACCCAAAGCGGTGAGACCCTTGAAGAATAAAAATTCTGAGACGGATATTCTCTGGCACGCTGGAGGATATCCTCTGAGTATCTGTTATGTGTTATATGTTTGTTTAATGTTGTAACTGTGTAGTCTATGTGATGTGTGTTCTATGTTCTGTGTGATTTGTCTGTTTTATTGGTTGGAAAAATTTTTAAATGGAGCTCCATGTTTGTCTGTGTGTGTCTGTGTTAAAAGTTAAAATAAGCTTGTAAGAGATAAGAATTCAGCCTCTGTGTTGCAGGCTTAGAAAATGTCAAGAAGTTTGAAAAATCTTTCTCTCTCTCTCTCTCTCTCTGTCTCTGGCTGACTGCAGCAGCCTGTGAGAAAAAGGGAGAGAAAGGAAGAAAAAAAGGAAAAGATCTGCTCGATGGTGAAACGCCCGATTCTCGCGAGAACGTAAATAAACTTTGCTTTGCTTCTAGAGATCTATCCAGTTGTTTTATTAATGGTTTCTGACCCACACAGTTTTGGGGGCTCGTTCCGGGATTACACTACTTGCGGTGAGTAGGTGAACCCTTGGGGTGCTGGCGGGGTGGCGCCCTGCCCTGATTTAGGCAGCCCACCAGCGTCCAGGGCTTCTCCTTACTCCCCAAGGAAAGTGGGCCCGAAGTGGAGAAACCCAGAGCAAAGCAAAGGGAGAAACTCCAGGGTAAAAATCCCGACCGGTCGGTGGAGGACAGATATCAGTCAAGCAATTTGCTGCGCAGCAACCCAGAAAAGGTAAGCCCCCTGTGAGGCCCTGAGTCTTAAACTCGGAGGGGTCTCTGGACAGGAGCCTGTGAGGCCTGGAGTCTTAAACTCTGGGTCTCTGGTCAGGTAGGCTTGGCTAGGCCTTCTAGGGTGACTGGAGTCAATTGGCGACAATTGGCGTGTTTGGGTGTTTTTGGAATTTAGATTCCGTCCAAATTCAATGGGTGTGGCCCAGTCCCAGCCAGCCCTCGTGGAGAGAAATGAGAAAAATGATCAGAGAATACCGGTAGATAGTCCCTTGGGAAACAAATTAAGTAATTGGAACAAACTGCCAAAATATAAAGGAAAAAGCAAGAAAAAGATGATAAGGTATTTCTGCTTTGTCTGGGGTGACAAAGACATTGGTGGAGGCACTATTTGGCCTAAATTTGGCTCCCTTGAAGATTGGGTGTGCCAAATACTGAATTTGTGTGTTAATAACAAAGAACCTGTTAATCCAGAGGAGGTTCTATATGCAGGACTATGGCTTTCCGGGGCTTCTATAATGCTGAGTAAGAGTCCAAGTGTAAAGGACAAGACGGAGGAAACTTTAAAGACCCAGCAATGGGACCCATTGTTATCTCTCCCTCCTCCATAGTTATCCCCACCCCCAGAAGAAGCCATGGTTTTAGGAAAGGGGAGGTGAGCACTTAATCCCATCAGCTCCTCCTGGGCCCCTCAGGGCACAGGAGGATTTAATTCGATTGACCCCACCTGGACTTCAAAAAGAGTCATTCTCCTCTTTAAGGAAGGAATTAGATCAAATTCAAAGAGATATCCGAAATTATCCTTTGCCGGGAACTAAAACCCCAAGTCCTAAATTATATCCCTTAAGAGAGGTTCCTTCGGCCCAGGGAGGTATAGGATTTGTGAACGCTCCCCTGAGCACCACAGAAGTCAGGGCCTTTAAGAAGGAAATGAGGTCCTTGATAGAAGACCCCACTGGGCTAGCAGAACAGTTTGATCAATTCCTGGGCCCTAATCTTTTGCTTGGGGAGAATTTATGTCAATTTTGAATGTTTTCTCCTCACTAGAGGAGAGGGGACTAATTAGAGGTGCAGCTATGAAGGAGTGGATCAGGAGAAACCCTCCAGCTGCAGGAGTAGTTTGAGCTAACCAGAAATACGGTTAGCAGATCCCAATTGGGATCATAATCACCCTATACATCGGGGAAGTATGTGGGATTGAGAGAGTGTGGCTTCTTTCCTTTCCCATGGATCCTGACTACAGCAGGGCCACATGGGACCAAGGGAAAGAAACTGCTATTTGGTGAAAAATACAGGTTATTAAAACAAAATGCTGGTAGTTTATTTACCTTAGGGGAGGTTGGTTACCTCCCCTAAGGTACCTACTTAGATGGTGTGTGTTCTAGAGGTATTGGATAATTTGTAACTGAGTTATGCCCTAAAATTTGTCATCTCTGTTGGGCAATTATAAGTTTTATGAAATTTGGTTCTGTTATTTGAGAATCTTGGAAGTTTTAAGTTTTAAAGACAAGAGACAAGAAAGATTGATTTGCAAAAGCAATCAATAATTTAAATGGAGCATCTAGTATTGGTTTGGGAATGTTTAACTTATGTCAGAGAAGGTTTAAGCAAATAAGCTTTGGAAGGAGAGAGATGGGACAGGAAGAGATAGTGGGAGAGAAAAAGAGAGGAAAATAGCTCTCCAAAAATGGGGGGGGAAAAAAAAAAAAAAAAAAAAGGCAAATTCCCTCGTGAATCTGCCATTTGCCATGGGAGAAGGAGATATAGCCCATGAGGTTGGGGCCTATCTTGAGCTGGCAGATTGGATCCTAGGGAAATGGCACCCTAAAAAAGGTTAATTGAGATAAGTTAGGGTTGGGAAGCATGGTGGAGTGGGGGAAGAGTGGCCACATGGAGAAGGGACCCTGTCAGGTGATCTAATCCCCCTTCTCCATTAAGTATGGTGGCTACAACACCTTGCTGGTTCGGCTATCAATTGCTTCTACTGTTTAAAGGAACAGCCTACATTTTTATGGTGTTAATAACTGAATGTTTTATTTTTTTCTTCAAGTCTGCTCTAAAAAGTTTGTTGGAACTGTAAGTTATCTGAAAGTGATTTATTTCTACTAAGATTCCATCTGTTTTAAGCAAATTATTTAATGCTTATTTACGTGCATGGTAGTCTCCTTGTTTAGTTAGAGCAGGATTTTAATTTGATCTGATAATTTGATAGTGTTATTTCTAAAAATTCTTTATTTTTAGAATGAAGAGAGTATTGTTATATCTAGAAGATTTAAAAGTTTCTTTTATGTGGAAACGGATGCACAACATGCGATTTAAAATTGTTTTTCTTTGTATTCGAGTATTTTAAAGGCAAATGATCTGAACTATCTACTTAGATAAGAAAGATAACTGTATAAGATGTAAACCCTTTATTGTGATTCTTGAGAACTAGATTCATCTGAAGCCCTTGATTATTAATTGCTGTAGAAGATAAAATCCTTTGGCACTGCAGCTAATATTTGCTGGGAGTTTTGAATTCAGGTGTGACTGCATAGGTCAAACGGTGGAATGGTTAAAACTTAAGGACAGTTACCTGACGTAAAACTGCATTAAATAGATATTTTAATTCGCGGCCAGAGCTTTGTTGCTGCTATTAATCTTTTAACCTTTTTACTTCCTGGGGCTAGAGTTTCTTTATCTAAAGGTTTACTTCACCAAGTACTTGGGGCCACTCCCACCCTGCCTTTTGAGAAAGCTGGGAATCTCATTGTCCTGATTAGGCTAAAGTTTAGGCCTAGAGCCTTTTACATTGTGTGTTGATGGAGGGCAGGGCTATCTCTGGAACCCCTGTCCTAGGCCCCTGATTTACTTATCAAAGATTTATATTGTTAGATGCGTTTTTCATGTTTTGCATGATCATGGGGAGGCTATAGAGTAAGTCTCCCACATCAAGTAAAAACTCTTATTAAATCAGAGGGTTGAGAAATAGCTCACAGATTTTAGAATGTTGATAATCTTAATCCTGCCTCCTGTCCCCAGGAACAGAACCACCCCTGCAGAGGAATATTGTTGTTTAGTGTTAAATCGATTTTCAAATGAAAGTAAGAGGATTCACAAGACTCCTCAATGCCTGGGGGAGTAAATTGGTTTGTAGATAGATCTTCTAGAGAGTAGATGGGAAAAGGAAAATGGGTTTGCTATTGTGGATGGAGATAGGACTTCTACTGTTACCAGAGGCAGTCTGCCTGCCTGCCTATTGGCCGGCTCAAACTTATGAATTGTTTGCCTTAAATCAAGCCTTGAAGTTATTGAGGGACCAAGATGGGGAGATATATATATACTGATTCGAAATATGCAATTTGGGATATTTTTCTATGTATTGGGTATTTTTAAGACCAAATGATTTGTATGTATAATGTTCACTCATGTAACATCTACCCAGATATGATCATTGTTCTAAGTTGTGAAGTTACTGAGACAAAATTTCTTTCTGTTATTACTACAAGGTTATGATAAATAATTGTTTAAGAGTTATCAGAAATTTGATTAATGACATGTTATTGGAGGTAAAAGTTTTGGCTTAGAGTTAATTAGCTGTTTGGGAGTTTTAAAGCTCCACCCTGTGACAGTTACTGGGACAATTGATTGATAAACTGTTAAAACTCAACTGCTTATGTTATATTATAGTTATGTTCTTGAATTTTTCCTTCTGTAACTGATCTCTCTCTGATCAGAGCAATGGTCAATAGAACTGTTAATGTAATTCAATTATGTCATGCCTTGCTATTTTCAGTCTGGTTATATGTAATCATTGTATCCTAAATGCTTGGGCAAATGAGTATTTCGCCGGGTCATCTGTCTGTTACTGGATATTTGTGTTTTATTTCTTTAAGGTTTCTACATGATAAGAGGACAATTAACAGGGGTCTGTGAGACCTCACTGATGTTGCAACTTGGGACTGCACCCGTTTGCTTGGCTTGTAAAGCAAACTCATTTCTTCACATAGGGAACAATTTATTTTGGCCTCCTCATGTTTTGCAGCAACCTGATGAACTGAGTCTTTCTATCTGAGACGGATCTAATCTTTGTGCTAGATTTGTGTTTTGCTCTAGATTTTGGTCAAATTACAGATAATTGACTTGCTTCTGGAACCGGGATCAGCTTTGATCAGCTTTGATTGTCAGCATGATGCACCCACTCTGCAAGGAATGAGAGCCTCCTATCACTTCACAGCCTGAAGCAGCAGTTTGTACATGAGACCATGGACTGGACTCTGCATCGAGTGTACTTTGGACTGATATAAGGGACTTTGGGAATGGTTGATGACTGTTAAACCTTGCCTGGATCATCTATTACTGTGTGCTCAAGATTTGGGATGGGATTTGTTAACACTGTGTAACTGTTGCTGTTATGTTTGAGGGCTTGTTAGGAAATGCTACTGTATTAGTCTGTTATGTATAGGGATTTTGATTTGCTCTTGGAATTTATATGGGGAATGGTCATTTGATAATTCCTTTCCGTGAAAAAAAAAAAAAAAAAAGGGGGGGGGGAGGTAGAGAACATTGGGGAACCTGGTATATATTTTTTCAAAATACCTGAAAGAATGGGAACGCCTAGCTCCTATTCACTTTGCATGCTCCTCTGGGCTGACCACTTTTATCCGTTCCACCTCTCTTATAAGCAAACGAGACTACTATGTGCTCGTGTCGCTTTTTCCTCACCTCACGGTACACCCAGCCGACGAGCTTTTAAACTTTTGGGACTCAAGGGCTGACGTTAAGATCAGGACAAAGAGAGAGCCCTTGACAGCAATCACACTAGCTGTAGTCATTGGCCTTGGACTAAC
The DNA here is from genome assembly GCF_016432865.1 of Antechinus flavipes. Lineage (NCBI taxonomy): Eukaryota > Metazoa > Chordata > Mammalia > Dasyuromorphia > Dasyuridae > Antechinus > Antechinus flavipes. Next base: position 304,875,186 of record NC_067399.1, on the reverse strand, counting down.
AGGTACGGGAACAGGGATTGCCTCTGTAGTTACAACCAACCACCAATATGCGCAGCTGAGTGCAGTCATTGATAAAGACCTCACAGAACTACTGAAGCTGATCTTAACACTCCATGGTATTGGAAACTTTGCCTTACATAAGTTAACTATCCCCCGGCGCCTGTTTGTCTCTGCATAACTACCTCCCTTTGATCATGCATAACCGAAAGGCTATGACCCTCAGGTCTGGCTGACGGAGCTTGAGCCACAACCGTAAGACCACCATCGCGCCATGACGGGCAACTTCAGGGCATTCCCACCCACCTGAGACAGGGCCCTGGAGTGGCAGGGACCCACGGGTCAGGCGTGGCCTGCCCTGACGACCTAAGACAGCGCTCCGTGGCCGGAATCCTCAAGCTCACGCAGAAGGGATCCAGGGCATAAGCCATTTGTACAAGAAACGCTTGCTGTAAAAGCAAAGCATGCATGATGGTATAATTGGAGGCTGAGACAGGGCAAAGTATTATGTTTACAAAAGGCTTCACTTCCGAAACCAAGGCATCTGCGCTTTCAGCACTGGCTTAAACAAAAAAGGGGGAATTGTTGGAGGCTGGGATAGGGATTACGACTTAGTAACCGCCAAAAGAGCACAGATTTGTTAAACTCAGGATCACCTTTTAAGGATGATGCTATATCAGACATCCTGATTGGTGCTGTAAAAACCAAAAAGGCTATAAATACAATGTACTTCCTGGAGCACGCTCTCTTTGACCTGATGTAGCTGTGTAAGAATAAACTCCGTTTGACCTCTGGCAACTCGGCTCAGTGTTTAGTTCTTCCTTGGAAGCCGGTGACGACCGAAGACCCAGAAAATGGGTAAGTAGAGGGCAGATACTCCGCTCGTGAAAGGAGTCACGTTACACCTAGGCAAAACATTTATATTTTATCTGCCTTAGCTTCCTCAAGGGTAAAATGTCAATAACAAAAGTACCTACTTCCCAGGGTTGTTGTGAGGATAAAATGAGATAATATTTTTAAAATTTAGCACAATGACATGTAATAGGCACTTTTTAAATGCTTGTTTCCTTATTCTGAATCAAAATTCAGTTCCTCCCCCCCTCCCAACCTACCACTTCTCACAAACAAAACAGAAGGAAGAATATTGCTTTACTTGTTGTTTCACTAATAATTTAACAAGTGCTTTATAAATGCTTATTTGCTTCCTTTATTCCCTCACACAAATTGAATTAGGGCTTACTACTTCTATGACTCTGAATCAATCACAATCTCACTGGGTTCAGTTACTTCCCATGTAAAATGGAAGCTTTTGTGAAAGAATAAAGAAAGGGAACGAGTTATATAAGATGACATCTGAAGTCATTCTCACTTCTAGACATAAAATCCTAATTGATAAATATGGTGCTATGCTTGGAGTCAAGAAGACTTGGTTTCAAATATCTTTTTTTTTTTGAGGTATGTATTTTTCCAACAAGTCATATAACTTCCAAGCGCCTTTATTTAGGTCTTATCTGTTTTTCTATTTTTTAAAAATTTCTTATTATATGTAAAAATAATTTTAATAACCATTTAAAAAAAATTCCTTCCCCTTTAACTTCCTTGTCCCTTTCCAGAGAGTGTAAGCAATTTGATATTGGTTACAAATTATAATCATTAGGACTTATCTATTACTTCCCTTTCCACCATTCAGTTTGTGTTATAATATGAATAACCATTCTTCCTGTGTCAGGTGTCAATCTATTAAATTTATTTAATAATAATAATTTAAAAATAAATTTATTAAAAACAAAATTGAGTCAAATTCAAATAACCAAGAAAACTTCCTTAGCATCCTTTTTTTCTCTCTTTCACATCTTACCTTTTCATTATATTCACCATATACAATTTATGTCCTTTCAGCTGGTCATAAAAGTTCCTTGAGGACAGGAACAATTTCATTTCTCATATTTTTATCACCAATGTAGAGCTATGCTGGTAAATGTTTAATAACTGGCTTTTTGTAGGAAAAAAATATAAACTTCTAACACACTTTTAAGTTTAATCTACAACAATAACATTTTTCTATCACTTTTTTAAGTCTTATATAGTCAACAAAACAATAAATCAAGTCCTAAATTTATAGTATTTGCTGATTTCTGAGCAATAGATGTTCACACTAAAAACTTAACAACTGGTTTAAGCTAGCATACAATATCCCAGGGACTAGTATAGTGTCTTAAAAATAGCAGGCACTTCATGAATATAGTTTGAATTTCATGAAATTGAATTACACATGGTAGATACTCAGAAACCATGTGTCAATAGATGGATTGGTACTTGCTTTATGTCCATGGTTCATTTTTTAAAATGTCACTCTATAATTTTACGGTCCTTAAACGGTTTTATGTCTCCTAGATCCATCCTAATCTTCATTTCCATAATAGGTCTTTTGAAATACATTTATTAAGCATCTATTATTTTCCAAAATTATATGCAGAGGACTCCTGATAATATAAATTTATTTAAAATGGTATTATTTTATTTTGATATTCCCTTCATTTCTAAAAATACCCTTTCATTTCCCCTTTCAAGACAACTATACTTTGCAACAAAGAAAAAAAAAGTCAGTTAAAAACAGATCAGTTCAACAACACTAAGAAGTGATCCTGTCAGGTATTTAAGGTTCAACAGCCACAGTTCTTCACTGTATATAAAAGGGAGAAAGATACAGCCGCCAATCTCTTTATGGACCCAAAGTTGATTATCATAATTACATTGCTTTCAGTTTCTTTTATTCTCATGTATGGATGGACAGATGGGTAGATGAAACATTTATTAAGTGCCCAATATGTTCCAAGACTCTGTGCTAAGTGCTTTACAAATATCCCATCAGAGTTATTAAGTATATTTAATAATATTCATATAGGTGCCATTTACAAATCACTTTCACCTGCATGCTCTCATCTGGTCCTTAAAAGAATCCTGTAAGATAAGCAAGACAGGAATTACCATGCTCATTTTATAGATAAAGTGGAAAAAAAATCTGAGCAATTTGCCTGAAGTCATATAATTAATAAGGGCAGAGATGAGACTTGAACCCAGGTCCTCAGATGTGAATCCACCAGTGTTCTCTTTACTTAATCTATCCTCTGTGTACCTATTTTAAGAAACAGATGGCAATAATTTTCAGTTAGGCTGCCCTTATTTTAATAATCTGAAAACACCTTGATATGGTGGAATAGCAAGTGAAAGAATGAATCTCATCATTCAACTATATATGCATTAAAGATACAATACTGATGAATAATTTAATGGAAAAAGCCTGGATTTGACTTGAGAGATATGACCATTTACTATGTAGCTTCAAGTAAATCATTTAGATCTTTAGAGCTTCACTTTTTTCATCTGTAAAATAAGAACAATCATACTTTTACAATCTCTTTCACAGTGTTGTGAGAGTCAACTGAGATCCTCATTAAATAGGAAAAAATGTAAAGTGTCATAGACATATAAGGTGCTATTACTATCAAAATAAGAGAATTGATACATGAATATATGTGCAAGATCTCTCAACCTAAATGATTTGGATGGGTTTGCAGAGTCTGTCACTATACTGTGTTAAAGTAGTCCAACGACAGCTGCCAGCTGTCAGTCACATATGACTTGGTTTAGCTGTTCACCAATTATAGGAAATATACAGAGACAAGAATAAGAGTCTAGATAGGATTGGATGCGGAGGAAGTTTGGCTGCTTTGATGAGGATTAATTAGCCATTTGGACCAGAAATGTCCTCAGAAAGTGACAGAATATTGAGAAACACAAGTTTTAATAAACCATTTCACTAGGCAGATTTCTCTGTTTCACTATTGACATGTTATCGACTATGTCAATATATAATAGTTCATTTCTTCTCAAAATCCCTTTTGTTTTTATATCAATTTGACTTTTGGTTTTGTTTTCCAATTTTTTGCTCTAAACCTGTGATTTCATCTTTTACTGATGCAAAACATTCCTGGGATGGATTATTTCAATAAAGTAATACCTTTAGTCTTAAATTTTTTTTCTAAGACATAAAGATCAAATACCTTACCTATGGCTGCATTGCTAGTGTCAAAAATAGATCCTGCCCTTAGGCCTCCTTGATTCAAAAGCCAATCTTCCATTCATCATGATACACTGTGTCTCCATCATTTAACTATCGCTATAGGTATTCATACATATAAATATAATTATATTTTAATGATAATTATGTAATCTCCCTTTTATTTCCATTCCAGTTAAATCATTTAATAAGTTTTATAATTTAGTTTAAAATTTCAAAAATCATTTCTTTCTTCAAAACAAAAAGCATGCAAATAGGGGTAGTAGTATTATTCCCATTATACCACAGACAAAATTGAGACTCAGAGAAGTTGAGTATCACATCTAGACGGTATCATAGATGAAGCTCAATTCTGTCATTCCAAATTTGTACTATTTGCCATGTATTATGGTATCGCAAGTGTAGGAACAATGTCTTTATCATATTCCATACATATTTGTCACATTCTACATATTTTTATACATTTATACATATGTAAGATTAGTTTATGCATTATGATTACAATTATAAAAAAAAGTATGATATAGAGAAAAGAGCTTTCATGTTACAGTGAAAAAGTTCAGGGCTTCAGTTCCATAGGTGTAATCCTTGACTATATGCAACTTCAGTTTCCCTGGGACTAATAGATGAAATGATCTCTAAAGCTCAATTTTAGCATTCTAGTTTTTATTTTATAATTTATTTACAAAATATTGCTTGTATGCCATTTTACAAGTTAGGAAGAAATACCCTTAAATATATTTCCATCATTCTAAAGAACTTGGCAGAAATATTAGTGGGAAATGAATTCTCAGACATTTTAACAATACCAGACTAGTTGGTTTACACAAAAGGAAAAAAAAAGTATTTCATTAGGATATACTGATGTCATCAAAGAAAATCTTTGTAATGTATTTAAAAACAGACATTTATTAAGCTGCTCCAGTGTACAGAAAACTGAAATGGATTCAATAGGCTCAAAAAGATTCAAAGTTTAGATAAAACAGTCTATCTTTATGTTATCTATAATCTAGTAGAGAGATGAGCACATAGATAACTATGTAGTAAATAACAGTACATGATAAAGTAATTCTGCAAGTCAATGATGACAGTCTTATTTTGCAAATCATTGATTTGAAAGTTTCCAGTGTGAAATTGTCCCTTTTTGTAATACTGTTTTGCCTCCTCCCCAGCCTCCTCCCCTATTCCTTTTCTAATTTAACTGCCTGCAAAAGACCAAGCTCCCCATGAAAACTTTGAACAGTTATCAATTTGGATCCATACAAAGTAGTCATTCTATAACACTGTCAATATGCACATATGAATATATGCATGTATCCATATAACATGTGTATCAAAGGCACATACAACTACCCAAATTTATGGACACATTTTAAATAAAGATCTTCAGGATCATATATACAACCCATAATTACATTTTATTTTCCCATGCATTATCTTATTTGTAATAGCATCTCTGACAGACTAGAAACAACCATCAGATTTAGATCTAGAGCTAGAAGGGACCTAAAAAGCCATATAATCCAGCCACTGAATTTTACAAAAGAGGAAACTGAAGTGTAGAAAACTGAAGCAGTTTACTCAGTCACACAAATGGTAAGTAGCAGAACAGAATCTGAACTCAGGTAGTGTTATGTCCATAGTCAATGTCCACTCCCACTCCTACTCTCTGTCCCACTGTACCTACCACAGAATTACAATTAAATCAATTTTTACAGAAGAGGATATTATGTCTCAAAGAAGATAAGTAACCCAAGGCCACACACAGTGAAAGATCTCCAGATCAAATCCAGATCTTCTGACTCAATAAATAACTTTCTTTTTATTACTGGGCTGCCACTCATTGTTCTGTGTGGCTTACGTTATATTTATATTTAGAAAATATATTTGTGTGTCATATCAAACTGTGATTGTATTATTTTTTCATGATACCATAGGTAGCTTTGGACTAGAGATCATATCTTCTATTTCTAATTTTGTCATTATTCTGCAGAAAGTTTTTTCATACACTGATTATTTATATTGCTCAACATCCATAATAAAATTGTTCCTATAAAAGAGGAACTCACAAATGTTTTTGAACAATGGAAGTTTTAATAAAAGAAGCACACATTTTCCCAAGATGACTACATCGAGAGGGAAAACATTTGTTTGGATGTAGGTGCACGTTTGAGTAGGAATATTAAAAGTTATTAATTGTAAGATTGTATAACATTTGCATAATAGTTAATGGTTTACGAATCTATTTTCTCACAACATTGTTGTTGTTTTTCCTTCGTTCTGGAAAAGGACCATAAGTTTAACATATGTGCATATATACAGACAAACAGACATAAAATATCCCTTTTTCACAGATAAAGAAACTGAGACTTGGGCATTATATTATATTTCAATGACAATCAAAATAAACCAACACTGGTAGACATGCATGTATTAAAATCGATATCAGTTTCTCCAGGCTTTGCATTCTAGCCACAGAATTCACATAACAGAAATGCACTCCATCCCTACAGCGTGTTCCTTGGACTGGATGGATCTTTCAGGAATTCCCATTGAAAGAGGGTGCCCAAGGCTATTCATGTCTTCATTGACCTCCATGATCAAAATACTTATTGTAGGAAAATACAGAGAAATAAAGTTGATGTTTGGAAGACTGCAAGCTCTTTTGTGTCATTTAAAATGTAATTTCTTTCCAGGCAGCACTCTATTCCTCATTCCTTTCCAGAGTGAATATCCAACATCCTCATCTCTTTTTCCTGAAAGCTCACTTTGCAGGCAAGATAGAGCTTCATTATCCATATAAGTGAGGTTCCCAGATCCATTGAGGTAAATATACTAGTCATTCCATTTATTAAGCACCTACTAATTGCCAGGAACATAGTATTATCTCTTCTTCAAGAGTCTAAACTAATTGACAGCTAGGTGGAACAGTGAATAGAATTCCAGCCTTAGAGTCAGGAAGATGAGTTTAAATCTAACCATAGACCACTTGTTATCTCTGTGACTCTAGAAAAGTCATTTTATCTCTGTGTACCTCATTTTCCTCAGCTATAGAATGATTGTAATAATAGTAGGTCCCTCCTAAGATTATTGTAACGATGAAATGAGGTAATATTTATAAGGTGCTTTGCCTAATACCTAGCACATAGTAGATGCTTAATGCAAGCTTGTTTCCTCCTTTTCTTCCTTCCTTCCCCCCCACCATTTCCATCATTCTAGTTCTAGTCCATACTGCAGTGAATTGAATAAGGCAGGCAAAATACTTCATAAATATTTGTTAACAAATCACTTACAAATATTTATTAAATACTGCAAAATTTGTTAAATTAACATAAAGCGACTTGCTCAATATCATAGAAATAGTGATAGCAATTGAACTCAGGCCCAAAATTTTGGATTAAAAATCTAGTGCTCTACCACACTGTCTTACTTAGAGAAGAGATTATTGTGTTCTGGACTGGTAGACACAAATTTTCCAAGCTTTCCATTATAGCAGAATAGGCAGAAAAAAGGCACTTAAGTAATCAGAAATCACCTCCTCCTTACATTCCCTGAAAGTTATCAGCTGCGGTTTTAAGGATTAGGATTTGTAGCTAGAGGTATATCTGACAGTTGAAAGAGTTAGAAATCTGAAAAAAAAAAAAAAAACAGTTAAAACATCCATTCAGGCTATCTACTCAAAATGCTTCATCAGGTTAACTGTTTTCCTTCAGGGTCCATTATAGGCTTTCAGTGATCTCTACCCCATCCATTGTACTCTTACATTTTCTTTCCTTTGTTAGGAGAATGAGTGGTAATGGAGCACACTGGGAAATTACTTACACTCACAATATCACACAAAGACAGATTACACAGTTTCCCTTGCTTTAAGGGGGAAAAAATTGCTTAAATTTTCTAGGAATTTGCCAGAATCAATTTGAAACTTCTGTTGTAAAAAAAATGGTTGTGTGTTAGAGAAGAGTTCTCCTAACCAGCACATTTCTCAATCTTTTTCAACCCATATGACTTTTGTCCTAACAGATACAAAATTTGTATAGAGAAAATGCAATTGGGAAGATAAAGAAATTCCCTACTGATTTTCATTGGACTCTAAAGGGAACAATGATACTTGATTCCATCTATTCCACTGGATTGTTGTAAGCAAGGAAGATAATGATTCTGAATCTCAGTTCTATGATGAGAGAGCAAAAGCAATGTGCTCAAATGGGAGCAGAAGGAGGTAAAAGGAAACAAAAAAAGTCCTTTTCCTACTCTAAGACAATTCTATATCTAACTAGGAATAAATATAGAGTGCTAAAGTTCAAGGATGACATCATACCCTAGGACCATCAACCTAAGCATCTGGGTAGGTAGAATGTGTAATAGATGACACTGGGATCTAGATTTGGTAAGCCAAATATTTTTAAATATTAGTATAACTTCTAGCAGAGATTGCAAGGATTTGTAACATTAAATATTCAAAGTGGAATACATTTCAATCTTATAAGATTGTCATTTAATTTAAAATAGAAGGATGTATAGAGACACAATTCATGTACATAGAATTAAAGAAAATTATGAAAATTTAAAAAAACAGCAATAATAATAACCATAACAATAGGATCTTCAATTTACAAAATTTTCAGCTTTACAATTTTCAATTTTAATTTGGATGTCTCATTTCAGCTTCTATATCCTGAAAGATCAACCATTTTGTCAAAGTTTATTCAGAAATAAAGCTCCAGAATTAAACAGATGCATAAAAGATTTTGACCTGTGTAGGATATAGAGACTATCACCTTATACACTGCACTACACTTAATCTGCTAATAAAATCTAAGGTTTCATTTAGTTCTTTTGGTTGGCATCAAAATATTAGGAAAAGAAGGGAATAAAGGAAGGGAAATTATAGAATTTCTACTATAAGTCAAGCTATATATATTATGTTAAGTGCTTTCTCCCCATCTCAAATATTTACAAATATTAGGTTAAAAGGAAGCTAGGTAACTTAGTGGGTAGGTTTGGAGTTAAGAAAATCTGAGTTAAAATTTAATCTGATACTTTTATTAGCTATGTGACCCCAGTCAAATCACTCAATTTCTTTCTACTTCAGCTTCCTGATTTGTAAAATAAAAATAATAGCATCTATTTCCTAAGATTGTAGTAAAACTCAAATGAGATATTTGAAAAGACTTAGCACAGTTTCGGACACATACAGGTACATAATAAATGTTTATTTTCTTCCTTACTCATAACAAGATAGACATTATTATTATCCTCCTTTCACAGTTAAAGAAGCTGAGGCAAACAGATGTTAAGTGACTTAAGGAGCTCACCAGTTACTAAGCACCTGAGATTAGATTTTATCTAGTGTTCTTGATTCCAAATCCAAGGTTCTAACTGGGACATGGATGCATTGTTGGTGGAGTTGTGAACGAATCCAACCATTCTGGAGAGCATCTGGAATTATGCCCCAAAAGTTATCAGACTTTGCATACCTTTGATCCAGCAGTGCTACTACTGGGCTTATATCCCAAAGAGATCATAAAGAAGGGAAAGGACCTGTATGTACCAAAATTTTTGTGGCAGCCCTTTTTGTAGTGGCTAGAAACTGGAAAATGAATGGATGTCCATCAATTGGAGAGTAGTTGGGTAAATTGTGGTATATGAATATTACAGTATATTATTGTTCTGTCAGAAATGACCAGCAGGATGAATACAGAGAGGCTTGGAGAGACTTACATGAACTGATGCTAAGTGAAATGAGCAGAACCAGAAGATCATTATACACTTCAACAATAATACCACATGAGGATGTATTCTGATGGAAATGGATATCTTCGACAAAGAGAAGATCTAATTCAGGTCCAATTGATCAATGACGGACAGAATCAGCTACACCCAGAAATGGAACACTGGAAAATGACTGTAAACTGTTTGCATTTTTGTTTTTCTTCCCAGGTTATTTTTATCTTCTGAATCCAATTCTTCCTGTGCAACAAGAGAACTGTTTGGTTCTGCACACATATATTGTATCTAGGATATACTATAACATATTTAACATGTATAAGACTACTTGCTATTTAGGGGTGGGAAGGGAAAAATTGAAACAGAAGTGAGTGCAAGGGATAATGTTGTAAAAATTTACCCATGCATATGTACTATCAATAAAAAGTTATAATTATTAAAAAAATACATAATGAAAAAAAAATAAGATAATTTACCTCTCAGACCTCAGGAATTTGTGACCAAAGAAGAACTAGAGATCATTATTGATCGCAAATTAGAAAATTTTGATTATATCAAGTTAAAAAGCTTTTGTATAAACAAAATGAATGCATATAAGATTAGAAGGGAAGCAATAAACTGGGAAAACATCTTTACAACAAAAGGTTCAGATAAAAGCCTCATTTCCAAAATATATAGAAAAATGACTCAAATTTATAAGAAATCAAGCCATTCTCCAATTGATAAATGGTCAAAGGATATGAACAGACAATTTTCAGATGAAGAAAATGAAATTATTTCTAGTTATATGAAAAGGTGTTCCAAATCATTGTTGATCAGAGAAATGCGAATTAAGACAATTCTGAGATACCACTACAAACCTCTCAGATTGGCTAAGATGACAGGAAAAGATAATGACAAATGTTGGAGGGGATGCGGGAAAACTGGGACACTGATGCATAGTTGGTGGAGTTGTGAACAGATCCAACCATTCTGGAGAGCAATTTGGAACTACACTCAAAAAGTTATCAAACTGTGCATACTCTTTGATCCAGCAGTGTTACTACTGGGCTTATATCCTAAAGAGATATTAAAGCAGGGAAAGGCACTTGTATGTGCAAAAATGTTTGTTGCAGCCCTTTTTATAGTGGCTTGAAATTGGAAATTGAATGGCTGCCATCAGCTGCAGAATGACTGAGTAAATTGTGGTATATGAATGTTATGGAATATTATTGTTCTGTATGAATGGACCAGCAGGAGGAATACAGAGAGGCTTGGAAAGACTTACATGCACTGATGCTGAGTGAAATAAGCAGAATCAGGAGATCATTATACACTTCAACAACAATAGTATTTGAGATCAATTCTAATGGAAGTGGCTATCTTCAGCAATAAGAGGATCCAAATCAGTTGTAATTGATCAGTAATGAACAGAACCAGCTACACCCAGTGAAAAAACTATGGGAAGTGAATGTTGACCACGACATAGTATTTGAACTCTTTCTGTTATTGTTTCCTTACATTTTTGTTTTTCTTTCCAGGTTATTTTTACCTTCTTCCTAAATCCAATTTTTCTTGTGTAGCAAAACAGCTATATAAATATGTATACATATATTGTATTTAACCTATGGCTTTAACATATTTAACATATATGGGATTACCTGCCATCCAGGGGAAGGGGTTAAGGGAAGGAGAAGAAAAGTTGGAACAGAAGTTTTTGCAAGGGTCAATGTTGAAAAATTACCCATTCACATGTTTTGTCAATAAAAAAGCTATTAAAAAAAAAAAAACTACTCACTAAAATCTTCTTAGTCTTTCCTCAGAGGTTTTAGAGGTGTAGAGAACAGACATTTTTAACAGTTAAAAGAAATGAATAAAGTCTCACTCATACAAAATTGGGAATAAACTTCAAATAATAGAGGTAATGAGTCTTTATAATCAATCTTTTCATAGACATCATTCTTTAAAGTTTATGACATATGAGGAATTGATGTTCTTTAAACAAAGAAGGATTAATATTTTCTTATAAACTATTCCAAAAATGGCATAATATGTGTGTTTGGGTGTCATTAGAACTACAAAAATGGTTATGGGCATAAAATTTTTACCTATAAAATATTTAGTGATCAAAAGCATGTTCAATAGTAAACTGAAAAATTTGTATGGGTAATCATGATACTCAATTATAAATTTAAATCTCTATATGCATTTTTACTTAAATAGCATTTATTTCAAAGTCTAAATTCATCATGACTATTTTTTTCTTTTTACTTTTAATAGCTTTTTATTTTCCAAATATATGCAAAGATATTTTTCAACATGCTCCTCTATAAAACTTTGTATTCCAATTTTTTCTCCCTCAATTCTTCCCTCCCCGCCTCACCTAGAGAAGAAGCAATTCAATTTAAGTTAAACATGGTCACTTCTTCTAAATATAAAACAAGCATTTCCATAATATAGTAAAATAAATGGATGATTAAACTGAAATTATCATGTATACCTTGCTATTGCTCTCAAATATATAGTAAACTTATCATAGATTCCCCCCCCCCTTTTTCAATTTCTGAGGATTCTTGAGCAAAGTTCTATCTAAAGAGTAATTTCCTTCCTTTTTATGAGGCTTTCTCTAATCTGCTTTAACTTACTCAGCTGTATTTGCCATCTAACTTACTAGATTCCTGCAAAAGCCTTAACTGTCACAGAAACCATATAGCTTTCAACTGCTTCTTCTCTCTTCCTTCATCTTCTCTCCCTTCCTTAGGGATCAGGTTTCATTTCTTTTTTTTTTCCTGAGAGAACAACAAAGTTATCTTAGATAACCATGACATGAAAGGAGAAAGGAATGGGGAAAGAGAAAAGGTCTACTAGGTCTTAGCCATAATAGATAAACTCTGTCAATGAGGTATCTTTCTCATCTGGAATCTGGAGAACACAAGATGTTCCGTCCTTGAAGATTCTTGTTCGTGTGTTTTGGAGTTGAAACTGACAGCTGTAGTTCAGCTTATAGTAGATTTTGTTACAAGAGAAGTATAATCGAATCTTCAATCACACACAGCATTGAAAAAAGTACTTTCCATAGAATATTTTGTTAAGAAAGAGATGGGTATTTTTTACCTCTTTTTCATGAGTAGTGTACTAATCGATATCAAACTTCAATGTGGCTGAAATATAACAAAAATATAGTAAAAATGAACAAATAAAATAACAACAGCAACAATAAAAACAAAACCAGCCAATATAGAGCAATTGTTTTTGATAGAATATGATGTCATTTATAGCTAACAGAAAATACCATTAGACCAGTGGAGAAAACAGTGTACTTGAATGCTAAAATCCTGGGTTATAACTTGATTCCTTCATTTTTTTTTTTTTTTTTTGTAAACCTATGCCACCAAACTTTTCTGTCTCTCAGACTTCTCATCTGTAAATTAAAGGCATTGGACAAGATCATCTCTAAGGTTACTTTGAACTCTAATATCCTATGATGATTCTTACTGCAGATTATTATATTTTATTATAGAATATTATATTAAGTTGTATTATTACATTATGTCATGTTATATATTATACATGCAGATTGCATTGTAATCATATTATGTTGTAGATTATTATATTATTAAGTGTTTTGAGACAGAGCATGGTATAGTCAATAGAGGATTAACCTTGTAATCAGGAAAACATGGGCTCAATCAAATTCTTCCTAAGGATACCAGGGTTCAATGCTTCCCTTTGGCATTCACTAGCAAATTAAACATAAACTAATCATTTTTAAAATAAAATATATATTTAAAAATGATAAGGTAATGTGGTTTTATTGTTTAAACAAAAGAAAAGGAAAGAAAGAAAAAAGAAGAAAATGAAACAGTATGGGAGATAGAGATGAAGTATCTTGGTTTTCATTTTATTTTTCTGGAGTCCAGATGGCAAACCAAAACCATTTGACCCTTGGACCCCAAGCAGTGACTGTTATTTGAATCACTCTGACCTCCAGTAGGAAATGCAGTACTGAATCTTTTCATTGTTGAGCTGAAAGAATAAATCTTCAGTTCTCAGTATACTTCAGGTGGTTTAGTCATGATAATAATACTCATAAAAATAAAAGTAAAGATGAAAGAAAAACAACTAAGAAAACAAACAAAGCATGTATTTCTGGCCCCATGGAGTAATTCTGCTTTGCTCAGCTGCCAATTGGGAATTGCAGAACCCATTTGGCATCCTGTAGGCTGAAATGGAAGTGATGCAGAACGAAAAAAGCCCCTTGAACTCCAGTGATATTAGATTTGTTTGTAGTCTATTTTGTGGTAGGCTCTCCTTGGTGAGAAAGTGTGGGAAGATTTCAGGCTGACCACAGAGAGTGGTAATGTTTCAAGTTCCCTCCCAAATCTATATGTACTAGTCAACCAGAAAGCATTTTTTTTTCCTTCTATGTGCCCACTGTGTGTAAATTTCATCTACAATGACGTAAGGTGCAGGAAAAAATGAAATATCAGGAAAAGGTAACAATTCTCTACTACTCTGAAGATTTTAGACATCTTCTGGCTCGATTCACATTCTGGATGCTATTATGAATTGGGCATATGGTATTTTCATAATATGTGAGAGAATCATATAGAAAACGGAAGTGCAAAACCATTTCTCATATCTAGCAGATGCTGTTTGAAATTATAGCAAAACCTCTTCAAAGGCAGTTTTATATATACTAGGTAAAATCTTCATGTGCTTACAAAGCACCTAAGAATTCTTATCTCCCCTAAAATTATTTAAAAAGTACAAGAAAATTCTGAATACTTTCTCTTTTGAATTACTTTTGTTTTTATTTGAATGTATCCAGTCCAGCATGGACACATTCACCTAGACTAGCAATGTTTAAAGATATGTTGCCAGATTCTTGATATTTAACATCAAGGGAAAGATAAGTGTTGTTAAAATGAAACAGTAGATGGTGGGAGATGTAGGTTCAAATGCTATCATTGTCACTAACTCACTGATCATTAATAAGTCATTTAACTTGTTTCATCCTCAGTTTTTGATTATGTAAAATGGGAGCAGGAATATACTCTTTCCAATTCATTGAAAAAATAATAGTAATGTATGAAAAGGAGTGAGGATGGATATATAATTCATTCAACTATTCCTTTTATTGTTAAATATTCTGCATAAGTTTGAATGGAGTTTCTGTTAATATTGAAAATAATTGATTTAATGAATAATTAATCTCAATACTATATGTAAGCTATTAGGGAAAAATAGGTAAAGAAGGAATCTTTCTATGAGAAGGATAGGGTTTTGATAGTTAAACCAGGGAGAACAAAAACAAAGAGATAAAACAATGGTCTATTGGTTTATAGACCAATTTTCTTAATGAATGTTAATGCAAAAAATTTACATAAAATACTAACAGGGAGATTGCATCAATATGTCACAAGAATCCCACACTATGACCATTTGGGATTTATAAACCAGGCATTCAGAGCTGTTTTCAACATTAGGAAAACTATAAGCATAATTAATTATGTCAATAACAAAACCCACAAAAATTATATGCTTATAATATATAGATATATTAATAGATGCAAAAAAGCCTTTGATAAAACACAGCATCCATTCATATTAAAACTCTAGAAAACAAAAGAATCAATGGAATCTTTCTTAAAATTATAAATAATATCTATCTAAATCCAGAAGCAAGTATTTTCTATAAAGGGGGTGAACTTGAAGCCTTCCTAATACAATTAGGACTGAAGTAAGAATATCGTTTATCACCAACCTTATTCAATATTAAGCTAGAAATGCTAGTTGTACCAATTACAAGAAAAATAAATTAAAGAAATAATAATAGTTAATGTAGAATCAAAACTGTTATTCTTTGCAGATGTTATGCTGGTAAAGTTAAAAACATAGAGAATCAAATGAATGTAACTAGTTGAAACAATACAATTTCAGCAAATTTACAGGATAAAAATAACCCACATAATTCATAAATATTTCTATATACTACCAAAAAAAGGCAGCAGTAAAAGATTGAAAGATAAATTCTATTTAAAATAACTTCATGAATTATAAAATACTTGGGAATCTACAAGCCAAGAATAATGGAAGGATTACATAAATGCCATTATGAAATTCTTTTCACAAATATAAGACATAACTAAACAATTAGAGAAATATTAATTGCTTATAATTAAGCTGAGTCAATAAAATAAAATAAAAAATTCTAATTTAATTTATTTATTTAGAGCCATACCAGTGATTTTATAGAACTAGAAAAAAATAACAAAATTCAGCTAAAAAACAAAAGGTATACATTAAAAGTTTTTACACAAAGGAAACCAATATAAACATTAAAAGGGAAGTATAAAGGTAGGATAAACTTTTTACAACCAGTATTTCTGATAAAGGCTTTACTTCTAAAATATATAAAGAACTGTGTCATATTTATATAAGAAAACAAGTCATTCCCCAATTGATAAATGGACAAAGGATAAATGGACAATTTTCAGATGCTGAAACCAAAGTCATCTATAGTTATATGAAAAATGCTCTAAATCACTATAGAACAAAGAAATATAAATTAAAACAACTCTGAGGTACCACTTAACACTTCTCAGGTTGATAAGATAATGGGAAAAAAATTATGATAAATGTTGGAGGAAATGTGGGAAAACAGGGACATTAATGCATTACTGGTGGAATTGTGAAATGATTCAACCATTTGGAAAGTCAATTTGGAACTATGTCCAAAGGGATATAAAATTGCATATCTTTTTATCCTGCAATGCCACTACTAGGTCTGTATCCCAAGGAAATCATAAAAGAGGGAAAAGGACCCACATATACAAAAATATTTGTAGCACTTCTTTTTTGTGGTGGCAAAAAATTGAAAAATGAGTAGATACCCATCAACTGGGAAAAGCTGAACAATTTATCGTATATGAAAGTAATGGAATATTACTGTTCTTTAAAAATGATGAACAAACTGATCTTAGAAAGGCCTGGAACATTTCCACAAACTGATGCTGAATGAAATGAGAAGAACCAAGAAAACATTGTACACAGTAACATCAAGATTATATGATGATCAACTATGAAAAACTTGATTCTTCTCAGTGGTTCAATGGTCCAAAACAATCACAGTAAACTTTGGATAGAAAATATCATCTGCAACCAGAATAAGAACTATGGAAATTGAATGTAAATTAACACATGCTATATTCACCTTTTTTTCTGTTTTTTTTTCTCATGGTTTTTCCCTTTTGTTCTAATTTTTCTACCCTAATATGATCCATAAAGAAATGTGTTTAAAAAATTAATAAACATGTGTAACAAGAAAATAATAAAACTATTAATAAAAAATAAAAATACTGAAAATACAAAAATATTGATAACAATACACTTTGCAGTAGAAAACAAAATGAATGCCCATTGATTGAAGAATAGTTCAACAAAATATGAAGTATATGTATGTATGTAGATTTGGATGTGTAAATACATGTATATTTATAATATAATATTGCTCTGTTGTAATAAATTACAAATATTAATTTTAAAAATTTGAGCAAATCTGTGATTTTACTGATCTAGGAAAATTTCAGTAAGCCACCTCTCTCGACCAATTCAAATCAGCACCTTCTCTGCAACTGATAGCTTTCCAGAGCTGTTGGGAGGAGCACTGACAGTTAGTGGGGTCACTTGCTTAAGGTCACAGAATCATTATTTGCTACAGGTAGAACTGAATCTAAGGGCATGTTTGTGCTAAAATGTTCATAGCAAACTTTTGTGGTAGCAAAATATTAGAAAACAAAAAGGTGCACATCAATTGAGAAAAGGCATATAATTGTGTTGAAATATTATTGTGATACAAGAAGTGATGAGCAGGATATTTTCATAAAAACCTGGGAAGACTCATATGAACTTAAGCAAAGTGAAGTAAGCAGAACCAGGAAAACATTATACACAGTAACAGCAATATTGTAAAAATAATCAATAAAAGAGTTAATCACTCTGATAAAGGCAATGATCCCAAACTATTACAATGGACCCATTATGAAAAATGCTATCTATCCACTTCCAGAAAGAAAACTATTTATTTCTTAATGTAGATTGAAGAATATTTTTTATTTTTTAATATTTTTGTTTTATGATTTTTCTTTCATTTTCATTTCTAACATGACCAATGTAGAAATAAATTTGCATGCCATTACATATATAATTAAAATCAAATAGCTCACTTTCTCAAGAAAGGGAGTAGGTCAGTAGCAATGGAACAGATTTGGAAATCACTTTTTAATGATTTTTTAAAATTATATATATTTGGGAAATAGCTAAGGAAAAATAATTGAAATTGAGTCCACTTTTGATGAACATGGATTTATTCCTTTAAAAGTTGGTGTTATCCCTGAGCACAGTGTGTGGCCATCTGGGGAATCCCTCAGGGAAGCAGGAGATGACAGCCACCATTGAGAACAAAGGACACACTGAAAAGCTCTTGCAATTCCTAAGGAGCAGCTATTTGTTATCTACTTCATAAGAGTCTCCCTGTTAGCACTACAATTAGTTAAGGGTCAGCTTGTGGTAACCATTTTAAATCCCTTCAGCACTTAGGAGAGTATTTATCTCTAGCCCCAAACTCTATTTAACTGACTTCTTTTAAGTGAAATCTCTGTAACTCCCTTTCTGAATACCAAACCAGTGGTTCTGTCTATAAGAAAATTATAAAACTTATGCTTTTAAAGATCCTAATTTAGGGGAATGGAAATTGAAAATATATAAGAATTGGTGTATTAAATGGGGAGACAAGACCATCATGGAATATGGGAAAAAAATTCTAGACCTCCAAAGTGAAGATCTGGGCTTGAAAGTTATATTTTTCACTTATTTATTATATGAACTGGGACAAAGTATTTTTTCATTCTGAGATTCTCAGATTACTCACTGGTAAAACATTAAAGTGTTACACTAAATGACAATTAATGTGTCTTCCAACTATAGATCACATTGGAAAAACAATTTAGGATGATTGAAGGAACTTATTTAATTTCTTCATTATTCATTCCTTGAAATCTTTCTCACAATACCTGTCACAGTTTACTATAATTTCCAAAAGAACAATCATTTCACAAAATATAATAAGAGTTTATTTTCATTTTTCCCTATAACTATATTATATATACACATGTGTGTGTTATATATATTTATCAGTTTCATATATAGGATATATGAATGAGTATATTTATATACAAATATTATAAATGCATATATGGAGACATGTGCGTATAATATATAACAACATATATACATATATATGTTATATATATATGCAAGTATAACTATAATCTGGCTACATAAATACATATTATACATACAAATTATATGAGAATAAAATTAGATGGCTAGATAGATGATAGACTAAGCTTCCAAATGTAAAACACAGTCATGTTTTCCATGGAATCCTAGTGACCTATATCTATGTCTGTTGAATTTTAGTTTAACTGCTACATTAATCAAACTTGGAAAAATTTTTTAAAAAAGTTTTTCTTCTAAAGAGTAGATAATACTAGCCTTTTCTTTTTTTGGTGGGGGGTGGGGGAGTATTATCTAGCATTCATTTCATTGTTATAGTGCAGGGACCTCCCAATGAGGACATTCCCACTACCAATATTATACCAGCTCTGCAACTCCTCATTTTATAGATGAGAAAACTGAAGTCTGAAAAGGGTAAGTGATTTTTACAACATTTCTCTACCACTTATTGTCACAGAAGACTAGAATCAAGAAGTATTTTCTTTTCTTTTTTTATTGCAATTAAGTTAATTTATTTAATATTCTATTTTTCTCCAGTTACATATAAAACAATTTTAACATTTATTTTTAAAATTTTATGTTACAGATTCTCTTCCTTCTTCTCCTCCCCATTGAGAAGGCACATGTGAAGTTATACAAAATATTTCCATAAAAGTCATGTTGTGAAAGAAAACATAGACTCTCAAGAAAAAAAAAAATTTAAAGTATGCTTCAATCTGTATTTATACACAATCAGTTATTTCTCTACATATGTATAGCATTTTTTATCATAAGTAGAACTATCATTATCTCCAAAATTATTTTACTACATTCTAGTGACTAACTATGTACGCTGCTGTTTCACCAACTTGACAGTAAGTTTCTTAAGAGCAGAGAAGGTTTTTTTCTGGTGGGGGGGTTGGGAGGGAAGAGAGAGAAAGAAAGAGAATTGGGAGGGAAGAGAGAGAGAGAAAGGGGAAGACAGAGGGAGTCAGAGAGTCAATATATTGATCTACATTCAGGGGTCATTCAACAAATGTTGTTGCCAATCATTTATCTGTAGTTCTTAGGTTCCTATGAAATATATTAACACATAATTTGTATAGGTCCATTCTTTTGGTACCTATTATAGAATGTCTTATCCCCAGTACTGAGCATATACCTTGACAAAAACTTAAATATTGAACGCTAGCATTGAACTCAAGTTCTTTCTCTAAATTTACTAGATTATAGAGGATATGTTGGAATAGTAATGTTACTTTAATGTAGTGCTTGGTATGCTAATATGATATACTTCTGCTATTAAGTTTTAAGGGTTTTTATGAGAAAGGATTTCAGCTCTAGATAGAAGACATTTTAATACATCTGGTTTGGCATTTCAAGAAATATTCCCCAAAAGTATTGAAGTACATTCATGATCAGCTAGTGAAAAATATGTTGGTCTCTGTACTGACCTCTTTGTACTAAGTAAGAACTATATAATAAAGCTGCACTCATCATTTAATATATCTGCAGCTGCCTTCTCTAATAGGGAAATATGTAAGAGTATGCAGGAGAAAATTAGGGAAGTTTAGCAGGACTTATGGCAACAAAGATAAAAAACTAAGGTTGCTTATTTATTGTAAGGGCTTTTCATCCCACAAACACTAGGTATTGTCCATGGTTAGACACAATACCATTTCAGGCATAATATTAGCTAAGAAAAGGTGGTGATTGAAATCTTGAACTTTTTTTTTTAATGCTCTTCAGGTAGCTCTGAGAAATGAATATATTTTTCTTATTTTTCAAGCAGGTAAACTGAGACACTGAAGTAGACCAATATCTTAGAAAGATAAATGGGAGAGAAAATGGAATTCTAAAATGCTGATAGCCCCAGTTCTTTTACCAGAGAACATGATACACAAGTGCTCTACTTATTTCTTCAAACATCTATGTCAGTGTACAGTTTTTTCCCCCATCTCTTTTGCTACTTTTGCTTAGCTTTTTTTATATGTGAGCTACACTGTCTCAAGGGGAAAATAGCAAACAATTCAATTTTAAGAATTCAATTCTATAGGCACTTATTGAAAGAGAATAAACCTTAGTGGATACTGCCAGACCTTTGAGTCAAGCCAATACAGTTTTAAGTCCTGTCTCTGACACATAGCAGCTATGTGATCATGAGCAATTCACTTAACCTTGCCAACTTTCTAAGGCAACTGTTCTTTTTTTTTTTTTTTTTTTTTTTTTTTTTTTGGTTAAGAAGCGGGTTGAGGAGAAAGCCTAGGGACCTTTCTTCAGAATGATGTTTTTTCTTTAATTAAGGAAAATTTAAATTTAAATTTAAATCAGTGCTTATTGAAAACAAAGGTGTATTTTTTTTTACCTTATTCAAGTTCACAAATCCTCTAAAATCTGTCTATGGGTAAAGAACTCTTGCTAGAAAAAACAAAGTTACAGATCAGTTGTTTATCTGCCTTGGCAGAGGGAGTTTCTACAATAAGAATTCCTTAAATTGAGATCAAAGGTCTGGACAAAATGAAGCAACAATTCACTGAACATCTGATATACATGACCTATGATACTCAATATTATAACATAGGGAAGCCTCACTTATAGTGTTGTCCTTGAGACTCAAATCACAATAGTATTAAGAGTATCACCTTATTACAATAAGGTCCTTTTGGGTACTTCCATTAATGAAACCCTTTGCATGTTAAGTTTGAACATTTCCAATTAAAGCTCTCTCAGTCTCAATTCCTTCATCTATAAAATGTGATAAAAATACTTGGACCGAAAAAGAAAAAGAAAAGATAAAGCTTAGACCAGAAGACTGATTCTGTGAGTATGGAGGCATATGTGAATATGTTAAGGCATAATCCTATTATTTTGAATTATCAGGATAATGTAGGGTGGTTTTATATATAACTATGGAAAATAAAAACACATAAAAAGGAAAAAAATTACTTGGACCACTTTGCATAGTTTTCATAAAGAACAGGAGAAGTATCTTGGAATCTGGAATAGAGTTAATCTTGAAACCCAGAAGACTTAGCTTCATAGGTAAACCCTACAACATACTACGAGAACCATAGCAAATAGCTAAACCTCTCAAATCCTAGAAGTTAAAGAAAAGTTGTACTAGGAGAGGAAGCTCCCCAGCCTCACCCAGAAGTATCAGATATTACTGAAATGACCTGAACATTCTTAACTTTTGTAAGGAAACTAATAATAATAATAGAATTGCCAAGTACTATGCTAAATGCTTTTAATTATTATCTCATTTGAATTTCACAGCAATCCTGGGAGGAAGGTGCTATCACATATGAGCAATACATTTTAGAAACAAACCAAAACAATCTTCACAGGACTGTTTGGTTTTGTTATTTTCCTTTTTGTTTGTTTTTTTTGTTTTATTTTGTTTTGTTTTTGAGAAGGTAGTTCAAGGATGAGTTCTTTACCTGGAACACCTTGACAGAATTTAGAAGTTCTGTGAACTTGATAGAGAAAAAATATATACTACCTTTATTTTTAATAACCATTAATTAAATTTCCCTAAATTATTTTAAAACAGAATCCTCTTTTTAGAGATGAGAAAACTAAGGCTGAAAGAGGTTATATAACTTGATCGTGGTTATACAGGAAACCTGAGATAGAATTGGAATCCAGATCTTTCTGTCTCCAAGTCTAATAGTCTTTTCAGTGTACCACATAGCTGCCTTTCAATATACATATAAGACATTTTTTAGCACAGTCATTATGTGTCATAATCATATCAGTGTTCTAGGTATCTCTGCTGAATAACTGAAATCTCTAGAGTAAGAACTATCTCTAGTCCTCCTGATCTATATCTTGCCACTTGATCCAGATGACTCAGGAATAGAAAGTGAGGATAATAATTTTGTATAGTGCTCCTTCACTTAAATTTAATTCACTCATATGTCATGGCTTTACCTTCTGGATGTCATGGTCTTATCTGAGAATGAAGGACAAAAAACAGTAATAACAATTCTAGAGGTCTTTAAGATTTACAAAGGATACTAAATTGTTATATCATGTGTTCTTCAAAACAGCTTTGCCAGATAAATGCTATTGGTATTTCGAGTCCAGGATCACTCAACTAGTAAGTGTCTGCAATAGTATTTGAACTTTTGTCTCTTAATTTCAAGTCTTTGGTACATTCCATTGAACACCAAGACTATAAAATACTAGGTGGATGATTTGCATCAGAAGAGTCTTCACATCATGAATTCCATACACTAAGGAAATCTTAAGAATGAATCCACCCTTAAAATATTATTATGGAATTCAAAGCAGACATTTTAAATGGAATTTTTAAAATATAATTTCATCATTTCTGGAAGCTTCAATATAGTGATTTAGCTACTGACATTTAAGCATCCTAAATTCACATTTTAAATTACTAAATTGTCATTGACCTAATTAAACGAAGATTATTTTGAATGTAAGATCCTTGAAAAAATAAATCTTAGTGTCTCTGCATCAGCAGGATCCTAGCTTGATGTCTTGGATATAGCAGGAGCTGAATACCAAGTCTTGTTTGGATAGTGAGTCAGGGAAACTGGTAGAAGAGTAGATAAGAGCATTGGGCCTGGAGTTAAGAAGACCTAAATTCAAATCTATTAGGACACTGGATTCAGAATCAGGAACACCTGAGTTCAAATCTGATCACAGGCACTTACTAGCTATATGATGCTGAACAAATTACTTAGCCTCTGTCTCAGTTTCCTCAACTAACTTGGAGGTAATAACAGCAACTATCTAACAGGGTTGGTATATATATATATATATATATATATATAGATATGTGTGTGTGTGTGTGTATGTATATACACACATACATGCATATATGTGTATGTATACATATATATGAAATTAGATAATATTTGTTTAAAAAACTTAGCAATACTTGGTATTTAGTAGGTACTATATAAATCCTTATATTCATCTTCCTTAATATATCACATATATTAAGTGAATTTATTGAAATCCCCTGCTAAGAACTGTGCATTTAGTAATATTAATATAACTGAGGCTTTTTGGGGGATTGAGAGTTCATATGTGACCCTGACAGAGTGACAGGTGATAAAAATCAGTCTGCAAGAATAGATTAAAAATTCAGGATAAATATCAGGTTGTCCTATTAATATAGGAAAATTAATAATGCTTATACATCTTCAGGGTATATATTTATAAAAATACGATTAACTAATATGTCTGGGAGAAAGAGAGGCTGAAAAACCAATAAGGCATGATTCTTGCAGTGTTTCTAATCTGAGATTAGCACAGGGACAAGCAAATGCTATTGTTAATTTTACTGTCCAATTAAATGTATATGTTATATATGATGCGTATGGTAATGTGTTTTTGTCATTTAAAAGAGAAATGGAAATTGTATTAAGGATTCACTTGCCTCATACTTTTGGGAAGACCAGAAATTAATAAATAATAATAATAATATATTGATGTAGCACTTTATGGCTAAAACTAGGAGATGTCAAAGCTGAGATACAGATGGTAATCTTTCTTGCTTCTGTATCTAGAGTTCTTTTTTACTTCAATATGATGTTTCCTTCTTGATTTTCAGTAGAGGAAAAAGGGCACAATTCTGTCTGAAAGACACACAGTAATTGGAAGAAGGTGGGTTTGGAATTAGAAAACATGGGTTTTAATCTTAGTTGTTATTTCCTACCTGTATGAACTTGGACAAGTATCTTAACATCTCTGGGTCTTATTTTCTCTGAGATCCAAGGTTCCACGAACTTCTAATCTATAATCCTAATTCATGGTCTAGCAAAGGAAAAATGTTCAGTTCTGCCTTCTGCTTTTCCTGACCCAATGTATTTGCTCATTCAGTTCCATATTCAAAATGCTTTTCCTTCATTTATTGAATATCTATCCATCCCTTAAAATCCAATTCAAATTCTACTTCCTTTATCAAACTTTCTCTAATCCCCACTGGTGTGTAATGACCTTTACAAATCCCATTGTTTACATCCCTCTGAAATACTTAATGACTTTGCATTACACTAGAATCCTTGGATTCTAGTCCCAGAATAATTTAGCTTTGTTTCTATCTCTATATCTGTCTGTCTGTCTGTTTTTGTCTTTCCCCTTCTACCATCCTATTCTTCCTCCCTTTCCACCTTTCCTTCTTTCACCTCCTTTCCTTTCCTTTTTTCCTTACTTCTTACTTTCCATTTTGCTTTTTTTCCTTCCTTCCTTCCTCTCTTCCTTCCTTACTGCCTTCCTTCCTTCCTTCCTTCCTTTTCCCCTCCTTCCTTTTCTCCTTCCTTCTTTTCTTCCTTCCTCCTTCTTCTTTCACTTGTTTTCTCTCTTCCTTGTTTTGTTTTATTGCTTTGCATGGATTATAAAAGTTGTGAAAAAAAACACCTGGATCAATTATAAACACTTCTCTCAGATGCAACATAGGGCACAGACCATCATTTTCCATTAAGACAGACAAACATATATATATACATATACAAAGCTTATTTATAGAAGAATTCAGAATAGAACACATAACACAGTTTTTATCTGGACAAACCAACTGTGAAATATATTATCTCCATTGAAAATGCTGAGTGATATGCATATTTTTCATGGATTTCTGATTTCCACCAAAAAAAAGAGTTAAATTTAAATTCTGTCCCTGACAAGAGAGTGATAAGAGTTCCTTTAATAGGATGATATGTATTTTGTTCAGTTCAGAAAAATGGATCCTAATCTTTTGCTGTGAGGGTGAAGAAATGCTTCTTCACATCTCTTTTGTTAGATCGTCAAATCATTTTGAGAAAAAGAAAGCTCACCAGTATCCTTTTCATTCAGAAACAGAGGCTGCTCCTGGAAAAAAAGATTGTTTGAAGATCTATAAAGAACTGCTGCTAAATAGTCAGTGTTGAGAACTAGGAAAACACATGTAAACTCCATTTCCTATGAGTTCTGTAATATTACTCATCATTACTTCACTATCTCTGAACCCCAGGAGTTGCTATTTGTAAAATGACAGTAATATTTATTATGATTACTTGCCCAGAATAGTTTAATTAATATATAGGAAAGCATTTTAAAAACCATATATATATGTATAAAACCTTTTTGATAAGATTTCAAATAAAATGCATGACTGATTTTTTTTATTATGCAGGAATCATTAAATCATTAATGTTTTTGATATATGTTAACAAAATATAAAATATTTCTGTTAAAAAATAATTTTTTTATTTTTCAAGCAGCATGTTATTTCCCCCCTATATTTGTTGATTTGTTTTAAATACTTTCCCTCCTTAACTTTCCTTTCTTTAACTTTTCCCTCTTTAAAATAAAAGCAGTTTTATTATTGCCATTGTTATCATCATCATTATTATTATATTAATAAAGGGTTAATGACCAGGACAGATTTGAAAAAAAAAATGTGTTAATTGAAAGCATAAAAATAAACTATTTTAAAAAGAAAGAAAAAATAAAAACAAAATCTGAGAAAAAAAATCATCTTTATTCATCATTGCTAGTCTGACCACTAATCTCTCTATCCCATCCTGCCATCATCACCTTTCTTCAACCTGCTATATTTCCTACAGCCTGCTTTATTTATCATGCAGCAATTGGTAAATGAGTTCACTAATTAGTTTATGCATTAATTACTTTTCCATCTGTGTTCCCTTTTTGAGAAATAGGAACTGCATTGGAAGATAATTAAGACAAACGAAGGTCTTTTTAGCACTTTAATATTCCGTTTTTTTCTCTTGGTCTTTGCACATTCCTTTTCAAAGTTCAGTTTCTAGTCTCTGTGTTAGTCTCTGTACTCTGCTAGATAAGGGTAAAAGAAAGACCTTTCACATGCTACAGAGAATAGAATCTGGTAGTAGTTTTTGTTTTTTTTTTTTGTTTTGTTTTGTTTTTGTTTTTTTTAAATATTACCAGCATGACTTTCAATTGCCTGAAATATCAGTCACATTTACACATTGGTTTTAGCTGAGTTAAGTTTTTCAAGATGTGTTGGGGGCAGGGAAGAAGTGTGGTATTTTAAATAGGTACCTAAGCAGCATCTCTTTTTATTAATTCATTTTGATAAATATTTGGATGTTTACTATGTATTAGACTTTGAAACATGAAGGAAAATGAAACTGCCTTCAAACTGCTTAGAATCCTATAGGGGAAGGAAAATAGTAAAATACAGTTTTATGTACTGTCCGGTGTTTTAGGTTAGGTTCATATCTCAGCTCTGACATTTACTACCTCTGTGGCACTAGGCAAGTTAATTAACCTCTTTGGACCTCAATTTCCTTATTTATAAAGAGAGGCAGCTAGACCTCTCTGTTTCTTTCAAAATCTAAATCTAAGAACCTATATTTACACAAATGTTATAATTCAAAGAAAAGGTAGCATATCAGATGGGGTAAAGGAAAGACTCAAGAAGACCTAGGATCACATTTCTGTCTTACACATTCTAGTTTTTCTAGTTCTCTAGAAATTATCTATTAAGATATAGATGTTGGTGTGGAGTTTCCACAAGCTGATAAAATCTCATATCCTTCATATGTTGAATAATGCAAGATATAATGTGAAATCCATTAAGTGATGAAGCTGGTATATTTTTATTGTTCATTTTTTGTTTTTGAAGAGGTCCAATAACACCATAGAGTGCTGGGGGGGTGTGTAGGTAGGGAAATGATGTCTTAACTCATGTACAAATTGGATTAAGTGAGGGAGAGGTTCACAAAATCATCAGCTTCACTCTTTCTTCTAACATCATTGATGTCTAGTGTCAAGAAAAAGTAAAGATAAATGGCTGAGGATGCAGTGGACCAATTTGTCATCTTTGACACCTGACCAAGCTCTAAATACCCACAACGTCTGCTCCTAGTGCCTTCATGACCATTGGAATAAATTATCTTACATGTCTATTTGCCCAGGGGAAGTCTTCACATGATTGCAGTATTTATCCCCCAATTCATTCATCTGTCAGTTAACCTCAATCTAGTTTATCTCATCTCCTGAAATGGTTAGGCTGCTGCAAGTTTTTTTTAGCAGCCATGGGTGAGAGTTGGGTGACAGATGAACATCAAACATTCATGAACAACCCTTAAAAGTCCCTCTGGTGTGAGGGCTTATCCAGTAAAATAGTGTAAAGAAGATAGAAGGTAGAGTAAAAGAAACAAACAAAAACAGCCCCTCCCCCCCCAAATTGGTTGCAATTTTGACTTCACTACTTATGAAATAATGTGACTTTTAAGTAAGTCATTTTAGGGGGCACCAGTTTCTTCATCATTTAAAATGAGGGGATTGGTCTTGATAACCTTTCATGTCCTTAACAACTCTGACATTTTATGATCCCAGGAATGCTTGTTAATTCAGAGAAAATATAAAGGGGAAATAAGAGAAGATTCATTGAAAAGGTCGTATTTGAATTGGACATCAAAAAGTAAGCAAGAAAAACAACGAGGGGAGAATAATCTGAAGGAAAATGGACATTTCAAGGGAAGGAAAGTTTGTAATCAAAGGAAAAAAAGGAGAAAATTATCTGATGTTTTAAGGGATTACAAAATCCTTTGTTCCACTAGATTCATATGCCCAACATCCATAGGCCTCAAGCTCCTAATATGTAAAATTAGTCATTTGAATTAGGTGACAGCTGAAGAGTCTTATAGCTCTAGATAGAAAAGGTATAAACCCTATTGATTTGGAAGTATACAACTATATATCTCTTCTATCTATAAATCTATCTTCAGCCAATATACCTTCCCTGAATAGGAAATTAAAGTATAGGTACTGTTAAATGCTTATTGATTTCAGATTGGTCCTCTATACCCCTTCTCAATTCCTGTAGTGTTTTAAAGACATAGTTTTTGCTTTGAGCTTAAGGTTAGGTTATGACTTTTTCTTTATCCAAACTTTGGTTCCAAACTTTCAAATAAACATAGCAACAGGGCAACAAAGAACACTTTTGTAATAGATCAGTCACCCTTTCCTTCTAGTTCTCCAGGTATCTGAGTTCTTTCTAGCTCTCATCTCTAACAGGAACTGCCTGACAGAAATGCAAATTAGTTTAGTGGAATGACTGAAAATGGAATTACGAGAACTGTTTGCTCTCTAAAGATAAATCAGAAACAGAAAAATTCAGTATTTTGTAAGGTCTGGGGATAAAGATCATTACCAACTATGGAGAATTCTCCATGAGTAACATAACATAAAACTTGGTGATAATGTTGATCATTAGGAATTCTTCACATATTTAATTACAGGTATGATCATGGGCAGTAATGTAGACTTTCAGAGGCTCATTTTACTCAATTTTAAAATGAGGTAATAATACTTAGTATACCATTTGCTTGGGAAATAAGCACTTTACAAGCCTCATGGTGCAAGATAATTATGAGTTATTATAATGCAAAACACATAGTAGGAGGTCAATCATTACTTCATAAATTAAACTTCATCTTCCTCTCATTTCCTGATATAAAATTCCTCCTCACAATGTTGTTATTCTTATTTTTGAGAATAACTATTGCTACATGTTCCTCTCATTATTTTTCCATCTATTTTTCAAACTCCATCCTTAAATATCTTTTGCCCTTTACTTATTACTCTTAATTTATCTTTCCTTAAAATATTATTTTTTCACTTAACTTTGTTGCCTTAAAAAAAAAAAAACTTGGCAAAACACAGACAAGAACCCACATTTATTGAACTCTCTAAATTAAAAATATACTGCTAAACACAATTTAGTTCTCTATGCTATTTTGAGAATAAATTTTGCAGCTATTTCATAACACAAAGTCATTTGGAGCATGTTTCAAAATTTTATTTCACTTTCCAATTTTATTTAAATACTCAAGATGTTATTTTATTTTCCATTTGTAGGTAACTCATTTGACCCTGAGGTAGTTAAGTTCAGTTCAATTTAACACATATTTATTAGCCATTTAATAATCACTAACAGATGGTACTTGAAGATTCAAAAATGCTTTCCTCATCATAATCCTGTGAGGTAGGTCACAAAAAGAATAGTATCCTTCTATGATAAAGAAGCTAACTCAGAGATTTTTCTTTTTTCTAAGTAATGTTAGCAGTAGGATATGAACTCAAATACACACACACACACACACACACACACACACACACACATACACACACACATATAGTCTTGGGCAAGTCAATTTTTTCAGTTTCTTATCTCTATGATAGAAAGATTAGACTCGTGACTTCAAAGGTCTAAATCTATCACTTTATACTTCTTTTCTAAATCTATTGAATAAACTTTGAAATGTATTTATACTGTATTAGGTCTGTCTTTTTAAATAAGAAAAATAACATAGTTCTTACTCTGAAGGATTTTATAATCTGATGGATAGATGTGGGTGCTGGGGAAGATACACAAATTCAGTAAGAGATTGAATTTGATAAGAACAAAATATAGTGAGTTAAACTAAAAGAGAAATCTGAATAAAGTGCTAAAACAAATATGTTGAGTATCTATTTTTATGGGAAATTTCATGGGGAAAGTGAGAGCTGAACTGACCACCCATTCTGTAACTATGTTTTTATATCCCAGGTGGCACTATGACTAGAATGCCAGGCCTGAAGTCAGGAGGACTCAGCTTCCTAAGTTCAAATCTGGTATCAGACACTTACTAGGTAAATGACTCTGGGCAAGTCATTTAACCCTATTGGTCTCACTTTTCTCATCTATAAAAATGATTTGGTGAAGGAAATGGCAAACTTTTTGCTCACAAAGAATTTGATATGACTGATATAGCTGAATGATAACAATAATAAAGTCAAACGTTGATTTTGATAACAAATTGCTTACATACTAGTCCAAAAGAGAAAACAAATATATATGAAAAGTAAAAGAAGAATAGCCATCAGTACATTTTTAAGTGCCAATTGAATAAGCAGAAGAGTAAATACTATAAATTAAGGAAGATTTCTGTAATCTTTGGGGATCAGGGGATCTGATAGGGTCTTGGGTCTTGAAAAATAGGCAGTATTTGAATCAATGTCCACAAAAATATATGTCATTCTAGGGAGGAGAATCAGAGTCTAACCATTCACTCAAGATTTTCTCAGGCATAACCTTCTACATAAAACCTTTCTTGATCCTTTCAAATGTTAATGCTTACCCTTTTAATCTAGCTTGTATTAACTACTTTCTACTGATTTGCATTTAGAATCTTCACATTTAGTCTGATTACATGCATATTTATTTATGTACATATATTTACACACACACAAACACACACACAGAATCTCCCTTGATTAGAATATAAATTCTTCAAGAATAGAGATTGGTATATTTATTATCCTTGTATTCTCAAAACCTATCACTGTATCTCTTACATATTATTGCTTAATAAATCGATTAAGTGAAATGGAATAGAATAAATTAATATTTGAAAGCTAAAGGATCAATGTTTTTTAAAGGAAAATAGTAGACCTATAATTTAGAGCTAATGTTTCACGTTAGACAAAATGGAAAAGAAGGTAGAATAGATAGTGTGGCATGGTAGATAGAAACCTGGCCTTTGATCCAGGAAATCTGGGTTCAAATTCTACTTCTGAAATAGTCTTGCTTTGTGAATCATTTAATATCTCAGTGATCTAGGCAACTTTCAAAGACTATGAACTGCAAAAGAGAGTGTCAATCTACATTAGTGGAGGCAGTTTCTTCTCTTACTGAAATCAGAGATTCGATTTTTATTCAAATCACAAGTAAGTTGGTACCATTTAGGAAGGGCCTTAAAGGTCAGGTTAAAGAATTTAAATTGAATAAGCAGTGAAAAAAAAAAAAAAAAAAAAAAAAAAAAAAAACTAAGATTTTTTTTTTTTTTTTTAGCAAGTGATTAACATAACAAAGATTTTTTTTTCTTTTAAGCTTTGCTATTTCAAACTTATACACGCAAAAAAATATTTCAATAAAAACAGAGAAGTTTCAAAAAAGCAGATTCTATATAAAATTATGATGCTCTGGCTCAAAGTGATTCCTTTTTAATAAAACCGGTGCAAATTAATATCCATATTTTCAAAATTGTCTTCCTTATTTGTTTTCCTTTTGGGATGTCCATGTATATTCTTCTATGCATTTTATAAATGTTGTAACAGTTCTTTTTTTTTTGGGGGGGGGAGTTAGCATCATTATTGCTAGTCCTTCTGACTCTTAAATTTGACATTTAAGACCATCTACAATTTGGTCCCAATTTTCATTACTGTGTAATTTCCAACTAAATTCCTAATCAAATTCTTTTTTTTTTTTAGCCAAGCTGTACCCAAACAAATTATCCCACTAACATGCCTTCACTCATGATATTTTCTCCACATGAAATGACTTCCCTTTTTCTTATCTTATTAAGATGCTATCCTTTCTTTATGGTTCAGTGAAAATCCCACCCCTTATATAAGGTTTTCTTTTTAAAATATAGGCCTTTCTGACCTCTCCTTAACCTCTAAATCCCTATGACATCTCTCAACAAATTAAGTCAATAAACTTATTGTTTATTGTGCCATGCATGATATAAAGTACTATAAAGACAATGAAATGAGATACAGATAGTATCTGTTCTCAAGGAGCTGACAATCCATAACATTTATTTTCATTGATTATATTATATTTTTAGCTTTTTCATGTGTATATGGCCCTGTCCAAGTCATTTAATCTTTAAGCTTCAGTATACCTATCTATAAAATGGAAATATCAATGTATCCAACTCACAAAGTTGTCAGGGTCAAATAACATAAGGTTAAAATATTTTCTAACTGCAAAAAAGAATGTAAACACATATAATTACATATGATTGCTATTATGTACTTTTTCAATACCACTAGAAGAGCTTCTTGAGGGTTAAAGCCATGTTTTCCACTTCTCTGATACCTCATAACAATTCAGTGTCCTAAACTTACAATCTTACTTGTTGATTCACTGAAGGATTTCCAAACTAATTTTATTTAAAAAAAATACATTTAATTTTTAAAAGAATGACTTCATACGTGTATTTGATATCATATTGCTTATCAAAGGAGAGAATTTGTAACTCAAAAATGTTTAAATACATGCTATTTTTTAAACTTTTAAAAATTTGATTGATTAATTGATTTAACATTTTCCCAGTTACATTCAAAACAATTTTTATAATTATTTGTAAAATTTTTGTATTCTAGCTTCTCTCCCTTATATCTAACCACAATTAAGAAAACAATTTTGGAGTTATGTAAAACATTTCCATAAAGGTTAACTTATGGAAAAAAAGAAAAAAAAAACAAAACAGAGATCTCACACCCTAATGAAAATAAGAAACCCTCAAGAAAAAATAAATTAAAAAAAAAGAGAGATAGAGAAAGAAAGAGAGAATGCTTCAGTCCGTGTTTAGACACAATCAGTTCCTTCTCTGAGTATGGATAGGATTTTTCATTATAAGTCTTCCAGAATAGTCATGGACGATTATATTGCTGACAGCTGATTACTGCCCAGGTGAAGATGTATTTGAACCAGCAGTGTCTGGCCTTGCACACTTCCCTGGTCTTTTTAATGTGGGGAACAAACTCTGGATTGTTTGGATATGATTTTTATAATCAGAAATCATATCAAACAGGGAGATGATCTTAAGGTGATCTTCAGTAGTTTCCTGGAATAAGTCCAAGAATAGACATAGAACACATTGGGTCCTTATGAACTGAGTCAGCTCCAAGAGTTTCTATGTAGGGTCTAATGGGCTTTTGGAGTTTCACTGTTTGAGACTACAATGGCATGATCTGTGACATTTTGGTAATGGACTCAAAAATAGAAATGACCCAGAGGAATGAAGAGAATTATTTGGTTTTGAAAAAATGTGGAGTTTACTTGGCCAGAGGTCTTGGGAACCAGAGAGATGAATGTAGAGGATTTCTATATAGACTAAGGTGAGTCCTTAACTGCTCTAATAAAATTAGTTAGGGGAAGAGGAATAGTAAAGTAAAGCCTTTCATAGCTGATCATCCTAGAACATTCAGTACATTTCACTTTGCTTGAGTTCATGGAGGACTTTCCAGGTATTTTGTTTTATTGTCTTCCTCCTCTCTCTCCCCCTTCCCCCGAAACATCCTGCTCATCCTTTCTCATAGAGCAATAATAGTCTATCACAAACAGACATCATAATTTATTGAGCCATTGCTCCAGCACTGCTGTTGATACAAAGGTCCCACCTCACTGACACCGGGTCCAGGCCAGGGCTGAGTTTGGGGTTGGGCTTGCATATTAGGCTTTCACCCTGGGTCCACTGACCTCCATGTTCTCTTTGGTGTCTCTGAGCTCAGAAGTCTTGAAGTCATTAAACTTCTGGTCTGATTCAGACTGCTTATTCAGAGGTCTGACTGGGGCCAGATCTGTGTCTGTGTCTGTGTCTGGGGCTAGACTCTTGTATGGTCTGCAAGTGGGACTGCACACTGGATTCCCATCCTGTATCACAGACTCTCTCTGCTGACCTTCTAAATTGCCTTCAACTGGGAAATGTTCACCTTTGTCTTTTTGGATTCTGATGCTCTAAAATTCGTTTAGAATCATTATTTTAAAAAATTCATAGCAGTTTGGGGGAAAAGTTGAGTGAATACCTGCCTTTTCTCCACCATCTTGGCTCTGATGCCCCTAACTAATTAAACTAATTAAGGAATCATCTTAGTCTGGATAGTGCACCAGAAATCCTACATTGACCTCTCTGGTTCCCAAGACCTCTAGCCAAGTGAACTCACATTTTTCAAAACCTACTTTTGAGACCATCCCCTAAATTCCACAGATCATGTCATTGTAGTCTCAAACAGTGAGACATCCAAAAGCCCATTAGACACTGCATAGCAATTCTTAGAGCTGACTCAGTTCCTCAGGACCCAATGTGTTCTATGTCTGTTCTTGGACTTATTCCAGGAAACTACTGAAGGCCATCTTAAGATCATCGTCTAGTTTGATATGATTTTTGATTATAAAAAGAATATCCAAACTATCCACAATTTGTTCCCCACATTAAAGAGATTAAAGAAGCTGTACAAGGCTAAACATTGTTGCTTCAAATACATCTTCACCTGGGCAGTAACAAGATGTAATCAGTTTGCTGTCAGCAACCAGCACTCCTGTGGTCCAACCAAGAAATTTTGCCTCTCTTTGAATAATAGGCAGACAGAGGAGGTATGCATGGATGGAGATTCATAATTTTACCAGGAGGTCACATTAATTAAGCAGCCAAACATTTTAATTCTCAAGCACTGGATTTTCCTACCAATAAAACATAATGTGTGCTAGAATTTAAAAGTGAATATTTAATAAGAATCTTAAATAGCAAGGAACAAATAAGTATTTATCCAAATTCTGAAGGACTCCTTGTGATATGTGATTAAAAAATTGTTTGATGTATGCAAGGTGCAAATTTTCTAAAATAAACACATTCCATGTGAAAAAATATAATTTGCCAATTCCATTCTCTCCCATGGCTTCAATTATCACCTCTGTACATATGACCTCTATAAGTTTTATCTCTAGCCTTGATGTATCTCCAAAGCCTCACTCTTTAATTTGTAACTTGCTCCTTAGGGTATCCTACCAACATCTCAAATTTAGTGTCTCAATTTATTATCTTTTCCACAACTCCCCCTAACCTGATTTGCATATTTCCTTTGATAGTACCAAGCTGAAAATCTCAGACATCCTTATTTTTTGAAAATAGTATTTGATTTTTCCCAATTACTTGTCAAGATAATAGTTTGCATTTTCTAAATTAATAACATTTTCAAATCATTTTCCAATTTATAAATGATCAAAGGATATGAACAGATATTTTTCAGTTGAAGAAATTAAAGCTATCTATAGTTATGTGAAAAAAACACTCTAAATCCCTTTGATTAGAAAACTATAAATTAAGACAACTTAAGTACCATTTCATACCACTCAAATTAAGTACCATTTCACACCACTCAAATTGGCCAAGATAATAGGAAAAGAGGACAAATGCTGAAGGGGATTTTGAAAAACTAGAAAACTAATGCATTGTTGGTAGAATTGTAAAGTGATCCAACCATTCTGAAGAATAATTTAAAACTGTGTCAAAAGGGCTATAAATTTATGTAGATCCTTTAACCCAATAATCTCATGCTGGGTCTATATTCCCAAGAAATTCTAAAAAAGGGAAAAGGACCCACATGTACAAAAATGTCTATAATAGCTCTTTTGGTAGTAGCAAGGAACTGGAAATTGAGTGAATGCCATCAGTTGGGGAATGGCTGGATAAGTTATGGTATATGAATGTAATCGAATATTATTGTTCTATAAGAAATTATTAGAGAATTATTTTAGAAAATCCTGGAAAATTTTACATGAACTGATGATGAATGAAGTGAGCAGAACTAGTAGAACATTGTACACAATATAAGCAAGATTATGTAATGATCAGTTATGAGGGACATGGCTCTTTTCAACAATGTAATGATTCAATATATTTCTGATACACTTGGTATGGAAAATATCCACAACCAGAGAGATAGCTATGGAGACTGAATGTGGATCAAAGTATATTATTTTCACCTTTTGTATTTGCTTGTTTTTTCTTTATGTATTTTTCCCTTTTAGTCTGATATTTCTTGCTCAACATGACAAATATGGAAATATATTTTAAAAGTTTGCTCATATTTTACCTATGTTAGGTTACTTGCTTTCTTGATGGGTGGAGAGGTTAAGGGAAGGAGGAGCAAAATTTGGAACGCAAAGTCTTACAAAATGAATGTTGAACACTATCTTTATAAGTATTTGAAAAAATAAAATTCCTATTGGGAAAATATAAATAGTATTTTTCCCAGTTATCTGCAAAGATAGTATTCCGCATTCATTTTTGAGCTTCAAATTTTTTCTTCTTCCCTCTTTTCACTACCTCCCTCCCCAACTCCAAGACAGCAAACAATTTGATATAGATTATATATATGTACAATTTCCACATAATTCATGTTGTGAAAAAAGACTCAAAAAAGAGAAAACTACTAGTAAGAAAACAAAAAACAAAGGAAAATAGTAGAGTTCAATCCCTTTGTCCTACCCATGAGCAATTGATATTTTTCCAATTGTTTAGATCTGACTTTATTTATGTGAAAAGTGTTTTGTAATTGTGTTCACATAGTTTGTGAGTTTGTTTTGGCAGGTAGACTCTCAAGTATTTTATATTGTTTACACTTATTTTAAATGAAATTTTTCATTCAATCTCTTGTTATTAGGCTTTGTTAGTCATATAAAAATTGCTGGTTAATATATGGGTTTATTTAATATCCTGTAACTTTGCTAAAGTTGTTTGTTATTTCAAGTAGTTTAGGATTTTTTTTTTACATTCTCTGGCATTCTCTAAGTATACCAGAATATCATCTGCAAAGAGTAATAGTTTTGTTTTGTTTTGTTTTTTTTAACACATTACTTATTCTAATTTCTTTACTTTCTTTCTTTCTTTTTTGGCTTATTGCTATAACTAACACTTCTACTATTATATTGAATAATTTTTGTGATATTGGGAATTTTTACTTCCTCCTTGATCTTACTGGGAAGGCTTCCACCTTAGCATCATTACAGATCATGCTTGCTGATAGTTTCAGATAGATACTCCTTATCATTTTAAAGAGTACTCCAGGTGTCTACTTACCTGGGTATCCATTCTTATAAGAGTGTAAAATAAATCTTTCTTGCATTCATCAATAAGTCAGTG
Organism: Antechinus flavipes; assembly: GCF_016432865.1. Lineage (NCBI taxonomy): Eukaryota > Metazoa > Chordata > Mammalia > Dasyuromorphia > Dasyuridae > Antechinus > Antechinus flavipes. Next base: position 304,837,425 of record NC_067399.1, on the reverse strand, counting down.
GAGTTCTTGGTAAGACACTTTGTTTCTTATAAATGGGGACTTTGTCCAGGATTTAGACATTATGAGTTTGAAGTGATCTCTGTCAAAGCAGAAGGATACATATCCCCTTGATTTCAATGGACTTGTTGCTCTATTTGGGCTTCCCCGCTTCTGGACTGTTTAAGTTCCCAGGACCATGTTAGTAAGTAAGATCAACATTCAGGAATCCAGGAATCAGGAAGGGAACTGAAACAGGTACTGCAGCAAATTCTGTGCACAGACCAAAGATAAGAACGTGGACTATCTAGTATTGTCTTTGGTGGCTAGGGCCATATTATGGAGTCTGAAATGTCAGACAGGTCAGTAAGATGGGGAATGTAATGGTTCCAAGAAGTGGAACTCCTGGAGAAAAATGGGATGTCAGAAAATCTTGAGTTGAGTAAATATTAATCATATGGGTTCATTGACCATTTCCATGCTGGGGTGCAAGAAGAATTTACAAGAAACTCTAGTAAAGAAGAAGTAGGATTCTAGAAGAGAATAAGTTCTTCTATAAGAACTAGGGAAGGAATAACTGTACTAGACAGAAAGAAAAGGAATTTAAAAGTAGTTTGTGTTGGTGTGTGTGTCTTCTATGTTTTTCTCAGTTAGCTGACTTACAAAGAAAAAAATGTGGCCATTTTAGGTTTTAAAAGCATTTTAAAGGCATCTTGATGCAAACTAACCTGAATTTTTCTTAAAACAAGCTTCTCTCCCTAGAGGGGATTGCGAATGACCAGGGCTTCTGCATGTAGACTGCCATATAGTCCAATCTCTCCAAAAAAAGGTAGGCTTCCCCAAAACTCCATGCTCTGGAGTAAGCCTCAGTTTCTCTATAGATAGGTCTCTAGGTTCCCCAATCCCCCCAGAATCCCAAAACTCTTCTCAAAGGATTCTGGATTCTGCAAAAGGACAGCTTGTGAAAATTTAGGTATATCCATTTTATACTTTAAAATCTGAACCTCTCCTCAATATAATCACAAGGGGAAGAATACAAAATTTATGGGGAGAGATAGAAGCCATTGCCATTTTACTCCAGGGGTGTGTATCTCCATCTCAGATCTCAAACAGTTTACTACCATTTCAGAGATTTCAGGCAATGTAGGAGAATGGAGTTTTTAAGGGGGAAGAGGAGTTTTCTCCCAAAAATGTGACCCAAATTAGTGTATATTTAAATTTGAATAGTTTATGATAGAATTACCTTTTTTTATTATAGCTTTTTGTTTACAAGTTATATGCATGGGTAATTTTACAGCATTGACAATAGCCAAACTTTTTGTTCCAATTTTTCTCCTCCTTCCTCCCATCCCCTCTCCAAGATGGCAGGTTGACCAATACATGTTAAATATGTTAAAGTATAAATTAAATACAATATAATACACATGTCCTAACAGTTATTTTGCTGTACAAAAAGAATTGGACTTTGAAATAACGTACTATTAGCTTGTGAAGGAAATCCAAAATGCAGGTGGACCAAAATATAGGGATTGGGAATTCTATGTAATGGTTCATAGTCATCTCCCAGAGTTCTTTTGCTGGGTGTAGCTGGTTCAGTTCATTACTGCTCTTTTAGAACTGATTTGGTTCATCTCATTGCTGGAGATGGCCACGTCCTTCAAAATTGATCATCATACAGTATTGTTGTTGAAGTATATAATGATCTCCTGGTCCTGCTCATTTCACACAGCATCAGTTCATGTAAGTCTCTCCAGGCCTTTCTGAAATCATCCTGCTAGTCATTTCTTACCAAACAATAATATTCCATAGCATTCATATACCACAATTTATTCAACCATTCTCCAATTGATGGGCATCCACTCAGTTTCCAGTTTCTGGCCACTACAAAGAGACCTGCCACAAACATTCATGCACATACAGGTCCCTTTCCCTTTTTTAAGATTGATAGAATTACTTTTAATTGATGTATTTGGGAATAAGATTTTTAAAATATCTATATATTAATAATGTGGTATTGCTACCAGAAGTTTAAATCTGTACTTGATTTAAAACAACAATAAACAGTTATTAAAACAAAGTTCTCTGGTAACTTACTTAAAGACATCACGTTTTAATTTCTTAATTAGATGAAATATGTTGCTTTCTAAGTTGAATATTGGGTAATTTGTAAAAATTATGAACTATGCTTTAAAATTTTGTCAGGTCTGCTGGACATATGTATACATTTTATAAAAAGTTATTTTATAACTTTTATAAAATTATTTAGATATTATCTATACCATAAATAGTAAAGTTTTTTTTTTTTAATAAATGGTTTTAAAAACAAAGGACAAGAAAGACTGATTTACAGAAGCGATTGGTAGTTTGACTGCAACGTCCAGTTAGAATATCAAAAGCAAAATCATTGATTTTTTAAAATATTTTTTTCAATTGATGTATTTGTTAAAATTGGTAACTTGACTGTAAATTACATGAGATTCCTATTCATTTTTGCATGGACTATGTTATATCTATTTGGCTATCACTAATGAAAATTGTGAGATTACTACTTAAGTTCTTTGGGATTATTGTAGTAATATTGAAATCTAAAATGGATAAATATTATTGATATGGATTATGCTACAAGGCAATGTTTGGCAAAGAGAAAGAAATAGGACATTGAACACAGAGAGAGGAGCAGGATGTTGGGCTGGCACCAAAAAATGTGAGTCAAAGATCCAAAAATTATGTGGGTTTTGTACACACCAGATGATGGCCAGTACCAAAAGTTGGGGTTTGGTCATGTGAGGAATTTACATTGGTCATTTCTCTTGGGCAAAAATTAGATTTTTTTTTTTTTTAGGGAAGAATTACAGACCGAATGGAGGGATACATAGACAACAGGAATGATAAATATGAAATAGAGTGGGAGAACATAGAAAAGAGTTTTAATAATGAACTATGGAAAGGGCAAGTTCCTTAATAGAATTTACTATTTGCCAAGAGAAAGGAAACACCCCATGACTCATGCCCTGGGCTGGCCAACTGGGTCATGGGAGAACTGGGATTAGGAAGCATAATGAAGTTAGGAGAAACATTACATGGCATAGGAGAAGGGGAATGGGAAAGACACCACCAGGCACAGTGCTTTGGTGGGCTAACCCAAAGAAGGGAGCTGGCCATGGGATGGCCCATAGGTAGATTTTATGGGGAGGATTTGACCTTGGGGACATGACTGGGATATCTGACCGGGCATGATGGTGTTGACTTTATGTAAATGTAAAAATAATTAATAAAATTGTTGGTCGGATCTGTTATTTTATTGATGATTGAAACAAAAGCTAAAATATCTTTCATATGATTTAGAGAAGAGGATTTTATTGTACTCAAGTTTTCTTAGGGGGATGTAACTTAGGGAATTTTTTTTACATCAATGGAAATTTCACTTTTATTTAAGTTTGTTACTAATGGGGGATTAACATTTGTTTGTATAAAGTTGTATAGAAGGTATAGTGTTTTCTTTTGAATAATTTATATTGAAAAACTACTGGCCAATCTATATCAGCCTTTCCCTGTCCGTTCTACAACAGGCAAAAGAGGGAGAACATCTTTTAAAAAACATGGTAGTGGCTTTACACATATGCCTCATGCAGAAGTCTGGGTTAATCTTGATCACTATCCTGCCTTTGACAAGTAAATGAGACTTGTTAATGAAGGATTTTGTGAATACCTCTATTATTTTGATGGGATTCACCCATTCTGAAAAATTGTTTTTGAGACATAATGTAGTCTTTAAAAAACAGGGGTGGGGTGCTGTCTAACTATTTACAGAATCTTAAGGGAAGGTATAAGCACACCTCCCAAGAATGAGGATTCTACTATTAATGCTCTCTCATGCTCTCTCTCCAATTCTCTTTACTTTGTTTTCCTCTAGACTTGATCAATTCACCTTCAATGATCACCACTAGAATAGCTGTATGGACCAGCTTCAGGAGTCTGACTCAACCCACTGGATCTTTAATCACTTCAAGTCACTGCAAATGGGACCCTGTATGATTACTCAGCTCAACGCCCATTCTCAACAAGAAGTAATTTCAGAAAATGAGATTATCATTCTATACTACAAAAGACTTTGGGCTCCATTTGTTTGGGAAAGAACTGGAATTGGTTGGTGAAGGGATCCCAAATTATCCAGTGTCTGAGTAGGTTCCCTGTAAGGAGTCCATCAATCCTGTGAAAGGAAAATGTTATGTAGGGTTAATGCTACTCCCCTGATGCAATAGTATAGGGGACTTAGAATGGGGACATTGGGTTAAGATTTGGGTTAATATTACTGAAAAGGGATATCCCATAAAGAATTCAGTTTGATGTTTGTCAAATTATAGAATTGGAAGGCTTGATTAGCCATAGACAAGTAGGTACAATTGTACCCTAATAGAAAAAGATGATTTTATGGAAATATCTGTCAAATTTGGAATAATGTTTGGTTTGCTACAAGGGCTAGACATATAGAAAATGCAAATCAAAGACTATGTTATATATCTAATAGATAACATCTTTTAGGAAGATTTGGAATCAAATTAAGAACTTAAGGCAAGTAAGTAATAGACACCAATGCCTGAGTAAAATTACTTAAATACTCTGTAAAGAGTCTGAACAAAAAAAACAATTTCTATGTCTGAAAAATTGTTTTTGAGACATAATGTAGTCTCACGGGGTTGCCCATGCCCAGATAGTACCATTTCATTTGAGTATGGAAAAATTCCTTTTACCTTAACATTTGATGAAATAAGAAAGACTGAACCAGGAAGAATTAAGTCAAGTATAGTAATTGATGAATCAAAGTTTAGAAATATAGTTCTGAATTTGGTTCCTTCCTACTCCAGTGAGTAAATATTACTAGATAAATTATACCAGAGAAGCAGTGAAGAGAATAACAGAATAGTTAGATGGCACTAGCAGAATGGCATGGGAAAATAGAATGACTCTTGAAAGGTTATTGATAAGAAGAGGGAGAACATGTGTTAACAATTGAAAGTCGTTTTACTCCTAGGACAATCTTATCAGAAGAATTAGTAGAAAATTCAGGGATTAATTACCCATCCTGTGTATGGAGATAGGAGTTAATAGACTTTTATGAGGTGGGGTGTAAAAAATAGCCAAAGTTGAGAAGTTGGAAAAGGATGTGGAACCAAATTATTAAAAAGAAAAAAAAAAGGGAAATTGTGAGAAATAGATGAACTTTTGTTTTTCACTGTTATGAGAATTAAAATGGAGAAATGAAAATTAAATTAGAAAACTGAAATCCACAAGGACATCAAGGAACATTCAAGAGTGGAGATTATCTTCTCCCAAAAGAATGTAAACTCCTTGTGGGTAGTGACTGACTTTTGTAATCAGTGATGGTGGCCTGAGATTTGAAAAGAAGCTTTTGTTCTTTGCCCTTAACCCTCCTCTCTTACCTTTCCCTCTTCTAGAATGAAAGCTCCTTAGGAGCAGGTTCTGGTATTGCAATGAGGGGTGGAGGTTCATGTCCTAAAACTTCTGTAACATGTAATTAATGGGGAATCAGGAGAGGGACTTGTGCTTCAGGATAGAAAATAAAATGTGTGTTTGGAGTTTCAAAGGTGTGTCTATTCACCTAGGCACCCATTCTTGTAAGAATATAAAATAAATCTTTCCTGCACTCAATAAAAAAATAAATAAATAAAGAGAATATTCCCTTTATTCCTATGTTCTCTAGTGTTTTTAATAAGAATAGGTGCTATATTTTGTCAAAAGCATCTGTTAAGGCAATCATAATTTATGTTAATTTTTTATTGAGATAGTCAATTATGCTGTAAATTTTCCTAATATTGAACCAATCTTGCATTCCTAAAATAAATCCCACCTATTCATAGGATAGAATCATTTTGCTTGGTTTTTGTTCAAAATTTTTGCATCAATATTTCAGATACCTTTATAAAATTTAGTTCTTCTTTACACAGAGCGTTAGTCAGTTTCCAAGTCTTAGTGATTCTGCCTCATCAATATCAATCTCAATCATCTTCTCTATCACACTAGTTCTACCTAGCATCTCCTCTCACCTAAACTATTATAAAAGCCTCTTAACTGTTTTTTTTGACTACAGTGTCTCTCCTCTCTAACTCATGCTGTATATAGCTGCTAACTTAGCTTTCTTAATGCACACTTTGGGTCACATCATTGTCTTTCTTAAAAGCATCCATTATTGAATAAAATACAACAGACTTATCTGACAATAATAGCTCTTTATGACTTAGCTTCAAAGTAAGTTTATTGCCCGATTTTATATTACTTCTCCATGGGTACTCTATGCTTTAGTCCATTTTAACTGTTGCATTTCCCTTGTGCTCACCTCACACTGACTAGCTTCGATCATGTGCATAATCTATTTTAACTTCAACAGGTTTTTTTCACATATCTGTCTTTTTGTATCTGTCTCTCCCCAAAATGTCTCACTCAAGCAATATTTAATCTGTGATACCGTCTATGACCCCCGGGGTTCTAAGTAACCAATTAATAGAATTTATTAGCTATCACTTTTTGACTTCTCATGCTCTTCTGTTTCTGTTCCTGTGCTCTTATATATTCTCTTAAAAAATAATTGGCACAGTGGATAGACCACTGGAACTGAAGTTAAGAAGATTTGAGTTCAAATACAAGCTCAGACACTTAATAATTCAGACCCCAGAGAAATTATTTATCTTTGATGTGTCAGTTTCCTCAACTGTGAAATGGGAATGATATAAACATTATAATAAAGTTCAGGAGTAGAATTTAAGTTTAAAAAACATCAGGGGTACTAATAATTTATTTAATCAAAAGAGAAAAATAGGGAAACTATACTATATGTCAATATTATTTTAGACTATTTAAAATAACTAGATAGTACAAAGTTGTTATACCACTGTGGTATAAGAAATGATGAATTGATGAATTTGGAAAAAAATATGGAAGGATTTGGACTTTTGAAGGAAGATGTTATCTACCTTCAGAGAAACAGAGGACAAACAAGCATAGTATGGTCTTATTCAGATGAATATGAATCTTTATATGCAAATATGTGTATAATTATACAGATTTTATGTACATATATATAGATTATGTCTATGTATATGTGTGTGTGTGTGTGTGTGTGTGTGTGTGTGTGTGTATACATGGAGGTGGGGACAAAGTAAAAAATACACAGCAGAGAAAAAAAGAAAACCTTCAAGAAAACAAAGTAAAAATAGTCAGCTCTGAAGAAAATGTATAATATTTATTATATAGGCTTTATTGAAATGGAAATTTATTGATTTATATTTTGAATCTTTTCTTATGTTCTCCTGTGCATAAGGTAATCTTTCTTTAATTTATTATTTAAGTTTTAAAAATGAATGTTTCTTTAAAAAAATAAAAATGAATAGACAAACTGGCAAAAAAAAAAACAACAACACTGTTAAATGGGGATAAATAATAGCACTTACAGTACTGGGTCATGATGAGAATCAAATGCTATATTTGTAAAAACTATAGTGTCTAATGTATACTAGATACTATAGAAATGTTTGTTCCCTTCTCCCTTCAACTGTAACCTTTGTTTTGAGAGAGTGATAACTCTTCTCCAAATTACCCAGCCTGTACCCCAAAACCTAACATCTAGATAAACAACTACTGTGGAAAGGGCTAACTAACCCTACTGCCAACATCACTTTGCAAGTAACACAGTCTTGCTAAAACAGTAACTCAGCCTAAGGAAGAATGAAAAAACACTGAATATGGTGAGTGTATCAAACCACTCTTATCACCTCTTCTTAGACTTCTATAAATACAGTCCAGGATTCTTTTTCTAAGAGCAGCCTTCCCAAGGATTATTGACCAGAGAGGGGTTTGCATTTAATATCAGCAGTAATAGTGAATCACTAGAGCTTATTAATCAGAGAGTGACGTGGTCAGACATTCTTTAGAAATATCATTTTAATAGATGTCTGAGGATGAATTGAAGGAAAGAGATACTTGAGGAATAAAAAGGATTTGGGAAGCTATTGAATTATTGGAAGCAAGTGATAATGAGGACCTATATAATATGGTAGACAGAAGGTTTACAGATGCAAGAGATGTTTTTGAGGTAGAAACAATAAGATTTGACAGCTTGTCAAATTCATGGGATGCATGAAAGTGAAGAGATGCTAATGACAAGAGGATGAGACCCTGGGTAACTAGAAGTTGATTTTAAAAATGGATTGGGGAAAACACATAATGACTTCTCTTTTATACATGTTGAGTTTGAGATTCCAGTGAAAAATCTAGTTGGAAATGTGCAGTAGATGGTTGTTGATGCAAGATGATTGGAATTCAGAAGAGTTTTGATTCGTTTTGGGTCTTCATGTGTAGAAATCACCTTTATTTGGATGATAATTAAATACATGTGAGCTCATGAGATTATAAACAGAAATAATATGAGAGGAGAAGTCATAAAACAGAGCCATGAGTTATGCCTAGCATTAGGGTATATGACAGGAATAATGATCCCGAAAAGAATAAGAAGGAACAGTCAGAGAGGTAGGAGGAGACTCAAGAAAGCATTGTCACTTTTTTTTTTCTTAAATAAGAAAGCAAGAGAGAAAATACTATAGAGGAAGAGATAGGGATCACCATGTCAATGGCTTCAGGAAGGATAATATTTGAGAAAAACACTCAAATTCAGCAATGGGACAGGGGATTTGAAAGTAAAAGATAGTATTATGTCAAACTCCTTGACAATGAACTCAAAAATGGAAAAATAAAAAAAAAGTGAAATCAAAGGCAGGATAATTATATAGAGGATAATAAAAAGAAGAGGGACTAATGGTTCCAAAGAAGATAAAGAATATAGTTAGGAGCATTGAGTCAAAGAAAAAGATTGTTCAACTGTTTAACATATTTAGGTTCAAAGAAAAGTAAATGTTTAACAGAAAACAGCTTGTCCAAGGGGCAGCACAATATTTAGATATCTTTCTTAAAACTTTAAAACATCAAAAAGCTAATTATGTGATATAAAGTTAAGATTATATATAAGAAGTTTCTTATATATAAAAATTTAACATGCAATTAAATTTCCCTTATCTTTAGATATCTCATCAAGAGCTCATCAACATCTGTAAACTCCTCTATTTCTTTCTCCTCTTCTTCCTCCTCTTCCTCCTCCTCCTCCTCTTCTTCCTCCTCCTTCTCTTCCTCTTCTAGCCCCTCCTCCTTCTTCTTTTTCTCCTCCTCCTCCTCCTTATTCTTCTTAAATGGCAAGGGCTGGGTTCATATTCATAGCAAAATCTCAGAAAATCCTCTTAACCTCATCAGTCTGCTACCTCTAGGTTAGTTTAAGATGGTCAAGAACAATTCTGTCAGTGGCTTTGTCTCAGTTCAGCCTATAATAATCAAAATCTTTGCTAACAAGGATAACTGAACTTGAAGGTTAGTAAACCTGGTTTATTCCTTGAGGAATAAAAACATTCCCTGGTTAGTAAATCTTTTCCTTATTCAATACCAATGATATTGTTTACTCCTGATTTCTTTGGGCAGAACCAAAATTTCTCATCTGCACTCACAAGTTTTATGAACCACTTTCTATCTCCAGTTCATTTCTCACCATTTCACACATGCCTACATTTTGGCATCTTTCTCTTGGCTCATAATTGTGTATTTTATCCTATTGGAACAGAACGGTAGATGTAAGCAGACCAAGGTTTTACTTGGGATTTGTGAGTAGAAAGACTGAAGAGAGATTCACACAGTTGGCATAGCATGTCCATACTTGTAGTCATATTCTGTTAGATTTAAAGTTTCCTCTTCAGAGCCCATGTAGTTTTTCATCCTTTTATTCTTAGTGTATTGTATGGTTCTTTCCCCACCATGGTTGTCAACTTTATTTTATTATTTTGCTATAAACCTATGATTTATTTCATGATTTCAAGGAGTTTCGCATGAGCAAACCCTCTCAAATAATCAAGGAACAATGTTCCATATTAATAATCTTGAATTTCGGGTATTCCTGTCAGCAAACATGATGATTATTACAGGCTATGTTCTAACAAAGCTACTGACAGAAATCACATACCAAGATATCACACTGATAAGCTATTCTTGAAACATTTACAGAATTTTCTGCAGCTATTGAAACATTAAGTGACTTGCTCAGAATGACACCCAATATTGATCAGACATGGGAATTGTTTTTTCTCTCTCTGAGGCTACCACTGTATACATCTGACCACATTTCCTTTCATTGTTTGCTAAATTCACTTCATTTAATTAATTAATCTCCCAGTATATCCCATAATTGAGACCATACAAAAGGCCCTAAGAATGAAAAACTGTACAATGAACAAAGAAAGGGAGGTTATCTCTAGCTCAGTCTCAGAGACACTGGGATAAAGGTATTTTTGTATTTGTTTTACTTCAGGCTGACTTACCAATATATCTGAACATTGGGTACTGAAACTTTTCTTTTTAGGAGCCAGATAAACTGAATTGCTCCCTCTCTGAGTAGCCACAAAAGTCCCAGCATTATCCAATGAATAATTCCTCACGAGCAAGGACTTTATTTTTTATTTTTTGTTAATTTTTTCTTTGTATGCTCAGAATTGTGTATAAAGTAGGTGTTCAATAAATGCATATTGAATTATTTTCATTCCTGTCTTTTCACTCCTCTTGAAAATATACCAAATATATCATGGGAAGTCACTGACTATATTTTGTTATATCTTCCTCCATTACTTATTCAAATTCAAAGAGGTGCTTTTTCATTTTTCTTTCTTGTATTTATTTTTTTTTTTTTGAGGGGAGTGAGGCAATTGGGGTTAAATGACTTGCCCAGGATCACACAGCTAAGAAGTGCTCCATTTAGCTGCATCTAAAAAGATGTTTGTTTTCAGGTAAATGCTTCAAATTTTGTCCTACAGATACAGGTAAGATTAAGAACTATTATTTCTCTTGGAAACCAGAGACCTACATCTTATATCTATTTTTTGCTAATTCACCCTTCTTTCTTAGTATGTAGAAAACATTGTTATAGGTTCTGCAACACTATGGCTTATTTACAATTCAATAAAAATGATTTCTCTCTGGTTAAGCTATGAATCAAATTTCAGACTAACTGCTATGAATTGTGTAGGATTTGTGTTGTTAGTTTTATTTTTTATTTTTTTGCTAAGTGTATGGTTTGTATTTAATATTGGAAGGTTAATTAGAAAGTTAGAAACAAAAGATATCAATGGATTCAAGAAAAATTCCCTGTAAAGACAGAGGACATAATCTGAAATCCCACCTTTGTATGAGCTTGAACATATGTCAAAAATGAAAAAAGCCTCAGTTTCCTTCTTTGTGCAACATTTAAGCCCTTTCAAAACCTAATTATAATTTATCTCTCTAACTATAGATTGTTGTTATTGTTGTTGAGTCATTTTTAGTCATGTTTCGCTCTTTGTAATACCATTTTTTCTTTACAAAGCTTTTGGAATGGTTTCTCATTTCCTTCTCCAGCTCATTTTAAAGATGTGGAAACTGAGGCAGAGTTAAGTGATTTGCCCAAAGTCACTCAGTAACAAGTGTCAGAAGCTGGATTTGAACTCAGGAAGATGAATGTTCCTGACTCCAGACCTAGTTCTCTGTGTATTATGGCACCATCTAGCTGCCCATATGTTATACATTAATTCCTTTTAATTATTTTATGGTCTATCTAAACTGATATTTTGCTATTCCTCACATACAAAATTACATCTTTTATCTCCCTTTGTATAAGCTGTCAATCATTACTGAAATGAACTTCTTCCTCACCACAATCCTAAAATTCTTAGATCCTTCATAGTGGAACTGAAATTCACCTGAAACATGAGGGCTTGATTCTCCCAGCTATTTGTACCTTCCCCTATCAACATCTACATATTGTTTTTGTAATATAATATAAGTTCTTTGATAGCCGAAACTCTTTAACATGTTTCTTTGTTTCATTAGTATCTAATACATGGCTTAGAAAGTAATAAGTACTTAATGCATGTTTGTTGACTGAATGATCTATAAAAAGGATTGAAAAACTAGAAAACTCCCATGAACCCTTGTAATTTCAAATATATAATTCTGTGATGCTATTTGAAAGCACATTTTAGTGACTTTTATATGGCCTGTATTTCAGCAATTGCGATCAGAGTGGTAACTGGGAAGTTTAGCATCTGGAGCAAATTCAGATGAATTGGAAAGACTCTCACATACGGCATAGAAAACTGGCATGTTCCCCCATAACTCTGGACCCTTCAACAGATTCCTGGCATCCATTGTGGTATGAGAGCCAGTCACATTGGCAGTCTGGATCTAATAAGGTGGCAGAGGAAGAAACAGGATGACAAGTGTACTGGGTAGCCCAGAAGAAATGGAAGATTGAAAAATGAAAAGAATCCTGCATTCCTACCAGATGTTGGCACTTTGGGGCAAAACTCCTTTGGGGCCTTTTGTAATCCTGACAATGACTGGGTCACAGAATATAAGAAATCTTTGGAAAACTTCATAGTTTGTGTTCAGTTAAAGAAGATCACCTTTATTCAACAGTTTGTTTTGAAGATGTTTAAGATCTGCCAAATATGCTAAGAATTTCAAAGGTAACACAGAAATATTAGCCATATGGCTTGGGGGTGTAATACTTAATTTTTATTATAATGGTGTCAGCAAAATAAAGAAAACTTTGCTAATTTATTTTTTAAAGAGTCATTTATATAAAATATTAAATTCATTAACTTACTGATTTGTATCAAATTTCAAAGAAATGCCTATGTTATCAAAAAAAAAGTCTTACCATTACACAATTAAAAATGAATACAAAAATAAATCAACTTGTTTATCTAGTTGCTTATCTAAGTGACAGTACTACAAACCTGTTGAAAGTAAAGAACATACTTTAGGGAAAAGTAATGACAGTAACAACCAGTATAGGATCTTCAGTTGTCTTTTTTCACAAAGCAAGTGCCCTTTCTCATTCTTATTTTAACTGTGTATAAAAAAGAAAAAGAAATGCCAAGTTATGCTTTTGTTATTTTTACAGAAAATTCATTGAATAGTACAGGTTGGAGATCAACTAAAGAAAATGTCCCAGCATTCTGTAGAAACAGTATTCTTTGCAAGGTCTCTGTTTCAAAATGCTTGCTCAAATTCCCTCAAGTGCCCAGAATCTCGTCCTAAGATGTTAGTTTGCTTTCTTATCATTGCTTACTCTCAAAAACATTGTGAAAAGAAAGCCATGGTTAGCCTTCCATTATTATTTTCTTTTTTTCTTTAGACTCTTGAAACTTCTGTGCTCCAGGATACTTAGCTTGCTCTGAAAGACTCATGGGCAGGTTTGGAGACAGGTTCATATTTCAACAGGGGCAGAGGATCTCTTCTAAACAAAAGCTAAACATCCATTATGTAATTAAATGAGTCCCACCCCTCCTGTTATTATAATTCCAATATATTTCATGAGGTTCTGAGGGGTCAGATGGATTCAAGGCCTTAGGAAATGAAGAGTCCTCAGGTTCATGATAAATCAAAGACAATCTTGTATATCTCAGAAATTGCTCTGAGTTCTTTAAGAAAAAGATGGGTTGGGACACTGATGCATTGTTGGTGGAATTGTGAACGAATCCAGCCATTCTGGAGAGCAATCTGGAATTATGCCCAAAAAGTTATCAAACTGTGCATACCCTTTGATCCAGCAGTGTTTCTATTGGGCTTATACCCCAAAGAGATACTAAAAAAGGGAAAGGGACCTGTATGTGCCAAAATGTTTGTAGCAGCCCTGTTTGTAGTGGCTAGAAACTGGAAAATGAATGGATGCCCATCAATTGGAGAATGGCTGGGTAAATTGTGGTATATGAATGTTATGGAATATTATTGCTCTGTAAGGAATGACCAGCAGGATGAATACAGAGAGGCTTGGAGAGACCTACATGGACTGATGCTAAGTGAGATGAGCAGAACCAGGAGATCATTATACACTTCGACAACGATATTGTATGAGGATGTATTCTGATGGAAGTGGATTTCTCTGACAAAGAGACTTAACTGAGTTTCATTGGATAAATGATGGACAGAAACAGCTACACCAAAGAAGGAATACTGGGAAATGAATGTGAACTATTTGATTTTTGATTTTCTTCCCGAGTTATTTTTACCTTCTGAATTCAACTCTCCCTGTGCAGTGGGAGAACTGTTCGGTTCTGCAAATATGTATTGTATCTAGGATATACTGCTACATATTTAACATATATAGGACTGCTTGCCATCTTGGGGGGGGAGGAGGGAGGGAGGGGAAAAAACGAAACATAAGTGATTGCAAGGGATAATGCTGTGTAAAAATTATCCTGGCATGGATTCTGTCAATACAAAGTTATTATTAAATTAAAAAAAAAAAAAAAAGAAAAAGATGGGTTCAGTCCACAGACAGGCCATAGTGACCTGCAGAAATTCAAAAACAATTAAGCTTCATAGTATTCTCTCTTTGGAAAAATGCAAAGATATTCCAAAATATTTAAATCATAGTGATTTACATGACTAAAGATATGTTTAATTTCTGAAAACTGCCTGTTTATACCCTTTGTCCATTCATCAATTGGGGGATGTCTTGTATTCTTATAAATTTGACTCAATTCTCTATATATTTTATTTGAAATAATATTTTTCCCAGTTACATGTCAAGATTTTTAGCATTCATTTTTATAAGATTTTGAGAATTTGTCTTCCTTTCTTCCTCCTTCCTTTCTTTCCTTTTTTCCAGAGATGGTAGGCAGGTTGATACAGTTTACATATGGACAATCATGTTAAACATATTTCTATATCAGAGTTCTGAAAACAGAAACAACTCAAAGAGAAAAAAAAAACATGAGAAAGAATACAGTCAGTGAAAAAATTTTCATTCAGAGCCCATTGGTTCTTAATCTGATTATAGAGAGCATTTTCCTTTTGTGAATCCTTTGTACTTATCTTGGATCATTGTATTACTAAGAAGAGTTGTTGCTCATACTGTACACAATGTTTTCCTCGTTCTGTTCATTTCATTTTACATCATTTTCTACCTTCCCGGTTTTTCTAAAATCTGGCTGTTCATCATTTCTTAATGTTCAATACCATACCATTACATTCATATACCACAGTTTGCTCAGGCATTCCTGAAATGATGGACATCCTGTCAATTTCTAATATTTTGCTACTATGAAATGGGATGCTCTAAATATTTTTGCACATATAGGTCCTTTTTCCTTTTCTTATAAACTCATTGGGCTAAAGACTTATTAGTGATGTTGCTGGATTGAAGGATATACACAATTTTATAGCCCTTGGGGAGTTATTCTAAATTGCTCTCCAGAATGGTTAGATCAGTTTACAACTCCACCACCAGTGAATTAGTGTCCCAATTTTCCCACATCCCCTCCAACATTTATCACTTTCCTTTTTTTTTCACATTTGATAGATATAATATAATATTTAAGGTATTTTAATTTGCATTTCTCTAATGAAAAGTGATTTAGAGCACTTCTTCATATGATTATAAATAGCCTTTATTTCTTCATCTGGTCATTTTTGTGTAAGTGTGATACACCACTAAGAAAAAAGTATATTCCTTTCTATCCCCATTGAATTTTCACCAAATATATAACATATCTGATTTTTCTAAAATTCTATTCACCTTCTGAATCACTTTCTTATCTATTTTATGATTAGATATATATTGCCCCTCCCTTCTATCAGTCCTGCTTTTCTTTCATCTTACCAGTCCTACTTCCCTATAGGGAAGAACAAATTTTCATAACCAACTCTGTTTATGTTATTCCTTCTTTGACCCAAATTCAATGATGTGGAGGTTCAAGTAATGCTTTCCCAACACTGTAATGGGGTTTTTGGTGCCTCTTTATATGATATGATTTTTCCCTATTCTGACTCTCTGCTTCCTCATCTCCCAGTTCATTATTTTTTTCACTCCCTTTTTAAAGTATCATCACATCAAAGTCAATTTATACCACATTCTCTGTCTACATATACCCCTTCTAACTGCCCTAATAAAATTATGGTTCTAAGAGTTAAAAGAATTTTTTTTATATAGGGATGCAAATAGTTTAACTTTATTTAATAACATGTTATTGTTTTTTCTTTCCTCTTTACCATTTTAATACTTTTCTTGAGTCTTGCATTAAAAGATCAAATTTTTTGTTCAAGGTTGAATATCTCCTATTTCACTGAATATCCATATTTTTGCCTGAAAAATTATGCTGAATTTTTCTGGGTAGTTGATCCTTGGTTGTAATCCAAGCTTTTTTTTTTTTTTTTTTTTTAATACTCCAGAATTTCACATATTAAACCCTCTATTCCTTTAATCTAGAACGTGACCTGACAAGTCCTGTGTAATACTGACTATGACTCCTTGACATTTGATTTTTTTTTTCTTTCTGGCTGCTTACAGTATTTTCCTTGGATATTCATTTAGGGATCTCTTTCAGGAAGTGATTGGTAGAGTCTTTCAATTTCTGCTATTTAAATCAGGGCAGTTTTCCTTGATAATTTCTTGAAAGATACTGTCCAGTATCTTTTTTGATCATATCTTTCAGGTAGTCCAAAAATTCTTAAATTATAGTTCCTGGATCTTCCATGGATTTTCCATGTCAGTTTCCTTTCTCCCCACCATGAGGTATTTTGCATTCTTTTCTACTTTTTCACTTTTGATTTTGCTTAATTGATTCATGTTATCTCATATTCATTATCTTTCACTTGCCCAAATCTAATTTTTAAGGAATTATTTTCTTCAATTAGGTTTTATGCTGTCTGTATCTTTTTGTCAATACTAGTTTCACCCTCCCTGCAATGGAGTTGTTTTTACCAGTATATTTTTCTTCCATTTTTTTAAAGGAGTTATTATTTTTTAATAACTTTTTATTGATAGAACTTATGCCAGGCTAATTTTTTACAACATTATCCCTTGCATTCACTTCTATTCTGATTTTCCCCTCCCTCCCTCCACCCCCTTCCCCAGATGGCAAGCAATCCTTTAAATGTTGAATGGGTTACAGTATATCCTAGATACAATATATGTGTGCAGAACCCAACAGTTTTCTTGTTGCACAGGGAGAATTGAATTCAGAAGGTATAAATAATCCGGGAAGAAAAACAAAAATGCAAGCAGTTTATAGTCATCTCCCAGTGTTATTTCTTTGGGTGTAGCTGCTTCTGCCCATCTTTGATCAATTGAAACTGAATTAGCTCTCTTTATCGAAGAGTTCCACTTCCATCAGAATACATCCTCAAACAGTATCATTGTTGAGGTATATAATGATCTCCTGGTTCTGCTCATTTCACTTAGCATCAGTTCATGTTAAGTCTCGCCAGTCCTCTCTGTATTCATCCTGCTGGTCATTCCTTACAGAACAATAATATTCCATAAGGTTCATATACCACAATTTACTCAACCATTCTCCAATTGATGGGGATCCATTCATTTTCCAGCTTCTAGCCACTACAAACAGGGCTGCTACAAACATTTTGGCACATACAGGTCCCTTTCCTTTCTTTAGTATCTCTTTGGGGTATAAGACCAGTAGAAACACTGCTGGATCAAAGGGTATGCACAGTTTGATAACTTTTTGAGCATAGTTCCAAATTGCTCTTCAGAATGGCTGGATGTGTTCACAGTTCCATCAACAATGTATCAGTGTCCCTGTTTTCCCACACCCCCTCCAACATTCCACATTATCTTTCCCTGTCACTCTAGCCAATCTGACAGGTGTGTAGTGGTATCTCAGAATTGTCTTAATTTGCATTTCTCTGATTAATAATGATTTGGAGCATGTTTTCATATGTCTATAAATAGTTTAAATTTCTTCGTCTGAGAATTGTCTGTTTATATCTAAAGGAATTATTTTCTTTGGTCATTTTTTGTCATTCCACCCTTATCCCCAATTGGTTGGCTCTCCTTTGCATACTTCTAATTTCTTTTCTCAATTTTTCTTCTACTTTTCTTATTTGATTTTTAAAATGCTTTATGAGCTTTTCCATCTACTTCTCTTATTTGAATTTTAAAATCCTTTATGAGCTTTTCCAAGGAGTCTTTTGAACTTGCAATCAATTGCAATTAATATTTCTCTTTGACATTTCACATGTAAGTATTTTGACATAATTTCATTGTTTGAATTTCTGTTTTGATCTTCTCTGTTGTCATAGTAGCTTTCTATGGTCAAGATTCTTTTTTGTTTCTTGCTTACTTTTTAGTTTATTCATGACTTTTAAAGTTGAATTCTGTTTCTGGGGCATAGGAGGCACTGTCCTAAGCTTTTTATGGTAGGGGAATCAGAGGCCTCATCATTGATTTTAAGTTGTGAGATCTCAGATGCTGGTGGCTTTCTCACCAAACTGGGATAGCCTGGCCTAGTCACACTTGTTGTGGTAGGGTTCCAGGGATTCAATTTGTCTGCTGCACTGAGGCTAGAGGCTGTCTGTTGTGCCTGCTGAGCCAGAACAGAGGTGCCACAAGTGCTGATTGTGCTATGGCTAAGAAACTTTTGCTGGCTTGTCTGGGACAAAACTGCTCTGGGCTATGCTCCCCTTTTACTTAAATGAAACAGAGCTTCCCTGAAATCCTTCTAAATTATCTTAAGGTGAAAAAATTGTTCATTCAATCTTTTTTGTGAGTTTGGTCACTCTAAAATCCTTTTATAGGCTTGATTTAATGTTGTTTCCAAGAGAAACTGGGGAGAACTCAGGCAACCCCCTTGCTTTTCTCTGACATCTTGGCTCCATGTCCTCCTTCCAGTTCTAAATTCATGATTTTGTGATCTAAAATAGCCAGTTCCTTGGGATTATTCCACTAGGCCAATAAATCACATCAGTCTTCATGACACTATTCTTTAGTAGTCTAGGCTAATGATTGCACATTTTTCTGGGATTCTGTGAGATGACATTTCATTAAAAAAACACTGGATAAAGATTATAAAATTTTAGTAGAAATTATTCAATTCAATTCATCAATAAGCAGATCTGAAATTTGCTTTGCCAAAATGGCACAATGGCCTTTAGGAATTTGTGTGAAGTTAAGAGAATTCATGCAGCATCTTTTCTTCATCCATCATTTTTCCCCCAACATATACAATGAGAAAGGAAGAAAAGTCTTATTTTTTAACTTCTCAGAATTAGGGTGATTAAATTTAATTTCTGTAAACTACACGCCCCAAGAAAATCTCTAAGATCATAAGTTGTGAAATAATTGACAATCTTCATTAGTAGAGGAAGTTTTTTCCACAAGAAATTCCTTATACAATTGAAAGCATAGTTACCATAATACATTTGCATATATGCACACATGTGTTCATATATGTATAATTCAAGCTACATTTATACATGCATATAAGTATGCATATGTGTATTTATAAATGTAGCTATGTTCCCATATACAATATGCTTATAACATACATTAATATATACTTATATGATCCATTATTAATAACACATGATATATGTTTCTTCTGTGATCATTGTTGCAATATATCTTCAATATATCATCAATGATGCAATATTATTTGAAACACTTACTCCATTGTCATTTTTTGGCATAGAATGACCATACTTAATGAAGATTATGGCATCAAAGAATCAGCTAAAGCAAATTCTTCCATTGCTAATGATGAATTCTTTGGTAAGGCAATCTAAAAAAATGAAACACGCACATACACATATACATGCACATGCATACTGAGTCTATAACCCTCATTAGTGAATTTGCATTTGTCTTAAGTGTTATGATGTACCAGGAAATCATTTCTAAATATTATAGAATAAACTGTCAAACATCCTACCAACCTAGATGCATTGTACTTTTGCATTGAGTATGACAGAATGATATGGTAAACAATATTAAACTCATGTGCTTTTTTTTAAACATTTTATAAATCTTAATTTTGTTGGTGCTTTAAATGTAAGATCTTATGCACTGATCAATAAGTTAATATACTAATAAAGGAAATAAATGATAACACTCTTGATACTCTCCCTATAAATCAAAGCAGAAAAAAGAAATTGCACATAAATAGAAGAATTATTCACAAGTTCTCCTTGGAAAGACAGATAAAAGACTAGTAAAAGTAGTATTGTCCAATATGCAAGGGCAGTAGAAAGCAACATTTCAGTGTACATTAGTCATCTCATTGAAATATTAATACCTGAAAAAATGGTATTGTGAAAATAATTGCAATGTGAGCACAAGCACCTGTTCCAAACGAGGAAGATGGTTCTCTCCAAATTAAATAGCATATACTTTGAATACTTAAATACAAAGGTGGTGAGGGTGAAAATGAAAGTATTGGAAAATATGCTTCTATAAAGGGTGAGACTAAATAAAGACTCTAAATATTTTGATGTAATAATGAGAGAGTAATCAGCTTAGAGTCAGGAAGATCTGAGCTCGCATTCTGCTTTTGAAACTTAATAGCAATGTGATCCTCGATAAATAACTTAACTTTTCTTAGTTTCCTCTTCTGTAAAATGGGTATGCAAATAGCACCTATCTTATAAGTTTATTATGAAAATCAAATGAGATGCATCAAAAACTTTGAAAATCTTAAAGTTTTATACAAATGTTAGTCATTTTTATTTTATTGGGTTATTTTTTCTGTTGTTAGATTGTATATGCCTAAATATCATAAATATTTTCTTCAAAAAAAGAAACAAAAGGCATTAAATATTATGAGCACTGAATTCATTTTCAAATAAAATTAGTTTTATTTTAACAGACAGAGAAATGCCTCATTACAAATATGAGAACAATTCCTGAAACATTGGTGTACAATATGATCACTGATTTGCTAAAACCGAAGCATAAAGCTATAGGGGAAATTTTAAAAAGAGGAAAAATATGATGTGAAATTGAATGAATTGAGCAAATAAATTATTATATTGTCATTCAAATAATATAATATTATCAATCAAAAATATATTATCAATCAATAATATATTGTCAATCAAATTATCAAATAAAATAAAATATTAATGGAAATGCATTGGAGATGGAAGAAACCTTAAAAAAATCTTTACTTAGCTAACATTTGACTTTCTTACTATTTGCAAAGATATGGTAGCTAAAGGTAACA
The DNA here is from genome assembly GCF_016432865.1 of Antechinus flavipes. Classification (NCBI taxonomy): domain Eukaryota; kingdom Metazoa; phylum Chordata; class Mammalia; order Dasyuromorphia; family Dasyuridae; genus Antechinus; species Antechinus flavipes. The sequence continues at coordinate 304,816,345 of NC_067399.1, read as the reverse complement.
CTATTTTAATCAGTCAACCAATAAATATTTATCATTGAGTCAGTCAATATGTATTTACTAAGTGCTACTATGTACCAAAGAATTATTTCTAAATTTTATGGAACAGAAATGTCAAGCATGCTACCAAATTAGAATTTTGTAAAATGAGGAAATATTTAACAAGATAAATGTAAAAATAAAATGGGACATAAATAATGTTAATAGATAGTTTTCTAAATCAATATACAGCCCAGAAATTTCTTATATATGGTTTAGTTGCCCCTATTTCTATTTGAATTTCACTCCATTGTTAAATAGAAAATGACAATGGAAGATGGAGATTATGATCAGTATTTTTTCAAAACAGAATCGGCAAGGATTATAGTTGCTTACAAAAGTTTGTAACTCAACTGATTAAGCAAAATCATCCCAAGGCCTTGGAAAGATAAACAAAAAGGGGGAAGAAACAACAGAATAATTTTAAAAAGTAAGCATCAACACTTTAGAAAAAAAATAATTCTTTTCATCAATGATAATAGACCTCCCATAATTAGATTTTTAACATTAAAATCCTGGATATACTTGCATAGAAAGGAGAAATGAAGAGAACAAAGTAGAGAAAAAAAGATAGATTAGAACAAGTGTACATAGAAAAGATTCATACTGGAGGTGACATAATTTTGACATAAGTAAGAAATCTCAACAAAGTTTCTGAAGGAAGTAACAAAGGTGTGAGAAAATATCTCAAACATCACTAATGCCAAAATAGTTATTAAGAGAACATTAACATTAACAGCTACCAACATCTTTTTGTATTTTGGCACTGTTATAATTTTTATGAGAATAATATACACACATATTTTTTTACCAGTAGATGTTAAATATATTAAAGTATAAATTAGATACACAATAAATATACATGATCAAACCATTATTTTGCTGTACAAAAAGAATCGGACTCTGAAATATTGTACTATTAGCCTGTGAAGGAAATCCAAAATGCTGGCAGGCAAAAATATAGGGATTGGGAATTCAATGTAATGATTCTTAGTCATCTCCCAGAGTTCTTTCGCTGGGCATAGCTGGTCCAGTTCATTACTGCTCCATTGGAACTGATTGGTTCATTTCATTGCTGAAGATGGCCAGGTCCATCAGAATTGATCATCATATAGTATTGTTGTTGAAGTATATAATGATCTCCTGGCCCTGCTCTTTTCACTCAGCATCAGTTTGTGTAAGTCTCTCCAGGCCTTTCTGAAACCATCCTATTGGTCATTTCTTACCGAACAATAATATTCCATAATATTCATATACCACAATTTATTCAGCCATTCTCCAATTAATGGTCATCTACTCAGTTTCCAGTTTCTGGCCACTACAAACAGGGCTGTCACAAACATTTGTGCACATACAGATCCCTTTCCCTTCTTTATGATCTCTTTGGGATATAAGCCCAGTAGTAACACTGCTGGATCAAAGGGTGTGCACAGTTTGATAACTTTTTGAGCATAGTTCCAAATTGCTCCAGAATGGCTGGATATATTTACAATTCCATCAACAATGACTATACACACATATTAAGGGCATACTACATGTATTTAATAGTAGAGAACTAGCAAGCTCTTTCAATTGCTAGTACTACCTCTTTGCCATCTCTTTCACAAGGCAGTTAGAGGCTAAAGTACTTACAAATAGAGAGCTGGACCTGTAGTCAATAATATCTGAGGTCAAATATGCACTCAGAAACTTAATAGGTTTTTGATCCTGGAAAAGTCACTTAATCTCTGTCTCAATTTCATGAATCCCCTCAGGGTTAATGTGAAGATCAAATGAAATAATAATTATAAAGCACTAAGCATAATGCTTAAACATAACAGACACTTAATAAATACTTGTTTCCATCCTTATTTCCATATAATCAACTTAAAGATGATAAGAATACAAAATCATGTCCATGTTGATTATAAAATATATATATATTAAATTTGGTAGAATAAATATTTTCAAAAGACTTTCTTCTGTTCTATCAATACATGAGAATTATTCAAGATTCATTGAAAGATAGAATACAGATAGCCTTGATTAAGGAAGCTCTGTTATTTCATTCTGTTTGAGACAAAATAGGGACAAAAGGATGTTCAACAAAAGGTTGGAGATGTTGCTTTATAAAGGTATTTGAAAAGGGATTATAGATAGTCAAGTCAATACATATTTATTACATATTCACTAGGTTACAGATAGTATGGCTCTTCAGAGATCTTTCTATTTGTAGACGACAGCATACTGTTGACATCAGACCCTAGAAATTGCAGAGACTTCTGGAAGAAAATTGTAACTACTCTAGAGAGTTTGGTTTAACAATATAGGTAGAAAATAAAGCAAAACCAAAAGTGGATGAAGAATATATTCCTCCCATTATGACAAATTATATAAATACTCTCTTTTAAAAATATTAAGCTTTAACATAATAAAATTTAGTATATATGTACATTTATAATTATATGACTATATGCAAATGTATCAATACAAATATGCCTATACATGTACAATTATATATGTATAAATTATGATATATGGATACAAATGTATACATATGAATTGTGTATATGTACAAATGTGTGTACATATATAAATACACACATATATTTTATATATGTGATAGATTGACAACAAATAAAGACTAGTTGGCTAAATAATCTTCAGCAAATTATAAAGATCTTTTAATAAATCCAAACTTCTCAAAGAAATAAAAGCCTATCTTTTCAATATCAATATTCTAATGGTGTTACATGCCTGAGAATTGCGAAATATTCTCTGGAATAATCTTTTTAAAATCTCCTCTATAGTTTTATGCTAATTTGCATCTTCAGTTTTAGCAAATCAGTGATTTGTTAATTTATTGGGGAAATGACAAAATAACTTACATTAAGGAAATATTATTATGTAATAAGAAGTAATGAAATGAACAGTTTTGGAGAGAACTACCAAAGGATTACTTTACAGACATTGAAAAAAATAATAATGAAATTCATCTAGAGGAACAAAAGTTCGAGAATCTCAAAGAGAAAAAAATAAAAAGAAGGAGAATTAGTGGTACCAGGTCTCAAATTTTACAGTAAAGTAGTAATCATCAAAATAACTTGGTATGCACTAGATATTCAACATCCAAAAGCAAATAAACTCAATAACCTGTTATCTGATATACTATAAGATCTGAGATTAATGGAGTAAGAATTTAATAGTCAACAAAAACAACTGGGAAAACTAGAAACTAATGTGGTAACAACAATGTATAAGCTTACATCTCGTATCATATGCTTAATTTCAAATGGATGCATGATAGGTATTAATAGTTACATTAAAAAATGTTTAGAGCCAAACACAAGATCAAAAGATACAAAAAGGATAAATTTGATCATGTACAAACACATAAAATGACAAAAGTCAATGCAACTAAAATTTAAAACTGAAAAGGTAACTGGGGGAAATAAACAACTTTGCAACAAGCTTTTTTAATAATGGTTTTATTTTCAAGATTTATAACAGACTGCCTCAAATCTATAATAATAGCCACTCTCCAATTATAATTAATGGTCAAAAAATATATTTAGAAAATTTTCTAAGGAAGAAATCCAAACTAACAATAACCATGTGAAAAATGTTCCAATTCAATAATTAGAGAAATGCAAGTTAAAACAATTCGACCATATCCCCTCATTCATAAGACTGGCACAGCTGACATAAAAAAAAAATGAAACATATAGGAGGATTGTAAGGTAGTAAAGATATTAGCATAGTCCATGGTAGAAATCTGACTTTTTCACTACTTTAAGAAGATCCCAGAAAAGTACCAAACTATGGAAAACTTTTGACCAAGCACTATCACAACTAAACCTATATGAACATAGATATCAAATGAAGGAGAAAAAATAAAGAACATATATACAATATGTTAATAGTTATTCTTTTATGGTTCTTTTGGAAAGAACTAGAAATAAAAGAGCATTTATTATTTATACAAAGATTGAACAAATTATCAAATTCTTATTACTTTCTCATAAGGAAAATGGAGATGATTTCAGAAAATATTGGAAAGACTTGTATGATCTGATGCAGAGTAAAGTGAGCTTAACCATTAGAACAATTTATACAATAATAATATCGTGAAAGAAATTACTTTAAAAGCCATAAGAACTTTGATTAATGCAACTACAAACCAGGAGAGAGGACCAATGATAAAGCACTCTACAAATGTTGTAACAGAGCTGTGATGGACAGGGTATAGAACATATTTGTGCTATTTGACCATGGACACTTATTCAAAGGAGTATAAAGGAGAAAGAAGAAAATAAAATATTTTGTCCTTTGGAAAAACAGAATTTAATTCATAAAAAATATTTATATATACACATATATCACAATCTGTCTATCTATATATATGTATTAAGCTAGACATATAATAAATACATCAATCCTTCACATTATCCTTATCTCCTCATCTGCACCCATATTTAAAAAAAAAGTTCTTCTCTTGTTACAAATAAAGACAATGCTAACATTTCTCAACATAACATAATAAAAAATTGAGTTCCAATTTTTCTTTCATCCCTCCTTTTCCTCCCACCTCTCTAAGATGATACACACAATTTTATATACTTAGATATGTTTAATCATGCAAAACATATTACTATAATGGTCATGTTTGAAAGACCAAAAGAGGAGAGAAAACATGAAAAAAAAAAAACGTAAAGTGGCAAATAGTATGATATGATCTGCATTCAGATTTCATCAGTTCTTTCTCTAGAGGTATACAGAATTTTTGTCATGAGTCCTTTGGAATTGTCTTGGAGTACTGTGTTATTGCATAACTACCATTCACAGCTAATCATCCTAAAATATTGCCCCTATGGTGTATAATATTCTGGTTCTGCTCACTTCACTTTAGATCAGTTAATTTGTATCAATTAATCAATCTTTCCAGGTTTTTTTTTTTTTAATCTACCTCCTTGTCATTTCTTTAAGACTAATATTTCATTAGAATCATATACTATAATTTGTTCCATCATTGCTCAATTGATGCTAGCATCCTCTCAATTTCTAATATTTTGCCACTGTAGAAGGGGCTTCTATTAATATTTTTTGTACAAGCAAGGCCTTTTCTTCTTTCTTTTAAAAAATCTCTTTGAGATACAGACCTAAGAATGGTATTTCTTGGTGAAAGGATATGTATGGTTTTATAGCCTTTTGGAGACAGTTTCAATTGTTCTCTAGAATGGTTGAATTGATTCACAAACTCCTCCAGCAAGGTATTAGTGGCTCAATCATCCCACATGCTGTTCAAAATTTATCATTTTCTTTTTCTGATCTCTTCCCTATCTGACAGATATGAGGTGGTACCTCAGAGTTATTTTGATTTGTATTTGTATAATCAATAGTGATTTAAAGTATTTTATTTAAAGCTTTGATTTATTTATGAGAAAACTGTTCATCTCATTTGACCATTTATCAGCTGGGGAATGACATGTATTCTTATAAATTTGACTCATTTCTTTCCTTGAGAAGTGAGAACTTTATAACAGAAAATTTCCAGTCTGCTATCTACTTCTGTTTTATAGAAGAGTTAATCTCATTCACATTAACAGTTATGATTACCAGCTCTGTATTTTCCTTCAGCCTATTTTCTTCTCTCTATATGCTTTTGTTCTCTCTTTTCACCCTGTCTTTAGTCTTGCATTTTTACACATCCCACCCATTACTTTATCTCCTTTCATCCCTCCCTCCTTTTCTTAGTAGTGTTTTAATCCACTCCACCCACTATTTTACCTTCTATTAACTCTTTCTCCCTTCTCTTACCTTTGTCCCCCTTAGTATTTCTGCCCTCCTTTCTATTCTGTCTCTTTTTCTCCTACTTCTTTATAGGATAAGATAAATTTCCATGCCAAGTGAATGATTAAGTTATTCCCTCTTAAAGGCAAAATTAACTTCAGACAATGCCCATCCCCATACCTTTTTTCCCTGGATTGTAATAGGTCTTTTGCATCTCTCACATTTATATGGGTATAATTTTCCCATTATACCTTCCCTTTTCTTTTTTTCCATTACAGAGCTTTTTCTACCCCTTAATATCCTTTTCTTTGATGTCATCACATCAGAATCCATTCACAACCACACCCTCAGTCCATGTGATGCCTCCATTTGTCTTCCTTAGTGATAGATACATTTCTCAAGAGTTACAGGTATTTTTTCCCATCTAGGGATGTGAGCATTTTGACCTTTAATATATATATATGTATATATATATATATATTTTTTCCCTGTTTACTTTTCTATGGTTCTCTAGAGTCCTATGTTTTAGATAAAAATTTCTGTTTAGTTCTGATTTTTCAATAAAAATGATTGAATATCTCTTATTTCATTGAAGTGCCATCTCCTCCCCTGAAAGATGAGGCTGAATCTTGATGGGTAGTTAATTCTTTATTGCAGCCCCAAGTTCTTTGCCTTCTGGAATATTCCAGGCCCTCCAATTATTTTGTAGAAGCTGCCAGATCCTGGGTAATCCAAGAAATTTTTTAAAAAAATTATTTCCCATCTTTCTGCTTATCTTCTAATCTTGTATTAGTTTTGTCTTTGCAAAAATATTTAATTTGATGTAAGCAAAATTTTGTGTTTTACATATAGCAACATTTTTTAGCTCTTGTTTGGTCATAAATATTTTCCTTCTCCATTCTGACAAGTATACTATCTCTTGCTCTTCTATTTTGTTTATGGTATCATACTTTATATTTAAATTGTATGCCATTTTGATCTTATTTTTGTATACAACCTAAGATGTTGATCTAATCCTAGTCTCTGCCATACTGTTTTCCAATTTTCCTCAGAGTTGTTGTTGTTCTTGTTGTTTTGGTTAAATAATGAATTCTTGCCTCAAAAGTTGGGATTTTTAAGTTACTCAAACATTAGGATACTAAGGTCATCCAATGCTATTTCTTAGCTAGTATCAAATAATCTTGACCATTACACTTTATAATGGAGTTTGAAATCTCATATGACTAGACCACCTGCCTTCATTTTTTTATTAATTTCTTTCTTATAATTGATATGAAATTCTTGCTGATTTACATACATGCTGCTTTTCATTTTAAATATCAATTTATTCTTAAATTTATTTTTTATTATTATTATTTTTGTAAAGTAATTGGGATTAAGTAGCTTGCTCAGGGTCACAAAACTAGACCAGCTTTGAACTCAGGTCCTTCTAACTTCAGGGGCAATGTTTTATGCATTGGATCACCTAGCCATTCCTTGTCAATGTTTTTAATAGGAATGGATGCTGTATTTTGTCAAAAGTTTCTCTATATCTATTGAAATAATTAGATAATTGCTGTTAGCTTTGTTATTGCTGTGGTCAATTATGCTGAAAGTTTTCCTGATATAAATCCCACCTGGTCATAGTGTATGATCCTGGTAATATACTGCTTTAATTTCCTTACTAATATTTTATTTAAACTTTTCCCATTAAAATTCACTAGGAAAATTGATACATAGTTTTATTTCTCTATTTTTACTCTTGGTTTAGCTAACATAATTGTTTTATAAAAGGAATTTGGTAGGTCTTGCCTATTTTCCCTAATATAGTTTATATGTATTATAATTAATTGTTCCTTAAATACTTGGTAAAATTCATTTGTGAATATCTTTTGCCCATTTTGTTTGTCTCTACTTAGGGAGTTCATTTATGACCTATTCAATTAGTATTCTATTTCTTCTTTTGTTAATCTGGGCAATTTACATAACCCATTTCACTTAGATCATCAGATATATTGGCATGTAATTGGGCAAAACAGCTCCAAATTATTGTTTCAATTTTCTCTTCATTCATGATAAAGTCCATCCTTTTTATTTTTGATACTAATAATTTGGTTTTTTTTTTAACTCAAATTAGCAAATGCTTTTGTTTTCTTCCATAAAAGCAGTCCCTAGTTTTGTTTATTAGTTCATTTTCTTACTTTGTTTTATTCTCTTCTTTGATTTTAAGGATTTCCTACTTGATGTTAAATTAAGGGTTTTTAATTTGTCCTTTTTCTATTTTTTTTAGTTGTGTATCCAATTCACTGATCTGTTATTTCTCTATTATATTAATGTAAGTATTTAGAGATATCATTTCCCCCCTAAATGTTACTCTGGCTATATGGGATATAAACATATTCAGGCTATATATAGGATATTCAGTTTGGTATATTGTCTTGTCTTCCTCATTCCCTTTATTTAAATTGTTGTTTGACTCAGTTATTCTTTAGAATTAGGTTATTTAGTCCCCAATAAAATTTTAATCTTTCTATGACTCTTTATTGCATGTAATTTTTACTGCATCATGATCTGAAGAGGATGCATTTAATATATCTATCTTTCTCCATTTGATCATGAGGTTTCTCTGCCATAATCCATGGTCAATATTTCTGTAGGTATCAGATATCACTGAGATATATATATTCCTTTTATCTTATTCAATTTTTATCAATCTAATCTTTCTAAAATTATATTAATCTCCTTAACTTTTTTGTTTATTCTGTCTCTAAATTTACTAGTTCTGACAGGAGAAAGCCGAGGTCCCCCATTTTTACTATTTCTTCTTCTAATTCATTTAACTTCTTTTTCTAAAATATGGATGCTGTGTTATTTGGTACATATATATTTTGCATTTATATCATTTCATTGTCTTTGGCATCTTTTGTGAATCTTTTTAAAGTTTCTTTCCTAATCTCTTTGAATGAGATCAGTGCCTTGTTCTTAATCTAAGTGTATTATCCTAATATATGTTCTGAGTGGTTGTCTTTTGGTGGCAGAAAACTTGCTTACTATAGAACTGCCATAAAACTAAGCATCTTTTAGCCATACCTCAATTACCTGGTAAAATGGATTACATATTTTGTCTTCTTTCCAGGATTCTAGAATAATAATAATTTCCCAAATTTCTGGGGAAATGATGAGATGTATTCTATTTTTATGATATTTCATGACAATGCCTAATTGATTTACCAGTAGTTTCTGGGGGAGAATATAAAACTTGATGATTAATAATAGGAGAGAATGGGGAAATGAATAAAGGCTTAAGAGAAATTCATTTGAGTGGGGTCTTAAAATCATCACCTTTTAAAAGCATTGTGTAACTTAACAGTAAAAACATTTGGCAGTACACTATTGTAATTAAAAATATATATGTTTTAGGGATTAATTCCTTTTTTCAATAGTATTTTTTTCAAACATGCAAAGATAGTGTTCAACATTCAATTTTGTAAAACCTTGTGTTCCAAATTTTTCACCCTCCCTTTCTTAATCCCTCCCCAAGACAGCAAGCAATCTGATATAAATTAAATGTGTAATTCTTATAAACATATTGAGAGACTTATTTCTAAATGGACTATAAGATAAAGCTCATTATTACATCACTTTATTTCATAGTATATCATTGTTTATCAATCACAATATGAGGTTTGTCAAATTAGTTTGTGTATATTTAAAATAATAATATTTATTTAAAACTTTAGAATTATTCTGAGAATTGTTATACGATGGAAATTTTCATCAGTACACTTAAGAAAATATTAATAAATATGATTTTAAGAAGGTCCCTCTGCTCTTTAGAAGTTTGAATTTATTATCCTATATTTTTTTCATTAAATCATACTGTAATTTGTGCCTCTCTCTGGGTTTTATCCTGCTTCTACATTCTCCTGACATTCCACTTAATGGTCTTTATCATATTACACTGTATATATTGAATATTTTGTAAGCTTATAATGAATCAATCCTTCTAGGATTCAGAAATGCAAAGACAGGGAGAGTGGGAGAAAAAGAATCCTATTTTCAGAGTTAACCAATAAAAAAAGAATAATCTGTCAAATACAGAGGAAATATAGATTGAGTCCTGAATGAAGATTTATAGGTTCTATCTACTACATATAAAAGCATGATGGTAGACCTAATGTATTGAAACAGCTCTTTTACCAAAAACTATATTATTGTCAACCACCAATACCAGCCGGAAGTGTTATTCTATTTTTAAACAACTTAGATGAAATATGAAAAAGTGGGGATGGAAAGGAAATTAGGAAAAGATGCTTTTAAAATAAAATACATTTTGTATGTCAAAGTGTTTGTTTTTAAAGAAAATTATAAATAACAAAACATATGATATATCACCCTCTAAAACAACTGGAAAATAGTCTCTTTGGCTGATTCCACATTGCCCCAAAGGATGGCTGACAGGGGAGTTATGTTCTTTGTCTGCCAATGTGGGAACTTAGTCTATGACCTTTGTTAGTGCAGAACTCACTCCTGTTGAGTTTAATTGGACTTTCGCATGGGTGACTGGATTGAATCCTAAGAGAACACATGTCCAAGGGAAATGAAAACACTCCAGAAAGGACCCAAATCCACATAAAGTAAAAATGATGGTCCCTGAAGGAAAATAGAGAGGGGCATTGGAAAGAGGGAAAAAAAGGAAGGGGGAAAAAGTAATCACAAGTGGGATTTAGGGTTCTTGTGGCATATCAAATTATGTTAGCTTTACTTTCACTCAGGGTTGAATTTAGCTGCCAAAAATGAATTTACTTTTCTTTTTTTTTTTTCCAAAATAGCATTAAATTTATTTCAACAGGCTGTCGGAGCCATTCAGTTTTGTTATGAACTGATGAAAATCCATCATCAGCCAATGACAGACCCAGCACTTCCCTCATTCCAATTTAAGGCCTGAGTACAAGCAGCTGCAGTAATCCTGTTAAAAGTGTGCCACGTCAATGGCAAGTCTTTCTCTATTAAGGTTAAAACTTGGCCCTGCTTCTTCCAGTATACTAGGAAAGCTCAACTCTCTTATCACTTTTCTCAAGGGACAGATTTTCTATCAGAGAGATGCATTACTGTCCCTCTAGCCAAAATCACTTGAGCTATGATCTCATCTGTCCCCATGAGCTAATCAAGATCTGACTTGAGCCATAGATGGGAAATATCAAAGTATTCACAGGTGAATACTAGGACTGGAATCTGGGTTTTAATTGTACCAATTAGGGATTTCTACTGAAGGGAATAAAAGCCCAGAACTGAAAGAACTGATGTAGCATTCAATGTGTGTTTATATAGACAATGTGTTATTATAGGTTAAGATTTATTGCATGAATTAGACATATCACTTTACTCTGAGCCTCAGTTGTTGTTTGTTTTTTTTTTTTCACTTGCAAAATGGAATAAAAAGAGCCCTTATCTCACAGAATTGGTAGGAGAAGCAAAGAAATGAATGAATGAGTAAATGAATGAATGAATGAAAAATCATTTATTACTTAGTATATGCTATGATATTGGGTGCTGACTTAAACAAGTACAACTACAAAGTTGAAATAATCCCTATTCTCAAGGAGATTAGTCTAATAAAGATTTACATCATATTAAATCACATAATAAGGAATTTTGAGATAGTAGTTGGAAAGTGCAATATAAATGCAGCTGTTACCACAACCTAACACTGATTGTCCTCTAAGATCATATCCAGAACAGATACATGAGTTTAGTGAGATAGGGTTGTTATTGTTTGTTTGTTTTTTCAGTTGTACCTCACCCATGCCTATTTGTCCTATGTGACTCTTCCATGTTCTCCTCAAAACATCTTATGGGATCCACCTAATAATCTGAAGACCTTAGTTGCTGTGTTTTGATACTATAAGGATAACAATGTAGTACATAGGCTGTCAAACAATTATATTTTATTCTTGCCACATAACCAGTTTATCTTATTTTTTGTCTCTGTATTTATTTGTGGTTTTCTTTTCTCCATTTTACTTCTTAATTCTTTTGTGAATTTTTATTGCAATCTAGCTCCACCCACCTTATCTTATTTCTACTGTCCTCTGGGTAATTTTATTTTCTATTATTCAGTGACTGTACTTTTGTCCTCTCTCCCAGTCCTATAAAAACATTGAAAGAATATTAGTATTTAAAAGATGGAACTTTGTTTCAGTAAGAATTGTGAGGTCATTACAATTTTTTCAAAACAATCCCACCTATTCTTGTATTCCTTTTTATTGTCCATTTAAAGGGTTGGTCAGATATTATTTCATGAATTTCCATCTTAATTATTTAGCTAACTAAAAAGCTTCTCAAGAATAATGAAATTATTTTATGATGTTATCTTCATATATTGGGACATATGCTTTATCAATCTATTAACCAATCAATCAATAAACATATACTAAGTACATATTATGTGTTAGGAAATATGGCTTTAAGGTTCTTGCATTCTATTGGTGAATTTAGAATGGTATATGTTCATAATTATGCAAATATAGATTATATACAAGATAAATAAAATGGGATTTTTTTGAGGGGAAAAATAATAACTAGGAAAATCGGGAGAGATGTCTAAAAAGAGATAGAACTTTAAATGAACTTTGGTGGGAAATAATAGGTGTTCCAAATCATACATGTAAAGAGAAAGAGCATAAAATACACATTTTTCTTTATGGCTCTTTTCATGTGGTGCAGTTGAATGGTGACAAAGTAGGAAAAATATTTTTGACAGAAAAATTTTATATTAACTGTCAAATATAAAATATTGCTGCTATTATAGAGAAACTTCTTAATACCTGAAAAGGAATAAAAGTTAGGAATAAAGGAATAAACTGGAATAAAAGGAATAAAGCTGTTAATATATGTGTATGAATCAATACAGTTTGCAGATGGGATTTAAACAATTTTGGACACAAAAACATACTATAGTATAAACATAAAACTCAATTCACTTGTGAACAATGGAGAATTGTGTCTTTTGTATGTGAACAATTTGATGTTTTTAAAGCAGAAAAAGGACTTTTATTTATTAAAAAAAAAAACTAGAGGAATAATTATAAAAAGAAATACTTGTTTAAGGACACTAAAAGACAAAGTTGGAAATCTTACAATTATAGTATCTCAGCTTCTTTGTATAGGATTCTTTTATGATAATAGCTTAACAATGAAAGGAATACTATGAACATTTTGAAGATTGAGGTAGGATTGTAAAAAGACTATTGATTTGGCTGTGCAAATTTTAGTACCTATATCTTTAAGTGAAAGGTCACTGAGAATCAGGAAGCTTTTATTTTAAGTCATGGGAATAAAATAGGATGGGAAACTGAGCAGAAGAATTGATAACACAGCAGGTTTTTGTAGAAGGCAAATGAGGAAAGTGGTCTAAGCTATAGCAGTTAGAAAAAGTCAAATACAGACTTCAAATAAGTGATTGCTGATTGGTGGGAGAGATTATTGACTGCCTTGATCTAAGGGCTTCAGTGATAGCTGTCTATCACTGTCAGTGACAAATCTGGAGAGAGATGAAACTTCTCATAATGGTCCGATGCTTTCTTTTCCCACTTCTGTTTTGAGAAGAAACAATCAGAAGGGGCTTTGCAGTTATTTTGGTATCCTAATTGGCTTAGTTTGTTTGCCCAACTTTAAAGAATCAATCTGAACTCTATTGCTATATGTAAACTACATGGGCTGGTCTATAAAACACAAGATGATCAGTTTGATGATCTTTGAAAGTATCTGATTAATAGAGATATGCTAGTCACATCAAAAACTAAATATTTTATGAATATCCTCTAAAAATGTATTTTAAAATGAATAAATAAATACATTTGTAGGCATTACATTTTAGAAGAGAAAACGTACCCAGCTGAAGCATGGGGGAAACCCTCAAAGTTAAGTATAGAAACTATTTCCTATGTGATGAATGTTCTTGAATGGACTAAAAAGATCTGAACCTGAAGTCCAGAGGTATAATTTACCACAAGAACATGAGTTTTTCTTCTTCATATGCCTCCTACAATCTTTTTATATGTGTGTGCCCACTCTTCACCATAGTGAACATATTGAGGGTATTCAAATTTATATGTAAATTATTGTGTATTTTATTGTGATTTGTTATTTCCCAATAGATTGTGACAGGAATTGTTTTCTGCAACTTTTTGTATCCTCAGCACTCAGTGTAGTGCCTGGTATATGTTAGATGCACAAACATTGATTTGTATGATTATTTTGCATTTTTAAATAAATGGTTATTTTAAGATCTGAAAGTATTATTATTATAAAGGCTTCGTTTTGTAGCTACAAAATAAATCAAATTCCAATTCAAAAGGTACAGTAGTGAGTAGCAGATTATATTTCATCTCAACAGGGTTATCTGTAGCATCCTGAGAGAATTTGAATATAATTGAGTGATGATAGTTTATCTCTAGGAATCTGGACCTACTATTGTGAGAAACAATAAACAATAAAGCCAGTCCAAAGAATGACTTGTTGATATGTTCCATATGATGATGATATATATATATATATATATATATATATGTAGATGTGTGTGTGTGTGTAATGTTATGCTGGTACATTTGTATGTGTGCATGAGCACATGTATATGCATGTTTGCATTGTAGATATCAGTGTAGATAGCAGTATGTGCTCACATGTGTGTACAGTGTACACAGTGCAATATACATATGTGTGAATTTCAATGTACATGCCACTTTCCACTTCTAAACACTCTCTCACCCCTGGAACTTCATGATGTTGATGTGTTATCTTTCTCTTTCAACCTGTCTGACCATTCCTCTGAAAGTTCATCATCCATGTCCTGTCCCCTTTGTTTTTTATGTCCTAAGCCTCTATCTTCTGCCCTTTATTCTCTTGTTACATATTCTCTCTTCCTAATCTTATTAGCTAGCATTGTTTTATTTTCATCTCTATGTAGATAACTCCCAGATCTACATATTAAAGCTTTATCTCTCTCCTTATCCAGTTCTAAATCTCCAACTCTATTTAACCATTATCAAATAAATGTACTTGTCACATATATGCCTATGCACACATGTATACTACATGTGCATATCTACATCAAATATATATACATATAAAGTATCCCTAACATCAATAAAGCAAATCTTGCAACAAAGAAGTCACTGTTTTTTTATTGTTTCCCAGTATATATAAAAACTATGTTAATCTGTTAAATGTGCAATAATGTATCTAAATGTATATACATTAATTTAAAATACTTTATTGCTAGAAAAAAATGGTATCTTCTGAGTCTTCAGTAATTCATAATCTTTTTGCTGGTGGATGGTTTTGCCTCAATGTTGATGGCTCTGACTGATCAAGTTTCTTGTCACTGAAGGTTGAGATGGTAGTGGCAATTTCTTAAAATAAGATAACAATGAAGTTTGCTGCATTGATTGACTCTTCTTTTAACTTGGATACTTAGAGGTCATTGTAAAGTTCTAATTTCAATATTATTATATTTCAGAAAATTAGAAGATTCGAAGAAAGGAAGAGAGAGAGAAATCAGCAGATCAGTATAGCAGTCAGAATATACACATTTATTATTTTGTAGTTTTATATGGGGACAGTTCAGTGACCTTAAAATAATTCAAATAGTAACCTCAAAGATCATTAATAGTAGATCATCATAACAAATAGGACTATAAATCTAAAAAATATATAAATATTATATGAATTACCAAAATGTGACATAGAGGCACAATGTGAGCAATGCCTTTGGAAAAAATAATGTCAGAAACCTTTAATTTATTTTTTAAAAAATGGTAAAGACAGAGACTTAGCCTAGCTCTCCCCCCAAACCCTCCAAATATTCTTAATGACTCTAAAGAAATTTTAGAGCACCAGAATCTACAGAAAGGGGGGTTGAAACCAATTTTCAGCCTAGGAACAACCTAGAAGGTAGCCAGGAAAGATTTATTATACCAGAATGAGAATATAGCACAATCCAGCACAGACCATGCCAACACAGCCTCCACAAACAGGATCACTCTTTGGGAGCCATCATAGCCCCAACTGTAGAGGCTTCTGGTGTTCTCAGGCCACAGATGGTAAAGGATAAAAACAACTAGTCACAAGGACATTTCAGAGATTTCTTTGCTAATATGGAGGCAGGACTCTGACACTTTGATCATATGGGGATTACTAGTCTTGGTACCCATATCACTCCAAAGGCAAGAAGAATACTACCATACAAGTGTCTCACTGATGCAAGTATCTAGGTCCCTGGAAGTATCTCTGAAAATAGCTGAACAAAACCCTCCATCTTGGAGGCACAGTCCTACTTTAACAAAGAGTTAAAAGGCAAATACTAGGCTGGAGAAATGAGCACACAAAAGAAAAAAAAAAGATTATGACCATAGAAAGTGTGATGATAAGGAAGATCAAAATGCATACTCAGAAGATAACAAAGTCAAAGCTCCTACTTCCAAACCCACCAAGAAAAATATGAGGGGGTCTCAGGCTATGAAAGAGTTCAAAAAAGGATTTTGAAAATCAAGAGGTAGAGAAAAAATGTGAAGAGAAATGAGAGTGATACAAGAAAATCATGAAAAACAAGTCCACAGCTTAGGAAAGGAGACACAAAAAATGCTGAAGAAACTTACACCTCAAAAGCAGACTAATCCAAATGGTAAAGGAAGTACAAAAAGCCAATGATAAGAATGTCTTAAAAAGCTGAATTGACTAAATGGGAGGCAGGGGTAGATCCACTGAAGAAAATAACTCCATTAAAAAAGAACTGAACAAATGGAAAAGGATTATGGAAGTTCACTGAAGAAAATAATTCCTTAAAAATTAAAATTGAGCAAATAAAAGTTAATAACTTTATGAGAAACCAAGAAACAATAAAACAAAACCAAAAAAATGAAAAATAGAAGACAAAGTGAAATATCTCATTGGAAAAAAAAAAACTGACCTGGAAAATAGATCCAGGAAAGAGTGTCTAGAAATTGTCATTCAAGAAATTGTCAAGGAAAACTGCCCTAATATTCAAGAACCAGAAGATAAAATAAAAATGGAAAGAATCCACTTATCATTATGAAAGAGAACCCAAAATGAAAATTCCCAGGAAGATTATAGTCAAATTCCAGAAATCCCAGTTCAAGGAGAAAATACTGCAGGCCCCTAAAAAGAAATGATTTGTGTATCTTGGAACCACAGACTACTACTATTAAGCAATTTCTAAATTAAAGGACCAGAGGACTTGGAATATGGTATTATAGAGGTCTGAGGAGTTTTGATTACAACCAGGAACCACCTACCCATCAAACCTGAGTATAATTCTTTAGGGAAAATAGATATTCAAAGAGAAGCTTTCTAAGCATTTTTGATGCAAAGACCAGCGCTGAATAAAAATTTAACTTTCAAATAAAAAACTCTAGAAAAGCATAAAAAGAGAAACAGAAAAGGGAAATCATAAGAAACCTGTTAAGATAAATTTTCTACATGGGAAGATGATACCTATAACTCATAATAACTTTCTCATTAATAGAGCAGTTAGAAGTATTACTAGATAGAGGGCAAATGTTTTAGTTCAATGTGAATGGATAATGCCTAAAAAAAAAAAATCAAGGTGTGAGAGAGGAATATATTGGGGAAAAAAAGAAAGAAAGAAGTAGAATCAGGTAAATTATAACACATAAAAGAGGCAATAAAAAGTTTTTATAGTAGAGGGGAATAGAAGGGAGATAAAAAAGGAAGAGAACCTATATGTAAAAGTAATATTTATAGTAGCTTTTCTGGGGGTTGGGGAGAATTGGAAATTGAAGGGATGCTCATCAATTGGGGAATGACTGAATCAGTTGTGGTATGTAATTGTGATGTAATACTATTATGCTATAAGAAGCAATGAGCAAGATGTAGTCAGAAAAACCTAGGAGAACTTCCACAATCTGATGCAAAGGGAAATGTACAATTTTGTAAGATGATCAGCTATTTTCAACTCTGAAAGACTTATGATGAAAAATGCTTCCCATACCCAGAGAAATTACTAATGATGTCTGAATGCAGGTTGAAGCATGTTTTAAAAAACCTTTATTTTTCTTGAGGGTTTTTTTTTTGGGGGGGAGGGGGAATTAGTCTATTTTCTTTCAACAACCTGACTAGTATAGAAATGCTTTGCATGACTACATATCTATAACTTATATTGAATTGCTTGTATTCTCAATGAGGAGTTAGAGTGGAAAGGGAAGAAGGGAAAGAATCTGGAAGTTTTACAGTTTTTTAACAACTCAAAGTTTTAACAAACATATGTTAAAATTATTTTTACTTGTTACTGAGGGAAAATAAAATACTAAATTAAAAAAAGAAACTTGAATTAAAAATCATTCATAAAAACAATATCTGCAAAGTACAATAAAGCAAAAGGCAATAAAACAAGTTTTGCATTTGTATGTGTATAGATAGATAGATATGTTGTATGACATTGAAGGGTGACTATGTGATATCATGTAAGTCACTGACAAACATGATTCTGCTCTACACTATGGGGACTCATAAACTAGAAATTTTTTTCTAAGGAATTAAAATATTATTCAATAACTTGGTCAATCAATGAATAAATATTTATTATCTACTATGTTCCAGGCAAAGTGCTAAGCACTGAGGATATAAAAATAGACAAAAGACAGCCCTTCCCTCAAGAAGCTTACAATTCAATAGGGAGACAACAAGGAAACGTGAATGTGTGTGTATGTGTGTTTGTATGTGTATGTGTGTGTGTGTACGTGTGTTTGTATGCATATGTATGTGCCTTCAGAAAAGAGCTGCTATAAATATCTCTTGTATATAATAGGTCCTTTTCCTTTCTGTTTTTTATTTCTTTTGGAATACAGACCCAGTATTTGGTATTTCTAGGTCAAAATTATAAATGGTTTTATGGATTATTAATTAGGATTTAAAAGAAGCCAGGAGATCGATAGCCAGAGCAGAGGAAGGAGGGTGTTTCAGGCATGGAGGACAACCAGAGAAAATGCCAAGAGCTGAGAGATACCAAAAAAAAAAAAAAAATTGGGGGGAGTGTTGTTTGATTTGATTTGATTTTTTTTTTCCTGGAAGAGCCAGGAGATCAGGGTCACTTGACTGAATAATACACATCAAGGAATGGAATTTAAGATTACAAAGCTAGGAAGAATGTCTGTGCAAAAGACAAAATGTAATCTTATGAACAAAAATTAGGCCAGTGTACTTGGAACTTATAATATGTGAAAAGGAGTGATGTGTAATCTTGAAAAAAATACTCTGGGTCCATGTTGTAAAGGTCTTTACATGCCAAAATACTAAAATTTGTATTAAATACCAGAGAAAATGGAAAGTAACAGGAGCTTTTTGGAAAGAGAAAGAAACATCTGATCTTTGTTTTAGAAAATATCAATTTGGCAGTTGTGTGCACATTATATTGGGGAAGAGAGAAATTGGATGCAGGGAGACCAATTAAGAAATTATTTCTACAGTCCAGATAAGAGTTAGGAAGGATGTAAACTAAGGTGATTGTGATATAAAGAAAAGTCAATAGAATGTGAAATAAATTGATTCTAACCAAAGAGATCTTTCGATTAATAATGTAGGGAGATTGAGGAAGTGAGAGTGAAGAATCAAAAATAATCACCATGATGCATACCTGGGTGGCTAGAAGACTATTAGTGCCTTCAAGAGAAATAGGAAAGTTAGGAGCAGCAATGGATTTAGGTTTAAGAAGTGTTAAGTTTAAGAAGCCTAGGGAACTTCCAAGTAAAGATGGTTAGCAGACAGTTGGAGATTCTGGACAGAGTTCAGGAGGTATATGGGGTTTGAATATGAATATCTGTGAATCTTCTACATTAAGGTGATAATTAAATCTTCACGATCTGATGAAATTAGCAAAAGACTGTATAGCAAGAGAGAAAAAGGCCAAGCACAGAGTTCTAGGATATACTAAAGCAAAGAGAGCAGGGCAAAGGATTAGTCAGATAGGTACAAATGCTAAGAAAATAAGTAGCACAGGAACCAAAACTACTGAATTTAGCAAATAGCATTATTGATGATTTTATAGCAAGTAGTTTCAGTAACACAGTGATTTTTGTTGTTCAGTTGTAGCTGACTCTCCCTGACTCAATTAGGGATTTTCTTGGCAAAGATATTAGAGTAGTTTGCCATTTTCTTCTTCAGCACATTTTTCAGATGAAGAAACTGAGGCAACTAAAGTTTAGTGACTTGCCTAGGGTCACATAGCTAGTAGGAATCTGAGGCTACATTTATAAAGATGAGTTTTCCTGATTCTATCCTGACTCTTCCTGATTCGATCCACTGTGCCACCTAACTGCCTGGAAAGGTGACTATGGAAGCTAAAAAGTAAGCGAATGAGAAACTGAGTGGGTGAAGGAAAGTTTAGGCAACATGTGTAGATAGTTTTTTTCTAGAAACTGGTGAAAAAGAAATGTACAGATTGATAATTTGTACACTTAAGTAAAAGGTTTTATTTGTTTTTGTTGGATTTGGGAGTTTTTTAGTCTTAGGAATATTTTGGGGTTTTTTGTTTGTTTTGTTTTGGGTTTTTTGTTTTGTTATCAGAATGAAAGATCTAAGCAGATCTTGAAGTTTTAGAAGTAAGAACTAATAAAGAGGAAAAGGTTAAAAGTTATAGAGATAGATAAGAAAGGAATGATTAAAAGGGTAGGCTGCTAGAGGAGACAAGAAGGAATGGGATCAAAGGCACTAGGACAGAAGCTGATTTCAGCAAAGAAAAGAGAAACATTATCCTGAAAGAGAGGTCCAAAAGAGAAGAGACTGGATTATGATGTTGAGATAGTTTTAAGTTAGACTACCATTGATTGATATTGTGGACACAATAGTCACTTTTTTCATATTCATAATATAGAATTTCCATTAACTTTATTGTCTTCACACATGCCATATGGATTATGCCTGGAATTTTCCTTTGCATTCTCAATTGAAGCTAGCTATCTTTGTCTTTACTTAAAATTTCAGGACTATGCCAATGTGCTGTTGAGCAGATTCTTTCTTCTATCACAGGAGTGTCTCTCTTTCAACTTCAGAAGAAAATACTTTTATTTCGTTGGCAAAGCAGACTGTGATATTTCAACATGAAAAGGGCTCTGTATAAACACAGAGGACCAAATTCTCAGCCAGGCATATGTCTGTGGAAGATCTTGAATTTACATATGATAGGGATCTTCACTGTCATTATTACCATAAAAACCCAGACAAACAATTTCCTGCTATTGTAGAATAAGGTGGAAATGAAAACCTAGTCACATTCCATTGTGCCCATCATTCTATGTAGGATTTATATATATATTGTTCTGAGCCAGGACTGTCTGGTGGTTCAGGCTTGGGATTAGAAAGAAATGAGACACTCATAGACTTTAACATTTTGTGAAAAGGAAGTTTATTTAACACCAGCATGGAAAGAATGAATCAAAGATACAGCTTTAGTAAGGAGAGCTAGCTAGTTATAAAACCAGTTTCACCTTTCTCCTATGATTAAAAAGCAAGGGATCTTCCAACAATTTGAACTGTTGACTAAAACAAAACAAACAAAACAAACAACAACAACAATAACAACAACAACAACAACAACAACAAAAAAAAAAAACCTAGGTTTAACTCTTGAGTCCCTGGAGGAAAATATAATAAATTGGTGTCTTGGTTTGAAATTTTTTTTTTTTGAAAACCTACTTTAGCTTCAGAATTAGAAACTTCTATGGCAGTTGTCAAATATATATTAAGAACTTGGGAAGTTTTAGTATCTAGACTCTATAGTTGTCGATGAACAGGCCCTATCCCTGCAACATACTTTCTGTAGTATCTTACAGAAATAGGAATAGGAGAATAGGAATAATCTCATGCAGTCTTTGAGGCAATTTTTACTATTATCATAGCCAACAGTAAAGGAAAACAAGATAAACACATCATAACATAAACTACTAACTTGTTTAGTCAGAAATGACAAAATTTGGGGACTTTGTGGGCAGAGATACTGGAGTGATTGGCCATTTTCTTCTCTGGCTTATTTTACAGGTGAGAAAACAGACAAATAGGGTTAAGTGACTTATTCAGGATCACACAGCTGTTATGTATCTGAGAACAGATTTGAACACAGGAAAATGAGTCATCCTAATTCTAAACTCAGTGCTATCTCCTCTGTATCACCTAACTGCCCAAACTGCTAACTCTCTATGATGTTTGCTTTCCTCTTTTTTTATGTGATTGTCTGGAGGAAACACCATCTCATGGAAAATGTGAGAAACTGTCCAGAAATTAGAATTGAAGAGAATGTGACTAAAAATACAGAACCTAATAGACCTATCTTTGCTCATCTAAAGTTCACTTTTCTTTTATACTCAACAGTTAACTTGTTTAGCAATTTAGTTTATAAGTTTCAAATAGTATTTAGAATAGACTTTTTTAAAAATTAAATTGTGCACACATTTTGATTCCTTAATTTAATTACTTTTAAATATTTATCAAGCATCTATCAACCAAGTCCAGAACACTATACTGGGAAGATACAAATTTTAGCTAAAGAGAATACCTGGCCTCATGAAACTTAACAGTCTAGTTTGGCATATGGAGCATAAACAAATAATTATAATGCAAAAAAATTAATCATATCAGAATGATTTTAGCTAAGTGCTGTGTGAAAGGTAAGGGAGAGATAGTAGTGGATAATAAAAGAGGGGACATCAAGAAAAGTTTCATTTTTGTTTGAGGCAGCACTTGAGTTGAACATTAAAATATGGGTAGTAATTCAAAGGCAGAGGAGAAAAATGAGACACCAAAGACAATATGAGGAAAAGAATAAAAAGAAGGAACAAAAGAAGACAGCAGGTAGTCCAATTTTCTTGGGACTCTCAGTATATCTTGTAGGCTAATTTGAAATAAAACTAGAAAAATAAGATGGTACTAGATTGCAGAAAACTGTAAATGCCAGACTGAAGAGTCTGCAGTTTATTCAGTTAGCTATAGGGAGTCTTTGAAGGGTTTTGAACAGAAGAGTGACAGATTTCTGGCCAAAATGATGACAACATAGCTTATCTTTCTGCCACTGTCTCTCTTTGTTATTGACTCTCTGTCTTTTTCCCTTCCTTTTTTCCTCCATCTGCTGTTCTCCTTCTTACAAAGAGCTATTATATATGTGATTTCTACCACAATAAGACTTTGCAAAATTGACATATATTATGCCCAGGTGGGGTGAAACACTGAGGATCTTCCTGAAAGCTAAAACTGCTATGGCTTCATCAGTATTAAAGAAGACAGCAACTTTATGCTGGTGTAGTCTTAACTGTTTAACCTCTTGGAGTGCGTTTATGTACACACATTGACTATATTAATAACAGATCACATTTCTGTAGGCTTTTATGGTCTATAGAGTACGTTCCTGACAACAACCCTGCGAGATAGGTAATGAAATGATTGTTTTCTCTATTTCACATTTGAGAAAATTGATGCTCAGAGAGATGAAGTAATCTGTCCTACATCACACAGTTAGTGTCAGAGGTAAGATTTAAACTGACTTTATGACCAGAACTTCCCTGTTGGTGTCACACACATAGAAAGGGATCCCAGCAGACCTGACAGTTTTAGAAAACCACTAATAAATATTATCTACCTTTTTCTGTATATTTATTTATTGTGTTAAATAGTTCTCAATTACATTTTAATCTGCTTTGGTTCTGCACTTTAAAGTTGTGTTGCTGCTTGAAAGACTGTGTTCTGAACCAAATCTTTCAGAATAAGAAAATTGCAGTTAATCCTTCCATATCTTGGAGGTTAGGGACTCAGCAACTCTGGGATTTGAAAGATTCATGTAAAATTTTGTGGCCCTCCCTTCATACCAGGGAAGTCTGAATTTTTATGGTATTAAAAGATAAAATATATTTATATATATTTTATGCATTTTGAAATTTCTAAACATTTTTGGTTGGCCTTCATGTGTCCTCCCACTTAATTTCTTATGCCAATTGATGATATGTAGAAATCAAGATGGAAAAGAGAGAATTAGAATATCTCAATAAGGAAAGCCTACACAATGATCAAATTAAAAACACACACACATACACACACACACACACACACACACACACACACATTCAATTCACTAGAATAACACTGCTTAATAATAGATGGAATTAGAATGAAAATAATTTTAAAGAACAGCATACCAGTGCATAGTGAAAATCTAAGATTAAATGTGATACAAAACCAAAAAGTAGAGAAGGTACAAGCATTATTAAGTACATACCTTGTGACAGGAACGAGCTAAGCACTTTACAAAGTTTTTTTTTAGAATCTTCCAGCTCCAGGAAGCTTTCTAGGACTACAAGTTGCAGAAAGGTTAGTGATCTGAATGGGGAGATGGAGCTTCCTCATCTAGGAATTCCCTTTATCAAGGAAAACACTATCCCTATTGGTTCAGTCCTCGAGTTCTGTTAAACTTCTCAATAGCAATGGAAATGCTAAACCATATGGTGCAGTGGGTGAGATAATTAATGAGTTTGTTTTGCTACAAAGGTCCAGTTTAGAATCTTGAAGCTTAACTCTGTTGGCAAAAAAAAGGCATTTACCCCTGGCAGAGCCAACAGCAAGTGTGGTGAGTTTGTCCCAGATAGGAGGGAGGCCTGCTGTCCTACCCCTTTCCCTCCTGCCAGCATACTCTGTAAGGGAGGATGGTGTGAAATACCAAGAGGAGAAAAGTTGCGAATCTTTGAAAAATGTTTTTTATTATGCATTTTAAGCAGTTGCTATAATTGATATCCTGTGGCCTATTAAAATACCATGCTGGGAAATAATTAAACACAAGTATAACAACTCAACTTTTTTCTTACAAGAAAAAAATTGCATAACACAGGTCTTGATGGTGTCGCCACAAATTTTATCTAATCCAAGTTCCGACTTCAACATTACCAAAAAGGGAGTTTTTCAGATTGCTTGCCTAATTCCATTTAGACTTAATAATAATTTATTTTGGAATCAACTCTGTCCCTGCCTGAAGATGTTTTCAGTGCATGTTGAATTAATCTCTTAAGAAGGGATTAACAGTTGTAGACAGAAGTATTCACCAGAGCTACTTTTTGAAGTACAATCCTAATTGACAAAATTTACATCAAATGAAATTGTCCATCTTTCTAACCTTCATATTCACCCATTTAAATATATGAAAGCTACATATATATTTAGTTAAATGTGATGAGTATAAAATGCACTGGATTTATATTGAGTAGGATCATAGTCATAGCATCATGGAGTTATAAATGTAAAACTGGAAGGACTGTCTAGTTCAAACCTTTCTCTTCCCCCACATAACAACTGAAGAAAGTGAGGTCAAGAGATGTTAAGTGAATTGTTGAAGACAGCATAGGTAGAAATCAGAGGTGAGACTTGGGCTTAAATTCTGCCTCTGTGACTGCCTCATTTAAAATCTTTGGATTTCAGTTTCCTCATTTGTAAAACAAAATGTTTGGACTACATTGCTTCCAAGGTCCCTTTCATCTCTAAATCTAAAATTCTTTTTGTTCTTCAATTATTTCAGTCCTGACTAACTTTTCATGACCCCATTTGGAGTTTTATTGGCAGCTGTAGTAGAATGGTGTGCCATTTCCTTCTCTAGATCATTTTACAGAAATAAAAACTGGGACAAATAGGATTAAGTGACTTGTCCAAGGCCATATTACTTAAAGGTGTCTGGGTAGATTTTTACTCCTCTTCCTGCCCCCGGGTCTAGCATTCTATCCAGCTGTCCTTAAATTTATCCTAAATCTAGGATCCTTAAGATCTACAGACTATAATAACAGTACCAGTAGTGATAGTTACATTAATAACACTTATATAATGTTTTGAGGTTTGAGTAATGCATTTAAAAGTAGTTCTTTTTTATTCCCCAAAACAATTCTGAGAGTGAGATGATATTATTATTCCTAATTTTATAGACAAAGAAATTCAACCAGACAATTGATAGAACTTACTAAGGTCACACAGCTAGTAAGTATTTGAGATCCTATTTAAATCCAATTCTTGCTGACTCCAGATCTAATAATAATTCTACCACCTACGTGTCAAAGAGATCAAAGAAAAAAAAAGAAAGAAAGAGATTCATACATCCAAAAGATCTATAAAGATTATTTTTGTGTAGTGGCAAAGAAATGTAAATGAGAAGGATACCCATCAATTGGGAAATAGCTAAAAAAAATTATAGCAAATGAGTATAATAAAATTTCTGTGTGCCCTTAAAAAAATGATAAAAGAAACAGCTCTGAGGAACTTAGGAAGACTTACCTGAACTGGTATAGAGTGAAATGTTCAGAACCAAGAGAATCATTTGTACAATGACAACAATACCATGAAAACCATATCTATATGTATATATAGACATAGATGGACAGATAGATATTTTGCTGAGGCAGTTGGGGTTAAGTGACTTGCCAGGGTCAGACTTTTTGTTAACTGTCTGAGACCAGTTTTGAACTCAGGTCTTCCTGACTTCAGGACTGATGCTCTATCTACTGCACCACCTAGCTGCCCCTACAACATATAGTTTAAAGAGTTTGTTTGTTTGTTTGTTTGTTTTGTTTTGTTTATTGCATGGGGAATAATTAGGAGAAAATGAATGCTTATTAATTTTTAAAAATACTTTTAAGATTAAAAATAACTAGAGGACAGAAAATAGATGGATAGATTTAAAATAGAGAATATCTCTGTTCATGTTCAGCCTCTAAAGTCATTTTACCTCTTAGAGCTCTTAAGAAACTTTTTACAGCCATAAATTACAGAGAAATTCCCAATTCTGTTGCCAATCTATTGGTAAAAGATTAAGTATCAGTGATTTCTGTACTGATCCAATCATGAACTTATACCTTTTCTTTTTCTTTTCTTTTCTTCTTCCTTCCTTTCTTCCTTCCTTCCTTCCTTCCTTCCTTCCTTCATTCCTTCTTTCCTTCCTTCCTTCCTTCCTTTTTTCCTTCCTTTTTTCCTTCTTTCCTTCCTTCTTTTCTTTAAAGAAAATGGATGAAATTAGGTTGCCAACATCCCATAGTATAAAGACCAAAAATTCAAATATTTAAATATTTAAGTTTTTTTCTTTCCATGGCTCTGAGCAGGATAACATTTTTTTCCCCCATCTAGCTGCCTATGTGCTTCTGGAATGGAGCCAGAGGATAGGTTTCAGCACAGCTTCTAGGGAGTAATCCTGGGAAGGTCTGTGATCAGGTATTTGACAGCTGGCTGTCTGAGACAGAGCTGGACTGGAGTACATGCTCCAGATCAAAGATTAGAGCAGCCTGAAGAAAAAGAATCAGAATAGCAATTGAGTCAAGTATAAAGGGTAAGGACTGGCATTCCAAATGAGAAAAATCATTTTGGAAAGAGAGAAAACTCAAATTAGAGGCTGTCTCAGGATGGACTGAAAAAAAAAAAAAAAAAGAAGCCTGTATTAGAGAAGGTGATATTATCTCCATTTGCCTGAAGAGAAGGTAGGTCCATGTTTCAGGCAAACTGGAAGTAGTACCAAAATTATCCAAGCTGATTAAAACTCACAGGACAACCTCCTGGCAAAGACAAAATCCAGACTGAGAAATGCTATGTCAATTGTCATTCAATCCTTGTCAAACTGGAAAATTCCTGTTTTGTCCTTCTCCTTTTAGAGTGTATGCACTTATTCCCTATCTTTCCAATAATGGGAACATTCTCCCTTGATTTATATCCTACTTGTTGTTGAGTCATTTTTCAGTCATGTCTAATTCTTCATGACCCTGTTAGGGATTTTCTTAATAAAAATACTGAAGTGATTTGCCCTTTCTTTTTTCTTCCTTCCTTCCTTCCTTCCTTCCTTCCTTCCTTCCTTCCTTCCTTCCTTCCTTCCTTCCTTCCTTCCTTTTTTTTTTAAAGAAAATGGATGAAATTAGGTTGCCAACATCCCATAGTATAAAGGCCAAAAATTCAAATATTTAAGTATTTAAGTTCTTTCTTTCCATGGCTCTGAGCAGGATAACATTTTTTCCCCATCTAGTTGCCTATGTGCTTCTGGAATGGAGCCAGAGGATAGGTTTTTTCTAGCTTATTTTACAGATGAAGAAACTGAGGCAAACAGAATGAAGTGACTGAATTTCCCAAGCTCTCAAAGCTGGATCGCAAAATATCTGAGGCTGGATTTGAACTTTTTCCTAACTACAGTGCCAGCATTATATCTACTCCACTATCTAGCTACCCTAACATACCTTGTATTCTTCCTTAATATTCCACCACCTCCTGTCTTAAATCTCTCCTACCTAAAAGTAAAATTATCTACCACTTCTCAAATTGTATTATTGACCTTTATTTGGATTTCTCTTTTGTCTTCATGGTCTGCCTTCTATTTTTTCTTCAGTAATATCAACAAACATTTACTATCGTCCATTATAAGTAATAGTAAAGTGTGTTTGATATTGGAGCTATAAAGAATAAAAAGGTTGCAAAACTTACCCTTGAAGGAAAGGGAAAACATTAAGTAGTATTTGTGATAATGCAGGCACTGTGCTAAGCATGTTTACAAATATTACCCCATCTAATTTTCACAACAACTCTACAAACTGGGTGCTACCATTATGCCTGTTTTACAATTAAGGAAATATAGATTAAGTGACTTGCCCAGAGTCACATAGCTGATTTAAGTTATGTGAGGTCATATTTTAAATTCAGGACTTCCTGACCCCTGTATTCTATCAACTGTATAATCAATTAACTACCTGGGATGCTTATATTCTATTTTTTTTGCAAGGCATTTGGTGTTATTCTTAAAATCTACTCTACTTCTTTACTATCTTTTATTCTGGATATATACTGCTCTGGGCACATCAGGAATACACTAAGGAATATCAAATCTCCCCCCACCATTTTTTTTTCACTATTTAGAAGTTATCTATCTAATAATATAAGGAATTGAGTTGGAAAGGAAACCAGATGGAATTGATCAGGTTCAGGAGTATGCTGATAAATCTTTAATAACATATGTATACATATATATGTGGGGGAATTATATGTACATACATATATTGCATATTTATATATCTGTATATATGGCATGTATATGTGGTTATTACACACATGTGTATATGCATACATATAGAGCTGTATATGGATTTGTATATTTATAGATATAAATAGCTACATATCTCTATCTTTCTAACTTTCATTCAGTTGTTTTATGACCCCCTTTCTTGGCAAAGATACTGGAGTGGTTTGCTATTCCCTTCACCTCATTTTACATATACAGAAACTGAGGCAAACAAATTATGCACACACACTTTCATACCTTTAAAGTTTAATCTGAATTCTCAAGACTTTTTCATCACTTCCTTAAATCTAGACAAGTAACAAAATAGCAAAGGTTAATTAGCAGGGCATGCTGATATCTGAGGTGTAAATGCTCACTTGAAAAAAATCAGCTTTTATGACTCTCTTTGAGCTGCCTCCAAAATGTTCCTGGTACATTTTTCCCTTATGGTAGATGTATTTTCCCATCTACTATATCTTATATAATGCTACCTCACAAATTCTTTTATAAACTTCGAAGTGCTTAAGAAATGTAGGAAAACATTATTATTTTCATTTTTGTGTCCTTAAACTTTTCCTTTGGTACTCACAAAGCCATATATTTTCTTTATTTTTGTCTTTATATATTTTTCTTTATAACCCCTCTTCATTAATTTCATCTTTCATTTTTTGCCCAATTATGAAAGGTTTTATGTATGTGAGTTTAAATGCATGGTTCCAAAAGGCCCCTATGTATTCAAAAAATGAACACCTCAAAAATGGATACATTGTTTGAATTCATTCTGCATATTCCCATTGGGCTAGAACCAGTGACTCTATTTTGCATAATTATAACTTCAAGTAGTGCAAATTTAAATATATGCAACCACTCTAGGGGATTCATTACTTGCATTAATTGGAACCTAGCTATATATAAATATAGCAAAAACAACAACAGCAACAGCCAGCCCTAATTCTCATAAAGATAATCTTCTACTTCAGATTTCCCATGACATGACATTCAATAATGCTTCAGTGTATTTATCATGGTACATAATAAATCATATCTAAATTACAGTATTGTTTTCCTGCTACACATCAAATTCCATGAGAGGAGGGATTGAATCTAACCAAAACATCTTATCTTTTCCAATATTTCCTAGCAATACTCTGAAAACAACAGTAAATTCATAAATTTAAATTACATTTTATTTTAAATGCATATATGTATCTACATGGGGGAATACCTGTGTATCTTTACTTGTGACAAGAATTACCTATAGGTGTACAATTTTACAGTAATTTTACAATTTTATAGGATACAACTTTAGAGGAACTAATGATGAATAATTTTTTTAAATCTTTTGGTTTTAAGTATAGCAGAGTCAAGAAGAGTCATTGCAGGGATTGACTTTAATCAGTTGATAATCTAATAATTATGGGTATCTATGGAGGAGACAAAAATATAAGATATGGTTTCTTGTTCTCTTTCAACACTAATTCTAGCTAAAGACATAATTGCAAGAAATAAAAGTTCAATTAAAATAGAATTTATATAATAAAACTGTTTCTGATTATTTTCTAAATAAAGATAACAGATCCTTGCTGAAAAAATAAGAGGCTAGAACTTGTTTTATTGTTGGATGGCTAGTTTTGCATTAAAGATAAATATCTATGACAAATGAATATTCTGGCACTGCTAAGAGCAGTACCTTCTCAGATGGTATTTGAAAAAAAATACAGTTCTATAGTCAAAGGAGTTAGATTCACATCCCACCTCTAATATTGACTACCTGTGTGAATTTTGCAAATCACCCAATCTCCCTTTGTCTCACTTTCCTCATCTGAAAAATTAAAGGGTTAAATGAGATGATCTATTTCTTGAGTTGCCATCCTTAAAGTCCCATAGAACCCGATAGTAGAAAGAATGGTGAATTTGGAATCAGAATATACTTAGGTATGAATAATGATTTGGATAAGCTAGGATTTTTGATAAGTCACTTAATCGCTTTCTAAATTTCAGTTTTCTTGCCTGTAACATTAGACAAAAAAATACATGAGCTTTATGATCCTTTTGTTTTTGATCTTTTCACTTTGATGTATTTTGCTCTATTATCAAATTTGGAAAGATCAAGTTGGATTGATTTCAGCAGTATTTATTAGCAAATTTGGAGCCTGAGCCAGAGACAGCTAAAGATAAGCTGCCAATTGTGTATGCTGTCACCCTTGACCCTGTAGAAAATATGGATCCACCCCCTGCAGAAATTTACCTGAAAATTTAGTAAGACTAGGTTTTCTTTCAAAATCAATTTAGTTTACATGATTTCCAATATCATGTTTTTTAAGGTTGTATATGAATGGAAATCTATATCAATTTTATTGGTATACTATAAAATGTGAAAATACCTATTTTGGTCTTAATTATGGATTACTGACTTTCAATCCCATAGAGGGCCAGGATTTTATTGTACATTTATACATAAGAAGCTACGGCTAGACAGACTAGAATTGCTAACAAAGTAAACATTATTTACACTTGTCTGCTTTCTTTTCACCTATCTCTTTGAATTTCTCTTCCTATAGCATTGAGATATTAATGTATGCAATTCTATGATCATCTACATGACAGAGATGGAGGAGAGTGTCTTTTGATATCACAATTATAGAAAAACTAAGCTTTCTAAAATGACACAACACACAAATCTTATCAATGTATCCTTGGTGAACTGAAATTAGGAGAAACAAATGATAAATATTTCTTTTAAAATCTTCTGGTTTAGAGTAAGACTGAATCAACAGAGATCATTGTAGAGAAGGAAATTAATCAATTGATCATCCAACATTTATGGATATCTACTATATTCAAGATATTATAAGACCTTTAGGGGAGAAAGAGAGGTATAAAATATGCCATAAATGAATGGTACTAGACCTTAGTAAAACCATAAAGAGGTTGCTTGTTTCCTTTTTAGGTCCTTTTCATCTGAATGCTCCATACCCAGTCTCCACTCATTTTTACCAGTTTCCTTATGCAATTTTCACTCTTTTTCATCAAAACTAGCTTTTAGTTGAAAAATTTATTCATAATATTATAATTGACTGATAGAACTTAATGTTTAATCCTCCCCAAAATCATCTACCTTATAATAAAGGAGACATTCATTTGGATACAAATCTTCAATTGTATAATTATAAAATGGAGAAAATCATTGAGGATGCTGAAGAATAGTTGAGATGGAAGAGTCAGATCAATTTTGATATGTCCCTGAAATCACAGCGATTAGATGAATACCTGCTTTGCTGATGGCTAAAGTTGAACATTTCATCAAAATACTACATTATACATTAGTGTCCAGAAGAAATCAATTAGAAAATTGAAAGAGTTGATAGAATTTAAAATATAAAGATTTAAATTAATCCAGAGTACCAATAAAGCCAGTTTTATTATGTGTGTGTATATATATATATGTTTATACATATATTATGTGTATATATAATAGATATAATAGATATAAGGTGACTACAAGTGATCTAAATGTTCACTTGAAACATATACACAAACAGCAACTTATTACTACTTAAAGTGCAAAATTAAATTGTTAAATCATTATTTTCTCTTTCTGAGGATAAAAAATGTATTTATATGGTTAAGGTTGACTAAGTAAAATATTTTCAAAATATTCTCACATTAATGATATGAAACCATTGTGATTATATAACACAAATAATGGCAAAACATCACAGTTTTTTTTTAAGTAAGAGTAACAAATGCATTAATGAATTACAGTCATCTATCTAAATGAGGGAATGAAAATGATATTCATGTGATCCTTTATAAACATTATTTCAAGATAGGAAGTACAACTATTATATTACCCATTTGAAAGCTGATGAAAACTGAAACTTAGAAAGATTAAAGTTGCACAACTATCAAATAGAACTTGAGTCCCCATCTAGTACCAATGTAAATATGGTTTCCATTACACTATTCTGTGTATTCACTTAAAGGTTTTGTCTACTTGATTATTTAATGTAAATATTAATGCTCATTAGAACCGAGTTATTTAATATTCTCTGTATCAATCGCACCCTGGATAACCTGTATTAGTGTGGGTATGGCTTGAGAACTTAGTCATTACTCTTGTTAATACTTAAGAAGAGCTATCTGTTATTGTATAAGTTCTTTAAGGGTACTCATCTTTCTTTCTGCATGAAGATATAAACTCTCTGAGACTACAAGCAGTGGCTGATTGTTGAATTGTTGCAATATATCCATATGATAGGTATTTAGAACTTGATCAGTGGATCTGATTAAATGGTCAAAATTCCTTCACATTAAGCAACAGCTATTTCCTTTGGCCATCATAATTCACAAAATGAAAAAGGCCCAAGTCTTTGGATAAATAGCAAATTACCAAATACTAACTCCAATTGCATACAGTTTTAGAGCTAGAAACAGTTTAGAAATAATCTACTCCAACTTCCTTTTTCTACAGAAGAGGAAACTGTTCCCATAAAGGGGAAATGATGGCCAAAATCACACAGTAGCAGATTGGTTTTGAAATCTGACTGGAGATTTAATACTCTTTTCTGTCTACTATAGAAGAAGGCAACAGCAGTAATCCAGTCATTTCTTATTAAAATGAATGTATAAAATAAAGTGCTAGTCGTGACCTTACAACTATATAGCTTTGTAAGTTATAAATGAAGCAAGTCAGTTAACAAATCATTTCATCACATTTCATTATGTGTCAATTTTCTTCTTTAATCTGTAGTACCATAAGGAGGGTATTTATTCATTAATGATTGACATTGATTGTCTTCCTTTTGTTTTTCCTTTATTAAAATACAAGTTTAGACACTTAATTGTCCCTACAGACATTCACTACTTCTTCAAAACTGAGTTACTTTCCCCAGATGCCTGGAGAAGAAAATATAATTCTGACTCCTCCCTTGTCTTATTGTCTATTGAAATTAGATCACAACTTTTCTTTAGAAATTTCCTTATCTATTTATTTTTACCACCAAATACCACAAGAGTTCTAAAAATGCATCAGTGTGAAAATTACAAATTATATAACTCTTAAAAGTAAATCCTCAAAAATGTAAATGCAAAGGAAGCAAGATCTAGATATTTATTTCTGAAAATCCTTCTCTTTCCTATTCCATACATTATTACTATTATTTAAGTTCTCCTCAAATTCAATTTTCTTGTTCTAATCTGATTTGAATACTAGTCTAGAGATCTTTCCAAACTCCAGAGGTTTCCACAGCTTTCCTAAGGTGCCAGTTTGAGAAATGTGACAGTAATGCTTACCCTACTGCCAAAGGTGGGGAAGAAAGCTATACCTTGCCTTGCCCTGTTGGAATCTTGGGTGGGAAGGGGATTGGCTGCTTTCTTCCAGGAGTGTGGATTCCTTCCTTGAGCATAAATAGTTCCCTACATGGCCACTGTCCCTCTATGACTGTCTTCTATACATCTATGATCTTAAGTCTTCAACTGAACTGACCCCAAATCAGTATCATGAAATTATAGCCCTGGTCCTAATCAAAAGTATATTGAGTTTAGTAAGCCTTCTCAGCTTTACAGATCTGATTTCCAATCGTGTATCTAAGTAGAGAGCACCTGGCTTATAGGAGATGTTTTCTGTCTAGGCAGCAAAACAATTTTACATGAGGACATTCTACAAATATCTTTTATTCATGTACTTTTCCTTTCTCTGCAGGCCCCCAACCCTTAAAAAAAAAAAAAAAAAAAAACTTTAAATTTTTAATTTGCTTCCTTACTGAGAAAAACCTTTCCCTGTCTCTGTCTGTATCCTAAAGAGTCTTCCCTTTAGTTTCAGGTATTTCCTGATCTTTGCAGGAAAATAGTTTTCTTAACCTTTTAAAAATTTTAAACAACTGCAATTCTTGAAATTCTAATTTCATTTTAACCTGTTTCATACAGTCCTATTTTGTTTTTCAGCCTGAAACAGATTCAATAGGCTACTGTAGAAGCTATCTTCATGAAACTTGGTGATGACTACAAAAATCATTTTCCTCCTAGGTTCCTTAGTTACTTTACTTTTACAATAGATGGGCTGGACAAGATAAAATCCAAGATCTTTCTAGCTGAAAATCTTAGAAGCCTGGGATCAATTTATAATCATTGTTTAAAAAAATAGTCTCATGCAGAGGCTATCAAAACTATTACTATATCTTTAAGTTCAGAGAAATGGTGACTAATAGTTGTAGCTATCATTTTAAAAAACACTTTAACTTATGAAGTAAGTGAATAGGTGTCTAATTGATTTTTTATAAGTTTAATGAGAAAATTGAGAGTTTTATCTAGTATTTGTAAAAAAAATAAGTTTTAATAATTTATTAGGAATTGTACTTTATTGGTAAGGAGAAACAGTCATCTATAAATATATCTTCCAATGACTTCTGGAGAGAGTCTTAGAGATAATAGAGAGAAAGAAAATATAGAGACCTTATTTTTTTAATGTAACTATTTTACATTTTTATCTTGTGAAAAAAAAAAAGAAAAAATTTCTTGAGAAAATACTTATAAGTAAGGAAAAGCCATTTCCAGATTGGTATGGTTAAAGAAAACTTTGAAGATTTTTTTATAAGTAGAATGACATAACTAACTTAGTATGTGTATGCATATGTATGTTTCAATAATTAATTGTTAATAAGGCATTC
This sequence comes from Antechinus flavipes, assembly GCF_016432865.1. Taxonomy (NCBI): domain Eukaryota; kingdom Metazoa; phylum Chordata; class Mammalia; order Dasyuromorphia; family Dasyuridae; genus Antechinus; species Antechinus flavipes. The sequence goes on along the minus strand of NC_067399.1, from coordinate 304,780,816 downwards.
CATAATTTTTTATATTTCTTTAATCCTGGAAGATTAGGGGAATATATACATGTGTGTATGTATATTTGTATATATGCGTATGGATGTACATGTATGTAGATGTATGTCTCAGTACATGCATAGATAGGGAAAGGGGGGAAGGGACAAAATAAGAGGAAGAGATAGGAGTAAATATTATTGAGGAAACGTTTGCTCTGGTTTGTTTATTTAATTAATTGTGCTTGGTAGGATAATTGAAAGCAATGATGAAACTTTTTCAATGAGGAACTATGCAAACTAACCCCTAGATTCCCCTACAGTTTGGAATGATAAGTTTTAAAAGAGGAATTAGTACAACAAAAAGTTAAGGCTATTTTTACTTCACTGTTCTTAAACTTCTTTTCTCATTCTATCACTGTAAGGAATTATAGTTAATTCAAATTCCCTTCCAAGTGAAATATCACTCTCATTAGAATGTAAGCTCCTTGAAAACAAGATTGTTCCATCCATTTTGTTTGTGTGCTATATATGATCAGCATATAATAGGTAATAATTCTCACCTTATTGGAATTAGGAGTAGATATTGAATACAATGAATTATCCTGGTTCAAGCAAGCATCTTTACTAATTTTATAATTTATCATTTGATGATCTCCTGAGATATATTGTCCTCAGAGGATTTTCCTAAAATTCTATTTTAATAGATATGAAATATTAATAAAGTATAATTTGAATCACACATCAATAATATTGAACATATCCAACATAATAAAGAAAAAGTCAATTTTCTCTAGTCCCCAATATCTATATTAGTGCCCCTTACTAATGCCAGTATCACCTATAAGTACATTATTTTATACTGAAAGAGAGAATTAATGTATTCCTTCTCCATGATTCATAACAAAGACAAAAAAAGGCTTTAGCTATGTTCAACTCACACATTCTTCTATAAATTGGTTCCATTTACATACAAACTTTAATGCAATCAATAGTTTGCAATTCCTTTCATACTTTGTTCTCAATTCTCATTTTCCAGCCTAAAGTTGATTTTTCATGTAATAGTTTAATAACAATCTTTAAAAATTACAATCTTTGGCCTCTCCTAAGTTATTCTTGATTTGTTCATGTCTGAGACTAGCATTGATAATGGTATTTTTCCTATTCTAGTTACAATACATTTTAATTAATTGAATTCTTCAGTCCATAGAGAAAAGTTTATTGGGAAGTTGTTATCTCCTCCAAAAAAAAAAGTAATATTTAAATTACTTTTGGCTTTCTTTAGAGATCACCAGAGCCATTCCTTGATCATCCTGTAATGGCATAAACCTTCAAGTAACAGAAGTCTTTTTCACAGTAAATCAATTTAAGTCTTTTATTTGGAGCAGCACTTCTGCATATTTTTCAATGTTTGTTCACATATGTCATGGCTTAGGAATAATATCTTTTGTTGTTCTGCCCAAAAGTTCAGCATTAAATGCAATGATAGAATCAAAATTTTATGAGACATTCTGAGCAATGAGTGAAATAGTTGGATGAGTTGAATCTTTGAAGTTATTTGTGAATTCTTCAGTCCTGATGGAGATAAGAAGGAAAGTCACTAATTTTTGATCCTGATAAATAATTTTCTTTCTTCCTTTTAAAGATCTTTGTAATATGAGATAACTCTAGCTGAGTGTTGTTTTAATATTTAAGGAGAAAGGAGCATGAACCAAATAGAAATATATTTATTTTATGATAAATAAATATTTCACAAACAATCCCAGTATCCTCTCAATTGGGTGTCAGTTGAGGTGTTTTGTTTTGTTTGTTTGTTCGTTTTGCTTTTTTCTATGCAAGATCCCTGAATTTCTTTAGTAAGTTTATGTCTCTGGAACAGGAAGGCCAAAATTTGAACTATACTCCCTTTCCCTTGCATATTTGTGCTTTCCTTTCTGTGACTAAGGAGAAGCAGGAGGCTTCAGCAACACCATGTTTCAATTATTTTTATTTTAGACCTCATGGGCAGTGGCAACTCACCCCATTCTACAGGATGTTCCTTTTTCTTCTTATTGGGGTGTTTTATCCTTCAAAGTAGATTCCTTCTCCTTTTCAAAAAAAAAAATCAACCACACACATACATATACCACATCTCATAGGGGGCCATGCTTAGGGCAGGATGCTTGAATAAAGGTCATCCTTGTTATTCATGTGCTAGATGAGTGAGATTCTGGGTGGAGAAAATTTAATTTTATGGCAGCAAGAACATCCCCCTAATCTCTTAACCATTTTATAAAAGCAGCATTTAGTCCTTACTCGAGATTAATGATGAGATAAGAATTTACCTATTTCCCCCCTAATATTATTGTCCCAAGTGGACATTATTGTGGAGTCTATAATTCCTATCATAGTTTGCCAATAGGATCCTGTGGCTATGATTCATTTCTTTACAAAACTGTTCCACTAATCCAAAATGGAGAAAAGTCTCAAATGTCAGAATTCAGAATAGAAGAGATATAATAAATCAGCCAATAGAGTAAATTCAAAATTGAATTTACACATGTTACATGATAGATATATAATTGTTTGTTCTTTGTTCTTTTGTGTGAAGAGATACAGATGATAGTATTTGATAAATCCTTTTTACTCAACAATACCATCACTAAGACTGCGTTTCAAAGAAAAAGAAAAAAAAGAAAAACAACCTGTTTGTACTAAAAACATTTGTACCAGTTCTTTTATGGCAAAAACTTGGAAACTGAGGGGAGAATCATTAACTGAGGAATGGCTAAACAAATGTTTATATGTAATTGTGATCAAATACTATTGTCCTATAAGAAATAAGTTACAGAATACATTCAGAAAATTAATCCAGAAAATGGACTTAATTGAACTGATGCAAAGTGCAGTGAATAGAACCAAGATAACATTATGCACAATATCAGTAATATTGAATGATGATAAACCATGAGTGACTTACCTATTCTCCTTAATATAAAGATCTAAGACAACTCCAAAAAACTTATGAAAAATACTATCCACCTCTAGAGAAAAAACTGAAGGATTTGAAATGCAAGTTGCAGTACACTTTTAAATTTTTTTTTCTTTTTCTTTTTATTATGTATATTTTTCACTATATAACATATTCAAAAATGTGTTTTGCTGACTGCACATGTAAAACTAAATCAAAATGTTTGCCTTCTCAACGAGGTAGGAGGGTAAGGAGAAAATTTTAAATTCATTTTTTTTTATTTTTATTTTTTTAAATAACTTTTTCTTGACAGAACCCATGCCAGAGTAATTTTTTACAACATTATCCCTTGCACTCTCTTCTGTTTTGATTTTTCCTTTCCTCCCTCTACCCCCTCCCCGAGATGGCAAGCAGTCCTATACATGTTAAATAAGTTAGAGTATATCCTAGATACAATATATGTGTGCAGAACTGAACAGTTCTCTTGTTGCACAGGGAGAATTGGATTCAGAAGGTATAAATAACCCGGGAATAAAAACAAAAATGCAAGCAGTTTGTATTCATTTCCCAGTGTTCTTTCTTTGGGTATAGCTGCTTCTGTCCACCCTTGATCAATTGAAACTGAGTTAGATTTTCTCTTTGTTGAAGAAATCCACTTCCATCAGAATACATCCTCATACAGTATCATTGTTGAGGTATATAATGATCTCCTGGTTCTGCTCATTTCACTCAGCATCAGTTCATGTAAGTCTCGCCAGTCCTCTCTGTATTCATCCTGCTGGTCATTCCTTACAGAACAATAATACTCCATAACGTTCATATACCACAATTTACCCAACCATTCTCAAATTGATGGGCATCCATTCATTTTCCAGCTTCTAGCCACTACAAACAGAGTTGCCACAAACATTTTGGCACATACAAGTCCCTTTCCCTTCTTTAGTATCTCTTTGGGGTATAAGCCCAGTAGAAACACTGCTGGATCAAAGGGTATGCACAGTGTGATAACTTTTTGAACATAGTTCCAAATTGCTCTCCAGAATGGCTGTATACATTCACAGTTCCACCAACAATGTATAGGACTGCTTATGTCCCAGTTTTCCCACATCCCCTCCAATATTTGTCCTTATCTTTTCCTGTCATCTTAACCAATCCGAGAGGCATGTAGTGATATCTCAGAGTTGTCTTAATTTGCATTTCTCTGAACAACAGTGATTTAGAGCATTTTTTCATATGATTGAAAATGGTTTTAATTTTTTCATTTGAGGATTGTCTGTTCATATGCTTTGACCATTTATCAATTGGGGAATGGCTTGAATTCTTTTAAATTTAAGTCAATTCTCTATATATTTTAGAATATCAGAACGCTTAAATGTAAAAATAGTTTCCCAATTTATTGCTTCTCTTCTGATCTTAGTGCATTAGTTTTGTTTGTACAAAAACTTTTTAACTTAATATAATCAAAATTATCTACCTGGTGTTCAATTATGAGTTCCAGTTCTTCTTTGGATACAAATTCCTTCCTTTTCCACAGATCTGAGAGGTAAATTATCTTATATTCTTCTAATTTGGATAATATCACTCTATCTCTAAATCATGAACCCAGTTAGATCTTACCTTGGTATGTGATGTTAGGTGTGGGTCAAATCATAATTTCTTCCATACTAATTTCGAATTTTCCCAGAAGTTTTTGTCAAATAGTAAGTTCTTATCACAAAAGTTGGTGTTTTGGGATTTCAAATACTAGATTGCTATAATTATTGACTATTTTGTTCTGTGATTCTAATCTATTCCACTGATTGACTATTCTAGTTCTTAGCCAGTACCAAATGGTTTTGATGACCATTGCTTTATAATATAGTTCTAGATCTAACACAGCTAGGCCATCTTCATTGGCATTTTTTTCATTAATTCCTTTGAAATTCTTGACCTTTTGTTCTTCCAGATGAACTTTGTTATTATTTTTTCTAGATCTGTAAAATACATTTTGGGGAATTTGATTGGTATGGCACTACACAAGTAGATTAATTTAGGCAGTATTATCATTTTTATTATATTTGCTTGGCCTACTTATGAGCACTTGGTATTTTTCAAACTGATTAGGTCTGACTTTATTTGTGTGGAAAGTATTTTGTAGTTGTGTTCATATAGTTCCTGACTTTCCCTTGGCAGATAGACTCCCCAGTATTTTATGGTATCGACAATTATTTTGAGTGGAATTTCTTTTTGTATCTCTTGCTGTTGTACTTTGTTGGCAATATATAAAAATGCTGATTATTTATTTGGATTTATTTTGTATCCTGCTACTTTGCTAAAGTTGTAAATTGTTTCTAGTAGTTTTTTAGTTGATTCTCTAAGCATATCATCATATCATCTTTAAAGAATATTAATTTGGTTTCCTCATAACGTACTCTAATTTCTTTAATCTCTTTTTCTTCTCTTATTGCCAAAGCTAACATTTATATCAGTAAATCTTAAAATAAATTTGGAAACATCTCAAACTTGTGGCTGATACAGCTTTAAGATGCAACAATATTGTTCCTTCTAAGTACTACAAAATATGTACTGCTTGAACAATGAGTACCCCAATAACAGATTAATATAGTATTTTATATTATTCTTCTGGAGAAGCTACAATGATATGAATTAAAAAGAATATAATTATTCAGAAATGGTTGGTGGTTGGATTCAGAAATAAGTATTAATATACTAACGTCAATGTGAGGTGGTGAATCTACTAAAACTCCACAAGGATCCCCACTTGGTCATATGCTATTTAACAGTTTTAATCAGTGAATTAAATGAAAACATAAATGGAATACTCTTTAAATTGGTATATGACACAAAGTTGAGAAGAATAGTTAATACACTGAGTGATAGAGCCAATATTGGCCAAATCTTCTAAAATGTAGTTTAATAGAGATAAGTGGAACAAAAGCAGCTTCATAAGTATAGTATGAAGATAATTTTAAAAATTGTTCTGAAAAAGATTCTGGGGGTTTTATTGGATTTTAATCTCAATATGAATCAACATTTTGATGTGGTAAATAAAACAAAAGATATTGTTTTCATAGGGGCATAAATTGTAGAAATAAGAAGATATCACTATTCCTGGACTCTGCACTTATCAGATCTCACAAGCTCTATTTTGAATACCATGTTTTAAAAAATACATTGGTAAACTAAAGAATGGGACAGTGGATAGAGTGTTAGGCCTGAAATCAGGAAAACTTACCTTCATGAATTTAAATGTTATTAATTGTTTAACCTTAGACAATTCACTTAATCCTGTTTATCTTATTTTCCTCATCTATAAAATGAGCTGGAGAAAGAAACTGCCAAACCATCCCAATATCTTTGCTAAGAAATTACCATATATCATTGGAATAACTGCAATTTATGGGAGAGGGATGAAGGGAAAGAGGAGAAAAAATGGAACAGAAGGTTTTGCAAGGGTCAGTGTTGAAAAATTACCCATGCATATGTTTTGTAAATAAAAAGCTATAATAAAAAATAAATGAATGAATAAATTTTTTAAAAAAATGAAATCACCATATGGGATCAAAAAAAGTCACACAACAAGAAAACAAATGAACAACAACAAACTGAAGAAAGACCAGAGGGAGCCATCAGAATGAGACTATAACATAATGAAGAGCATTTGAAGATACTATGGATGGTTAACCTGGAGAAGAAAAGACTCAGGGATAGGAGAGTAGCAGTAGTTTATAGCTTTCTTCAAATATTTTATGATTGTCATTGGATGAGGAATTAAGCTTGTTCTCTTTGGCCAGAACAAGAAACAATGCATAGACGTATAAAAAGTCAAATTTAGGGCTGATGCCTGGAAAAACCACAATGAGAACTATCCAAAAACTGAATGTGATAGTTTCAGAAGTGATGGTTTCTCTTTCTTGGAAATGTTGGGGAAAAAAAGGCTGATTATGTTTTTGTCAAGTATAATGAAGTAGGGATTCTTTTCACATATGAATTTAATCTGATTATGATCATGAATGAAATGATTCAAGCATCTAGCCTGATGAGAACTTTTCCAATTTTCAAACTGTACAGTTGTATAATCTTATTATTTTTCTCATGGGAATTATGTAAGAAGCACATATTTTTATTCTTGGATGCATTGTGTCTTTACATCACAATACTTTTACCTCCTCTTCTAGATTGAACTCTTCCTTATTATTAAAAAAAAAAAATTATACCTGGTACTGTGATCACAACTGACCAGTAATATAATGCTTCAACCTAATCATCCTTTATCCTCTGCCTTGATAATGGAGGTATGTTTCATTATCACTTTTCTTAGATTTTCATTCACTTTTCAATTACTCAGATATTGACTTCTATTTAGTCAAATAAAAGAAGCAGAAAGGAGTAGGAGAAAGAAGAGGAGAACAAAGAGAAGGAGAAAGAAGAGGAAAAGGAGAAAGATTTCTGTTTTTCTTTTATGATCTGAACTTTTAAATGTTGATTCATTACAAGTTTTGAGATTACTGGCATATATGGAATAACTTGCATTTCCATATAATTTGTAGAAAACAGATTGGCATGAATATTGCTCTCTTTGCTATTAAACAGAACCAATTCCTTAAGTATATAGGGTTTTTCCAGGATTTCATATTATGAAACTTGATTCTTTCATTCATAGAATTTCTCATGGATCCTGCTATTCTTCTGTTTAGAATGTATTATGAACACATCATAATCCTATTATGACTTAAAGATTATTTTGCCATATTTGATATCACTCAGAAAAAGACTATGTAGACCACATGAGTAGAGTAAAACATGCACCATGAAAAGGCTATTTTTTTCCTGCCTTGAAGAATTCTCTCACGACTATAAATTATCCTTTAATTTGGCATACAAAAATAGGAAACTATTTTCCACTTTTTACCTAGTGAATTATTACAAATTCTCATTGTTTTCATTTTTAAAAAATTATTTTTTCCATTAGCAATATGTTCTTTGTCCCTTTGATCTCATATTGGACTTTCTGGTGAAGATATCCTCATATTTTAATTAAATTTTCTAAACAAAAATTATTCCTTAAAAATAGCTTTGGCAATACAACCAGGTCCAGAAATAAATGATATTTAATTTTAAAAATAATATTTCAAATAATATTTAAGTACATATTTATTTCCCCTCTTATTTTCTAAAAATATATTTTATTTGTTTTTTGCATTTACACCATAAATATTTTTAAGAAAAACAACAACAATAATCTCTCCCCTGCTATAGACTGAATATTCTTTTATAACAATTACAAAAAAATTAACAAAAATACTTAATATATTAACCATAGCGGATAATATATGTCACAATCAAGTCTAGCAATCCCTCCAGTTTTTTACCATTAAGACTAAAGCATTCTTCTCCCAGACTATCATTCAGTACCCACTTTGTCCCACCTCACCTTTTTTTTTTTTTATTGTGATTTTGTGTTTTTTTTTTTTGCTTTGTTTTTTGCTATTACAATGAGTGATACTTTGAATATTTTGGTGTTTACTGATTGTCTTTTACTTCTTTAGGATATGTTAACATTAGTGGGATTGGTACATCAAAAGGAGAGTACAATTTAGTCACTATTTTTATATAATTTCAAACAAACAATGGATAAATCATTTCTCAATTCTATCAACAGTGTTTAGGTGAGTCCTTTTTTTACTAGGCCCTCCAGTTTTCTGTTCTGTTTTTTTGGTTTGATTTGTTTTCTTTTTGATCCTCTTTGTCAATTTGAAGGGTGTAACATAGATCTCAGAATTGTTCTAACCTATATTTTTGTTTCTTTTAATAATTTGAAACATGTTTTGACATGGTTATTTATATGACACAATCCTTTTGTAATTTTTGGTTCCTATTCTATGATGATTATCTTTTGTAAGAATCTTTTCTTTTTTTTTTCATAAAAGACTAAGAAAAGCCTAGATTTCATTCCTAAATTTTTGTGAGTAAAAGAAGCTTGTCCATGGAATTCAGGTTACTACAAATCAGACAAGCAAGCATACATCATTTATAGATATAGTGATATAAGGGATCATTGAGATTATTTGTATAGATCAACTCATTTTATAGTCAAAGACATTGAGGGCCTTAAGAAATATAACTGGCTTACTCAGCAATACCAGTGCCATGTCTACTCATCTTGTTCTATATCTGGCCATGGGAACCAGAAGACTCTGGAGGAGAAAGTGAGACTGGTGACTTTGCAAAGTCTTCCCTCATTTAAATCCAATATACTTACATGACATGGAATCACCCCCACTCTGATGTCATGGACCTTTTTGAGAATGAAAGGACAAGACAACAAAGACAGTGCTAGAATTTCATTGGACTCCAAATCCTTCACTCTTAAACATCTTTGAAACTTGCAGAAAAATATTCTCTCAATGTTTGTATTGCAAGGCCACAGAAAACAAAATCTCTTCTTTAAGGGGCCAATATATGACTCTGCCAAAGAGAGCCAATGAATCAAATATATTTAATTAATAATTAAATGATTAATTGGATTAATTAATTGTTGATAATTAAATTATTTAGGTTTTTTTTTTCTTAATCAAAGTGTTACCACCAACATTCAGCAATAAAATTATTCATTTACAAGAGTGAAGAAGAAAGATATCATGCAGGACTAATATTGAGAAGCAAAACTGACTGTTACTAATAAAAAAAATAGATTTTTTTTCTTTTATTGGGAAGAAAACAGATATTAGTTAAACAGATTGATGTATTTGCATTTCTACCTGCAGATTATTTAGATTTGCTTACTAGAGTATTAAGTGGGGAGGGGGAGGGAAGGGGACAAAGGAGGAAAGAATCAGAAGAACCAGTAGCAAATCATAATATAGTTCATTTTCCCCCCAAAAGAAAGCCATCCAGAGTTCTGAGATACTATTATCTTCTTTCTAAATTTAAAAGTATACCCATTATACAGGGTTATGTTTTTATTTATAAAACTCTATTGAGCATTAATACTCACTGAAGTAGTAATAATAATAACATATATATACATAGCATTTTAGAGTTTGTAAAGCACTAGCTTTGCAGTAAGATAGTTTGCAACTATTACTGATGAGGGCAATATAAATTGATTCACTAAAAAGAACTAATAAATAAAAGTACCTATAAAATAATTTTATATCTATTTGTATCTAATGGTAGCCATCTTTAAGGTGGGAGTAGGAGAAAAAAAGGAAAAAGAAGAAATTTACTTCATAATTTTGTTGTATATTTAAAGGAAATAACAAGTTATGCATAGCAAATTTGCAGTTTCATGTACAAGCTTCTTGTTGCAGATGAGTCAATCTAGAAAAATAGCAATGTTTAATCACTTCATTGCAAATGATTGTTGTTTTTAGTCATTTTTAGTCATGTGTAACTTTCTATGAACCCCAGTTGGGGTTTTCTTGGCAAAGATATTATAGTGGTTTACCATTTCTTTCTCCACTCATATTGGAGTATTTCCTACTACACAGGTGAGGATAGTGAGGCAAACAGGGTTAAGTAGTCACACATCTAGTAGATGTCTGAGGCTGGATTGCACTCAGGAAATGAGTCTTCCTGACTTCAGGCCTGGCTGGCACTCTATCCACTGTAACACCCAGGAGCCCTCAAGTTAGATATTCCAATTCAAGGAGATGGAGAATAACTTTGAAATGAAAAGACAGGGAAGCAGAGACAGGGAAGCTTTGGCAAAACACATGAGAGTTTCTGAAATATAGATATCTTCCATTCCTCCAAATTCCATCCTCAATCTTAAGATTAATATGTTTCTTGTTTCTTTGGTTTTGTCGATTGACCCTATGATTTTATTGGTACAGGGAATTTCTGACAAGAAAACTCATGGGACCAGAGTAAATCAACCCTTCTCTGCCCCTTATATTCTTAGAAAATTGCATGGGAACACTGAGAGGCAATTTTCCAAGAGTCCTAGCCTTAGTATGCCCTAATGGGACTTGAACCCAGGCAATCTTAGCTCTGAGGCTAGTTCTTTATTCCAACTGCAGAGTATGTTTAAAAGATATTCTGTGTAGTGAGAAATAATGAGACAACTGTCATTAAGAGGCAGTCTTAATTTAGAAAGTGAGTTTTTGATATGACAGAACTTATTTATACCAAGACAGCTACATTTAGTGCAGAGATGCTAAAATATTTTCTGTGTCATGGACACCTTTGGAATCCTTATAAGACCTATAGATTACTTCTCAGAATAATATTTCTAAATTAATTACAAAAGAGGCAATTATTGTGAAATAGTTATATGTAAATATATATAAATATAAATAAATATATAAATATTAATATCTCTATATAATTTGGCCTTTTCATCTATCTTTTCATGTCTATGTACTTATGTCTGTCTGTCTGTCTGTCTCTCTATCTAAACAGATATCTAACTATCTAGTTATCTGTCTGTCTGTCTTTATACCTTGCTCTGGGTTAATTCCCAAGGGATTTTGTAACTCTCTTGTTTTATTACTCAAATTCAAGAAAATTGGGATTATATTACATAGTGACCCCTGGTATAATTAGAATGCTACTAAACTTGCTAGCATAAAGCTTCCATCATTATAGGAAACTTTTTCCTCCAAAAAAAGAAACAGAAATCTTATATTGAACAATTATTAGTTCCAAAGACATAGTATCAATCAGTAAAGTAGACCTTTCCTCACAATCTAATGAATGGTCTTGGGCTGGAAGATATTGTACCTGATTTTTTTGTTGGTTTTGCCACTTCAGAATTCATTTTTTTTTTAATTAAGGCTTTTTCATTTTCAAAACATGCATGCATAATTCTTCAACATTAACCCTTTCATCCCTTGTGTTCCAATTCCCCTCTTTCCCCCAGGCTCTTCTCTAGGTCACATATTATGTGTTAAATATTCGTTAAAGATGGGATGTTTAATATGTAAAATCCAATATATGCATACATGTTTCTATAATTATCGTTCCACACAAGAAAAATTAAATTAAACTAGGAAAAATGAGAAAGAAAATAAAATGCAAACAACAAAAAGTGAAAATGCTATGTTGTGAATCACACTCAATTCCCACAGTTCTCTCTCTGAGTGTACATGGCTCTTTTCATCACTGAACATCTGGAACTGGTCTGAATCATCTCATTGTAGAAGAGAGCCACATCCATCAGAATTGATCATCATATAATCTTACTATTATCATGTACAATGATCTCCTAGTTGTGCTCATTTTCACTTAGCATCGGTTCATACCAGTCTCTCCCGGTCTCTCTGAAATCATCCTGCTGATTATTTCTTACAGAACAATAATGTTCTATAATAGTCATATGCCATCACTTATTCAGTCCGGAATTCATTTTCAGGCAATATTTTCAAATCGTTTAAAGGAGAATTTGGAAAAGTTCATTCAAGTCCCTGCCTTTAGCCCACCATCTTGATTTCCCCTTAAATATCTTAAGCCAATTTCTAAATTCTGATGAAAAGACACCAAGTTAATAATAATCACTAATAACTTTGTTTTACATTTATGATATGAAAGAGTAGCTATTTGTAGAGTTATAAAAAGGCTATCAGAGCACTAATGACATATATGTTACATAGCTGTAAAAATGAAAAGACAGGTTAACCAGAAAAATTAGTCCTTACTAATCTGAAAGCAAATTAATGCTATGGTAATAACAGGAAGCAGAATTTATTGAAAGAGTGATGATGATGATGATGATGATGATGATAACTACATAATGACATTTCTGTAGTGCTTTAGCATTTGAAAAAATGCTTTGAGTATACTTTTCTCCTCAACTAATTTGATCTTAATAAATATTTCTAAAATCAATTCCATGGGTTTTATGATCTTAATTTTTCAGATAAGAAAAAGGAATACTTAAAGAGCATAAATGATTTGCCCAAGATCACATACCTAGTGAGAATAAGACATGAATTTCAAAAACAGAAACATGGACAGCCAGGCCAATTACTACAACTTCAGGAGGGGGGGGGATTACCTGGAAAGAGAAGAGAAACTATAACCAGATGTGGACAATTTGTGCCTTCTATACCCTCAAAGGAGATTTCAAAAAAGGAGAATCAATGTATGGAGTTGTCCATTCAGTCTAGGAGATAGCCCAGATAAGCTGTGATTGCCCTAGAGTGTAGGACTTAAACCACTAAATTGTGTATTTAAATAACCTCAATTCTTCCTTCTCCTTAGGAAAGAAAGATAGAGAGGCAGAGCATCTAGAAGTGGCAGGAAGTCACAGTCAAAGTGCCTGGATGATCCATTCATTGACTGGCCTGATATATAATGATCACTAAGAAAAGCAGTATGATAGAATGAAAAGATGTCTGAATTTAGAGGAAAGAACCTGAATTCAATTTCCAACTCTTCTACCTACTATCTACATATGTGACCTTTGGCAAGTGACTGAACCTTTCAAAGTGTGTTTCCTCATTTTTAAAATGATTTATAAGATTCCTTCCAATTCTATCTTTATGACCCTATAAAATAAAAAAAAAAATCATATTTCTCCCAAAACTCTCTACCCCTTCCAAAAATTGACAGTAATAGGAAAACTTGAAATAGGAAAAAATGGGAGGGGGGCACAAACACACCATACATTGCCTTATTTGTAATTCCTGAAATTTATTCAACATATAATTATTAACCTATCCTTTACTATATTCTATAAGAAAACAATGAAAAATCAATAAGATGTAATCTATTTTTGAGTTTCTTAACCTAGTTAAAAGGATAACACATGGATGCAAATTAATATAAGCATACAAGCAAAATTATGAGTTCTGGAGAAAAAAATTCATATAATACTTCAAGAATTAGAAGGGTAAGAGATTGCTTCTGGCTAGGCTGCAGGTTTCATGGAAAAGCTGGTATTTGAGCACATACTAAATGAATAGAAAGGATTTGATAAATGGTGATGGGAAAGGGGAATTACAAGCTGGGTTAGCTGTATGAAGAAAGGTAGAGAGTTAGGAAAATATAAGACATGTTCAGCAAATGATGAATAGTGAAGTTAGGCTAGAGCATAAGGTAGAGCAAAAATGTCAAACAATATTAAAGCAGTAGGTTAGGACATAGGCATCCATGAATACTGGCCCAAGTAATTTAGACTTTATTTAAGTGATAGAAAATCATTGAAGATTTCTGAGCAGAGCGGTGACATGATCAGAGCTGTATTCTAAGAACATTAATCTGGTACCTATGTACATAATGGATTGAAGGAAATGAGAATTACTGTAGGAGACTATAGTCATAGTCCCTTCAAAAAGTAATAAAGGACTTGAACTAAAGTATTGTCAATGGGAATGTAATGGAATAATAATAACAAGGAATGACATGCATTCAGTTATTCTCTCATATAAGAATCCAAATCATAGAAAAGAGATTAGGATATAATGTCGTGAGCAATTACAAAGAAAATTTTAAAAGTTTTATCTTGATAAATGATCATGCAAAAAAAATTCAGTTCTGGTAATCAAAATATTTTTATGTTAAAATGAATGAAGCAGACCACAAGTCTTGCCCTATTATATTAAATGTCAAATGAGTAAAGTTACTATTTTCTTAATTGACATAAAGTTATTTTATATTGATTATGTTTGCAATCCCTTTTGGTACATGAATATTTGTAATTTTCTAAAAAGGTTCTCAAAAGGTCTTACAATTACTTTTTTGGATGATGTGGGATTCAAACATACATTTTTTGAGAACCTACATAGACATTCACTCACATATACATATGCACACGACATATATACATGTGCATGTATGTTTATATGTGTATATATATATAAGCTTTCAATATTTATAAGTTTATTCAGTATTGATGATTATTGTATCTTCCATATATGGAGCATTATGCTAAATGTTAAAAGAAATATCAAGTTTAGATAAGATCAATACCTTGTCTTATGGAACATACAATAAAGATAAGACACAAAGTGACAGCAATAATATAATTTCATTAGATCTCAATTAATTTCCATGAATTAATTCTCTCACTCTTTTGCACCATCCCTTCAATGATACAGACTACAATATACTTTTGGGTAACCATCCTTGTGAGACTTCACCATACGCTCAAAACATCAACACACTAAAGACCTCCATGATGCAGTTAATTTACAACAATATGCAGGTGCTTTAGAAAAGTACAAAAATGCTCATGGGTTAGAAGTTGTTATTCACTGGGAGAAATAGATTCATAAAGAAAATAAACATCAAAGTTGACCCTTAAAGGATATCCATATTAACCACCTATAGGTTTCTTGGGTTTACAAATCTAAATTGAAAAGAAGCTTGTTATTATTGGTTACTTTTGTTTAAAGTCACCACGTGACCATTTAAAATCCATGGAAAAAATAATGGGGAAAATATGTTAAAATTTTACAAATTTCAACAAGACGTTTTATAATCTATTTAAGCAGTAATTAATTACTTGATTCCATCTACTATTATTAATATGATTGTTCAAATTCATATTAAAATTACTATTAATTAATATTGCTTTTTCACATGGGAAAGCTTTAAAATGCACTTTTACATATAAGTATACAAATAATTATAAATTATGTATATTACATATTTATTATATGTAAATTTTATATATTATAAATTCAATGTTGGGGAAAACAATTTTAATTAGTTTCATTTAAAAATTCCAGATTTGGACATTGCCTTTCACCCAAAAAATATTGAGTGAGTACTTATGAAGTGCCCAGCACTATGATAGGACCATTTGGGATATACAAATGATATTACCACTGACTTAAAAGGCTATAAAAGTGTTGAACCTTAAACTGTGCAGTACTGATTTAGTGTGCTGTAATTGGTAATGTCCTTTTTGCAATAGAATAAAAAATTCAATACAAAAATGTCTGACTTCAAATGTGATCTGACTAGAACAACAAGGTAAGGGATCTATTACCCTTTCTTGTTCATAGTGTCCTTGGGCACTATGTTTCAGGTCCTGTTAGTTTAATTCAATTACTGTTAGTTTCATTAGCTTTGTAAGCCACCATTTTACATAGTTGATTTACTTTTATTGAGCTTTATTGTTGCTGTTCAGTCATTTCAGTTGTTTCCAACTCTTCGTGCAGTTTTTTGACTTATTGAAATTGTTTGTTATTTCTTTCTCCAGTTTCTTCCTTTTTTACAAATAAGGAAACTGAGGCAAATCGGGCTAAATGATTTGTCCAGGATCACACAGCTAGCAAAGGTCTGAGGCTAGATTTGAACTCATGAAGATGAATTGTTCTGACTCTAGGACCAACACTTTATGCACTAAGCACCACCTAGCTGCCTAAAATGAGCTCTGAACATGCTAAAATTTTCACATGAACTATTAACCAACCATGCTACCCTACTTTGAACCAATTGGTCCCACTTAGTTGATGATCTGTATACAAATGTGAAATTTTATATATCTCATCATACATTTTACTAAATTTCACATACCATTCTATATATTGTTACAATCCTGTTAGATCTTATTATGTCATTTCAATGTCTTATCTTTACCTCCCAGATTCATATTATAAGAATTTAATGGGATTTCACTGATGGGAGAAGATAATAGAATCAAAGACTTGGAGCTCAAAGGGACCTTACCTAGTCTAACCCTCCATTTTACAGATGAATCTGAGACTAAGAGGTTAAATGAATTGCATAAAGTCTTCAAGACATAAAGCTGGCAGAGCTGATATTTGAACTTTTGACTTTTTTTTTCCATTGAACCACACTATTTATTGTACTT
This sequence comes from Antechinus flavipes, assembly GCF_016432865.1. Classification (NCBI taxonomy): domain Eukaryota; kingdom Metazoa; phylum Chordata; class Mammalia; order Dasyuromorphia; family Dasyuridae; genus Antechinus; species Antechinus flavipes. Next base: position 304,764,122 of record NC_067399.1, on the reverse strand, counting down.
TTTGTTATTGTTCAGTTATTTTAGCTGTGTCTTTCTCTTCATGACCCCATTTGGGATTTTCTTGGCAGATATTGAAGTGACTCACCATTTCCTTTTACAGCTCATTTTATGGATGAGGAAACTGAGGCAATGTTAAGTAACTTGCCTAAGAGTCACACAGCTAGTGAGTGTTTGAAGCTAATTGATTTCAAGTCTTTTCTAATTGCTGGTGTTCATTTCATTTCTTCACCTAGCTGGCCTACCTATCGTACAAGATCATTTTAAAAAGAAATACTTCTCAGTTTGGACAATGATTTTTTGAGAATAATTTTATTAGTCCATCAATTAAAAGTATAAATAAACCTCATTGAACTAAAATTTCAACCAGAAATTTTACATCTTTAATTTAAAAATCCTTCTTTCTTGTTTCAATTTGAACAAACTTTGATGTAAATCATTTCTGTATTTGATATATTGGCAAGAAATACATTTATAATAAAAGTACCATATATCAATTTTTCTAAGTTAAAAATTAAATTATTACTAGGAAAATAACATTTTTCCTAGTGTAACAATTTCAAAAATAAGCAAATCTGGAAATGCTATCCATTTTCCTTTTTCTTTTCTCCTCATAAAGAAAAAATAGACAACATAGATCTAATTCTATTAATTGAGAGATTTTTGTGAGTCTAGAATGAAAGAAATTATAGAGATTATAGCTCTGGGCTAAATTAGAGCTAATCAAATGTAAATATAATAGTGAACAGAAGAATATCCTAAAGCCAATATACAAAAAATCCAAAATATAAATCCTAAAAGATAAGTGGTTATTATTAATAGTGAAAGGAACTTCAGATTAGAAGTGAGTAAATATAGATGCTACTCTTTTTCTATTATTAATCTTGGTTGGGATTTTGAATGAATGGATTAAACTCATTCAGTTTTGCAAGCCAAAATTGTGATATTTAAAATCTTTACTTAAACATTTGGAATTCTTAACAGAAATTCCAAGAATAATAGCATAATTGTCATTGTTTGTCCTTCAATCTTGAAGAGAAGCAGGGCATCACAGAAGTGATGCTGTGAAATTTTAAAAAAAGTAAAATGGATTTAAGTGAGGGTTGATTGTACAAAGTCACTAGCCTCATTTTCTCCTTTAAAGCTATCTGGATCCAATGGCGAGATATAGATCAAAATGACTGGAGTTGGCCCCAGATGCAGTCGGAGAGCTTGAGCTTTTTACCTAGGCATAGACAGTGTATATAACTTGAAAGTGAAAGGAATATTCCCAATCATGAAAAAGCAAAATATTATCCAAAAGTATAATTTTTTGAATACTAACAGCTGACCTTGAAAGTAAGTATGGAGTGCAAGTTTTATTCTATTTTTAAGAGCTGTCATCATTACCAAAAAAAGACCACCAAATAATATATATATTTTTAATTACTATAATGCACAAAGATTTTCCAATAGAGCAATGAAGAAGTGCAATGGATAGAGTGCTGGGCCTGGAATCAGAAAGTCTCAAGTTCAAATTCAGCCTTAAACATTTATGTGAGTTTAACCAAGTCACTAGACCTCAATCTGATTCAGTTTCCTCATCTTTAAAAATGGGTATAATAATCCCAACTATTTCCCAGGCTTTTTATGAGGATAAAATGAAATAATATATGTAAAGCTTCTTACAAATCTTAAAACTAAATACAAAATGGGAAAGAGTGTTGTAATCCATTTCGATTGCAGGAATGCTCATACCCCTGAATTCACAAATCTTTGACACATACAAATTGTTGCCCTCAAATAATTAGGTTTTATGGGATCAAAGAACCATTTTGTCTAGAACATATGTAGAAAGCATGCTCTTTCTCTTGTAACCATTAATTTTCCACTTATTTCCATTTATTAGCTTAGATTTTTCTGAACTGAAGTAGTACTATGTACTATCTAAGTGGCCTTACAGGAAAACAGACTCAACTTTAGACAGCTATCATTCTATGTGATTGTAAGGGGGAAAAAAGACATTCTAAAAAGTATATATCAAAAGAATCCCATAGATTTTATAAAACAAATACTCATTTGCCAAAAGAACTATAGGTACTTTAAGTATAACTACTGCTCTAGTCAAAAAGATGTTCGTCAAGCCATTTGCAAAGCAGTTTCAAAGGGTTCCACTTGCAAATAATGTGGCATGGGAAAAATTACCTTTATTTCAAATTACCTTGCAATCAATTAATTGAGAAACTAAAATCTTCCTAATTTGCATTGCAAGTGGGTAAAATAACAGATGTATTTAAAGAAGATCACTTGATTACATGTATATGGTAAGTTGTTGAAATTGGAATAAGATCTGTTGCTTTAAATACCTAGTAATGGTAATGCCATAGCAAGGGAAGTTTTAAATTTGGTGGACAGATTTTTTAAATGGAAATATAATATGGAAGAAATGTATTGGATTCAATGTTGGGATAAATGCAGGTCTACCATGCACTTGTTAAAAATATGTTCCCTTACATAATCTGTATTCATAGAATACTTCATAATCACCTTCATTGAGAAATATGGGTCATATACAATTATCCAAATTATTACAAGAATAATCAACTTAATTTTAACAGGTTATTACAAAGTTGTTTAAAAATTATATGATAATATAAGTGCATAGCATATGATGCTTCTTTGTGATTGTGAAATACATTGGTTTCCATATACCAAGGTGCTTTCAAAGGATATTTGATCTAAAAAGAATTTGCTTTGATTTTATTTTTAGTGAAAATAAGAAAGAAAAAAAATTCATTTCATGATGAAAATTACCACCTGAAATATATGCAATTAGTGAATTTTTAAAAAGTGAGTCTATTAAATTAATACAAAGTTCCTAAATTAATATTTTAATCCAGAAAGATAATTGTGTATTTATTTTAGTTACATAAAATATACTTTTTAAAAAACTCTTATTGTATTCCCAAAAAATTAATGAAATAGAAGGAAATAAAGATTTTCTAGGTAAACTTTACTAGGCTTCAGAAGCAATTCTCATTTAATTTGAAGATCAAGATATTTCAAAATATGAATGTATAAGGAACTCTTTAGCATGGATTAAAAATGCATTTCATCTTGCTTCATCTGAACAATAATACTTAGTTCACTCGTGATATGACAATATCGTGAAACAAGTTTGTACTCCCAAAAATACTTGATAGAATAACAAAAAAAGTATTCTAAGTTGTCAAAGTTATACAAATTTTATTATTACTTATAACAACATATTTGTGAGAAACTGAGCATTCTACTCTATTCATATTGATATCAATTAGTAACATATAATAAAATAAACAATAAAGCAATAATTATGAATAACATCAGTGATAACTAAGGTTTGAGAAACTTTGTACTGAAAAAAAGCTCTCTAATAAAATTGCTTATTATTATTGTGCTCATTATTTTATTAAAGTATAGACACACACACTAGAAATTACAAAATATTAAACAAATTTATGGTTACTATTCTATGACCTTGGAAAAGTCATGTATTTTCTTCTTCATTCAGTTTTCTCATTTATAAAATGAAGCTCATAATTTAGATGATCTCTAAACTAGAAAAGTTACTTTCTCTAAGATCACTAACCAACTATGTGACCTTGAGTCAATCACTTAAACTTTTCTTTTTTTTTTTTTTTTTTTTTTTTGTCAAAATATTTTTTTTTTTTATTTAATAATTACATTATATTTACACTCATTTCTGTTCCGATTTTTTTTTTCCCCTCCCTCCCTCCACCCCCTCCCCTAGATGGCAAGCAGTCCTTTATATGTTGGATATGTTGCAGTATATCCTAGATACAATATATGTTTGCAGAACCGAACAGTTCTCTTGTTGCGTAGGGAGAATTGGATTCAGAAGGTATAAATAATCCGGGAAGAGAAACAAAAATGCAGATAGTTCACATTCGTTTCCCAGTGTTCTTTCTTTGGGTGTAGCTGCTTTTGTCCGTCATTTATCAATTGAAACTCAGGTCTCTTTGTCAAAGAAATCCACTTCCATCAAAATATGTCCTCATACAATATCGTTGTCGAAGTGTATAATGATCTCCTGGTTCTGCTCATTTCACTTAGCATCAGTTCATGTAGGTCTCTCCAAGCCTCTCTGTATTCATCCTGCTGGTCATTTCTTACAGAACAATAATATTCCATAACATTCATATACCACAATTTACCCAGCCATTCTCCAATTGATGGGCATCCATTCATTTTCCAGTTTCTAGCCACTACAAACAGGGCTGCTACAAACATTTTGGCACATACAGGTCCCTTTCCCTTCTTTAGTATTTCTTTGGGATATAAGCCCAATAGAAACACTGCTGGATCAAAGGATATGCACATTTTGATAATTTTTTGGGCATAATTCCAGATTGCTCTCCAGAATGGTTGGATTCGTTCACAACTCCACCAACAATGCATTAGTGTCCCAGTTTTCCCGCATCCCCTCCAACATTCATCATTATTTTTTCCTGTCATCTTAGCCAATCTGACAGGTGTGTAGTGGTATCTCAGAGTTGTCTTAATTTGCATTTCTCTGATCAATAATGATTTGGAACACTCTTTCATATGAGTGGTAATAGTTTCAATCTCATCCTCTGAAAATTGTCTGTTCATATCCTTTGACCATTTATCAATTGGAGAATGGCTTGATTTCTTATAAATTTGAGTCAGTTCTCTATATATTTTGGAAATGAGGCCTTTATCAGAACCTTTAACTGTGAAAATGTTTTCCCAGTTTGTCGCTTCCCTTCTAATCTTGTTTGCATTAGTTTTATTTGTACAAAGGCTTTTTAATTTGATGTAATCGAAATTTTCTATTCTGTGGTCAGTAATGGTCTCTAGTTCATCTTTGGTCACAAATTTCTTTCTCCTCCACAAGTCTGAGAGATAAACTATTCTATGTTCCTCTAATTTATTTATAGTCTCGTTCTTTATGCCTAGGTCATAGACCCATTTTGATCTTATCTTGGTATATGGTGTTAAGTGTGGGTCCATGCCTAATTTCTGCCATACTAATTTCCAATTATCCCAGCAGTTTTTATCAAATATTGAATTCTTTTCCCAGAAGTTAGGGGCTTTGGGTTTGTCAAACACTAGATTGCTATAGTTGACTATTCTGTCTTGTGAGCCTAGCCTTTTCCACTGATCCACTAATCTATTTCTTAGCCAATACCAAATGGTTTTGGTGACTGCTGCTTTATAATATAATTTTAGATCAGGTACAGCTAGGCCACCTTCATTTGATTTTTTTTTCATTAATTCCCTTGAGATTCTCGACTTTTTATTGTTCCATATGAATTTTGTTGTTATTTTTTCTAGATCAATAAAATATTTTCTTGGAAGTCTGATTGGTATAGCACTAAATAAATAGATTAGTTTAGGGAGTATTGTCATCTTTATTATGTTCGCTCGGCCGATCCAAGAGCACTTAATATTTTTCCAATTATTTAAGTCTGACTTTATTTGTGTGGAGACTTTTTTATAATTTTGCTCATATAATTCCTGACTTTCCTTTGGTAGATAGATTCCCAAATATTTTATGGTATCAACAGTTATTCTGAATGGAATTTCTCTTTGTATCTCTTGCTGTTGGGTTTTGTTGGTGATGTATAAAAATGCTGAGGATTTATGGGGATTTATTTTGTAGCCAGCTACTTTGCTAAAATTATGAATTATTTCCAATAGCTTTTTGGTAGAATCTCTGGGGTTCTCTAGGTATACCATCATATCATCTGCAAAGAGTGATAGTTTGGTTTCCTCATTGCCTACTCTAATTCCTTTTATATCTTTCTCGACTCTTATTGCCGAGGCTAGTGTTTCTAATACGATATTAAATAATAATGGTGATAGTGGGCAACCTTGCTTCACTCCAGATCTTACTGGGAAAGGTTCCAGTTTTTCCCCATTGCATATGATGCTTACTGATGGTTTTAAATATATGCTCCTGACTATTTTAAGGAAAAGTCCATTTATTCCTATGCTCTCAAGTGTTTTTATTAGGAATGGATGTTGGATTTTATCAAATGCTTTTTCTGCATCTATTGAGATGATCATGTGGTTTTTGTTTGTTTGGTTATTGATATAGTCAATTATGTTAATAGTTTTCCTAATATTGAACCAGCCCTGCATTCCTGGTATAAATCCTACTTGGTCATAGTGTATTATCCTGGTGACAATTTTCTGTAATCTTTTTGCTAATATTTTATTTAAGATTTTAGCATCAATATTCATTAGGGAGATTGGTCTATAATTTTCTTTCTCTGTTTTCAGCCTACCTGGTTTAGGTATCAGTACCATATCTGTGTCATAAAAGGAGTTTGGTAGGACTCCTTCAATCCCTATTTTTTCAAATAGTTTATATAACATTGGAGTTAATTGTTCTTTAAATGTTTGGTAGAATTCACATGTAAATCCATCTGGTCCTGGGGATTTTTTCTTAGGGAGTTGATTGATAGTTTGTTCTATTTCTTTTTCTGAGATGGGACTGTTTAGGATATTTACTTCTTCCTCTGTTAGTTTGGGCAAGCTGTATTTTTGGAGGTATTTTTCTATTTCATTTAAGTTGTCGAATTTATTGGCATAAAGTTGGGCAAAGTAACTCCTAATTATTGCTCTAATTTCCTCTTCGTTAGTAGTGAGTTCTCCCTTTTCATTTTTAAGACTAACAATTTGATTTTCCTCTTTCCTTTTTTTAATCAGATTTACTAAGGGTTTGTCTATTTTGTTGGTTTTTTCATAGAACCAACTCTTAGTTTTATTAATCAATTCAATAGTTTTTTTACTTTCAATTTTATTGATCTCACCTTTTACTTTTAGAATTTCAAGTTTAGTGTTTGACTGGGGTTTTTAATTTGTTCCTTTTCTAGCATTTTTAATTGCAAACCCAATTCATTGACCTTCTCTTTCTCTATTTTATACAAATAGGCCTCTAGAGATATGAAATTTCCCCTTATTACCGCTTTGGCTGCATCCCATACATTTTGGTATGATGTCTCATTATTATCGTTTTCTTGGGTGAAGTTATTAATTATGTCTATGATTTGCTGTTTTACCCAATCATTCTTTAGTATGAGATTATTTAGTTTCCAATTATTTTTTGGTCTACTTCCCCCTGCTTTTTTGTTGAATGTAATTTTCATTGCATCGTGGTCTGAAAAGGATGCATTTACTATTTCTGCCTTACTACATTTGAGTTTGAGGTTTTTATGTCCTAATATATGGTCGATTTTTGTATAGGTTCCATGAACTGCTGAAAAGAAAGTGTATTCCTTTCTGTCTCCATTACATTTTCTCCAGAGATCTATCATATCTAGCTTTTCTAGTATTCTGTTTACCTCTTTGACTTCTTTCTTATTTATTTTCTGGTTTGATTTATCTAATTCTGAGAGTGCAAGGTTAAGATCTCCCACTATTATAGTTTTACTGTCTATTTCTTCTTGCAGCTCTCTTAGTTTCTCTTTTAAGAATTTAGATGCTACCCCACTTGGTGCATATATGTTTAATATAGATAGTGCTTCATTATCCATGCTACCCTTTAGCAAGATGTAGTGTCCTTCCTTATCTCTTTTAATTAGGTCAATTTTTGCTTTAGCTTGATCTGAGATCAGGATGGCTACCCCTGCTTTTTTGACTTCACCTGAAGCATAGTAGATTTTGCTCCAACCTTTTACCTTTAACCTGCATGTATCTCCCCGCTTCAGGTGTGTTTCCTGTAAACAACATATTGTAGGATTCTGGCTTTTAATCCATTCTGCTAACCGCTTCCTCTTTATGGGGGAGTTTACCCCGTTCACGTTTATGGTTAGAATGACCAATTCTGTATTACTTGCCATCTTGTTAACCCCGGTTTATGCTTTCCTCCCTTCTTTCCCCTTTCCCCCCCTTCCAAGTATTAAGCTTGTGAGCACCCCTTGCTTCTCACAGCCCTCCCTTTTTAGTGTCCCTCCCCCCGCCTTAGAGTTCCTCCCCCTATCTTACCCCTTTCCCTCCCAGTTCCCGTATTCCCTTCCGCTTAGCTTATTCCTTCCTTTTCCACTTTTCCCTTCTCACTTTTCAATGAGATGAGAGAAGTTTCACCATAGATTGAATATGTCTTAAGATTTTTCACTTAAAGCCAATTCTGAAGGCAGTAAGATACCCACTATATTCATCCCCCTCCATTCTTTCTCTCAGATATAATAGGTTTCCTATGCCTCTTCATGAGATGTACTACCCCCACTTTACCCTTTTTCTGGTACAATGTCCTTTCCACATCAATTTCTAGAACAAGGTATACATGTATTCTTTATACATCTATATAGTCAAAATATAGTTCCCAAGATTAATCTTTACCTTTTTAGATTTCTCTTGAGTTCTATATTTGTAGATCAAACTTTTTGTTAAGTTCTGGTTTTTTCATCAGAAATAGATGAAATTCACTTACTTCGTTGAATGTCCATCTTCTTCCCTGGAAAAAGATGCTCATTCTCGCTGGGTAAGTTATTTTTGGTTGCATACCAAGTTCCTTAGCCTTTCGGAATATCATATTCCAGGCCCTTCGATCTTTTAATGTGGATGCTGCCAGATCCTGGGTGATCCTTATTGTGGCTCCTTGATACTTGAATTGGGTTTTTCTAGCCGCTTGCAATATTTTTTCTTTCACCTGAGGGTTCTGGCATTTGGCCACTATATTCCTTGGTGTTTTGATTTTAGGATCCCTTTCAGTGGGTGATCGATGAATCCTTTCAATGTTTATTTTTTCCTCTGTTCCTATGACTTCTGGGCAGTTCTCTTTGATGATTTCCTGGAAGACAGTGTCCAGGCTTTTTTTTTCATCATGTTTTTCTGGGAGTCCAATGATTCTCAGATTGTCTCTCCTGGATCTGTTTTCCAGGTCTGTTGTCTTCCCCAGAAGGTATTTCACATTTTTCTCCATTGTTTGATTTTTTTGGATTTGCTTGACTGATTCTTCTTGTCTCCTCGAGTCATTCAATTCCACTTGTTCAATTCTGATTTTCAGTGAAGTATTCTCTTCACTCACTTTTTTAAAATCTTTCTCTAATTGTCCAATTGAGTTCTTTTGTTCTGTGGAATTTTTTTCCATTTCGCCAATTTTGTTTTTTAGAGAGCTGTTTTCTGTTTCCAGTTCACTAATCCTATTTTTCAAGGATTTTACTTCTTTATCCACTCTCTCTTTAACTTTCTCCAGACTCTTTTCCCATTTTTCTTCTAGCTCCCTTGTGAGAGCCTTTTTAATCACTTCTATGAGGTTCATCTGTGCTGAGGAACAGATGATTTCCTCCTTTGGGGAATCACCTGGGGACTGCCTGTTTTTAGTCTCCTCAGGATTTAGAGTCTGCTCTCTATCTGTATAGAAGCTGTCAAGGGTTAAAGTCCTCTTCAGCTTCTTGCTCATTCTGTCTATTAATCAGAGATAAACTACCAAAGAAAAACAGAAAAAACTGGAGTCTTTCTTTGGGGGGGGGGGCTGGGTGTGTTATCGAGCTTCCTCTACAGACTGCAGGGGGAAGCAGTGAGGCACTAGCAGGACTGTGCTGCGCCTGCGCTCTGAGATCCCAAAGCGTGCTGAGTCACTGAGGGGGGGGAAGGGGGGGGGGCAGGTCCTGAGAGACTCCAGCTGTTTGGGGTTGTGTTCTTCAGCCCCGGTGTTTTTAGCTTCTCTGCTGGGCTGTTGACTTGCTGCAGGTTCCAAACCTGTAGCGAAGCTCTCCCCGCAGAGACGGCTACGATCACTCCCCACCCCCTCTCAGCTCTGCTCCCGTGCTCTCACTGCCGCTGCCCTCAGCCTGCGCCCGATCTAAAACCGCCCCAGCCCTCCAGTAAAGACAGACCTTTCTTGGCGGATCTCAAGGATGGCTTCTCTTGGTAACTATTTGTGGGTTTTTTTCAGTCAAGCATTGATTCAGAGGCTTGTAATGAAGTGGATAGTGAGAGAAAGCGCGGAGCTTATGCAACTGTGAGCCTCCTCTCCGCCATCTTAACCGGAAGTCACATCACTTAAACTTTTCAAACCTCATTCTCAGTTTCCTTAGTACACACACACACACACACACACACACACACACACACACACAAACAAACACAAACTAGAAAAACAACAACAACAAAACTCCTCATTTTATTAATCTCAGTGGGTGGTGAAGATCAAGTGACATAATATATGCAAAAGCCCTTTGAAAGATGTAGAATGCCATCTAAATGTAAGTTGTTATTACCATCATCATCTCATTGACTCAGCAGGAAGAAGTACACCGGCAGTCTATGATTTCATAAATTTGGTAATTATACCATTGAACTTTAAAAACAACAACAAATAATACTTCGAAAGCAAACTATGCTGTCATGGTTGAATTTAAGGATTGCTTTAGATGGTTGCAAAAAAATGAACCAATTCATGCTATTCATTCCTTTTTAAAATTTTTAATGGAGATAGATCTGTATAATATGCTATTTGAAAAGAAATTGTATGCCTCCTTGAGGTAAATATTTCAAAGAGGTTTTATGAAAGGAGGAGAAAGTGGAAGAAAAAAGCAAAGAAGAGGAAAAAGAAAAGAAGGAAGAATGCATAGTATTTGTAAAAAGCTTATGTTAGCAAAGCACTTTAAATATGTCTGATTTTATCCTTAATAATTAGGGGGATATCTTGTCCCCATTTTATAAATGAAGAAACTGAATCACATAGAAATTAAATGACTTCCTCACATATAGTCATTTTCTGAGGTGGAGTTCAAAATCCTAATTTCAAGTCCAATAAACTATTCACAAGAATTGCATAGGAAATAGAGGCATAGGTAAGACTAGTATCAATACTAATGATTGATATAGATTCATTGAAATTCTCATCTTGTAGTGAATAAAGGATTTTCTGTCAAAGTATCATATAAATAAAAGGTTTTTGTTTTTGTTTTTGTTTTTTTGCAAAACAATAGTAAGCCCTGTTTTGGACAGGATCAGTTTGAGATGCCTATAAAATGTGTACTTTGATCTATCCAAAATGGCAGATGATAATGTAGGAATAGGTCTCAGAAGAGACAGGAGGACTGTATATAAATATTTGGGTATCATTTGAATAGACATGATCTATAATGTTCTGGTTAGTTTTCTGGAGGTCTCTGGACCAGCTTTCGTTTCAGCAGAGTAATCACCACCAGAATAGCCAGCGATAAAGTCCAAAAATCTTCATTGTTTCCTTCACAGTCTTGTCTCCTTGCCTAGGGCCCCGGGGTTGGAGGTCCTCTGGAATGTGTCTTGGTTTCTGTGGGGGAGGCAGGAAGACCACCACGGCTGTCTCTGTCTTGAAGTCTTCCTGAGTCCAGTAGCTGGTGCTCTAGCCTCCAGTCCTCTGTCTTCCCGAGTCTGTTCCAATCCCCCTCTAGGTTTGACTCTGGCATCTTAAATACTATATTACAATTAAATCCATTCATCATATTGAGTATAAGCCAATCTTTATATCATTAGGGAACCATTATTTATTGTAAGATTAAATCAATCATACTGAACTAGAGAACTATTAATCACCATGCTAAACTAGATAACCATTGTCTTATCAATTCTACTGAATTAACACCTTGTGAGAATTCTTGTTTCAGAGTTCTGGCCCATTACGATGGTCATTGAAGTCATGGGAATTGATGAGACCATCAAACAAGTGGTATATAAGGAGAAGAAGGTCCTGGATAGAAACTTGGAGGACACCAATTTTGGACATGGGGTTTTGGGTTTTATTCTCTCACCCTGTCTTCTCATTGTATCTCTGTATCTACATTGGGCTCTTAGATGTCCAAGTTTTCCACACTGAAAACATCGACGAATTTCTCTAGATGTCCCTTGCCAAGAGGGACCCTGTCTTCCCATATTCATTATAGTTTGGGTATAATAAGCATTTGTGCCCACTGTGGCACAGCGTCTTATGATCTCCTCCAAAGGAGCATCTTTGTCTAGCCCCCATATAATTCTTTTGCAAACCTCATTGGCATTTTCCTTAGCCAAATGTCTGGTCATTATTTCTGTTGCTGCATTATCTCCAATTAATGGATTGATATGTGTGTTAATGGATTTGATATGTGTGATGGGAAATTGAAGGATGTACAGAGCTCATTAAATTGCTCAGCTGATAGAATGTCTCCCCTTGGAGAATGTTATAGATTTCTTTCCAGAAGAATCATGATAACATATAAGAGAAGTATCTTATGTACACATTCTATAGCTGGTCCTGATTGGTTACTCATATAGTAACAGAAAGGTGTTTGATTTCGTAGAAATTCAGAAAGGTGGGTCGGTATATATCCTCTTTTATGTTAGTCACTCTTGGAGGAATCTCAATTGATGTTTCACTCATGGCATGTAATAGAAGACCATACTGAACAGCAAAAGTTCTTCACATCTTTTTTTTTCCATTGAGAACACATGAATCCTGGAAAATAGACCTTGGTTCTGAACCTCTACTTTTTTTTTCTTTTCCATTAAAAGAGGAAGTATTAAAATCTCATGACCTTGTAAATTTAAAAGCTTACATGACAATATGCATGGGTACCAGTAATTCCAGATCCTGAGCTCAAAGTCAAGTCTCATAGGCAGGGTAGTAAATTCCTATGTAGCAAAAAGGTAACATTCTGGACTAAGGCAGTGGAAGTTGAGAAATATTCATGTAGTAATCTGCAGTATCTAAACTTGAACTTGGAGTAACCATTTACATGTAAAAAAATATCCTTGTGTAAAAAGTTAGTCAATATTAAGTAGTTAAATGAAACTAGGGCACTAATCACTGGCACCTAAAAATTTGGGACTGAACACAGTCAGTGGCAGGCTTAAGCTAACAGCATTAAAGAAGAGATTACCCCAAATCCCTTCTGGGTACCCCAGAACATTCAGGGCATAGTGTAGCTTGCCTAGATCTTAGAGAGATGGCCAGAGCATGCCATCACATACTTGGATGGATGGCAATTCATCAAAGGAGACTCAGAAATGACTGGACACATAAAAGCAAATCTGGAGGGAAGAGTGCCAATAAAATATAGTGATGGGAAAGTATCCAGGAAGAAGTGGGAATCAACAATGTCAAAAACTGCAGAGAGGTTTTAAAAAATGAAGATTGAAAAAAAGCCATCATATTGGGAAACTGCAAGATCATTGGTAATTTTGGAGAAAGTAATTTCTGTAAAGGATAAAATCAAGACTGCAGAGAGGTTGTGGAGAAAGGAAGTAGAGTCACTTTAGCATAACTGGTTTTTCTCTACTTATTTAGGTGAGAGAAAAGGGAGAAATATCAGATAATAGTATATGGGAATGGGAGGCTCAAGAGAGGACTTTTTTTAAAACTAGAGACACCTAGAAATGTTTGTAGACAGCAGAGAAGGAGCTAGTGTAATGCGGCAGTGTGTTTAATTAATACTTATATCTTGAACTCACTTTATCCATAGGCAGAGTATATAATAATAATAATAATAATAATAACTAATATTTATATAGCACTTACAACATGTCAGGAACTTTACAGTTATTATTTATTTAATTCTCTCAACAATTCTAGGAGGTAGGTGCTATGCTTATCCCTATTTTACAGAAAAGTAAACAGAAAAAATAAGGGTGATGACTTGCCCAGGGTCACAGAGCTAGTAAATGGCTGAGACTGGTTTGAACTCAGGTCTTTCTGACTTCAAGAGCAATACTCTATCCATCACAGTATCTCATTGTTCCCTAATTATACTATCTACATGAAGAAAGCTAACACCTATATGATTATATTGCCAATATGGAAAATGTTGCCTTTAATAAATTTCTGTGAAAAATTATATTCTATGGTGTAGCTAGATGGCACAAGGAAGTCAGGAGGAACTGAGTTCAAATCGAAACTCAGGCTTACTACCCCTTACGAGCTTTATGAGCCTGGGCAAATCACTTTACCTCAATTGCCTCCAAAAAAGAAAAAACAAACCAAACCAAACCAAACCAAACCAAACCAAAACAACCAAAACAAAACCAAGGATATACAGGGAAATAGTGAAATGGATAGAGTATTAAACTTGGAGTCAGGAAAACTCATCTTCTTGATTTTAAATTTGGCCTTAGATACTTATTAGTTGCCCTGAAAAAAACCATTTAATCCTGTTTGTGGAAAATTTCATAGTTTCATCAATTAGCTATTCACTTATCTATCATTCTTCAATAATATATTTTATTATATCTGATAAGTTGATGAGAATGGGATAAAAACTTAAAGTTTTATTATATTTCTCTATTTTTGCTCTTGAGTTTTTAATAGGACAGTAGAGGGCCACAGATAGTGAGGGAACTCTGGGTGAGATAAAAGACTTCAGCCAGAGGGAATTGATGGCAATGTCTTGTTTGGATCTTCATCTCCCCTAAGAGCTCTCAGCCTTCCTGAGAATTCAGTGGGTGGTGACAACTTATGTTGTAGTTGGAGCAGAGTGATACCAGGTGTCAAAGAGTAATCTACACACAATAGCAAGTTGTTTATGTGGTCCCACATGTGCAGTACATAGTTAGTGCATGCAGAGTGTTGCTTTGATTTCATAAGGGTATTAGGGTATATAAGACTGAGATAATTTGGAATAAATGGACTCCATCTTTGACCATCCTCATGGGTCATAGCTTCATCATTCCTTCACTAAGATCAAGGACTTGGGCTGATCCTGAGATCCTCCTGAGAGCTAGTCCAAATGGTATATTTTGGCACCCCAGCATGGGGGCTCTAGAAAGCACATAACATAGGATTATTACAAAAATTTTTGGAAACTGGCCAGAAGTAAACAATTGAATGGAAAATATTAAAATTAGATATGTTATTGCAAGATGACTGTTATTCAATAAGTCTAAATAAAAATTATAATCAATAAATATATAAATATATTAATATAATAATATAATATAATTAATATAATAATATAATAGTCAAATCACAAATCATAAGTTTTATAATTGCTCTAGAAACATAATTTTCAAGTGATATCACTTCAATAGATATTTATGGGGTTTCCTTTCCAGTCTGAATTTTCATTTTCTAAGTCCACTTAGGTGTTAAAGTCCAGCTATCAGGAATTTGTGTTTATAATTGAATTTATCATATCTATATTTCTCTATAAGATATAAATGCTAAATTATTCATTCAAGATAGTTTATATCTCTTAAATTCTGAAACTATATAAAATCTTCTCTAAATTCTACTAGTTATTTGAAAAGAAGATATTTAAAAAACAAAATTGACTTCAAACTTTTCAATAGTTTTAATTTAACTTTTAAAAATCTAATAAAATGTCATAGTTCAATTCACTTGTATTATACCATTAAGTGAAGCTCAAATTAAAAAAAAAATCCTCTTCACTCTATGAAATGATAACACATTAAAACAGTTTGGAGTTGGGAAGATTTAAGTTCAAATGAAGCCTTACATGCTTACTAGCTATACAACTCTGGATAAGTCAGAATCTGATTGGTTCTGTTTCCTTATCTATAAAATAGAAGTGATAATGGCATCTAGCTCACAGAGGAGTTATGAGTCAAATCAACAAGATAACACTAAAATAAAAGTACTTCACATGGTCACTGGAACATTCCAAGATTCTGGTCTGCAGCAAGACTTAAGAACACTGTAAGAGTCAGCCTGATCACTTATTATTTCTCAGAGTCATGAAAAAAGGAGTTTTTGATATAATTTGAAAACATGAATTAGCACTTCATCTTTAAACTATTTAACTAAGCAAAAACTATCAGGATCAAACTAGTTTTATTCTGAAAGGTTTCTAACTAAAGCCACACTTCTATCTACCTACATTTTTACCTACCTATCTATATTTATTTTTAAAGTTCTAACATGAAAAGAGGAAATTGACTTATATTTACATTCCAGAACACAGAGCAATTTACAAATGCCTGAAACTAAACAAACTGAAAACTTTGGAGCAATTGAAAACAGAAAAATAGTTCAGGGTTTTAGGAGAAATATTGTTTTTCTTCAAATAAGTTGTGACTTTACATTTTGACACTGGCACCATCTGATAGATTGTTGTTGTTGTGTCTCTCCTTCCTTCTTAAAGAGGACCATGACATCTAGGAAGTAATGCCCTGACATTCAAGTGATTTGAAGGACGGAGCACACCAGCTTCACTTTCTCCAGAACCTTCAAGGTCCAATGGCCAGATATAAATCAAAACAACTGGAAAAGGCCCTGGATGCAGTGGGAGACTTCAGACTTTTTAATCTAAAGTCTTTAAGGAGTATGCTTGACTGAGGCAACACTCATTTAGTGCTAAAGGTAAAAATTGAGGCAAATAATGACTTCTTTTATCTAGTAAAAAAAATCAATTTGTGTGGGGAAGGCCCTCACCATTTCTGGTAAAAACAAAAGCAATTGCAATTCACATTCACTATGAGTCAAACAGGACCCCCAAAAAATGACCAGATGAGGTTTGGCCAATCAATTGAGATTCAGAGTGATTTGGGTTTAAGGCATGGTTCTTTAAAAAGAAATCTAGATAATAAATACCAAGATATCTAGGGAAGTTTCAGTGATCAAAAAAAGAAGTTCCTTTGGGCAGAGCAGTAGTAGTAAAAGTATGACATCCTATGTGGACAGAGGAAAGGGAAAGAAGGAAGGGAGGGTAGAAGAGAGGAAGGAAGGAAGGAAGGAAGGAAGGAAGGAAGGAAAGAAAGAAAAAGGGAGGTAGATCAGGCTATGTTGCCCAAGAGACTGATTCTAACTGAGTCTCTAGTGGGGCTCAAAAGTTCTACTCACAGAGGTTGTTGTTTATCCTTAAAGAAAACCAGAACCTCAGGGAGGTGAAGCCATGACATGCAAGTGAATTAAATTTAAATGAGGATGGGTTGTGCAAAGTCATCAGCCTCACATTCTCCTTCAGAGCCATATGAGTCTGGTACAGATAAAGATCAGAATGACGGAAGATAGCCCTGGACTACAGCAAAAAGACTGGAGGAAGTTATATTGAGATGCAAGCAGGGCTGACATCAATGAAGTCAAATGAACACTTTTGAATCATTAAAATTAAATGAAATGCCATGTCCATTACAGAAAAATAATGTATTTTTAAAGTTTTGACTTATTTAATTTTAACCAAGTGAATGATCATTGCCTCATTATTCATTTAAAATATAGACAAATAATAGACACACAGATATTATGACTGAAACTTTTCCATTTCCTCTTCAAAATGAATAACTGGAGACCCTTATTAGTTTAGTCTCCATCTGTTAAAGGGTTTTTCCTTTTCTTTTTTGTTGTATTTGTTTGTTTTAAATGCTAACACCACAGGGGGAGAAGTAAAACATGACTTTCCTGAACAGTCTTTTGTGTCTGTTTATCTGAGCAAAGGAATTAATCCCAGACCTTGATGTTTATATGACAATGTTGATATCTGATTCTGCCACTCAAAAGAAAATAGACAATTTTCTCTTGAAATCTCAACATTTCTCAACTTTACCATGATTGTTAATTATAAAGGGACATTTTGGATCTTAAATTTTCTAGCTATAAAATAGGTTAAATATTACCATTTCCCACTTATAATAAGTCTATTATGAATTTATTACTAGTTTGTCTTAAAATTACTGGTTTAATTATTTTTGTTAATTTTATTAATTAATAATTATTACTGATTTGTCTTAAAATCATGGGCACAACTGTTGAGAAATATAAGTGTCAAGGGGGTGATTTCTATATCAGAATTTTAAATCTTCTAAACGTCTTCATAACCTTCTTGAATACTCAAATTATTTTGTGTTTGTTTGTATTCTAAAATACTAACAGAATAACTGGTACACAGTGAGCATTTAATAAATGTTTATTAAACTACATTTGAAAACCCATGTGAATATGTGATTATATGCAATTGTATGTGTACTTCTGTATATGTGCATATGTGTGTGTATGTGTGTGTGTGTGTGTTGCTTTGAAGTGTACAAAGTTGTCTGATAATTAATTATTTTTGTTCCTTCCTCCCAGTAGTACCAGATTTTTCATAAAGTTTTTTTTTCCTCCCTATTTGCTTTAAAGAATGTTCCTCCCCCCACATACCCACCCTGGTCATTGCCCTGTCTTTTCTACCTCATTTCTCTCTGGAGAATTAATCAACCACACTGAGTTACAATAATTATTTCACTTTAAGGTGATAGAGAAAATAATAATGAACATCAATTTCACAAGCTGATTTCCTTAATTTATGAAGTTTTTAATCAGAACAAAAAATAGTTATATTAGCCCAGAGCCCCTAGTTAGCAAAATTTCTAACATTTAGACAAAGATTTGACTCTCAATCTTACTTTATGATTTTATTTTAGCTTTGAATATCTTCTCTATCAGGTCTCATTATTTGATGCAAAAAAAAAATCAGGAAATGAGAACCTTTTAGGTAAAAGAAGGACAGTATATTATAAAGCCTTATTAGGAAAAGTAAAGAAAATTTGAGAACTTCTAAAAAGTTTACTTTCAAAGTGATTGACTGTGTGTTAGATTTTCCTTATGGAAAAACAATTTTTTTTTTAGCCTTCAATGATGAGGTACACAGTTTTATCATTTCTTTGTGAAATTTACATTGATCAATAAATCCAGATCACTTAAAGATAACTTTGCAATAATTTCCGGAAACAATTACCTGAGTCGTAATTTCTTTCAAGCTGTCCCCCTTCCCATAAACAAGACTGCATTTATTTGATGCATTTTCTTTCCTAATATACTGTTAGACTGGTTCATGTAAAAATTGCACATGGAGAGTTTTTTGATTCTATTCTTGTTTCTTTTTTTAAGTTATTTCACCAATGGCAGCCGAACATAGACCGCTTTTACTTAAATTTAACAAATTTAATGGGGAGTATCTGTTGTCAGTCTTTAACATTGCCTGGTGAAGTAAAACCCTTTTATTCCCCCCGAAAAAATTGATGTAGAATTTTGATATGTTTAGCAAGTACCTGAGAATGTGAAGCAAACTTTTTCCTCCTGGTTAAATTTTAGTGAGGTGCTGCTATTTTTTCTATATCTTTTTTTTTATATTAAGGATTTTCCTATTTTTATTATTTTGTCAATATTTTGTTGGATGGGATTTTACAAATCAATTATGATACATTTGATTCTTCTAAAAGTGTATGTATTAATACAAAAGTATTATATAAATATTAATTTATCTAAATGACCTTCCCAATAAGCTTTGATTTCAGGACAGCAGTGGGTTTTTTTTTTTTTATTCACAACTTTCTCCTTGATGGCTCCTTAATAGCTAATTGTTTTGTGTCTTATCTGAAAGAGACTAATCTACTTGCAAATATCACTCTCATACCTTATGTATGAACTTTGTATTTAAATACAGAGCTTTCCTATGCCTCCAAAACTACACAAAGTTATGAAAAATTATAACACCCTAGCTGATACTCCCTATTTTATATTTGTTCCTTTTCCAAGTCATAGCATGGAGTATGACTGCCACCACCACCATCATCATTATCTTCATCATTATTATTCTATAGTGATCACTGTTTAGATTCTTAAAACAGGGGAAAAAAGTCAAAGAATAATATAACTCAAAAGTTACAAATTATTTGTTAACAAATAGTTTTGAAGAGAAGCAATGTGAAGCATATGTGTACATAGCATTTTATAGTTTAGAAATTTTTTCATCACAAGAATCCTATGAGGTCAGATGTATAAGCTTTATTAACATCTTATATATGAGAAAAATATACTTATTAGAAAAAGAGTATAACTGGAAGGATCTATATGTAAATGATCCAAGATTTCCTAATTCGAAGCTCAGTATATTTTCTACCACACCAAGTTTTCTTTCAAAATAGTTAAAAGATTAAAGAATAAGACCAATAAATAAAGGTTAAAAGTCCTAGGATTATTAGCCCTGTTAAAGAAAAATCTGAGGACAAGTTAATACTAGGCTTTAATTACACTAAGGGTTATTATAATCTTAGCTTTGCAAATAGTGACCAGCTGTTCTTAATCTCTAGTGAGAACAGAGTTTGAGGGTGGAAACATAAATTACCAAATAAGAGGCTGAAATTAGCCCAAAAAATTTGTTGACAGAATTATTTGTTCTTGTTGAGTAACAAAATAAAATCAATGGATGATATAAATCAAAGAAGTATCATTTGATTTTATAGCTTTAGTTGTTATCTAGGTCTCCAAACTGAGTCCTAGATCCATAGGAGCTATATTCGGGGGCATCAACATTAGTGTGATTGGGATAGAGAAATTCTGGTAAATAAAATTGCTATTGACCTTATCAGTTTTCCCAATGGTCTTTTCTACAACCAACTGCCACATATCCATTTTCAGGCTTAATCTCACTATACTGCCTGTTGCCATGGTGACTTAGGGTTTTAGGATAAATGGATATTTCAAGTTGTCAATCTTTTCTTGGACTTTGTGCCTCATGTCTTAACAGGAATAAAGGTCACAGTATGACCTTATTTGATGTAATATAATTTTGTCACCTCCTTAAAAGCTTCTGTTGGTTCTGTTAATGGTTCTGTTAACCATTAATTTTATCCATTAGCTATCCATGCAAGTTCTTTCCATTAGCAATCTGAATGCTAGCTCAGCACTCAACTTATATAGGCTGTCCATCTGCTAAACATATATGTGAACTCACCAATCCAGCTAATAAATGATCAAGGTACAAATACAGGCAATGTGCTACTTTCCTATATGACTTTATATGATTTTACAAGTAATGATTATCTGATAAAATCTGGATTTGTATCACTGTGAATCTGATGCTTCTTACATTGTGAGTTGTAAATAATAAATCTCAATTCTTTGACCACTAAAAGATCAACATAATTACACATTTATATAGAACTTTAAGTTTTGACAAATATTTTCTGTATAAAAATATTATTAGATAAGTAGTAGAAGAATGAAGTCACTTTTTACAAATAAGTAACATGAGCCTTAGAAAGATTAAGTGATTTGCCCAGTGTATCACAAATAGTAAATATTCAGCCTGAGGTGAATTCAGGTATTGCAAGTCTAGGTCCAATGATGACTTTACAACAGCATGTCTAAAGAAGAAAAAATGATCTTTTTAATATCTTCCTTAGCCAATGTCTCCTTTTGTCATGTTTCTTCTTCTAAGTCAAGTCTAAATTCTCCATTTTGGTTTCAAGTTCCTCCAATCAATGACATTTCTCCCTTGCTACAATGATATCAGTTTTGTTACTATTTATTTCTTTCCTTGGCGTCTTCAAAATAAAATCTTCCCTTATCTAATTAAGTAATAGAGATTGAAGAAAAATTAGGGAAAGAATTGAGAGTTGTACAAAAGGAAATACAAGAAGCTAATGAGAAAAATGCCTTCAGAAGCAAAACTGGTGAATTGGGAAAGGAGGTACAAAAGCTCACTGAGGAAAATGATTCCTTAAAAAATAGAATTGAGGAAATGGAAGGTAATGACTTTATAAAAAATCAAGATACAGTAAAGCAAAACAAAAAAAAATGAAAGAAATAGGGAAAATGTGACCTATCTCATTGGAAAAAATAACCGACCTGAAAAATAAGTCCAGGAAATATAATTTAAAAATTATTGGTCTACCTGAAAGTTATGATCAGAAAAAGAGCATGGAAAAAAATATTAGAGGATCTCTTAGGTATATCATTATTCTGTTGTCAAAATCATCTATCCATCCATTTCACAGACATTTATTATATTTCTCTGATTAGCAAGTCCCGATTGCCCAAGAATATTGAAAGAGATCTTCTGTTATATTCTTGAAGCTTAGAGGAAGTTGAATGGCAAGAAAGAAAGGAATCTTATTTGCTTTGAAAGTTACCCCCTTTCTATCTACTCTGCAATGTTGCAGAGAGAGAGAGAGAGAGAGAGAGAGAGAGAGAGAGAGAGAGAGAGAGAAAGAAAGAAGGAAGGAGGAGAAAGAGAGAGAGAGAAAGAAAGAAAGAAAGAAAGAAAGAAAGAAGGAAGGAAGGAAGGAAGGAAGAAGGAAGGAAGGAAGGAAGGAAGGAAGGAAGGAGGAGAAAGAGAGAGAGAGAAGAAAGAAAGAAGGAAGGAAGGAAGGAAGGAAGAAGGAAGGAAGGAAGGAAGGAAGGAAGGAAGGAAGGAAGGAAGGAAGGAAGGAAGAAGGAAGGAAGGAAGAAAGGAAGGAAGGAAGAAGGAAGGAAGGAAGGAAAGAAGGAAGGAAGGAAGGAAGGAAGGAAGGAAGGAAAGAAGGAAGGAAGGAAGGAAGGAAGGAAGGAAAGAAGGAAGGAAGGAAGGAAGGAAGGAAGGAAGGAAGGAAGGAAGGAAGGAAGGAAGAAGAAGGAAGGAAGGAAGGAAGGAAGGAAGGAAGGAAGGAAGGAAGGAAGGAAGGAAGGAAGAGAGGAAGGAAGGGAAGAGAGGGAGGAAGGAAGGGAAGGAAGGAAGGAAGGAAGAAGAAAGAAGGAAGGAGTAAAAAGGATTTAAGAAAGAGAAAAAGATATACATATCTTAATATTACTAGATTTCTTTGAAATCCTATATACTTTGTTTTATTAAAAAAAAAAATATTCTAAAGAATCTCCAAGGTACCAGAGAGGTCCATGAGAGCAAAAAGGTTAAGAAACCTTTAAGTAAACTGAACTGATACACAAAAAAATATCTTGAGACTTAAGAAAATCAATGATAAACCTGTTCACTTTGGTGTCAAATTAAAATGCAATCAAAACTTTGTGGATTGCATATTCACCTGGAAAACCACAATTTAACATTATATTGTATTGTATTTTTGTTAAACATTAATATATCTAAAATTGTATTCATTATATTTTCCCTAAAAACCTCCCACCTTTGAAACTTTCCTATTTCTTGAAGGTGGCCTAGCTGTACCTGATCTAAAATTATATTATAAAGCAGCAGTCACCAAAACCATTTGGTATTGGCTAAGAAATAGATTAGTGGATCAGTGGAAAAGGCTAGGTTCACAAGACAGAATAGTCAATTATAGCAATCTAGTGTTTGACAAACCCAAAGCCCCTAACTTCTGGGAAAAGAATTCATTATTTGATAAAAACTGCTGGGATAATTGGAAATTAGTATGGCAGAAATTAGGCATGGACCCACACTTAACACCATATACCAAGATAAGATCAAAATGGGTCTATGACCTAGGCATAAAGAACGAGATTATAAATAAATTAGAGGAACATAGGATAGTTTATCTCTCAGACTTGTGGAGGAGAAAGAAATTTGTGACCAAAGATGAACTAGAGACCATTACTGATCACAAAATAGAAAATTTCGATTACATCAAATTAAAAAGCCTTTGTACAAATAAAACTAATGCAAACAAGATTAGAAGGGAAGCAACAAACTGGGAAAACATTTTCACAGTTAAAGGTTCTGATAAAGGCCTCATTTCCAAAATATATAGAGAACTGACTCAAATTTATAAGAAATCAAGCCATTCTCCAACTGATAAATGGTCAAAGGATATGAACAGACAATTTTCAGAGGATGAAATTGAAACTATTACCACTCATATGAAAGAGTGTTCCAAATCATTATTGATCAGAGAAATGCAAATTAAGACAACTCTGAGATACCACTACACACCTGTCAGATTGGCTAAGATGACAGGAAAAAATAATGATGAATGTTGGAGGGGATGCGGGAAAACTGGGACACTATTGCATTGTTGGTGGAGTTGTGAACGAATCCAACCATTCTGGAGAGCATTCTGGAATTATGCCCAAAAAATTATCAAATTGTGCATACCCTTTGATCCAGCAGTGTTTCTATTGGGCTTATATCCCAAAGAAATACTAAAGAAGGGAAAGGGACCTGTATGTGCCAAAATGTTTGTAGCAGCCCTATTTGTAGTGGCTAGAAACTGGAAAATGAATGGATGCCCATCAATTGGAGAATGGCTGGGTAAATTGTGGTATATGAATGTTATGGAATATTATTGTTCTGTAAGAAATGACCAGCAGGATGAATACAGAGAGGACTGGCGAGACTTACATGAACTGATGCTAAGTGAAATGAGCAGAACCAGGAGATCATTATACACTTCGACAACGATATGGTATGAGGACATATTTTGATGGAAGGGGATTTCTTTGACAAAGAGATCTGAGTTTCAATTGATAAATGACGGACAAAAGCAGCTACACCCAAAGAAAGAACACTGGGAAACGAATGTGAACTATCTGCATTTTTGTTTTTCTTCCCTGGTTATTTATACCTTCTGAATCCAATTCTCCCTATGCAACAAGGAAACTGTTCGGTTCTGCAAACAGATATTGTATCTAGGATATACTGCAACATATCCAACATATAAAGGACTGCTTGCCATCTAGGGGAGGGGGTGGAGGGAGGGAGGGAAAAAAATTGGAACAGAAACGAGTGTCAATATAAAGTAATTATTAAATAAAAATAAAAAAAAAATAAAATAAAATTGACATCAATAAAAAAAAAAAAAGAAACTTTCCTATTTCTGTTGAGGGTTTCACTATCCCTTCAGTCATCAAGACTCACAATCTAGGTCATCCTTGAGTCTTTGCTCTCTCTGTTTCTGCCTTTCTGTTCCTCTTTGTCTCTCTCTCTCTGCCTTTTTCTATTTCTGTGTCTCTGCTGCCTCTGTCTGTTTCTCTATCTCTCTGTATCACTCTCTTTTACTACCATTTGTTTGCTAAGCCCTAAGATTTTACTTTCATTACATCTTTTATAGACATCCCCTTCTCTCTCCTCTGACACTGGTGCTGTCCCTCTTCATTTCATCTCTGTATTATTATAAAAGCTGGCTTGTTGGTATTTTTACCTCAAGTATCTACTTTTTCCATCCATCTTCAACTCATCTATCAAATTATTTTTTTATGTTGCATTAGTATTCTGTATTAATTAATGCAGTTCTGACCATGTGACACTTGTCTCTCATTCAATAAACTCAGATGGCTTGTTATTACTTCCAAAAGCAAATATAAAAACCTCTGGTTGACATGCAAAGCTGCTTACAACTTGTCACCCTCCTGCTTTTCCAGTATTCTTATGCTTTATCCCCATCCCTATTCACACACTCTGTTAGTCAATGACAGTTTATTCCTTGCTGTTCCTTACACAAGACATTCTAGCTCCAGATCCTCAGCATTTTCAGTGCTATATCGCATGTCTGCAATACTTTCCTTCTTCATCTCTTCTTCCTGGACTGTTTGGCTTTCTTTAATACCTTGCTAAAATCCCAATCTTTAAAAGATACCTTTCTTGTCTCTCTTCCATGCTAATGTCTTTTTTTCTGTTGATTATGACCAATTCACTCTGTAAATTGTTTTTATATGTTTTTTCCATGTTATATACTTTTTTTGCCTTTCTTTGTATTTCCAACACTTATTATAGTGTCAAGCACATAGTAAATAGTTAATAAATGATTTTTCACAGCTAATTTGCTCTGTATCACATAACCAGTACTCCTGAAACTTGTGTGCAAGTTTTCCTAGTTCTAAAGTCAGCTCTCTAAAAACTATGCTATGTTTAAAGTTTGTGAAATACTTCACCCAAATTATGCCATTTGAACTTTATGAGGTAGTTGCAACAGAAATTAACATGCCCATTTTACAGAGGCAGAAAACAGCACTCAGAGCTTAAAGTGATAAACACAAAACTAGTAAGTGTGAAAGGTAGAATAAACTGAGATAGACTGATACCTTTTTAAAATTTTAATGTTTAATCTTTTTGAAATTTGTGAAATAAAAAAAGAATTTCCATAATATAGTGTAATAAATGTCAAATTCTTAACCTATCACTGTAAACATGCTGCCACAAATGAGGAGTTTAGATTGCAAGATCTTTAGGGTTCTCTCTAGTTGTAACATTGTACAAGCCATAAAAAAGCTTATAGACCCAAAACAAATTTTTCATAACAAAAATTACATTTTTATTTTATTTTTATACAACAGTATTTTTATTTCCCCCCAGAAACATGACAAGAAAATTTATAGCATAAATTTTCACAAGATTTTGTTTCAAAGTTTTCTTCCTCTGTTCCTTCCCCTCTTCCAAAGATGGTAGATAGTTTGATTGAGTTTATACATGTACAATCATGTAAAACATATTTCCATATTATTCACAGTTATCAGAAAAAAACACATAAGGTAAAGGGGGAAAACACATAAGAAAGAATAAAGTAAGTGAAAAATATGCTTTGTTATACAGTTCTTCAGTTTATTATCTGGTTATGGGTTGGATTTTCCTTTATGAGTCCTTTCTATTTGACTTGGATCACTATGTTACTGAAGAGAGCAGAGTCAATCATAATTGATCATACAATGTTATAGATACTGTGTACGATATTTTCTTGGTTTTGCTCATTTTTCTTTGCATAAATTCATAAAAGTTTGAAAAAATATATTTTTGTCTGGTTTTCACTGATAAAAGAATGGGATCTATATTTTAACAATTTAAAAAATAAGTCAAATGAATAAGTTGAAATTTGATTTTAGTTTTTAAAACTAAAGTCAAGACTTTTATATTTTCTCCTGTGATAGAAGAAAATATAAAAGTCTTGATTTTAATTTTTTTAAAATTAACAGTACAAGTAAGGGTGGTGGTGACAGAGCAATTCCTACATAGGGGGGAAAAACATCTTTTTCAGTCCTGTAAGCTTAGTAGAAATCAAAAATAGCTAGTATTATTAGACTGTATTAATAGAATGAAAGTATCCAAAACTAGTAAGGTGATGGTCTCAGTGTACTTACTATGTTTAGAGTTTTGTATTTATTCTGGGATATCTCATTTTATGAGGGACATTGACCTATTTGAAATAAGTCCAGAAAAAGGAGCCAAGAAAACTATAGGACTTAAAATTATACAATACGTGTTCAACTTATGGAAATAAAGTTTTTTACACTGCATAAATAAAAACATAAAGGTAGGGAGAGACTCACATAATCCTTGCTTTTACAAATATGAGTGTTAATTTAGGGGGAAAAAAAAATATATATATAAGGTATCCCTTCTTGTTCCCTGAATGTAGAACTAGGATTAATGGATGTAACTTGGAGAAAAGGAAAATTCTGGCTTACTTTACAAAAAGAGCTTAATAATTACAGCTTTACAAAACTTTAATTGTTGCGTCAATAGATAGTGAGTATTCAAGTGTTCAAGTAGAGGATAAAAGACTATTTGTTAGGAATTTCTTAAATAAAAATAATGCTTCAGGGTGCATAGGATTTGATTGGGCAGAAAAGAGCATGCTTGATTATTTTTATGAGCCAAAACAAGGAGGAAAAAAGCCAAAGTGGGAAATGGGTAGGACCACTTATGTCCTAGAACTAATCAAATTGGCAATATGACTAACTCCAAGTAAGCAACTTAATATTGTGTCTAGCATTTATGACAATGAGAAAATTTACAATAATAGCCATTTATTCAGGATATTTAACAATTGAGTATGGAGATCAGACTCTGGTAAAAGAGAAGAGGCCAAAATTAAGTGAATTTTACGCAGTTAAGTTGTAGGATCTTTTTCTTTTTTCCCCATACACTAGAAAAAAATAAATATTCCTAAATGATTATTTTTCAAAGAATCATAATAAAACTCTTTCTAAAAAGTAAAACAAAAAAGACATAAAAGCAGGAATGGGCAATAAAAATACTCATGTCTTTATTTAATGTCCGATCACATTCAGAGAGAGTATAGCTTCAAATCACCTAATAACTAGGCAAAATAACATCAAGAAACAGAACTATATTGGTTGGGATTGATTCAGATAGTGAGAATAAAAATGCAAATATTTTCCAAACAGAGTTTTTACCTATTGCTCAAAAAAGAAAACACACATTGCCAGCTATTGCTGCTAATGGGACTAATTTAAAAAGAAAGCATCAATTACACTTTTAATTCATTGTTTGTTGTGTGGAACAGATTTTAAAATGTCAAGGAGCAGGGAAAATATCTTTCTACTTCCCCTTTATCTTCTTAATATGGAGAGTTTTGTTTTTGTTTTTATTTTTGTTTTTAAGTAAGAGGTTGATCTTACACACTGATAAATTAGACCCCGGAGACTGGGTATTTATTATTTTCCTGTCCAAGAATTAAAAAAAAAAAAATCTTTGATGATTTACTGTATATTTTACACATTTTTACCACACAAAACATCACTTAGAGCACTTATGTGATTACCTAATTAAGTCATTAGACACAAAGGTGGTTATCATGAGATAATTACATCCCAGGGATATATTAAAAAATAGAAGCAGGGCGCAGCTTGAATGTAGGAGTCATTCCTATTACAATGAGGCCTTTATCACAGAGATGATATACTAATGGTGGCTGGTAGGGAAGATAGAAGTAGTACAAGCCTCCAGTGAACAGTTCAGGTTTGAAGAAAAACAAAGACATATGTGAACTAACAATTAAATATGCTTCTTGTTTCCAGGAATTCCTTATGCCCTAAATGATCTTTTTTCAGCCTTCTCACACACCAACTTTATTGATAGAATCCCCAGTTCACAAACCATCTCCTTCATGAAACCTACCTGGATTCATCCTTCAAGTAGAGCTTGCTTTCTCTTTTAAAAACATGTTTGTTTGTTTTGTCATTGAGTGCTTGTAATTTTGAACTTTGTAATATCATCTTTCATATAAAGTATCTTTAATTGAAAACCTGAATCGATGATTCATTATGTAATGGAGGTAACCCCAGGATCTCAAAAGTTAGGCTCTGGCAGAACTGAGTAAACCAAAAAAAAAAAAAAAAAAAATGATAGACTGCATGTTTGTGTACAGGGGACTAGTTAGAACTTTGAGGAATTTCACCAAAAAAAATAGCATCTATTAAACATGTTAAAATACATGTTAAATCCACTATGTGTAAACATATTTCAACAATTATCATGCTGCACAAGAAAAATCAGATCAAAAAGGAAAGTAAAGGAATAAGAAAACAAAATGCAATGAACAACAATAAAAAGAGTGAAAATGCTATGTTGTGATCCACACTCAGTTCCTATAATCCTCTCTCTCAGTGTAGAAAACTTTCTTTATCACAAGACTATTGGAACTGGACTCAATCATTTCATTATTGGAAAGAGCCATGGCCATCAGGCCATCAGATTATCATATAGTCTTCTTGTTGCTGTGTACAATGATCTCCTGCTTCTGCTCATTTCACTCAGCATCAGTTTATCTAAGTCTCTCCAAGCTTCTCTAAAATTATCCTCCCAATCATTTCTTATAGAACAATAATATTCCATAACATTCATAAACCATAATTTATTCAGCCATTCTCCAACTGATGGGCATCCACTCAGTTTCCAGTTTCTTGCCACTACAAAAAGGACTGCCCGAAACATTCTTGCACATACAGGTCCCTTTCTCTACTTTAAGATCTCTTTATGATATAGACCCAGTAGAAACACTGCTGGATCAAAGGTTATGCACAATTTGATAACTTTTTGGCATATATTGGAGTGCTTGCTGTCTAGGGGAGAAAGGGGGGAAGGAGGAGAAAATGTGAAACACAAGGCTATGCAAGGGTATATGTTGACAAAATATCTGTGCATATGCTTTGAAAATAAAAAAGCTTTAAAATTAAAAAAATACAAATTTAAAAATTTTTTAAAAATAAAAAAATTGACATCTGGAGATGACTTATTTTCTTTTCTAGGCATAATCCCTCACAGTTTTCTACATAATACATGTGAGATGGAAGTGAGTATAAGGGAGCTGTAATAAGAAGTGCCCAAATTAATGAAATCACAAGCTTTTTAGGTATTTAAATAACATCCTCTTTATTGGATTTTTAAATGCCAAAAATATGTATGTGTCTTCATTTTGATATCACTTCCCAGTATCAAGATATTCATATGAATAACAAATTATAAATATGCAACAAATTATTATTGAATTCAGCTGAGTCCCAAATCTGAAGCATAATGATCACTTTGACTATATAATATGTATTTTAGACAGTCATAAAATGGTGAAAAGGAAAAAGAAGTCCCTATGAAGTCAGAAAACCTAGGTTTGATCCCATCTCTTATTCTTACTGCTTCTATGACCTTTGGCAAGACACAACCTCTAGTAGTTAAACTCAATTTCTTTATCTGCAAAAAGTGAAGTTTAAGATGATTAGTATGAAGTAGCCTTCACTTCTGAATCTATTACCAATGATTTTTCCAATCTTCTTACACCTTACTCACCTCTGTGTATTTTGTAATCCAGTGATGATGCTGGTTTTTTCACTATTCTTCACACATAGCATTTCATCACCTGACTCCAGGTCCTTTTACTGCCTATTTTTCATGTCTGGAATTGTGTCCCTCCTTATCTTTGTCTTCTATACTCTTTGGATCACTTCAAGTGTCATCTAAAATGCCTTCTTCTACAATCCCAAACCTCTTAAAGGCAATATCTTTCCCCATTAATCATCTCAAACTTATCTACCTATAACTATCTATACATACATACACACATATATATATACACACACATATATAATCATATTTGTACATAGTTGTTTTGAATGTTTTCTCCCCCATTAGATTGTGATATCCTGGAGAATAGAGACTTTTTTTTTGCTTTTTATTTTCTAATTCTTATTGCTCTTCTTCTTCTTCTTCTTCTTCTTCCTCTTTTTCTGTTTCTGCTTCTTCTTTTTCTTCTTCTTATTCATGTTCTTATTCTTTATCTTATTCTTGTTCTTGTTGTTTTTCTTCTTGTTCTTTGTGCTTCTGTTCTTTTTCTTCTCATTTTTGTGGTGGTTGTTTTTATTATTATTATTCCTCTTCCTCTTCCTCTTCTCCTTAGCACTCAGAATATAGTAGATGCTTAATAAAAGTTTGTACATTAACTTAATGATGAAAAAAGATTTAAGGAAATAATTTGTTGGTTATTTAGCTTTATTGTATGCTTGCTTGAATAGTGACATGGCAAATTGTTCAGTTGCTTTTCTGGCCTGTGCACTTTTTGTGATGTTATTTGAGGTTTTCTTAACAAAGATACTGGAATTGTTTGTTCTTTCCTTTTCCAGTTTATTTTATAGATGATAAAACTGAGGCAAGAAGAGTTAAATGACTTGCCCACGGTCACACAGCTTGTAAGTATCTGCAGCCAAATTTGAACTCAGGAAGATGACTCTTCCTGACTCTAGACCTGGTATTCTATCCACCATGCCACCTTGCTACCCCAAATGGCAAATTAGAAACAAAAGTACATAACTATGAAATCTCTTGATACGCAGAATTTTGCATGATGACTACACCTCTAAAACAATGCTATCTTTCTTGCAAAGCCATTTTCTCTAAGTTCCACTGGAGATTATGGCTAGGTTTTGCTGAATAGTCCTTGTTTTGAAGAAAAATAGCTAAAAACAAGTAAATTCTGGGGGACAGTTCAATGTATCAGAAAAATTTCTTATGTGCATAATATCTTCTATTTTTTTAACAGCATGACTTATAGAGGATACTAAGATGTGCCTGAGAGACAATGATATTTGGTTCCACTTCTGGCTTTTTCACTATCTAGTTTTCTACCCAAGTTGTAACAATAGTAACTTTACCCCAGCTATAATCATGGCAAATTATTTAATGTTCCTGGTATTTAGTTTTTTTTTTTTCTAACTATAAAATAAAGGGATTCCAAAGACTGTTCCTAGCTTAAAGGACACTACCAGTCTCAAAGTAAAACGAGGTTCAGGTACTCAGACTCCATATCCTGTTATCTTTTCAGTCCACTAACAGTCTCTACCCATATACCCTTCCTTGTTTCAAAATATGAAAGAACAAGCCTATTTTGTCAACTAACATGCTAAAAATCAAAAACTTATAACACTAATGAATTAAATTATAATCTTTTCTAAGTCCTATGTTAGGAAAACACTTTAAAATATTATTTATGAGGTCTTTCAACTCTGAATGATTTCTGGTAAAATCTCCCAAAATATGCTACAAGCCTGATCCAAAGAGCCTGTTGCTCATTCTGTTTATCCTCCTGGATGTTATTGATCACACCTGGGTCCTGGCATAGACCTCCACAATTGCAGAAAAATTGGGGGTTTGGTAAAACTGACTTCCTTAGTTTAACCCTGAAATATATAAGATAAACTGAAGAGAGCCAGAAGCAGAGATAAATGAGTTAAAACTTGTCTTTTGGTTCTTTCATTTGACATTAAAGTTAATTTTCAAAGAAGCAAATAGGTGGCTATATGTAATAAACTCAAATGCTTTTGTGCAATTTGACTATAATTTATCTAAGCAATTCTGCAAGAGTTGGCCAAAAAATGAAGAAAATCATTCAAAATGTGAAATTATACAGCTTTCTTCAGCTTTCTTCACGTTAATGCTTTAATATATGATATGCTTTTCTACAAGTTGAAAGCTGTGGCACCATAGATCATAGAATGCTTAAAATTTTAATTGTCCTTCTCCTTGGAGAGCAAATATAATACAAAGAAATCAAAGACTTCCAGGGCTTGAAGAGATTTTAGCAATCATTTTGTCCCACTCCCTCATTTCTTTGCATAAGGAAACTGGGGCTCAGAGAGGAGACATGAATTGCTCAATAGTAGGGACAGAACCAAGACAGAATCCAGATCACCCAATTTTGTATGCCATATTTTTTAAATTCAGGAAAATGGGATGATATGAAAATTACATAGTTCATGAATGATTATTTCAGGAAAATTATGGGAACACATTTAAATCTATAATTAGGTTCTGCCTAGAAATCAACAATTTTTTCCCCAGGAATTTACCTCATATTTCTATCTGTAGATGGAAACCCTAAGCAAATCTGTAAAAGTCAAATTTGTCTTCATCACTTCCCTTTTTTTGCTTGTCTTAGAGAAAATATGTGATAAATTAATAAGGAAAAAAGAAAAAAATTCTGATCATACTTTGATTTTCTTAAGATTGTCCAAACTATAAGAAATTATACCCATGGGATAGCCATGGGATAATCGATAAAAGCTATCCTCACAGTTAAGACAACTTGGATTCAAATCCTACCTATAACTACCTATGCTATCTCTTTGACCTAAGGTAACTAAGCCTCTCAGTGCCAAAGATAGGTTTGAAGAGGAATTGTAGAAAAAAAAATGCCAATTCTTCTCAAACAGACAAATAATCTCACTAGATGAATCTTACATCGATGACATAGATCTAGTTCTTTTAAGAAAACCATAGTGAAAAGAATTGGCATGTAGCAGTATTATTATTAGCAGCAAAATGCTAGAAACAAATTATGTCTTCATAGATTGTATCCATAAAGTATGGTGTTTAAATGTAATGGGATCTGCTTAACTTGTATTGGATTACTTGCTGTCCAGAGGAAGGGAAAGGGAGGGGAGAAAGAAAGAAAAATATGGAACACAAGTTTTTGCAAGGGTGATTGTTGAAAACTTTCTTTGCATGCATTTTGAAAAATAAAAAGCTATTGTTAAAAATGTAATGGGATAATATTACACTACTAAAATGAAGAATTTAAAGGAACATAAGAAGATTTATATTAACTGTTCTAGGACAAAGAAAGAAAAACCATGAGAACATACATGATGACTATAATAATGCAAAAAAAAAAAAAAAACTGACCAGTTCAGATAAAATAATCAAATTAAGTTGATATCAAATGATTAATATTAAAACATTCATCCTTTCTTTTAAGAAGTGCCAAATTTTTAATAAAGGGAAATAAAAGAGAAAATTATAAACATGCTATTATTCATAATCATTAGTATTCAAAAAAATTACTGACCTCTTTTTTAAGGAAGGTAGTATAGAGGGTAAGTGATTGTTTTGTCAAATCAAAACAGCATTAAAAAAGAAATGCAGAATTTGTTACTATGCCCAAGGGG
Source organism: Antechinus flavipes (assembly GCF_016432865.1). NCBI lineage: Eukaryota > Metazoa > Chordata > Mammalia > Dasyuromorphia > Dasyuridae > Antechinus > Antechinus flavipes. The sequence continues at coordinate 304,730,320 of NC_067399.1, read as the reverse complement.
CTATCAAAATATGCATATCCTTCGATCCAGTAGTGTTTCTAGTGGGCTTATATCCCAAAGAAATCTTAAAGGAGGGAAAGGGACCCACAAGTGCAAAAATGTTTGTGGCAGTCTTCTTTATAGTGGCAAATACTGGAAATTGAGTGGATGCGCTTCATTTGGGGAATGGCTGAATAAATTATGAATGCTGTGGAATATTATTGTCCTATAAGAAATAATCAGCAGGAGCATTTCAGAAAGGCCTAGAGAGACTTACATGAACTGATGCTAAGTGAAGTGTGCAGAACCAGGAGATCATTATACACAGCAACAACAAGTTTATATGATGATCAATTGTGACGAACGTTGCTCTTTTCAACAATGAGATGATTCAGACCAGTTCCAAAGATTTTGTGATGAAGAGAACCATCTACACCAAGAGAGAGGCCTGTGGAAACTGTGTGTGGACCACAACATAGCATTTTCACTCCTTTTGTTGTTTCCTTGCATTTTTCTTACTCATTTTTTCCTTTTTAATCTGATTATTCTTGTGCAGCAACATAATTGTATAAATATGTATGCATATATTGGATTTAACATATATTTTACCATGTTTAACATATATTGTATTAGTTGTCATCTAGGGAAAAGGTGGGGAAAAGGGGAAATTGGAACACAAGATTTTGCAAGAGTCAGTGTTGAAAAATTATCCATGCATATGTTTTGAAAATAAAAAACTTCGCCCTTTTTATAGTGGCTAGAAACTGGAAATTGAAGGGATGCCCATCAATTGGAGAATGGCTGAATAAAGTGAATGTTATAGAATATTATTGTTCTATAAGAAATGACCAGCAGGATGAATACAGAGAGGCTTGGAGAAACTTACATGAACTGATGCTAAGTGAAATGAGCAGAACCAGGAGATCATTATCCACTTCAACAACGATACTGTATGAGGATTAATTCTGATGGAAGTGGATTTCTTCGACAAAGAGAAGATCTAACTCACTTCCAACTGATCTGTAATGAACAGAACCAGCTACAACCAGAGAAATGGTATGAAGCACAACATAACATTTCCACTCTTTCTGTTATTGTTTGCTTGCATTTTTGTTTTTTTCTTCTCAGATTATTTTTGCCTTCTTTCTAAATCTGATCTTTCCTGTGCAACAAGATAACTGTGTGTGTGTATGTGTATATATATATATGTGTGTGTGTGTGTATATATATATATATATATACATATATTGTATTTAACATATACTTTAACATATTTAACATGTATGGGACTGCTTGACATTTAGGGGAGGGGGTGGGGGGAAGAATGGGAAAAGTTGGAACAGAAGGTCAATGTTGAAAAATTACCCATGTATATGTTTTGTATATAAAAATTATAATAAAACAATTTAAAATAAAAAAATAAAAAGCTTTAATAAAAAATATGTAGTGAATTGGATAGACATCATGTAGTTTATTTGGTTTTGGTGTTGGTTGTTTTAGTGGTTGTTTAAGGGGATGGGGAAGGACCACTGGTCTGGAATGTAATGGCTTCAAGTTCCATTTAAATCTATGTCTGACATTGGACAAGTATTTTTTTTAAATCATAAGAATATATGATTTAGAGCTAAAAGTAATTTAGAATCATGGGATTTAGAGCCAGCAAATGATCATAGAAGTTTAGGCCATTCTCATTTGATCAGTGTAGAAACTGAGGTTCAGAGATATTGACTTCTTCAAGATAACACAAGAATGAAACTAGAATTTGAACTATGGAAGTACTTCTGTGATTAATCTATAAGTTACTTTACATGCAGAAGTGCTAGATACAGAGTAAGCCTGTCTGCAGAAAAAATTCAATCTAGAGCCTGCAGGGAGTTAGTCTTGTTCACTCCCAGATGCTTTCTCTGGTGTTTGCTGACTGACCTTGCTGAGTTGTTTCCTTTCTATTGCCCTTCTGTTGCTATTCTTCCAGAAACAAATGAATCTTCATTGAATAGCTGTACTTTCTAAGAAAATGTCTGGAATTTTTGGAATACTAATGAACATTTATCAAGCATGTACTATGAAAAAAAATCATTATAGATCCTGAGGTTAATGATACGATCTATTAGTGGTAATAAAACTTTAAAATAATTGTAATAAAATAAAATTATTTAATAAGGGAAGTATAATAAAATCCTGTGAGAATTTGAGGAAGACATTCCTATTGAAAAGTTGACATAAGCAGTTAGTAGAAATTCATCCATTAGTTCATTCATTTAAATCCTACTCATGTCCACTGATACCAATGCTTCCAATCACTTGTGAGGTAGAAAATTATTATATTAAATATGAAGTTTTCATATTAAATTCTGTTAGTTACAATAGAAGTTTGTCACATTAGAACACCACACAGCATGACAACATCCAAATGTAATCAACTGGAGAATCTACTTCTGGGAGTTAGGAGAACCAGAGTATGAATAACCTACCAAGTGATTGAAGCAATATTTTTCCCTTGACTATGTGGCTGGGACAAAGTTTTTTAAACAATAGGACTGAGCAAGTTTTGATATTTTTTTCCCCTGAATTTGTGTCTGAAGGTGAAGAATTTCTTTACAAATACAATTTAATAAGGGAGAAGAGGAGGTCCTCAAGGTTTCTCCTTTCCTTACCTGCCATGGCCAAAAAAAATGGGCTTAGGATCTTGTTTTTTTCTTTTGTTCTTTTTGTTCTTTTCCTTTTAAGGTTCAGGAAATGACATCTTCAACCTGGAATTTTAATCACAGTTATACTAGAATCTAGGAATTTAGGTCTAGAAGGATAGTAAGGCCTGGAAGAGCACAATCTAAAGCTTGAATCCAACACAAGCCAGAACTCTCAGTCCTGTATGTAAACTTGGTGGGACAAATACTAAGAGTCAATTGAACTAAACTATAAGGCTTATTTCCTTTCTGTTCTCCAGGAATATTATAATGTAACAGGGAATAGGGATGGGTTGATGGGAATTATGCCTGGAGGTATTGGGAGGAAAGTTTGCATGTTTCTTCTTGCTATATCTTTGAAGCAAATATGTCTCTGTAAAAACTAATCTAAATTGCTTGATAAAACTAGGGTACTTGTCACTGGGGCAAAATAATAATAATAATAATAAACAGGAAACACCATAGGAGAGGATTTGAACCAAAAATCAAGATAAAAGAATTTTCTTTTGCTCTCACTGAATTGGAGAAGGGAAATAGAGGATGAAATGCAACAAAACTGAATCTGAAAATTGAAAATTGAAAATATAATGGGAATTCTGTCAGTACTATACAATTCAGTCTAAATAATATATGGTTTTAGAGAATTGTCTAAAGCAGGGACCTGCCTATGATCATACAGCTATAAAATGACAGATACTGAATTTGAATTCTGATCTTCCTGTAGGATAAACGGATTGTATGCCATAGTATCCTATCTCTATTGAAAACAATACAGTTTCTCCAAGGGAACCGGTTCAAAGGGAAAGGGTTCAAGTTAATTGGACTTTCAGCTAGAACTATAATATAATTAATATGTCAGGGACAGAATCACTAGTTCTAATTACTACTTATAATCAAAACATAGAGTTGACAATGTTTGCATCTGTTAGGAATGCTATATTCCCTTTATTTTGATTCTCCTAGCACTATTGGCAAAGGATCCCTAAATTTGGCCATTTTGTAAATGTATAGCCACAGTTAAGAAGAAGCATCTCTTGTGCAATTCAGTTATACATAATATAGGACTTATGATTAAATGAAACAGGTTTCCCTTAAAAACCACATGAAAGCAAATCTCTGAACAGAGTCTGATATAATGAAACTGCTGTCCAGCTCAAAATACATTGGAAAAATTTCAAGAAAGGTCCGTCTCACTGGGGTTAAAAGGGTGTTCAGCCCAACTTATGCAGACTCTGAGAAGGTCTTAATCACAGCAAATCAGCAGCTAAGACCCTCATTTCTGGAACATTAGAGGAGCAAATCAGTGGAGCAGCTTCCAGTCCCAATTCAAAAGGCAAACTCTTGGAAACCAGTCTGTGTCCTGAAAAGCAAAATTACCTCCTGTACACACAAGGAACCCCTGATCCCTGTGCTCAAAGCCAAGACTTGGAGCTGCACAAGAATCTTGAAACAATGCCTCCTATACCAAAGGAACAGAACTCAATCATGAAAATTTAAAAAAAAAAGAAAAAAATAATCAAAAAAAAAAAAAAAAAAAAAAGAAAGAAAGTGAGCAAAAAAATAGAAAAAGAACTTTGACCAGAGAAAGCTACACAGAAAGAAAGGAAAGGGAAGGAAAAAAATTATCTGAAGAAAACAATTCCTTAAAAAGTAGAATTAACAAAATGGAAAAAGTGATACAAAAGCCAACTGAAGAAAATCACCCATTAAAAACTAGACCAGGGCAAATGAAAGCTAATGACTGTGCGAGACAGCAAGAATCAGTCAAACAAATTAAAAAGAATGAAAAAAATGGAAGAAAATGTGAAATACCTCATTAGAAAAATAGCTGACCTGGAAAATAGATCTAAAAAAGACAATTTAAAAATTATAGGCTTACCTGAAGGCCATGACCAAAGAAAGAATTTGGATAGCATTCTACAAGAGATCATTAAGGAAAAGTGGCCCAATATTCCAAAAACAGAGGGGGAAATACTCAATGAAAGAGTCCATTGATCATTTTCAGGAAGAAATTCTACAAGGAAACCCCAAGAAACATTGTTGAAAAACTACAGAAGTATAATCTCAAGGAAAGAAGGTGCTAGACAAAAACATTTTAAATATCAAAGAGCAATAGTCAGCATTACCCAGGATCTGGCAGCTTCTACAATAAGGGACATGTAATACCATATTCCAGAAAGCAAACAACCTAGGGTTATAATCAAGAATTATCTACTCAGCAAGACTCAGCATCATCTTTCATGGAGGAGATGGACTTTCAATGGGAGCATTTCAATCACTTCTGTTGAAAAAACAATAACTAAACAGAAAAATTAATCTATAAATACAGGACTCAAGAAAAGCATAGATTTTGCAAAGGCCTGGAAAGATTTACATAAATTGATGCTGAGCAAAACAAATAGAACCAGGAATACATTGTACACAATAACAGCAAGAATGTGTGATGATCATCTATGAAAGACTTAGTTCTTCTTAGTGGTTTAGTGATTGAAAGCAATTGCAGTAGGCTTTGGACAGAAAATGCCATCTGCATCCTGAAAAAAAACTAGAGACTGAATATAAATTAACACATGCTATGTTCACTTTTTATTTTCTGGGTTTTTAAAATCTCTTCCATGGTTTTTCCCTTTTGATCTAATTTTTCTCTCCCAACATGCTTCATAAAGCAATTTGTATTAAAAATAAATAAATTTACTAGAAAAAATTAAATTTTAAAAATATTAAGCAAAGCAAAAACTAAATTTGTTTTCAATAAATTACCAGCTAAAAAGAGAAAATGCTATGTCTACAAAAGATCTGACTCTGTTACTGATGAAAAATAGAACTAAAACTATCTTCATAAGAAGGAATCATATTTTTAAGAATTACCCAAAGAAAAAAGAAAAAAAATTAAAAAGCAAGTATTTATTTACCCAAAATAGGGAAAATAGATGCTAGAATAGGAAATTAGTAAAGAATGTAATGAAAAACATTTGAGTTGAAAGGTATTTCAGAAGTCATCTAGTCTATTGCTTTCATCTTACAAATGAGGAAAATGAGATTTCAGAGTTTAAATGACTCGATCAGGCCCAAACAAGTATTGAAATCAGAATTTGAGTCTAAGTCTTCTGACTCCATATGAAATGCACTTTTATTCCCACATTTTAAAAATAAAATACAACACGCAAACACATATACACAATCTTGGATAGATTACATAATGCTTCTTTTCTCCTTCAACAAAATGAGAATAATGACAATATGCAATCAGGAAATTGCAACAAAAGACACCTGTAACAAATAGTATAAGAAAGGAAGGAGCCACTATGATCTGAATGACTTGTTCTCTTTCATTCTGTCTACTGAGTTTATTTTTTCCTTATTGTCCCACCCTATAATTTCACACACATGGATGTCTGGCATAGAGACATTCACCAATACATATTAGCAATCATGAATTTAAAAAAATAGATACTATTCTGACACAGCTTCACCATGTTGTCAAAGGAGTCCATGATACATACAAAAAGAGGGTTAAGAACCTTGATTTTAGAAAATTTCCTGGGATACTGAGAGGTTAAAAATTTTCTGCAAGATTACATGGGTAGTATGTTTCAGAGATAAAACACAGGTTTTTAGTAAAAGTCTTACTAAAAGGCTAGTTTACCATTAACCAAGTCAGGCTGCCTACAATATTTTTACAATGTGTAATACATGTGGCTATTGTTTGGTTGTTTCAGTGTGTCCAAGTCTTCATGTCCTCATTTGGGGTTTCTTGGCAAAGATAGTGGAATATTTTGCCATTTCCATTTCCATCTCATTTTACAGATGAAAAAAACTAAGGCAAACAGGGCTAATGACTTGCCCAGGATTACACAGCTAGGAAGTGCCCAAAGCTAGATTTGAAATCAGAGAAATGAACCTGATTGACTCCAGACCTGTTTCTTTAGCCATTTTGCCATCTAGTTGCCCCAAAATATGTACTACCCCATACTAAAACTTGTTCTAGGTTACCATTGTACTTTTCTTAAATTTTGAAGATTTCTATTTTTTTATATTCCTAATATCTAACATAATCTAGGTGTTTGATGACAACTCACTGATTAATTAATAGCAGAGAACTAGTTGTTATTTACTGTAAATTCTATTCCTTAGCCAGGAGTTTTTTTTAATCTTCAAAGGACCAACAGTGGAGGTTCTTTCAATATATAAATGAGGATCGAGTCATAATTCCCTACACATCCATATATATGTCTCTGTTCCTTCAATAATATAAGAATCTGAAGGGATTCTCCTTGAGAGATATGATAATGCTCTCTTATGAGAATTTCAACAATGCTTGTTGCATAGCTAATTCGCTCCTTCCCCCCCCCCCGCAAAAAAACAAAAAAAAAAAAAAAAAAAAAAAAACCTTTATATTAATCTTGGTTCTCTTTTTTAAGTTAATCCCTCACCAAAATTTACAAAACATGCCAGAATCACATTATAGATAGAATCCAAGTAGTACAAATATAAAATAAAGATTATTTAGTGAGATGAAGAATTGCCATTTTCCTTCATAAGAAATTAAAACAAAGAAAGAATCATTTATAAGAACAGACTAAGAAGGTACTTATTCAAAGAAGAAGAAGAAGAAAGTACTTATTTTTTGTCTTTTGTACTGATACAAAGGTAAAATTACTTGTTCATTCATTCAATCATTCACTTATTGACTCAATAAGCATTTGTTAAATACCTTTTGAGTACTAGAGCTCATATAAAGACAAAACACAACTGACCCTGTACACTCTACTAGAAGAAAAGCAGCATGTGTCTTTTCATTGCTTTTGAAAGATTTTTTATTACTTGATTATTTATATTCAGAATTATTCCTAACTCCAGTCCATATTTATAATATTGCTGCCTTCCAAATGAGGCAATGAAACAACCACTGGCTTCACTAATATTATAATTCATAAAACAAACTTCAAATTTGCCTTTTTCATCTCAGTGAAACACTGAGATAATTTCACAATTTGAAAATTGTAGAGCTTGGTTCAATCTGGTAGATCTCTCATTACTTTGGGAGAAAAAATCAAAATGAATGGCAATTCTTTCACTTTGGGTGTGTCAAGGCCCAAGACTCTTCAAAAACAGTAAAATAAAAGTTGAACAATGGATGAAATAGTCACCTTGAATGAACTAAACCTTTCTTTTTCTAGGTCATAAGAAAATGAGAAAATTCATGGTATCCAAGAAAATCATATACTTTAATTTTTTTATATTGACCCATTGAACATAAAAACAGAAGCCCTATTTTCTCTAGCTCAACTAAAATGGTTCCCCACAGAGGATTTTGAAACCATATTAACATCTCCTATCTTATGTAAATTAGAAGTTAATGAACATAAAAAACCATTAGTCTTCACTTATGTTCTATAATTGAATCGATGCAATTGATTTTGAAGTTCAGGAGCACTCTGCTCTCCAGTAAAGTATATGGAAGCTTTTAAGGCTCTGATTTAGTTCCATAAACAAATGTTTCAGATTGATAAGAATTCCCAGAAGAAAAGGAAAGAGTTGGTTTTCTGTGCTCAGAATCCTTCCTTCATCACATTATCCTACTTTCATCTTCTGCTATTAGAGGAACAGAATCTAATGAGGTTCACACACAGAGCCACTAAAATCTGTTTTTACATACACACACACACACACACACACACACACACACACACACACACCCCACACACAAATACAGAAGGGCTTGGACTGTGTTCAGGAAACTTGAAATAAAGGGACAAAATTTTCCCTGGAGTCCAAAGACAGAGATTGTAGAATCATGTTAAATGGTTGATTTGTAACTCTTTCTGGGAAACGATGCTGTCTGATCTCCCACTGTGGCTTTAGGGAGCTGTGCACTTACCTCTCAGTGGTTTGGTTAATGTGCTTACATCCCATAAAGTCATCACTCTCTAAGGTCAGCAGATATACAGTTTAAAAGGCTAAAATGTCTTTTTACCAAAGGCTTTAAAGCAGAAAGTAAACAGACATGCCTAATCAACTTAGAGATAAGGGAAGAAAGATGAGTTAGAGTGCCACTTTTGGACAAAGGATTTCAAAGAACCAAGTCCTGTCTTAAATAGACTATTGAATTCAATCTCTCTCTCTCTCTCTCTCTCTCTCTCTCTCTCTCTCTCTCTCTCTCTCTCACACACACACACACACACACACACACACACACACACATCACACACACCACACATACACATATCCTAATATCATTTGTTTTCCCAATCAAACATTTCAGAAAAAAATTGCATTGATTCTTTAAAAAAAAATCAATTCATAAAGTGAAAAACAAACTAATGTTGACAAGTCATTTAATTAGTTTTCCATGTCATCATTTCCCCTCTCCTACCACAAATATACCTATCAGCCTAATATGGATGTTGTGATAAATTTATAGGATTTCACCATCTGGCCAGGTCAGTCCAACCATTAAGTCAAAATGAAATCACTCATCTGACCTTGGATATCTGCTATGTCAATTTAGTCCTGAAGGAAAAAAAATAAACAAATAGTTTCTTTAAGGGCAAAAATAAAAGATGAAAATTTAATTATTTAGTGTTAATCTCTATTTTTTTCCTCTCAGTGTTTTTCATCTCATAATCACATGTCATTTTATCATCACAAATATCCAAATCATCCTTGTAAAGAATTATCTCTTTTGATATCACTTTACTTACTCTAAGGTAAATTTGAAATCTATCCAAAAAATTCCAAAAATAGTCACCCTAAAATATTCTGAAAAAAAAAGTGATAAAAGGATTAGTCTAAGTGTGAGTGCCAGGTCATTCACTTACAAGTCACCACTGGACACATCAAGTCAAGTATATAATCATTCATTAAACATTTTATTATGTGACAAGTAAGGTTTCAAAGTTTGAGAGTATAAATGCAAGCAAGAAGTAAGCTCCTGCCCTCAGGGATCTTATATTCTACATGCTAATGATGGAAAACATTACATTAAAGAAAGCTAAAAAAGAACAAAGTTTGGAGAGCTGAAGGATAATGAAAACATGGCTGACCTGGACATACTCCTAAAACAGGAGGATCTGGGAGGAAGAAGCCCATTAAAAAGAGAGGCTGAAGAGATGGAGGGTATTTCAAACATGTGAAACCCAAGGGTAGAACAAACTAGCAGAATGAAGATGTTCCTGTTGTATAGTAGAGAAAGTCCAAGTCATTGAATCTGTCACAGTTTTATTTATTTATTTATTCTTATTAGAAAACTAATAAGTTTTCGTATTAGTGAAATGGCATGCAATTTCTGCCTAACATATCTTGCACAGAGGTGCTACTAAGTAAGGTTCCCACTTCTCTCTATTTCAAGTGACTAGTCATTTCAATTTGTGCCAAGTTCATTCTTTGAGAAGTCTAACATTTAATAAGAGGGTTCAGTGTTCCATTTTCCACTCCCTCCCTCCCTAACAAACCCAAACCCCTTCTCTAGAAAATTTGCTAAGTAAAGTACTCCAAAAGAATAAAGTAAAAATCTACTCAGTGCATAATATTAATCTGGTATGGGATAGGTAATTTAATCCTATACCAATGGAAAGAATGCTAAAGATAGAAGCATAACAACTCATTAGCAGAATTAATACGATTAAAAGGATTCAGCTAAATGGTACAATGAATAGAGCATTGGACTTGGAATCAGGGAGACTTCATAAATTCAAATCCTGCTATGTGACCTTCAGCAAGTCACTTAACTGTTTGTCCCAGTTTCCTCATGTATAAAATGAGCGAAAGAAAAGTCAAATCACTCCAGTATCTGCCAAGAAAACTCAAATGAACTCACAAATAGGGGAGATGATTCTACATCAATAATAACAAAATAACTTAAAATTATATTTGCAATTGATAGAGGTTAATATTAATTAATATTAATATTGTAGGCCTCAGAATAACATAAAGCAGTTTTGTAGTACTTAATTAGCATTTCATATTTTTCTTCAGCACTGGTCACTATTCATTTCTGGCATGCTGCTGACAAAATAGTCAAGCTGAGGCAAACCAAGAGTCAAGGACACTAAAGTAGAAACTTCCCATGATATCAGTATTTTTTTTTCTTGAGAAATTGCTGCTTCTGCTGACATACTTATAGATCATCAGACTTTTTGTCATTACAAAGTCAATGCTTAGACAGGTTCATATCTATTTCCTTGCTAGGTCACCTGCTCAAAGAAGAAAATAATAAAAAGGTAATCCAAACCTAGGCTTAGTTTTGCCTATCGAATTATGGGCTCTTTATGCAAGGGAGGAGTGACAAAAGAATAGGGTCAGCTGAAGCTCCCCCATTCAGATCTCAGAAAGTGTCTGCAAGCAAACTTCATGTTTCAAAGCCAAAAGGAAGAGACACACAGACAGAGACAGACATAGACACAGAGATAGAGAGCGAGACCATTCCTTTTTTTTATTCATTGAATTCTGGCCCCACAGCCAATTAGGGAATTCTACATAGTTTTTCATTTCAGTTGCTGGCAGTAGGACTTCTCTATTTGGAAGCAGGCTGGTATGGCAAAGAAGTGGACTGACTCAGAAAAGCTTGGTCTCAGTACTGACAGACATTTCCACTTAACTAGTCTTGAGATGAGTCAAATTATTGAACCTCTCATAATTTCAGTTTTATCACCAGTGAAATGGATATATATTTTCTAAAATAAATTATTCTATGACCTGCAAGCAAATTAGTGATGTATGCACATATTCTATATGAACCACCTAGAAGGGCAAATTTAAGCCTTTTTCATGTCTTTGTTATAGATTTGGAGACAGAAGTGACATTAGAAATAATTTATCTCAACAAATGAAGACACTAAGACCCAGTATAAATGATTTTCCCAAAGTAATATAAGTAGTAAGTGGCTAAGCCAGTATTGAAACCCAGGTCTTCATGGACCCACACTTAACACCATATACCAAGATAAGATCAAAATGGGTCCATGATTTAGGCATAAAGAACGAGATTATATATAAATTAGAGGAACATAGAATAGTTTATCTCTCAGACTTGTGGAGGAGAAAGAAATTTGTGACCAAAGATGAACTAGAGACCATTACTGATCACAAAATAGAAAATTTTGATTACATCAAATTAAAAAGCCTTTGTACAAACAAAACTAATGCAAACAAGATTAGAAGGGAAGCAACAAACTGGGAAAACATCTTCACAGTTAAAGGTTCTGATAAAGGCCTCATTTCTAAAATATATAGAGAACTGACTCAAATTTATAAGAAATCAAGCCATTCTCCAATTGATAAATGGTCAAAGGATATGAACAAACAATTTTCAGAGGATGAAATTGAAACTATTACCACTCATATGAAAGAGTGTTCCAAATCATTATTGATCAGAGAAATGCAAATTAAGACAACTCTGAGATACCACTACACACCTGTCAGATTGGCTAAGATGACAGGAAAAAATAATGATGAATGTTGGAGGGGATGCGAGAAAACTGGGACACTAATGCATTGTTGGTGGAGTTGTGAACGAATCCAACCATTCTGGAGAGCAATCTGGAATTATGCCCAAAAAATTATCAAATTGTGCATACCCTTTGATCCAGCAGTGTTTCTATTGGGCTTATATCCCAAGAAATACTAAAGAAGGGAAAGGGACCTGTATGTGCCAAAATGTTTGTAGCAGCCCTGTTTGTAGTGGCTAGAAACTGGAAAATGAATGGATGCCTATCAATTGGAGAATGGCTGGGTAAATTGTGGTATATGAATGTTATGGAATATTATTGTTCTGTAAGAAATGACCAGCAGGATGAATACAGAGAGGACTGGCGAGACTTACATGAACTGATGCTAAGTGAAATGAGCAGAACCAGGAGATCATTATATACTTCGACAACGATACTGTATGAGGACATATTTTGATGGAAGTGGATTTCTTTGACAAAGAGACCTAACTAAGTTTCAATTGATAAATGATGGACAAAAGCAGCTACACCCAAAGAACGAACACTGGGAAACGAATGTGAACTATCTGCATTCTTGTTTTTCTTCCCGGATTATTTATACCTTCTGAATCCAATTCTCCCTGTGCAACAAGAGAACTGTTCAGTTCTGCAAACATATATTGTATCTAGGATATACTGCAACATATCCAACATATATAGGACTGCTTGCCATCTGGGGGAGGGGGTGGAGGGAGGGAGGGGAAAAAAATCGGAAAAGAAACGAGTGCAAGGGATAATGTTGTCAATATAAAGTAATCATTAAATAAAAATTAAAAAAAAAAAAGAAAGAAACCCAGGTCTTCTGACTCCAAACCTGGTGACCTGTTCACTATACCAGTGTACTTCATTGGAGTATAATGCAGAAAAATTACTTCAATACTCAAATATCAATAATTTTTATTTGTAGTTTTTTTCACCGATGAAATCTACCTCCAGTAGATAGACTTTCAGAAGCTACGTTGACCAAATAATGAGAACGTGCCATATGGCAAAATGCTATAATAATGTCAACTTTAATATATGCAGCCATGCCAATTGTACTCAGATTAAACAAGAAAAAAAAAAAAAAAGAAATCAGCAACACTGAGAGAAAGGAAGAGGAACAGAGAAAGGTGGAGCAGGACAGAAACAGAAAGAAATGAAGGAGGGACAGAAAGAGAGACAAGTTTTGTATATATACTTGGTTTGGAGTCTTCTGACAATAGTTTTGGTATTTTCATGCCCATTTTTTTCATATATGAACCACTTCCCAATGGTTCAGTCATTAGCATTTGTCACAGAAAAGTAAGCCTATCACCATTCATTTAAACTGCATATCATTTTGTGTGTGTGTTTGTGTTTTTTTTTTTTTTTTCCTTGTCTGGCTGGCCTCCAAAAGGCTACACAAGCAGGTGCTGTCTCAGGAATGTCACCATCTAATATAAGTATTGTAGCATAACACAGAGACAATAAAATGCTCCTAGTATGTACTTTGTTTTTCCTGACAGATTGTCTTCTCTAATATGATATTGTCTCAAAGCCCAAGACGAGAAAGACATAGTTTTCTTTCTTTCTTTCTTTTCTTTCTTTCTTTTTTTCTTCTTCCTCCTCCTCCTTTATCTCCTCCTCCTCCTCCTCCTCCTCCTCCTCCTCCTCCTCCTCCTCCTCCTCCTCCTCCTCCTCCTCCTCTTCCTCCTCCTCTCCTCCTCCTCCTCCTCTCCTCCTCCTCCTCTTCCTCCTCTCCTCCTCCTCCTCCTCCTCCTCCTCCTCCTCCTCCTCCTCCTCCTCTTCCTCCTCCTCTCCTCCTCCTCCTCCTTCTTCTTCTCTTCTTCTTCTTCTTCTTCTTCTTCTTCTTCTTCTTCTTCTTCTTCTTCTTCTTCTTCTTCTTCTTCTTCCATGTAGTACTTTTTTGTCTTTAAGCAATATACCAATGTCAGAGTGGAAAGGTTACAAGTTCTAAAGATGTATGACCTGGGTCTGATTTTGAATTCTGGTACTTAATAAGTATCTACAACCTCAGATTTAACTTTCCTTCATTTTAACTTTCTTCTCTGTGAAATGAGGAACTTGAATACATCATTTCTCAGGCTCCTTCCTCAGTCACTTAAATCCTTCACAACTGGTCTCTTTTATATTTTCAGCCTTATTGCATTTTATTGTCTTCCACAAACTTTTTGATTCAACTACACTGGCTTAATTGTTTCTCACATATATTTTCTGACCTCAAGACTTTTCACAGATTATCTCTCATTCCTAGAATGAATCTCTTTTATCATTTTTGTCTCCTGGCTTCCTTGTCCTTCTGCCACACTCAGTTTATATCCTACTTTCTTCCTGAGTCCTTCTTTAATTTTTTCCCAATATCTTCTTCAACCTTAGTCCCTTTCCTCTGATCTTATCTTCCATTTACTCTGTATAAAGGTATATAATTATTTACATGGCATTTCCTCTATTAGAATATAAACTTCTTCAGGGCAGATGGATCATTTCTTTACTTTACTTTATATCCCCAGTACTTAGCATAGGGTCTGGTATGTAACAGGTGCTCAAGTGATTTTAAGATTTAGATTTGCAATACTGAATTACAGGAATGGGGGTATGTGAGCGGGGAGAGATAATCTAACCTTCAGACAGCAAAACAATGAATGTGTTTGGGCAATGACCTTTTTTTATCCTCTTCTTGGAACATTGAGCCAGTCTTTCAATCCTTTTCATAGGTAGAGATGAGAAGAGAATGAAGTGAAAGAGCTTTGACACGTTGATGGGTGATGTACTTGTGAGCAAAGAAATTAAATCATGTAGACTGAAGGAATCAACAGCTGTTCTGGGAAGATTTTTAGATTAGATTCTACTAAGTGCTTTTGGATTCAAGTTGTAGACCCTATACTTGTCAGAATCTTGCCTCTTAGATATACAATGCAATTCATGCTTTCAGACAGCTCTAGTTGGGGCCATGATTTAAATAGTGCATGGTGAAAGCCCCAAACCTATAAAAATGAATTGAAATGTCTGCCAAGTAATAGATTTCTACTACGCTCAAAGTGCATTTTAGTGGATGGAATACCACAGCCAAATTTATCAATCCTTAAATACAAATGGATGAACAATGGGACCTTTTAAAAAAATTCAAATATTTTGCCAGAACTTTTATCTCACTCCTGAATTATAAATTTCTAAGAGAATGACTTTGTTTTGTCTTAGGAGAAAAGTATGGGTAGGAGTCCTAAAATAAATCACTCAGTCTACAAATATATAACAAAAATAAATCAGTCAGTCCAGCCCTCAAGATGCTTACTTCTACTTGGGGGGAGGAGGGGTCATGAGCACATTAAAATACATATAAATTAAATACACACCAAAAGTATACAAAATCAACACAAAGTTGTGTTAAGGGAAGACATCCCCAAGGAACAGAAAATGATTAATAATGATTAATATTAATAAAATAATATAATTAAAATATAGCATTTGAACTGAAGTTTGAGAGAACCTAGGGATTCTAAGAGATAAATGTAAGGAAGAACTACATTCCAAGTAGAAACAATAGCCAGAGCAATGCATGAAAATAAGAGACAGGATTATTGCATATGATAAACCTTGAAATTCTCCCTTTTTGATTGAAGGATGAGGCCATAACTACAAACCTCCATTTAAAGAGAGATCTTAGGTCAAGCATCACACATGTCTCACCTGGCTGCTACTTTAAGACTTGTCTGACTGACTTCTCCATCATGACTCACCTTTTTGATTTTCAGCTTTCTTTTATGTTTTGTCTTCTCTCATTTGAGGTAAGTTCCTTGAGAGCAAGAAATGTGTATGGGTGCCTGCATGTGTGTCTGTGTTTGTGTATATTTGCATTGTAGTGCAGTACTTGAAGTAAGTGCTTATTAAATGTTTATCGATTAATTGAAAATCTTCCAGAAGTTGTCATAAGAAATTTCATTATGAGAAGTATTAAAATATTTTGTTGCTGTTCCATATCTGATTCCATGACTCCATTTGAGGTTTTCTTGGCAAAGATGCTGAAATACTTTGATATTTTCTTCTCCAGCTCATTTTATAGATGAGGAAGCTGAGACAAATAAGATTAAGTGACTTGTCCAGGGACATATAGCTAATGAATATTCGAGACCAAATTTGAACTCAGGAAGTCTTTCTGATTTCAGACCAGTTCACTCTACTGCCTGAATTCAAGTATAGGTCAAGTCAAGTCACACCTTTCCATAAACAATAACTACACATTCTAAAAACTTACATCTAAACAATATGAAAAAAATAAATATCAATTTTGAGAATAAGGGATTTTGTTGTTTCATCACTATATTAGTTTCATAGATTTTGAATTAGAACGAAGTTTAGAATTCAAGTCCAATACAGTCATGTTACAGATAAGAAAAGCAATGATCAAAAAGGTAAATCATTTCTCCTAGAACCACACAAATAGAGAGTAGGAGAAACAGAACTCAAAACCTAATCCTTTGACACCAAATCTAGCAGTCTATTAGTTGCACCCTGTTACCAGGCCAAATCTGATACCATATAACCAGTTACCTTTCCCACTTTTTATTAGATAAGCCAGTACTTTTTAAAGCATTTGCTCCTCTGGAAATTGAGTGGATGCCTTTTATTTAAGAATGGCTGAATAAGTTATAGTATATAAATGTTATGAAATATTGTTCTTTAAAAAACAATTAGCAAGATGATTTCAAAATGGCTTGGAGAGACTTACATGAACTGATTCTAAGTGAAGTGAGTAGAGCCAAGAGAATATTATACACAGCAACAGCAAGATTATGTGATGATCAATTCTGATGGATATGGCTCTTTTCAACAATGAGGTGATTCAGGCCAGTTCCAATAGACTTGTGATGAAGAGAGCCATCTGCACCCAGAGAGAGGACTGCGGGGACTGAATGTGGATCACAAGATAGCATTTTCACCTTTTTTGTTGCTCTTTGCTTATTTTTTTCCCTTTTTTAATCTGATTTTTCTTTGGCAGCATGATAAATATGGAAATATATATATATATATATAAATTGTACATGTTTAACATATTGGATTACTTGCTGTTTAGGGGAGAGGGTAAGGGGAAGAAAGGTAGAAAATTTTGAACACATTTTCCTTGAAATTTTGCAAGGAAGAATGTTGCAAATGCATATATTTAAAAAATAAAAATATTATTAAAAAGCATATGTTCCTATCATTTTCAAAATCATAAGCAAATTTCCCTTATGTATATACTCTCCTTGTTAAAATAACAACCCAAATTTACCTACATTGTTACTATCTATAAAGACCTTTTCTCACAATAACGTATTAGGAAGGTTATACAAATATCATCACCATTTTCCTGATGAAGAAACAAAAAACCAAGAAACTAAATGATTTATTCACAATCATAGAGCTACTGTGACAGCTATCATGCCCAGCTTCCACTATACAACACAATATTTTCTTTCTCTTCTAAGAACAACAGGCAACAAAAAATAAAATGTATTTGGAGGCTAGGGTTGATTATCTTCTTGAAAATTGAAATAGTGCTCATTAGAAACCCATCTCTATATTTACTATGCAACTGTTAATTGGAGAGATCTGGATTAGGTACTGAGAGAGATATAAAATTTAGTTAAGATATGGTTCCTTTCCCCATTGGGCAGTACAAGGGGTAGAACATAGACTAAAATATTCACAATATACTTTGTGAATCTTTGGGTGTAAGGTCTTGGGGTTTTCCACTGTATTCTGAAAGGAGAGGATGGCTGAGGTAGGGATAGTGCTGTGATTTGCTTTGTCTCTCTATCAAGGTACCTTGCTGCTCCCATACAGTCTTGTTTGACTATATTTCATAGCAGCAGTAGTAGTGACTATCATGGCATATGATTAAAAATGCAGCTTGGAATAGGAGTGTAAAAGTCCTTGAATACTGATCAAAAGAGAAGTAATTGTATGAGGTAAACAATAGGAATTTATTGACAGCTTTTTATTTGTTTGTGTTTATTTTCCCAGATCTATGGAAGTTTAGCCTGGAAGTTAGATGGAATCATAAAGCAGCAGAAAACAGTCATAACTAACAGCCAAGCAAAGTTTTGCTTTAGAGATTTACTAGAGCTTTTCTCAATTTTAGTAGGTGTTTATAATCCCTAATTCTACACTAATTCATTGCTTTTATCCAACTTTATCAGGATTTGGTCAGTCTCTTTAACCAATCCAAACAAAAATTATTTTATTTATCCAGTGGTTTTCAAGAAAATCTAAAATGATTAAGGATATTTAGCATATAAAAGTGCAATATCTTTTCATTTTTATGTGGGGTTGGGATAATGTCTTGGTCAATGGAACCTCTCTCCACATACAAACACACATAAGCCCTTAAATTCTTAATTGTTGATATTTATTCAAAAATGTTTTAAGTCTGTCAAATTGCATTTATAATCTTATACCATGAATGAATGAATGAAATGAGATGAAATGAAATTGCTAAAAATGGGTTTCTCAAGTTTTTACTAAGTTCCTGATACTGTGTTAACCACTGAAGGTAGAAACACAGTTCCTAGCCTCAAGGAATGAATGATATTGTCAAGGAAAATGTCCTTGTTAGAGAATGTGTATTGAAAATAAAAATGAAATAAAGCAAATCTGAATGCCACACTGTTATCAAATAAACCTTTGGAGGTTATAGGAGGGGATGGAAGAAAACAACTCTTTCTAAACTTTTGAGGTTCTAAGTTTCAAGCCCACCTTGAGTGTTAAGATTGGAGATTTTTTGTTCCTAACAGGTTATAATGACCTGTTTATAAGCATAAAGGTACATAAAAAAGAATCTTTGGACATCAAAGACTCTATAAACAGGATTATATCAGATATAATCTCCATCATACAACTACCTTCAAACCAGTGACATTTTTAATTGTAGGGTAGATATTTCTCTGTCTGAAACATTTCTTGCAGAAAAAGTGGATACTTTTCTTTGTTCTCTTTTCCCATGAAGACTCTACTGAAGAAACAGATACAAATCAAGGAAGTATATCAAACAAGATAAATCTTAAAATGTACCCAAGTCCATGAACAGAGGGGATGTGTTTATAGCAATAGTTTGGGGTTTTGGTATGTGGGGGGAGGGAAGTTCTGTTTTTTGGTTGTTTTTTTTTTTCCCTTCTGAACATGTGCAGATTCACTTCCTGGTGAACCTGAAGTATGAAACACTAATTCTATGTACAGCCTTTGAGTTTGGACACTGGCCTGAATTTCAGCGACTTTTCTTCCCAAACTTCTTAGGCCTGAAAAACTGGGCGTTATATCCCATGATGACAGCTTTTCTCATGAGAGCGTTGGTACTTTCAGATTCTGGTTGGACTGGAAATACCACAAAAACAGCTTTCCTTCTGGTATTTTGGCACTTCCGCCTTTGGGACCAGATGGGACACAGAAGTGCAGAGGAAGCATTACAT
Organism: Antechinus flavipes; assembly: GCF_016432865.1. Classification (NCBI taxonomy): domain Eukaryota; kingdom Metazoa; phylum Chordata; class Mammalia; order Dasyuromorphia; family Dasyuridae; genus Antechinus; species Antechinus flavipes. Next base: position 304,710,742 of record NC_067399.1, on the reverse strand, counting down.
ATGAATAATGATCAATTTTTTTAAAAGTTAGCCAGCCTTTCCCCAACTTTAGTTTTGTTTTAATCTCTGGTTTTGAGGTACGTTCATGCCAGTTTCTATGTATTCTCTGAGTAATTTACCCATTCAGATCAGGATGAACAGGAGAGCAGAGCTTGGAGATGGTTTATCTGCTAGAGAATTATGCTTGAATTGAAGACAAGTTCTATTACTGGATAATTTGCCACAAGTTTTTGGAAGCCTAGGGAGCCTCTTGGGCCAAGAGGCAAAACTGCAAAGGGAGAGATGGTTACTAACTAGATGATATACACAGTCAATGTGGGAAAGACTTCAAGTCATGCATTAATTACATTTGGCAATCAGCTTTAAACATGAAGAGAGTGATATCCACTTCATACATTAGGAACAACATGTGGGCTGATATAAAAGAGAGAATTAATAACGATCACATAAGCACCAGGATATGTTGTTCACTGGGCCTGCTGGAAAAGGAATTCTTATTTTTCTTCTTGCATCCTTTACATTTCATTTTTTTCATAAATGAATAAGAGGAGAAAGAACATGTTATTTCCCCAAGTCACAGCCTTGGCTCAGTTTTGGCCAGCATAAGGCAACTATTCTACATTCAGTAAATGCAGTAAGAATCCTACACATGGATTGCTTTCCTTCTGTCTTTATATTCTTCTCTCTACTATGGATTTGACTTAAAAAAATAATATCAGATACAGCTAAAAATAGAGGGTCAAAGATCGGTATACTACAAATAGGGGATTCTCTGCTCTGTCTCTTAAGTATAGCATTATTTGCACACAGTAGTTGCTCAATAAATATTTGCTGAATTAATAAATTCTGACAATGGCTTCTACAATGTCATCCCCCATTAACAAAAGTCCACTATTCATAGAATTGGGCCTTAGTGCAGTTTGGGCCTTAGTGCAGTATATTCTGAGGTCTTTGGGGAAAAATATTTGAAAAAAGCAAGGTATTATTGTTACTGTAGGATTCAGACATTTTTATACAGAGGTGATTGTCCTGAAAAAGCTTGACATGTTACATTCAATGCTATTGCTTTTTTCTTTGTGCAATGTAAATCAATATATATTTATTAAGCACTTACTATTTGCCAGATACTGGTAAACACTAGAGATATAAAAACAAAAATAAAAGCCTTTCTACTCAAATAACTTTGTTAAAGACAAATTACAATGGAATTTTGACTTGTTCTATTTCTGACCTGCACTGATTTGCACTTCCTTAGGTGACCTAATGGACAAATTACCAAATTAATGTTGAATTTACAACAGAGACTTGATCTGCCTAGCTCTCTGAAGCTTAGAACACCTGCGCTCATGAGATCTTATAGTCAAAAAATTTCCAGTACCTGGGATCATAGGTTTCTAACACAATACCTGCCTGGTAAATTACACTTCACTATATAAATTTCACTTTGCTTTAATAAATGCAAGAGAATAAAAAATACATGGTTTAATAAATGAAGGAGGAGGAGGGGAAGGAGGAGGAAAAAAAAAACAAAGAAACAAAGAAAGAACAAGAAGTTCAACAGTCTCATTAGATCCATTTGTTTCACTTTTAAAAATAAATCTTTTGAATTTAAGCTTAATGTCATGCTTCAGTCAATTAGCTCTGACAGAAGGCAAAAAGGGTTAAAGGGATCAATAATTAAATGGAAAATAAATATGAAATGAAATGAAACAACAGGACTAGCAGCATCACATGATGAATAACATATATATAGTCTTAACATCTGCATTTATAAACTGTGATCATATAACATATAATAAAATTTACATATAATAATTATATAATAAAATTATATAATGAAAATTATTTGTCCCAATAGGTCCCCTTATTTAAACAAGATATTTCCTTGAAACATAACTAAAAACTATTTTATTCAATATAGTAACTTAACTAACAGATTATTCAACTATATTCTGTATTTTCTTTTGATTGAGCTTCCAGTGCTAACTGAGAATAATGAATACAAAAGCACCATTGACTCAAATCAAATATTTCATTAGAAGGTCAAGAGTATAGTTTGGAAAAAAAAAATTGTCCCTTAAGAAATTATTTAAATTCAGGGGATGTTTGATGTTTCTCTGTGTTTGGACTTTGTAAAGTTTTAGTCACTTAACAAAACTTGAACTGTTCAGAAAGCAAGTGGATTTCTATTATTAAAAAAAGTCTTGGCACAAAGATAGAAAGTAAAAGCAGTCTTAAGTTAGGCCTCCAAAGAAGAACAGGGAATTACTGGGATGCTTCCTTGTGGTAATCTTTGCTGAGACAACAGAGAGCTTTAATTAACAGAGGTTGTTCGCCGAGAGAAAGAATGCCTAGAGGGGAAAAAAATTCACTTTGAAGACAGAATTTTACATCACAGAAAAATAACAAAGAGAGTATTGCTAATGTTCCAAGATACATCAGTGATACATTTCCTACCACTACCAGGAATTAAATGCTTATTCAGAAAATCTTCCTTTCCCTTATATAATGGTGGGTTGTTATCAAAAATTTAGAGTAAATTTTACCTCAACAGAAAAGCATAATTTAATTTATCTGACATTTTAATATCTACTATTTTACCATTTGCATAGTTTTAGAGGGAAAAAAAAAACAGCATTTGTTTTCTTTTTTTAGGTAGTGAAGGAGTCCATACTTCTGATTTTATCTATAGAGAGAGAACCCTGTGTGAAAATTCCTTCTATTAATATTGATCACCAACATGTCTATAAGATACAGATTTAGAAAGTTGACTTTGGTAGAAAAAGGTTACTCATAAACACACAATCAGTATGTATCAGGAAAAAAAGTTTAAATCCAAGTCTCGACCACTAGATCAGTCCAATAACCATTAAGTCATATTGCCTCATCTTAAATAAAGTTCACTGTTGTTGAATATATTGAACTCAAAACAAATATTTTAGAAGTACCAAGATAACTGAATACTGATAACCAAAAACTGCTACAAATACAAACTAATATTCTAGATTGAACTAATTGTTCTAGATTGGAACAGATCTTAAAGGCTTTTCTTACTAAAGTACCCCCAAAGAGTTTCACATATAAACTCATCTCCACATGGAGATGGCCTCCATGGAAGCCAGGGAATTTTTGCCTACATATTGAAGAACTGAAGGGACAACTAATTGGTTCAGTGGATAGAGAATCAACCCTTACGTCAGGAGGACCTGAGTTTAAATTTGGTTTCAAACACTTAATACTTCCTAGCTATGTGACCCTGGGCAAGTTACTTAAACTCAATTCCTCAGCAAAACAAAACAAAAACAAAAACAAAAGAAAGAGAGAGAGAGAGAGAGAGAGAGAGGAGAGAGAGAGAGAGAGAGAGAGAGAACTGAAGAATTTTTTTAGAATTACTTAAAGATTTCTTTTGTTTTTCTTTTGGAGGAAACATACCTATCCACTTTGATACAATTTACCTTATCTTCTTTGGATGTCAAATGGACTGTTTTAATTCACGAGAGCTATATAGCAATCTCATCACATTTCAACTCAGAAAACTCACAGTTTGAAGGTACAATCTGCACTTAATCAACATCCTGACAAGTTGTCACTCCTCAAAGACTTCAAGATGGGGAACTCATTGCCACCTTAGTCAGCCAACTGCACATTTTCCTCTACAAGTAGGAATTGTAAGGGGAGACTCTCCTCAGAGTTTTGAAATTTGAATAATTATAAAGAGGAAAAGACAAAAATAAATGGGAAATTGATATTAAGAGAACAAATAGGAGCAGTTAAGTGGCACAGAGGATGGAGAATCAAAGTTTAAATCTGGCAACAGACACTTGACACTTAGTAGCTGTGTAACCCCAAGCTGACAAGTCACTTAACCCCAAGAACTGTTTTGTGATTATTAGATAAATATACTTTGCCTCGTTATGGTTCAGATAGAAAAGATGAGGTTTTGTTTACTCTTTGTGAACTGGAGTAATGTTTCTATAGGGGAGGACCTATGTTGAAATAGAAATTGTATGAAAGTAAAAGATAAAGACCTCAAAGCTCTTCAGAATTTTCAGCTTTCAACCTTGTGGTCCAGAGAAAAAGTCTCAAACCTTTGAATGTAAGACTAGAATTCTGAAACATCTATTGTGGATGAAATTTGGTGAGTGAAAGACTGTGCCTTTTCCTTTTCTTTTTTTCTATTTTGCCACTTATTTCTAAGATGGAACAGAAGATGAGGAAAATAGATACTTCTCTTCCCTTTTACTTATTGTCAAGGGATTAGAGAATATACTGATGAGGAGGTGAAGAAGAAGAAAGGAAAAACTTCTTTCCCCTGCCATCTGTTTCCAAGAAGATAAAGGAAGATTTCAAAAGCACATGTAAGGGACCAAAATTGCAGAGGTGAAGCTAAGAGTCTATGCTTGCAAAACACACACACACACACACACACACACACACACACACACACAGCTGGGGGCCTTAGTTGAGACTGAGACAGAAGTTGGAAGTACTTAAAACTACAGTTGTTAAGAAGTAGGATTAAGCCCAGCAGAAGAGGGGTTGAGCCCAGAATAGTAAAGGAACAGTAGCAATAAAGTTGAACTGAAATGCTGTGCCCTGTGAATAGATGTGCAAAAAGTAACCCAAGTGATCCAACAGAGTTGCTATAAGCATCAGTGTACTTGAATAAATGGTTTCTGAGACAGAAAATAAAAGACATCAAAATCTTCAGTTCCTGAGCTGTCAGTTGTACTGGAAACATGTGTTCCCCACATGTGTCTCATTATACTAGTAGTTTAAGTTTGTGCCCATTCTTCCCGCCACGTGCACTGTGTGCACTAGTGGCTGGTTGTCTTTCACTCTGCCATATCCAAGCTGTTGCCAAGCCCTACTGATTTCACCTTTGCAACATTTCTTAATTTCATTCCTTTCTCCCTTCTCATACTGCCATCATTCTAGAGCAGTGCCCCATCATCTCATGGTTTGACTACTACAATAGCCTACTGATAGACCTGCCCCCCACCTCAAGACTCTTTCCACTCCAATGGATTTGCAATTCAGCCACTAAATGATTTTCCTAAAGCAAGGTCCAATTATGTCACAAACAAACCTCTCCCTCAATAAACTTCAATAGCTTCCTATTACCTCAAAGAGTAAATACAAAATGATGTGTTTGGCATTCAAAGCCTTTCATAACCTAGCTCTCTCCTACCTTTCCAGTTATCTTATATATCACTCCCCAACAGATGCTCTTTGATCCAGTGTCACTGGTCTCCTGGCCCCTCCAGAAACAAGCTACTCTATTTCTCAGCTCCTAGATTTTTTTTCTGGTTGTTTCCTATGTCCAGAATACTCCCTCATCTGCTCAGGTTACTGACTTTTCCAGATTTCTTTGAGTCCCAACTAAAGTCCCATCTTCCAAAGAAAGCCTTCCCCAATCTCTCTTAATTCCAGTTCCTTCCTTTTGTTAATTATTTCACATTTATATGGTTTGCTTTGGATATTTGTTTGCAAATATCTTTATTTTTTTAAAAATATATTTAAATATATTTAAAGTTTGCAAAAACTTTAGAGTGGAATTTTTTGCCTCTTTTTGTATTTCCAGAACTTAGCACAGTACTGAGCACATAGTAGACACCTAATAAATATTTTTTTCAATTCATTTACAGTGAAATGTTATGTGGTTATTTTTAGAAAATATTTGGATTAAGAATTAATAGACTCATTTTGTTTGAACTGTTAATGGTAAATGTACCACTGGAGACTGATGAAATCCCCCACTCAGAATTTCCCATAGACTTGTGATTAATAAATTGTAGCAACCTCCCTCCTTCTGAAGAACTTCCCAACCTTCTACCAGCATATGGAATAATTGAAAGGGTGAAAACAAGGCTAGAGCAAAATTGAGAAATGATAAACATGGAGAGACTTGTACAGAATATGCAAAGTTAAATGAGCAGAACCAAGAAAATATTGTATACAGTAACAGCAATATTTTTTTAAAGAACAACTTTGAACGAGTAAATAATTTTGACTGTTATAAATACTCAAATTAACTTAAAAGGATCTATGAAGGAAGACACTATTTGTATCTAGAGAAAGAACTGATAAATAGAAGTATGTATAAAATGATTTTACATGTATGTATTTATATATGGGTATATGTATGTATAAATATATATATATATATGTAAACACATACATATTTGTGTCTAATGATAGCAATTTCTAGGGTGCAGGTGAAAGGAAAAGGAAAAAGGAAAGGAAAGGAAACTTGCATGATAACTTTATTGTATATTTAAAAGGAATAGCAAGTTGTACATAGTAGATTTTAAGTTCCATGTGCAATCATCTTTTTCATTGTACTATATGATAAAAATGCTTGTTTTATTCCATAAATTAAAAATAAAATAAATATAACTGAAAAAATGAAATGGGTAGAAAGGAGAAATTCAATGTTAGGACAAGGATGATGACAAAGCTGGGTTTGGAGTCATAAACTTATAATCCCTGTTACTGACTAGTGGATCACTTGAATTTGTTAATTCTGAGCTGCAGTAAGGCAAAAGTTGGTTAGGTGTATACACTGTCTCAATTACCACTATAGTGTACTTCAGGAGTAAAGGCCATCCAGACTGCTTATGAAAGGGTGAACAACTGGCACAGGTTGGAAACAAAGCAAATATAAGGGTCTATGTTGATCAGCTAAAGCATCCACTACTTTTCTAGTCTAATTGAGATATGGAAACAGTTTTAAAAATAAAAACAAGAAAAAAAGATGGAGACAGTAAGAGTATCCTTTCCACTTGAAACCATTTCTGTTAAACTGAAATCTTCTCTTAAAAATCCATCAATTTTTAACCTAATTTTATATCCTAAGGATTATTGAAACAACTATACTTTTTCTTATATATGACAAAATTTCAAATACGAAGTATTTCAGCTTTGGAAGTGATATAAAAATCTATCTAGTCTAGGGGTCCTTAATCAGATGAAATTTTTAAAAAATTGCTAATGATTTTAATACAATTGATTTCCTTTGCAATCTTATGTGTTATATTTTATGCATTTAAAATATAATTGAGAAGGGACCCCAGGTTTGATGACATTGCTGAAAGGATTTATGTCTCAAAAAAAGTTAAGAACACACTCGATTCTAGTTTAAACTATATTTAAACTAGAATCTCCCCTACCATATTTTGTTTTGATTATTTTTGTTATTTTAGTTGAATCACAAAATCTCAGCAGGAACTTCAGAGCATCTAATATAAAGGATATCTGAGAATTAATACTTCCCATGGTATCTCCAACAAACATTTTTTACTTGAAGTTTTCTTAAAAGATTAGACAATGAAAGCTATTTACTAGCTAATTTTTCATATCTTGTAAAATAACCAACTAGCATACTATACCAATGGAATTTCTCTGATTTCTCAGCTTAATAATACAGTCCCACAAAAGATGATGGGGAAGATTAGGTTAATTTGTTATAAATATCAAGAACTAGAATAAATACTTATATAGAAATTTTCAGTTTGCAACTGCTTTATATGCCTTACTTCTTCATACTCTTATATCAATTCTGTGAGATACTAAGGGTATTGTTATAATATCCATTTTACAGATGAAAAAAGCAACAACAAATCAAGGTTCATAAAAGTTAAGTGACTCATACTACCAGTAAAAGAGGGGCAAGGTATTCTTGAGTATAAGTCCTGTACATTTCCCATTATCTATATTGTTTCTTAAATGTGGTGTTCCTTTTCTTCTTTATAATAATAATCATTCTCTCTGGGAGAGAGGGCAGGTTTCTTGGGGAGGTTTTCTGGAGGCAGCCTTAGTATCAGTTCAGATCAATAATTACGCCAAATGCAGCCAGATGTAAAAGTTCAGATCTTTTATTGTCTCCAATATAGCCCAGTTAGCTTAGAGGCCTATCTCACATCTTGGTTCCAAGAGTTCTTGCAGCTTTGTCCTTTGCTTCTGCCTGTGCTTTCTTCAGCCTCTAATTCAGCTCCAATCTTAATCTGTCTTGCCTCCAAAGAGCTCTTGCATCTTTGTACTTTGCTTTTGCCTCTGCCTCCAGCCACTTAATGTAGATTTTTTCTTACCTAACCTTCCTAACTCATAGTGATTAGTAGTCTAGCTTCCAAATTCTATAAAGCTATTCCTTTAATAATATGTTCAAAGATTCAGAATTTCAGTCAAACATACCAGCCAATTAATAGTTTGAAGAATATACTTTATACACATATGTCTTAGAATTTGTTTACAATGTAAAGGACTGCTTGCCATCTGGGGGAAGGGGTGGAGGGAGGGAGGGGAAAAATCGGAACAGAAGTGAGTGCAAGGGATAATGTTGTAAAAAATTAATCTGGCATGGGTTCTGTCAATAAAAAGTTATTTTAAAAAAAAGAATTTGTTTACATTTAGTCCTATGACATTTTACTATTTTTCATTATTTCCCAATTATCATCAATAGCATTTTTCTCTTTTTTAATAATAGCTTTTTATTTTCAATAAACATGAAAGACAGTTTTCAACATTCATCCTTGCAAAATCCTGTGTTTCAAATTTTTCTTCATCTCTCCCCACCTCCTTCCTCTAGACAGCAAATAATTCATTATAGGGTTAAACATGTACAGTTTTTCTAAACACATTTCCACATTTATCATATTACACAAGAAAAAATCAGATCAAAAAGGAAAAAAAATAACTGAGAAAAAATCAAGCAAAAACAACAAAAAATGAAAATACTATGTTATTTTCCACATTCAGTCCCCACAGTCCTCCCTCTGGATGCAGAGGGCTCTCTGCATCACAAGTCTATTGGAATTGGCCTGAATCACCTCGCTGTTGAAAAGAGCCAAGTCCATCAGAATTGATCATCTCATAATCTTGCTGTTTCTATGAACAATGTTCTCTTGGTTCTACACACTTCATTCAGCATCAGTCCATGTAAGTCTCTTCAGGTCGCTCTAAAAATCAACCTGCTGGTCATTTTTGTAGAAAAAAATAATATTCCATAACATTCATATACCAAAACTTATTCATCTGTTCTCCAACTAATGGGAATCTCCTCAGTTTCCAGTTTCTTTCCACTAACAAAGGGCTGCCACAAACATTTTTGCACATGTGGGCCCCTTTTCCTTCTTTATGATCTCTTTGGGATATAAGTCCAGTAGTGGCACTGCTGGATCAAAGAATATGCACAGTTTGATAGCCCTTTGGGCATAGTTCCAAATTGCTCTCCAGAATGGTTAGATCAGTTCACAATTCCACCAACAATGCATTAGTGTCCTACTTTTCCCACATCCCCTCCAATATTTATCAATATCTTTTCCTGTCATCTTAGCCAATTTGAGAGATGTATAGTTCACCAACAGTATTTAACAAACAATGCTTATTTTTTCTTACGTGGCAGGAAAATAGAGAACTGGGTTTAAGACTGAGAGGGCCTGGATTCAAAAAACAAACTCTGACTTACTGACTGTGTACTAATCGCTATTGATAACAGGTATTTCTTCATCTAATATATTCTGCAATCTTCCTTGCTTAAATAGATTGTTTTCATGAATTAATAAAGCTGCCATATCAAGGATAATGATGATGGGAGCAACAATGATGATGATGATGATGAATCATCTGGCAAGCAAACTTTTGGGTCCCTTGGTTGTTAATTGATCTCTTGGTCTCTAATTTAATTAGATCAATAATAAGATGAAAGACTTAGCAAATGTTAGAAATGTTCCTAACTAGGGCTCTAAGCTATTGTGATTATAATATTTTATGTAAATGTCATAAATTAAGGAAAGGGATAATATATACCTGAAGGTCATTATATTATTCCTATACTAAAAAGCAAATAAATTATTATAACAAATTATGGGAGAATAAATCATGGAGGAAGATGAAATGGAATTGGTAGGAAAGGCTGACCAGTTCTATCCTGTACAAAAATACCCTCACCTGTCAGGCTTATGTTAAAAGAAGACCGAAAGGACTAAATCTTGGCCGGTTTACACTATCTCTTAGAGCATCATTTTCCCCCCATGTCCATAATTGAAGCCATTCTTGCTTGCCAGTTCTTGTCAAATTTTGCACCTAAAAAAGAAAACAAGGACACTTCTAAATATCAGAAAGGTATCCAGTTTAAAGGTAAACTTTAGTAGAACAATTTTTTGGGTTACCAAAATGATGTTAATATGAATAATTCATACACATAAAATGTTTGATCAGAACAACTTTGCAAAATAGTCAATATAAATACCATTATTTCATTACACATTATAACTGCAAGTTATTTCAATACCAGATTATAGCTAAGCACTCTCTTTTCATCTCCTTATTTATCTTAAGTTTCATTTTCCTATTAACTATTTTGTTTTATCTTTCCTATTCTGAAAAAAACATATTCTTTGGTGGAGAAAATGAAAGCAAATGTGATTTGAACCATTCTACTTTTTTCACCATTGCACATAAACAGTATTCACTCTGAGACTCAGTTTTTTGTTTTTGTTTTTGTTCTTTAATTCCTACTCTGGCTAGTTACATAAGTTTTTGTTTCTTTGTTTTGCATTTTTATTTTGGTCATTGTTCTTAATATTTGTTGTCCAATACACTAGATTTTTGCTTTGACATTTTTGCCCGGTGGTGATGCATGTTTTATGTTATTTCTTGGCTTCTTGTCCTTACTGTAATCTTTTTAAATATGTTTTTCAAATGTGAATTCAGAACTATTTTCTGTGTAACTATATTTTTTGTCTTTAGACAACTCATTCTTTCTGATCTTGACAGCCTCCCATTATTTGGAATCATTAAATTGAAGAATTCACTTAAATATCATTTTTCAAGTTCAACTGTGAGCCAATGCAAGAATTCCATTTATATTATCACCAACAAATAGGCATGCAGACTGCTTTTGAAGGTTTTCATTGATAAGTACCTCACTACCACTCAGATCAACCTATTCAAATTTTCAAGCAATTCTATTTTTTTGGAAACTTACTATACTATCAAAAATAGAAACAAATAACTGAGCCTTGCATTTGTTACTAAGTATCCCCTTCAGAGCCAAATCGAACAATTCTAACCTATCAAACAATGAACTCTCCTATTTTATATGATCTTTACTCTCCCAAAGACCAGGGCTCTTGTGAAATTTTGCCTGATATTATTTTTATTGACTCTGAGGCAATCTAAAATAGCATGGTCACCTTTTTCATTTCAGTTAGTTCCTTTTTTCTAGATGACAATGAAATGAAATAACATTTCTTTTCTTTGTCCTTTGAAAGATGAAATTAATCAACAAGGAAAGATTAGAATTTGGCAGTATTTATTTTGAGCAAAAAAAAAATACAAGTAGTTGTCTAGATAATTGAAGTCCTTTATCATAATGCGATCCTGAATCAGTAATTAATCACTACTAATATTCTGATAGGCACCATGTATTTAATCACCTTTCAATTTCTTAAATAGAGGATAACAAACTGGATGTAGTCCCAACGTGCTCTCTTCTGGGGAAAGGTGTTTCTTTCCCAAAGGAGACATAATTCTAGTATGTTGCAATTGCCCTCACCTCAGTATTCTCCATAGGTGACAAAATTAAAAGGTAAAATTATGCAAGGGGCCACTATTACACCCATGGATCTGTTAATTTAATATCCATTGAGTTGTGTGCTTGAATATTCAATATGGTAAATAGAGATACCTTATGTCAAACTTATTTTTAAGTATGAAATTCCTTTTTTGAATGGCCATAGTCAGACCTAAAAACACTTCTGATTTAACCATTTATAATAATATAAAACTTTCTGTGCACTAGTAGTAGGAAGAAAAGTTTGTATTCCTTAGGCCAGAAATCCTTTCACATAGGGATTTTCTCAACATACTGTATCACTAGATACATTTCAAATCAATTTAACAAACTCAAGTAAAATAACACCACATTCATACTGGTATTTATACAAAATAATTTCTTTATTTTGTATCCTAACTTACCTAGATAAATACAAATTCACACTAATTTTTTCTGTAAAGGAAGAACAATTTCTTAATCACAATAGTGATTGGTAAAAATTTACTTTATCTTGCCTTATCAAGTCCTATCACAGAAATTCCAAGACTTATCCATGTCATAATCTAACACACATAACCTTTCTTCTCTATCTCCCTACATTTTTTCACTTCCAGCTTGGAGAAAAAAAGTTTTAAAAATACCATTCTTAGAATGAACATATCAATTATTTGTCTTAGAACTCCAATCCATTTGACTTCCTTGTTCAAGGGACACTTCTCTAGATTTTGTTGTCCCTTAATATAATAGAAGCTCCTTGAAGGGACATAGTGCTCTACTTGTTTGAATCTATATCTTCAGCACATATTAAAGGCTTTTTTTTTTCATTTTTTCATTAATTCCAATGAATGTAAATTTTGCTTAATTTAAAAGCAAAATACTTTTGAAGGAATTTTTTTTAATTTGAAGAACCAAAGGATCTGCAAATATAAGAAAAAGTGCAAAGGAAATAAATCTGACTCTGATATCAGAGAATTTGGGCTCAGATTTGACTTTTGAAGCTGGAAGACTTAGGGCCATTTACTTAACATAAGTTGTTCTTAATTTTCTCATATGTAAAGAAAGGGGATTGCCCTACAAATTTTTTGAGGTTCCTTATTGCTCTAGATTTATGAGACTATCATTGTGCAAAGATTGGGGACAAAGTCATCCTACTCCCATTTTAGCCTGGAGGAGGACATTGGAAGCTTTAGAGTTTAGATGATTTTGTATTTTCTATCTTTCCATCACTATCTTAATTACATCTAATAATCAACTAGTGATAATTGTTGCATAGGAAGCTAAAAAAGAGATGGAATCAGATTACCCATACTTAAGAGGAGATCTTAGAATACCTCCATTAAAGGAAAAAAAAATTAGAAATCAGAATCTATGAGTTACTCCTTTCCCACCTTAATTATCTAAACTTGATTCCACTTTTCCTTAGATTCTAAATTTACTTGTGATAGAGTCTGTCAAAGAGTCTCAGGGAGATGTTTTATATTTAGGATTCTTTAGGAAATACCCCTTTCTAAAAGCAATTTAAAGTTAACTAGTTAAAATGGAAACTGTTAGGTGGCCTGTAGTCAGTAAGACCTAGGAGAGTATTGCTTATCTCTCTTTGTCTTAATCCCCTGGAAAAGGAAATGGCAAAGTACTCTATTATCCTTGCCAAGAAAACCACATGGACCACAAAGAGTTGGACATGACTGAATAACTAACAACAATAATAGTTATCAGAAGTTAGATAATGCAGCACATAAAGTATTGGGCCTGTCATCAGGAAAATTCATCTTCCTAAATTCATATGTGGCATCAGACACTTACTAGCTGTGTGATCCTGGGCAAGTCATTTAGTTCTATTTTACCTCAGTTTCCTTACATATGAAATGATCTAGAGAACGGAATAGCAAATCCCTTCACTGTTTTTGCCAAGAAAACCCCAAAGAAGGTCACCAACAGTTGGATATAAATAAAACATGTAAACAAGAATTAAAATAGCTCTTAACTAATAATCTTAAAGGAAAACTCATCAATGGGAGACAATTTATGGCATTAGAGAATCATCTATGCCCCCTCAGGGGTGGCTTTATAATTCTGATGGGCAAATGTAAGCAAGCACTGGAACCCCAAATCCTCAGTGGCAATGGTAGCAGGAGGATCCTCAGATATTATTTGGGCTACACTAATATAAACACTTCTACTTTAGAAAAACAAATCTCAGAGATTTTAAGTGACTTACTTACAAATGGTAAATAGCAGAGCCAGGAATCAATGCCAAGTCTATTGACTTTAAATTCATTGCTCCTTCCGCTACAATACCCTGTAGCCCATGGTAAGATGAGTTGCCCTTTCTGAATGCATGAAATGGCTTGAAATTATTATTTGTCCCAAATCTATGGGAAACAGGAATCAATCCTTTTCAGCTTAATTTTTATTCTTTGATAATTTCCCATATGAAATTCAATATAGCAGAACTTTAGAAAATGATTCAAGGATTTCAGAGGCAAAACTGTCAGAAAAGGTAATAGCATTTTTAAAACTAAATGAAAAAATTCAATAATAGCAATAGAATTTCTCTACTTCCTTGTTTTTTCTGGCATCAATAACAGGTTTTCCAGGACATTTGGAAGCATCAATTAAGGATAATTTCCAATTTCCCAGTGTTTACTTAACTTAAATCTGGAATATAATTGCAAAAGGCATGTATATAGCAGCTGTGGTCATTTAAATTGTTTGCTGCTTTTGTTTTCTTTGTCTAATTCATTTTTTTGTAAACAGAACTATTCTCTTGTAACAGTTGAATGACCAACATACTGAATTTTGTGTGTGTATTGAGGCTGGGGGGGGGTTGGGGAGAAGCAAGGGATACATGGTGCTTTATGAGCTGCTACTAAGAGGTGAACAGGGGAATGTGACTATTTTTCCATCTGTTCTTTCATGATTTACACAGATTCCATGTAGATAAAGAGGAGCTGCTACATCAGACAGAACTCCCCAAGCTGCACTATAAACAGCAGGAAAGACCACCTGCTACACTCAAACTTATGTTACATCAAAGCATCCTGGCTTTCTGAATCCCAGTTGGCTGACAGCAAGACTCCAATCAGCAAACCTTGCTTGACTAGGGAGAAGAAGGGGGAAAAACTATAAAACGATGCTTTAACACTAGCTCAGTATCCCCAAAGTGAAGGTAAGTATTTTGGTGCAATCTATGAGCCATCAGTTTAGATTTTGTTTATTTTCATTTTTGTCTTACAAGTTGGTGGTTTAATTTTGTTCTTACAAGTTGGTGTTAAATGTCACTATTCCATTTGAATGAGAGGTATGATGCACCAAACAGCTCTTCTTCAATTCAATTCATCTAGGAAATGCTATATTACTTATTGCACTTACTTTGTAACAGGTACTATGCTAAGCTGGATTGGGGATACAAAACTAAAAGAATTGCCCTTGCTCTCTAAGATCTTATATTCAATTGTAGGGAAACAGCATGTTTGCAAATAATTGAATATTATATAAATATGAATGCATACAATTATGTATTTCATATCATGGAGATTAGAGGTTCAGTGCCTCCACAATCTGGAAAATCCATATAAAAATTTTGGGCCCTCCCTTAAAACCAAAAATGTCTGTTTTTTTTTTTCTTTTTCTTTTATGGGGGTGTTTACAGTAACTTATTGTAACATTTTGGTTAAGTGTTTGGTCATAGACTCTATGTCATCTGCTGGCCTTGTGTGTTATCTGAGATGCTGAGTATCCACACAAAACTCCTAAAAAATTCCCTTTTAATTTCCTTTACACAAGACAGGGAAACTGAGATGGAGAAGTTGTGAAGTGGAAGGGATAACTATATGTGTGCAAATGTATGTATCTACATATGTACATAAATACAAAGTAATTGGGGGGCATCCACAATGGGGAAAATCAGGGTCTTTAGGTTATAATTGATACGTGTTCTGATCCTTGAGAGGTGCTAAGGGATCCAAAAAGTAGAAGTGAGTTGGGAAAGAGTCCCATGAATAAGGATAGCCTATAAAAAAGCATGGAGACAGAATATTAAACATTGTATATGTGTGATAGCGATCTATTTTGCTTCATATAGATGTTCTGAAGCTACCTTTCAGATATTTAAAGATCATTATTGTTGCTGCTTATTTCATTTCCACACTTTTTTTTTTTGTTGATTAACCAAGGAAGAACTATTTCCCTCTTTTTTATTTCTGCTTATCTCTCTCTATCTCTTATTCTCTGTTGTCTCTGATTTTATTTCTTTATCTCTGAGTTTGTGTGTCTGTCCTTGTGTCTGTTTTCTTTTTCTCCTCCTCCTTCTCTTTTCTTCTCTTCTCTTCTCTTCTCTTCTCTTCTCTTCTCTTCTCTGCTCTTCTCTGCTCTTCTTTTCTCCTCTCTCTCTCTCTCTCTCTCTCTGTCTCTCTGTCTCTCCGTCTCTCTTCTCTGTGTGTTTCTCTCTGGGCTTGTCTGTGTCTCTATGTCTGTACCTTTCTTTGTGTGTCTTTCTGTTTTTCTATTGCTTTCTCTGTATTTATCTCTTTTTCTCTGTTTCTGTCTATCTGTCTCTCTCTGTTTATCTCTCTGTGTGTCTCTCCAGCTGTCTCTCTGTCTCTCTTTCTGTTTCTGTCTCTCTGTGTGTATTTGTCTCTGTCTCTCTCTCTGTCTCTGTTTCTCTCTTCTCTCTTCTCTCTCTCTTTTCTCTCTCTGTGTTTGTCTGTCTCTCTGTGTGTCTGTCTGTTTGTCTTTCTCTGTCTTTCTGTCTCTGTCTCTGTTCTTCTTCTCCTCAACATGTGACATCTAAGAATTTAAGGTACATTAGTTTGAACTCTTTGTGTAGAATTCTATCTGGTAAAAATCATGGCCAATTCATGAGCTTAGATATGATTTAAGGATTTTTCTCTTAACAATCTCAGGTTATTAAATTTTGCCCCATGAAAGATTGGTCAAGTATAGCAACAACAACAGAGACTGGGGACTACCGATTCACATTTACCTTACATAATCTAAAGGTATTTTTAGATTTACATGACACAGAACCATATATGACATTTTTTGCCCACTGGGAATTTTTGAGCATTGTCCTAGGTATGTACTGACTTTACTCAATAAAATATGGTAACATGGGATTTAAATCTAATTTATTGATGTATCTTTGAGTTTATCTATATCACTTATGACAATTGACAAATTTGTTGCCATTGAATTTTTTAGTTAATAGATTTTTCCACTGAGGAGAAAGCTGTCCAGAAAAGGAAGCCTTGTAAAGTCCTGTCAATTCATTAACTCATGTAAGTTAATTTGGCTGTTTCATGTTAGGTAGATGCTAGTATTATCTGAGACTCAGAAAAATTAAATGAGTTGCTCAGGATCACACTGTTAACACTTGAGTTGGAATTTGAACCTGCATCTTCTTGATTTTTACTCCAGTGACCTATGTATAACCAAAACTTGTCTGGATATGCTCAGTTCATCTAACATGAATGAGCCTTTGAGAACCTTTGGAGTATGCCAGATTGCCTAATATAAAGGAATTTTCATCCCTTGATGATTAAGTGGGGGTAACTTGCCTGTGTCTTTAAAACTATTGACACTAATCCATTCTCCTCTTTCTAATATGATATTTTCATTTTCTCTTATCTGTTGCAACCTCAAAGAGACCATAACATGGTCTCCATGATATAAACCAATAAAAGAGAAAAGACTTACCTTCTCCCATTTCTTCTTTTACTCTGATTCTGAGAAACAGACTTGGGGATTCCTTTTTCTATTCTTTGTCATTTGTCACTCTCAGTTTCAGGCGCTGGTGTTCTGTGTGAATCTAGGAGGCCATGAAGACCTTAGAGGTGGGATTGCAGCTATCTAACAGTCCAGCAGGAAAGTACTAAGAAGCTACAGTGGGACTCCAGGTTAAAATAGGATTTGACCTGGTAACTTAGACTGTGCTCTATAGAAATGGCACTAACCTAGGAACCTAATCCCCTTTTCCTTCCCAGAGAGTGAAGTGATATGGGGGTAGAGGAGGGGCAGGGATAGGAGATTGTTTCTCTATCATGGTATGGAATAATTATGTATATTTCGGAAATAAATATTCCTTTGTAAAATCTAAAATGAATGTAAATGACTAAGTGGAACTGGAGAACAGGTGACTACCTCATTCATTTGAGGGAACACCATTAGTGTACAGTGAAGCCCTTTATTAAGTGCCTAGAAACTCTCAGTTCCTCTAAAGTAGGACAGAGAATACATGGAGATGGGTGAAATCTAGCCTAACAGGTTAGTGAGGGCCAAGGGATCTATATGATGGATACAGTTTATTCTGCCATACTTACTCTTTGTGTTTAGTATCCTTTGAATAATACTAAGCGTGCTTAAATAGTTCATTCTAGAAAATTCTGATAGCCATATATAACTCAGACATGCATCCCACTCAGGCTAACAGTGTTGCTTACAAGCCTGGTATCCAATGTTGCATTTATAAAGCCTTTCTCTATTTCTAGGCTAGCCATTCTCCTCAACTTACAGTCATGTTGGCAGCTGCATGTTGCGGTTTGGAAGGAGTATTTGGTAAAGAGAAATTGACCATAATTACAACTATGCTTCTACAATTTTTACACTCAAATCCTTATGGTAATTTTGAATTTACAGAAGAAAATTAGAAGAGTAACCTTCTTCACTAAAAATTCATTAAAAAAAAAGTCAGGAAAACTGGAAAGCAGTCTGGCAGAAACTGAAAATACATGATTATCTGACACTATTTACCAGGATAAGCTCAATATGGATACATGGCTTAGAAATAAAGAGAGATACTAGAAGGAAATTTGAAGAAAATGGAATATATTGCCTATCAGACATATATAAGCAAACAATTTATCAAAAAACAAAACAAAACAATGGAGAGTGGAGAGGAGTATAAAATAGATAATTTTGATTACATTAAATTAAGAAGATTTTGTGTAAATAAGACAAGTGTAGTCAAGATCAGAAGGAAAGAACAAAATTGGAAAAACTTTTTATAGGCAGTTTCTCAGATAAAGGTCCCATACCTCAAATATATATATATATATATATATATATATATATATATATATATATATATATATATATATATATATATATATATATATATAACTTTACTAAACCTATAAGATTACAAGTCATTCCCCGATTGACAAATGGTCAAAGGATTTGAACAGGCAATTTTCTAATGGAGACATAAAAACAATTTTAGCCATATGAAAAAATACTATAAATCATTATTGATTAAAGAATTGCAAATAGAATTTGAAATAGCATTTTGTACCTATCAGGTTTACTAAAATGATTGAAAGAGGAAACAACAAATGTTGGAGGGGATGTGGGAAAATTGGGACACTAATTTAGTTTTAGTGGAACTGTGAACTGATCCAAACATTTTTGGGTTTTGTATTTTTTTTTAATTTTTTATTAAAGGTTTTTATTTTCAAAACATATGTGTGAGGGGAAGTTAGGTGGCACAATGGATAGAGTGTACCAACCCTGAAGTCAGGAGGACCCGAGTTCAAATCTGGCCTCAGATACTTAACACTTCCTGAGCAAGGGTCTGCTTCATTCATTTGAGGGAACATCATTAGTATAAAGTGAAGCCCTTTATTAAGTGCCTAGAAACTCTCAGTTCCTCTAAAGTATGACAGAAATGCATGGAGAAGGGTGAAATCTAGCCTAACAGTTAGACCCTGGGCAAGTCACTTTACCTCAATTGTCTTCAAAGAAAAAAAAGAACATGTGTGGATAATTTTTCAACATTAATCATTGTGAAAACTTTTGTTCCAAATTTTCCCTCCCTTCTCCCAACCCCTCCCCTAGATGGCAAGTAATCCAACATATATAAACATTGTAGACATGTTAAATCCAATATAGGCATACATTTTTATAAAATTATCTTGCTGTACAATAAAAATCAAATCAAACAGGAAAAAAATGAAAAATAAAATAAAAGCAAACAACAACAAAAAGAGTGAAAATGCTATGTTGTAAACCACACTCAGTTCCCACAGTCCTCTCAGTATAAACAGATAGATCTCTTCATCACAAGGTCACTGGAACTTGATCCAACCATTTTGGAGAACAATCTTGAATTATGGTCAAAGAGTTATTTAAACTGCCTATACCCTTTGACCCAGCAAAACATGAATAGATTTGCATTAAATAATGAAGAGTGAAATTAATACAACCAAAAGAAAGTTTCCTATAGTAACAATATTTTTTTAAGAAGAACTTTGAGTGACTAAATCATTTTGACTATTATAAACACCAAAAGTAACTACAAGATTGTTTTTCTTTGTCCTTTGTTCTAGAAGACATCAGGAATGTGATATTATTCCTTGCAAGTGAATTGAATCTAAGTGAAGGGCTTTCAGGGCTGCGCAAAGTCACCAGTCTCACTTTCTCCTCCAGAGTCATCTGGGTCCAATGGCAAGACAGATCAGGATGACTGCAAATGGTCCCCTACATATATTATGTCTCTGAGGTCAGATTTGAACTTCTAAATCCCTGATTCACAAACCTGAGTCACGTTCTCCTACCAAAGCACATAATGTGTGTGGTGGAATTGGGGTTATTTAATACTATCATAAGGTACATAAATAGGAAGAGTAATATTTCTGGAGCAACTCATGACTTTAAAATATGAAACCATGTATGTTCTTCTGAGTAAAACTGTTTTTCAGCTAGCTAATTCAAAGTTTTCTTGATGGGCAAAGATGCTTTGTGGATACTCTCAGGCTATTGAAATAGCATCATGCTTTTTTGGATTACAGCAATCCTTGGTACAATGATGAGAAAATGTTACACTTTTTTAAAGCAAAAATATGTAAGTATAGATCATAGTATAGCCTTGTTTTCCTCTTCTTCTTCCTTTTTTTCTTATACTATAAAGGATGGAACTAGCACTAGAACTGAAAGAGTTCCTTTTCTCAAGCTGTAGCTGTCACTAAAGGTACAATAAACCTAGAAGAACTAGAGAGTTCTTCAATTAGATAGAATTCTGCTGTTTTCTAATAATAATGATATTTTCTTCCAATCTAATAGCTTTTCAAACCAGACTCAACGCCTGCCTCTTAACTTTGCTGTACTTCTGGTAGGTTCTTCCATTTTTTGTAAACATTTGTACTATGACTGCTAGCCATATCTTCCAATTCTTCATGTGTTCATCACTGTCTCATCACCTGTGTTCTGTCTTCTCCTGTTTTTGATGCTTGCCTCCAAACAAGCTTCTTGATTTTTAGTGACTCCTCTTTACCTTGTGATGTGCAACTAAGATAATCTAGCTGAGATGCATCATGCTCAATAATACTTATATAATTATCCCATAGATCCCAAAAACTATTTGATAATTTCTTAGTTGTAATCTTTGTAATTGTGAAAATAAATATAAAGGAGAAAATGGAATAATGTTCTGTAATTTTTACATCATATGAATTATTTTTTCTTAGCTTTTTTTTCAATTAGAAGCATTTATTTTCTTTTCTTCTCATTTCTTCCCAATAGAGGGAGGAAGAGAAGAAGAAAAAGGAGAAAGAAGACAAGGAGAAGAAGAAAGAGAAAGGGAAAGAACAAAGAAGAAGAAGAAGAAGAAGAAGAAGAAGAAGAAGAAGAAGAAGAAGAAGAAGAAGAAGAAGAAGAAGAAGAAGAAGAAGAAGAAGAAGAAGAAGAAGAAGGAAGAGGAAGAGGAAGAGGAGAAGGAGGAAGAGGAGAGAAGGAAGAGGAGGAGAACAAAAAGAAGAATGATGTTGATGTCAAGAATGAGGAAGAAAGGGAGAAGGACAAGAGCAAATATGAGTAATGAACAAAGCAAGGGCAACTAAGTGATACAGTGGATAGAGTACCTGGTCTGAAGTCAAGAAGACCTATCATCTAAGTTCAAATCTAGTCTCAGACACTTACTAGCTATGTGATTCTGGGTGAGTCACTTAACCCCATTTACCTCAGTTTTTCATCTGTAAAATGAATTGTAAAAGGAAAGGACAAATCACTCCAGTATCTTTACCAAGAACCCCACCACCACCACCACCAAATGGGGTCATGAAGAGTCAGATTCAGCTGAAAATGACCAAACAACAACAAAGCAAATCTGTGCATTGTCAGTTCTCTGCTTCTAAGCAAGTCCTCCACATTTATCAGAAGGGCAGTTTTCTCTTAGGTTCTCAGAACATTATGTCTCTCTTTAATCATTTTTAATAGGAGGGGCTGTGTTTCTTTCCAGACTAATTTTATCAATGTTCCTTATACAAATGTTCTTTTTCTGTCCTTTTCAACAAACAAAATGTCCTCATAAAAATGAGTACCATATGTTATAGATATATAGTTTACTCTGAGATTTTGGAAACATAGACTCATAGATCTAGAAATGAAAAGTGCCTTAGAGGCCATTGAGTCCAATGCTTTCATCTTTCAAATGAGAAAACTAAAACCAAAGTCATAAATATCAGAGGCAAGATTGGTACACAGATCCTCAACTGGAGAGTGGTATTCTTTCTATTGCACCTTGCATCTTTTAAATAATATATGAGGCTTCCTGCACAACTTCAAATACTGTAACAGCATAGTATGTAAGGACACAAAAGTTTCTTCTGTGTCTGACTCTTATTGACCTCAGTGAAGGAAATATAATTCAGTTAAATCCCATGATCTCTATCTGAATTCCTTAGCTGTCTCAGAACTGTCAGTTCCTGCCAGGGGCTACATATCAGAAAGAAGATTCCTTGGCAGAACCATTGAGGCATCTGATGAGGCAGAAGTGTTGGAGGTACACTGGCAGCAAAGTATGGGAGAAGCCTGAATAGCACATGCTAGCAAAGTCATTGGCTCTAATGCCTGGCTTACATTTGTTCTATTAAAATGTATCCACAAATGATTTGGAAATCCAAAGAATCTGTATTTAAAGGAAGAAGAAACACATTTTACTGGCTTCACTTAGAAAACAGAACAAAACAATGACACTGAATTTCTTAAAGTAGGTTATCTATAGGAATAGTTTTGCATATAACTGGTTGAGTTAAAGCCTTGGGGACATATTTAGGCAAATTGAGGAAAGCTTTAGAATTCTCCACGGCACTTCTAACTAGCTGATTCTTTGTAGTGGTAGGCAGATCATATATAGAGGCCTGAAAGAGACTTCAGGGTCCTTCTACTTCAACTCTTTTTACAGATGAAGAATCTGACACCCAAGGAGTTATATGATTTCCTCAAAGTCACACACATATTATTAGAGGCAGGATTTGAACCCCAATGAATAAAGAGCCAGTGTTGGTTCCACTGTACCAGATTCATTCTTATAAAACACTTCAAGTACAGCCAGGAATAATTGGGTGGGAGAAAAGAAGAGAGTAAAAGCAATTGGGGAATATGAAACACCTAAGGGATTTTATTGTAAAGAGTCAAGAAAATAAATCCCCTAAGTGTCAAAGGCTCTCTCTTCTCCCAGGGGAGAAGATCAAAAGCAATAAAAAAAATGTATCATTTCAGTCTGAAATGTCAAAAGCTCCCCCCATGTAGTAGTTATTCTGCTTGCTCCTTTAACTATCGTTTTTAACAATCAAAAGGAAAAAAAAAAAAAGATTGAATACTACATTCATACATCGAAGAAAAAAAAAGTCCATCATTAAGTTTTTATGGGTCTTAGGTGTCCTTTGCTGTCTTTTAACCCCAAGCTAACATGATATGGAGCTCATATTTTCATAAATAAGTTCTTTTTTTAGGATACACATTTTCCCTTCTCCTATCAAGTCATTGCAATTCACAAGTTGTTCTGTTCCTTGGCATCTTTCCTTCATACCCCACGAAGCCAATCTGATGTCTTAGTTGTCTGTTTACAGGATGTCAGACAGCACCAGGAATAGCTAGCTCTAGGGGGCACTGCAGAGGAAAAATAGGAAGGAGAAGTGTTGGAACTGAATTGTACCAAATGATAAATTCTCCATAGCTCAACCCCCACATCATGACCATTGTAGCAATTCCCATTTTCTAAAACTTTACAGAGAATAACTACCTGAAAGTAACTTTAGGTTTTTGAGAAAGAAAATGCTTTTTCTTGCTTTTGACAGAGAAAGTGTTCATGAGATTTAGGATCATGGATTTAGTTAGAGATGTAAAGGACCTTTGAGTTCATCTAGTCTAACCCCATCTTGTTTTAGAGCTGAGGAAACTCAGAGAAACTTCAGAGATGAGAGTCCCAAAGTCATACAGAGAAGTGACAGAGCCAGGAATTCTGGTTCTAATACAGGTATTCTGGCTCTAAATCTAGCCATCTCTTCACTACCCTCATACTGATTCATTCAGTAAAAAGAAGCAGAGGTGGCTTTTTTCATTGTGGTTGTTCCATAGCATCTGACTCTTCACGACCCTATTTGGGATTTTCTTGGAAAAAATCCTGGAGAGGTTTATCATTTCCTTTTCCGACTCATTTTATAAATGAAGAAGGCTAAGTTCTTCTCATTCAAGGTTACACAACTAGTAAGTGTCTGAGGCTAGATTTGCATTTGGGTTCTTCTGATTACAGGGCCAGTGCTCTCTTTGCTTAGCAACCTAGCTGCCTTTAGAGGTGACCTTATAAGAAGGTTTAAACAGATGTCTGTTCATAGAATAGACTTTGAGAAATACTAGGAAGATCCTTCTATTTCATCTCCACATTGGTCCTGAAGTTCTACTATTCCAATATTTGAGATTCATTCCTTTAGATCCCAAATACTTTCTAATCTCAAGAGGTTACTAATAAAGTACAAATACTCCTGGGAAGCATGCACCTAAATGCAAACTAAATAACAGTAATTTAACCTTTCATAATACCCATGTAATAGCTATGAAATGTTTTCACAAACGTTATTTCACTTGACCTCTGTCAAGTTTAGCAATAGAAGACCTGGATTAAAGTACTACTTCTGACATATCCTGGGTATAGCCCTGAAGGTAAGACATTTATTTGACCTTTACCTTTCAGTATTCTAGGGAACTGCCTTAGACTATAAGTGGCAGAAAAGGTACTGACCTGTGTAGAAGTTCCACAGTTTCCTTCCTGTCAGAGTTCCACATATTAATGAAATCTTGTTTCTATTCCTGTCTGACCTATTAAGGAAGTTGAAGCAGGTATTGTCCACAAATTAAAGTGACTTTTAAGTGACAATAACACATCTAGTAAATAAGGTATAAAAGAATATTAAGCAATTATTCATGGAATTCCAGCTCAGCATTCTGGCTCCAGATCTCACCTCATTGTAACAAACAACTCTATCTCCTCCATCATTGCAAAATTTATTAGGAATTTGCTAACATCTAACCAAAATGTTAGGCACCGAGTGGTGCAGGAAGAGTGGAGGAGACTTTGAAAGGGTGCCAGGGAAGGATGCCTCAGGAATTCTGAGGTGAAAGGGTTAGAAGACCAAATTCTCCAACTTTAAAAATTTTGCTTGGTACTAGCCCTGAAAATAAATCAAACAGTCAATTTACTAATAATGAATCTCCAAAATGTTTCCTGTCATCTAATTTTAAAATAAGAATAGTAAGATTTATGAAAAGGGAGTGCTAACATCAAAGCTCCAAGACCATGAATTTCTTAAATAAACAACACAAAATTTCAGGAGTTATTGGAAGTCTGATGCCTAAATTGTTTCTGAAATTTATCTACAAGCAGACTAACTTAGATACAAACATTCTCAACTATGCTTTCAAATCAGTGCCATCCTTGCAATATGCAACATACAATAGAATGAATGATCAAAATTTGTTGAGCATTTAAAATTTCAAAAAATGGAAACATCTTTACCACAGAAATGCAGTTACGCTTCTTTAAAAAGGCACTCATCTTTTTTTCTCTAAAGGCAAGTCGAGTACTTTATCCACAAGATATTAATAATTTCTTTATGATACTTTTTGGCCATGCATAATATCTTTTAGCTTGATTTATACTGAATGTAAATTATGATAGAAGCATTTCACACTTTTTTTTTCAAGAGTAAATGTACAGTAATGCTAGGATTGGCACTGTCATCTCCTTTAGACACGGTGAAACCCTACATTTCAGTATTTTAAAAGACAGCCTCAGGAAATGCATGCAGAAAGCCCTTTGCAAGGTAATGCCAGGAAAGTCACATAGCATGGTGAATAGAGTCCTGACTTTTTCCTTGTATGGCCGAGGTTCAAATTACTGTATGCTTTATATGCTTGTAAATGAAATAGTTTGAGGGTCTCATGGCACAGATCATATGTGATTTGCAACATTTGGCACAACTTTTGCTCAGTTCTGGAAATACCTAACAAATGAGCTAGAATCCAGGAGTGAATTATATCTTCCCAAAGCAGGAAGTAAGATTGCCTCATATTTATAGAGGTGAGGAAGCACTAAGGAACCAGGGACTACTAGCACTAGAGTTGCCCTCCTGGTTTTAACAATAAATACTTTTAATAATAATTTGCATTGTACATTTTGGAGTCCAGAGATATAATCTATAGTAACAACAACCTAAGCAGCTCTGGGCCTAGTTAGTAATCTAAGTATGAGCCTGAGGAAATTCTGAAGTATAGTAGAAAACAGTAATGAAAATTTAACTCCCCTATTATCTTGTCAAGTCATAGCCAATCATCTCTTGAGTATATCATAATCAGTCTCACGTTTGTTAATAAAAAGGATCACAGGCAGTAATGAGTTCATACAACTCTCCTCAAGCCTAAAATAGTACTGCTTACATTCCACTAGAAAATTATTATATTCTGTCTTCCTGTTAACTTTTGTGGGTTTAATTTAGTAAATTACCATTAGGCTCTTCCTTTTCTAAACTATTATTTAGTGATTTTTCCATTGATAATTACTAGTTAAATTCTACCCTAAATTTGAATGAAACAACTGCATACATAGTAAAGCAGTGGGGCCTTACATTTATATCCTTAGGGTCTAGATAAGTGCCCCACTTATGAAAGATGCTCAATAAATATCAGGTAAGCTGATACCTTTAATAATATTATCAACACCTTACTTTTATATAGCACTTTAAGATTTACAAAGTATCTTATGCATAATAACTCATACTTTGTAAGGTATCCCTTTCAACAAGATGAAGAAATTGAAACCCAGAGAGATAAGGTGTCACTTATTGAGAATCAGTCAGCTAGAAAGTATTTCAAATGGGATTTGAACCCCAGTCTTTAAACTACATTCTATTCCAGCATTCCAGCTATGAATCTATCTATCTATTCTATTCTAACTATGAGTGACTATCTAGAAGCTTTCAAAAATAGAAGGTAATTGGACACCACCTAAAAAAATACAACTTACTTCCTTCTTTGCAAAAATAGAGGGCTATGGATATAGGCTATGCTATCAGATTTAAGGAGTATGTTTGTTGATGTAACTGGACTGCTTTTTTTTTTTTTTTTTTACTTTAAAAAACTTTGTAATAAGTTATGGGTATCTGCCTTGCAAAAGGAGAATATTGATGAAAATTAAATTAAAAAAGAGAAAGTAATATCCTTTCCTGTATTTGCAGAAACATACTTCCTTTTCCAGATCCAGGATGGAAAAAGCTGAATTATGACTCATAGTATTTTAGTATGATAAAGGGCCAGACACTTCAGTTACAAATGAAATTGTAGTCCAGAGAAATATGCTTCCTTTTGGCAACCTCTTTTCCTGTGACCCATCATACTACAATATTGTATGAGAGAATTTAGTGCAAGTTAATGCAGAATAAAGCAAAAGAAGGTAGCATGTCATGGAAATTACACAATCTTGGAGCCATAAGAAGTGGATTCTAATTTCAACCCTGAAATTACATGTAACCTTTGGCAAGTCACTTAAATTCAGTTTCCTCATGTGCAAATTAAAAGGTGTCTTCCAGCTGAAAAATGTTTCAAACATCTCCTTAAGGAGTACATGAATGAGGCTAGGGGGCTGATCTTTTTGGCTGCAAAAACTGAAAGAGCCATAAGGCCAATTGATGTATCCTTAGGTATGGCCTTTGACAGAGCTGGGACCAAAACACAATTTTTCATATCCCCTAATGCATTTTCCTGCTTTGATGGTAAAATGTTGGCAACATTTGAAAGACAGTTATTATTAGAGTAAACGCAGTGGGTAATCCCAAGGTATTTAGTCTTAATCTCAAATAACCATTTATTATTAATACCATATTTGAAAGAGAGTTGTACTTGTTTTTAAACTTGCTTGCTTTGATACTATGAAAGCTCCATATGGGTGGGTGTTCCCTATCAGGGCAGATCACACAACCAATCCTTGTTTCATGCATTGTTGTAGCACCCAAATTTCATTACCTGTGTCCAGCCTTTGGGAAAAGAGTCTGTTATGTTGGCACTCAGATATAAACTTGAAGGCTTTGTAACCTGCCAGACTCAGCCTCTGATAGAGCTTGTTTTCTACTATGGAATCATCAGCACATGATGAAGAAGTCAAATTTTAAGAGAGGTTACTTGGGAATTAGCAAGGAGAAGGCTCAAGAAGCAATTCAATGAAACATAGATACTGAAGAAAAGGAATGAATATGAAAACATTCATCCCTCTGTGTAAGAAAGCTATTAGCCTCCAACCTGACAAGTCTGCACTTCCATATTAAATACTAATTCAGGACTTGCAATAGATTATAGCAAGGTTCATGACAGATAATCAAGAGACTCTGCAATCACTGGGCATTTAATTCTCCATAGAAAATGCAAAAGAAACTTAGAATTTATTCAGAGTTCTTATCTACAGCATGCCAGAAGGGGATATTTATCCATTATTGTTCTGCCTTCACATACCATTTATAGAAAAATAAATTAATGTAATGCAGAATAGCACAAAATTCCATTGGTTCAGTAGAGAATGAAGACAAGTCAAAAGACCTGGTTTCTAGTCTGATCTGTATAACTGTAGGGAAAATTAATTGATTTCTTTTGGTCTCAATTTCCTGATCTGTAAAATTAAAGATTTAGAATAATTGATTTTAAGGTTCTTCTGGGCAAGGATATAGCAGGTAACTAGGCAGTAAAGTGGATAGGGTATCAGGCCTGGAATCAGAGTGATTCATCTTTCTGATTCCAAATGTGGCCTCAGACAGACACTTCCTAGTTCCATGACTCTGATCAAGTTGCTAAACCCTGCTTGCTTCAGTTTTCTCACTTGTAAAATGAGCTAGGGAAAGAAATGGCAAACCACTTTAGTATCTTTGTCAAAAAAATCTCAAATAGGGTCACAAAGAGTGTACTGCACATCAGCAACAACAACAATAACTTTCCCAAGCAATTAAGATTAAATGCTGGAAAGAAGATCGGACTTGCAACAACACAATTTCTTTGCCAAAAATACCTTTAAAAAGTAGCCACAGACCCAGCCAAAATATTCAAAGTATTATACTAGGGATTGGGCAAAAATTGCCTACATCCACCATACCCCCCACAAAATAATTCTTAAGTGCTCCTCCCCTCAAGAAGTTAATGAATTAAGCTGGAGTATGACAGCGTAGGGAATGAAAAAAAATTAAATAAACAATATTGAGTGGAAATTCAATCTAAAATGCTGTCCTTAGAGTCCATGTATGGAATCACCTAAAGTAACATTATTTTATATAAGAAAGGTATTTTTGTCTACAATTAGTAGACAACTTTGGCTGAGATCCCAGACAGATTTCCTTATAAAACCTATTCTCTACCCACTAAATATTCTTATTTCATTCTTCAGTGAAGGTCCAAGTACATCTTCTTGTGCTGAATTAAAAAAAAAAAAAAAGAATAACTGATGCAAAGTTTGCAGGGAAAATATTGATGTGCTCCCATGATTTCCCAAGTCAGAAGTTTTAAGAAAGTCATTTTAGTTCCCAAATTTTCAAAGACTTGAATGATCTTTCTATTGAATAGTAACATCTGCTTTGCTAAAATATTCCATAATCATCTCCCTGGTCTCCCTGTTTTAACTGAGGTATAAAGCTATTATAATAGGTCTTTTGTTAACAGCAAAACTGGGTACCATACTTCATTCTGAAGGTGACATCTGCAATTCTCAATTCCTTATGCAGTACTCAGAGGGACTGGAACCAAAGAAGAGCTACCTTCAGGAAACAACACACTCTGAGAACTCAATCTGCATCCCAACTGCCCAATTGAGGTTTCATTTTACAAAAAGATACCCAATACGCCAGAGCAAAAGCCAATAACATCTTCAAAAGATACCCTGTATAGTATTTTCTCCTTGCTAAAAAATCCCCATGGAGACTTCCATTATATAACTTTTCCGAGTTAACTTTCAGGCTTTACTGTTTTCCTATTTCACAACTGCCTATTACTCTAGCCTTTCTTACCTAGCCTAAATAACTGAATGGGTGGTTGCCTCAATCAGACTGAGACCTGTTAAAGACCTTAGTTTAAAAAGGCCAAGGTCTTCCATTGCATTCAGGAACATCTCCAGTCATACTGATTTATATCTGACTACTGTACCTAGACAACTCTGGAAGAGAAAATAAGGCTGGTAACTTTGCACAGCCCTCCCTCATTTAATTCCATTTCATTTGCCGGTCACAGTATCACCTTCCTGATGTTATGGTCATCTTGAAGGACAAAGAACAAATGTCATCACTCTAGCAGCTAAATGCTCTGAAAAGCATTAAGGGAAGATATGTACATGGCTTAAAGTGAGGGAGGCAAAGGAAGGGGCAAATGGGAGGGTCTGGTAGAACAGGCAGAAAAGTTCCTTTGCTTTTATTTCAACTCAATCTGAATTTGTGTTTTAAAAATGGGATCACTGCGAATAGTGCCTCTGGTGAAGGACTCTTTAAATTAACTGCACCCTTGGCCAGCTGCTTCTAGCACTTGAGACAGATAATTATAATTCAATCTTTGCTAGAGAATTTTTCCATTGCCCCTCTCCCTATCTTTTAACTCTGAATGTCAGTGATGCTAATCATCAGATTTTGTTTGATTCCAATCTTTCTGGTAACAAGCATGTGAATCCTAGAAATAGAAAAAAAAAATCTAGTTTGATCCTGTCATTTTACAGATGGAAAAAAAAGCTGAGGACAAGAGAGATTACATATCTTGACCCAGGCTACATAAAGGCAACATCACTGGTAAGAGCTGCATTTATATCCTCTGACTCCAGAGCCAAAGTTCTTCCACTGTGCCACAACATAGTAAGCTTTGATTTGGGCCTTTTCAAAATAGTGTGATTCATGCATCCCAATTGTTTGTTTGTTTCAGGCATGTCTAACTCTTCATGACCCCATCTGGGGTTTTTCTGTTAAAGATAATGGAGTGGTTTGCCATTTCTGACCCTTCAATGATGTCTTCAAATAGTGTTGATTTGACCTCATTCTTCTGGTTTATCACACTACAATGTCTTCTGGTTTCTAGGAACTGAATACAGCTGCAAATGCTTTCTCTGGTCCAGTCATGCCGTCCCCAGTATCCTCTCATTGATAATTACTTCCTTATGCCCAATCAGAAGCTCCATATCTGCCTTGATCCTCAATTGAAATCCGGTGGTCTTTTCCTCTCCTACCCCACTATGATCCAACTGATTATGTTTTGAAGGCTTTTAAGTCGGTGTCCCATAAGCAAAACTGCTCTAAAGATATTCCAATCATATCTCTTTCTCTTCCTGTATTTCTGTCTGTCTCTATTTCTCCCTATCTGTCTGTATCTGTATTTGTTTCTCTGTCTCTGTCTCCTTCTCTCCCTTTCTCCCTGTTTCTGTCTCCCTCTCCTTCCCTCCTTCTTTCCCTCCTTCCTTCTTTCCCTCCCTCCTTCTTTCCCTCTCTCCTCCTTTCTCTCTCTCTCTCTTTCTCTCTCTCTCCCTCTCTCTCTCTCTCTCTCTCTCTCTCTCTCTCTCTTTCTCTCTCTCTCTCTCTTTTTTTCTCTCTCTTTCTCTCTCTCTCTCTCTTCTCTCTCTCTCTCTCTCTCTCTCCTCTCTCTCTCTCTCTCTCTCTCTCTTTCTCTCTCTCTCTCTCCAAATTCAATGCATCACCATTTTCCCATCACCCACATATATTAAAATTCACCTAGTATACCCTTTTACCCAGGACATGTTTGATCATAAGCACCAATAGAAATTATAGTTTTGGTGAATAGCTATTTCTATTCACATGTATTCCCTAGTTCCATGCAAAATAATCTTTTCATCTAACTACTGTAGACCAGTAGGAAATTCCAACTGACTCATCTGTATTTTGGCTAAGTAATTATGTTATTTAATGAAGTGGAGATAGTCTTAGAAGAAAGTCTCTCTACAGGGAGTTCTCAGTCAGCTGAATCAAACTTTAAAATAAATGTGCAATATTGTCATTTGCAAAAGTTTGACATAGAACAATATCATTCTTTGTAAATACTACATTTAAATAAAGGTTGATTAGGGTCAGTATAATTTAGTTTCCTTAGAAACCTTTTATTGTGATGTGGAGTGTTAGACATGATTCATTTGGACCCCTACTCTATTTCAATCAGTATTAATCAATTGATATTTTACTTGCATCATATAGGGATAATTAGACAAGCTCTTATAGTATTACTTAAACTTCAATATAATATCCACCACTTGTTTACCAGTTTGGAATTTGTGCAATCACAAGAATGCCATCAAAGATATCTCCATTCTATTTTGCTCAAATTCCATGTGCAAACTGTTAACATGAATTTGGTCTTAGAAAGACAAAATGGTATTAGGTTGTATGTGTGCTTTATTTCTGCCAAGCTGGAGGCATGGATGTGAATCTGTAGCTGGAACTGAGCTCTTCTTAAGGGCAAGACTTTAAGGATTATAAAGACAAAGACCACAAAGGAGGGTAGGAATGACTGTATTATCACCAAATTAGGTACTATCATGGTTCTTTAGGTTCAGTTTTCATTTACCAGAAAAGAGGGTCATTAAATAGAAATCATGAGATACCTTGGGAAACATGAAACAGGGAAGTGCTTTAGGATGGAAAGTCTTCAGGGGCCTCAGACCAGGATGTATGAGCAAATGTTCAGTCTATTAGGAGCTGGCATAAACCAGCTTAAGTGAGTTCTGTGATTGCCAGTGTAGCAGAGAGAATTTCAGGTTCAGCAAGCAAACACTTCAAAGAATTTCTGGCATGTCAAGCTCAAGAGATGCTCTATCAGCCTCCTGATTGGCTGATTCAGATTCTCAGCTTACTCCAGCCTCTTCTGGATAGTAAGTGAACTCAAGCAAATCAAGGTAGTTAGTAAAGTCATTAACCATTCCATTTTCACAAAACTCACTATAGGTAGTATTCTTTGAGTCTTTGGAAAGTCCCTCAACTTATTTTTATTTCTTCAGACAGTCTCTCCTATCCAACATGAGCAAGTGATGGTATCACTTTGCTTTGCCCATTTTATGACCAATTAATTAGTCAATGGAGATGTCCCATGCTTTTCCCAAACTGGGGTCCCCTTGCTGTTAGACCTTTTTTGGTTAATGTAGGATTTTTGCTCCTTGAAAAAAGGACTATTAACCAACAAGATTTTGTATATAGTCTTGCCCCCAGTATTGAACTCAGTTTCAAACCTTATATAAACTGGGTCATGGGTATTAGGGACATTATATAGATTTGAAGTCTGTTTTATTAGAGGGCACATGGACTCTTTAAAAATGCCATTGGCTCAGAGCTCTGTCTCAGCTTCTTTTATTATAGGTTGAACAACAAAAATTAGGAATCCTGGAGGTAGTGACTCTAATTTTTCTAATGCTCCAGTGAAAGCTTTTCTTTCAGTAGTTACTAACAATCTGGAAAAGGTTCCAGTATAATCCTAACATTGGCTGATGCTTCTGTTATCTGAGGATCCGAACATATAAGAATGGAGAAGCTGATCATCAAAGAGAAGGTTGGTTACCCAAAGAAAGTAGTTTTTTTTTTGTTTTTTTTTTGTTTTGTTTTGTTTTGTTTGTGTGTGTGTGTGTGTGGCAGTGGTTGTTATTTGCTTATTTGTTTTACTGAGATTGGGTTTTTTCCTTTATTTGAGAGGTGGGCAATTTATATTAGTCCTCAGACATAGTAAAATAGTGAAAAAGTGTTAAAGTAAAAAATCACAACTCTATGGCATTATATGTATTCCTTTAGAAGTAGCATTTTCACAAATATTAACTCACTTGAACCTATAGTAGGTAGTTCAGTGTCATTCCCATTTGATAGTTAGATAGCCAAGGTATGGTGAGGTTAAATGACTTGCCCTTCAATACACTTTCCATACTACTATATTCCTAAATAATAAGATCTTAGATTTAAGAGCTGGAAGGGCTCTTCAAGGTCATCTACTCTGAAATACTGAATTTGCATTTGAGGAAAGTGACAAAATGATATTAGGCTGTATGAGTTGCCCAAGGTCACACAGATAGTAAGGTAGCAAGGCCATGATTTATTCCCAAATCCAACACCTTTCTCTGCTTCACTGTGCTGCCTCCAAAATGAATTATTTCCTATATGAACAAACCCCCCCCCCTTTTTTTTTGCCTTTGCATATGTTCCCGGTAGCTTGTTTGAAAATTTAATTTTGTTTTGTTGGGTTTTGGAATCTATTTAAGATGTCTCTGGTGTAGGATAATCTCAAATGAGAACACTTCTCCAAAGGGGAATTGGACTATGCTATACATAAAAGACCTCTCTGGAATCATACAGTCAGTACATGACTGAGGTGGGATTTGCATCCAAATTTCCTGACTCTAATGTTTTCCCCTCTATCCACTAAGTCTTTTTGCTTCTCATGAAACCATATAAATCTAGTTCAATGCACTCATTTTATAGGTGAAGTGGTTCAGCGAATTTTGTAGTGATTTATTCAAGGATATACAACAGCTGAGATGGCATTAGAATACAAATCTCTTTCTTGGTAATGGTTCCATAGCCATGTATTTTTCTTAAAGCATTGATTTGAGGATCATGTCTAATATAGTAGATACTCAATAAGAATGTTGCTAATGAGTGACTAAATAGCATAGTTTTCTATGAATGATTTTTTAAAATTTCACTAAGCACTTCTTATATGACAAGCACTCTGCTAATTTCTGGGGACACAAAAGCTGTCCTTGTTCTGAAAAGGCTCATCAACCAATTGGAGAATACAATACATAAAAAAAGTTCAACTTCAAGGTGAATAGAAAAATGTGGAAATTCAAAATATCATAAGGTACGCTCTTTTGAATAATTCCAAATAGTGAGAAATGTCTGTTTTTCGAGGGCTGGTTTGAACTGAGTCTAATGAATTCAATTTAATTCAATAGACACTCATTCAATACCATGTGTAATGCACAGTGCATAATGACCAGAAATATTCACACTGACAAAATAAAAGTCAGGTTCTGCCCTCAAAGAGTTTATGTTCTCCTGAAGACTGCAACTTATACCTAGATAACAAATAAAATGAAATTTCAAAAGATAAAAATATTAACAAGGCAGGAGGGAGAGGGTGGAATTTAGAAGGCCTTTAATTAGGAAGGGTTACTTGAACTAATTAAAAGGATATAAAGATTCTCCTCAGACCACCTGAATGGGGCACAGCTTGAACCCCAAGAAAAGGTTTACAAAGATCCAGACCAGTTATCTTCCATCTGCCTGCCTGATCATGTTGCCACATTATATAAGGTAAGACCTCATACCACACTAAAGCCTAGTTCTGTCCATCTCCTAAAGAACACAGTGTGTCACCTGGGGGAATGCTGCAAGGAGCCAGGTGACTTCTATCTACTTCAAAGAATGACTTCCAACTAGCTATTAGCCAGATATCCAAAGTAAATATTTAAAAACCTATGGTCCAAGAAAGAGCAAGCCAAAAAAAAGGTTCAAGTTGTGCCCCATTCAGGTGGTCTGAGCAGAATCTTTACATCCTTTTAATTAGTTCAAGTAACCCTTCCTAATTAAGGACCTTCTAAATTCCATCCCCTCCCTCCTGCCTTATTATTAGTTATCTAGGTATAAGTTGCAGTCTCCAGGAGAACATACACTCTTTGAGGGCAGAACCTGATTTTTATTTTGTCAGTGTGAATATTTCTGGTCATTATGCACCGTGTGTTACACATGGTATTGACTGAATGTTTGTTGAATTAAATTGAATTCATTAGACTCAGTTCAAAACCCTTTAACTTCAGAGCTTTTATATCCTGATGTTTGTATCTATATCAGCTAAATCTATATCTATACTTAGATTGGCCACCCAGTGAGATAGTGTGATAATCAATGTACAGCCCACACATTCCTCTACCACTACTACTACCACTTCTTCAACAAAAACTACTATTACTATGCTGCTGCTCATAATAATAATACCAAGAATTTCTATAGCACCTTGGATTTTGTAAAGCCCTTTAGAAATATAATCTCATTTGATCCTCACAATATCCTACATGGTAAATTCTATTATTTTACAAATGAGAAAATTGATGCAGATTGCCTAAGGTCATCCAGTGTCTCAGTCTGAATTAGAACTCAGGACTCCCTGATGTAGTCCAGCACTCTATCCATTGTATTTGAGGTAGGTCTTAGACTTCATGTTCCTCTTCTGACACTTTTTAGGAGAACATAGGAAAAATAGCGCCAAAAGGACACGTGGGGATTACTTCTGTATAACTGGAAAAAGACTCATAAAATAAGATAAAAGACCTGTAAGAGTTAAAAATAAATAAATAAATAAAGATTAGAGAGAGACATGGGTATTGTGCAAAGGAATCTCACAGACAATAAGATTAAGTTTAACATAATAGGGAATGAATATAATATTTCCTAATTACAATCTTCTCTATAGTTTCCAAACCCCTTTTCATGCATATTTTTATTAGAAATTGACTCCAATATTGTACAGAGGATAGCACTAGGACAAATTTTACAGATGAAGATAATGGAACCAGAGTGACAAGATTGTATTAAAATGGGGCAGTTAGATGGCACAGTAGATAAAGCATCAGCCCTGAAGTCAGGAGGACCTGAGTTCCAATCTGGTCTCAGACACTTAACCACTTCCTAGCTGTGTGACCCTAGGGAAGTCACTTAACTCCAATTGCCTCAGGGGGAAAAAAAGATTGTATTAATACACTAAAGAAGGAAAGGATCTTTCATGTAAAAGACTTACACATAGCAATAGATTAAATTAGTACAATCATGTTAATCCTGTCTATTAGGAAAATTATATTTTAATATCTCTGCTTTATTTGATTTGATTTTCTAAGAACTTCAACCATCTCTAGAGCTAGAAGAAAATCAATTGTTTTCTATGGTAGCATGAGACAATATTCACAAAAACATCTAATTTAAATGAAAGACAATAAAAGGTAATGGAGTAATTCTACTTAGACACTTTTTTTTTTAAAGTTTCTTACTGAGAAGATGAGAAAGGAAGATCAGCCAAGGTGCCAAGGAGATGTTAAATTTAGTATGAATTTTTTTGCTTGCAAATTTGGAGTGAATTTTGTGCCAAGAAAAGGGAAGGATGGTAACAGCTTGAACACAGTGTGGGCAGACATATTGGAAGCTGCCCCCTCTACGCCCTGTTGCTGAATTTCAATTCTGACCTGCGAATCGATCTCACTGTTCAGCCTTGAGTTACTATGCAACTCTGCTGATATATTCCAATCTGCATAGCTCTCTTCTAGTCTCTTCCCCCACTGATTTGACAATGCCTTTCAATCTTCATCTATGTCAGCTTCCTACAATTCTAACCTTTGGTTAACTGTGGAAAAGATATGCTTAGGAGAGAAGAATTTTAATAAGGAAAGGATATGTGAGTTTTCACTGCAAAAAAGCTAATGTTTACTTTCTCTTTCTACCTCAGAGGCTTCTTGTTCCTTTCTGAAGAACAGTGTGTTCAAATCCACCCTCACAGGAAATATATCATACTTTACTATATTATAAGACATGTCAAAAACTTCACCTTGCTCCTTATCCATTATCTTGAAATTTACTAAATATTTAACTAAGTGAAATCCCTTTTCTATGGAGAAAGACAGACAGACACACACACACACACACACACACACAGAGAGAGAGAGAGAGAGAGAGAGAGAGAGAGAGAGAGAGAGAGAGAGAGAGAGACAAAAAAACAGAGACAGAGAGAGACACAGAGAGAGAGACAGAAAATGAAAGGGGGGAGACAGACAGATTGCAAAAGACAAATTCAGAAATAGAGAGAAAGAAAGAAAAAGACAGTGATGTTCATAATACAGGCTTACAACTAAGTCTAAGACTATTGGTCCATGGACTCTCTATTTTCCTTCCCTATTATGTGCTTCACTCTTACAACAAGCACTTAATCAGAAGGCATGGAAAATCAGCTTATCTTTTTCTGGAGACATAATATATTATGTGTTTACATAAAAAAGTTTAAATCAAGAAGAAAACCATCAACAGTGAATGATGCCAGAAACACACTAATTCTTGAGTCGGGGGACATGGAAGAATAAAGAAATTATAAATTCACTAGCTTCCAGTAGTATAGACAGTCTAGGAAATTGCAAAAATCTAGCCAAATAATTCTTTAACTGAGTCAGTAAGCCAAAAAAGACTCAGGTGCTCATAATTATATTCAATTTGGGGTAGCATTACCCTTGATTTGCAATTTGGTGGCTACTCTGTCCAGAAGGCTTAAAAGTTTCCAGGATTCTATTGGCAAAAATGTTTTTTTCATGACACTTCAGTGTACTCCCCTTCCATAGGGAAAAAACTATACTTCCTATTGGCTATCTGGCCAATAAGTAGCTGTATAAGATCCAAGAAAACTTTAACAGTATTTTGCTTTTAGTAAAAGACTGACTTTGAAGTCAAACTTGAATTCAAGTCCTGCTTGACTATATATATAGCTGTTTGACTATGAACAAGTTATTTCACTTGTCATTATCCCAGGCAATAATCTAATAAAAAATTATGGAAAATCATCAGTTTGAATTTGTGAAGAATTTCCACATTAGGAATACAATAAAACCTCTAAATTAAACATCTATACAACTTAAGAAGAGTAAAATACAGTAGCATGGAACAAAGAAAATATAAAACAGGACTCTACATACAGGTTTGCATTAAAAGTCTTTGGACAAATCCCTTTCCTCCAAAGTAATATGGAAATAATGCTTGCACTCATTCTACTTCACAGGGAAAGTTAAAATGTGAAAATTTTTCTATTCCTTAATATTATGGCTACTATTACTATTGTTAAATCTATGACATTTAATGGTCAATTCAACAACTACAAATATGCAAAGTTATTATGGAAGAATTTAAAGATACAAAGGAGTATGAAGTGTGGATTCTGTCTTCAAGAGTTCTACACTCTAGTTGAAGAATCTGAATATGTATATAATATATACATGCACTATTTATTTAAATATGTATGTGTGTACCTATATATATATATACATATTTACATATATACATATTTAAATAAATAGTAAAAAATCCATTAGATTTAGTCATAGGATATTAATCATAAAAAGGGCCATAGGAATCATCCAGTTTAATCCTTTCATTTTATAGAGGAGAAAATTGGGACTCAGAATGATAAAGGGACTTGTGAAAAGACACAGAAACAATAAGAGTTGAAACTAAAACTTGCATTTCCAGATTTCTAGTTCAGTGATTTCTTTTTCTACTAAAAAATGATGTCAGTCCTATTCCAAATGATAAATGAATAAGGACAATGTATGTGACAGAATGTAAACAAAAGGAAAAATCCAAGATTTCAACATTTTCAGTTTGCTTCATTTCAAAGATATTTAAGCTTATGGTCATTGATGAATATGGTTAATAATAATAACAAATACTGTAATTTATATGAAACTTTCATGTTTGAAAATAATTTACATGATTTATCTTCTTTTTCACAACATTTCTTGGAAATAGGTATTACAAGTTTTATTATCCCCATTTTATAAATGGGGAAACTGAGAGTCATACATTTTGTTTTTTGTTATTCAGTTGGTTTATTTGTGTCTATTTGTGACCCCATTTGGGGTATTCTTGGCAGAGATACTCAAGTGTTTTACCATTTCCTTCTCCAGTTGATTTTACAGATAAGGAAACTGAGGCAAACGGAGTTAAGTAACTTGTTAAGTGTCTGAGACCAAATATCCACTGAGCCATCTAGCTGCCCAGAGATATTGCTCTAGTAATAAGTGACCAAGAGGGCAATTGAAATAGTAGCTTTCCTCATTATAAATCCTATAATCCGCCCTAAATTAGATTGTTTATGGATAAATCATTGGAAAGAGGTAAAATGACATGAAGCAAGTCACAGTAGTGGGGATATTGGTGATACACTGAAAGAACAATGAACTGACCAATTTGACTGGATTGGAGTGGAAGATTCATGTAGAACTACAACAGGAAAGAAGATAGGGACTGGCCCTTATTTCTTTAGTATAGGGAACTTCCAGGTAAGAAAACTTCTTCTATCAAAGCAAATTAATACCTTCTCTGAAAAAGTACAGTCTTAAAGAGTGGTCTTGACCTCAGCTTCTTAAACCGTGTCATAAGTCCATATGGAGTCACATAACTGAATGTGAAAATCATGAAATGATGACATTTTCAGTAAGTGTTTGACTTGTATGTCTATTTTATAT
The DNA here is from genome assembly GCF_016432865.1 of Antechinus flavipes. Classification (NCBI taxonomy): domain Eukaryota; kingdom Metazoa; phylum Chordata; class Mammalia; order Dasyuromorphia; family Dasyuridae; genus Antechinus; species Antechinus flavipes. Next base: position 304,670,651 of record NC_067399.1, on the reverse strand, counting down.
ACCTATACATTCAAGGACATATAAATTTTTTTTCAATGAAAAGGGGTCATGGCTGGAAAAAGTTTAAGAAGCCCTGGCCTAAAACGTTGAAAGAGCAATGATTTGCTTAGTATTACACAGTGAACCAGTGTCAGAGACAGGATTTTCTTTTCTTTTTAAATAGTGTGTTTCCCAGGCATACATCAACAAAGTTTCTAGTATTCATTTTTATAAGGTTTTGAGTTCCAAAAATTTTTCCTTCCTTCCCTATCCTACCCTTTTCTGAAGATGTTGGCAGTTTGATATAGGTTATACATGTATTATCATGTAAACATTTCCATATTTGTCACAACTGTGAAATAAGAAAGATCAAAATAATTTTTAAATAAGAAAGAATAAAGTGAAAAAATATTATTTGGTCTTCATTTAGAAATCATCAGTTCTTTATCTGAATATGAATAGTGTTTTCCTTGTGAATCCTTTGTACATGTCACAAATCATTGTGGTGCTGAGAAGAGCTGAGTCATTCATAGTTAATCATCACAAAATGTTGTTGATATTGTGTACAATGTTCTCCTGGTTCTGTTCATCACACTTTGCATCAGTTCATACAAGTTTTACTGGGTTTTTCCTGAAATCTGCTTGCTATCATTTCTTATTGCATGATAATATTTCAGTACATTCATATGACACAAATTGTTCAATCATTTCCAGTTGATGGGTATCCATCCCCTCAGTTTCCAATATTTTGCCACAACAAAAAAATAGCTGCTATAAAAACATTTTTGCATAAGTAGGTCTTTTTTTTTTTTTTGGCATATAGACTGAATAGAGATGTTGCTGGATCAAATAGTATGCACTGTTTACTTGCGCTTTAAACATAATTCCAAGTTGTTCTCCAGAATGGAGATTAGTTCACAATTCCAAAAACAGTATATTAGTGTCCCAGTTTTCCCACATTCTCTCCAACATCTATTACTTTACTTTTTTTTTTTTTTTTTTTTTTTTTTTTTTTCAAATTTTAGTCTGTTAAGTGTGAAGTGCTGTCTCGGAGTTGCTTTAATTTGCGTTTTTCTAATCAAAAGTTATTTAGAACATTTTTTTTTCAAGTTAGTTTCTTCATCTGAAAACTGCCTGTTCATATTCTTTGACCATTTATCCATTGGGAAATAGTTTATTTTCTTATAAATTTGAGTTAGTTCTCTTGTTGTTTGCCCTTTGTATAGAAGAGGACAATGACAGGTGGTAAGTGATGTCATGAAATGCAAGTGAACTAGATTTAAGTTAGGGAAGCCTGTGCAAGCTGTCCTGTCTCTCTCTTCCAGAGCCATTTGGGTCCAGTTGCCAGATACAGATCAGGACAACTGGAGATGACCCAGAATGCAGGTCTCTATATATTTCTAACACTTTCCATAATAAATTCCTTTCCAGCTTTCTGCTTTCCTATAAACCCTGATTACATTGATTTGGTTGTACAAAAACTTTTAAATGTAATATAATAAAAATTATCTCTTCTGCATTTTCTAAAGCTCTTTTTCTCTTGTTTGGCCATAAATCCTTCCCCTCCCCATGGTTCTGAGAGTTAGAATATGCATTGCTTTTCTAATGTGATTGCAGTGTTATTTTGACTTTATCTTGGTACACAGCTCAAGATGTTAATCTACACATAGTTTGTGTCCTATTGTTTTCTAGTTTTTCTAGCAGTTTATCTAAAATAGTGAGTTCTTATCCCAAAAGCCAGAATCTTTGTGTTTACCAAACACTAGGCTGTCATGGTCATTGATTATTGTGTCTTGTGTAACAAATCTATTCCCCTGATCTACCATTCTATTTCTTAGCCAATATCAGATAGTTTTAATGATTATGGCTTTATAATATAGTTTGACAGCTGGTATTGCTAGACCACCTTCCTTTATATTTTTTCCTCTTAATTCTCTATATATTCTTGTCCATTTTTTTCTTTCTCGTTAAATCTATTTTAATATTCATAAATTATTAATAAACAAAGAAAATTATTTTAATATCAAAAAATTGCTATTTTTCTAGCTTTATCAGATTTTTTGGTAGTTTGATCAGTATAGCACTGAATCAGTAAATTAGTTTAGACAGAATTGTCTTTTATTTTATTGACTGGACTATCCATTAACAATTGATATGTTTTCCATTTGTTTAGATCTGACTTTATTTGTATGAAGTGTTTTGTAATTATGTTCATAGTTCCTGGTTTTGTCTTGGCAGATAGACTTCTAAGTATTTCATATTATTTATAGTTATTTTAAATGAAATTTTTCTCTTGCTGATATATGTGGATTTATCTTGTATCCTGCAACTTTGCTGAAGTTGTTAATTATCTCTATAATTTTTTGTTGATGCTCTAGAGTTTTCAAATTATACCATCGTAACATCTAACAAAAGTGATAGTGTTGGAATCCTTACTAACTGCTAACTAATTAGAGTTGATCTAATCTTACAAGAAGATGTTTTGGGCAGAACCTGAAACAAGGTACTAAGTAGAACTAATTAATACAAGGCTTGTGTTCACACCTTTACTCATTGGAGTTCAATGAGTTCACACCTCCCTTGAAGCTTTGGGCCAGAGAGCACTATGGGAGAAAACCCATAATCTCTCTCTCTGGAAGGAGCATAAATAGGCCAATGGGCCAGTCGAAGAAGTTCTTCAGAGGAAGAAGCTACAAGTCAGGATTTCAGCAGAATTACGCCAGAAGCCCTCTCTTCAAGGCAAGACAGATTCAACTTGGTACTGGCTCTGGAGGCTGAAGAAAGCAGAGGCAGAAGCAAAGGACAAAGCGGCAAGAGCTCTTGGAACCAAGCAGAGAGATAGGCCTCTAAGCTAACTGGGCTATATTGGAGATAATAAAAGATCTGAACTTTTATCACCTGGCCGCGTTTGAGAAGAAAAAGATCACAACATGATAGTTTGGTTTCCTCATTGCCTATCCTAATCTACTTTTATCTCTTGTGGCTATAACTAACATTCCCGGTACTATAGTGAATAATAGTGATGATAATGAGCATCCTTCACTTTTGACCTTACTGGAAAGGCTTCAAGCTTATCCACATTACAGATAATGCTTACTTATGGGTTTTATATAGACACTGTATATCATTTTAAGGAACACTCCCTTTATTTCTTTGTTCTCTAGTATCACTGATAAGAATGAGTGCTATATTTTATGAAGTTTTTTTCAGCATCTATTGAAATAATCATATGATGTCTGTTGGTTTTGTTGTTGATATTGTTAATAATATCAGTAATTTTTCTAATATTGAACCAACTATGAATCACCTAGACATAGTATATAAGACTTGTGATATATTGTTATAATCACCTTGCTTATATTTTGTTCAAGAATTTTGCAGCAATATTTATTAGGGAAATTGGTCTATGATATTCTTTCTTTTTTAGCACTTCCTGTTCTCAGTATGAGCACCACATTTGGATCATAAAAGAAGTTAGGGTGCTTTCTTCTCCTATTTTCACAAATAGTTTATATAATATTGGAATTAATTGTTCTTTCAGTGCTTGGTAGCATTCATTCATAAACCCATCTGGCCCCAGAGATTTTTCCCTAGGAAGTTCATTAATGGCCCATTCAGTTTTTTGTTCTGACATGGAGTTATTTAGGTTTTCTGTTTCCTGATCTGATAAGCTAGATATTTGGCATTTTCATTAATATTGATTGATTTCACTCTAATTGTCATATTTATTGGTATATAATTGGGCAAAATATTTATTATTTATTGCTTTAATTTCTTCTTCATTTCTGTGATTTCAGCCTTTTAATTTTTTATGCTGTATATTTGATTTTTTTAAAATAAAACTAGCTCCAAGATTTATTTATTAGCTCAATAGATATTTTGTTCATTTTTTGTTTTATTTGTTTGTTTTTCTTTCAATCTTATTAATTTCACCTTTACTCATTTTCTTTCTCCTTTTGTATTTCCTCTTTTGTAGCTTTTATGGTCAAACTGCTTCTGGGATAAAGGGAAAGCTGTCCCAAACTTCCTGAGCAGTTCTCAGTATTGGCTTTGAGCCCATGTGTTTGATGTTTGCTCACAGCAGAGGGTAGCCCTATCTGCTCTTTCCACTCTTTCCAGGCTGGCACTTAGCCTTCTTAGCTGTGTCTGGAGGCTGCCCCACTGATCTGTTCCACTACTGAGCCAGGATCAAGGATTTCAGTTGCTAATCTGCTGTGATTAAAACCCTTTCACTGGCTTTCCTAGATACTGAGCTAGGCTGAATATCCCTTTCACCCTAGTGAGAATGACCTTTCTTGAAGTTCCTCTAATCTACTTTGAACTTGAGAGTGGTTTCATTCCATCAGACTCTGTTCAGAGGGTAGATTTCATGTGGTTTTCAAGGGAAACTGGGAGAGTTCAAGCAGCTTCCTGGCTTCACTCTACCATATTAACTCCACTCTCAGAACTGAATCTCATCTTTGATTTTCAGGGTTTATAATCTGGTGTACAATTGAAGATTTTTAATTTGCTCTTTTTAAGATTTGTTTAGTTGCACATCCAATGCATTGACCTATTCTTTATCCATTTTATTGATGTAAAAATTCAGGGAAATAAATTTTCCTCTAAGTACTAGCAGTTTTGGCTCCATCAAACAAATTTTATTATGTTGTCTTATTGTTGATCACTTCACATCTATCTCTGGGGGTTTGCCCATAGGTGTTTTGACAATCTTGTCCTCTTCTGAGTTTCTGTCTTGCTCTTCCCTGTCACCATACTAATATTCTATTATCTGCCTATTATATTTATTTTACCTTTTTCCTTTTTTATAAGTTTGAGCCCTACTCCCCAAGTAGAAGGAGTACTATCTTAGACTTTGTGCTAGTGTCTGCAGACCTGGGTTGTTTACCTGTTGATGTTGCTCTGAAGTCCATGGGAACCTTCATGTCTAATGCTGTACTGAGTGGATTGGGCAGCCAACATTGTTGAAGGCTTGAGGAGTCTGTCAACTTACCTGGAACTGAGCTGGGGTCCTAAGTGATGGTATCTGGCTTGTGCTGAGGTCCAGTGCAATGTTTTTGAATTTCCTGGAGACTACACTGAAATTTGTGGTAGCATAGCCTCTGTAGTCTTCCTGTTTGATCAGGCACTCTAGGGTTGCTGTCCACTTAATTTGCCCAGAGCTATGCTGGAGCACATGGTCTGGCCACCAAAAGATGCTTTCTCACCCAAGACTGCACTAAAGAACATGGTTGTTCCAATAACTGTAGTCCACTAGCCATATGCTAAGGCATGTGGAGATTCTTCATAGTAGCATTTGTCTGCCCCACCACATGTGGATATCCTGCTGGTTTGCTGAGGTGGGGTTTGCTGGCTTGCTTAGGAGCTTCTCATTTTGACTGCACCCTTCCAACTGATTTTCCAAATTCCCTGGGTTACAAGATTGTTTTATCCAGTCTCCTTGCTGTTTCCATGACACCAGGGATACTAGTTTATAGTTTTTCAGAGGTGAACATGGGGAGATTATATCAATTCACTGCTTACTCTGCTATTCTGGCTTTCAGAAACAGTGCTCAAACTTGGATTTAAAAAGCTGTTGCCTCTCACAATAAGAAACAATGATGAGTAAAGAAGAAATTGTGAAAAACATTGTCTGGCAGCCAGAATAAAGCCTTTGGGCATTATGCTACAGATAAGCTTTTTAATGGTTTTCAGAAAATGGGTTTGATAATAACTAATATTTATATAATATCTACTATACATCAGGCAATATGCTAAGTATTTGGGGGCCAGGGTTGAAAGAAAAAGGTTAGTCAAGTGACTTGGCCAGGGTCATTCAGTTAAACATTTTTACAATTATTACTTCATTTAGTCTTCACAAGCATCCTGATAGCCAGGTGCTATTATTATCCCCGTTTTACAAATAAGGAAAGTAACACAAAACAGATTTTTAAATGACTTGCCCATTCTGAAAAGAATTTTATTTTGTCAACTATATTAGGCTACCAACCTGAAAAATGTACCCAAACACAACAACCAGGCCATAGACAGTCAATGTTTTATGTAAAGTTGTTTTAGTTAGCAGTACCTGTTGAAAAGTGATCTGCTGTAAAATGTTGTATTTTGTGTACTCTCTTGTGATGACCATGTATTTAAAATCAGCTGGAGTCAGGAATTCAGGTTAAGGGAAAAATCTTCAATCTTCATTGAAGTGAAGAGGTGAAGAAGGATTGCAATAGCAATACAGGAAGACAGGAAGACAGCTAGCAGAGGAGGATTGGAAGTGAAGGGGTCACAATAGCAATGCGAGCAGCTGTGACAAGACGCTAGCCAGCAGTCTCTCCTTCCACTTCCCTTTCTACTCCCTTGCCTCCACCCACCAAAAACGTCATTTCCTATACAACACATCAGGACTTGCACAAAATGGGCAGGGGCCATTCTTTCTCCAAGCATATATATTAATAGAGTATGGTCCAATTACTATTTAGCCTTACCTGCTTGGGACCTCAGTGCATCAACTCAAGCCTCAGCCCATTACACTCTCTTACTGATTTTCTAACCTCTGTGTGCTCTTAGTTAAGTTACTTCACTTTTCCAGATCTGCTTTCTCTCCTGAAAAATAAGGAAATCCATCATCCTGTAACTCCTATTATTAGAAAAACCCAAAATTTCTCCATCTAAATGCTTTTCAATCTTTTTTTTTTTTTTTTTTTTTTTTAACACTCCACATAGTCTCTATCAGTAAAAAGTAACTTGAGGGAGAATTTCACAATCATGAACTTTAAAGGGAGTTCAGAATCCTATTTGTAAAGATATGTATTGTTAAGAATCCCAAATTATTAAGAAATAGACCCGAGATATTGTATCTACTCTAGATGCCATATTCTACTGAAGGCTAGTCAAATACAAAAAAAAAAAAAAAAATACTTAATACAGTGTTCTATGTGTTCAATAAATAAAATTTTAAGGAAATTTTAAATTTTCAAATTCAGTTATTTCTAAACTGAAACATTTCTAAGTAAGAATATGCACATAAACATATACTTAAGTACTCCCAGAAACATACATATATGCTCAAAATTAAGTCTTTTATCCTTTAAAAGTATTTCTTGAATACAAGGAAAAAAAAAAAACCCTGCTTAAGCTCAAGCTATTTTATAGGCCATCTTTAAGTACCTGAATAAGAGTAGTACATGTTATAGTTTGAATTTTATTGTCAATGTCAGTTACTAAGTTAAAATCAATCATGTGTTCCCCTCATGCCTTCCACAAAGAGCATCAACAGCAGCAGTGCGAATGACCTAACCCAGTAAAATAAAATGTTGTAGAGTCTGTTGCATAAGCACGGTGCTCGCTTTGTGATTTAGATGAATTCCAGGTTTGCAATCAGAAACAGAACAATGGCTAGGGTAACTGCCAAATCCAAGCTCATAAACACTGGGTCAAAATAATAATCAAAATATTGTTTCACTGTATTCATAAAAAAAGCTTGTCCGTACTAAATTCCCTGTTTGAAATCTTTGTGGCTATCAAGGGTTTCACTTTCCCCTTAAAATAGTCAGTTTCTCATTTAACATGTCTGTTTAAGTCAGTACGTCTGTTCAAGAGTAGTTATGTGGGATTAAAATGCTGTAGATATTTTTTAAACATTTTTGACAAGGTCTGCCTTATTCTGATTCTGGGATATTGTTTATTGATTTTTTTCTCTCCATTGGATGATTCAAACCATATATAATGTAATGGAATAAATTACTGGGAAGTATTTATATTGTACCATATACAAAGCATATAAAAGAAAGCTCCTTTTTAAGGGGAAAACACATATACATATGCACACCCATCTGTCTATCTATCTATATATGTGTGTATATATACATATACACACATATATAGTTACTGTATATATAGTTACTGTAATGTTCTTAAATATTATTTCAGAAAATGACATGCATAAGTGAACCCAATGCAAAAAATAAATATTCAATTCCTACTATGTGTCAGTCTGATCTCTGTGGATATAGAATGAAACAAAACAATCCCTGACTTCCAGTAATTTGTATCTATAGTACAGAAAAGTAATGTAGCATAAGGACACATTTATGTTGAAGACAATGTAAGGGTAATAGAATAAACACTGTAATTTATATCTAGAGATAAGTTGTTGATTCCCAACACCAGCATGTATTGTTTGCATAGCTTTTGGCAAGCCAATTTTCTCAGGGGGGTTGGAGCATATGATCTCAAAGGTCCCTCTTTTTCAGCTTCATCCCCTATGTAACCAATAAGTAGCCTTTTTCAATGTCATAAAACATTAAAAGACTTCATGATAATTTTGGGGTTTTTATATTACTATGCACTCATCAAGAAAGTAGTGGATGAGCTTCCAGCCAAGATGGCAGAGAGGAAACACTCAATTATCTAAGCTCTTTCTTGCCCTCAGAATACTTTTTTTTTTTTTTTTTTTTCATGACAAGGCCTTGGAATTAGTGTTTGACTAAAAAAATCCATGGATACATTACCAATAGAAGATATCCTGGAAATTTGCCAGAAAAGGTCTATTTTTGCTCTTGGTGGGGACAGTTAGATCAGGTGCAGACTGCAGGTAGGCAGCAAGAGCATGGAAGGCAGCAGGGTATAATCACACACTTCGGAAAATTTGCGGGGAGAACTTCACCCAGTGTGAGCTTCTTTGCCATGGTAGCAATGAGCAGATGAGCAGAGAAGCTATAAACACAAGGCATAAAGACTTCAATCCTGAAATACTGAGGTCTTTCGGGACCTGACCATACCCACTGAGCACCAGGAGTGATTCAGCACACTCTCAGAGTCTCAGAGAGTGGCTACTGTGCAGGCAGTGTAGCCATTGCTGTTCTACTGCTACTTCATTGCTACCTCCAATAGTCTGTAGAGGAAGCTTGGTAAAACCACAATGCCCAAAAAGCAGACTGAATTTGCTTTTTTTTTTTTGTTTGTTTGTTTGTTTTCTTTGATCCTTTTTTGTCAAAATGAGCAAAAAATTAAAGCAAGCTCTAAATAGATAACTTCTATACAGATAGAGAGCAGACTTTAAACCCTGAGGAGACTAAAAACAGAGTGTCTCCAGATGAATCCCCAAAGAGGGGTATGATCTGGTCCTCATCAAACAAGACTCTCATAAAAGAAATTTAAAATGCTCTTACAAGAGAGCTAGAAGAAAAATGGGAAAAGGATAGGGAAACTTGGCAAGAGGATCTGGATAAGTCATCCCACTCATTTAAAGATAGAGTGGATAAAGAAATCAAATCCCTGAAAAACAGAATTAGTGAATTGGAAAAAGAAAATAGCTCTCTAAAAAATAAAATTGAGGAAATGGAAAAAAAATCCATAGAACAAAACAACTCACTTAAAAATTCAATTGGACAATTATAAAAAGAAATTTAAAAAGTAAATGAAGAAAATAATTCATTAAAAATCAGAATTGAACAAATAGAAACTCAAGGAGATACCAAGAACCAGTCAAGCAAAACCAAAAAAAATGAAACAATGGAAAAAATGTTAAATACTTGGGAAAACAACAGACCTGGAAAATTGGACTTCCTGAAAATTATGATGAAAAAAGAACCTAGACACTATTTTCCAGGAGCTCATCAAAAAGAACTGCCTAGATGTTATAGAAACAGAGGGTAAAATAGCCATTGAAAGAATTGATCGATCACTTACTGAAAGAGACCCAAAAATCAAAATTCCAAGAAATATTGTGGCTAAATTCCAGATCAGACCAAGGAAAAAATACTATAAGCAGATAGAAAAAAAATTCAAATATAGAGGAACCAAAAGGTTTACTCAGGATCTAGCAGCATCCACATTAAAGGATTGAAGGGCCTAGAATCTGATATTCCAAAAGGTTAAGAAACTTGGTACGCAGCCAAGAATACCTTACCAAGCTAAAATGAGCATTCTTTTTTTTTTTCCCCCGCCCAGGGAAGAAGATGGACATTCAATGAAATAGGTGGATTTCATCTATTTCTGATGAAAAAAACAGAATTAAACAAAAAGTTTGGTCTCCAAATATAGGACTTAAGAGAAGAATAAAAAGGTAAAAAGGAAGGTTGGGAACTATATTTCCATTATGAATATACATAAAGAACACATGGATAATTTGATTTTACAGTTATAATATAAAAAAGAAACTAAAGGTGGAAAGAAAATTGTACCAGAAAAAGGATAAAGAGGGTACTACATCTCATGAAGAGGCAAAGGAAGCCTATTATATTTGAGGGAAAGAAGGGAGGGGGATGAACATAGTGGGTATCTTACTCTCATTAGAATTGGCTTATAGAGAAAAATATTAGACATATTTGATTTACAGAGAAACTTCTCCCACCTCATTGGGAAGTGGGTAGGGAAAAGTGAAAAAGGAAGGAGTAAGCTAAGTGGAGGGGAATACAGAAATTGTGAGGAAAAGGGGTATGAAAAGGGGAGGAACTCTAAGATGAGGGGAGGGATCCTTAAAAGGGAGGGCTGTGAGAGGCAAGTGGTGCTCACAAGTTTAATACTGGGGAGGGGAGAAAGGGGGAAGGAAAGGAGAAAAGAAGAAGCAGGGTTTAACAAGATGGCAAGAAATACAGAATTAGTCATTTTAATCATAAATGTGAATGGGGTAAATTTCCCCATAAAGCAGAAGCAGATAGCCGACTGGATTAAAAGCCAGAATTGTGAAAATATGTTGTTTACAGGAAACACACTTGAAGCAGGGTGATACACATAGAGTAAAGGTAAAAGGCTGGAGCAGAATTTATTATGCTTCAGGTGAAGTCCAAAAAGCAGGGGTAGCCATTCTGATCTCAGATCAAGCAAAAGCAAAAATTGATCTAATTAAAAGAGATAAGGAAGGGCACTATATTTTGCTAAAGGGTAGCACAGATAATGAAACAATATCAATATCAAATATATATGCACCAAGTGGTATAGCATCTAAATTCTTAAAAGAGAACTTAAGAGAGCTGCAAGAAGAAATAGACAGCAAAACTATAATAGTGGTAGATCTCAACTTTGCACTCTCAAAATTATATAAATCAAACCACAAAATAAGCAAGAAAGAAGTCAAAGAGATAAATAGAATACTAGAAAAGTTAGGTATAATAGATCTTTGGAGAAAACTAGATGGAGACAAAAAGCAGTATACTTTCTTCTCAGCAGTTCATGGAATCTATACAAAAATTGACCATATATTAGGACATAAAAATTTCAGATTCAAATCCAGAAAGGCAAAATGGTAAATGCATCCTTTTCAGATCATGATGCAAGGAAAATTACATTCAATAAAAAGCCAGGGGAAAATAGACCAAAAAATAATTGGAAACTAAATAATCTCATACTAAAGAATGATTGGGTGAAACAGTAAATCATAGACATAATTAATAACTTCACCCAAGAAAATGACAATAATGAGATGTCATACCAAAATGTGTGGGATGCAGCCAAAGCAGTAATAAGGGGAAATTTTATATCTCTAGATGCCTTTTTGCATAAAATAGTGAAAGAAAAAGTCAATAAATTGGGCTTGCAACTAAAAATGCTAGAAAAGGAAAAAATTTAAAAAACCCCAGTCAAACACTAAACTTGAGATTCTAAAAATAAAAAGAGAGATTAATAAAACTGAAAGTTAAAAAAAAAAAGCTATTGAATTAACAAATAAAACTAAGTGTTGGTTTTATGAAAAAACCAACAAAATAAACTCAGTAAATTTGATTAAAAAAAGAGGAAAATCAAATTGTTAATCTTTAAAATGAAAAGGAAGAACTTGCCACTAATGAAAAAGAAATTAGAGCAATAATTAGGAGTTACTTTGCCCAACTTTATGCTAATAAATTCGATAACTTAAATGAAATGTAAGAATACCGTCAAAAATATAGCATGCCCAGATTAATAGAGGAAGAGGTAAATTGGTTAACCAATCCCATTTAGAAAAAGAAATAGAACAAGCTATTAATTAACTCCTTAAGAAAAAATCCCCAGGACCAGATGGACTTACATGTGAATTCTATCAAACATTTAAAGAACAATGAACTCCAATGCTATATAAACTATTTGAAAAATTAGGGATTGAAAGAGTCCCACCAAATTCCTTTTATGACACAGACATGGTACTGATATCTAAACCAAGTAGGTTGAAAACAGAAAAAGAAAATTATAGACCAATGTCCCTAATGTTGTTGCTAAAATCTTAAATAAAATATTAGCAAAAAGATTGCAGAAAATCATCTCCAGGATAATACACCATGACCAAGTAGGATTTATACCAGGAATACAGGGCTGGTTCAATATTAGGAAAACTATTAGCATAATTGAGTATATCAATAACCAAATTATAAAAAAAATATGATCATCTCAAGCAGGATGAGCATTTGATAAAATACAACATCCATTCCTAATAAAAAGACTTGAGAGTGTAGGAATAAATGGGCTTTTCCTTACAATAATAAGGAGCATTTATTTAAAACTGTCAGTAAGCATCATATGTAATGGGGATAAACTGGAACCATTTCCAATAAGATCAGGAGTGAAAGAAGTTTGCTCACTATCACCATTACTATTCAATATTGTATTAGAAATGCTAGCTTTGGCAATAAGAGTTGAGAAAGAGATTAAAGGAATTAGAGTAGGCAATGAGGAAACCACATTATCACTCTTTGCAGATGATATGATGATATACTTAGAGAACCCCAGAGATTCTACTGAAAAAGCTATTAGAAATAATCCACAACTTTAGCAAAGTTGCAGGATACAAAATAATTCCACATAAATCCTCAGAATTTTTATACATTACCAACAAAATTCAACAGCAAGAGATACAAAGAGAAATTCCATTTAAAATAACTGTCAATAGCATAAAATATTTGGGAATCTATCTGCCAAAGGAAAATCAGGAACTATATGAGCAAAACTACAAAACATTTTCCACACAAATAAAGTCATATTTAAACAATTGGAAAAATATTAAGTGCTCTTGGATAGGCCAAGTGAATATAATAAAGATGACAATACTCCCTAAACTAATCTATTTATTTAGTGCTATACCAATCAGAATCCCAAGAAACTATTTTAATGACCTAGAAAAAATAACAACAAAATTCATATGGAAGAAAAGGTCAAGAATTTCAGGGGGAACTAATGAAAAAAAAATAAATAAAGGCAGCCTAGTTGTACCTGATCTAAAACTATATTATAAAGCAACAGTCACCAAAACCATTTGGTATTGGCTAAGAAATAGACTAGTTTATCAGTTGGGTAAGTTAGGTTCACAGGACAAAAAAGTCAATAACTATAGCAATCTAGTGTTTGACAAACCCAAAGATCCCAACTTTTGGGTTAAGAATTTAGTGTTTGACAAAGACTGCTGGCAAAACTGGAAATTAAGATGGCAGAAACTAGGCATGGTCCCACACTCAACACCATACACCAAGATAAGATCAAAATGGGTCCATGATTTAGGCATAAAAAACAAGATTATAAATAAATTAGAGGAACATAGGATAGTTTACCTCTCAGACTTGTGGAGGAGGAAGGAATTTATGACCAAAGAAGAATTAGAGATCATTATTGATCACAAAATAGAAAATTTTGATTATATCAAATTAAAAAGCTTTTGTACAAACAAAACTAATGCAAACAAGATTAGAAGGGAAGCAATAAATTGGGAACACATTTTTACAATTAAAGGTTCTGATAAAGGACTCATTTACAAAATATATAGAAAATTAACTCTATAAGAAATCAAGCCATTCTCCAATTGATAAATGGATATGAACAGACAATTTTCAGATGATGAAATTGAAACCATTTCTACTCATATGAAAGGGTGTTCCAAATCACTATTGATCAGAGAAATGCAAATTAAGACAACTCTGAGATACCACTATACACCTGTCAAATTGGCTAAGATGACAATTAAAGATAGTGACGAATGTTGGAGGGGATGCGGGAAAACTGGGACACTATTACATTGTTGGAGCTGTGAACAGATCTGACCATTTTGGAGAGCAATTTGGAATTATGCTCAAAAAGTTATCAAACTGTGCATACCCTTTAATCCAGCAGTGTTACTACTTGGCTTATATCCCAAAAAGATATTAAAGAAAGGAAAAGGGCCTGTATGTGCCAAAATGTTTGTGGCAGCCCTATTCGTAGTGGCTGGAAACTGGAAATTGAATGGATGCCCATCAATCGGAGAATGGTTGGTTAAATTGTGGTATATGAATATTATGGAATATTATTGTTCTGTAAGAAATGACCAGCAGGATGAATACAGAGAGGCTTGGAGAGACTTACATGAACTGATGCTAAGTGAAATGAGCAGAACCAGGAGATCATTATACACTTCAACAACAATATTGTAAGAGGATGTATTCTGATGGAAGTGGATATCTTCGACAATGAGAAGAAGATCCAATTCAGTTCCAATTGATCAATGATGGACAGACCCAGAAAAGGAATACTGGGAAATGAATGTGGACTACTTGCATTTTTGTTTTTCTTCCTAGGTTATTTTTACCTTCTGAATCCAATTTTTCTTCTGCAACAAGAGGACTGTATGGATTTGCACACATATATTGTATCTAAGATACATTTAACATGCATGAGACTGTCTGCCATCTAGGGGAGGGGGGAAAGGAGGGAAGGGAAAAGTTGGAACAGAAGTGAGTGCAAGGGACAATGTTGGAAAAATTACCCATGCATATGTTCTGTCAATAAAAAGCCAAAATAAAAAAAAAAATAGTGGATGAAAAAAAATTACAATACAGTTAGTGCCAATTTTTCTCTATTTCTTTCCTACTTTACTCTTTCCTGTCATTGTTCTTTCTGGAAGAAATAAGCATATTCTTGTACTTACTGCCACTTCTAAGCTCTATTTATGCCTTCTTTAGATAGCAACTCCTCCTCTGTTGAAGTCTAGGTATATCACCCTATCAAGAATCTGGTGTCGATTATCCATCAGTCTCTAGGCCATTTTCTCTATTTTTGATACAATATGATACAATATACATTTATTAAGTATCTATTATGTACCAAGCACTATATTAAGTTCTGAATATTCAAATAAGAAAAAGAAATAAAGTTCCTCCCCTCAAGGAACTTACAATCTAAATGGAAAAGACAATGCACTAAAGGAAGCTAAGGTGTTAAGGATGGGTATGAGGGAAGCAAGGATTGAAAACTTACCTGGTAGGAGCATAATGATAATTGAATAGAATTCAAGAATTCAGCTAATGGTTAAAGTACAGTACATTGGATTTCTAATTTCTCTTTGTATGGAAACTTTGGGAAGACTTGTTTGCTTCTCCCTTTATTCAGGAGAGCAGCGGTCAGTGAAGTTTCTGATAAAAGTGAGGATTCACTCTGGAATAATTTTTATAATGACATTTTTTTGGCAAGGAGATTTTTCTGATAAGGATATTGTAATGGTGAAATTGAATCCTAAGAGTATAGCTTATGGACAATGACAAAGCTTCTCAAATACTTCAATATCTGGTTCATAGTCTTCCTCCCCATCCCAAGAGGTCTTCTAGCACAATACATAGAGAACTGAGCTTGGAGTCATGAAGAACTAAGTTTGAAATCCTACTTATTAGTTTAAAACACTTGGAAAGTCATTCAAGTTTTCTCAGACTTAGTTTCCTCATCTGTAAAATGGTGATTATAAGAGGATCTACCTCACAATGGTGGTTATAATAAAATAAGGAAAGGATTAAAAAATGCTGTTATTAACATTATTGTTGAATTTAGTTTCTTTTTATTTTTTCAATCAACAAAATTTTGTTTTCATTCTTTCTTCCTTCCCTCCATAATCCTCCATTAAGGAAAAAGAAAAGAATAGAAAAAAAAAATAAAGCCTTTGTAACAAAAATGCATAGACAAAGGAATAAACCCGTACATTGAACATGCCCCCAAAATTGTATGTTTCATTTTGCATTCTGATTCTTCACATCAAAAATTCAATTCTTATACTGATGTCTCCTCTGAATCCCAGCTCTCATCAATGTCTTCAACTCCTGTGATATATACATATTTACTCTGCTTAAATCCCACACAGATCTTGCACTTGGTCTTATCATATGCACATGTGTATTACATGTCAACATTCCATTACTAAAATTCCACTATTGCAACTATGAGTGCTTGTTCTTATATCTTATCCCTCTTAAATCTATTCATCACTATACTGTCCACATTTTTCCACCATCTCTGCTCTGAATTTGCTTTACTCTATTTTAAATCTTGACTCCAGAATTAAGCAGATCAACTCTACATTGTCCTTCTTAGGTGAATCCCTTGTCCTTTGCTGCTTAAGATTTTCCAGTTTCTATCTCTGTATTATTTTTAAATTTGAATTTTTTTTTAGTTCATGAAATGAAACAAACATTTCTATAACAGAGAAGAATAAAAAGAGTATTGCTCATGAATCTGTAAATCTACTATATATAACTAACCATTCCTTTTAACTATGTAACTAATTGATCATGTAACATTTTTTTTTAATCTCTCTCCCTCCACTTTAGCTAATTCAGCATTATTTGTACCATCTGGCTACTCTGGACCTATTAAAACATTGCTGACTTACTTACAGATTCTGATTCCTGAATGAAGAAGTAGAGAGAAAAAGCCTAATTTAATAAGTGGTTACTAAGACAATAGAAAATAATTTCTTTCATGATCTATACTTTTTTTGGTCATTTTACCAATTCTCATGTCTTCAACTATTACCTCATTTCAAACAACTCCCAGGTTTGTTTATCCAGATTCAGTTTCTTTCTTAACTCTACTGCTATATCACCATCTACCCACTGAATATTTCTGCTTGTGCATACATTAATCATTTCAGACTCAACATTTCCAAAATGCGAACTCATCTTGTGTGCCAAACTGTCCTCTTGTCTTAACATATGTTCACGTTTTGAAGCTATTATCTTCTTTCTAATCACCTAACTTCACAGCCTGAAAGTTGTGTTCCATGTCTTCCATGTCTGGAATGCATACACTCCCTGCCCCAAACATTATGGAAATCTAGTTTTCTTCAAGGCTCAGTTCAAGTATTACCTTTTCTAAGAAATTTATCCTGATCTAGTATTCCTGCCCTCCCACAGAAATTGTGCAGATCTATCTATCTAAATATCTATCCATCCATGTACATATGTGTGTTTTTCTATTTCAGTCTCTATGTCCTTTACCAATAAAGTTTACTCTCTGAAGGGCTTTTTGTGTTTGTGTCCATGGTGGCTAGAACCTATCAGGAGCTTCAGAAATATTTATTGAATGAAAATCTAATATTTTCTGAAATTGTTTTCACATTAAATAAAAATGTTCAGTGCACTTACAGCTTAATAGGTCAATTATAACTTAATGCAATCTTTCGTGGATAAAGATCTGTAGTCCAAAATATTATACTTCGGCCTACTCTTAACATTTATTACAACAAAATTATACTTTTGATAACATCAAATTTGATATGACAAGTGTTTATACGAAATGAACCTAAAGAGAGTGCTCTTTCCCTGCCCTTATACCAAAGATAGCTATCTGGGGGTGGAGAGGACTGCAGAATAAATATTAAACACAATAAATCTCCAGTTCTCACAAATGCTAATGATATAAAGTGATGGTGACTTCTCCTCTACTGAAGTTCTCACCATAATGTATTCCAAAATAAGAGCTAAAATATAATCACCAACAACACCAACCACACATTACCTTATGTGCTAGCAAGATGCCACCCACCAGGAATGACTGACTAACAAGACCGCTATTCTACTAAACCATCTGAAAATTACTTGTCAGAATACTTCCATTTTATCTTTTCTAATGTAGGGCTAAATTTCTTTAACTGCAAGACAGATATTCCATAGTAGTCTTACCTAAGATAGTTCATCAACCAAACTGCCCATCATTTAGGCTAGTGCAGTGAAGTCCTCATGGGGAAAATTCCAAATGCTGCATAAGTTGATTACAAAATGACCTCTAACTCTTTTGCTCTGACCTGTAATTAAGTAAAACAAAAATGAGCTCTTCATGATCTCATTCAGTCTTTTCTCAGATATTTAACCATGTCATCTACTGACAGTAATCCTGAAGGCAGACTACAAATATATATATATATATATACAAATTTTTTATCTTCTAAGCAGAAAATTGTCTTTTATTTTAAAGGAGAGGGAAAATTTTGGTTATCTGTTGCTAAGATTCAATAAATTGGATATAATTAGTAAATAAATACCTACTTGTTTCATGTGTATTACAATATTGGTAAGCTTTTTTCAATATTTATTCGTAATACATAAAATTACTAGATATTTTCAATTTTCTCTCTATTCTATGATATTTTAAAAATACAATATGTAAGTAGCTGCATTGTATTAAACATATATTAGGAACTATAATATTTCCTTCCCAGAAGATAGTATTCAGTATCTTTTCGTTTAGCCACTTATCTTTCCTTTTAAGTAGTTTAGGATAATTCTATGATATATACTAAAAATATTTCCTTCTCTGGCATGCAGAATGCTGGAGGAAAAGCCTATATGTCTCTCTTTTCATTTCTTTTGATATTTCAAGAAGTGACATGAATAATTTGAACAACCATTCCAAGATGCCCAGAAGAAATAAGGGGAATTATCTCTCATGACTGTTTTTCTAAGACTCCAGACTAGCTAATTATGATGAAACATAGACTACCCAGATTCTAGGAAAGAAAGGATGCAAATTTTGATGAGTCATATTGAACTAACATGAAAATGGAGATATCTACATGGCAACATCATTACACTAGGATATCTTGTGCATGAAGATTAGATCTAGAATAATAATAAAAATAACAATAATAACTGGAATTGTACGGTAGGGACACAGACTTTGAAGAAGTGACTGTTCTCAGGGAAAAATATTATTTTCCATTTGCTAAGAAATTGAAAAGAACAGGCAGCATAGGCTTTGGTCAAGACCAAACACACACACACACACACACACACACACACACACACACACAATAGGGAGCAACAATTGATATCATCTACTTGGAGCTGTTATTGAAGGCCACAAATGAAGCAGAAAAGAGTAGTGAGGGGAGAGTGAAATAAAAAATAATGAGCAATTCCCTGTAAAAGTGATGAAACAATATGGGCAGTCATGAACCTGGATGGGAAGCACTGAAATGAAGGAATAAATTATTTTTGCCCCTATTAAATAATGAGATGTTACTATAAGTAAATGAGTCTATATGAGTCTCAAGAAGATATGTTTACAAATGAACATTTTATGAACTCTTAGTAAATAATATTATTACATTTTTTTTGCAAACAAGAGAGAAGAAAAGGAAGCAATGTCAGATATTATATTATATATAATATTACATAAGATCACTGTAAATGGTGAATGCAGCCATGAAATTAAAAGATAATTGCTCCTTGGAAGGAAAGATATGGCAAATCTAGATAGCATACTAAAAAGTAGAGACATCACCTTGCCAACACAGGTCTGTATAGTTAAAGCTATATTTTTTTTTCCAGTAGCAATGTATAAGTTTGAACTATAAAGATCTCTGAGTGTTACAGAATCTACAAGATTAAGTTGTGATGCAGGAGAAGGCTTTTGAGAGTCACTTGGACAGTTAAAGATTAAATCAGTCAATACTTAAAGAAATTAATTCAAACTATTCTCTAGAAGTTCAAACACTGAAATAAATATTTTGGCTAAATAATGAAAAGATAGATCCATTGGAAAAGACCCTGATATTGAGGAAAGGAAAAGGAAACAGAAAAAGATAAGATGGATAAATAGCATCATAGAAGCAATGAATATGAGCTTAGAGAGACTTTGGGAGATGGAGGAGGAAAAAAGAGCTTGTCATGCTATGGTCTATTGGGCCGCAAAAAGTTGGACACAACTGAGTGATTGAACAATAACAACATATGAGTTTAGTTTGCTTCCAGTGTCTTCAGAATAAATTTCTTCATATTTTGAATGATATGACTCTGTGGGCTGACCTCTGTGGGAGATAAAAGTGAAGAGTGAGAACATTCTACTCATAGGACCAATGTGTATTTGGCAAATATGCCCTCAGAGGATAAATATTCGGTACTAAAGTTCTTAGATTAAACGAGTAGACACAATGATATAGGGAAGTGAGAAATATCTCCAAAATCTATTTAGGTCCCTTTTTGTCATAAAGAACTGTATACTACAATTATCATCAACAATTAAACTTGTCTTCAACAGATATTGTTATACATACATATATCATTTCATAGAAATTAAATTACAAAGCAAATTCAAAAAATAGAGGCAATTAAAGGAAAATTTGAATTTATAATAATTATATTCCTATTTATAAAGTACTTTAAGGTTTACAAAGTGCTTTACACATTATCTTATTTCTTTTATCACAATAATCTTAAGGGATATATTTTTAACCTGATTTTGTAAATGATTAGACAGAAATCAGAAAGGTTAAGTGACCTTCAAAAGGTTACATATCTAGTAAATGTCTGAAGTGTGATTCAAATCTTGATCTTGCTGACTTCAGATTCAGAATATTATTATCTGTTTCATTTTGTTGCATCTCTTGATGGATTTTGTTAAAGCTTGAAAGTGTTTGTACGCACATAGTATTAAAATAAAGGCATCATCTTTATCTTGTCTTTTTTAAGGCTGCCAATTAGTTGGCAAAGCTTATTAATTCTACTTCCTCAACATCTGTCATCTTTACTCTATGCACACCACAAACATCCCAGTCTCAACATTCATTGTTTCTCATTTGGATTATTAACACAATCTCCCAACTGGTCTGTTTCTATTCCAATCTATTCTTCAAACAGCTGCAAAATTGATATTTTTAAAACTCAAATCTGATCATTTTACTCCTGTTTGAGAAGCCCTCATTCCCTATTGCCTTTAGAATAAACTACAATTCTCTCCAGCTGATATTAGAGACCTTCCCAATTTATCTCCATCCACTTTACTAGGATGATTATTCATTATTTTATCTCATATACTATACTCTATATTTCAGTCAAACTATGCTTATGATATGTTCTCCACAGATGATATTCCATCTCCTGTCTCCACACTCCAAACTCTCTACTATACTTAGAATGCTCCATTTCCCCTTTTTTTTGAGAGGAAAATATTTTGTGATCTATTGCTAAGATTCAATAAATTGGATATGATTATTATAGAAATACCAACTTGTATCATGTGTATTAGAATACTGATAAGCTTTTTTCAATATTTATTTATTTGAATAAATATTTCAATATTTATTCAATATGAATTTTAAAGTTCAATTTATGTGCCATCTTGTTCAAGAATTCTTTCCTGATGAACATGTTAAAAAACTTTTCTGTCTATTATAATGTAGCTCTATATAACCATAATGCATTTCCTTATCAGTGAACAGGTAAATCATGTCAGTGAACATGGAAACTCCTGGAGGGAAAGAATAATCTTATGTTTGCATTTGTATCTCTACGTTCAGAAATATGCCTAGCACATAGTAAGCATTAAATAAAATAGTTAATTAACTGATTGCATTTGGAGATGATTCTTTATTATAAAATGTGATACCTGTGAAGCGCTATCTCTGGTAGGTAATACCCAAGGAGAGGCCCAGTGATGGCCTATAACTCTATCATCTGAATAGCACTCTGATTCATTATCAGAGAATTGCTTACCAGATGATTTTTTCCTACCAAAGCACAGAGGTAGAGTATTAAAGCACAGAGGTAGAGTCAAAAGTTGATAGAGTATACTTCTTTCCCAATAAAATCATGGATCATTAAAGAATAAAGCATCAAGCAAATAGGAACTTATTTAGTATCCACTATATTCTAGGTATTTTGTTGTTGAGTCCTTTCAGACACATTCAACTTTTAATGATCCTGTTTGGGATTTTCTTGGAAGGGGTAATAGAGTGTCATTTCTTCTCTAGCCCATTTTACAGATGAGAAACAGATAAATAGGGTTAAATGACTTTTTTTTGTGTGTGTGTGTGTGTGTGTGTGTGTGTGTAAGTCACACAGCTAGCATCTCAAGATGAATTTGAATTCATGAAGATGAGTCTTCCTGATTCCAAGCCCAGTGTTCTATTTTCTATATCATAGATAACCATCAACTGTTTAGCTCTGATATTGCAAAGAAAATGAAGAGGCTGTGAGAGAGAATGCCCCTGTCTCAAAGAACTCATTTAAATGAGGGAGAAAATATGGAAACAATTATTTACAAACAAAATATATTCAGGATAAATTCTCTTAATTTACATTAAAAGGGCTTAGAAAAAGTTTTTGGGAGAAGATGAAATTTTAGCTAAGACTTGAAAGAAATAAGGGAAACCAGGAGGTAAAAGTGAAGAGAGAGAACTTGTACTCTTAACACCAATGTGCAGAATCAACAGATGAACTCTCTTGTTTGAGGAATGGTGAAGATAGCGTCACTGGATCTCAAAATAGATGGAGGCATGCAAAGCTTAAGACTAGAAAAAGGAATAAAACTAGAATATAAAGGAGTTTAAACATTAAATAGTGAATTTTATATTTGATCCTAAATATAATAGGAGTCACTGGAGGATTTGTTGTTTATTTTTGTTTATTTTTAATGGGGTGAATGATATAATGATATAATCAGATTTGAACTTCAGAAATTTGATAAAGTGGAAAATGAACTAGAGATAAGGAGACAATACAGGGATAAAAGGAAGTGTTCAAATCCTGGCTGGTCAAATAATAATGGTTAAAATCAGATTTCTTCATCTGGAAAATGGAGATAATGAAACTAAATCACATGAATATCCTAAGGATAAAATGATGCAATCTATGTAAAGTTAAAAAACTTAAAAGTTATATAAATGTTATATGTCATTATTATTATTTTTATTCAAAATGTAAATGTTTTGAAAATATAAAATTGTTAAATAAATAGAAGTAATCACTATCTTCATCAATTTATTACCTGTGACTCTGGACAAGTCATTCAACCTTTATGGGAATCATTTTATTGATATGAGAACAGAGAGAGCTATAGTAGATAATCCTGAAAGTCTCTTCTTGTGTTAAATATTATATTCTACTCTGCCTATTCATTTGCCAAAGAAAATGCCAGATTTTTCCCATCAGCTTATAGGTTGTTTGAATATTGTTTTACATTTCACTCTCAATATATGAGGCCAACCATTAACTGAGAAAATAAAAGAATCAGTATGCCATTGTAGGAGTCATGGTTATAAATTGACTTTTTCCCAAATGGGCACCTTATTAGCTGCTTGTAGAAATGAGCTTTGAATGAAAGGAGAACTGTTACTCATGTCCAATCCTCAAAAATGCCTGGAGAAGACATTGAACATATTTTCCTGATGGAGTGGAAGGTTGGTTAGTGTCAAGGTACCAATGAAATATAATTCCAGCATTCAAAGCTGCACTCCGAGGCAAGCAGCCAAGATAACTTGTATATAATAGTTTCCACTTTTTTTGTTTATCTTTAATGGGGGGAGAAAGCAAGATTATAAAATCAAGAGAAAACAAATTCCTGAGGAAATCATCATGCACCAACTTTGTTATTACAGCATTCAATCCAAAGGAGAAACAAAGTTGTTTTGTTTTGTGTTGTTTTTCTTCAAAAAGCTCAAAATCTTTTTTCTTTTAAATGTGCATTTGGGAAAACTTGGAAAAAGGAAGCAAAGAAAAAAAATTTGGGGAGGGGGACCAACAACTTATACTAATAGAAGAATGTCAACTTTTCCTCCCAGTTCCCTTACTCTCCCCTTTCTTTGGGAAGTAATTTAATTATTCTGTCTCAGCTTCTCCATTCTTACATCTGGACTAACAGGGATAATCAGAAAAGTTCTTATGGAACGTTTAGTGATTATAAACATAAGAGTGTTTTGGAAAATGTAATTGAATATATATATACAAGTATATATACATATATATGCTAGAACTTCCCCCCAAAAAAACCAAGAAAAATACATTGAAGATATAGAACTAGTTCTAATGAAAAGATTAAAGATAATCCACTCTTCAAAGAAAATTGCTATACATTTAAACTTAAAATCCACATATTTATCTCTTTTGTTATTTATATAAATATTAAGAACTTAAATATACATATATAATATATTAAGTGGCATTTCCCCCTTTAAACAAAAAGATTAACATTATGGTTATTTTTATACAGAAGAAAATTATGTAGAAACTTTAGAATTATCTATTTAATTAGAACTTTTAATTAAGATTTGGCCTAATGTGTTCAATTTGGCTAAGGTGATAAAATTTAAATAGATAATTTCTAAACTCATATTTTACCTAGTAAGTTAATAAGGTACCTGCTTTTACAGAAAACAAAGATGGCCCAAAATTGAATTAGTAGCATTCAACTTTTCAATAATAATGATAGATTTTTCACTATTTTATCCTCTCTGCCATCTTGCTTTCTCTTATGATTAAGATTATGAACTAGAGTGGAAGTCGACTAGGACCAAGATGAAAAGTGTTCCTTGTAAATCATTCAAAATTCTCTAATACAAAGGGAACCTAAATCCATGATCTCAACTTTTTAATGGTAGGAACAACTCACTATTAATAGAAGCTGAGCACCATCCTTCAGAATTCTGAAACTAAGCCATCTTTGCTTATCTGAAAGTTAAAAGACAACCAGGAAAAAAAACACAAAAATAATTATTTTATGACAATATTTTATTTTCACCATTTACATGCATTAAATTTTGAGTTTCAAAGTCCCTTTCTCCCTTCCTCTCATTGAGAAGGTAAGTAATTTGATATATATTAAAGATGTGCAGTCAAGCCAAACATATTTCTGTTAGTCATTTTGTGAAAGAAAAACAGACAAAAAGAAAAATTAAAAAAAAAAAAAAACATGTTTCTATTATCATTAGGACTCCATCAGTTTTTTTTTTTTTTGAGATGAATAGCATTTTTCATAAGTCCTTCAGAACTGTCTTGGATCATTGTATTGTTGAGAATACCTATACTATTTATGGTTGATCACTGTATAATATTGCTATTATTACATGTAATGTTTTCCTGGTTTCCTGATTTCACTTTTCATTAATTCTTGTCAGTCTTTCCAGGTTTTTATGAAGCATCCTGCTTATCATTTCTTATAATATTATAGTATTCTACCATAATCATATGCAATAACTTATTCAGCAATCCTGAGCTGCTATAAACTATTTCTCTACTAGATCCTTTTTCTTTTCTTTTTTCTTTTTTTAAATCTCATTGGGTTACCGACCTACTATTGGCATTGCTTGGTCAAAGAGTATGCATGATGTTATAGGTTTTATATGCCTTTAGGCATGGTTCCAAATTGCTTAACAGAATGGTTGAAGCAGGATCCAACTTCATCAACAGTAGTATATTACTTTCTCATATCACCCTCAAAATTTGTCTTTTTTTTCTGTCATATTAGTCAATTTGCTAATTGGGAGTGGGAGTTCAGACTTTTAAAATTTCCATTTTTTTAAATTAATAAATTATTTAGAGTATTTTTCATATGATCATGGATAACCTTTATTATTTTGTCTAAAAATTGGATGTTTGTATTCTTTGATCATTTATCAATTGAGGAATAACTGTTATGTTTTAAGTTTGTCTCAAATTTCTAAACATTGGAGAAATGAGGTCTTTATCAAAGAAACCTGCTGCATTTTTTTCACATTTCCCTCCATCCTATTTCCCCCTATTTATCCAAACTCTCTCTCCTTTAACCCAATTCTTCCTCAAAAGTGTTTATCTTTTCTTTCATCCCCTTCCCATCTATCACTTCTATCTCTCTCCTTTATTATCTTTGTCTTCTACTTTTCTACAGAGAATTTGAGCCAGTTAGGAAAAAATAATTCTTATGAGGAGTCATAATGGGTTAAAGGTATAATCATCTAAAGTATATCTCAGGCCTTTCTCAGAAACTCTTCTTTAACAGACAATTTTATGAGCTGCAGAATTGAAAAAGGGAAGAATTTGAGGAATCCCAGAGAAAGGATAAGAAAATGGAATCAAAGGCACCAGTGGATAGTGGGATTAGATTAATGAGTAATTAGGAATGCCTTCTTTTTCTGTTACCAGAAGAAAGAAGGATCAAAAAAGTGATAATGACAAGAAGTTGTAAAACTGCCGTAATTCATATATTACAGTTTAAGTCTCTTTCTGAAGTAGAAAACTAAGTAGATAGTAGGAGGGAGAATGGGATGATATCAATAGATGCAATGATAGCTCTGCAAAATGATATTTGGGAATAAAAGAATAAAAAAGCAAAAAAGGCACAAAGATTCAAATGCACAGATATATGGGACCATTTATAAAGGGACAAAAACTTTATGCCCTCAATAATTATTGATGACATCACATTACAGCAGATTACAGTTTTTGTAATAGTCATATAAGGTTATTAATAAAAATACAATTATGTTTATTTAAGACAGAAAATGGACTTTTTACCAACTTGGCTACCAGCATGAGAGGCAGATCACCTAGTTCCCACATACCTACTGCAGCAAAACTTTAAAGGCCACACCAGCCTAAGTAATGATCAAGAAATGGAATGAGAAGCCACAATGATTTCATTGACTTCAAAACTGCCAATAAATTTACCACCCTAACCCATTTTCTAGCAAAACCAATACTAGGGCAAAATAGCCTCCTAAAGCAACAAAAGAGAATCATAGTCTGCAATGGTCTATGTCTGAATGAAGCAAGAGCAAATAGATACCTTAATATCTTAAGGTGTGGCCATTGAAAGACGTTGATAATAGTAGCAAAATATGATCATTGATCAGTTCAGTGCTTCCTGGCACAGATTTCATTGCCCAAATCAGTACAGCCCATGTTTAGGCTGCCTAACATTCCTGTATAAGACACCAGAGAGGGCTCTGAAGACATATTAACAAATTTAAAGATGATAAGGGCTAGACTACTAGTGGACTTTTATGGAGCTGTAGAATTGAAAAAGGGAAGAATTTGAGGAATCCTGGGCAAAGATGAGAAAATGGAATCAAAGGCACCAGTGGGTAGTGGGATTAGATTAATGAGTAATTAGGAATGCCTTCTTTTTCTGTTACCAGAAGAATAAAACCCCAAGTACTAACTTCAAGATCAAATAGGTCATTCGAAATATCTGCAAAGCCTGTTCTGGCACAGTGGAGAGATCAACAAATCAAAGAAAACACTGTATTGTATCAACATTATTTCAAATCTAGTATAAACAGAAAATTAAAGGAAAAAGGAATTTTCCCAAAAAAGTTCCTCAAAATTTTCCCAGCGAATACCTGGAAGAATCAAAGCAATAAATAAAAGTTAAATTAAAACTCTTGAAGAAAGAATTGGAAAGAGAATGAATAGTTTAAAAGGACTTTTGATTACTACATTTCAAAAACAATTATAAATGAAAACAATCCAAATCCCTTAGAATGAACTTCTAGGTTCTAATAATGATGAAATCTCCTGATCTTCCTCTAAAAAGTTCAAGGAGTATAATGTTTAAAATTCAGAGAGTCTACATTAAGGAACATTGTAAACATCTTGAGAAGCAATTTAAGTAACAAAGAACCAAAATCAGGACCATACAACATATGAAAGCTTCTACTACAAATGTTAAATTTTAGAAAACAATATTAGTTATAAGCTTATATCCTTTAGCTTTTATAAAATAAGTTATACTATGGGCTACAGAGACAAAAATGAATACGGCTTCAGCTCTTATCAAGCTTGTTGATATTTAATTATGATGCTTTTTTCATTAAGCCATCAAACAATTATTCAAAGATGCATTTTGTGTATGTATTTGGTTATTTCTTCCAAATATGCCAGGTTTTTCAAATATGTAACAAAAGTTACTACTTAAATTTAAAGAGGAAAAAAAATACATTTTGTTGTAATCCTTTCTCAATAATTATAGTTAAAAACTAGACCTATTAATTATATTCTAAAAAAAAAGTAACCAAATGCCAATGATTAGAGATACAAATTCTCTACACCTCTAGTAACCATCCTTAAGTAGTCATGTTATATATCTGATCAGAATCTAACACCACAATTAAACTGCTGTAAAGGATTCCACACACCCTTTAAGTGCAAGAAGCCTTTTTCTATTCAACCAAAGTATGTTCAATTGGAAATTTAGCCAAGGCATTAAACTCCCATAGAAAGGTTGATCTAAATCAGGATGATATAAAAAAAATTGAACAAAATTCTTAATAGATGATCTGAAAATCAGCTATTACAATATGAATGCGGTTTGTACAAAAAAAAAAAAGTGGTTAGTCTGAATTCCATCATAATGTTTACCTTTCCCAATGCAGTATTTAGTTATATATATATATATAGATATATAGATATATAGATATATAGATATATATATACATACATATATATGCACACACATGTATAATACATATATATACATACACATACATGTATACATACACAGTCCCTGCATTCTAGTTTCAGTTCCAAAACTAATTATAAAAGCTAACATCAATTATTTTAACTTTCCAAATCTCAGTTAATTATTTTATTATTTATTCAATAAGCCTATTGGATTAGATGTTCTCTAGAAGTCTTTGCACCTCTAGCACCTGTTTGAGCTTTTCCTGTTCAGAATTTATTCCTTTCCAGCTTCAGTTTCTTTTGTGATGGATATGAGAAACTGGAGTATAGTGAAGAGAGCCAGCTGGTCTTTGAGACAGAAAGACCTTGTTTTAAATCCCGACTGTGACACATATTGCCTGTGTGACTTTGAACAAATTTCTTAATTTCTCAATGTCCTAAATAACTATTTAATACTATAAATTAGATAAAAGTTGCCAATTAGAATAATTAGAGAAAGTTTCCTCATTATCAACTCTCTATGTCAAGGAAACCATAGGTCTAGACCCTGTCCTCTCTATAAGGTAGTTTTAATTTTGAATTTCAAGATTCAAGATTTTGAGGTCAGCTTTTGAAAGGGACCTGGAAAATTTCTAGACCTAGGATTCTGGGTCATGGTTTCCTTTGGCATTCAAGTCAAGTTTAAGGACCCTTTCCAGAATAATGTTTTTAAATGCATAAAATAAAACTCATAGATTTTAAAGGAAACCAGTTACACTGTAGCAAAGATATGATTCTCCTTCTACTCCCAGTTTTTGGACTATCTGAATGTATCCAAAAACCTCATGGGAAAGAATCAAGTACACCTGAAATAATGGTACACCTTCCTTATTACAGTTTTTGTATTCTATCCACTATATCAATGTTACCATATAAATGCTATACACATGAAAATATGTATAACCTCTTGCTGAACTGTTTTTCAATCATGTTTGACTCTTCAGTATCCCATTTGGAGTTTTCTTGATGGAAATACTAGAGTGGCTTACCATTTCCTTGTCCAGCATACTTTATAGGTGAGGAAACTGAGCAAATAAATTAAGTTACTTGCTCAACATCACACAACTAGTTCTCAGATCACATTTAAACTCATGACTACCTGACTTTAGGATCAGTATTCTAACCACTGTGCCACCTAGCTATCCTACATAATTTAACTGCTACATACACACATATACACAATATACTAATGCATATATATATCATATATATGTAACATAATATATATATATGTATACATGTACACATGCCTACATATATTCATATAGATGTGCACATTTGTTTATATAGGAACATATATTTACTTACACATATAAAAGTATGTATATGTGTATATATATATATATATAACATATATATACATATATATATTTATAATTGCCCTTTCTAAAACATAGTATTCACAACTAAATCTATATGGTTCTTTAATATTTTACCCTCAATATTTTGGTATGTGATCCCCAAACCCTGAAAGCTAATCAAGAGAAGTAAAATAGTTCCTTCAATACTATGATTGATTCATGATGTCATTATTGTGGGAAATTTTTTTAAATGTACAGACTATGACCTAGATAAACCTTTTGCATCCTATGCAGCATCTCCAATAAATCTTTCATGTGATAAACAAGAAACCTTCCTGTAAGCCTGTTAAATTAATTGGATATCAATAGAGGAATGTACAATCTGTCACAGGACCATAAGATCATGCTTTTAGAGAAGAGAAAATACACCTTCAAACCTTTTAGTCCAACCATCTTGTTTTACAGTTGAAGACATAGACTGAGAGTATATACAAAGTTACATAGATGGCTAGTATCAGAAGTTAAATTGAAATCTAGGTTCTTTGATTCTAGAAGGAATGTTTTGTTTTGTTTTTTTCCCTCCATTATACCACACTGTCTCCATATGCCTTGCTCTTTCTGGTTACTTGCTTCTAGTTCCATTTAAAATCCCACCTTGGATAGAAATTTTTCCAAGGCCCTACCTCCTTAATTCTAGTGCTTTCCCTCAGTTATCTCCAAATATATTCCTCCTATCTTCCTTCCTACCTACTCAGATATTTATCCATCCATCCATCCATCCATCCATCCATCCATATCTCTCTGTGTCTGTCTGTCTGTCTCTCTCTCTCTCTCTCTTTCTCCTGTATTGCATGTAATTTTTTGCATATCCTCTCCTTCATTAGACTGTGAGCACCTGAAGAGCAAGGACTGTCTTTTGCCTTTCTTGAAATCCCCACAGCTTAATATATGGTCTGATACATAGAAAGTACTTTTTAAAAAGTTTATTGGCTGACTAACCTGCCCAATGTATGTGCCTGAAAAATTCATAGTTGGTATAACCTATCCACTGTCACCATGACACCACACCATTACTTTTTAAGTGATTTGAAATCTTGATTCTATAGAACCTATGGTACTCTGTTACCACAATACAAAATCATAGAAAAAATATTATTGTAAAAAAAAAAGGCATTTGGTTCAGAGAATCACTTAGAGCCATTAAAAACACTGCACAATGTCTTTGTGTAGGCAATCACATAGATTTAGATCATTATGCATCTCATTTAATGTTCCAGGGCTTGATTCAATCAGGTCAATGTTATTCACAAACAGGAGCACCTGGAAAAGCTCATCATCTACAAAGAATTCCTCTTCCAATTGCCCTTTGCACTTCACATCCTCCATGAGAGTAGCAAAAATCTTTGGTGATCATATGGTTTCCATTTTTATACTCCAATTCATTTTAATAATTGGAGGATTGAATAAAATTATCTCCTTTACATCTTTCAGAGAATCTCACTTGATTTTTGAAATAGAGATGGCATACATCTTTTTGAAAGCACAAATATTTTGCTCTATCAATCCCATGCTTTATTACAATCAACAATCAACAAACAACAAACAACAAGTACAGGGAGCTCTTATAATTTCCATAACTTTCAGTCAAATATTTTACTATAAGATATACTCTGTTGTAGAATATTATTTTAAAAATTCTTCCTGTTATTTTTCAATGCTTTATCAAGGATATTTTCAAGTATAAATTATTCTCATATTTTATGAGGATAAGAATGTAAGCATATGGGTTGGTAGTTATTGTTATTTTTTGAGCATCTTTTTAAAAATATAATTGTATAAGTGTGGAATCCACACCCACTCCAGTTAATCACAGAAGACAAAGCCATCTGGAATAAATCAATCAATCAATAAAAAATAAAATAGATGTTAATAAGTTCTTATATAATTTGAAAGGATCATAGAGAGTTTGGGTTATTGATTAAAGATAGATGATGTCAGACAGTAAATATTTTATGAATTATGGACAAATTATACTTTTGGACTACATATAAAAACAGCAAGTGAGTTTGGAAACAAAGATTGTAGTCTCCTGAGAAAGGATTAGGGTTATTCTTAGTAAATAAAATGTTTCTCCCCATTATCCTTTGACATTTAAACCACAGACTATGTTAATTACCAACGAGACTAGAATAATAGGAGACAATGAATTCAACAAGGAGTAGAGAAAAGCATGAAAATCAAAAAGATGATTTCTTGAGTATTCAGTGATAGAAGTGATCAGGTTACAATCTTAGACATTTGAAAGTTTTGAAAGATCCAGAGCTGCTGTTGAGATAGTAGCAATGTCCACTGATGGTAGGATCTCTTTGGACTCTAAGAGACTAACTAAATACAAATTAGATCTATATCAAGAATACATAGCTTCAGGAGAAAGTGTATGCTGGGGCCAGCTCATATAGACCTGAGGGAAGTCATTGTTTAATTTTCAATGTAAATATTTATACCTCAGATATTGGCATTTGCTCCAAATAAGAACTTAATTTATTGTTTTATTAATTTTCTAATCTTAACAAAGTGTTAATGAAACAGAATAAAGTTAAAAGTATGCTTTATACTCTCCCCTCCCCCCGCAAAGACCTAATTGTTAGATATCTACTAGAATACCTCTGTGTTACCTTCTGAATATTATTTGAGCTAAGCAATAAAAGATTCAGAATGCAGTCATCAACAGATTGGAGACCTGGTGATTTTAGATGGTGGTTAATGATAGTGATGATGATAATGATGATTATGATGATGATGATGATAGGCACTTTATTATATCCTTTAATGTTAGAAAAATATCCATTATCTCATTTGAGCCTCATAATATCCTCTTCAGGGTTCTAAAAGAAAATCAATATTTAATTCTCATTAATGAGTTATAGATAAAGGAAACTTCATGAGATATCTGTGAAGTAAAAAAAAATGAATTCCAGTAATCAGAATCTATAAATTACCCTCTTTGTCATACATATATATGCCAACATTTAGACTTGCTATGAATATGTTCTTTCTGGGTACCTTATTATACAATAATGTATCCAGCCCCCAATTTGGAACAACTGTCCTTGCTATATGAGTTTAATAAATGTCTTTTTCTTAAGGTTAAATTTACCCTAATAATCCATGGGAATGTGGTGGGACTCCTGAGTGGCACTAGTAAAAGCTCTAGATTCTCATGGTTTCCTCCAGATATTGAGAATAGTAGTCAGTTTTCTTTTAGGGACCCCAATCTATATACAAACTATGGAGAGTTTCCTTAGAGAGGGTGTAATAATAATATTCATGCTTTTTTCTTAGAATTTATTGTCCACTTCATTTAATAGTAAGGAAATCTAATATTTCCTAAATGAGGAACATTCTAAGCTTTGTTGATTTTCTTTCTGTCACAATTTTCTTTTTCCTCTATCAATTTAAATATCTTTGAAAACTATAATAATCTATACAAATGTCTGTTCATTTATCCATCTCCCATTTTTGTTTTTTATTTTAGCACTGGTAGGAGTAGAGACACGGGCTGAAGAGGTGATTTCATTTGTTGAAGGATCTCAAATGTGGAATCTCTTCTCTCAAGTCAGGTTCACCCTTTCCTGAAAGTTTTAGTGTTAACATTGGTCAGAGTACTGAGCTATTACGTGACTTGCCCAGTATCATATAACTAGTATATTTCAGAGGCAAAACTTAGGCTTGTTTAAATAAGTCAGTTTGCAACTGACTAAATTATAAACAATATTTTCATGCTATTCTTATTCTTCTATGTTTCATGCTATCCTTATTCTTATGAGGTTGGTATTAATTTTGCTTTTTGTTCTAATAACAATGGGATGATAAAACAGCTTTTCAGAAATGACTTTAACATTAACACTCTGTCATTCTCTATAGAAACAAAATGAATTTCAATTTCTGTGATGGTATCTGTAACTCAATAGTCTAGTACCCAATGGTTCTCTTCTTGAATACAGTTTATATATAATATATATGTATGTATGTATATGTATACATACACATACATACATATATATATTTGAGATTTTGAGTGTTTTATAAACTTTTAACTCTCCCATTTATTACTCCTAAAACACATCTTCAAACTTCTTTGAAACTTTTTCCCTTTGTGCACTTTCACATTGAAGCCACTGAGTATTTAAGTATATGCTCATTTAATTTGACTGTACTTAAAGAAGATTTCATAAAATTTCTCAACCTCTTCATCCTCAGCAACAGATGTTGCTCCATAAGCAGAAATTATCTTCATGGAAAGCCTTTTTTTGCAAGTGCTTTTTCAAGAACACTTCACAATAAGATAACCAAGTATTCCATGAAATGTTGGAAGTACAAGTAAATGAACTCCAATAACTTTTATATTTACCACTGTAAAGAGGATATATCAACCATCTTTCCATTTATCTGGAATTATTTTTTGTCTTCTGGTTTCATTTATAAAGAAAAATTCAAGATTTATGGGAATAATTTCTTTTAGTAGCATGAATGTGCAGGTTAATCACAACAGAAAGATC
The DNA here is from genome assembly GCF_016432865.1 of Antechinus flavipes. Taxonomy (NCBI): domain Eukaryota; kingdom Metazoa; phylum Chordata; class Mammalia; order Dasyuromorphia; family Dasyuridae; genus Antechinus; species Antechinus flavipes. The sequence continues at coordinate 304,636,433 of NC_067399.1, read as the reverse complement.
TTATTTGTAAGATACTAAGAGTTTATGTTAATATTTATATAGACATAGGCACAGTTCATATAGATTGTCTCAAAACTGTTTCTCAATATTCAGCCTATTTTTCTTATTTAAAATAAGTAAATAATTCACATTTATAAAGTGTCTTAAGAATTTAAAAGTTCTCTTCTAGGTAATATAGTTACTTGAAAGATTAGAAAAGTGACCATCTCTCTTTTATAAATCTCATTAGGGCCACAGAAAGACCAAAAATAAAATAAAAAAATAAACTGAAAAAGTGAAATATAAACATATTCATGCAGTCCAGAGATACACACACTCATACACATATTGTGGTATGTGTATAAGTAAAACAGTTGCATAAGAGATGTCAGAGTGAGTTCAGGTAAATGTAAAAATCCTATGGAATTGGGGAAAAGAAACCCACAAGATCTCAAGTAAATGTAGACTTTGACAGAGGCATGAATTCAAGCAAAGGAATAAGCTCAGGTTCCAAAGAAAATCAATGGAGGGTGGGGACAAGAGAAGTCATTATTATGCTCCAAGAAATGAACTAGAAGTCAAGCAGTATTCTCAGTAAGGATGATGAGGGGTGGGGAGAGGGAGAAATGTCAACAAGTCAGCAGGAATCTCAATAATGAGACTTGGAGTCAGATAAATTTAAGAGTGAAATGGAAGAGAACTATCCCTTATGAGTCACTATTCAGGGACTTACTGTCCTATGTTTCATTCTTCTGAGAACTGAGATATAAAGTAAGGGAAAAGGCCAACTCCTTGTCTGGAGTTGCTAACATACAAGAAACCTGAAACACATAGCATCTATAATATTCCAATAGGGTATATTATGGAAACAGCAAGTGATATGACAAACTCTAATTATGTAAAAAAGATGATTTAAAGTGGGTGGAGAACAGACCCCAGAGATCAGTGGAAGGCAACAGTGAAAACCAGGATTTGAAGCAGAAGGTTGGGCCTAAAATCAGGGGCAAGACCATATAAGACACATTAAAGGCAATTAATAAATGCTTATTGATTAATTATATACTTGTTATTCTATGACTATTAAATGACTAAAGATAGAGATTAATTTTCTAATATTATGTTCTCATTTTTTATAATAAAATATATTTTCCAACATATTTTTCATTGTCCTCTATGTCCACTTTTACACTGAAAGCCAAGAAGGTCAAGAATTGATTTAGTTTGAAGGACTATTTGAAGGACTATATTCTGCAACAAATGTTCACTTAATATGCTACAATTATTGTCATAGTATTTTATTTTTTCTATTCCTCGTTACCCAAATCTACCAACTTCTTCATTTGCATCTCTAAGGAGACTGTGTGGACCATCATTCAATTATGTAGTTTAGTGTTTGCTCTTCAGTGTTTTATTTGCCATATGTTAGGTATCTCAGGCCTGCTCCTTTTGGACTATCCTGATCTAGTGCTACCATGATAGTGTGTGGCACTGACTTTGCCACTGTTATTGCTGCTGGCTCTTGTTTTTCCTAGGGCTTCCTAAATCCTCACCCTGCAATTTTCTGACAAACCTGAGGTTTTCTCGAAGTACCTCTCCATGCTTGCTTCCTCTGGATACAAAGCCCTCTCTGACTATGTAGGAACTTACCTAGGTGTGTTATTCTAAGACATTAGTCTGATTTTTAAAATTCTGATGTAAAAATTACCTATTAGAGCTTCTTACTGATATACTTGATCATTATGCAGTCTGGTGTTTACTTCAGGGTTTTTCTTGGGTATGAATATGGGAACAGGATAATTTCTCTCCCATTCAAGCTGCCATTTTGGCAGAAAGTATAGACCTTTTGATTTTTGCTTTCTTCTTACATCTTTCCTGCCCCTTCTATCAGAATAAATTTTGGCTTGATTTAAAAACTTCAAAAATTGGAGCTATCTCAAAGGGGAACAGACTGCCTTGGGAGGACATAGATGCCTTCTCATTGGAGGTTTTCGAGTAAGCTGAATGATCACTTGTTGGGAAAACATTAAAGGAGACTCGTAGAAAGATATGGATTGGATACCAGATTACCTTGGAAAATATTTTCACCTCTGGGATTCTTTGATCTGGGGAGAAAGACACATAGAATTTAGGAGGATTTTATATTTTTACATATTGAGTTGCCATGGCCAAACAATCCATCATTTTTTTTTTTTTTTTTTTTTTGCTGATGAATCTCTATAAATCTAGGTAAGTTAGTCCTTGAGGATCAGACACGGTTTGTTACCAGAATCCTAATTAAAGCCTTCTTCATCTTAGTAGAACATACAAGAGATTGCATTCCACTGTTCTGTTCTTTTAGAGGTGAATGTACCATTCATCTTACCATGAAGAATCTATATAAGAGTTTAATGGAAGACTTGGGAGATAAATTATAGAATAAAATAAAATAACACTACAGTAAGGAGCAATCTGAAAATATTTCCTTTATTTGAAATGCTCTTAAATTATCCTACAGCAATAACTTACGCTATTATTTTAACTGAGGTCTTACTAAAGTGCTGAGTCATCAATAATTGTATCCCTTAAATAGTCTCCAAAATACATTACTGGAGATTATCTTTGAAAATAAACATATATAGTATTTAAAAGATAGGAGATTGCTATTTTGGAAACAGGAAAGATAAGGGAGGAAAGGAAAAAAAAATTAGAATGCAAAGTCTTACAAAAATGAATGTAGAAAATATTTTACATGTATTTTGAGAAATAAAATACTATTGAGAAAAAGAAAGAAAATAAACATGTATAAACCCAAATGTTTCAAATTTTTATAGAAATGAAATCTGAAAACATATACAAAGGCAGCTAGGTGGCACAGTGGGCCACCATCCTGAAGCCAGGAAGACCTGAGTTCAAATTTAGCCTCAGATACTTAACACTTCCTAGATGTGTGACCCTGGGCATATTGCCTCAGCAAAAACAACAAGAATAACAACAAAAAACACATATCCAAGATTTATTTAGATACTGTTTTTAAAATGGATCTTTTGAATCTTCCTCAATATTCTGTCAAAAATTTTAAAACTTCTAAGAGTAGAGGAGATAATTCACTCACCTCTGATTATCACAGATTACTTCTATTCAATGCATGGGGAAACTAGAGCCTGAGTTCCAGTCCAATCCTTATGCTACCAATAAGCTCAATAGGGAGCACACAGCAAGTCACAAAATATTTACCTGTAACAGAATTGAGAGCAAAATAAAAGGAAAATATGATGGATCACTGTCACTCCTCACACATAAATGGCATCTCTCTCTCAGATTTACATACCATTGGGAAGGTTATCAAATCCCAACCTCATGCTCAGGATTTCCTTTCATCTGCCCTGCATCACATCAGAGAATATCTATGCTCTTCGACTTCTAATCTTTCATCTCTGCTGCTGTCAAAGCTTGCTCCTACAACTCCTTAGTGTGATTCTAGAGCTCTCCTGCCATTATTACTCCTCTTTGCCTCGGCAGTTATAATCATTGTTGTATCACCCTCTCCTGCTACTTTGCCTCTAAGGTCTATTTCTCTATTTTTTCCAGTACACTGTTAAAAATCTTCCCTCTTCTTTTTGTCAGAGAAATGCTGATTTCCTTTGATGATATGATTATTAAAGCTAATATGTCTTAGGGAGGGTCAGTATTGTTAATCTGCCTCAAAGCTATTCAAAAGGACTCCCATATAAGTTTATGGTTTAGACTCTCCCTTCTCACTGGAAGGCCCACAAATTTTACTATTAGCTGAGCTGAAACAAGTTAATTCCTTTTATCTCTTTTTCTGCTTTGCAGAGATGAAAATGTATAGCACTAGTACCAACACCATCCTAACTTCCTAATGATCATCTCTTCTCCCCAGCCTCAGTCTTTCATGAGCAAAGAAAAAACTTATGCCACCCTATTTAATTCATTCTGTCTAGTGTAATTATATCTAACTAGCACCTAGGATGTAATTTGTCCTGATGCTACAATAAGCCATAAAAAGTCACTAGTAACTCTGGATAGAACTACAAACTGGAAGCTTTTAACAGGAAAGTCTCTGTTCTTTTTTCCAACCTTCAACAATGAATGTGAAGAAATAATGTTAATCTTGAACAGCTGTACTAAAACCAGAAGAAACAAGGTTAAGTAGAGGAAAGAAAAGAAAAGAAACACTCTAGTTATTAAGAAGAATATCTCTTCTCAGAATATTATTAAATTACCAACAACTTGAATCACATTATCTTGATCTCTTTCTCAATGTATTTTTATGTGTATAAATGTGTTGATCATTTTTACCAAGTTGATAAGTAAGCAATCAGTTCTTTGATTATCTGCCAATCATTTAATCAATAACCACATATAAACATCATCTAACATTATGTGATTGAACCTCAAATATTGTTCCTCGAATATCTATCATGATACTGTACAATCTGATATATATAAATATGTCTATATTATCATAGAAGGTGAATGTTTTTTTCTTAACAAAATTTACTATGAACACTTCTCTTTTTATGATGTTTTTCTTTTAGAACAAATTTTTAAAACACGTTGGCTTAATATTTAAAATTTTCTAGTCTATAGGTGGCACAGTGCCAGCCTAAACTCAGGAAGCTCATTTTTCTGAGTTTAAATCTGCTTAGACACTTACTAATTGTGTGACACTGCACAAGTCATTTAACCCTATTTGTCTCAGTTTCCTCATCTGAAGGAAATATCAAACCACTCCAGTATGTCTGTCAGGAAAACTCAAATGGCATCACAAAGAGACAGATATGACTGAAATGAAATAACAGCAACAATCTGTCTCTTACCTATGTTCCCAGATATATTTTATATCATTCTTCCTTTCTGTCTTTCAACCAAAATAATCTACTAGCTGTCCCGTTAATTCCCTCTTCCATCTCCTGACTTTGCACATGTTATCTCCTTGACTAGATAATTTGAGATTTTCTCAGAAAGTTCTTTTACAATTAGCATTTTTTCTTTTTAAAAGAATTGCATATGTTTAACCTGTATCAGATTGCTTGCTGTCTTGGGGAGAGAGAAGGAAAGAAATTTAGAACATAAAGTTTTGCAAAAATGAATGTTGAATGTATTGGACTACCTGCCATCTAGGGGAAAGGCCAGTGCTGGAGGGGGGAGGGAGGAGAGGGGAATTTAGAACAGAAAGTTTTGCAAGGGTCAATGTTGAAAAATTACCCATCCATATGTTTTGTAAGTAAAAAGCTATAATAAAAAAATTTTTAAAGTGAATTTGAAAACTATCTTTTATATATTATGAAAAATAAAATACTACCAAAAATTAAAACTAAATAAAATGGGCATTTCTATATATGCATTTTACTTATATCTTTACCCTCAAAATAATATATTCTTATTGAGGGCAGAGACAGTTTTTATTTTCTTTGTATGCCCAATACTTTCCTTCTACCAAGTACCGCAAAGTAGAAATTTAAAGTTATTTAAATAAATTGCTTATGTACTTTTAAAGAATTCCAATATATCAGAATATCCCAATATACATTTTAATTAGTCAAATTGTTCCAATGTCTGCATGTGTTTGGGAACATGACACCTTAGAGGTGATTACTTTGAAATAGAACATTAGTGTTAATACCAAAAAAGTCATTACCCCATTCCTCAAAATATATCATAAAATGTAGAAGATGATGATGATTATTATCAATAGCTTTGGCAGAATCAAAACACAATCACAAGATAGTCAAAAGAATGTTTCTATACTGAAGACTGCAAAAGGCAAAGGAACAAGCTATATTTCCTATACCAATATCCTAAGGACATTAGATAGACCAAATCTCTAAGAAACAAACTCCCCAGATCTATAGTCAAACATGGAATTTTGAATTTTAATGACTATGAATATATCAATTATACATATAGGGTTTTCTTATTCTACAGGGATCATACTATTTTTATTTCTGAGATGGTACCTCTTAAAATAAATGGATACCCATCAATTGGAGAATGGTTGAGTAAATTGTGGTATATGAATGTTATGGAATATTATTGTTCTGTAAGAAATGACCAGCAGAATGAATACAGAGAGGACTGGAGAGACTTACATGAACTGATGCTGAGTGAAATGAGCAGAACCAGGAGATCATTATATACCTCAACAACGATACTGTATGAGGATGTATTCTGATGGAAGTGGATCTCTTCGACAAAGATCTAACTCAGTTTCAGTTGATCAAGCATGGACAGAAGCAGCTATACCTAAAGAAAGAACACTGGAAAATGAATATAAACTGCTTGCATTTTTAGTTTTTCTTCCCGGGTTATTTATACCTTCTGAATCTAATTCTCCCTGTGCAACAAGAGAACTGTTCGGTTCTGCACACATATATTGTATCTAGGATATACTGTAACCTATTTAACATGTATAGGACTGCTTGCCATCTGGGGGAGGGGATAGAGGGAGGGAGGGGAAAAATCGGAACAGAACTGAGTACAAGGGATAATGTTGTAAAAAATTACCCTGGCATGGATTCTGTCAATAAAAAGTTATTTTAAAAAATAAATAAACAAATAAACAAATAAACAAACAAACAAATAAACAAATAAATAAATAAATAAATAAATAATAAGATGGTACTTCTTGGAAAGACACCTAATGAGAGAAAAAAAATTCCTTTCTATTCCTCAGTACCACCATTTCAGTGAGTTGAGTAGGTTGAGCTACTACAGTTGTGGGACTTCTTTTCTCTCTCCTGATTTATGGCTATTTTCTCATTGTAAAAACATCATTTTTGGCAATCTATCTCTTCCATAAGTCAAATTTGAGAAAAATCCAATAAATTACAAAGAACACATTCATTTATTCTAGCCTATAAACAAATAGAGTTTTGTTGTTGTTGTTGTTTTCAGCCAGAGGGTGATTTTACTTGTGACCAGAAGAGGTTGCTGGCTTCATATATTGTGCTAATGAATATTTGAATTTAACAATCAAGAGAGTTGCCCAAAACACTTGACTCCACTCCATTGCCTACTACTATCATGAAAGCCTTACATTCAATGCAATTAGATCCAAACACTAAACACAGAAATGGAACATCTGAAGTGGTACATACAAAAGAACTAATTGTCACAGTTTAAAATTTATTTTTTGGAACACAATTTCCAACTGGCTTAATGTAACACACACACAAAAACCAAAATAAAACAAAACAACAACAACAACAACAACAAAAACAAGATTCCCTCAATTTCTATTTCACAAGCATATTGTACATAGGAAAAAAAAAACTGTTACCAGACATTTAATCATCCAGAAAGCTCTAGAAACTGTCATTTTTGTTATCCCCAATATTTAGATAAAACATTCAATTAGTAACTGAGCAACCCTGAAATTAACTGAGATTATTTGGTCTTGGGAATGGTCTGAACATAGATATGGATATAACTCTTGCCCTTGAATTAACAAAGTAATTTGGTAATATAGAAAGCAAAACATGCGTTCTTTTTTCCCCCTTAAGCCTGAAGATGAAGTTTTATCTTTGTCTCACAGGCTTGAAACACAAGAGGAATTAAACTGCCAATCATGGTCATTTAATTTACTTTCTCGTCTTCTTCAAAAATAGGGGAGATGCAATGAGACAACAAAACTGACCACTTAAGAGAAACAAGGTCAATAGGAATTAACCAGGATTTTGCACTAACATCTTCACTCCACCAATTTACTATCTAATAATGTTGTTATTGTATATTGCCAAATGTATGTTATTTTTTTAAAAAATCTTTCTATGCTCATGTACATATATATATACATGAATGCTATGTGTCTATATGATATACATGCATGTGCTATGTAAGGTATACAAGGAGCATTAGAACTTCTAGTGTGAGGGCTTGCTGAGCCCATTTCAGGGGTGTGTATTCACCTTTGGTGTCCACCTGGAACTTAGCAGTCATTTGTGGTTGTATGAAACTATAGCATAAGCAACAACCACACCCCAATAAAACCCCTCTCGATAGGTGGATTAAACCAAGTTGAGGGAAACCAACCAGGCTCAAACCCATCAGTGCGTTCAAGGGATATCTACCCAAATATGTGAAGCCTTCTCCCAACTGATTAGGGGAATAAGAACAATATGTTCCCTGAAAGTGGTTGAAGCCAAGGTTGTCCCCTGTATTCCAGACCATTGTCGATCAGGTTGAATTTTGCTTTACCATTGCACTTCAATGATGCTGGAAAGAGGGAGTGAGGTTCATAACTATTGATACTCTGCCTCACTGACAATCAACTTATTCAAGAGTCAAGACATCATCTCATGATAATATCAGTCTGCTTCATAAATAAAACACAAACAAAACAAAACAAAAATAACACCAAAAGGGTATGCATGTATAGCCTATTGACATAATACTTGAAAAGGATTTAATACCATGCTATCCTAACCACCTCCTTCATTTTCTCTCTTTTTTACAAATTTGTATTATCTATCTATCATCTATCTATCTATTTATTAAAATTTAGGAAAGAACATCCATTGACTTTGGAGTTAGATGATCTGGTATTTAATTCCTGTTCAGTTACTTAAAATCTATAATTTTAGTTTAAATAATAACCCTTCTCTGAGCTTAATTTTTTTAACCTGTAAAATGAGTGTATTGGATAAGATGATCTCTATTTTTTTCTTTCAAATATTATGTGATCATCACTCAATTTAGGTTAATTGACATTCTTTAAGTGTATCTTTTATGCTTGACTATATTAAAAATGGAATACGATAATCTTTGTCTTCAATTTGCATTTAGTAAAAAAAAAAAACATCTTCACAAGTAACTAGAAGTTGGGTTAAAACATGGGGGAAATGCATAGGAGAATTTGAACGCAAGAATGAAATTTGGAAAAGATATATTCTAGGTCAATTTAGTTTTAGAAGGAAGAAAAGATTTCAATAGACCAAGATATTTTCAACTGGGAAATCTGTTTTTCAAATCCCCTAAGACACTGGAAAGCAACAGACTGGACTCCACAGTATTGTGTTTACTAGTGTCTCTCCCACACTTCCTAAGTACCATTTTAATCTAAGAACTAAGATCAGGGATTTAGAGCTGTAAAAGCTCTCAGAATTTAGTTCCACCCCATCTTTCATAGATAAGGAAAGTGAGAAGGAAAAAAACAAACAAACAAACAAAAAAAGACCAAAAAAAAAAAAAAAAACTTTTTCTAAGTCATAGAAGTAGTAAGTAGAAGAGCTATATCTAATTCTATGTCCTATATTACTTCTAAAGCAAAATCATATTTAATAAATCTTAGATAAAAAATCAATTAAGTATTTAAAGTTAGGAGTTGCATATTATTTATTATCCCCTTTTTTCTTCTGTTTTTTTTTTCCTCATGGGTTTTCCTTTTTGTTATGATTTTTCTCTCCCAATATGACTTATATGTAAAAAATGAGTGTTTATGTATAACCTTATAAAAAAGAAAAAAAAATTAAAAGAAAAAAAAGTTGGAAAGAGGAAGGAGTAAAGGAAAAGGCTTGCTGTACATAGTTAACTCTAATTTACAATTCTTTAGAAAGGGCAAATTTTGACTGTCTTTTGTAGTTAGCAACAAATCTCAGGGATAGGAGAAAAAGGGAAGAAAGGATTTCAGGTATTGTAAACCTTGTTTATGAAACCTGGTTTACCATAGTCTCATATTATAGTAAATAATAGCAAATGTTTTAATATTTCATACTTATCATAAATTTTATGTAATAAAGTAATAACATTTCTATCTTCCACAAGAAGAGTTTCCAAACCCTTCTTAATTTGAGTGCCTTCCCTCTTTTATATTTTCCTGTTTATTCTGTATATCATTTGTTTATACAAATTTTTTTACTTAATGTCTGTTGCCTTAGATTGTGATTCCTACAGGTCTGGAATTAATTTTTGCCTCTTTGTATTTAAAGTGCTTAACATACTGCTTGGAACATAAGAGACAGTTAATTAATGTTTATTAACTGACAATTAAAGCAGAAAAAAATGTTCCTTATTCATCTTCCTATCTCCCACAGTCTCTTACACTATTCCAAACATAGAAGGCAACCAGTTAATGTTTATAGAAAACTGATTTACTACATATTTTATTTAAAACTAGTAGCAGTCAAATATTTGCAGTCACTAATATTAAAATATTATATTATCATTGCAATAAAATCTTTATTAGAGTAATCTGTATGCATATTAAGGGTATCCTGGATAAATACACATACACACACACACACATACACAAACCTAGAAGCAATCAGAATGCCCCACAATTAGAAGTATGGTTAAATACATTGTAACATGTAAATCGTGGAGGATTAATGTTATCCAATTAAAATGAGCAAATATGAAAACTACAAGGAACTCTTTATGAATCCTCATGAAATATAGCAAAGAAAAAAGTAAAGGACAAAAACATACTACCATCAAAAATTTTAAAAATGGGAATAATAATGAATGGATGGAATTGTGATAGGAATATAGAAATTGTTGTGCCACAGTTCCCTTTTAATGTCCTGACTCAGTTTCTTCAATTATCCTATTTAATTACTCTGCCTCAGGTTATAACCTTTCCCTCTTAATGTTTGATGAAATAAAGGTTTTATATCTTTAGGCTATAATCATTCCTTCTTAATGTTTGACAGGATAAAGGTCTATCCATTTTAGACATCATTATAATATAAGTAACCTCTCTACTACCTCCCTCCATTGTGTCATCGTAGGTGCCTCCCCCCATTAGATTACCCCCATCCAGGTACCTCCCCAATTATGCCATTGTTCTTGTTATCCTATAAAAGAATCTTGCTGTCTAATGCTTAATGCTAGATTCTTTGAGATTAGAGTCTCATCCAGCCTTGGGACCAACTATTGATCCATTGATCCCAGTATAGCTTTCCATTTAATAAACTATTAAAGTGGTCTCTAATCTCTGTCTTGCTCACTTTCTCCAGCATTACAAAATGACTGAAAATCATTTTAGTTTTTTATTTATTTACATTGATTTAAATGGAGAATTTGCTGCGCAAGATTTATTGCTGATATTGATGTGTAATTATTTTTAAATTTTGTTGATGTTTTCTGTTTTTAAATCAATTGTATTTCAATATGCTCCTTCCTTCTATTCAAATTAGCTCTCTTTTTTGCCAAACTAAGGAAGCTAGGTATAGTGGAGAGGAACACTAGGCCGAGAGTCAGAAAAGCCAAAGTTCAAATGAAATCTCAGATATTCACTAGCTGTGTAACCCTCCTCAAGTCATTTAATACCTGCTTATATAAAAGTGGAAAAGGCAAGTTATTCTACTACCTGTAACAAAAATCAATAAAATCAATAAATAAAAACCTTGAACAGTTAGTCTATTGGGTCATGAAGAGTCAGACATAATTAAATAACAATTACACCAAATGATAAAATAAAAAAAACAAAATAGTTAAATAAAACTAATCAGTGCATAAAGTGGGTCAGATATCACAATTAATATTTTATATGGATAGTTTATCATTTCTCTAATGAAAGGGAAGGAGATATGTATCATTATAATCACTTGGAATTTGTTTAGTATGTCTGCCTCTATAGTTAATTCAGATTTCCTTATATTCAAATACAGGATCTCTACTATGTGATGCTGAATGTTTCTTTATTGTTCTTTAATGTTTCTAGTTGGAAGATGTCAAAAGTTTCTTGTTTGTTTTTTTCCTCAAAATCTAACTTCTGCCACAGTCTGTTTTGTTCTTTATTTCTTTTTTATAGCTTATTCTTCAGATTATATAGTTCTGAGAAAGGAACATTAAAGTTGCTTCCTGTAATTATTGTTTACTACTTTTTTTTTGCAATTTAAATAATATTTCCTTCATTAATTTAGCTGTCATGCTATTTAATTTAGTTGTCATGCTATTTAATTTAGTTGTCATGCTATTTAGTAAACATATTTAATGACTATTGTTTCATTTTGTATAATGTAGTTTCATTATTTATCTCTCTTGATACCATAATTTTTGTCTTTGCACTGACTGATGGCATCATTATACCTGCAATCTGTAATCATCTTGTATATAAGTATTGATCCAAAAGTTCATTTTCATTATCTATTCATCTTTATTTTAAGATATTTTTCTTATATATAATAAATTTTTAGACATAATATTATTGTCTCTACTATAATTTTATTTTATTTATTTGATTTGTTTATATTATTTATCCAGTTGTTTAATAAATTTTCTTTTAAGATTTTGTTCAGTGAACTTCTACATTTCTTCTTTTTTTCTTTTATATTAATTGGGGATTTAATGCAATATAGTATGAAAAATATATGCATGTTATGAGTCCTGTCAAGAAGTATACTCAGGCTATTAAGGTTTATCCTATTTTTTCCCTCAGTTTTTGTCATACAGTAGACAAAATAAATGTTTGTTAATTGATCAAATGATTGAGACAATCCATTTTAAGAAAGGAATAAGAAACAATACTAGTCAAGAGATACAATGTAGAACTATTTCTTTGCTAAAAATGGTAATATCATCTGCTTATTGTTCTTATGATTTAATTAACAAAGAGCTACATTTGAGCCAATTTCAGATATTCCAAAGTGAAACCATTGGTGGGATATGAGATGATGATGATGATGATTCAGTCTCTATGATAGAAAATAAAATCCATCTGATCTTTGATTTGGGGGACAAGTTACATTATAAAAATATTTTATTATAATTGAAATGTATAATAAACATTGCTCATAAACTTGCATTGTTCTTAACTTAATAGAAAAGTGAGTTCTTTCCAAATTTTTAAAGTGGGAATTAAGACAAAGGAGAGATTTGCCTAAACTTGAAAATAAAAGTGCTTTGTAGTACAGCTAATACATTTGTTTCAAAGATAAGATTTCATCTTGAAAGATCCTACTCTGCAAGAGATTATTCTATTCCTGTTATCCAGAAACTATACCATGCTACTAAACCATATTAATGAAATGAATTATAGGGAGTATATAGGGAATATAGGGAAGTTTTTTTTTTTCAAGTATGAATTTGAAACACCTATGAGATAGTTGAAATCTAGTAGACAATTGACAATGTATTAATGAAGCTAGGAAAGAAATCAGGTCATTATGTTTAGATCTGAGAATTGCCTGCATATAAATGATTATTGAACCTACTTTGCCACATTTACTACATTACTAAGCTATAGAAGAGCAGCTAAAAGAAAGAGCAAAGAAACAGACGAGAAGTAAGCTCAGGGCAGAACCTGAAATATGAACTAAAAGCTGAACTAAAGATATAGACAATAATCCAGCAATGGATACCACATCACCATTCTCTTCTGATTTCCCAGTTTCTACTGATAGTGACACTATTGTCTTAATTACACAAATTCAAATCCATGGAATTATCTTGTACTTCAAGCTGCTTTTTTTTTTTTTTTACCCAAACCCAATCAATGACCAAGTTCTATTGATTCTTCCTTCAAAGTCTCATAGCTCTTTTCTGTTCCTCACCTATAAATACAGTATTATTTCCTATGAATCCCCAATATAATCTGACATAACTCATTTATTCTTGTAACTACATATCCCTTGGCAAGGGATATTTTTGTCTCAGTGATTTTATTCTAGCCATTTCCTCAGACATCTCATATAAATCCTAAATCTCCTCCATGGACATGTCCCACCTTCTTGATAAAGCTATCTCAAATCCAATCATAAGAATGTACATTTGGAACTGGTAGGGACTTGAAGGCTATTTAATCCAACTACCTCAATATAAATACTATCCATGCACTTATGTACCATCTAATTATATATTGTCTGTAATAGTAGAGAGCCAGAACTCTGGAGAAGTATACTTGAAACAAATTGTTAATTCAGAGGAATTGATGAAACAATGGTTATCTAGTTTACATATATACTTAATACTTAGCATGGTGATGTAATGGTTCTCTAAGTTCACATATAATCAGTATGCTGAAATAATGTAATTACAATAATGTATATAAGAGCCAAGAAGGACTGGAAGAGAGACATTCCATCTCCCACTATCCTGGTGGCTTTCCTGTCTCCTACATTCCTCCACTAAGACCAAGGCCCATCTGAAGGTCCCCCAGAAAGCTAGCCCAGCCCAGGCAAAGAAGACTGACTGTGAAGAAGATAATAAAGACTTTGGACTTTATTCCTGACTATTCTTGTGGTGATTATTCTGCTGAAACCAAGGCCCATTCAGAGGACCTCCAGAGAGCTAGCCTGAACATTACATATGATCATTTTTTTATCCAGTGAAGTTGCAAACTCCTCCAAAAGAAAAAAAAAATTTTAAAGAAGAAGAAAGAAAAAAAGAAAGGAAGGAAGGAAGGAAGGAAGGAAGGAAGGAAGGAAGGAAGGAAGAAAAAGAAAGAAAGAAAGAAAGAAAGAAAGAAAGAAAGAAAGAAAGAAAGAAAGAAAGAAAAGAAAGAAAGAAAGAAAGAAAGAAAGAAAGAAAAAGAAAGCAGGAAAGAAGAGAGAAAGGAAGAAAGGAAGGAAGGAAGGAGGGAGGGAGGGAGGGAGAGAGGGAGAGAGAAAGGGAGGAAGGAAGGAAAGAAGGAGGAATGGAGAAAAGAAGGAAAGAAAGGAAGGAAGGAAGAAAGAAAGAAAACAATTTAACCTTCTATTTATCTTTCCCTAGCTAAGCTTTTTTTTTTTTAAATCCAAACTTACAGAAATTGAAAGTACCAAGATTCAATAAAAAGAAGCATGAAACACATGAGACAAGAAAGCAAAACAGTTTATGTTGATACTTAGAATATCAAGGGCAGTCAAGGAAGATGGTGGAAACAGGTATAGTCCCTTTGGACCTTTTTGTGAAACTGGACATACTACATGGGGTCTGGTGATAGTAAATGTTTTATTAAGTTCTTCACTAACTCAAGCAGGACCATGCTTTGGGGAAAGCATATGAAGAGCCTGAACCTGAGTACTCATGGTGATGATAATTTTGGTGAAGATTCATGGGCAACTGACAACTAGTTAACATTTAAAATACCCATTAGCAGGAAAGGAACTTTGGATCATTACTGTTGATCTTACTCTGACAAGGTGACTCAGCAGTTTTGAGTCTCTCTGGGACTTTTTTGATTAGTTAGGTGGAGAGGCTACTGGACTCATACACAAAAACTGCTAACTACAAACAATAAGCACTCCAATATTTGCTAAATGAATAAATTAACTTTACTTTCACTTTTTAAGATCATTTCCCCAAAATGAAAATAGGAAAATTTTTTAAATTACCTAAAGCAAAATGAAATTAATTATTTCAGAAAATCACTTAAAACAATCAACCAGTAAATGTGTCCATTAGTTTTGCTTCTCTCTAAGTTCTCTATGATGAGTTCTATTTTTTGGCAACCTGAGATCAATATTATAACATTGTTACACTGGTGCTTTAATGTAATGTTATGAGGATTCAAGTAATAATATTGCATTACAGGACCTTATATTTGAGATCTTTTGTCATCTCAATTTAGTAACTAGCTGACAAAATGGATAGAACATAAAGTTAGGGTAAGGAAGGATTCAAATCCTCTCTCAGACTTAGATGTATGACCCTGGGTTTCTCCTGGTCTTATGTTTGTAAATTGTTAAAAAAAAATAATAGCACCTACCTCATTGAATTCTTGTAAAGATTAAAAAAAATAATTATTTAAATAGGTGATTTTTTAAACCCTTAAAGTTCAAAATGAATGTTCCTACTTCTGCTACTGCTTTTACTGCTACTACTATCACTATTACTACTACCACTACTATTGCTGCTACTAGAACTGCTGTTGTTACTACTTCTATTGTTACTAGCAGTAGCAACCTTGATACTATTTTATAATTGTAGCCTTATATATATGTTTTGGCCTCATGCTAAAATATGCTCTTATTTATCATCTTGCATATTTAATATTCATTTTTCCCCCCGCAGGTTAAGTTAGCCTGTAATTAAAGGAAGACTATGAGAAAAGGGAGCCCAGCTATTCATGAAGACTGGACTCCCTAGTACTGAACCCAATCAGAAATAGCAAGCAAGCCTTTTTTAAACAGCTTGTTGAGGCACCAACTTGTCCTGCCATAAAGTGCTATATCAAAGTACAAGTTCTTTAGCACTGAGACACACATGACCAAAAATAACCAGGGCCTGAGTCTCTAATTATCCTTCTAAATAAAATTTCAGTTTTATTAAGTGCAAAGCATTGTGTAAATGTAGGAAAACAAAAAAGGAGGAATGGTTCCTGACTCTGAGGAATTTACACTGTTATATATTTTCATAAAGCCTATTGTTCTTTTTTAAGAAATTCTTTTTCTGACAATGATTTGCTCAAAAACATAAACTGGATTATGATTAGTTCTTCCTAATCATAGTAATTAGGATTAGGTTAGATAATTCTTCCTTAAACCTAATAAACATCTCTTTGCTAAGTCTTGCATATTGCTTTATCCTAGTGCTATATATTTAGTTCTACTTCTCAATAAATAATGATATATACTATTGCTTTGCTTAGGTACTGTGAGAAAAGATGAGTGCCTTTAAACTCGGAGTAAAGCTGAACCATGGTGATCTTGGTCAAAAGATCAACTTGCTAACTTAGAAAACTTAGAAGGATATTAATTGCTTTCTTTTCTTTAGTCAAATTTTACTCCAACCCATTCTCAGCACCTAAGGTTGTGAATTAGATTGACCTTATTGGATCAAATTCATTTTCAAGGAGACCAAATCATATCTGAAATTCTGACTCATAAAACTGTCCCTCAATTTGCTGTTTTTCCAAGGTTCTATTCTGCAACCCAGACAAATTCCAATCATAAATATACTGTAAATTAGCTAAAATATACCCAAACTTTTTTAAAGCCTTAAAAACATCAGACAATAAGTTCAATATTTTTAAATTAAATGATTGAACAGCACAGATTTTACTCTGTGTGTTTAAGGGGATGATGATGAGCAACACAGAAAAAAATTAAATTTATCATCTACTGGTGGCAAAATAGAAAGAAAAATGATTGTTTTCAGTACCAGTGTTCAGAATATGCTTTACTCTACCAGTGAATTATACCACATTAGCATTTATACACCTTGTTCAATTGGGTTCCTAGGGGCTAATGTAGATATCCAAAGTCATGTACACATCACTGTATATGCATGTGAGTGGAATTGAGAAACAGACTATTGTTAGCAATTTATTCATAAATATTGAAAAAAATAACTGTTTATTTGACATTGAAAATAAACATGTAGAAAACAAAAATGTAGCTGTTACTCATTCAAACCTGTTATTTATTGGGAAACAAAATTAGTTGATCATTTATTGAATTACTTTAAGTTGTTTATCTTGTTTTTCCCTGTTGACTGTGAGGTATCTTTAATAACATAAAACAGAAGGAGAAATAGAGACTTTTAAAGAGCAAATCTATCAAAACAGAGAAACCTGAAAAAAATTGTTGAACGATATCTGCTAACCAAATTCTAAATTATGCTATGGTAGATTCATACCAGATTCCTGGTAGAATACGGGGGCAGGGGAAATGTCTGTGAGCCATTTTGTTGGCTAATATGGCAAGAACCCAATTGTGTTGACTTTTCAGGTGCCTCTTAATTGTCCCCACAGGTACAATTGCAGCCATGTGGTTCTCTTCCCTGAAAAATGTGAGAATCATGTACTGGAGAGATGAAAAAGGGAGGGGGAGAATAGGAAAATGTGTGATATCATAAAATTGGTAAAACTAATATGCTTTGGAAAAGTTGTTTATTGTTATATTGAAATATTTATAACAAATGGATACCTCAAAATCTGTCACTTTTGAATAAAACAAATGACATTTCTTATTTTTTTAAAAAAAAAGTCTTTCTGGCATCATCGCCAATTGCTTAACAGCTACAATGCAGCACACCACTGTAAGCTATAACAGGTAGGAAAAAATAATGGAATGATACATAATGTTCCTAAATGGCAAAGAGTACCTTCAGAACAGTTAGAACACATTATGAGCTGAGATTTGAGATAAATGCAACATTGAATAGTGCCAGCTTAGCTATGTTGGAGGCAAGAGAAAAAAATGCCAAGAAAAAGAAAAAGTTCCTTGCTAAATAAGAAGATGCTAATAGATGAGAGAGAGAAGGAAAATTATAAGATTATAAATTTAGAACTGCAAGGGACCATAGTTATTTAGTCAAACCCCTAACTATATAAATGAGGAAACAGAGGCATGAAAAGGTTAAATGTCTTAATCAAAAGTGGTAATCAGAATTTTTCCCCAAAAAGTGTAACTTCTGCAAAAGTTTGTTTTGTTCTAGCTGCCTTGAATGAGTTTATATTACAGAATTATACATAAATTATCCCAATATCCCAAAGTAGTTAATAACTTGCAGATTTAGTTATTGAACTATATTCAAATGATTTTTGAGGAAATATAATAAGAAAAGTATTATTGGATTGGAGAAAAAATCTTTCAAAAAGGGAAACTAAATGCATATTTTAAAGTATAAATTGGTGAGCTTGATGCCTGTTACACAATATCCTTATGGGAAAAATGAAATGTTCAAAAGTATAATTGGGTGTTTTTGGAACTTATTAATGATCTGACTCAGAGAAAAGTATTCATTAATGGACTTCTATTAGTTTAAAAGGGATCCTTAAGTAGAGGATTGTAGTGTTTTCTCTATAATTCCGATAACTTGTGATTTAGATTCGAGGGATAGATGAGATATTTATGAAATTTCCAAATGTCACAAAGAAGAAAAGAACAATTAACACATTGTATGAGAGAATCAGTATCTTAAAAAAATAGACAGACTAGAATTATGGGCCTAGAGATGAAATCCTTTCTATTTAAGTACAGAATTTTTCTCTCAAGTTAATATAGCAACTAAATATAAGATAGAACAAACACAAATACAAACCAGTTCATTTTATTTTAAAGATCCAAGAATTCCACTAGACTAAATGTCAGAAAATGAGTCATGGCTATCAAACCATTTAAATGCATTGTTATTCTGCATTACTAAGTAGTGAGCATATAGTGGCTCTCTAGTCAGATTATATCTGGAATATGTCCAGGCAGGTGTAGCTGTAACATTTTCAAAGAAATACTGAGTAGCAGAATCAAAGAATTGTGAATAGAGTGGTAAAAAAACAAGGCTATTACACAGTAAGTTCTTAATTATTTTTATATTGTTTGGTCAAATGAATTAGAAATTATTCTATGCATGTATTGGAACAAGGCTCATTTTTCTTTATTCTCTTACCTCTGGTCAAAAGAATAGAAATGTGTTTAATAAGACTGAAAAAAGGAGACATATAAGGCATAAAGATATTACCATATATTGAGGATTGTCTTTTTTGACCTTGGAGAATAAAACAAGGACCAATTAGCAGAAATTACAGGGAAGATGATTATGGTTCAGCAGAAAGATTTTCTAGCAATTATTGCTATCCAAAACTGGAAAAAAATACTTTAGGACATAGGAGAGTCTTCATCATTGGTGGTCTTCAAAAAAGAGACTATATAACTATTTGTTGATGATGTTATGTTGATGGAATATGTGTTTGGGTTGGACCGAGATGGCATCTGTCTTAATTTTTATTTGATCCTATAGGAAAATATTTTCTCCTGCACTCAAGTTATTCTTCATAACAAATAAGGTTATTTAGGAATAGACATTACTGTAAGTAAAATTCTTTTTTTCAATATAACTTCTGCAGTACTTTGGAAGATTTAGCTTTGACCTAGTTTTTCTCAATTGGAAATATTATATAACTCTAGGAACTTTGGTACTCAATAAAGATCATTTCTATTCTGGAAGGCATTTGCTTCCCTGCAGAACTGAAAGGAACATTGAGCAAGAACAACCGAGAAACACACACACACACACACACACAGAAGTTAAAGTACATTTTATTTTTAAAAGATAATTTGATAACTTATTAAATCAAAGCCCAGTTTCAAATGTTACTCTCTTTCACTGTTGCTGCCCACTCACTATTAATTCGAACTTCTATAAGTATCACTCATTTTTTTCCTAGAAACCAAATGTCTTGAACAGTTTTGTTTATATTTTTTAAAGATATTCTAACTGTGTTTGATGGTACATGCATGCAATCCCTACTACCTTGGAGGCTACTACTAGGAGATCAATTGGGCTCTGAAGTTCTGAGTCAATTGGGTATCTAAGTTAAATCTAACCTTAGTATAGTAAGCTCCTCTGAGTAGGGGACCACCAGGATGCCTAAGGTGAGGCAAACTGATTAAAGTAAAAAATGGAGCAGGCCAAAACTCTTTTGCTAATTAGTAATGAGATCAATTCTGTACTTTCCACTGAGGTAAGAAGATAGAAATACCTAATTTCCAACAAGTGTCCGAAATGTTCTTCTGCAGGAAAGGCACAGCTTAAATGAGTTGATTGTAAAATGTCATATGTCTTCATGGTACATGTTTAAAGAGTTGAAGCATATCTTCAACCTTTAAATCTGTTATAGGAGCACTCCAATGTTCAGTATGGCCTTGAGAAAAAAAGAAATGTCATTCTGCATCAGACCTAATATAACTAACATTTCTCATAATAGCATAAAGGGGAGAAAGAATTTTATAGTTGAATATGGTCTAAGAAAGATAATTTAATTCAATGGTCTCTTTTTGAATCTGAAAGAAACACAGAGGCCCAAAAAGGGAGAGTGAATTTCCCCAATCTGTTAAATTAGTTAGTGGCAGAACAGATCTAGACCTGCTAGTTCAATATTCTTTCTATTAAATCACTCTACTAAGAATTGTCCAAGGTATAGTTGCCCTTCTTTGATTGATATCAATACTCTCCTACTTAATGCTCTCTATCAAAGGATAGAATATCAAATGATTTTTCATAGCTTTGTATTTCCTAGCAAGGGGTGAATGATAAAAAAAAATACTTAAAAGACAAAAAAAATTTCACAGGGATTTCCTATGACTTCTGGAGCTAAAGTTAAATAAAACTCTGGGAAGCATTGTTATTAATCATCTAGCAAAGTGAAAAGATCCAGAAAATATTGGGATTGGTCAGTTTTACCACCAGTAAGAAGAGAGAACACTGAGATTGACTATCAAACCTACCAAGTAGGTATAGAAATCAAAGGTAGAAAATGCACTGAGGAATTAAAAGAATAGTTCAGCTGGGGAATATGTTGAGAGTATGGACAGAAGTTCACAAGATTATGGGGGAAGAGAAGAGGCAATCAACAAAATAGCAGAGAAAAATTTGGGAGTGAAAAGCAGCTGGGAATAAGGAGTAAAGTGTGAAACTAAAGGTAATAAATGGACAAGAATTCAAATCCATACTTAGTAAGTTTCAGTCTTCTAAATGTTCTGGATTGACTGTATGTGACTTGCCAGAAAGAAAACTAGATTTTAAGTCATGACTTGGTGGGACTCTGAAAAAAGTTAATTTAACCTTTTAGTTCTGTTTATAAAATGGAAATAATATCAGAATCAGTCTCAGAATTAAGAACCACATGAAACTGCCAACCTTCAAGTGCTATATAAATTTTTATTGAATTATTTTAGTTATGTCTGACTATTTATGACCACATTTGGGGTTTTCTTGGCAAAGATAGTACAGTGGTTTATCACTTGCTTCTCCAGACATTTTTACATATGAGAAAACTGAGGTAAACAGAGTTGTTAAATGACTTGCCCAGAGTCACACAGACTTTAGTGTCTGAGACTAGATTTGAACTTTTAAAGATGAGTCTTCCTGATCTACTGCACTACCTAGTCTCTTTATGTAGCTATTATTATTAATAACAATGATAAAAGCTAATGTATTTGAATATTTGCAATGTGCTTTTCATGTTTATCTCATTTGACTCACAAAAAACCTATTTCACAGGGCTGTTGTGAGATTGAGATAAGATAATTTATGAAAACTATTGCATTCTATATAAATGTCAATTATTATGAGACAAAAGAATAATGTCTGGTATTTATATGTAGCACCTTAAGGTTTGCAAAGCACTACAGTATTTCATTTGATCCTCAATACAATGTTGTGAGATTGATGCTCTTATTATTCACAAGTTTTCAAATGAAGAAATTGGGGCACAGAGACACTGAATGATTTTTCAAGGATGACACAGCTAGAGAGTCAAGAGTTGAACTCATGTCTTCCTGACTGTAAGTACTATAATATATTTACTGTATCACCTTGCTGCTATAATCCTGATCCTCAAGAACTTTAAAATAATAACAATTGCATATTTATATAGCATTAAGATCTTAAAAGTATTTCTCATTCAAAGTTTTCCATAAAAATCAAAAGGAGCTAAAATAAATAAGGCTCATTGAATGCTTCAGTTACTCAGGAAGTCATTTGTTATCATGAAAATAATTGTAGCTTATGCTGCACTAGTTGAAGAGGATGAAAAAATATCCTTCAAAGAATCCAATAGATCATGCAAATTAAATCAGCATATGTTTAAATACATGGTAACTTCAACACAATGGTTAGAAGAGATGAGTAATATATTAGGAAATATACATGAGGAATAAGGAATGAGAGAGAACAAAGACTTATAGACTAAACAAAAGCTTCACACCTATGATCTAAAAAAAACTTTCTTCAAGAAAAAGAATCAGTTGAGTTAGAGATGGGAAACATAAAATTACATCACACACACACACACACACACACACACACAAAATAAAAACAACTTGCTAGTGACATGAGAGTCATTCTGTTTCTCTAGTGATACAACTGATCTGTTAGAAAAGGATAAAAGTGATAATAATACAAAGCTAGAAAAAAGGAAAGAAAGAGAAAAACATATGGCATTCAATGGAAACAAATTATTGTTTAGTCAAAAAACCTAAAGGAAGAAAAGACACAGACAAAAACTATAATGACTATATATAGAAGTTTAGCAATCGATTGTCTAGTAAATCACTTAAAATGGTCGAATGGTAAATGAAAAGGCATTTATTAGGCACTTTTATATCCCTAGCTTTGAGCTATAATAGGGGATACAAATTTAAAAATAAAATAAAATAAAGACACTCTAAGCTCTTAAGGGGCTTATGGAAAACAACACACGTATAAGAATGATAACTATACTGAGATGACATAGAAATCACAGAAATTTTGACTGAAGTAAAATATCAAATTATCAATACCTGATTATCAGTGGTTCTAATCATTCATACTTAGGAGTTCTTACTAGAGATTTGATTAGTGATGTCAGAACTAGAGAAAGAACGTGGGAGAGAGTGGTATATCCTTGCATGGCATGACCACAATTGAAAATAATGATAAATTTGAAGATAATAATGATAATAATAAATAACAAAATGACATTTTCATAGTGCTTTGAGGTGTGTGAAGCACTTTATGAACAGGAACTCATTTGATTTTCACAAAATCCCTACTATGTTGGTGCTATTGTTAATTTCATTTTATAGATGAGGAAAATGAGGCAGATAGCAGTTAAGTGACTTGTCCAGGGTTATACAGTTAATGTCTGAAGCTAGATTTGAACCAAGGTTTTCTTGTGTAAAACTCCAATATTATGTCTATTGTCCCATCTAATTCCTAAAAGAAGTTTTTTGAGTTTGACTTGGACTAGATAAGAATCAGATCATTAATCAAAAGTCCAGGAATCCAGGCCAAAAACTAGAGTGCCAGGTTAGAGTAGAAACTTGGTTAGAAATATTGCATAAAGGTGGCAGAGTACAAGAAATCAAAAGATCCCAAAATTATTTTAATCAATATATTGACCTATTTAATGAACAGAGAGAGAGGGTGGCCCAACCAACTATAATTTTGAATGTGAACTTGAAAACAATTCAAAGGGAAGATGATGAAATATTGTGAGGAATATAACTTCATAAAGCAGAAAGAAGTTCAGGGTAAAAGCAATTTATAAAGAACTAATTTAATGAGAGACCAAAACAAAAGGAAACAGAAGAAGCATTTTTAATAGACAATTTATAAGGAGTTCAGTAAATATCACATGTAATTACAAAATAATGATGAGTGATGGTGAACTTCAATTATCCAGATAATTAGGAGTTTTCTTTCTATAAATCAGAAAGTCTAGTGGGTTTTTTCAGCTTTTTATTTTTTTAACTTGTTTTATTAATTTTATCTTTTTTTAAGAAATAAAGAACAAAAATTAAAAAAAGCTATTCTAGACCCAATTCTAACCAATAAAGGAGACCTACTTGCTGAAGTGATAATAACAGAAGTTGAAGTGAAATAATCATTTCACCTAAAATTATGTGATTAAAAAATAAAATAGGAAAGGCTAGGGATTATTAACATCTGCTCTAGGTCAGGGAAGAGTGAATTTCTAAGCATTCAGAGAAGAGGATTACATGCTCTAAAATTCTCAGCCCAGAGGAGTCAGTCCAGGAGAGATGGCTATAACTTTGATTATAACCTTAGATAGATTTTCCATGGAGTTTAAATCGAATAATTTCCTAAGCCATATATAGTTACATTTTTTTAAAGTTCATTTAATTTCCAATTTAAAACCCCCAGTAAAAGAATCAATAGGAATCAATTTCTCTGAAGATCACTGATTGTTTTATAAGGATTAATTAGTCTTTTTTGAAGAAATAGTTTTTAAGTTCTTGGTCGTATGGAGTTTTAGTCACACTTTTAATGCAAATGATTCATTTTATTGTGGATATGAAATTTTTGACTTTTCCACACAAACACTCTTATTAATACCTTTAACAGTCATCAAAATATGTTCTTTAAGATCTAGAATATTAAGAATATCACAAAAAGAGCAATGACTATCTGTGAAAGGCATAAAATCCAGCACTCATCTTCAAGAGAACTAACAAAAGGAGGGGAAAACAAATCAATCTAACTTCATCTAATCAGAGCTATACATTTTGAGCTATTTGTAGAAGCATCTATAGAAACATATTAACATGACTTTTGCCATCAAAAACGAAACAATTTTTGGTCCCAAGTAATTTGCACATCATTGTAGGATAAATAGTCTGAGAAAGTGATGTCTTAGAGGCATAATCACAGAATCTCATATTTGAAAACAACTGTACTTACCATAAACTCTATCCAACTCCAAAATAAAGAAGACAATTCTTGGTTATTAGAAGCTAAGTGATTTGCCAAAGTTGATAAGAGTCTAAAAGTAGAACCTGGACTTTCCATATCAAAGTCCAATTTATTTTTCACTGTCATATTCGAATAGGGAGGAATAACTTTTGAATCAATTTTTTTGATATTATAGGGGAATATCATTAACTATCATTTTGCTGATCAATAAAAACATTCTCCTCTTTAATACAGAGTCATTCTTGTTTTTAAACTCAGGAAACCTATTTAATTTAGTACTCAACATACCTCAGAAAATACATGATAAAGATAAATGTTCATATTCCTTCTGCCTTCCTCTAGCAAAGTAGAAGACCAAATCCATGCAATAAAAGAGTAGCACTTTGATCACCAGCAATAGTTTTATTTGTTTTTTTAGCTATATCATAGAAACTCATTTAATAAGAACTACAATATTGGGAGAAGGGTGATTTTTTTGACATTCTATCTCCCTTTTTACAAAAGTAAAAGTACACCATAATGGACAGAGAGCTAGCATTTAACCCAAAAGGTTCAAATTTAAGCCTTATTTATGATAGATACTAGTTGTTTGACCTTGAACAAAACACTTAAATTTTCATTGTTCTAGGCAACTTCCTCTAAGTTACAGAGAAAATGCCAACCTATGCTGGTAAAGGGAACTTCCTCACTTGGGTGTTCCCTATGCCGATGAAATTACAGGTCTATTTCCTAGTCCAATCCTTAACCTTATTCCTATGCTCCTTTGAAATAACTTAAGTTATCAAACAGGTAGGATGTAGAAAAAGGCTGTTAGTAAGGTATAAAAAGATATAGTAGAAAATGCTTGGTTTTTGATTGTTGTGATTAATGACAAGATTCTTTAATCTGACCACTAAGAATAAAATATTTAAAATTAATTTGTTAATTTAAATTATAAAAACTTAAAGTGGAATCTTGTTTCTATGATGTAAAATATGAAGAGTATATTTTGTATTTTTAAATATTGTTCATTTCACTCTTACTCTTCCAATTTGCAAAATGTTGAGGAAAAAAATTCTGAAACAATGCTTTAATTTCTTAGAATTTTTTTTTTTGGTTACAAATAACTTTCAGGAGTTCCCCAAAACACTCCCAGGGTAATGATTCTTATTTTGAAAAAAATTCAATTTAGATGCCTAGGTCATTCTAGATGGAAAAAAAAATTTCTTAAAAGAAACTTCAATATGACATTGTACAATTCTTTATTTTCTTATAAGAGCTTTCATAGCTATTCTTCGCTTCTTATATATCATATGTCTTTGAATATATTTCTATGTAGACAAACTCAAAAGCAGATCCTAAATATTCTGAGTGATCAGTAAGTGGAATTTTGTGGAATAAATTATTCAATGACAAAGAATAATTAGAATGTGACTTGCAGAATAAAGTATAATTCATCTTGGCTCCTATCCAATGAGTTGTCTCTAAAATGCCAAATGGGTCTTATTATAAAATGATTTTGCCTTCAAACCAGCCACTCCTCTGGCATGGACACTGAGGACTGAATTAAAATGTAACCTCACTGGTTTTCCAATGGAAAAAAAAATTACTTTCAAGAGAATTAAATCCTAATGCTCACAAACAAAATAGGACAAATACAAATATAAGTGAATATGTGTATGCATGTGTTTGTGTATGTATTATGTATATGTATACATACATATATATGTACATATATATTAGGATTTGGTTGTAACAATAACTATATGGTAATGATTATTCTATGAAAATAATAGCTATAAGAATAGCTAGCATTTACATAGCACTTAAAGGTTTGTAAAGCACTTTACAAATATTAACTCATTTGATCCTCCCCACAATTTTGGAAGGCAGGTACTATTATATTTTCCATTTTATATGTGAGAAAATTGAGCAGAGATTAAATAACTTGCCTAGGGTCATATCTAAGTATCTGAGGCTATAGATTTAAACTTGGGTATTCCTGACTCCAGATTTAGTTCGATGTTCACCATACTACCTAGTTACCTACAATTAGATTAATAACTTCCAGTTCCATACATGGGTAAATATTTTCCCCCATATTAATTGATGAAATCTACACTAAACAAATAGAATTTACAAAATGTCTAGGGTTTCATAGTCTTTGATTCCCAGGGTTCTGTGAACTTCAGTATATATTTAATCAAGAGAAGAGAGTGATTCAAAAGATGCTGCCAAGGATCCAGATATTGGAGTAATTGTAGAAGATATTTTACATGCTAATATTTGAGGGTCCCAGATCCACATAAAATAATTCATTGGGGGCAACTAGATGGCATAGTGGGTAGAGCACCAGCTCTGAAGTCAGGAGGACCTAAGTTCAAATCTGGTCTCAGACACTTCCTCGCTGTGTGACCCTGGGCAAGTCACTTAACCCCAATTGACTCAGGGAAAAAAAAAAAAGGGATTTCATTGGATCCCAGAGATGTGTCTTAAGCCATAAGGGGAAAAAATCATCTATATATTTCTCCATTCTCCATTAAAATTTAGGAATCCCCTGATGGCCCTCTACAGCACTGCAGGGACACTGGAAAAAATAAAGTAACTGATAAGCACAGAGAGCAGAGTTGTGAGCAAAGTCCATGGAGTCTCCCTGAAGTATTTGGGGAAGCACTTTTGAGATCTGCAATGCCCATCCCAGACAAACTCAGATCTGGTCTGCAGGAGAACAACTTTAGTAACCTCTGGGCAGTCCAATTGTCCAAGCAAAATTTAGATAGCATGATGTATTTCCAAAGTGAACAGAATTAGAACAATAGTAATGTCAGGCAA
This sequence comes from Antechinus flavipes, assembly GCF_016432865.1. Classification (NCBI taxonomy): domain Eukaryota; kingdom Metazoa; phylum Chordata; class Mammalia; order Dasyuromorphia; family Dasyuridae; genus Antechinus; species Antechinus flavipes. The sequence goes on along the minus strand of NC_067399.1, from coordinate 304,608,581 downwards.
GCAAAATTATTTTGAAAGTCTTTAGAAAGTCCGATAAGTGCAATGATAAACCATGAATGAGTTTGATAGAATAAGATGATATAAACCACTCATCTTAAAGTGAAGTGATTAACTTAAAATGCAGAAAGATATACATCTCTAGATATATCTAATATGAGAATTTGTTTGCCATACTATATAGATATGTATTGATGGACTTATTTTTAAGTTCTTTTTAAAATTTGCTCAAAGGAGGTTAGTGGGAAGAATGGATTAATTTCTAAAAGTACTCCTCCCGTTTTATTTATTTATTTAATACTCTTTTGTTTTTAAAACTTTTGATTTCCACATTCTCTCCCTTATCCCCACCCCAGACCTCCTTTTAAAAAATAAACACCTCTGAAGTTATGCCAAACATTTCCATAAAAGTCATACTGTTAAGGAAAACATAGATTTCCCACCTTTAGAAAAAACGCTCAGGGGAAATAAAGTAAAAAATACAGAGACAGAGACAGAGAGAAACACACAGAGAGAAAGAGACAGACAGATAGAGACAGAGAGAGAGAGAGAGAAACAGAGAGAGAGAGAGACAGAGAGAGAGAGAGAGAGGAAGGAAGGAAGGAACGAAGGAACGAAGGAACGAAGGAAGGAAGGAAGAAAAAGAAAGGAAGGAAGAAAAAGAAAGAAAGAAAGAAAGAAAGAAAGAAAGAAAGAAAGAAAGAAAGAAAGAAAGAAAGAAAGAAAGAAAGAAAGAAAGAGAGAGAGAGAGAAAGAGAGAGAGAGAGAGAAAGAAAGAAAGAAAGAGAGAAAGAGAGAAAGAGAGAGAGAAAGAAAGAGAGAAAGAAAGAAAGAAAGAAAGAAAGAAAGAAAGAAAGAAAGAAAGAAAGAAAGAAAGAAAAAGACTCTCTAGCTATTAAGCATTTGCTTTGTGCCAATTACTGTGCTAGGTGAAAAAATTCACATCAAGGATATTCACAGAAATACTGCTTTCCTAAACACAAAATTTCAGAATGTTTTTGTAGCCTAGTTCAGTCTTAACTAGCATACACACGGGAATTAGACATAATCTACAGTCACAATAATTGAGCTATTGTGGATGTATTTGTTCCATTTTTGTCCATATTAATGCTATAAATTTCATAGTATTATCACAGATTTTTCTCCTGTAATATCTTTGTCTTTACTATCATGCAGAACAATAAAAAAATATTTTTTTAAAGTAGTATAATTGTCATCCCAATTAAATTACCAAAAATTATAAGAAAATTCATTTAGAAGAGCAAAACATTAAGAATATATTTTAAAAACTAATAAAAATGTAAAGGCAGGAGATTTGGCAGTATCAGATTTTAAGCTATATTATAAAGCTGCAATTATTAAAACCATCTTGTACTAAGAAACAGAAAGATCAAGGAAGAGAGTAATATACAGTTTATAGCAAAAATGTATAAAGTAACTTTGCATTTAATAAATGTAAAGACAAGATTTTAGGATAAGAATTCATTATCAACACACACAAATATAATTATATATAATGATAACTATCTCTAGGAAGGCGGAGAGGGAAGAAAAAAAGAAAAAAAATAAAGTTACATAATAACTTTATTATGTATTTAAAAGGAATGGTAAGTTGTATATAAGAGATAAGCAGTTTAATGTATAGTCATCTTTTTTCTATTTTACTTTATTATGGAAATACTTATTTTATTTCTCAAATTCAGAATCAAATAAATAAAATTTAAAAAATAAATAAATTCATCTGTATGAAATGTGTTTATAAATATAGTATAACTAAATATAATTGAAGAATCTAATTTAATAATATTTATGTGTGAATATATTTGTGGAGATCGTTCAAATAGGTATTGCATATATAATAATGCTCATGAAGTCTATTTTAAATCACTATTAAATATAAGTCCAAATCTGACCAAATACAAGTTCTCTGCTAGGTATTTTTTGTTTACCATCAAATCACATTAATACTTTTTGGTTGAAGATGAAATTAGGTTTTTCCTTAAAAAACAGACAGGAAATACTATAGTATGCCTCCTAAGTTCCTAAACTAGACCTCATTTCTACTTATTTGTTCTCTAAAAAAAAATCCTAAAAATGTCTAATATTTAAACAAATTCTCAAGAAAGAGTTTCATCTAAAATATTTTAATTAAGCAGAGAACACATAGCTCCTTTACAAGATCAGAGAATCTCAAAGTTGAATGAATTTCTAAAACCATATAGTCCTAATACCTAAGCACGCAGTTTTTTTAAATAACATTGCCATGATTATCCAGACTTTGTTTGAAGATCTTCAATGAGGGGGAAGTCATTATTTCCCAAAACAGTCCATTCCATGTTAGAATCCAATTATTAAGAAGTTTGAATTTTTGATTATTCTCTTTTTGTTTATTTCACATATATAAAACCTATTTTTAAATGTATATACTTCCACACATTGTTGGCAGTTCTGTCCTTAACAGAATATATCTATTCTCTTTTCCAGGTGATGACTTTTCTAATACTTGAAGATAGCTATCACATCTTCACTTTTTAAAGCTAAGTATTGTCAACACATTTAAGCAATTTTCATATCATGTGAACTCACAGCCTTGTGAGTTCATCTTGTTGTTTGTCATCCATTGGACACTATCCTGATTATCAATACCCGTTGTGGAATGTGATGTCTAGAGTTATGCACAGTCTATTATATATGCTGGGTCTAATTCAGGCTGATCTGGTATTTCTGATTCAGAGATATAATGAAAGGAGACAGTCATAGATTACTTTAAAAAAAGAGAAAACTTTCTTTTATGATATTTTCAAGGATAAAAGGGGAAAAACAACAACAACAACAACAACAACAACATTGTTTTAGTTAGATATAGCTTCCATGCTTCTGTGCTGGCTATACTTGTCTTTCAGTTAGAAAACAGATAAATAAATCGTTCCTTCTTCTATTTTGGCTTATGTGCTTAGGCCACAAGTAAGCTCATAAATTTCCTAAGCAGCCAACCCTTGAGAAAATTAACTATCCATATCAGTTTCAATTTTTTTGTTTACTTCTGGAAAATCTAGCTTAGGAATCTAATTTAGCCTAGGAAATAGTGCAGGAGCACAGAAAATATTGTTCCTATCATAACAGTACACTCAGGGCTTACCTCCTCACTACTCCTGAGCTCAATGCCTCTTTTAACACAGTTTTGGTTACATTAGCATCCTAGTCTGAGGCATGTGTCTTCCCTGCTTTAGCACATTTTTTGGTGGATTTGAAGTGGAATACTTTTCCTTTCTGGTAGCTATTTATTATTAGTCATTTCCGATTCTGTAACCCCATTTGTGATTTTCTTGGCAGAAATACTGGAGTAGTTTGTCATTTCTCTCTCTAGCTTATTTTAAAAACTGAGTCAGGGTGAAGTGAGTTGCCCAGCATCACAAAACTATAAGTACCTGAGGCAAGACTTGAACTCTAGTGTTCCTGACTCCAGGTAGAGCACTCTATCCACTTTTCCTCCAAGTTGCTTGGTGTTCCCACACCTGAAATAATAGCATATTTGTTCCTCTCTCCCCTCCTCCCCTCCCACCCCAGTCTCCTCTCTATGGATCCCCTTTACATGGTTTGTTTTCTTCCTAATTTCCATGCAAAAAACTATATAATTTGAGATTTGGGCTCAGTTCAGAGTATTGAACCCTGACCTAATTCTAAAAAGAATTCAGGTAGTTTGATGTTTTCCTCAATTTTCCCTATCCCTGGGAGTTTAACATTAGAATAGATCTGAATATTTACAGTTATTCTCTGGATGTTTGATGTTGACAAAGTGATTATCCTTATTCTGAGGAACTTGCCATCTATTGACTTAAAAAGAAGGCACAAATGTTGTAATCCCATTCCAAAATTGATGAAATTGAGAAACACAGATTATAAAGAGATTAACACACCCTCATGCTAGAAATCAATTCTAGGACTAAAAAAGAAGGCTCAGGTTTTCTGACTCTCAGTAGATCAATCAATTTTTCTTATTTGTAAGCCTTTTTTTGAAAACCCTGGCCAACTGTGAGGGAAATCCAAAGGCTATTGTTATTTTTCATCTTCTCATATTATCAGGAAGGAGACTGACTTCAGAAATACTCTAATGTCACTACCACATTTCCTCAAAGATGCCTTCTAAAATTATTCTCATTAAAAAATTGATTGCTTTCCATGCTCTAAGTATCTTTAATCATAAAATTGATATAAAGAGCAACAAGGAGCATAAAATAATGTATTCCTCAGCCAAAAGATGTCATAATAGCATCTTATAAATGATTTTATGCTAACAGCTGTTTCAACTGCACTGCCTAGCCATTCGAAGGCAATGGAATGAGGTGCTGAGAGAGAAAATTGATTTTTTTTACTCTTTCTGCTAGATAATAATACCCAACATCCATCTTAACTTTTAACATCAAGGCTAGGGACTACAATACAGCCTGAAGAAAGGGGAGAAAATCAGAATCAATAGTTATGCATTATTCTCTGGCTACATGTGATTCACACTGAACTTTATACTATAGATACAAGACAAAACCAGTAATATCAATTTAGCAATTTTTTTGCAAGACTATCACTTAGGAATTATTAGTGTATACCAGGTAGTTCTATTTCCTTTCTGGGAAAGAAATATTCCATTAAAGGAATATTTTTGTGGAACGGAGTGGGGGTGGAGCAGGGTAGATAGGAAATATTAAAGATCAGAGCAGAGAAGAAAAGTTCAATTCCAATATAAGAATGAATTAGCTTCAATCCCACCTTGATATTATATTTTATATAACTAAATGAGGGACACCTGGAAGTTATGGACAGTAAAAACTAAGTCGAAATGGGAGAAAAAGGTCATGCAAAAATAGACTCATGCATCACATGAGCATTTATTAAGCACCTCATACCTGCATAGAGATGAGAGAAAAAGCTCAGGCTGTCTGATAGCACTTATTGACCTCCTGATGCCTAAGTAGAGGTTAGACAAAGAAAAGGTTGCCTAATATTACAGGGTAGTGGAACTTACACAGCAATAGGTTGAAGCAGCAATCTATTTTTCTTTTGTTTTGCATATATATATAATTCTCTCTGACATTACTAGAATTTAAGCATGCAAAGGGAATGAAAAATGTACTTTATTTCTTGTTATGTCCTATACTTCGTAGAATCTGCTTTTTTAAAATGTAGTGATATAATTTACAGTCATATTATGGGCATAGCAGCAACAAGAAATATTACAAATGCTTGTGTCAGACATTAGTTTTGCTTTTAAAAAAAATCTAGGACAAATCTCAATGTGCTTGCATTTTGCATGGGAAATAATGCAATAGAAATGTGTCAGAGTGACATTTAGAACTTTTGAAAACTACATTGACATGCTAAACAAGGGGAGAAAATATAACCTACACCTTTTTCAGGAGTAACATTTATAAATTTTCAGAATTATTCTTATAAAACTTCAATTTCAAGAAACTTCAATGTAATGCACACTTTTTTTTCCTTTTGAACAACTTCTCCATAATTTAGATTCATTACTGAATGGCATGTGTTTTTTGCCTATTTAAAAAAGAAAACAATTTAGATTATATATATATAAACAAAAAATTATTTAAAGACTTGAAAGACACTAAACTGTGGTGGGAGTGATGGTCACTTTAGTCTCCCTTCACTAAGAAAAATTTACTTCGTAGTTATCAAAACAACAATAAGCAGATTTTTAAATGCTTGAAAAATATAGAGAAAAAGTATAGAGTGGAAATGATAATGTATTTGAGAAAAAGAAGATAGAGCATGTATTTTTAAAAAGAGAAGGAGTAGTTCCAAGGAAAAGGGAATCTAAAACAAATTGGTGAATATTTTTGCTTGGATTTTTCAGGTCTACTAAATATTTTAATAATAGAACTTATCATAGATATGGGGATTTGAGATTGGCTAAGCATTTTATATATGTTATTGCTTTTTATTTTCATGAGAAATTTGTAAAATTTCACATAATAGGTTATAATTTCATTATATATACATAGGCATGGATACTTATGTATGTGTATATATCTATAAAGAGACTTTTACATGACAAGTACAAGGGATATTCAAAGATGGGGGGAGTGCAGAGTAGGAGATCATCTCTCCTGCACCTGAAAGAAGTTGAAAACATTTTCTACACTTAATTGACCCACTGGCTTTCATTTCTGTTACTCAGAGCATCATTTGGTTTTGATTACATTGGCCTCTTTTCTATTTGGCAAACTTGGTCACAAAAATATTTCATTAAGAGAACTATTTAGCACATTGCTGAAGCAAAAAGTTTCTTTTTTCCTACTAGAAAGGGACAAAATATATTTTACTAACATCGGTTTAGATGGCAAAACTCCCATCTGTATGCACAAGTTAAAGCTCATTGATTCAAACTTTCATTTTGTCCAGCCAATATTTTGGTGGCACAAAATTCAAAGTGCTAGTACACAAACACTTGATTTTCACTAATAAAAGGAAGGACTAGAGATCAAGCAATAATGTTAGGTGATGAAGCAAAATACTTGATTTTTTTTTTCAAAATTATACGACCCTTCCCCAAGTTGTTTATAGAATATTTTATCTTATCAAATTTGAAAAATAGATCTTCTAAAAGAATACACACACACACACACACACACACACACACACACACACACACGCTTCCCTTCCTTATTTTCAAAAGTTTCTGTGGATTATAATTATGGAAAATCATATATGCACTCAGGTTGGTAAAGGCAGGAACTTGTCCAACTTCTCCCTTAAACCATTCCAAATTCCATTAAATAATGAATCTAAACAATTTTTAGAGTGCTAGAACAACCAAAAAGCCAAAGTATAACATTTTTCAGTCAAAAACAGCTTAGAAGGTCATCAGAAAAGTTCTGACCCAGGGTCAGGCTCAGACCCCAGCCCCAGCCCCAACCTCAGAGGAGGTCTTAATCATAGGCAGTACTGGTGGTTTTCAGACCCATCAACCCAGAAACACCAAAGATGACTTGGAAGGTCAGCACAAAAGGTCTGTGGCTATAGGGTGGGAGCCCAGCATGGTATCCCAGTTCAGTCCAGGCCCCAGCTCGGGTCCCAGTGTCAACAAAGCAGGATTCTGTTGCTTTAGCACACTAGATCTTACATGTACAATGGGATCGGGGTGCTCCCAACAATTCCAGGGCAGAAAAGAAAGGAAATTATGTCAGACGAATACTTACAAACCGAGGAAGTAATCATCAATTGAGGAATAACCAAATAAATTTTGGCATATGAATGTAAAGGAATACTATTGTTTTGTAAGAAATTATTAACGAGATGGCCTCAGAGAAACCTGGGAAAATCCAGCCAGGAAAACAATGAATACTATAATATTAAAATTGTACAATGATCAATTTTGAAATGCTTAACAACTCACATTAACAATAATCTGTCATGATTCTTGAAAATGTGTTAAAGAATTGCAAGCTACCTGCAAAGAATAAGCAATACTACCCAGAAGAAAATACACTTTTGGACATAGTCAATATTCAATGTGAGAAGATGTTTTATTTGGCTATACTTATTTGTTACAAAGCTCCACCTCCTCTCCCCCCACTTCACAGACCCCCTCCCTCCCCACCCACCCAAAGGGGAAATATGGGTATGAGGGGAGTAGGAGGAAGAACAATAATACTTGATGATCTGAAAAAGTTAATGAAATAGCATTAATAAAATTTAATCAGAAATAAATAGTGCTTCTTTATATCTTACCTTAAAATTTAAGTGATTATAAAAATGATATAACTAATATACAAGTAGCAAGAAATTCTGTCAAATATATTTCTCCTCTAAAGATTAGTAGGAGGTTCAAATGACTGAAGGATTCACCTTCAATTCTCAGGTTACCAGAAGACTCTCATTCTACCTGGCATGTTATGATCACACTTTTTTGGTTTTTTTCTGCAAAAAGCCGTATTTATATAGTGTCAGAGCAGATTTTTTTACTATAGTAAACACACACACACACACACACACACACACACACACACACACACACACATTTTCTCTCTCTCTTTAAAACTAAAATCCAAAACAAAAAAATCTAATCGTTGGAATGAAACAGACTTTTTTAAGCTACATAAACTATTTTCATAAGCTACTTAGTACCATGTTAAGGAAATTATTCAAGGTCAATCAGAGTCGTTAGTATAGTAAAAAGGAAATCTAGTTTTTTAAGTGTAATTCTGCCACTAAAATGCTTGTGACTTAACATAAGTGACACATTAGAATAAGATTAGTGATTCTTTACTCCAAATCAATGGATAGATTTCTAAAAATCCATGGATTTGGATAAGAAAAAAAAATCTTTATTTTTATTAATCATTAACTGAAACATAGCATTTCCTTCCATTAAAACAAATGAATATTATTTTGAGGAGTCCTTACATTTCATCTGATTGCTAAATAGATGCATATCATACACACACATACACACACACACACACACACACACACACACACATTTTCTCTCAAACAAAATTAAAACTAAAATCTAAAAAGAAAAAAGAAAATCATTGAAATCAAGCACACAGGTTTTTTTTTTGAGCTACATAAACTGTTTTCATAGGCTACTCAGTACTACTCATATCAAGCAAATTATTCAAGAACAAGATATCAGTAGACTAAATAGGAAACCTGGTTTCTGAGCTTAATTCTACCATTAAATTGTTCTGTGACCTACCATAAGTAACATATTAAAATAAGATTAGGGGTTCTTTACCTCAAATCAGTGGATAGAATTCAAAAAATCTATGAATTTGGATAAGAAAAAAACTTTTATTTTTTATTAATCTCTAACTGAAATTTAGCATTCCCTTCCATTTAAAACAACAACATTATTTTAAGAAGTCCATACATTTTATTTTATTGCTAAATGGAACCATCACACACACATACACACAAGATTAAGAATTCTTAGACCATTCTTGTCTAAATCTCTGACTCTATAAATTACAGTGTTTTTATTCTCTCCTTCAATGACAAATAAGGAAAGTTCCCCTTCAATTCTGAGGGAATCTATGAAGCCAACAGATTTTTTTCCCCTTTATTGAATTTTTTTTGGGGGGGAGTTCAAAAAGTTAAATCATATTGTTTTATCTTTGTAATGAGATCAGTATTAAAAAGAAAAAAAAAGAGTACAACAAACATACTGCTAACTTGAGTTCAAGGCTTATAAATTAGGTTGAGTTCCTCACGAAGAATTCAAAGGAGACATGCCTGAGCTGTTTGTTTCTTCAGCTTTTGCCTTCATTTAGGTTCCCCACCGTGCACAGTAGGGGTAAATAAGAGCCATAAAATAAGGAAGTGGAAAGAAACCAAATTATCACATGATCCAGTTTTGAAATGGGATGGGGAAGAGGCTGAAATCCAGGTGGTTAACTATTTTGCCACCCTACTACATTGTAAGAATATTATGGGCAACATTATCTTTTAACAGTGATTTTTGAGGCGGTGGTGCAGTAAGGGAAAGTTAGACTATTAGAAAATCAGTACAGAGAAAGCTCAGCTGTATACTTGAAATTTAAAATTTTGGTTTTCTTCCTAAAAGCACCATTCTTTCCAAGTTCTGTTTTTAAATGTTCTCATCTCTCTTATTCCAATTGTGTTTATTTATCCTTTCTTATGGCCACCTGTTATAAGAACTGTCTTTCACTTTTCAAGTACCATGAAAACATGATGAAAACTTTCCTTTTTCTCCAATTATGAACTATCCCTTATATCTGTTGGTGAAATATAATGTAATGCATATTATTATGATTATCACCATTACCCCTACCACCTTTACCTGAAAAAAAATGGAGATTTAAACTATGATTTCACTGGTATAAGGAAATCTTAGATGGAAACAACAACATATATAAATGTAGGTCAGCATCTTCTCTACAATTTAAGAATGGCATCAAACTCAAATAGAATCTGGGGGAATAAACTATACATAAGAATCCTTGTAGGTCACATATTGATCTAGAAAACCATCCATATTTATAGATTTCATTTTTACACATTAAGAGCAGAATCTGGTTCAGACTATACTCAAGAGTATAGTGGACCGTATGCAGTCTGGAGACCTCATATTTGACCATTATGTTAGGAGTTAAGAAGATAAAGTTTGGCCATAATCCTTGTCCATGATAACCACCGACAGAATATGTCAGAGGCAAATCTTAGAACTTCTTGGCTTCAAATCTAAATATCATTTTTTTAACACACTGTTGCCTCTTTAGCTATACATAACAGGTCTAAAATAGGGGAAATTAGAAATTTGATCTGTTTTTTTCACTGCTACCAAAATATTTTTTAAGTCAAGCAGACAAGAATTTGTTTGGCACTTATCATATACAGAATTAAGGAGGAGGTGTTTTGAAGATCATAGATTTGAGAACAAGGAGGGACTTTAGAAAATATATTGTGTGGTGGATCCTGTGATCCATAGAACACTTGGGGTTTCTGAGAAAATTTCTATTACCAAGTAATGGGTTTGTTTTATTTTATTGATTTTTTTGATTTATCAATTTTAATTACTAACAAGCAATAAATATAACTCACAAACAAAAATTCTTTGGGGTTGTCAATAATTTTTAATTGTGTCATGGGGCTCTGAGACCAAAAAGTTTAAAAATGCTCATGTTGTACACCCCCTTCATTTTTAAGATGAAAAAAAAAAAAATAAAACTGAGGCCTTAGTTAAATATTACTTGCCAAAGATCAAAGGCAACATACAAAGATTTGAGTACAGCATTTAAATCTCCAATTTGACTTGTTTTCTACCATATGTATTACTTCTTTGGGGTAACTTCTATGTATGAACAGGCTTTTTTAAAAATGCAATTCAAAATATGTAATGCATCTAACTACTTTTAATCGGGGCACTTTACATTTCTAGAGGCTTTATGCTTGATCTTTCCTTAAATTTAGTAGCTCTCTAATACAGTATTTCCCCATTGAACAACTGGGGAATTGTGAAGATAATCCAAAATTCCAGATAACCCAAAACTAACTTTGAAACTCATTATCTAAATATTGAAGATTAACAGTCATATTCATGTTAATCTTGAGCTAATGCTCAGATTGCTTTACATTCCCTTAAATCGAAGGTAGCACTCCTGAGTGTAGCAAAAAGACAGATTAAAATGTAATTGGCAACTATTTAAGAAAACAAAAATACAATAAAATATACATATATTTTAAAAGTAAGTCAATATGTGGCCCAAAGGGATCCTTATGTATGGTTTAGTGACCCTTGTTTATTTTTGGGTTTAACGCCATTTCCCTAAAATACCTGCTGACAGCTGAGAAGTAAGATTGCTTAGATGCCTGTTGGGTGAAAGTGGGAAGCAATTTAAAATTTAAAATCAACTGGGGAGATTATTTTACATTATTTTATACAATTTACATTTTTACAATTTAATGTTATTTTATATATACAGTATATTTTAAAAATGGGTATATGTTTGGGATTATGGATAAGGTGTTAGATAAATTGATCAGTATGACCAAGAGTCCTTATCTGATTGGTTAGTTGTCAAAAGATATGAACATATGGTTCTTCAAAATAAGAATTACTAATTATAAGCAATCTAATGAAGGCTTGTTCTAAATAATCAATAAGAAAAGATATGTAAATCAAAATGATTATTTGGGCTTACCTCACAACTTGAAAATTCCACTGGACATTCCACAGGAAAATTCCACAGAAATGACAAAATTTAAAATGATCAATACAAAAAAGGTTTAGAAAATTCAAGAACATTCATTAATATATTACCCCAACAATTAATCAATCTAATCAACATTTATTAAGCTCATACTGTGTCAGGCAATTTGTGTATTACCTTATCCATTCTGGAGAACAATTAAGAATTATACTTTTAGAAAGTTAAAAAAAAATCCATTGACCCTGGGAGCCTATTGCTCAGTATATACTCCCAACGGTTGAATACAGAAAGATAGACCCCATATAAACAAAAAATATTCAGTCATATTTTGCTATAGCAAAGAAATGGAAGGAAAATTGGTGGCTATTATTTGGTTAAACAAATTGGTGGTACATAAATATAATGAAATATTAGTGTATAGCAATAATTGATTAATATAATTTAAAAGATGGGAAAAATAGACTTCAATGCAGGTATAAACAGGAAAACAATTTACACTATGACTATAACAATGTTAATATAAACAACAATAATGTTATATAATTATAATTACTGGAGTCTGAAGAATAAATGAGCAAATGTACTTTTCCCCATTGCCCAGGTGGAAAAGTAGAAAGGAGGACTATTGATTATTGCCTGTATAATGAGGTTTGATTGAATTATTGATAAATTTGGATAAATATTTTCCCCCTCCTTTTAAAAAATATTGAATATAAGATACAACTCTCCAAGTAGAGGAGAGGGGAAAGTTTCAGAAATTAGTATGATATAGAAACAAAAATTGTCAAGTATTATAAAATAATATTTTAAAATATATAAAAAATAAAATGATGATTTGCTTTTAAAATAATCAAAATGAAGAGAATACCAAAAACTGAGAGTTTTCTGCTGCTGCTTACAATTAGAAAATGTTTATAGCAGCTCTTTTTGTGGTGACAAAGAATTAGTTCATGGATTGGGGGCTACCTAAATAAGTATGTACATGAATGTAATGAAATACCATTATTCTATAAGAAACAACAAACAGGCCAATTTCAGAAAAGCTTGGAAAGACTCATATGAATTGATGATGAGTGAAATAAGAAGAAGGAAGAAAACATTGTACACAACAACAGCAAGACTGTGTGATGATCAATTATCTTAGACTTGGCTCTTCTCAGCAATTCAGTGATCAGACAATTCCAATAAACTTTGGATGGAAAATGTGATCTGCATTCAGAGAGACAACTATGGGAATTGAATGCAAATAGAAGTATACTATTTTCATTTTTATTTTTGTGTATTCTCCTTTCTCATGGTTATTTTCTTTTTTTTCCTGATTTTTCTTTCCCAATATGAGTCATATGGAAATGTTATATATATGATCTATATCAGTTTATTTTCTAGTGTCGGGAGGGGGAAGGTAAGGGAGAGAGGAAGAAAAAAATTGTGAAAAAATCTTACAAAAAACAATGTATTATTAAAAAGAAAATTTAAAAACAAGGAAAGGAAGGAAGGAAGGAAGGAAGGAAGGAAGGAAGGAAGGAAGGAAGGAAGGAAGGAAGAAAGGGAGAGAGGAAGGGAAAAAGAAAGGAAGGGAAGGAAGGAGAGAGGGAGGGAGAGAGGGAGGAAGAAAGGGAGGAAGGAAGGGAGCGAAGATGGGAGGCAGAGAGGAAAGTTCCTAAGATGTCTTGGCATTTACAAAATAGATTATTCTCTTAAGGATCTTGCCTTAAATCCAAACCACTCTGATTCTCTTTGAATGGCCAAAGATATGTCTCAGGCCAACCCCAAGCTTTAATTAGGTCTGGATTGCCTTAAAGTGAAAGTAAATAGTTTTGACCAGAAACCCAGAGGGTCTTCCCCTCCCAGATTTATTTATTTGTGTGTTTACTTATTTTAGGGCTTGTTTGTTTTGACTCAATGAAAAAAGCCATCCTTTGCTTCAATTACCAACTAGACAATCTCTGAATAAGTGTAGCTTCAGTCAAACTGAGACCTGTTAAAGACCTTAGCTTCAAAAGGCCATGGTCACCCCTTGCATTCAGGGCTATGTCCCTTTATCCTAATCTGACCTATATCTGGCCCAGAATTCAGATGACTCTGAAGGAAAGAGTGAGGCAAGTGACCTTGGACCTTCCTCGCTTAAATCCAATTCACATGCATGTCATGGCATAATCTCCCTGATATGATGATCTTTCTTGAGAACTAAAGACAAATATGAATAAACTGTTGAGCCCAGTTCTCTTTCCAGTACAACTTCTCAACTTTTAATGTGCTATATTCACACCTTAAATTTTCAAATATTAAATGAAGTAGATGAATATAGGATCATAGGAAGGAAATAATAAAGGTGAAAAGATTGGATTAAAGAGAATAAGGAAATTACATTCATTCAGCAAACAAAAATAAAGTACTGACCTCTACTAATCATATAACTTCTTAAATGTGTTTTAGAGACAATTCTCTTTTTGTTTTTCTCTGATCACTACTTGGGCTGGTAGCTTCTAAGGCATGGATCTTTAATTAACTCAATAAAGATCCTTATCAACCTAAAGAGGTTAATAGTATCTCAGACAAACACTTGCCTCTATGGGAATCCATTCTTCTAAATTTTAGTTCTACCACTTATTATATGACTCTGGGCAAGTCATTTAAATCCACTGTGTCAGTTTCTTTAATCATATAATGGAATCAACTTCTCTAGAAAACAATGTAGAATTATTCAAAAAAGATTTTTAAAAAGTTTATCAAAGAAAAAGAAAAGATTCTACATAATCCAAAATATTTATAGCAGCTCTTTGGGGAGTGGCAAAGAACTAGAAACTAAAGGGTTACCCTTTGATTTGACAGTAATTGATGAAATCGTGGTATATGAAAGTAATCAAATTCTTCCTTTATGATTCTGTAAGGGAGGGAAAATATGGTTTCAAAGATAAATGAAAAGCTTTGTATGAACTGATACAAACTTAATGAGCAGACTTCACTACTTTGATCAACTGAATCATGAACCATGACTCCAGAGGAAAAGAGTATTGCCCACCTGATGACAGAAAAGTGATAGATGGATTTGTAGAATAAAATGATTTTTTTAACATAACCATTTTAGAAATATTTACTTCCATCTCTTCTTTCTTCTTTCTTCTTTTCTTTCCTTTCTCTCTTGCCTTCTTTTCTTTCTCTTCAGTAACTGGGAGAAGATAAGATTAAAATAAACACTTGATAATTGAAAAAATAATTTTGAAAAGCAATATAAAAATGAAATGAGAATAACACTTCTATTACTTACATACTTCATAGGACCACCTTAAGAAAAGAATTTTGAAAATCTTAAAAGCTATAACAGTGTCAGCTATCGTTATTGTTATTATTATTATTAACCTCATTTCCTCTGAATGAGTCTAGAGGAAACTCCTGTGAGTTTAATTTTACTATTTTTCTTAATTCTAATATCAAGAGACTATTTTCCATTCCAGATGCTAACATCCAAATTTCTGCTATTTCCTGTCCTTTAATCCAGAAGAATGAAAGGTATTTCCCAACTTTTACTTGTTGGGTCAGTGAGGTCAGATGACTGCAAGTATCCTTTATTATATTTCTGTCTAGGAGCTCTTCCTTCCTTCCTTCTTTTCCCTTTTCTCTATCAGATGGGTGCCTCCCTCACAGCAAGGAAGCATATACATAAGGAAACAATTATCTTGATCACACAAACACACACACACACACACACACACATACACACACACACACTTTTCATAAACAATCATTAATAATTGCTCCAAAATGAATTGAGCACTATTTCATTAACCTTTGTTCACCTTAAAGATTATAAGCATTACATTCAAAATTACTCTAGTATTAGAAATGTTAAAATAATTGAAGCTAATTGTTCAAAGTAACTATAAACCTTTACCCAAAGAAGTGGTACTTAATCCAGTCACAGAGACAAATATGATCTGTCAAAGCAAGATTTGAAGGCAAGAACCACCTATTTGGACATAATTTATACACAAGGCAACGTTATCAAAAGGTCTCATCCCTTAGGCAAATACATCATTCTTTTAAGTAGGATTGTACCCTAAAGTTATTTGCAACCCATTTTATTTCCACTGGAAACAAATGAGGACTGTCCAAAGAGAACTATAGCAATGATATGATTTAATGTCCTAGTTGGGCATTCAATTCAATTAAAAAAATGTTCATTTAATATCTATCAGTGCCAAATTGTTTTAAATTTCAAAGTTATATAAAAGGAAATAAATTCGCACTCTCAAGGAGCTTACATTCTACTGGAAGGCAGACCAAGATGCCTCAATCAGTCAATCCATCAGTCAAATCAATGAGCATTTATTCAAGGTCATTCTCTGAAAAGTACTGGCAACATGTATGGGTACAAAAATAAGTAAACATAAACTATATAAAAAGTTATATAAATTTCAAATATAAATCCAGGAATAATTTTTATGCTTTAAAAATCCATTCCCTCATTTACTTAGCCTCCTATTTTTTTTCTTTTTTCTTTAGGTTACCTCCAGTGTTCTGCTATAAGCCATGTGTAAATCTTGTAGTGTTGAGAATCAATTAAGCACATGCTATAAATTGCAAGAAAATACCATTTTGATGGCTTGGGGCATGCACAGGAAGCTTATGTGAATCTTTTTTTAATCACCTGTTGAACATTACACTGTGAAGGAAATTTTCCATTCCTATCTCTTAAACTCACTATTTTGTAAACAGACTGCATGTAGCTAACTGTTCTAACCTAAGCCTTACTTTGAAATGTGTACAATAAAACATTGAAACAACTATGTTGGAAATTGCATGGAATAATTCCATGGTTAAGCTAACTTTGAAAAGTTGCAGAGGGACTAGTGTAAGAGAATATTATTAGCTCCCTGTAAAACATCTCTTCCAGTACCCTTTATTTTGTCTCTCTTAAGACATTATCACCTCTTGATGGGACTACTGCAATAGATTTCTAATTATTTTCTTTTCTCTAAATTGTTCTCTTCTCCAATCTATTCACAGTATAATTGCCATGATTTCCCTTAAGTGTATTTTTCTAGAGACCATGCAAGTCTTCTACTCAATAAACTCTAGTGGCTCCTTATTACCTTTGTAGTTTAACAAATACAATAGTTGGCATATATGAGTCTGAAATTCACTTTTTATTTATCTCTGTTTCTATAAATCTCCTGTTTCTGTCAAGACTCAGTCAAGCAACTTCTACAGATGGTCTTTCCTGATCCTCTAAGGACCTAGTAATTACTTTTCTAAAATTATTTTATAAATTGTAATAAATACTCTGGTTTTACTTAAGTATACTGAATGCCCTAAAAATGTTTAGATTCCATGTGGAATTTTTTAAATTGTTTTATACCCAGTGCCTAGGTGCCTGGCATATAGAAGAAGCTTAATAAATGTTTGTTGATTGATTTATTAATTATGCCAAGTTCCATTATCATGTTTTGATCATCACGTAACAGCTTTTCTATTCCTTCAAACCAATTTTAAAACAATTTCAATGCGAATAAAGTGTTTCCAACTCATAGCCCTAGAGATATTAGGTTTATTATAAAACCTCAAAGTTGGAAAAATGCATCACCCAGATAAGTCTTCATAAAATTCTTTGCAACTGTAAATGTACTATATGTACTTAAAGAGAACTCCTGAGAGGGAACCAACCATTTCTTTAGGTAGTCCCATTATGCTTTGGGATAGCTCTAGTTGATGGGTATATTTTCTTTTCCATCAAATCATGTCTAAATCTGTCTTTGAAATGTCTACCTATTGTTACTAGTCTTGCCATCTGGGGTCAATCAGAATAATCCTTAGTCCACTTCTAACTGATGGATCTGCAATTATTTGAGAATTCTTATAATCAATTTAACAGGTCTTCTTTTCTCCAAGCTAAACTGATATATCATTTATCTTTTCCTTGTTTTGTCTATTCTCTTCTAAACTCCTCCAAATTGTCACATTCCAAGGAGAAAAATAGAGACAATCAGATATTTTAAAGTATAAAACATCAAAATAAGGTATAGAACATCAGAAAATAATTAGGATCATTCCTGAGATATCCTCAAAACTGACAAGGATTCTGTTGTTTTGAGTCTCAGCTGTATTTCTTCTAACAGTTTTGGTACATCCTCAAATAAATAATTGTTTCATCATTAAATTGGCCTTTTTCAAACCTTTAGCATTCCAGTATTTGTATTGCATTGCCTATGACAAACATCTTTTCTTCATAGCAATTTTTAGCAACTGTTTTGTTTTGGTTTTGCTGGTCATGTCATTGTTCTTCCAATTTCAAGAAGCCTCCATTGTAAAAGAATCAGTAATAACCATTCTAGGTATTTGGTTCCTATGAAGTTCTATTTTTGTTTTAAGAAGATTAACAACAGTTTGTCAGTTCTTGGTGCTCTTTTTCATTTTTTTCAAATGAACTTAACACTAGGTTTCAGTTGGTTTTATACACATTTATACACATTCAGTTGGTATATATATACACACACACACACACACACACACACATATATATATATATATATATGTATGTATATATAAAACCAAGGACTTTAAATTTTGAAAAGTTCTTTACATATATAATCTTGTTTGTAAACCGAAAATATGTCTATGATATGACCTGTATGATATTTATTTTGAAGGTGAGAAAACAAACTTAGTGTGGTTAAGTGAATCACCTGTAGTTAAGCAGTTGTTTGTCATCAAAAGCAGACTCCAAGTTTGGCTCTCTCTAAATGTAGCTCCATAAAGAAATGAAATATAAAAAGGACTAGCCATAGGTAGCCAAAACCATAAAAAGCAAAGGAATGAAACCATGAAACATTATTTGGAGGGTGGAAAAGGATGGCTTGCAAGGGTTCACTTGATAAGTTTGTTTTTGTGACAAGATGCAAAACATAACTTCTTTGAATGACATCCCATCTATCTACCCACCCTGCCCTTTATATAACTTTACAAATATACATGGGTATGGATAACATATTTGCTCATGGCATCCTTTTAGCTGATCCTTAGAGGTAATGAATATGGATGGGAAATCTCTAGTCTTCAGAAATGTATTTAATATAAACCATACTATAGTTTATGGCAGAGATCATAAAAAAAGAAACCTGTCTTAATTCTTGTCTTTGCCTAATCCCTACCTCAATAAATGGTAAATATGGAAAGAAAGGGATATATGAGAGAAATATCAAATGTTACAAGTTGTGTGAAATTTCAATTCAACAAATAAGTTCAATGAAAATGTGTTGAATGGCTATTGAAAACAAAGTACTATGCTAAGTTCTGGGTATATCCGAGTATACAGAGACGAAAAAAAGGAAATAGATTCTGCCCTCAAGGAATTTACCTTCTATCAGAGATCATAGGTAGTTATGTTAATGTTAAAATATTATTACAATTTAAGGCAGGAAAAAATGGAGGAAAGAAATGGAGATGCAAATTCTCTAATAAGATTTGAGAAAGAAAAGAGCACTTAACAGCTCTTTTAAATAGATCAGAAAAGGCCTAATGGAAAAGTTAGTAAATAAGTTAAAAAAAAATTACACAGATTCTGTAAAGTATGGATGCATAGGATATATACAAGCATGGGACATGACAAACAGATATATACTAACACTTATTGGTACATCAAATTCAGGAAATAGTTAGTTATCTAGTTTACTAAAATGTGAAATGTCTGAAAAGGAGTAATAAAATGAAACTAGAAAGAAAGTCTGAAGTAATAATGAGGATGATTATTACTACTATACTAAGAAATACATATTTTATCCTTTAGAAATAGAGAGCCATTGAAAATTATTGAATGGGGAAATGACATAGACCTTTAATTTAAAATGAATATTTTGACAAATCTATAAAAGATGGAATGGAGAGGAGAGACTATAGGCTGGGTCATTTCTTAAGACCATATTATCTAAGACAAGAAAAAATGAAATTCAGAAAAAGGATGTTGAGTATTTGAGGGAAGAAAGATAAGTATGAGAGTGAGTGTACATAAAATAAGTAGGATTATCACTGATTGGAATCAGGAATCATAGAAAGGTGCACTCTCTTATATAACACATTTTATAATAAACACTTTTGAAATCAATCACAGTTAGATGTTTTAAAAATATATGTCCAACAAATGATCATTTTTTGCAAACATGCATTGTTTTTATATAGACATTCATCCTTATTGGCACCAAACTGTTTTTCTTTAATAGAAAGATTATTTTTGTAATAAGAAGGGCTTAACAAAATGATCCTATAATATATTTTGAAGTCAGCACTAAAACCTAATACTATAACTAGCCAGAACTTTCCATTTCATAAAGAGGTTTCTAGTGAGAGATTCAAAGTGGGAAGGGAGAAAAATCAGGAAATTCAGCATCTAAACAATTGGCTTGAAATTTATTTGTGTTGCTCCCGAGCTCTGATCCCTCTTTACATGAGGAGATTCAGGGCTCCAGATTTCCTGACCCCTACCTCTTTACTCTCTGGTAGGGGAGCTGACTCACACACTCCTCAGTGCCAGATTTTCAAACATTGTCTGTTTTCTTTCCCACGAGTTGGGTAACTACTGTCTTGTTGACTCATATGCCCTCCAGACTGCAAGGGACTACAGGACTCACAAAGTCTCCTCTTTTCCCTGTAGGGAAGGTACATTATCCTTTTTCCAAATAACTTAGGTCTGATCTCTGGGTGTAAGGAAATTTTTAAGCCTGTGCAACAACTCAGAGGATACCTCGTGGGTGCCCATGCACTCACAAACATGAATACATGCATATAAGCACACATACATATGCAACATTAAAAGATTTCTTTTCATTCAGATCCATGTTTTCTTAAATTTCTGTCAAATTTAGAGATAAGCATAGGTTAGTCAAGATTATTTCTTGAAAAGATCACATTTTAAGCTCATTAAATGAATGGTGCTTTTGAAAGAAATTAAGGTCTTTTGTTTCTTTCTATCACCACTTTACCCTCCTTCCTCTCAAAATGTTTTGGATTAGTAAAAAAGTTAATAAAACTGCTTTAGACAAACTCAGATGTAAATATCTTTTTCCTTATGTTCATTTGATAAGGTTGCTTCTGTATTACACTTCCTCTTGTTGTCCAGATTTCTTATTATCACTAAATCATGCGAAAGTCTCCTAACAAGTCTGAAATTTAATTAGAAACAAAACTTCCTCAAAAGCCCTGGGACTTGCTCTTTATCCAAGAGTAACTGTTATGTGACTATAATCTATTTCAAATGTTCTCCAAGCATTAGAGTTGTTGATGTAAAGAGCATGAATTAACAAATATTGGGAGTTTAGAACTGCTCTAGATGGTAATGGAGGGATGCTAAATAAAAATGAAATGTGACTTCTGTTTTTAAATAAATTAAAAGCTAGCTATCTAGGGAAATGAGCACCTAAGTGGCACAGTGGATAGAGTGCTGAGTCTAAAGTCAGAAAGATTTATGTTCCTGAGCTCAAATTTGGCTTCCAACACTTACTAGCTATGTGACTTTGAAGAAATCAATTTATCTTGTTTGCCTCAGTTTCCTCTTCAGTAAAATGAGTTGGAGAAGGAAATAAGAGACCATTCCAATATCTTTGCCAAGAAAATTCCCAATGGAGCCACAGAATTAGACATAATTGAAACTACTAAACAATAACATTTAGTGAAAAGAACTAGATTTGGAAAAGGAACAGAATTTGATCTTATCTCTACCATTTACTAATATGTGATATTGGGCAAGTCACTTTTTTCTCTAGGCCTTTATTTCATCATATTTAAGATGAGGCAATTGGATTAGATAATCTCTAAGATTCTTTCAGCTCTAAATCTTTGTTGCTATGACCCTATGAACTTGCATTAAAAAAAAAAAAAACAATGAAAGAAAGCTTAGGTGACATGATGTACATGCTTCAGAGAAGAGACAACTATGTGAGGTCACTGGAGTAGGGAAAGGCGAGGTTTCCTGAAGGAAATGCAATTTCAATTGAATTTTGAAAGATGAACAGTTGGAATCTAGATAAACATGGACAGTGAGATATCTTAAGTCCAGAATAAATAGTTGGAAATAGCATTGTTACATTGGCCACAGTAATAGAATCTCAAAGTTAGGAGTAAACTTAGAGATCAATCAGTTCAACATCTCCTGATATGAAAATCCCCTCTTTGACATAGCTAAGAGATTACAATCCAGCTTCAGTGTGAATGTTGAAGAGAGGGTGAGGGGGAAAAGGAGGAGGAAAAAAACCTGCTATGTTTCTTCACAAGTAGTCCATTCATTCCATTTATTTTTTTTCCAGAAAACTCTAATCTTTAGTTCTTCCTTGTATTGAATTAATCTCCATTTCTCTGCAACTAGATGTCACAGCTTAACTTCTGTCATACTCAGTTTCCTCTTCTATAAAGCAAGGATAATAATAGACTCTACTTCCCAGTGTTGTTGGAAGAATCAAATTAGATAATATTTTCTAAAATATCTTGTAAATCTATATAAATGCTAAATATTATTAATTAATAATACATGTATATTCACTCTACCTATTTTCATCTTCAAAAATAATGAAGAATATATACTTTCTAATCTAGATATCATTCTGTCAAATATTTAAAAACTATCATATTATATATGCATCTTATGTCTTCCAGACAAAACATCTTCACTCACATATTTCTGAATAGGATTGAGGAATAAGATATACTCTGTAATGAAAGTAATAGAAAAAAATCAATAAAAATATTTTAAAATAAAAATAAATGAGTAAGTGCATAAAACATTCCCTGGGGGATTATTTATTTCTTATTTTTTCCAGATATCTTATTATCTTGATTGTCTTCCTCTGTATCTAGTGAAATTATGTCATAAAACTACATATTAAATCAATAAAATATCCACACAATAAAATCACAATCTGTTTTTTTAAATATTGTTATAACCTTGAAACTTATATATTGATGATTCAACCAAAACCCCTAAGTCTTCATCGTATTCTATTTCTAGTTTCTGTGAGAGAAAGCTGTGGAAGAGGGATTAGGAGAAGGGAAAAAATTAAACAGAGAAAAAAGAAAAATCATAGCAGTAATTTGAATGAGTTTGAATAAGTAGTCCAGAAATTGAATTTGAAAAGGAATTTGGGGAAAATTGTAGAAAATTGAAGGAGAAAAATCTTCATGTTTACATACTATTCTAGATTTTAATTCTTTGTTGAAAGACAAGTAGGACCTAGGATTATAACAAAGAACATAAGTGTATTAAAGAGAATTGAGGATAGTCAAGGAAGATTATTACCTTATGAAGTATGACTGAGAAAGATAAGGTAGTTGGCAAGACAAAGCAAGCTAAATAAGAAAAGGACAGTAAACAAGTACAAACTAAAACAAATTGATAGAGTGGAGTGGTGAATAGGGCAAAATGAACAAATCAGAAGTTGGTTCAAGCATGACGGTGAATTAAGTATGAATGGTGAATAACTGAAACTAAGACTAGAAAGCTAAGTAGAGTTGTCAAGCTGGTAAAAGATAATAACTGAATGTAAAAACTTTTTCTATATACTTAGGGTTGAAGTATAAAAAGTCACAAAATTTTAAGAAATGAAGGAAAAATTTAAATTATTGAATTTTAGAGTACAGAAACTTATTCAATGAGATGCATCGTGTTCAGTATTCATATTTCAGCCACATTCCAAAAACTGCTTCCTCTGTTCAAGGTATATGCTGTCCTTTCTCCTAGAGGTGAAGGTGAGAGAAATGAGTTGAAGAGCAACTTTCTACTTTCAAGGTTATTAGAGAGAATGCATATTCTTCAAAGAAATAAAGCTTCAATGAAAGAAAGGGAGGGAGAAGATAGCAGGTGGCAAAGTAGAAAAGGGAACACATTATCTTTGTCAGAATGTTAGAGGATTAAAAAATGAAGTGTTATAGAAGGGGAAATAGAGCTCAAAAACAGATTTTAAGTTCTTCCTTAAGAGGAAAAGGGTGGGTTCTTTGAGAAGGAAGAAGCTACTGGTCTCAGAAAGATGACATAGTCTAGTCACAGAAGCTCTCCAAGAGGAATCACCCAATAATTGGCTGAGGGAAAAAAATGAAAAGTACAAAGCAGTCAGCTATTTATGATGTGATGACAATAAAAATAAATGTCTATTCTCTTCCAGTGATATGTATTTAAAATGTGACAGAAAATCTCCAACACTCAACCAAATGAACATCAGCTTCTTACTTCTGGTGATTATTTTGCCACAATGTACTGCCAAAAGAAAACTAAAATTATTCTCAACAAATATAACGTCTTTCTTAAAAAAATTAAGACCAAAGGAATGAAGATTGTGTTTTCTTTACCGTTGGAAACTGAGGAATAAAAGGAAATTTAATTTGGGAAATTAAATTAAGAAGATAGAGTCTGGGAATGGAATTTGGATTTGTATACTAGGGCACAAATTATAAGGATAACAGATTTCTAAAGACAAGAAGGAGTTTATGTAACAAAGTAAAGATGTAATTGTTGGGTTCTTGTAAATCTAGTTTTTAACCATTAATGCTGAAAGGTGGAAAAAAGTGTTTATATATGTGCTACCAAATTAAAAAACACAGAGATTTGCTACCAAGGAAGAAGAATTGCAATAGAATAAATAGAATCACCTAGACATTCACAGAAGACAAAGAAAGCATTTTCTCAGGCTTATTAAAAGCCTCAGAATTGTCCTCTAATCTCCTCTCCTTTATTCTATATATTCAGTTTCCAAATATTTCTATTTCTACCTGCACAATTTTCCTCTAATCCCTTCCCTCTACTCACACAGTTAATTTTGTTCAGTCTCTCCTCACCTCTCAGCTAGAGTATTCCAAATACTTTTTCACTGGTCTTTTGGTCTCAAATCTCTCAGCACTCCAGTCCATCTTACATATTACTAAGAAAGCAATTTTTCTTAAGTATAATTTTGGCCACCTAACTTCCCTACTCAGTTGACCCCAATAGTTTCTTATTACCTCTAGGATTGAATATACTCTATATTTGTATTTTAACATATACACAACTTGGATTCAACTTACTTTTCCTGGATTATTGTACACTGCTCTGCTTCTCATATGTTGTGATCCAGCCAAACAGACCGTCTCCACTATTCTTTATACATGACACTCTTATCACCATGCTTTTTTCAGAGAAAGAAATAAAGAATACTAAGGAATCAAGTTGTTGTTTGTTCTTTGTTCTCAAAGAAAAACGTGACATCAGGGAAGTGATGCCATAACATGCAAGTAAATTGTATTTAAGTAAGGGAGGAGTGTGCAAGGTCACCTGTTTCACTTTTCTCTCCAAAGCCACCTAGATTCAGGGGCAAGACATAGATCAAGACAACTGGAGATGGATAAAATGGGAGACCTGGGTCTTTTTAAGCTCCTCTTCAACAAGTCACAGTTTGATTGTGGCTCTCCTGCCTACTTCACTCCTCTACTAAGACCAAGGCTGAACCCGAGATCCTCCAAAAAGCTAGTCCAGACACAACATCATTCAGCGGTCAAGACTGGGTAGCAACTGAGGCAAAAAATCACCTCTTTCATCTAGCTGAAAAATAAAATAAATAAATAATTCTGGGAGGGAAAGACCCTCAGGGTTTCTGACCAAAGCAAAAATAATTCACATTCAATCAGTCAATCTGGACTTAAACAAATGTGTGATGAAATACCTGGAAAGCATCCCCTCATTTTCTCTGCCTCATAGACCTCCCCACTTTTTCTTTAAGATGCAGTTCAACAGAACCAAGAGATTATTGTACACAGTAACAAGTTTATGAGATGATCAATTGTGATGGATCTGGCTCTTTACAACAATGAAATGATTCAAGGTAATTCCAATAGATTTGTGATGGAAAGTGCTTTCTGCATTCAGAGATAGAACTAAGGCGACAAAATATACATCCAAGCATAGTATTTTCACCTTTTTATCGTTGTTTGTTTGTTTTTTTTCTCTTTGATTTTTCTTGTTCAGCATAACAAATATGGAAATATGTTTAGAAGAATTGCACATGTTTAAACTGTATCAGATTGCTATCTTGAGGAGGAAGAAGAGGAGAGAGGGGAAAAATTTGGAAAACAAGGTTTTGTAAAGGTGAATTGTGAAAACTATGTTTGCATGTATTTGGAAAAATAAAATACTATTTTAAAAAAGATGCACCTTAAATACCATCTTCAGCTTAAAACTTCCTTGATCTATACCTCCTCCCTAGTATTCTCTCTTTCAAACCACCTTATATTTACCTACTTTGTAGGTATTTATAATTATTAACTTTATATTGATACTCTATATATTTTTATAAGTAAATGTCTTCACAATTAGAATCATAGCTCACTGTGAGTATATATTCTATTTATTTTTTGTACTTAAATCTCCAGTATCTATCAACATAGATGCTATTTGCTTGCTTCAGTCATATCTGATTCTTTTTACTTCCATTTGGGGCTTTGTTGGCAATGATTAATTTGCCATTTCCTTCTCAAGCTAATTTTTACAAATGAGGAAAAGGAAGCAAACGGGTTAATAGATTTGTGCAGGGTTACACAACTACTAAGAATCTGAAGTCAGATTTGAACTCAAAAAGATGAGTCTTTATGACTTCAGTCCCAGCATTCTGTCCACTGTGCTCTTAGCTGCCAGCTGGCACAAAATAAGCACTTAATAAATATTTGATTGACTGATGATAGTATAGCCTATAGTTTGGGACTAAATGCCCAAAGTTTATGGAAATGAACAAAAGGAATTAAATATATTAATTCAATTAAGTAAATTTAGCCTCATAGGAATCATCAAGATTTTACTGAATGAAAGCCATGGCTGGATTGTATCTCTCTATGGATATATATTATTCAAAAGAAATAGTACAGATAAAATGAGAAGGGGAAATGGTAATTCAGTGTTCTTAGAAGGAAAGTATGGTATACATTTTAAACTTGAAGCTTAGATGTCATCTTTTACTTTTCACTCTCACTCTTCATATCCAATTAATTGTCAAATTTTCAAACCTCATACTATTTCTCGTATATGATTTATTCTCTGATAATGCCATTATCCTGGGACAGGCCCTTCCTACCTCATGCCTGGACTATTACAATAGTCTATTGATTATTCTCCCTACTTCAAGTCCCTCATTGTCTAATTCATCCTTTACTCAGATATCAAACTGATCTCAAAACCTCCATTAAATCCCAAGATCTCTCTATTATCTCCAGAATAAAATATAAAATTATCTGTATTGCTTTTATAGTCCTTTGTAACCTGTCCCTTTGCCTTTCTAGTTTTCATATACCTTACTCTATTCTACTCATTCTGTTATCCATTGACATTGGCATCCTTGGATAAGATGATTCATCTACTCATTCATTATTTTCACTGTCTATTCCCTTTACTTTGAATGGTTTCTCTTCTCATCTCTATACTTCGGTTTCCCCTGCTTTCTTTGTCTCAGTTAAAGTTCCATTTTCTTCAAGAAATCTTTGTCTTCCCTCTGAAATCATCCCCAAATTTTCCTATGTATATTTAATTTTATATACGATTTTTTTGTTTGTTTTCATTTCTTAATTGCTATCACCCTCATTGGACTGTGGGTCCCTTGAGAGAAAGGATTATATTTTGCCTTTCTTTGTAACTATATTTGAAACTATCATGACTGGAACAGAGTAGACACTACTTGGTATCTGACTAATGGAGACAACAATAATTAAAGAAAAAGAAAATAGATGAAGAATTTGGGAAATATCAAAAGTCAGAAAGAAGCAAGTAGGAATGAGACATTTAAATTATCTAAATATCTTCTTAACTTCTGGAGTTTCTCTCATTCTTTCTCATCATTTTAGTTATAATTTTAAATTTGAGGAAGCAACAAATGTAAATTCTATTCTAATATTCTATTTTTTATTAACAGAAAAGAATTGGTTTCTTTTGGAAAATAATAGAAATTGAGAGGATCTTGGAAATGTGATAGAATAAGTCAGAAAATTCTTAGCTCTCCAAATTTTCTTGGCAAACAAAACAAAATTGATCCTCAGAGAGAATGTAGATTAATAAAAACAAATAACAGTTGGGGCAGAACAGTGGTCCTCCTGGGACAATTGGTATTTAAGAAAGTTACCAGGACTAAAGTTTGGCCCTTGTGAAGTGTTAACATTTCTAGGATAGTTCCCCTGAAAGAACAATTGGCAAGCCTTGGGAATAATTGGAGTGGGAGGTTACCTTAGCCCTAACCACAGGAATTTTTACCTTCCAGATAGTGTGCCTGGTGTCTGAGTTGGAGAATATTGAGGGAACCTCTGCTGATGAGGAATGCCAGGCTGTCAAGAGGGAGGGATAAGATGAGCCAATACATCCTAGGTGTGTGCAGAAGAAATGATGCAGGGATGCTACTGGCTATAGGAATTTACAGGAGAATAGAAGTCTTGGTTTGGTTTCAGTCCAGAGGGGAGAACTAAAGGAGGACCTGACATCAGAGGCTTTATCTCTTATACACCAGGGCAAGAGATGATTACACAACAATTTGCTACAACTACAAAATAATTTTAAAAAGCAGTCAAAGGTAAAGAATCCAACCATAGAAAGTTACTATGGAATTAGGGAAGATCAGGGTCCATTTTTGGAAGTGAATTCTAAAAAAAAGCCTCTTCTATCCCAAAGAGTAATCTTAAATGGTCACCTGCCCAAAAGGAATTCATAGAAGAACTCAAACTAGATTTTAAAAATCAAATGAAAGAGATTGAAGAAAAACTTAAAATATAAGAACAATCCAAGAAAAACAGACTATGAAAAGAAAGTATGTCTATTAAAAAAAATGAGATTCACAATCTTAAGGAAGAAAATAACTCCTTGAAAACCAGAATTGGGCAAGGGAAAGTCAGCAAGTTATAAAAGATCAAGAAATAACAAAACAAAATATAAAAAATGAAAAAAGAGAAGAGAAAGTGAGACATTTCATAAGAAAAACAACAGATGTGAAAACAGATCAAGAAGAGAAAACATTAAAATAATTGAACAACCTGAAAGCTATGGTCAAAAAGAGAATGTTGATACAATAATAAAATAAATAATTAAAGGAATTCTTCTCAAGTGTTAGAACAAGAAGAGAAAGTAGCAATAGGAAAAAAAAAATCAACCAATGATCACCTGAAAGAGAGCCCCCAAAGAAAACTTATAGGAACACTCATTTCCAAACTCCTAAATCAAAGAGAAAATATAAGCAACAACAATAAACAAAAAAAAAAACAGTTCAAATATGGTGAAATCACTATTAGAATTACACAAGACTTAGCAGTACCTATATTAAAAGACTGTATATTTAGAACACTATAAATTGAAGAGCAAAAGAACTAAGATTGTGGTAGAAAATATCATACACAGCAAAATTAAGCATAATCCTGAGTAACTAAAAAAGGATATTGAATGAATTGCCAGACTTTCAGGATTTTATAACAAAAAGATTTGAACTAGAAAATATAGGATCCAAGAGAAATATAAGAGTAACATCAAAGACTAATTTCAAGGAACCCAAAAAAGGAAATTATCGATGTTTTACAAGTGGAAATGTAAATTATATGTCTAAAATTGTCATTAGTAATTGGGTTGTTCAAAAGAAAGATTGGGGTAGAACTAAGTTAAGTATCCTGTGTTTGTTAAAAATAAAACCATTTACAAAAGGTAAAAAGAATACATAAGTTATACAAATGACTTATATATGTATATATATACATATTTATATGTAGAAATCATCTAAATTTATAAAGAAATAATAGGAGAAAAGAGGGAATAGGATAAGGATGAGGAGGGCACAGAATGGTGTATATATTAAGGAAAATTGGGCAAGGTGTGTTGATTAATGGAAATAGGATAAAGTGGAAAGGTAAGAGTAGGGAAAGAAGATAATGGAGGGGTCCTTGAAGCTGAGGAAGGTTAAGTAATAACTAGGCAAGATAGATGGTAGAAGTAAAACAGAGGAGTCAATAGGGATAGGAAATAAGAGATAAAGTTAAACATAAATGTAATGATCAGAAGTAGAGTTTGTAAGAAAAAAAGCAATCAGTTGTTCTTAAAGTTAAAGTCAAAATAAATTTACTTAAAAGAGAAAAAATAGAGAAACTATATCATGGTAGCCACATTTATCGATATTGTTTTAGACTATTTAACTAGATAGTATAAAGTTAGAATATGGCTGTGGTATAGAATATGATGAGTTGGTGGATTTAGTAAAAAATATGGAAAGACTTGAACTGATGACGTATGATATTATCTACCTTCAAGAAAAAGAAACAAACAAGTACTTTATATACCTCTAATTAGCATATATGTATATGATTATATATAGATTCCTGTATATATGTAAGTTTGTGTGTTTCCATGCTTAAAACTGTAGTTTTCTTGAGGAAATGGGGGAGGAAGAAAAGGGGGGAAAAGAATAAAGCAGAAAATTTATAGCAGGGAACAAAAAAAATCTTACAAAGAAGCAATAGCTCTAAACACAATGTATAGTACTTATTATATAGACTTTCTTAAAATGGAAATTTATTATCTCATATTTTGAATGTTCTCATGTTCTGCTGTGCACCCCAACATTTTTTTCTTTATCAAATTTGCTTTTTTATTGTTTCTTGTTTTAAAGAAATAAATAAACTTAAAAAAAAAAGAAAATATTTATCCCCAATTAAAATGTAAGTACTTTGAGAAGAAAACAAAACAAACAAACAAACAAACAAAAAGAGAGCAAATTTGAGAAAAGAGAAAAAATAAAACCTTCATAGTGATTAGAATTGTACAAAGTAAAATGGGCTTCCTTGAGATGGGTAAATTTAATATTCTGTGGAACTATTCAAAAAGAAGCTGATGACAATGATTATTTTGGAGTATATATTCCTTTACTGTGGGTTAGATTAGATGGTTTCTTAAGTCTCTCCAAACTTAAATTCTGTGATTTTATAAAAAAATAGAAACCTCCTTTTTATATTAATAAGGGTGGGAAAAAAGAAAGGATATGTATTTATACAATATCTGTTAGAAATATGCTACAAAGATAAAAAGGACTCAGGAGTGTATGAAATAAGTTGATTTATTTATGGTTCTTACAAGAAACAGGGCTATCTACCCAGGGGCAAAAGCTGGATATCAGAATGACCGTTTTTATTTCCTATCCTGAAGCACAAGATCCCTCCCTCTTGGTCTCATTGACTGGGGATGATGATTTAACAGACTCCCTGGTCCTCTCGTTGATATTTCTCCTTAATATATTCCCCTCTCCTTCATCATATAACTTATATTCAAAAATGGTAGAAAACTCCTTTGGAGAAGAGAAGTTAATAGTAATTAACTCATTAAGCATGTTCACTTGGTGCTTAGTTACTTTTCACCTGCTTCTTGTTTTTGGTTGATTTTTATCAGTTTATCTCTTCAGGGGCTCAGTATCTTCTTTTGTACAACTAATTTGGGTCTGCCGATGGGACCTTTCTCTAAGTCTTTGTCCCTAAATGAAAATGCAATTCTATAGATTGCTCATAGTGCCTACTATATTCCAGAAATTTTATACATATTAAATACTTTATACATATTATCTCATCCAATTTCCATAACAAAGCTACGAGTTTGGTGCTGTTATGATCTCCATTTTATAAATGAGGAGACTGAGGCAAATGAAAGTTAAATGACCTGCTTAGTTTAAAAATGTCTGATACTGGATTTGAACTTTCTGTTGTTCTACCTCACTCCCTAGATAGATTTTACTTTCATGTATTTTTCATTATTTAGAAACCAAAATTTTTCATTCTTTACTAACACTGAGATTTTATGTGTATGAGGTATGTATGAGGTTCTGTTTATTTAAACAGAATAGGCTCTAACTTTCATGAAGCCAGAAACCTTAACTTTTCTAAATTTTATACTTCTCTCAGCTCCTAACATAGTATTTTCTGTTCCTGCTCAATTTGTCTTCCTCTTCATTTTTTTCTTAGAATACCTAACTTTCTTTAAGGTTCTGTTTACTAACAATTATTATGTATGGGAGAAATCAATAGTCTCTCATGTTTAATAACCAATTATTATATTGGCACTGAGGCTTTTCCCTTTTTTCTACTTCCTCAGCCAGAAACCAAACATAATAAGAATTTTCTTTTAGAGATTTACCCAGGTGGAGATCTAATTAGACAGTAAAAAAAAAATTCTACATATGGAATAATAGGTGTATTCTTGCTCTTTTTGTTTGCTTAGGCAGGCCTGGAGAAAGACTGATTCTCCCTATTATCAAGACAATTGATATGAAAATTGATGTCTATTTACCAAGATTTGAGTGAACCAAATCACAAGACCTTCATTTT
This sequence comes from Antechinus flavipes, assembly GCF_016432865.1. Taxonomy (NCBI): domain Eukaryota; kingdom Metazoa; phylum Chordata; class Mammalia; order Dasyuromorphia; family Dasyuridae; genus Antechinus; species Antechinus flavipes. The sequence continues at coordinate 304,576,569 of NC_067399.1, read as the reverse complement.
AATATGGTGGTATAAGACATGAGAATGACGTAGCATATATATATATATCTATATCTATATCTATATATATATATATATATATCTATATATATATATATATCTTTGTGTTAACTAATCCAAATTGATTGTCATCCCTCAGGAACACTTCTTCTTCAAAGGACATATAAACTATGATTATCCTTCCTCTCCCCTCACCATCATTAGGAATATTTGGTCTAAATGAGACAGCAAATGACCATCATTTTATTAGTAACCTGCTAATAAAGTGAACAAATTATTCAGAAACCAGGTCTCTTCAAACTTTTTAATCATCACAGAGCAATCTATGAAGATAATTTTGAGGTAAAGAGATGAATCTGGTTTAATGTCTCCAAACAAACAAAGCTAATACAAACAAGATTAGAAGGGAAGCAATAAACTGGGGAAACATTTTTACATCCAAAAGATCTGATAAAGGTCTCATTTCTAAAATATATAATTGACTCAAATTTATAACAGTTAAAGCCATTCTCCAATTGATAAATGGTCAAAGGATATGAACAGACAATTTTCAGATGAAGAAATTGAAAAGGTGTTCCAAATCACTATTGATCAAAGAAATGCAAATACCACTACATACCTGTCGGATTGGCTAAGATGACAGGAAATGATAATGACCAATGTTGGAGGGGATGTGGGAAAACTGGAACACCGATACATTGTTGGTTGACCTATAAATGGATCCAGACATTCTGGAGAGCAATCTAGAACTATGCTCCAAAAGTTATCAAACTGTGCATATTCTTTGATCCAGCAATATTTCTATGGGATTATATTCTAAAGAGATTTTAAAGGAGGGAAAGGGACACACATGTGCAAAAAATGTTTGTGGCAGCACTTTTTGTAGTGGCAAGAAACTGGAAACTGAGTAGAAATCCATCAATTGGTGTTGGTGATCTTCTTCCCAAATACAGCCAGGTGATAAAAGTTCAGATCTTTTATTATCTCCAATATAGCTCAGTTAGCTTAGAGGCCTATCTCTCTGCTTGGTTCCAAGAGCTCTCTCCGAATGTCACCAAATCCAAAGGTTTTGTCCTTCAGCCTCTGCCTCTGCTTTCTTCAGCCTCCAGCCAGCTCCACTCTTTATGTCATTCCGGTGAAATCTCGACTTGTAGCTTCTTCACTCTGAAGAACTTCTTTGACTGGCCCATTGAAGCTCTATTTATGCTCCTTCAAGAGAGGGATTATGGGTTTTCTCCCATAATGCTCTCTGGCCCAAAGAGCTTCGAGGGAGGTGTGAATTCACGAAGGTACAAAGTTTACTTTGTGAATCTGGCAAACTTGTGAACTCCAATGAGTAAAGGTGCAAACATAAGCATTGTACTAATTAGTTCTACTTAGTACCTTGTTTCTGGTTCTGCCCAAAACATCTTCTTGTAAGATTAGATCAACTCTAATGAGTTAGCAGTTTGTAAGGATTCCAACAAATTGGGGAATGGCTAAATAAGTTATGGTATATGAGTGCTATGGAATTCTATTGTTCTGTAAGAAATGACCAGCAGGATGATTTCAGACAGGCTTGGAGAGACCTACATCAACTAATGCAAAGTGAAATGAGCAGAACCAGATCATTATACATGGCAATAAGAAGACTATACAACCGATCAATTCTGATGGATGTGGCTCTCTTCAACAATGAGATGATTCAAACCACTTCCACTTGTTCAGTGATGAAGAGAACCATCTATATCCAAAGAGAGAATTGTGGGAACAGAGTGTGGTCCACAAAATAGCATTCTCACTCTCTCTGTTGTTATTTACTTGAATTTTGTTTTCTTTCTCAGTTTTCCTTTTTCTTCCTTTTTGATTTAATTTTTCTTATGCAGCAAGATAACTGTATAAATATGTATGCATATATTGAATTTAACATGTATTGGACTACTTGCCAGGTAGGGGATGGAGTGGGGGGGAAGGAGGGGAAAATTTGGAACAAAAGGTTTTGCAAGATTCAATGTTGGAAAAATTACTCATGCATATGTTTTGTAATAAAAAGTTTTAATAAAAAAAAAGAATAACTGAGAAGGATTTCAGGAAAAGTGTGTCCTTGTTGGTTAAATGGGGATCGTGTCCTGGCAAGTCAGTGGAAAACTCTTAGCCACAAGATTGCTCAGGAAAAGAGGCCCCTCAGTCCTGGCTCATTAGGTCAGTGGCACATCAAGCCAATTGTGAGATCTCCAACCCCAATGCAGATGGCAAGTTAGGAATCTTAGCACAGTGGCCAAGCCACTGCACAGCTGAAACCCCAGTGTGGAAAAACTCTGACAAGGTAGGCCCCTACCCTCCAGCAAAATAAGCTTGGAACTGTGTCCCTTGTGCCCCAGAAACAGCACAACTTTAAAAATCATGAAGTAGGCTAAAAAAAAGATTAAGAAACAGAAAAGGGCCATGTTAATAGAAAGAAACTATGGAGATAAGGAAAATCAAAATACAAACTTGAAAGAGAATAATACGAAAAAATACCTTCATGTGAATCCTTTAAGGGAAATGTGAATTGATCTTAAGCCCCAAAAGCCCTCTTGAAAGAGATTTTTTTTAAAAAATCAATAAAGAGAATTAGCAGAAAAGTTGGGAAAATAAATGAGAGTTATCAAGGAGATATGTGAAAAAAATAAAGCTTGGAAAAGGAAACACAAAAATTGATCAAGGAAAACAGCTCCTTAAAAAATAAAAGTGGTCAAATTAAAAATAAATGCACTGAAGAAAATAACTTCTTTAAAAAAAGAATTGGCCAAATGAAAAATAAATCCACTCAAGAAAACAACTGTTTTAAAAATCAAATTGGCCAATTGGAAAAAGATATACTAAAAGTAACTGAAGAAAATAGTTTCTTAAAAATTAGAATTTAGCAGGTGGATACTATGAGACAACAAAAATCAATTAACCAAAGTCAAAAGAATATTTTTTAAAAAGAAATATGAATTCCTCCTTAATTATTTTGAGTTATGTATTTAAACTATTAAAAGATTACTTTAGTAGCAGATTAACAACTCAGGGTACCAATTTTTTTTGAAGATATCAGAATCTATTCCTATACTATTAAGAACGAGAAATTGCAAAGGAAAACATTTTTTAGAAAGCAGTCTGTAACCAGCCTAGGATTAAGATTAGTTCAACTTGTTAATTGAGTTCACCCACCTTTCAGGATAAATCTGTTTAAAATACTTTATTAAATCTAATATTACATAAATATTAGAGATAGTAAAGATATTGGTTATTGTGATTTTGAATTTTAATAAAATTGTAATTTTTTTTTGTACTTTTCAATTATTTAATTATCATTTAAGTAACTGTTGTAGGTTTCTGCCTGGGAATACTGGCCATGCCTATAAGCATTAAATCAGATTCCTTAGATCTATTTGCTTGGGCCAAAAGCAGCAGATCAACTTTTAAAATCTTAAGATAATTTTTATCTAATCTGATAATAACAGGGTAAAATTAAAATGTTAAAAATGTGTTTCTTTAGTATTGCAGATACTAGGCATTGGCCCACACTTAACACTGTACACCAAATGGGTGTTCATGATCTAGGCATAAAGAATGAGATTAGAAATAAATTAGAAGAACATAGGATAGTTTACCTCTCAAACCTGGGGAGAAAGAAGAAATTTGTGATCAAAGAAGAACTAGAGATCATTATGATCACAAAATAGAAAATTTCAATTATATTAAATTAATAAGCTTTTGTATAAATAAAACTAATGCAAACAGGATTAGACGGGAAGCAATAAACTAGGAAAACATTTTTACAGTCAAAAGTTCCGATAAAGGCTTCATTTCCAAAATACATAGAGAATTGACTCTAATATATAAGAAATCAAGCCATTCTCCAATTGATAAATGGTCAAAGGATATGAACAGACAATTATCAGATGAAAAAATTGAAACTACTTCTAGCCATAGGAAAAGATGCTCCAAGTCATTATTAATCAGAGAAATGCAAACTAAGATAACTCTGAGATATCACTACACACTTGTCAGATTGGCTAGGATGACAGGAAAAGATAATGCGGAATGTTGGAGGGGATATGGGAAAACAGGGACACTGATACATTGTTGGTGGAATTGTGAATACATCCAGCCATTCTGGAGAGCAATTTGGAACTATGCTCAAAAAGTTATCAAACTGTGTATACCCTTTGTCCCAGCAATGTTACTACTGGGCTTATACCCCAAAGATATTTTAAAGAAGGGAAGGGGGCCTGTATGTGCAAGAATGTTTGTGGCAGCCTTCTTTGTAGTGGCCAGAAACTGGAAACTGAGTGGATGCTTATCAATTGGAGAATGGCTGAATAAATTGTGGTATATGAATATTATGAAATATTATTGTTCTGTAAGAAATGACCAGCAGGATGATTTCAGAAAGGCCTGGAGAGACTTATATGAACTGATGCTGAGTGAAATGAGCAGAGACCAGGAGATCATCATATTCTTCAACAATACTATATGATGATCAATTCTGATGGACGTGGTCCTCTTCAACAATGTGACGAACCAAATCAGTTCCAATGGAGCAGTAATGAACTGAACCAGCTGCGCCCAGGGAAAGAACTCTGGGAGATGACTATGAACCATTATATAGAATTCCCAATCCCTCTATTTTTATCCACCTGCATTTTTGATTTCTTTCACAGGCTAATTGCACACTATTTCAAAGTCCAATTCTTTTTGTACAGCAAATTAATTGTATGGACATGTATACATATATTGTATTTAACTTGTATTTTAACATATTTAACATGTATTGGTCAACCTGCCATCTAGGGGAAGGGGTGGGAGGGAGGAGGGGAAAAATGGGAACAAAAGATTTTGCAATTCTCAATGCTGAAAAATTTTCCATGCATATATCTTATAAATAAAAAGCTATAATAATAATAAAAAATGTATTTCCTCGTATAAACAACTCAAAATTTCAGGGAGGATAGGAATTGGAAGTTGAATGTTCAAGGAACATGATCCTTATCTGTTAAGTCTCAAAGAGAGATGAAAAAATCAGATTATTGAAAAGAAGGAAAATTTTATAAGGAACTGGGCATCATCACCCATCATCTTTAAAAATGATTACTGTTGGGAATAATAATAATAGAATCCACCTCCCAAGATTGCTGTGAGATTAAATGATTGTAAAGTGCTTGGTATAGTACATGGCATAGATCAAATGTTATATGAATGTTAATTGTTTTTATATCTTTAATTAGACATAATTGCTTCACACTTAATGAATTTATACAGGTTTTTAGATGTGTTCGGTATACAATAATAATGTTGATTTAGATGGGTTCAGTATACAATAACAATGTTGATTAGAAGAATGATTTTCTATGTGAATTAAATTGGAAGTACATTCACCTGAAGTGGTAGTGGATTTGTTTCAAGCTTTAAATATCATAATATTGTTTATCATAATATATTTCTAAAATTTCTTCTGTTGTATAATTTGTTAAATTATGTCAACTTTATTGTTAGAAAAGCACTTTCTTAAAATCTAGATGTTGTTAGATTTAAAATCTTGCTGTTTAGGAAAAAAGGACTGGGTTAGAAAGCTGTTAGGTCATTCTATTTGCCCTGTTGACCATGTGTTTTAATAATGAGAAATACTGCAGTTTAAGAAATTATAAAATTTCAGTTTTGCTTATATCTAAAAGCAAGTTAACTTGAAATTATTTATATATTACTTATGCAAATTGTGAAATTATTAAGTGGGTTATTTATAGTGATTGTTTTACTCAAATATTTACATAAATTAAAAAATTTAAAAGGAAAATTGGTATTTATACAAAGAAAAAATCTTGTAGTATCTCCTTTGTAAAAATCTACCATATAGTTATAGATTAGCATCAACCCTGTTATTCAGTAGGAATGTGCAATTCCTACTGAATAAACGGGAATTCTTGTATGAAATGGGAGTGCTATTTTTGAAGCCTGCTTCATCTAAGGATATATTTAGATATGTTAATTTGGAGGTTTGCATCAATTGACCAGTGATGTTTTTTCTAGGGGTTTAACAAAGTCTCTGTCTTTGTGGGATTCCAGAATGTAATTGTTCTAATGATATATTTAGTACTTTGAAGATTTATTTAAAATACTTAAAAATATTTTATACCTACTTAATCTTGATAAATTCCAATTTTAAAGACTTCTTTTGATTTTAAGATTGAATAAGAAAGATATTTGTCATTTGTCATTTGATAGATTTCCAACTAATTTACTTAGTGAAAGTTTAATGATTTTTTTAACATCAGTATAAACTTTAGAAAGGAATGTTAAATTAAAACATCTTTTATGTGATTTTTTTGAAGTTCTACTAATTTTTATTCACAAGCTAATTTATTGCAACAATTTGATTTTGATAACAATTAGGTCCAAATTTCTGAGTTTTATTCATAGGTTTGTTGTGTCCAGTATTAAATAGGTGCTTCAAGAAAAAAGTTAGCAGACAGCAGTTTAATGGAAACAACATTTGAGATTTTCAGGCTAGTTAATATCTGTCCCTGAGACTAAGGTAGGACAGTTAGTTACCTTGGAAAAAGTTATACATTTCCACACAAGAAATCTGTCCACCTAGCTCCATATGCTAAACTACTTATAATGGTATGGGTCTTGAGGTTTTTATGCTGTTATAATCATGTCCATGCTTACAACATAGCCGATTTCTATTATCAGAGTAGACAAAGTGGAAGTCTGACATGGAGATACTAGATATATTAGTCATTAGATTAATACTAACAGAACTCCGTTACTGTAATAAGCTATAAGTAGGAAAGAACTAGGTATTTTGATCTAAATTTTTTGTCATTCCAGAGCCTCCACAATAATTAAATTAGTGTTTGAACTTGTCATTCACACACACACACACACATACACACACACACATGAACACACATGCATACACACATGCACACGCACATATATTATTCAGTTTCTGAATATTCTCATTCTTTTAGGGTAATCTAATTAGAAAGAGGTAAACAAGTTTCTGAAACAAAGATAGAAATCTATTAAATTGTAAAGTTAAAGTCAGGTACCTTAAGTACTTATGTCATCTTATCTCAACAAGTCTAATTTTACTCATTTTTGTTACTTAATCTGGGATTAAAAATATGTAAAAATGCATTTAAACGTACTTAAGAGCACTCTAAAGATGCTCCCATTATATAAAAGAATTCTGAGAGCAATAATCTATGTTTATGTCCTTTGGACATGGTTAAGAACTGAACATTTTAAGAACTGAATGGAAATATAAACAATGTTTCCAATAAGTTGTTTTCTGTATATAATTTGAGATTATTATATAAATGTAATTCCAAGTTTTTTCTTGTTTGTTATTAAGCATTTTAAATAAAATATTTGTATAATATTGAACTTAGGAATTAAAAAATACTTAGCATGAATACTAATTATATCAAGATAAAATGTAATTTTTTTTTCATAATGAATCTCTTTCTTACTGTTACCAATGTGAAATTATAGTCAATAGTTTTTATCTAGACATGTGTTCATTGAGAGCTGAATCTATCTGAAAGCTCTGATTATTAGAACTTTCATTGAAAACCTTATAAGATGATTACGTGACATTATTATGAGTCTGATTCTAGGTATGATCATCAAGGAATACTATAAGGAATTATCCATGATGTCAGCAATCCTCTAGAGTTTTACATCCATGAATTGCAGTTGGAGTTCTTTTGAGAAAAATTTGGAAAATAACTCTTGACACGGGCTGATTCTCTTGACTCAATTTCCCCAATATGACATTCATTGAATGGAAAATATCCCACTAGGATGATTTTAATCCTGGTTCAATGAAATTAGCCATCTATATAACTTTTTTCCTGGAATTTACATGAAGTTAGGGAAGTGTCATTCCTTTATTGTATAGTTATGGCCCAATTCTTTTATGGTGAATTTCTATAATCATGTCAGTTGATTATATATACCTGAATTACTATAATAAAATAAAGGTATAAGTCACTTGGTCTAGAATGTTAGTACACTCTATATTCTAAACAATTATGTATTAAAGTATTTAATCTTGGCATCTGTTATTACTTATATATTCAGGTGTAAGTTACTCATTTAATTACTCATAATTGTATGGGAATAATTAGGCAAATGATGCAAGGACTTTGAAAAACTGGAAATAATTCTATTGTTTAATGAATATCATAATTGTCTCAGTTCTGTGTTAAAAGAAAAGTATACTAGAAGTTGAAAATGTTTTTATTATTAATAACTTACTTGATATGCACTGTTTTAAAATTATTGCTCAATGTATTTAAATATCCTACCTCAGAACCGTAATTCATTTTTGTATTAGTCTATCTTATAAAAAAGTGTTCTGTTATTCCCTAGTTGAATCTCATCCTCCTGATGGAAGAATGAATAATACCAACCATAAAAATTGAGTTCTAATTTTCTATTTGTATTTGAGCTTCTTAAATATATCAACATGATAATGGACGAACCTAAAAATGTAAATTCCTTCTTCTAAAAGGTTCCAAATTTTATTGTATAGTAATAGGGGCATAATGGTTATTAACTTTCATTATTTGACCTGGTTATTGGCAAAGTAATTTAAAATTGTGTTAAGACCAATTTTGTAGGAGACTTTTAACAGAGAAAAAGGATCTCTACAAATGACCTGAGTCTAAGTAAGAAGAGAGTCAGCTGGAAATTGCTTCAAGATCACACCCAGACCAGGAAAATGAGACAGTTGTATAAGATGAGACTTCTGAGCCTTATAAGGACATTTTTTTTAACTGTTTACTTTTTTCCCTTTGAGTCTTTTGATATGTATGGTTTATTTATTAAAGGGGAACAGCCTCTTTAGGTTTTGTCAATGCATAGATCAATTTCTTCCTTTTCCCCAGTTACATTGTTACCCATCATGTCTCATAGTTAAGAACCCTTGATAAATTGTAATATCAGTGATTTATTGGGAACACTTAGTCTCTCAATTAGAATTTAATGGGAGAATGTGAGAAATAAGTATTTCTCTCTTATATTTTATAACTAATTACTGTACTCAGAACAATTTTCCTCCTTTTCTACTTTCTCATCCAGTGATTTGTCCAGGCCAAGATTTAATCGCACAGTAAAAAAAATTCTAAATGGACTAATGGGTGCATTCTTACTTATTAAGTTTTCTCTGACAAGCCTGGGGAAAGGTTTATTCTTCCTATTATCAAGACAGGTGATATGGTAACTGATGTGTCTTTGACTAAAATTTGTGTGATCCAACTCAAGATCTTCATTTTAGTTTAATATATATTTATCTTTATGCTAACCAGAGTTTATCAGCACCCCTCAGTAATATCTCCTCCTCAAAGAGCATATAAACAGTGACCTCCACCCTTACCATCATTAGAGTCTAAAGAAATGGCCAAATGACCATCCTTTTTATAAATAAACTGATGGCTTTATTAATAGGATGATTAAATTACTCAAAAACATGTCTCAACTTTTAAACATCATATGGCAAACCCTCCTTTAGTTGTCACTTCTTTTTTGATCTTCAAATTCTATTGTATTTATTTACCTGATTAAAAGTTACATGGCACTAATAGAATGTTAATTCCTTGAGAACAGGATTCTGTTCTCCCACTTCTCCTCCTTTCATTCTCTGTTCTTAGCACTTAATACGTGTTTGTTGAATTGCACACAGTAGGTACATAATGAATGTTTGCTGAATTTAATTGAACTAAGCTGAAAATTTTGCAATTTCACTAACTTCACTATTGCTTCAATTATCAGCCATACATAGCAAACTCCTAAAATTTAATCCTGAGTCCTGAATTATCTTTCAAGCTGTAATCTTATTTTATTTTCTTTAATGACACAACTACCTGAGTACTCCATTGAGACTAAAAACTCAAAATTCTATAAATGAATGGATTATGAACATTAATTTCCTTATTTTTTTTAATAGAACTTCTATTTACCCAATTACTTTGACTCAAAATCTTGAGTCATATTTAACTTTTCATCCTTGAAATCATAATTCATTTACTGACAAGTGTTCCTAACTCTTTTTCCATTTGATTCTCTCCACTATGCTTCTACATCTCTGCAGTTATTTCCCTTTTACATTCCCATGGTCATCATGTTCATTAAGGTCAGCAGATACAACACTGGACCTGTAGTTAGGAAGACCTGAATTCAAATATAACCTCAGATATTTAATAGTTGTATGATCCTAGGCAGGTCATTTTCCCTATAGCTGCCTCAATTTCCTTATTTATAAAATGATAATATTATAGAAGTTATACCACGGTGTTGTTGTAAGGATCAAATGAGATAATATTTGTAGAGAGCTAACCCTTAAAGTAGTATATAAATGCTACATATTGTTATTATCAGATTTTTCAAGTTCCTTCTTTTATTATTTTAGTGATGGTAATGATAATAATAGCTAGCATTTGTGTGGCACTTCAAAGTTTAAAAAATGCTTAACATAATCTTTGCACTATGCCATATGCTCATTTTCAGTTTGGAAAGCCAGGCAAAAGAATCTAAAAGGGATATCACTTAGCTATTGTCTAAAGAGTATATTTTATTGCACATTTAGTCACAATTAGTAAAAATCATATGGGGAAATGAGTTGAATATGGTGAAAGCAGAGGCTATTTTGTTGCCTGATTAGATGAAAATTAGATCCTAGTTAAAAGGCTGATATACCATCATTGACCACCTTTATTTGCCAAGTCATTAGCAAAAAATTGAGAAAAGTAGGAGGGATGGCACTTGCAGACATGACTATCTCATTCTGACATAAGATGATGACTTGTGATAAGACATTCCTCTTCCAGCTAAACTGGATACTTATGATTTTATTCAATTTTTCAATTTGATGTCTGTACTTAAGACATACTCCAGGTTTAGAAAGATGTAGGTTCTCTGAATCACCTACCCCAGCTAGATATAACCTTCCTTCTCCTCTTACTTAGCATTTAAAACAATTAAATTAAGATTATAGGTATCTATTTCATATTTTAATCTCCTCATTAACTTATAAATTCATGGGCAGGAACCATGGCTTATTTATCTTTGAATTCTAAGTTCATAATTGTTAAAATTGCCATTTTTTATTATATTAACTTGGCTTACTCATGAGCACTTGATTTTATTCTAATTGTTTAGATATAATTTTATTTGTGTGAAAAGTGTTTTGTAATAGTGTTCATATAGTTTCTGGTTTTGTCTTGGCAGGTAGACTCCAATATATTTTATACTATCTATAGCTATTTTAATGGGATTTCTCTTTCTGTCTCTTGCTGGCAGACTTTATTGGTAATATATGGAAATATTGATGATTTTCATGGATTTATGAGTTCATCATTATGAACACTCCTACTGACTGAGGCTACAATTCTTCACCAATTTAGCATATAGCATGATGAATTGCCTTGCCATTCTGAATTTTAGCAAACATATCTAAGCTGCTATGCAGCCAAGATATGGAGCCATTACTACATGGATACAAGAGTACAAAGCTTTAACCTTTCCTACTCAGTGTGGCGTTTGTGAAGGCTTCTATCCTCAGGAAGTTCACTTAAAATCATCATTGGAATATCAGCTTAGGACCTTACAAATAGTAATTCTGATAAAAGTTGATTAAAATGAATTAGATTAAAAAGGGAGGATCAGAAACTAGTCATTTTTTCCTTTCTTTCTGTGAATCATCTCTTACACTCTCCTTCACTAATTACCCTTCACTGTCAATAAATGGCAGAAAAATGTCATCTGTGGTAATTCCCTGTTCTATATTTTCCAGCTCAAAGTAATTCCTAATCAGAATTCCTAAAAAATTAGGTTACCATATATTAGCACAAGGTTTTCCATATAGAAGAGTTTTTCAATAAATAGCTATTGGAAGAATGTAATTGGCTGCTAGCAAAATACATTCGAGTTAAAACATTTCATGTAAATCCTTTGGTTTAGTTATTACTTGCTATACAGTAAAATAATAACATGCAGGATTTTGTCTTTCTTTTCAGACAGTTGCTTAAATCTAAGTAGACTTACTTCTTAAACTAGATTGGTATCAACTTTCAGTTTTCATTCTTCAAAAAAGAATATTGGTTTTGAGTACAAAGGAGCAAGGGATAAGCTTGGGCATGTAGGGAATGGCATTTTTCCATGGCAGTATAGCATGAAAAAAGTCAGCAAACACCTGGCAGAAGAAGCTACTGTGAAGAAGCTATGGGATGAAATCCAAACTGAAATCTCTAAATTATTTGCACTCAGTTGTTAAAAAGAGTTTTCCTTTATGCACATGTATAAATTTAAAGGTATTTGAGAACTAAACTCTACCTGGGTGACCAGCTAATAGGGGGGAAAAAAGTATTATTTGTTTTGTGCTTAAAATAAATCTGACATATCTGCAATTTCTGGGGAATTATAATACTCTGATTTTTTGTATTCACTCTAGTGAGAAGAAGAAAGGGGTAAGCTGGATCTGCCTTTGACTCTTTTAGCTATACGACCTTTGCTTCAATCTCACATTGTCTGAAGAACTCCCAAAAGATTCACATCAAGCTCATAATCCTCTTATCAGTAGTCATGCTATCTCATAATATATAGTTACAGAAACTCATCCCACTGCCAGTCATATTTAACAGAGGAGCCTGTGAACTTCAGTATTCCCCAAACTTCCCAACTTCAGAGGAAGTTCTCTTAGAGAAGCATCCACAGAGTTTTCACATGCTGGTCATTTCATAAAGGAAAGCTCCAAAGAGTAATTATTCTTTTTAATATCTACTAACTGAGCAGCTTTTTCTTGATCAGTGACCATCCCATTTTGATATAGAGGCTTTTGTGGTCCTGGGGTGGGGTCCAAAGCTCATATCTGTCCTTTACTAAGGGATCAAATATTTGTCACATCCCCCATGAGTCCAATACATGTTCCAGTGAGATTGTCTCTACTTTGCATACAAAATAGTTTACAAATATTAAAGAATTATTTAACCGTTAGTAATAATTGTTAATTACATCTAGTTTCTAAAATCATTTTTAAGAATTGTTCACATTAAGAACAATAACTACTGATAAGACCATTTTTAATAAGACTTTCAAACTGCATTAACTCTATATATGCTGTAAGAAAAAAAGGTGTTATATTTTTAAGTAATAGCTTTCTCAAAAATGTCATAGGAAAAAAGGAGAAAGGAAACATTATTAATTTTCTGCCATGATTCAGGCATTACCCTAAGTATTTTATAGGTCATTTGATCATCACAATAATCTTAAGAGGTAGGTACAATTATTTTTCTCATTTCAAAGCTGAGGAAAGGGACAGAGACTAAGTGTATTGTACAGAATCACATAAATAGTAATTACCAGGGGGTAAATTTTAGTTCCAGTCATCCTAACTCCAGATCAAGTGCTCTCTACCCACTGTAGCACCCGATTGCCTCAAAATTGGTACAGAATAAAAAGTACTAGATCTGAACTCAATGTACTTCACAATTTATATGTACTACCTATGTCATCATCATCATCATCATCACCACCATCATCATCATCATCATCATCGTTAACTTTATGTAACAATCCTATATACCAGAAACTATTTTAAGCACTTTACTTACACTTTTCATTTGATCCTCACAAAAAACTTAATAGTTGGGTGTTATTATTACCCCTATTTTACAGATGAGAAAACTAATGCAACAAAAGTTAAGTGACACTGGCGAGGATCAATGTCTTCCTGACTCCATGCCTGGCATTCTATCCACAGTACCACCACCTGCCCTACTTTGTATGTGTCTTGTATATATTCTTCATTTACTTATTGGATATAAGCTGTTTATTTTAGCAAACTAAAAGCTTCATAAAATCAGGGAATGTTTCCATTTTTGTATTACTAGTCTCTAACAGAGTACCTGGCACCTACCACACAATTAATATATGTTGAATTGAACTGAATCTATTGATTACATAAACATAGGGACCACAAGGTCCTATGACAAATTAAAACCCATGTGTGCATTTATATTCACTCATACACTCATCAACACGAGTTTTCATATCATGGGCCCTAATTAACCCCCGCCCCCCAAAAAGAAACAATATTTAAATAAAACTACTACTAAATATCACAAAAATAAATATTACTAAACATGCCCAAATCCTCCTTCTACTTCAATTCCTGTGTAAGACTGAATATCACAACTTTTCTGGTATTCAGTCTCCTCATTAATTGAATGGAATAAAAAATAAAGAAATTAGAATGTTCTATCCAAACCCAAATCCCATGATCTGCATGTAAATAGACTAGATGAAGATTTTACAAGTGTGCCCCAGAAATAATTCCTCACCCAGAAAGACTGTTTCCAGATATTGAACTACCTGCTATACTAACCCTCTGGGTTAATGCCACAGCCAACCCTACTCTTTGTAGCTAGGCATTTAGACCTTGAAGGAATTAGACGCCCACTTGTTATTCTGATAGATTTACTCACAGATAACTGCTTTTAAGGTGATCTTACTTCCTGAATGGATCCACGTATAGAATCTTCATTTGCCACTATGCTACAGCTTTTTTTTTGAACCAGAGGACTATATAGCGTATAAATGCAACACCATTTTGCAGCTCCTGATTCACTTAACTCACCCCAAATCCAAAACAACTCAATGAATGCTTAAAATGAGAACCCACATTTTATCTACAATATAATGATTGAAACAGATCAATATACCTTTAATTGCATTGCATCTCTCTCTCCTTCAAGAATATAGATCATAAAGGGAAAACTGAATATGTTATATCTGGTCCTTTTTTTTCCTCTGTCCCTAATATCTCACCTTCTTTTTTTTTAAAGTATATTCAATTCTAAAATATAACTAACTTCGACAAGAACAAACCTAGATTTTTACAATGCAGTAGTAAAATCATAATGAACTTTGGTAGATCTCGATTCACCTAAGATTTACTATATGTATTATTTTAAACTCATAAAATAGCATATTTATGACATAGTTCAATGAGGCATACCACAAAAGGAACTTGATTAAGGCAATAAGGTGTAAAATCTCAGTGACATTTGTTGTCTGGTACAGAGGAAGGATTTACCAAATATTTATTGAAATGAATTGTTATTGTTATTTTCCTGACATACACAAATACCTAGTTCATTTTTTTTTAGAATTTAAAGATTTACAATTAACCATATTTAAATTAAATATAAACATTCAAAAAAGACTTCAAGGTTACTTGCAAAACTGAAGAATAAGTCATAATATCTATGAAGTTGTGAGAGATCCTATTTTTGATCCAATAATTAACATGAAAGTGCCTCAGAGAACAGTTACTGGAGAGCCCTCAGGTTATCTCCAAAACAGAATGATACTCCATTCAATTTTTATATTGATACAAAAGCATTTCTTTTTGTTTCAATTAAAAAAAAAAGAAAAGAAAATTAATAGTATCATCTAGTCTAATACTTGTTAAATATGTTAAACATTGTATGAAACTCTACTGAGAAGAAAATGCACACATTACTGGTGTTCAAGAAATAGAAAGCTTTATCCAGTGTTCTACAAATGAATAAATTAATCTCTGGATGAAATCATGGAAGATTTGGGGGTGAGATGAACAAGAGAATACTGGTAGTAAGAAATCTTAGAGCACTGAGAAATTAAATATATTGTAGAGATTCTCATTACTTGTTAATGTCATTTTCTGAATAGGAAAATTGCTTTTAGAAAAGGAAAGGTGAGTGCTACTGTGGACAGAATACTGCCATGAAATCAAGAGAATCTGAGTTTAAATAGGACTTCAGACACATGGTAGCTGTGTGACCCTGAACAAGTTATTTCACCCTGTTTGTTCAGTTTCCTTGTCTATAAAATGAGCCAAAAAAAGAAAATAATAAGTCACTTCAGTATTTTTTTTTTTTTTTGCTGAGGCAATTGGGGTTAAGTAACTTGTGCAGTCACACAGCTAAGGAAGTATTAAGCGTCTGAGATCAAATTTGAATTCATGTTCTCCTGATTTCAGGGCTGGTATTCTATGCACTGCACCACCTACCTGCCCCCAGTATCTTTTTCAAGAAAACTACTGAAATGACTGAACAGCAGTCCCATCCTCTTTCTGCTATATCATTATTTCTTTCAGATACCACATTTGTTCTATAAATTGTACCACAGTGGTTTCACTTAAGAAAACAGAGAGAGAGAGAGGAAGAACAGCTTTGGAAGCATTCATTGAGTAAATAAAAAACCTTCATTTAAAAAAAAGTGAAGTTATAAGCATAAGAAAATAATGAAATAATATTATTTTATTGAAAATGATGAACAGGCTAGTTTTAGAAAGACCTTGAAAGATTTACATGAACAGATGCTGCATGAAGTGAGTAGAACCACAAAAATATTGTACACAACAACAGCAGAATTATGTGACGATTTACTATGATAGACTTGATTATTCTCAGAGGTTCAATGATGCAAAGCCATTCCAATAAACTTTCATGGAAAATGCCATCCACAGCCAGAGAGAGAACTATGGAGATTAAATGATCAATATGTGCTATTTTCATCTCTTTTTTTTTCCTTATAGTTTTTCCCTTCCATTCTGATTTTTCTCTCCCAGCACGGTTCCTATGGAAATATATAGGAAATATAGAAAAATGAATGTACATGGATAATCCCCCAAAATAACATAAAGCGTAAATGTAAAACATGTAACTGGAAAAAATAAAAATAATAAATAAATAAATAAAATAATAAAAATTTAAATTATGTTAATTTTTTAAATGACAAAATGTGATACAATGGATTAAACACTGACTGTGGACTCAGGAAGACCTGAATTTAAATCAAATATCAGAAACTTACTAGCTGTATGACTATAGGCAAGATATTTAACCTTGTTTGCTTCAGTTTTCTCATTTGTAAAATGAACTGGAGAAAAAAATGCCAAATCACTCTAGATCTTTGCCAAGAAAACTGCAAATGGAGCCACAGAGAGGTAGGCACAGAAAAAATATCAAAAGAAGGAGTAGGAAGGGGAAAGGGGAAATGAGGGAAATTAAGAAAATGGGAAATAGGGAAAAAAAGAGTGGGAAATGAAAGAGGATAGGGAAAAGAGAATTGGAAAAAGCTAAAGGAGGAAAGGGGGAAGAGAGGAGGGAGGGGAGACTTAGGAGAAAGAGATGGAGAGGGGTAAGAGTGAAGAATTAAGAAAAGGAGGGATCCAAGGAGGAGGGAGAAAAGATGAGGCAAGGGGGCAGAGAATCACTAATAGCGTATTTATTTTTTAGATTCTAAGGTATATGAGAAACTGGTAGGGGGCATATTCCTCCAAAAGCATATGCCTCCCATGATTCTCATTGACCATACTCATTTTACAAGAAAGCAGTCACAGCAATAGCTTATATCAAAGTACCAGCAATATGCCCCATAGAAAGAGAACATACCTTACTCCCTAAAGTAATCCAGTAACAGAGCTAATTTAAAATCAATAATACTTGAATTACATTGATGCTAAATCCAGTAATATATACATATACATATGTATATATTAATATATATATAAGATATATGTATGAATAATTTTTCAGCATTGACAATTGCAAAACTTTTTGTTCCAATTTTCCCCTCCTCCCCCCCACTCCCTCCTCTACCTAGATGGCAGGTAGACCAAAACATATTAAATATGTTAAAGTATGTGTTAAATACAATATATGTATACATATCCATACAGTTATTTTGCTGCACAAGAAGAATCAGACTTTGAAATAATGTTCAATTAACCTGTGAAGGAAATCAAAAATGCAAGCACACAAAAACAGAGGGATTGGAAATGCTATGTAGTGGTTCACACTCATTTCCCAGAGTTTTTTTGTTTTTGTTTTTGTTTTTGTTTTTTTGCTGGGTATAGCTGGTTCTATTCATTATTGAATAAATGGAACTGATTTGGTTCATCTTTAAATCCAGTACTTTTTCCACTATATCACACCGCTTCTATGACCGCTAATTTCAAGGAGCTTACAATTGAGCTCAGGGTATATGAAATAAAGTATTATAAAGAAAGATATAGTTTAGAAGTTTATAAGGAAAGAAAGAGAAGATTGTTGTGGTCTTGTATGGCATGTGTGCAAAATACCTTCTATAATTAAAAAAAATGATTTAAGAGGCAAATTATGGAATCCAAATAACATTGACATTGACTTATTTGCTAATGGAAATGAAACAAATAATTCATTTTCAGGATATCATAATGCTATATTTTTATCCTTCACAAAAGTCCTATACTGAAATATCAGTGTGGTATAGTGTAAAGTCCAGGCTAACTCTCTGGAGGGCCTCAGGATTAGTCAGAGTCTGGAGTCCTTGGTCTTTAGTGAGGGAAGTGAAGGAGGCTGGCAAGCTGCCATGCGACTTGCCCAAGATGTATCCTGGATTCTGGAGTCTGGACTTTCCAGCCTCTCTTTTCCTCCTTCTACAGCTGAGTGACTCTGACCTCTCTCCCTCCAATCCTTGCCTACTATTATCTCACTACCACACATTCAGCAAGCACCAATGGTGAGGAGAGCCATCACATGACCATCTCATCTAAATATATGCTTATAGAACCATTATCTCACACAAGAAATAATAAGTAATTAGCCGTAAGTGCTCTGCTGTCTGATTCAAGTACCCCTTTTCAGAGTTTCAGCCCTCTACAGTATAGAGTCAAATAAGTTCTTAAAAATTAAGCCTGTACTATATTGGGTCCCACCAAGGTACATAGGTTTCAGATGTTGATCCAATGATAAACTTAATGTCAGGTGTTTAAGGACTAGTCCACTTCAGAGAGACTCATCACCAGATTGACTGAAGAGTGATGAATTATTCGCTGTGGCAAGTCTCCTAGACTGTTCAGTAAGTCACAGAAAGGTTGTAGTCTGTGCTGGCTGCAATAGTGGGACTACCAAAGTGAATGAATTGAATTGCTCTTCCCTGATGTTTGTTATTAGCAGATCATATACTGATAGACTAATAGCCTCTTTCCTCTGTACATGAAAAGCTTTCTTGCAAGCTGGATTACAACTCTAGATAAAGTGCATACGTATGTTTGTATGACTGTGGGTAATGTGTGTTTTTAAAAGATGTGTTCCAAGGATAACTCCCAGACTCTCATGCACCACCCTGCCCTCAGAGATTTTATTTGTTATCTTGAATGAATGACAGCAACCACAGATGAAATGTACTTGAAATGAGTACCACATGTAGGGTGTTTATTCCAATACAAGTGGACCAGTGGCAAGCCTTTATGGAATATTTTGCTATGCCTTTAATAGAATATCCTTTCTATAATTTAACATGAAGTGCTAGGGATAGAATATATAGAAATGAAAAGAGGGATACATGAAAAAATAAACGGCTCATGATGTTACATATTAGATTCCAACTGAGTCCTAAGTGTGTCCAATGATACTAATTTGTTTAATATGCTTGGAATGATCATTTATCTTTTTCTCTGCATTTTCTTAATGCACATAAATCTCTGCTACTGGTTTAGACATTAAAAGGTACCCTGTAAAGCTTTTCTTGAGAAAATAAACAAAAGTTTCCATATATTTAAGTGCTTAGTCCTCAGTCTTGCCTAGTTAGGACTCAGATTGTATAGAGTTTTAGCATGAATTAGAGGAGAGAAGGAAAAAAGCATTTTAGGTTATAAGATGAAGCATTTCAGAATGCATATTGGATAATAAATTCCTAAAAGTTTCTCTGGTATGACTATAGTGTTGGGACTTAATGAAAACAAATAGGAGGACATTTTAAAATGATTCTTGAATTAATGGACTGAATATGAAATTTAAAGTAAGAAATAAACAAATAATCCAAAACAAGAACAAAAGAAGAAATTCTGATAAATTGGAAAAAAAAAAAACCTAAAATTGATTTACTAAAAACACAAATAAGCAAAAAAAAAAAAAAAAAAAAAAAAAAAAAAAAAAAACACAAGTTCTGTTCTCGAAAAAAAAAATCAAAAATCAAGAAATCATTAGCTAAACTGGTTAAAAGAGGGAAGAAAGGTTCATCTATTCAAAGTCCTTTTTGACATGTATGCAGACTGGAACATGACAATTTACTCATTTTTTTCAATATCCTTTTGTATTTATTTTCTTAGAATTAAATTCAAGAATTCAAGATGTTACTATGAAATACAGTGGCATTCAAAAACTTGGGACAAACAATAATTTTAATGTAATTTTATTTCATTACAAAAGTGGTCATTTAGATATGATTCTACTGACACTAAGCAGACTTGAAATATCTGACCTTAACAAGATAAAACTGGATTGAGCTGGTTTTTCATTTAAAAATTGTTGTCAATCAAATAAATGCTTAATTTTCATATATTTTTCATTATTCTCTTTTGCTATGTTCTTAATCTTACAGTCTTTCCATAAAATGTATATTACTCAAAGGAAAAATCCAAAAGTTGCAATTCTTAAAGAGCAGACTTAAAGGACTATTAGAGATATTATAACAACTATTGGTGTAGGAAGTAAGGTAGTTTGATGATCATTTAGGTCCCTTTTTAGACAATCACTTAAACAGAATAAAACTCGAAGAAACATATTATAAAATACAAGAGGAAGATAAATAAGCAAACTCTTTATGGCAAAAAGCTTAATTCTGCTCATGGAGGGGAAAAGATTCTCTCCCTGAGAACCCCGGCAGCTAGAGAAGTTAGCATTGATTAATCTACAGCAGAAGTTTCAAAGGCTGGTATAGGGCCAAGTCCTAAAACTCTAATAATGTACCAAAACATAACTAGGAAATACAATAAATAAGGTGTAATACAATATTTTTAGATAATTCTAGGTAATGTCAATTTGTAATATTCTAAGTCAATAATGGAGTCTGCAAGGGTCTCTTTCTACTTGAGCTTGATAGCAATGATTTATAGTGTGAAATAATCTAGAAATTAGACACATGGGCAGATGATAGCTCAATAGATAGACAGATAATAGAGAAAGCCTTTATCTTAATAAGTATCAACCCTAGGGATAAATATAAAAAAAAAATCTCTGTCCTCAGGGACTTTATGTTTTAATGGGGAAAGAAAATATATATATAACTACTAGAAAAAGATAAGAGGGAAAAGAATGAAAAAAAGATACTTCAGTTGGTCATGTTGGGTTATGGCAAATATCCTGCAAAAATTGGTGTGCTGGCCTGGCTTCTAGCTAGATAAGGCTAAAAGTTCACCAATCTGTTTCATGAGAGCATGGAAAAGAATCTATTGATCAGGGATGGCTAGGGAATAAAACCATGTCAGAGAGGCTGCTGGAAGAAAAATATTTTTTAAAAAATGTTATCATCCATTTATATGAAGAAGAAAAAAAATGTTGTCAATACAATCCAGAGATTAGAGTAATGATGATTAGAATAAGATCATTTTAAGGAACTAGAATTGAGTGGATGCCCATTACATGGGGAATGGCTGAATAAGTTATGTTATATGAATATAATGGAATATTATTGTTCTAAAAGAAATAATGAGCAAGCTGGTTTTAGAAAAGCCTGGAAAGACTTCCATGAACTAATGCTGTGAAGTTATTAGAATCAAGAGAACATTGTACACAGTAACAACAAAATTATGTGATGATCAACTGTGATAGACTTGGTTCTTTTCAACAATGAGTTGATTCAAGGCAATTCCAGTAAACGTGGAGTGGAAAGTACCATCTGTATACAGAGAGAGAACTATGGAGACTGAAGGTGAATAAAAGCATAGTATTTTCACCTTATTTTTACTATTTTTGTTTATTTGCTTGTTTTTTTTTTCTTTCTTGGGTTTTATTCCTTTTTTTGATCTGATTTTTCTTGCTCAGCATGATCAATGTGGAAATATGTTTAGAAGAATTGCACATATTTAACCTATATAGGATTATTTGCTGTCTTGAGGAAGAGTTGGGAGAGGGAAAAGAGGGAGAAAAATTTGGAACATGTTTTACAGACATGAATATTGAAAACGATCTTCATATGTATTTGGAAAAATAAAATGTTAATGAAAAAATATTCAAAAAAGGAAATAAGGCCTTTAAAATTTTTTTTTTATTCATTGCTATATCAAGGTCATTGTCAGAGGAAGTTCAGGAAATATGCAATATGTAAATGTCTTCATCAGATTGTAAAACATAACACTACCAAAAAAATGTTCTGGGAATTATTTTGCTTCCACTGCTCTCGGAAGTCTTATTCCATTTAAGTGAATGATGAACTCACATAAAGTTACCCAATTCTCTCAATAGCATGGCTGGAAACATTCAAAATCACAAAAATAAGTTATATTTTTATTAGAATTAGTTAGGATCTGCTACAGCTGATCAAAAAAGGTTCTTCCCAAGTTTCTGCTGTACTTTGTGGGCAAAACTGAGCTAAAAATCAGGACAAAAATATATACTTGGTAAAGGCAATAAAATATAAAAGAAGATCTAAAGTTATTTCTTCAACTTTAATCCTAAGTATTTGAATATATGGAGTAGAACAGGTCCTCAAATATAGAGATAGGGAGAAAAATAAGAACCCAAATCATTTAACAACATAGTGATTAATCACTAATGAAGAAATACATATATAGCAAGCTATGCAAGGAAAAAGAAAAGGAGACAGTCCAAACCACTGTGGTAACAACTACTTGTTGCTCTAGAATAAGAGACCCAGCAGTTTTATCTAAAAGGACTTCTTTCACAATTGTAAAAAGTTTATTTGGTTACTTCCCTTTGCCTCCTGAGTTTGAAGAGGGAATGTTTTCTTATTCCAATAACAAATCCTGCCAGTTGCATTCCAAGTACTCCCTTTTTCTTCCTTGGATAATCTTTCCCTTTCTCCACCCTTCCCTCTCCCGTGAAATGTTTTATTTATCTATCCCAAGTTGCTGCTGAATGCTGCTGATTGGTTGTAAACTCTAAACTGTCCTGAAAGGGTATTAAAAATAAATCTCTACGCTAGAAAACTGAAGCTGCATTTTAGAAAAAGTAGTATTACTTAACATGCTAATAAATTTCTTTGCTTTCAGTTTGGCCTCTTATCTTTGTCATAGGATTCCTAAAGACAAGTAGGTACACATTTCCTAAGAGGTCTCATTCCTCTGAATTGAGAATATTCCCTGTCACAACTCATAGCCTCATAAATTCATAGACTCTAGGGTTGGAAGGGATTGTAGAAAATGCTTTCCCTACTTCATCACTTTACAGACAAGGAAACCGAAAGTTAAGTATCTTACTGAAAAGAAATATTCTCAATTTGGCAGGTAAATGGGAGAGAGAGATATAAATGGGGAAAGAAGAAAAAGAAAAAGAATAGGTCTACTGTGATTATAAGCTGATTTTGGTATAAATAAAAATGGGAAAATTATAAAAATCATCTCCTATAGCTTCCTTCTTTGTATTTTCTCCTCAAGTAGAATTTCTTTCCCATTCAGGCACACAGACCAGCCATACACTGTTTCCTTGGGGGTGAAGGGTAGAGTGGGGAGTACCCTTAGAATAACATTTAATCACCTAATTTGAACTGAAGTGTAAATGACTGATAAAACTTCATATATTAACTCTCCACAGGATATTTTCATTTTACAGGAAACAAAGGAATGGCTTGTTTAGGTTAACACTTCTGTCAATAGCATTTAGCATTTTGGAGACATTTTGAGAGAAAGGGAATTTATCCTAAAATCATACTGTAAACCAATTTAAGATTTTGAATTATAAATTTAGAAGAGATAATAGTAGCAACCTAATTCAGTCACTTTTGTTTTTACAAATGAAAAAACACATTTTATTTTTTACATATGAGGCCCAGTTAAGTTACATGACTTATGAAAGGTTTTGGATATATTTAAATTATATGCTCAAATTATATTGCTTGTGGAAGAAAATACACACACACACACACACACACACACACACACATACACACACATATATGGCCCCTTTTATATTGTAAAAGGCGTATGTGTCACTATCTTTGAGGCAGGTGTCAATCCTTTTCCCAATACTAATGTGAAAAGGGAACTTGACAGTATTTATAATTTTTTGATCCCTAGAATTGAAATATTGATGATTTTACTAAGAATGTGTGTTAAATCCATCACTTCATCTTCAGAATAAAACTGGTCAAATCAGTATGTTTTAAAAGGTCATTTTGTGTTTTATATCTGTCATACATATGTAGAACATGTTCTCAGGTTTACATTTGCCCTTTAACTCCCAGTACAGGAAGTCTGCTGCTAGGAACGACTTGTAAAATTTTTATGATGTCTAAATCATGTGCAAGATTTCTTATTCACAAAGGGTGAGCTATAAAATTTGCATATGGTGTCCACAACTAAGGACAAAATCCCTGATTTTTTTTTCCTTGGGGGTGGAGGGATGCACTTAAATCTTGATAATGTAGATACTTTATCACAGAGTCATTGGTTATATTCCAAAGTCGGCTTCTCTTGGGTACCACAGAATAAATAACTAGTTTCTCAGTTGCTAAGTGTCCAAATTAGACACAGATTATATCAACACTCAGGAGACCAACTGTTTTCCATGTGTCTTAGGCAGACCCAGTAGTTAATTTTTACTTATAGACCACTTTTCAGACCAAAATGTGAAAGAAAACCTGTTAGCCAATATGGTTTGTTACTCTAGATTTAGTTGTGGAGTGAAATTAAGTGACAAGGTTAAATATGGAGGCTCAAATAAGGAAATGCAAGAATCTAGCATAGAAAAAGATCTTTGTTAATGTTATTCCTTTTTACTTTCAGATGCAACGAAATACCTACTTCTACATGTTAGAAAGACAGAAATACAAAGCACATATCTCTTACTTCTATGAGAAAACACTATGACAGCAGTTTTCAAAGAGAAGGACCATTATTGGACCAAACAGCGACACTTTGAAGCCATCTTCATTAGCCAAACTCTTCCAATCCTACCTCCATAAAAATATAAGTTCCTTGTTAATAAGTATTGTTTGAATCTTGATATTTGTATTCCTAGTAACTAGTACAGTATCTAGTCCAGAGTAGGTGCTAAATAAATGATTGTTGAATTATTCTAAAATCATTAATAAGCATAAATAATTTAAATGAATGATAAAAATAATCATGTAGAAAAGGGAATAATTACAATGGTTCTGGTATCTTAGGCCTTCAGAAATTAGAATTACCATGTTGTTGCTTTCTCCCCTCAACAATGACTGAAAAAATTATAACAAAACACACTAAAATTGCAAAAATTATTTAATAGGCACTACATTATTTGAGCCTCCCAATGAGACAAGTATTTCCTTAATATTCTTGAATTGAATTCCAAATTCTAAATCTAACAATTTTTTCACAGTAGCACAGAAAGTATATCTTATGCCTTACATTGAATTATATGTATATAAGCACATATCTGTATATATTTATTACATGCAGTATATATGTTTATGTGTATATGTTTGTAATCCACATATGTGTGCATGTATGTATGTGTATTTACATGGCATGGAGGCAACAACCCTGAATTCTTGAATGTTTTGTTAGAAAAACTTTAAATTTTGCTATGTCTTAACAGCTTGCAGAGTGCCAGAAACAGACTTGACTCTGCTGAAGGACCAGACCACCTAAAAATGGAAAACTCATTACCCCATAGGTGAGCAACTAAAAGATATTTTTTTTGTTTGCTTTTTTATTTTTGCCTAGAATAATCCACTGATGCTGTAACAGCAGTATTTAGTAAGCATCTATCTTAGAGATTATGGGGAACACATAGAGTCTGACAAAATCTCTTCATTTAGGAAACTATATTTACTTATCACAAGATGATTTGATAATAATAGCTAGCATTTATACAGCAATTCCAGGTTTGCAAATTATTTGTATGGCATTTTTTTCTTATCCACACGACAATCCTATAAAAGAGCTGCTATTAATATCATAAACATTTTGTAAATGAGGAAATTAAGTCTAAGAGATGTTACATACTTAACATAGTTCTGGGACTAAGGGGAGCACACAGTTAACTAAATGTCTGAAGCAAGATTTTGAACCCAGATTTTCATTACTCAGTCTAGCACTCTATCCACTGTACCATGAAAGTGGCTATGTGCCTTTGAGACCACAATGGAGAGGTGATTAGAAATAGACTGTAAAAAAGGAATTGTGTTTTATAGTCTTTGTATCTCCCACATTGATTAGAATATAGCTTTGTTTATAAAGGTCACTCAATAAATATTTGTTCATTGAATTTAAATTGGAAAAGCACTCTTTAGAAAGACACATTGAAATTAAGTTGAAATATGGAAATCAAAAACCTGGGTGTATTTGGATGATTAAGTACCCAATGATTATGCAATTATAAAGTCCCTGAATTGTAGAAATTCATTGAATATTGTTAAGTCTCCTTGTTCACAAAAACATCTTTTTAGGATCCTTTTAAGTACAATTATCCACTTTGGTCATCATCTTTTTCTCTCCATTTTCCTTGCCTTCTCCCCTTCTTCCCCCCTCACCCCCCAAAAAAATGGAACCTAGAATTCAACCAATATTGGAGAACTGACCAGGTGCCACAAACTAGAATCATTATCCTAATGTACTAAGCTATCACAGAGTTTAGAAAAAAATTTAGGAGAGAATAAGAATTTGTCAGCATATGATCAACACCATAAACAGGAAAGAGCAAGAAAAAGGTATGCAGATATCACCATCACCAGCAAAAAGCTATATTTTACATGGTTAATTCAGAGTTATATTTATAAAATTAAAATAAGATTTTTTTATTTTATTATTATAACTTTTTATTTACAAAACATATGCATGGGTAATTTTTTAACATTGATCCTTGCAAAACCTTTTGTCCCAACTTTTCCCCTACTTCCCTCTACCCTCTCCCCTAGATGGCAGGTAGTCCAATACATGTTAAACATGTTAAAGTATGTGTTAAATACAATATATGTATACATATTTATACAGTTATCTTGCTGCAAAAGAAAAATCAGATGTAGAAAGAAAGACAAAAAACCTGAGAAAGAAAACAAAAATGCAAGCAAACAATAACAGAAAGAGTAGAAATGCTATGTTGTGGTCCATACTCATTTTCCATAGTTCTCTCTCTGGGTGTGGTTGATTTTGTTCATTACTGAACAATTGGAAGCAGTTTAAAATCATCTCATTGTTGAAGAGAGCCACATCCTTCAGAGTTATCATAGTATAATTTTGTTGCCATGTATAATGATCTCCTGGTTCTGCTTATTTCACTTAGTATTAGTTCATGTAGGTCTCTCCAGGCCTTTCTGAAATCATCCTGCTGGTCATTTCTTACAGAACAATAATATTCCATAACATTCATATACCACAATTTATTCAGCCATTATCCGATTGATGGACATCCATTCAATGTCCACTTTCTACTCACTAAGGAAAGAGTTGCCACAAACATTTTTGCACATGTGGGTCCCTTTCCCTTCTTTAAGATCTCTTTGGGATATAATCCCAGTGGTAACACTGCTGGATCAAAAGATATGCACAGTTTGACAGCTTTTTGAGCATAGTTCCAGATTACTCTCCAGAATGGCTGGATCTGTTTACAACTCCACCAAAAATGTATCAGTGTCCCAGTTTTCCCATATCCCATCCAACATTCAGTCTTATCTCTTCCTGTCATCTTAGCCAGTCTGAAAGGTGTTTAGTGGTATCTAAGAGTTGTCTTAATTTGCATTTCTCTGATCAATAATGATTTGGAGCACTTTTTCATATGACTAGAAATAATTGCAATTTCTTCATCTGAAAATTGTCTGTTCATATCCTTTGACTATTTATCAATTGGAGAATGGCTTGATTTCTTGTAAATTCTCTATATATATTGGAAATGAGGCCTTTATCAGAACCTAAAATAATATTTGTAAACTGAATAATATAATGCCTGGTACATGGTAGACATTTAATAAATATTTATTGATTTCACTTTTTTTAGTCTTGTAAATCTTTCTCTTACAATTTGGTTGTTATGGAGAATTTATTACTATTTTATAGATAAGTGTTGTTGGCTTTGAGAAGAGAAGTGTCAGGGGGAGCACAAATACTTTTGTTTAAGTGTTCAAAAGCCTGTCATATGAAAGAGAGATTAGACTTGTTTTGTTTGATCTTAGAAGTTAGGATTAGGAACAATGTATAGAAATTGAAAAGAGATAAATTTGGTTGAAATTTCAGGAAAACAACTACAACAACAATCTGTCCAATTAGAACTAACCAAAATGTGAAGCAACATGTCTTGGGAGATACTGGATTATTTTTCATTATATATCCTCAAAAACAGGATGGATGACAACTAAAGAGTTGTATCATGATGGGAATTAATTTTTACTTCGTTTAGACAAGATGTTCCCAGAGGTCCCTACTATCTTGGAAGTTCTATGAAGCTGTCAACTGATCAAATTCAATTATTAGACTTGGAAGCTTGAGAACACATGCTTGATACAAAGGTGGCCTTAGTAAAGAACAACTGTGAAAAATAGCTTTCCCTAATATAACAAATCTAGTCTAAAATAGTCTAAAGAAACTATTGAGAGGAAATTTAAACTAATATTAAAATTTTCTTCTATATTTATTTCACATTCTTCAATGATATTATGAGTAAAATGGTGCTATGAGTTATTGCCTTAATTTTTTTCAAAATATTGGCATCGTGATAAAAAACAAAAACAAAATAAGTACTTTTTTCTAATACTTATTTGACAGAGTGGTAAGTTACATTACACACACATATGTGTAAAGATGTAAACATGCATATCTATATGTATAAATGTACACTATAGAACACTGAACTTTGTGTGTAGCTTTACTAAATTGAATTTAAAGCAAATTCTAAATTACATACGCATATTGCAGTCAAATTTTATTGCAAAGAATCTCTTTTATTTCATTGGAAACATTCTTAGTTCATGACTTAACCAAAACAAATTAATCACAGCAAGAGGTAGGAACTGAGTTTTATGGGATTGTCAATACCAAAAGTTCATTGCTAATGGTTCATTTGTGGTCATGTTGTTTGCTTCTCCATGCACTCCTGCTCATTGCATGCTTCTTTCTCTGAAATGATCCATCAGCTAAGAAGTTAAAAATAGTGTCTTGCTTCAGTATGATTGGTGATGTATTCCTCAGGTGGAAGTCAAAATTAGAAATGTTTTTTCAGACTTGGGAGGGCGGGTTTTAAGGAGTGCCTTTGCACATCCCAAACGGGTTCTATTTCCTCTTCTCAGCAGAAAATGCTATAAATTCCTGTTACTAAAGATTGATTTATTAGAGCAGCCATAGATCATCCAGGCTTGAATCAGCAAAGTACAGAGCCCGGATATATGTTTGGGGTGAGAAGTGGAAGGTGGGAGGAGAGAGAAACTTCGATCCCTTTTACTTGGTTTGTCTGGTTTTGAGAGAGATGAAGAGAGACAGACAGCCAGACACAGAGACAGAAACAGAGAAAAAGAATGACAGAGACAGAAAGAAAGAGATACAGAGAGGCAAAACAACAGGAAGGAGGGAAAAAGAGGGAAGGAAAGAGAGAAAGAGAAATTAAGGAAGGGAAGATGGAAGGAAAGAAGGAAGGAAGGAGGAGAAAAGGGAAGGAAGGGAGGGAAGAAACCATTTGATAGTACAAAAAAGATTCTTTGCTAATAAAATACCTAATTTTTCATTTTCTTTATATCAACCTCTTCTAATTTCCCATTAGTGCTCTCTCCACCCAAAATTACTTTGTAATTTTTTTTATTATTTTGTACTTTGTATTTTTTTGTATTTTTTAAAATTACTTTTTACTTTACCATCTCTCTATATAATGTTTTCCTCTAACAGCTATTTTGGAGCAGATAGTCTTGATTTTGTCTTTGAACTGAATCTAACTAAAGATTCTAGGAGAGAGACACATACAGAGAGAGAGAGAGAGAGAGAGAGAGAGAGAGAGAGAGAGAAGAGAGAGAGAGAGAGAGAGAAATACAGACAATAATACACAGACATAGACAGCCAGAGACAAAGAGAGGGAAATAGAAACAGAGAGACAGAGAGAGATATGTGTGTATGTTTTTTTAGCCTGTTCTTTTCATTGATGCAAAATGTTAAGTATATTTTAATTTTTTAGAAGTAGAGTTATTCTAATATGTGCTTTAAAAGTGGACCTGATCAAAATATTTCTGTACTGTGTACTATTCTGCCGATCCATTTTCGAGTTGCTGCAAAAATGCCATAGATCAATCCTCTAGAAGAATATTGATTATTTTCTAATGCTTTTCTTACTGTTTTCATACTTAAATTGAAAAAAGTAAATATTAATAAAGGAGGTGTCTGGTGATTCCATGATAACTTACATCATTTAGTCATTCATTTATTATCACATTCATAAAAGCCATAACTTCCTGTTGTTTTGATTGGTTAGGAGACTGTATCTGCAGCCACACCTACCTTTTATGAATGAAACCCTCCTTTTATTTGTGTGTGTGTGTGTGTGTGTGTGTGTGTGTGTGTGTGTTGAGAAACAGTCATTATCATTTCAATACTAGGATATAGGCAATGCTCTCCCTGTCCTTTTGGGTTTGGAAACCTTCAAATGAATTGAACAAAGTTTCCAATCTATTTTTTTTTTCCGTTGTTCAAATTTCAAAAGAACGTTGCCTTTGCAGCTTTTTTTCTTCCTCCTCATATCCTTTAAATGCTTTTCTTTTCATCCTTAGGACTGAAAGGAACATTTGAAATCCTTAGTTTATGCTTTTTGCTCTTAGGTAAATAAATCATAAAGCCAATATGGTGTTAGTGTTCTAATTGGGAATTCTATAAAGTCCTATCATAAAACAAAAAGGGATTTTTGGGAGGGAGGGAGGAGTCCAGAATCTATGATTTTATGATTATAGAAAATTCTCAAGTGAGGAGCTAAGTAGTACATTGGATAGAGTGTTGGGCTTGAAGTCAGGAAGACTTATCTTCCTGCATTCCAATTTGTCTTCAGACACTTACTAGTTATAAGACCCTGGGCAAATAATTTCATGTTGTTTGCTTCAGTTCCCCATCTATAAAATAAGCTGGAGAAAGAAGTAGTTAATTCCAAACATATACTACCTAAATATACTTCAGTATATTTGCCAAAGAAAACCTCAAATGGAGTCACAAAGAATAGGACATTACTGAAGCAACTGAACAAATGAGAAATTCTCTTTCCCAATAAATGTTGGCAGTTCTGCAATCGACAATCCTAGTTGATTTTCCAGATAGACCATATAGTATTATTAAGAGGATTTCTTAATATTTAACTTAAATTCCACATCTAAATGGCATCTATGATATTATAGAAAGAACACTGTACACAGTGTACACTATGTACTGTACACAGTACACACTGTACACAGTCAAGAAATGAAGACTATATTTAGAACTATGGTATTTAGACATGAAGTACTCTTGAAATCAGAGAACTTAGACTTAATTTCCAGTTTTATTGCTTTGTCAGTTCAATCTTGGCCAAGTTCATCTTTTTTCTGGGATCCCTTTTCCTCATCTGAAATAAATATTCACTGTACTTGATGATCTCTAAGATGCTTTGCCACTCTGAATCCTGTAATTAAATCATCTGAGAAGTGTTCCTAACTTTGCCACTAAGTAATTATGTGATCTTTAATGATGAACTATTTTCCTTCTATAGGAAAGAAGGAAAAGAGGAAGTAAAGAGGGAAGAAAGAAAGGAAATAAGGAAGAAAGAAAGGAAATAAGGAAGAAAGAAAAGAAGGAAGGAAAGAAAAGAAGGAAGGAAGGAAGGAAATAGGGAAGAAAGGAAATGAAGAAGGAAATTAAAGAAGGAAAAGAGGAAGTAAAGAGGGAAGAAAGAAAGGAAATAAGGAAGAAAGAAAGGAAATAAGGAAGAAAGAAAGGAAATAAGGAAGAAAGAAAGGAAATAAGGAAGAAAGAAAAGAAGGAAGGAAAGAAGAATAAGGAAGGGAGGAAAGAGATAGCGGAAGAAAGGGATAAAGGGAGGAAAGAAGGAAGGAGATGAAAGAGAAAGAGAAGAGGAAAGGAAGGAGGGAAGGAAGGATGAAGAACCATTGGTAAAAATTGTAGTACAGAGAAGAAAACAAAGAAGATTTCAGAAGGGGGTCCAATCAAAGAGGGAATATTTTTACTGCATTGTTAAATTTAATGAACAGGTACCAGAAACAAATTATATGTAACAATTTTATATGCAATGCTCCTTTTTGTTCTTTTTTATGCAAAAATGATTTTTTTTGTTTGATGCTAATGTTTCTTAAATTCTAAATTTTAAAAAAAGTAAGTTAACTGATTAGGTGTTTTCTAAGAATCATTTCAGATCTAAAGTTTTGTGCTTATGATTCTTTAAAGTACAAAAAGATAATGAACTAGTTAGATAAAAGTATCTGATCATTTATATCTATTTTGTGCTCTGAAATAAGTGATAGGAAGAATGAGACACCTATGAAAGCTCTAGGACACTGGAATTTTCCAAACACTGTAAGTTTTCTATTACAGGGACCTGCAACATTAACAAATGTAAGATTACTCACCCTGTCCTCATTCTATTTAAACACAAGAGTATTTGATTCACTGGCACTTACAAGCCTAGAAGTTGGCAAACATCACTAAAATAGACCCATTTCATCAGCTCTGTAAAACTTTTTAGAGAATAGCCTGCTCAGGAAAGTGCACAAAACAAATTTATGTTCTACTTTCATGACTCACAGTTCTATTTCCTATATTCAGTCTTTTAATTCCATATCTCATCTTTAAAAATGAAATACACATCTCAAAAAGCATGTATTTACTTATGCAAAAATATTTTGCCTTTCAATTAATCCCATATCAGAAACTAGGGTACTGTTGTCTCTTATCAACAGAAATCATACACTTGATGTAATATATCTCTTCCAAAAGCAATCTCTGATGCTGCTCATGGTGATATCAGACACTTTAGTTCTTCTCTCCACTTTTCTTCTTTCTGGGTTGTTGCAGGTAACTCTTGTGCTCATCACCAGCCAATCAAAACACTCTGACTTTCAAATAGTGAATTCAATGTCCACAGTATTTTAGTCATAATATTTGGGTCAGTGATTTTTCTCGGCTATTTGTATGTTTTTGTAGACTGGAGGGATGCTGTTTTACTGTCAGAGATTTTCCCCCCTCTTGCCTACTTCTGGGTCTTCAAGGTCTTGCCTTAAGTGTGAAGATTCTACAATGTTTTTTCCTTGGTATCTAAGGTTTTAGTGTAATTCCTTGTGTCTTTCTTTACAGGTTTTTAATTGACAAAAAAATTAATCAGTTTGCTTTTTAAAATTTTTCTAAATTTTCCATTTAGCTCCAAATTCAAACACATCCAAAATAGAAACACTTCACAACCTGACAAAAGTTAAAAAGGGGACTCTTGTTTCTATGTTAATAGCTTAATAATGAAAAAAAAAAAACAAATATATCAAATCACAAACCTA
Source organism: Antechinus flavipes (assembly GCF_016432865.1). Taxonomy (NCBI): domain Eukaryota; kingdom Metazoa; phylum Chordata; class Mammalia; order Dasyuromorphia; family Dasyuridae; genus Antechinus; species Antechinus flavipes. Next base: position 304,543,092 of record NC_067399.1, on the reverse strand, counting down.
AATACATCTTTTTGTCTGTGTAATTCCTGAAATTTGGTTATTTTTTTGCCTACTCATCCTGTCATAATGATAAAAATATTAATGTCATTTATATAGCATTTACTATGTGCCAGGCACTAGATAAAGTACTTTATAATTATCTCATTTGATGCTCACAACAACCCTTAGGATTATCCTTATTTTACAGGTGAGGAAACTGGGGCTTACTGAGGTTAAATGATTTACCCTGACATATCTTCTCTATAATTTAAGACTCACTGTCTTTCAACCACCCAATCCAAACCCATTTCTACCCCAAGCTTCCCTGATTGTCCGGCATCACCATTCATTGAATCTCCTAGAGACTGAATATTAGTTATCCTTGACTCTTTCCTTTTCCCTTTCCACTGACCTCCTACTTCAAGTCTGACCCCACTTCAATTCTTCCTTTAGAAAATTGAAAATGGAATTTTACTGAAGTACAAATGACACTGTATAAGTTTCTTATTCAGTTAACTACAATGACTCTAGGATGAAATATAAACTCTTCTATTTCTTTTTAAGACCTTCATAACCTGGTTTTTATTGAATGATCTTTACTACTTTGTACTTAAAGTTCCCCTCTTTGTACTATCTAGTCCAGCCAAATATGACTTTACTTTTTTCAAATTCTTTACCTTTAGTATGCCATCTACTCTCTGTGACCATGCACTGACCAGTCTCCATGTGTGGAAGACATTCCCACTTCATCTTCATTTGCAGATATGTTGAGTTTGAATTGCCTATGAGTTATCAAGTTGAAGAATCTAATAGTCAATGCTGTGTGACAATTAAGGATTTAAAAGTTATGGTTTATCTCATGGATGAAAATAAAAGTCTAGGACTAGTATTTCTAGGTAACAGTTGAAGCCACAAATGCTAGTAAATAATCAAGAGAGAAGAAATAAAAAGAGAAGAAAAGATATAGGACAGTCTTAGGTTAAATTCTTACACAGGGAACAAGATACAAATAATAATCTAACAAAGGAGACAGAAAAGTGGCTAGACAGACAAGAGAACTGGGAAAGAACAGCACTAGGAAAACCTATTAAGTCATCATCTCTTCTTTTCTCTCGATCCATCCATAACATTAATCATTTGGAGATTGTAACATTGTATGACTCCCAACCCTACAATATTTCCAAAATGCTACTTTTATAAAATGATAATTTTTTCAATGAGGAATAACTTGGTATCCTAAAAAAAATATCCCCAAATGCATTTTAATTTTCTTTTTTTCTCCTATTTAGTTTTGAATCAAATTAATTTTTTTATAGCATGATATTGGGGGAGGGGAAGCACAGAGAGAAATGGGGAGGAAGAGGAAGTTAATTCAGTGCATGGAGCAATCATTCAATTATAGATGACATTCTAAATAAAAGGTATTTTAAAAAATCAATTTCAAATATCTGAAACACTTTCACATAGAAGAGAAATTACATTTATTTGCTTGATTCCAGATAGTAAACAATGAAACCATGACTAAATATTGTAGAAAACTATAAATCTAAGTTTGATTTAAGGTATTACTTCCCAGCAATTAGAACTTCCCAAAATTCAAATGAATTGCCTCAGGATGCAATAGGTATATCACCATCACAGGTACAGAATCTGTTGCTGATCTACATGGTATAGACACATAAAGTATTCTTGTTCAGAATCAGGTTAGATTAAATTATATTAAAAAGGCCCTTCAGCTTTGAAATTTGATGATTCTGTGAAAGACTATATTATCTAAATTTATATTCTCCAATAGTTTGATTTTTATGTTTTAGTATTTTGGAAGAGGCAGTGTATTATAATGGAAGGCTAGCACAGAAGCCAGATAAACTTGATTTCAATTCCTCTGAATATTATCTGGGTGACTAAGAGGCCAAGGGACTTCTTAATGATTAAAACAACAATTTGAAACTCTAACTTATAGTTTGTAAGATATTTATATCAAGTCCACTAAAGGTGAGCATCTTCCAAGTCTGGAAGGCCCCTTTTCTTTGCTCATGCTATACAATTTTATTTAGTGATCACTTTAGCTCCCATTTCTGTGCTGATACTTCTCAGATCTACTTATCTAACTCTAACCTTTCTCTTTATATCCAAAGTTATGCTGCTAGCCCCCTCTTAGACATCTCAAACTCTACATGTCTCAAACTGAATTCGTTATCATTTCTTCTACCCTTCCTCCACTTCTAAACTTCATTATTACTCTCAAAGGAACTTACTACCCTCTTAGACACTAAGGCTCCCAACTTTTATGTCATCCTTCACTGTTCATTTTAACTCACTCCACTTATCTAATGAATGGTCAAGTTCTATGGTATCTACTTTTGTAGGTTTTCTTCTGGTAACACTGTCATCACTCTGATGCAGGCCATTTCATTACCTTATGCCTGCACTATTGCAATAGCCTGCTGGTTAGTCTCCCTGATTCAAGTCTCTCCTCATTTCAGCCCATCCTCCATTCAGTTATTAAATTAATCTTCCTAAAGCTCACATCTGACCACATCATTCTCCTATTCAACAAGTTCCAGTGTCTCCCTTTCAAAACAAGGATTGAATACACAAATTTTTGCTTATCCTTCAAAGTTCTTCACAACCTGCTCTTTTTCTTTCTTATACTTTACTTCTCATGTACTCTTCAATCCAGTATCACCTTACACCCATGGTTCATGGCATAAAACACTACATCTCTATTCACTTGTGCTGGATGTCCCACATGCTTTGAACAGTCTACCTCCTGATCTCTGCCTCCTGCCCTTCTTAGCTTCCTTAAATTTCTGGTTTAAAAAAAAAAAAACTATACACATCTTTTATGACAAGTCTTTTTTCATCCATCTTAATACTAGTGATTCTTTTCTGTTGCTTATTTACAATTTATACTGTTACATCTTATTTGTACATAGTTGTTTGAATATTTTCTGTTTCATCAGACTATGAGTTTTTCTTGAAAACAAGAATTGTCTTTTAAATTTCTTAGTATCCCCAGGTCCTAGCACAGGGACCAGCACAAAGTAGGTACTTAATAAATGTTTAATGACTGACTCACTAAGTGATCTACATCAATGGAAGGAAATTGCATACTGAGATTCCTCTAAATGGAATTCTAGGTATAGACCAAAAACATACATACTTTAAAAAATCCATGATTTTTTTTATGTAGGTATTAATTCCAGCAAAGTCACACCACAATTATTTCAAGCTTTATAAGTTGCTTGTTGCATATTTCTTTGATGTTCAATTTTCTGGTGGGGAAGGCTCCCTCTAGACTTAAGTAAACTACTATGTAGAAAACAATTACATAACCTGTCCTCAGCTGTTATGAGTAACAGCTCATAGTAAAAACCTGTCTATTGCATTAGAATCTTTTTTACTTGGACTTTGCTAACATAGTTTTCAAGAATCCAGTTTCATCTTTGGTGAAGAATGAAGCATTAGAGAAGAAATTCATTAAGTTATATATTCAGCTAGAAGACGAGTTCTTCTAAATTACTCTTTTGAATAAATACTTTTTGGCTTAATAAAGTTTTTTATTGCACAAGTATTTGAATCTGGTTCTATCCTCCATCTGGAAACTTCTTTTGGGAGGAAATGAACAATAGCTTTATGAACTAATCCTCTGAAATCATTTAAGCAATAAATAAGGTTGGTATTAAAGTAGAGAATTTTAATTAATTATAGGAATTTTCTTTTGAAGAGGTGCCTTTTTTCTAACAATTGCAGAAATGGCAATTGCATGACAGCTAATGTTAAACAATACATAGACTACATAGTTGAAATTAGAAATCAGGATTGCTAACACACAATTCATTTCTGAAACCATGCTTTAGCTCAGAGCTTCTTAAACTTTTTGTGCTTGCTACTCCTTTTTGACCAAGAAATTTTTACATGACCCCAGATATATAGGACTATAAAATAGGAATGCAATTTAAACATTTGCTGACAATAAATAATAAGTTTTCAAACTTCCACATTCAGTTATGCTATTCAATATGGGGTTGCAACCTAGTTTAAGAAGCTTTGCCTTAGCCTTTCTAGTTAGTTAAAACTTTTTAAAGTCTATGACTTACTAGCTTGGACTTCAAAGACATAGGATAACCTTCATTCCAACACGAGACATCAGATAAATTTTCCTAGAGAGCTAAATTCTGAATGGATTATATACTTCCCATTGTATCATTTTTCCTATAAAGTAAAAGTCCATTTGATAAATTGATTTATCATCAGTAAACTTCTATGAAACATTTAATATATAATAGGCAATCTTTTAGATGTTGAGAAACAAAGAGAAAAAAATAATCCCTACCCTCAAAGAACTTATGTTCTGTTGGATGAGATGTGTACACATATCAAAATGTGTAGAATTTATATATATATATATATATATATATATATATAATGTTAAATAACAATAAGGTAGTGAGGAAGGAAAGATACTGACAGTTGAGAAATGGGGAAAATTTCATGTAGAAGGTAGTCCCTCAGTTGCATCCCCCCCCAATTCTTTTTATCTTTATTTTAAAATAAAATTAATTGAATTTCTATATCATCAGATTTTCTTCCAATATCCCTAAACTTAATATTCATTCAAGGTCCTACTAGCTTCAATTCATCTCTTGAAGTAACTCATAATCTTTATTAAAAGATTAGAATATGTATGAATTGCATATTGGACTTAATTTTCACTTTTTCACAGTATAAAGATAGTTTTGCCCTTTTGGAAAACATTTCCTCATAATATTGAACCTCTCCAACCCTTGAAATTAAATCTATAAATCTAGAATATCCATTTACCAAAAAGTAGTCTACTTCCTTTTACATCTTCCTCTTATCCTACAAATGGTTTCTTTTCCTTATCTTTAGTATTTGTTAGTAGTTTCAAATTCTTTTAAATTTTAGCTTGTCTATAAGTATTCTTAAATAATGTTATCTTTCTACAATTTTTTTGGGTCCAATATACATATTCTTTAATATTCAAGTAAGTTGGTTCAAGATATACCTATGCAATTTCTATCAATCACTTTGGATAACTTTCACTTTTCTACTTAAATCAGAACCATTTCTATCAACAGAATTTTACTCACAAAACAATATTTTTATCTTTTTCAATTTTCCATTTAGAATTTTACTCCATGTCCTCTCTCTGATCTCTCTCCTTGTCTGTTTGTCTCTTTGTTTGTTTCTTTGTTTCTCTGTCTATCTTTGTGTATGTGTGTATCTCTCTCTCTTTCTCTTTCTCTCTCTGTATGTACATATATATATGCATATGTATGTATGTATATGTATATTTTTTTGTGTTAACTTTTAAAAAGTATTGTCTTCCTAACTCTAAACTCTACATTAAATAGCAACAGATTTCCCTTCCTTTTGTGATCCTAAGATCCTAAGATCACATGGTCATTTCCTCCCAACTTTCCTATAGATTGAAACTCTAAGCAAAGTCCCTTCTAATTGGTCACAATCAAATACATAAAAGCAGTCAGTTTCTTTCATTCTGGGAAATGAAAATTACCTTTGATTACTTTTAAAATGTTATAAATTCTTTTGTGACATAAAGCTTTAAAAAATTCAGAGAATTTTTATTATTCTTCACAACAATATTATGCTTCAGTATCAAGTATTTCTTTTTCTTAATTTATTAAGCCTTTCTTCCTTTAATTTGGGTGGCCATTAGTATATTGCCTCCATAATAACTCTTTTGTTTATCCTTCTACAAATCGTAGATCAAATGTTTCCTACCATGCCTACCTCTTCTGTTTTCTGAATTTGCTCACATTAATATATATTCTTAACATACTGTACTCCAACATTCCTTTTATCTAATCTGTTCCTTTGAAATAAGGTAAATCCTTACATTACCATATTCTAGTTGATTCCCATTCTGCCACGTTAACTACTTCACAATGATGCCCATTGCATACAATTTACTTTCCAACAAAATACTCTCTGATATTGTTTCCTTTATTTGTTCATCTGTTCAGTCCCACCAATAAATCAGTCACAAGCATTTATTAAGTACTTATTATGTGCCAAGAACTATGGTGAACACTCAAGCTATAAAGCCAAAACAAAACAAAAAAGTTTCCATCATCAAGGAGCCTAAACTCTATAGGAAAATAGCATGCACATATACAAGTAATATTCATTTGAAGTCATCTGAATTATTATCTTATATGTAATTATATACTATCTTGTAAATTACTAGGACACTGCCTTGATATTCTTCATCTTGTGGCCTACTTAATACTGTATAAGATATCTGACTTGATAGATTTGTGGAGGCAGTTGTCTTCCCACCCTCCTTCTGTTCTGAATTAACAGAATTTTATTGTTAACCAAATAAAATGTTTGTAGCACGTTTTTATAATGAAAGATTATTATAGATAAAAGGAAATCAATACTATGCTGTGATTTTTCTGAATGTATGAAAAACTGTTAATTAAACTCTCTTATAGAATCCCCAGTTCAAATTCAACAAAGTATATACTTACTTTTTCTAAATTCTAATGAAGTTATTTAATACTCCTGGGATACTACCATATTTATTTCCATATTCTGTGCCTCCGACATTGTGGAAGGAAATCAATATTAAAGTTTTTTTGTTTGGTTGGTTTTTTACTCACCACCTCCCTATGCTTCTGCTTTGAAGTATCAATCACATTGCCAGAAAATATTTCTCTATATAGAACATGGCTTGTCTTTGCAAATAGTTAAGGACTGAACACTTGGATGTTATCACTGACTGAGCAGTTCAGTCATCTCTCTGTCTCTCTCTGTCTCTATCTCTGTCTCTGTCTCTTTCTTTCTCTGTCTGTCTCTGTCTCTCTGTCTCTATCTGTCTCTCTGTCTCTGTCTCTGTGTCTGTCTATCTTTCTCTCTCTCTCTCTCTCTCTCTCTCTCTCTCTCTCTCTCTCTCTCTCTCTCTCTTCCCAAGTTTTCCAAATTGCTATCCCTAGTTCCATTCTAAAGATTCAAATTTTTTTTCTGTAAGCATTCAGCACCCTCTCACTCCACAACACATGCAAATTCAGAGAAATATTTAAACAGTGAATTGTAACTACATCTGCACAGTCCTTCCTTCCTAAAACATAGAATGGTAATATAATCACACACACCCACATCTGGGTCAAAGTGAGCTAGGGATACTTGCCACTTCATTTTCTTTTCTTTTTTGCCATCTCATTTTCAAGGGTCATTTAACCCTAGAGTCATGAATTTGGCCCAGATTTAGTTCTGAGTGATTCTAATAGTCACAGAGGCAAGTTGGGTGCTTTCCTCTGACTTTTTATGCAAAAAAAATCACTTATAATTTAGGTTTGACTCATATCTAGCATCTCACCAAAGGGAACAGAAAGAACTCAATATATAATGTAGCTTAGTTTTGGTGAATTATTTATTATCTCCATACAAAAGAAAATGAGAAGGAAAAAACATAATAATAAAGAAATAACTTCTATTATTATATTACCTACAAATATCAAAACAAAAATTCCTTTTTTGTGACACTGTTAATTCAGTGTTCAATTTCATGTAGATTCTTCATTCACCAAGTTCATACCTCCTTGTCTTCTAGGAAGCCAGACCAAAGGTGAGACACATAGTCCCACAAAAACTGTAGTAATTGCAGGGGACTATCTTCCTAAACTGCTAAACTCCTGAACTCCCAAGGTACACATCTCTTTTGATTGCTATTTGAGAGAAACACAAAGCATAAAAGGCAGCCAGAGCATGACTATGTGATTTATTCATATAGATGAGTATATTTGACTCTAGTCAGGCCATGTGCAAGACCACTTCTTCCAGGGTTAGAGAATTTTCAGAAAGAAAAAAAGTAATAATAACATGTCATACAAACAGAAGAGTCAGAGAAGAGAGAGTGCTTTTGGTTGGTGGAAATTACCCAGAGGCTATCAAATTTATTTTTATTATTTTAAGGTTATACTTGCACATTCATTTTTTTACATAAGAGTGCATATTTATTTCCATATAAGTCTGGTTGGGAGAGAAAAAAAACAGAAGGAAAGGGAAAAATCATAAGAAATATAAAGAAAGCAGAAAAAATGTGAAAATAATGTGCATTGATCCACATGCCGTCTCCATTCCTTTCTTTCTGGAAGCAGATAGCGTTTTCTATCCAGTTTATTGGGATTACGTTGGTTCACTGAATTACTGAAAAGAACCAAGTCTAATCTAGTTAATCACAATCTTGTTGTTTCTACTCACAATGTTTTTCTTGTTTTGCTTCCTTCACTCACTGTCAATTCATATAAGTCTTTCCAGGCTTTTCTGAAATCAGTCTGTTCATCATTTTTTATAGAATAATATTCTATTCTATTATTCACATATATTATGACTTATTCAGGCTGGTAATGTCATTTTTTTAAATGATAAAGTGCATACCCACCCTCAATAAGCAAGGGAGAGGGAGCCCAAGGATCTAGTAAAGATTTTCTGTGTCATCTCCAAGCACCTGATCCTGTAACAATATGCCTGAACCCACCAGAAGGGAACCCAAGATCCTGAAGATTAAGGGGAGAGAGTTCACCTGTTTACCTCTATCATAAGTGAACCATAGATTTATAGCCAAAAGGGATCTTAGACATTATCTACTCCAATGTTTTAATTTTTTTAGATGAGGAATTAAGATCAAGAGAGATTAAACAACTCATTGGAGCCTGCCCAGAGAGTAATTGGAAAAGCTGGTATCAAAAGTTTTGGGTCTCTAAACCTGGAACTTTAAAAGGAACCCTAAAGATGATCATTAATAAGAAATTACTCCAAGTAGTTCTAATCAGGCCATGTTAGATGACCTAAGTTCTAGCATCAAATTTCCCACTGGTTGGTCTGAAACTTCAAATGAGTAAAAAATTAATGACTAGAATGACTAGAAAAAGAAAAGTGGAAAACTCCTTGAGCTAAATAATTATTACTTGATTTATTTGTGTCTCTGACAATGTTTAACAAATTATATCACAAATAGTAGATATGCAATAAATATCTGTTGACCTATTTGAAGAAGTTTTCTAAATTTAAGTGGAATAAGAACACTGACCAATGAAGGCTTAGTCCTTTGAGCTAGTTTATACTTACCCAACCTATAAGTTAGACAAAACATGAACAAATATTCTTTGATTCCAATCTAACATACAGAACGTTGAAGGGCCACTTTTTTCATGAATTACTAAGAGTTTCTTATGGTATAATAATATGGTAAAAAGCTTTCTAAATTTCCTTCCTGTCAGAAAAATCAATGGCAAGAGATCTTAAACTAGAACTGAATCTGCATACAAACAGGATTATACTAATCTCTCTTTACTTTCTTGGCAGCAAATGAGGCACAGAAAAGTTGGGAGTTACCTTGTTGGGGAACATCAACAAATTGGATTCCCTTTAAGAAGCTTAGACAGCTGCTTTGTGTCCAAAAGTACATGGCAGTTCTTTTACTTTTGTGTATGCTTCTTCTTGATTTCAATATCCAGAGACAGAATTAACTAAATTATGATTGTGACAATTTTGAAAAGTTGGAGGTTGGAAGATTAGAGGAGTTAGAGATCTCATCAACAACTTGAGTTAGTTTCAAAGTTTGCCATTGAGTGTCAGCCGGCAGATGACAGAGAAGTCATGTGCAGATGAAAATGGAAAAACCATCAAACAAGGACTTCAAAGACTTCAGGAATCATAGCTCCCTCTCATCTGAGAGAAATATTAATTTTATCCTAAAAAAATGTACCTGTCCTTAGAACCCAGAAGATACATGGAAGAACATGAATACTACACAAAAGGAGTAAACATTTTTAAGTCAGAGATTTGGGAGTTATCCCTTAACAAGTCCTCTATACCTGTGCTTACTACCATTGTACATTAAGATCATCCCATTGTCCTCAAGGATCTTGTTCATACAAGGAGAATGTGAGCCCCAGGATTGGGGAAAACCTTTTCTAAAAGCTACCCTTCCTATTCCTGCTCAACAACTACTCTTTTCTTTTCTTTTAAAAATTATTATTAAAGTTTTTATTTACAAAGCATATGCATGGGTGATTTTTCCAACATTGACCCTTGCCTAACCTTTTGTTCCGAATTTTCTCCTCCTTTCCCCCACCTTCTCCCCTAGATGGCAGGTAGCCCAATACATGCTAAATATGTTGAAATACTTGTTAGATCTAATATATGTATACATATTTATAAAGCAACTACTCTTTTCTAAAAGGTACTTGAGCTCTATTGGCCAACTGACAAATGGGGCCATGATGTAACCACAGTAACCTTCAGCATTACTCTCTGCACCTGAGAAAGAATGATAATTACCTGTTCTCTGAAGATCCAACCTGCTAGTGCAAATAGAATCTGGGGAGTATAAGCCTGGAATAAATGCTACAAAGATTTGGTCACAGTTAAATGATTATCTCTCCTTTTCCTCAGCCCCTCATATTCCCATTTTTCCAGGTAAAAAGGAAATATTTTGAATATGAATGAGAAATGACATCTGATTTACCCCCAAAGTTTCAAAACTTCTTCCAAGTACCTTGTTTATATTTTGCTGACTCACCAGGCAGGATGAGCCAAATGTAATATAAAAGTGTTTTAAGTGATGATTGTAAAAACAGACTAGTATATGGATTATGGTTCATGGTCTACATTAGTTGTGTTGCCATTCACTTAAAGATTGCTGCCATCTGTAAGAGTTTAAATGACAGAGTTGTGATTCTGTACAATAATGGGAGAGTCATCTATCTTTTTTATGCAGAGTCTTTGTTTATTAACATTCATAGCTAGTAAAGAACCAAACCACTGACTTTTCCCTCATATGAATAAATCCTTAGACCTCAGATAAAATAGTATTTCTTTATGGATGAGTTCATCAATCACTGTTTATGTCTAATTTCATATGCTAACTTTTTAATAGAAGGAATACAATCATATTCAATATAGCCTTCATAAGATTGGTAAAAATTGATTCACTAAATAGAAAATTAACAAAATTGCTATTTAAATCATATGATTTTGCATTAATAGGCAAATCTCTGATTATGGATATCATATCATATTTTACTTGGTTGAAATCCTCAGATATGAAAAAGTCTATATATAAACAAATAATTTGAGCTTGTTTTTTCATCTGTAAAGTCAGGATGTTTCCCAACTCTGTGATAAACCTATGGTAAGATAAAGGCTAGAGTTACACAGGATGTGATGCTAGGCTGTTCTGTTTTATATATATATGTTCTATATCCTATGTATCTATGTTCTATGTATATTATGGAAGATTCATAGCTGAGAAATTGCCTATCCACTGGAGAATTGGAATATTGGAGATTTGAAATACAAAGTTAGATAAAAGTCCCTTTTAGGTCCAAATTTCTATGGTTCTATGTTGCATAAAGGATTTACTCAATATTTTATCTTTGAAGTCCTCCAAGGCTTCAAGTATATTACTAAAGAAAAAAATTAAAGTAAGGCTATAGAAATTTAGAGAAAATTAATTGAGTATGGTCATTACATTACATAGCTCTTGGATATTATTAATAATGGCTGTACCATAAGAGACAGCATGGTATAATGGATAGAACATTGGAGTGAGAGCCTTAAGACCTAAATTCTAATGCAGTGTCTGCTACTGATTGAAATTAGGGTTTGTTATCACTTGATTACCAATTAAGTATGAGAGTGAGAAAGAGAAGACCTAATTTAATAAGATTCAAATGTAATACAAATACAAAGTCTTTTGCTTTAGTTAAAAAAAAAAAAGAGTCAGCTTCACAAAAGCAGAAGAGGAATTCTTTACTAGACAATTATATTGGTTATATGGAAAAGGGATTAATCAGTCAGTCAATATATATTTATTAAGTATCTCCTGTGTTTCAGACATTGAGATAAACTCTGAGGATAAAAATTTTAAAAAGAAGAAATAGAAGAAAAAAAAAGAAAGAAATACAATGTCAGTCCTCTAGGAATGCATAAGCTAATAGGGGAACACAATATACAATAGGAAGCTGAAGAATGTGGAGAAAGAATCCTGGCCAGGTTCATGTGAAATCCAGTCCAAGGAGTATTGATAGTAGGAAATGAAGATCTGGATGTATAATCTTTGCCCAGAAAATCCCAAATAGAAAACTGGAACACTAATACTATGAGTAAAGTTGTGAATTGATCCAACCATTCTGAAGAATAATTAAAGACTATGCCAAAAGGGCAACCAAACTATGCCTACCCTTTGACCCAGCAATACCCCTAGTGAGTTTGTATTCCAAAGAGATAATAAAAAAAGGAGAAAAGAACCTTTAAATATCAAGGAGATTCAATTCAATACAATCCAATTTAATAAGTATTTATAAAGCATAAAGCACCTACCATGTGAAAGATATTAAGGCAAAAAAGTTTTTCACTTAAATAGATAGCTAATAAAAGGTATAATACACACAGAGAAAATTATAAGTAGAATTGAATAGGCACATCTATTAAGTGTATCCACTTAAAGTAAATGATAATTTAGATTAAGTGTTTGGCAAGATAGGGGAGACATTTTGGAGATGAAACTGCCTAGAACATGCTAGAAATGCTTTCATATAGAACAAAAGAGAATAACAAATATGAACAGGGTTCCTATCTGATATCATATAACTTCCTTAGACTTTTATGCTTTGTATATAAAACCTATGAGTGAGAGTAGTTAATTAAGTGAGCATTTTATAACTTACTTCAAGTAGGATGGAATGACTCAATTTTTTTTCAAGTTAATACATTTGCATAAACAAGTACGAAATAGATAAAAAGGAAATAATTAAGCTTTCCTGGAGATTAAATAAAAGATCTTAAGGAGTCCTATAGATAATAATACATGTATGTCTAGGAGTCCTCAAACCAAATCCCAACTGTCTGCATGTCTCTGTTTGTCTGTCTCTGTCTCTGTCTCTGTCTCTGTCTCTGTCTCTATCTGTGTCTCTATATCTCTGTCTCTGTCTTGGCTCTGTTTGTCTCTCTGTACCTTTGTTTCTGCCCCTATCTCTGTCTCTGTCTCTGTCTCTCTATATCTGTCTCTGAACCTGTCTCTGTCTCTGTCTTTCTGTCTCTGTCTCTGTTTCTCTGTTTCTCTCTCTTTCTCTCTGTTTATCTCTCTCTTTCTTTCTCACTCTCTGCCTCTCTATCTCTCTCTCCCTCTCTCTCTTCTTCTTTCTCTCTCTTCCTCTCTCTTCCTCTTTCTCTCTCTCTCTGTCTCTCTTCATCTCTCTCTCTCTGACTCTGTCTCTCTCTCTTCCTTTCTCTCTCTCTGTTTCTCTCTCTCTCTTTTTTCTCTCTGTCTCTGTCTGCCTGCCTGCCTGTCTCTATTCCTGTCTCTCTCCCTGTCTCTCTATATATCTGTCTCTGAACCCGTCTCTGTCTCTGTCTCTTTCTTTCTCTCTGTCTCTTTCTTTCTCTCTGTCTCAATCTCTCTTTCTCTCTGTTTCTCTATCTCTCTTTTTTTCTCTCTCTGTCTCTGTCTGTCTGTCTGTCTCTCACACACACACACACACACACGTTTCTGAAACAGAATTATAGTAACTAAATTGCAGGATGTATAGAAAGTAAAATTTCCAACTATACTTGCATTCTATGGGATTGATGTACAGTGGTCTCACTCATTCTATAACTTCAAGGCCACCTTTTAAGAAGATTGCCAGAATGGAGTTGACCTTTAGAGTATTCAGCAATCACATTCTTTCCTCTGACCAGCTATGGTAGGGCTATAATTTATCACTACCATATAGGTTACTATAATAGAGCCCTTTCTAAAGATGCCAGTTCTAAAGGCAAAGGCATATTTATGAGTTCCACAAACTCAGTCCGTCTTCTCCATCAAAAGGAAAAGTGTTGCAATATTGAAGTAGATGTTATTAACTAGAGTACTCTCAAGCAAAAGTCATATATACAACACATGACAGAACTGTTTCCTTCTGCATTGTTTTATCCTCATCTAGCCCTAACCGTTATCTCTGAATAGAAAGCTGAATGAGAATGTCTGACAACAGTAATTTCTAAGACCTAAACAAATGTTTATTGAATGATTGTGTATTGAGTAATTTTATTTTACGCTTAAAAAACTCTTTACATATGTTTTTATTTTATTTGAGCCTCACAGTAACACTAAAGGCATTTCCACAAGTAATAATGCTTGTGTAAATTTCCCAATTTGCAATTGAGAAAAGTAAGAATCAGAGATTTCAATTAATAAATAATAACTTTCTTTTAGACATTTATAAAATTTTAATAATAATTTAGTTAATAATAAATTTAAAAATAATTTTTCTAGACAAGCCCAGGAAAAGCTACTATAATCATAAATCAAGAATCAATAGATTAAATTATATTATCTTATCATGTGAGCTAAGTGACTCTGAAATGTTTGTTATTTGTAGCCTCAAAATCTCTAAATCAGAACTTTATAATTTCCTTTTCTCTCAGAAGAATTTGTAACTTGTTTTAAGTGTGGTGAAATGACTCAATTTTTTCAGTTAAGTACATTTACATAAACAAATACAAAATAGATACAAAGAAAATAGATAACATTTTCCTGGAGGTAAAAGAAAAGATCTTAGGGAGCCCTATGAATAATAATACATGTCTATCTAGCTCTTCAAACCAAAGAACCTGTTCTCTTCTCTAAGTTTTTCAATGGTCTTTAGCCAAGAACAATAAAAGTCTGACCGATAAAAAGAAGCCATGTTATGCTATGAAAAAATAGAATAAAGTAGTTGAAGGTGTTTAGATATTACTATGTATTCATCAGTTCTTAAATTTAAAAAATGTAATATTAATTACAATTATAATAACAGTTAGCATTTATATAGCATTCTGTAATTTCCCAAGCACTTTAAACTCCTGCCATGTACAAATCATTTTGTTCTATCCTGATGCAGATACGCATGTAAAAAAGAAAGAAAGAAAGAAAGAAAGAAAGAAAGAAAGAAAGAAAGAAAGAAAGAAAGAAAGAAAGAAAGAAAGAAAGAAAGAAAGAAAGAAAGAAAGAAAGAAAAGAAAGAAAAGAAATTGTTTCAATCATCAAAGAGGCCAAAATCTAATAGAAGAGAAAGGATGATCATTGAAATACCTATTATAGAAATAAAAGATGCATACAAAATGCTAGTAGAGTTCCAAAGGAGGAAATCTTGGAATTGCTCAGGAAAGATCCCTGATGAGTTAAGTTTAGAAATTGAGTTATCATGTCAATCACTTTTATTTTTGCCTCAAGGAAATCGTTACCTTTGAAGAATACAGGAGGATACCAGAGAAATTGATCTAGCATTTTTACAACACCAAGCGATTCTCCTAGAATGCCTTTTTTTACTATCCAAAGTCTTATCTTCTGTCTCTCCAACCTTGCCTCTAGACTCAAATAATGAACTAATTTCTAACCAATCCTGTTGTCTCCCTTGGTTCAGCTCTGTAACCAATCATATTTATTTTTATATTCATGGGGTTGATCTCTTTTAACCATTCATAACATTCCCCCACCTATGTTTTTTATTCTATTTTCCCAAAATTACAAAAGAGAGCTATATCCCTTGTTCAAGATATTAGCTTTTGTACATTATTAATAAATTAATTGTGCTCAGAACTTTGAACCTCAGTTTACCTTAATTTTAACTTTTACAGGTGCCACATCATACTATTGGCATGCATTTATATTACAATCTATTAAAATCTCCAGGTCTTTTTCATTAAAAAAAAAATGCTATTTATTCGTTCCTCTTGTATCTTATATTGGCAAAGCTGATTTTTGAACTAATTCAAGTCTTCATAGTTATTTCATTCTGATTTCACCTTATCAGTTTTAGCTCAATGCTCCTTGTAGATTCTATTAGCTATCACTTGCAGTTTTATGTAATTTATAATCTAATGAATATATTATTTATGACTTGAATCAAATTACTTAGAGGGAAAAAGCTACATTACACAGGGTCAACCATAGACCACTGGCACTCCATTAGCAATATTCTGCTATGTTGATATTGAACCATTAACTACCTTTTTAATCTGATTTTTTAGATTATATGTGTACATTTATTTTTTTTACATGTTCCCATGAGTTGTTGGGAGAGAAAAATCAAAACAAAAGAGGAAAACACTGAGAGAGGAAAAAAAGGAAAAGAAAAAAAAGTGAAAATAGTATGCTTTGATCCACATTAAATCTCCATAGTTATCTCTCTGCATGCAGATGGCATTTTCCTTCACAAGTCTTATTGAAATTGCCTTGGATCACAGAGAAGATCTAAGTCTAAGATAGCTGATTATCATACAGTCTTGCTATTACTGTGTACATTTTCATGTTTCTGCTCATCTCATTTAGTATCATTTCATGTAAGTCTTTCAAAGCTTTTTTCTGAAATCAGTCTGTTCATTTCTTATAGCACAATAATATCCCATTACTTTCATATACCATAACTTATTCAGCCATTACTCAATTGATGGGCATACACTTATTTTCTAAAGCTTTGACATCACAAAAAGATCCACTTCAAACATTTTTTAATATTTGGGTTCTTTCTCCTCTTTTATCATCTCTTTGGTATATAGATCCAGAATAGTATCGCTGGGTCAAAGGTATGCATGGTTTTATAACCCTTTGAGCCTAATTTCAAATTATTCTCCAGAATGGTTGTATAATTTCAAAGTCCACCAACAATGTATTAGTGTTCCAGTTTTCCCACATCCCCTCCAACATTTATCATTATCTTTTCCTATCATCTTAGCCAATCTGTTAGATATTAACAACAACTTTTTATATCTGGTCATATAATCAGTTCTGAAAGATCTTACTTTCTTAGCCACATTTCTTCATTTTCCTATAAAAATATAAAATCTAGTTAAATTATATTAACAGCTTGTACCTTATGTGTAAGTTTGTAATCTTTAAAAGAAAGAAAAAAGAAAAGATGCCATTTTGGCATGATCTGTCTGTGATGAAGCCATGCTAATTTGTAATTAGCACTTGCCTTTTTAATTGCTTCCTAGTCATTTCCTTAATGATCCATTGTTGAATCTACCTATGAGTCACAGTCAAGTTCACTAGCCAGTTGTTTGCAGACTCTTTCCTTCCCTTTTATTTTTATTCATTTAGAATTGGAACAACATTCCTATTTCAAGAATCCTTTGGTACCATTCCTTGATTTCCATGATCATTCACATATTACTGACAATAGCCAAGTACTCATATATTTGTCAGTTTTTCCAATACCCAAAGATATAATTTGTCTGAATAAGGTGATTCATTTATCACGAACAGCTAGGACTAAGCTAAGTCTTTTAAAAACTTCACCAGAAAATTCACCAGAAAATTACTGTTGAGATACTGAATTTTCTTTTTTCAATGTTTTCTCCATTTTTCTCTTGCTATATCTGCTGACTGCCTGATTGTTCCCATATAATATATAAATGGGAGTCAAACTGGCATCACTCACATGAAAGATGCTATGTTACTACTCTTTGGAGATTGAAAGACTGGAGCATATTTAAATATTTTTCAGTGGCTTACCACATGATTGATAAGCCAGTCTTTTTTTTTTTTCCTATTTGTTGTGAGATTTAACTTTAAGTATTTTTAAAATCACTTAACTCAATGCCAGTGGCAGATTTTTATGACATTGGTATATGAAGAAGTAGGTGATTCCTTTTCTCATACAAGAGAGAGACTTTAAGCCTCATAGATGAAATTGGAGTATTAGTCAATGGGCCCCTAAAATGGAGAAAAATGTGGCCAGAGAAAAATTAAATTAATGGCAGATAAAAGAGATTCTCTAACTTCCTCAGAAGTACCAGAGAACCCTGAGGGGAATTAAACAACAATCATGACTCCTAGAAAGTGAGCAATATTAAATTGCTATAACTGTCTCTATATATCTCAAGCTCACCATTCTCCATTATCTATCTATCTATCTATCCATCTATCTATCTATCTATCTATCTATCTATCTATCTATCTATCTAAATAATTATCTAGTGACCTGTTTCCCTTCCTTTTCAGCTTCAAAGCTAGCCTGATTTACTTGCTTCAAGTTGCATAGTACCATGGGCCAAGCTAGGAAGAACTTAATTTCAAAAATCAATGCCTAAAACTTTTAAGATATTTGGAGTACACAACCTCAGCCCACACATGTTATCATTGAGATGGAGGGTAGATACGGTTGTATTGAGTTCTGGAGCATAATAAGTGACAATATGATGACTTATTCATGCATCATATTCCTTTCTGTAAAAGTCACCTTGTGATGGATGCTTTCAGTTTTCTTCTTGTTATTGCTGTTTTAGCTCAATTTTTTTGCGGGGGAGGGGAGATAAAGATGAAGTTAATTCATCTTTCCAAGTTTAATTTCAATTCAACGTTTTAAAATTATCTAGAAAACTTGCAAAATCTCTCACAAATAGATTATCTTTATTTAAACAAATACAGTCATTGATCTGTTTGCTTTCATTTTACCATCAGAAGCATCTGACTATTTTATCTTTTGATCATGTGACTTTCTTTGTCAGTTAGCACATTTCCATGGTAATACTGCTCAAAACATTCTGTATGTCTTTTTTGTCTTTAGTTTTCAAAGTAGTTAAAGGGTCATTTCTGTATAGAATACAGAAAATCCATAAGTTCAGATATGCTCCTGGATATCATAAGATTTCTATTTATATAGAAAGAATATAAATGCACACTTTCTGAATCATAACTAGATATGTTCCTTAAAAAATTATAATTTTCTGACCACTAAAGCCTTTTTCTTTCCTGTCTTAACTGTACTGAACTATAATCCTAATCTGTCAGTAAAAGCACCTCT
Source organism: Antechinus flavipes (assembly GCF_016432865.1). Lineage (NCBI taxonomy): Eukaryota > Metazoa > Chordata > Mammalia > Dasyuromorphia > Dasyuridae > Antechinus > Antechinus flavipes. The sequence continues at coordinate 304,524,283 of NC_067399.1, read as the reverse complement.
TACAAAATTTTTAAAAAGTCCACTTGTGTTTCTGTGAAAGAATTTTGAAGGAATCTTTCATTTTGAGGTACTATATGCCTATTTGCATTCTTTGAAAAAAGTGGAAAAACACTCCGTTTCTTTAAACCTAGTTAGTATGCAATTAGCTCCTTAAGGGTAGCTATCTATAATTTTAGATGATTTGAAACTCCCTGTAGACTCTGTTGGCTATTAGTGGGCATTCGATAAACAACCAAGCTATAGTCTTTGTTAATCTATTGTTATTTTACTTGCGGGCTTACATAGAAAGGTATTGTCCGAAGTAATCAGGAATCACTCACCTTTTTCCCTAGTGGTTCTTGGGGATACTTTGGCTAATACTGCACAATTTAGCAATAGCATGGGGTTACAAGAGGTCATGATCTGCTCCCACATTCCCAGGACCATTCCTTCCCTGGAGCAAATCATCAGGCATATTGCTTAGATTATCCAGCTGTGACCCCTGCTCTGCTGCACCTTAAGCCAGAGCTCCTTGTCTTATACTATGATAGTAAGAATGTTTAAAATTACAGCAGCCAAAGTAAAGAAATACTTACTTATAGAACGTATGGCTGGTCAATTTTCCAAGCACTAGAAAACTAATGCTACCTGATCAAATTGATTAATTGATTGAAAATGAAGCTTCTAAAAAAGACTCAGTAGAAGGCTCTTGAACTCACCCTTTAGCACTCCCTCAGGAGCTCTGCAGCTAGTTATCCAAATAGGGGCAAACATCAAAGATTTGGAGCTAAAAGGAACTTCAGAGATCTAACCAATCTTGTCATTTTATACATATGCTGGGTGGAAATAGAGGCAAGAGAGCCAGATTTGTGATTTGAGGAAAGGCACATTTTTTAACTTCAGTTTTTTCATCTGTAATACAATAATAATAAATTCAGTAATACTTATCTATATAATGAGGGGATTGGGATAAAATATACCTAACAACACTTCAAGAAACAACTCCTCTAGAAATCTATGATCCCAATATAAAAACTCCTTGCATTCTAATTAGATACAATCTCAGAAGGGCTATTGTATCTAATAGTAAGACTCATTAAACACTTCTATATATCTGTCATGAACTCTGAAAACAGGTGACATGAACCTATGTAAAAAGCTACCATCTGTTTTCTGTAAGTTTTGCAGATACAGTGGAACATCCACCATTATTTCCAATTCTTTAAAGTATTTTTAAAATGTGATTAAATATTAAATAATCAATAAAATAGCAAATGAGCAAGGTAAAAATCACGAAAAAAAAAGCCCAGAAGAAATTAAAGAATAATCAGAATATATTATGTATAGCATGAAATAATGAAGAGTGAAATGGAAGGAACCAAAAAAAATTGTATCCAATAACAATATTTTTTAGAACAACTTTCAGTGACTAAGTCATTTAGACTATCTTATAAATACCCAAAATGACCTCAAAGGACATTTGAAGGATAACAGTATCTGAATTCAGAAGAAAAAACTGCTGAACTGAAAAGTATGCATTATATATGTATGTGTATGTGTATGTGTGTGTATGTATATTATATATATATCTTGCTCCCATGTTTGTGTCTAATGATAGTCATCTCCAGAATGAGGGAGAGGAGAAAAATGGAAAAAAAAATACACAATAGCTTTATTTGTATTTAAATATCACATTAATATATTTGTCACACATTATTTTATTATATTATTATTATCATATTCTTAATATATATATATATATATTTAAAAGGAATAGTAAATTTTATATAATAGCTTTACCATTTCACATACATTAATTTCTTTTCTGGTCTACAAATGCTTGTTTTATTTCTTTTTTCTTTTCATTTAAAAAATTTATTCATTAGCTTTCAAAAACTACTTTTATAAGATTTTGATTTCCATTTTCCTCCCTCCCTCTCTAAGATGTCTATCAATCTAATATAGGTTATACATGTACAATCATATTAAACATATTTCCTCATTAGTCATGTTGTGAAAGAAAAATCAGAACAAAAAGGTAAAACCATGAGAAAGTATTGGTCCAATAGAAGAAAAATATCCAACAAAATTAGTCATTTTAAAAACTAAACCATCAAAAACACATCATCTTAAAAGATGCAGGGGGGAAGTCTTTGGCAATATACAAAAATGTTATGCTGAACAACAAACAAAAAAATCTTCCAAAATATAGAGACAAGTCTTCTATCTAAAACTAAAGCTTTCTTCCTATGCTATGGGAATAGGTTAGCCCCTTTCCCAATAAATTTGAGAGGGGAATAATGATTGCCCATGTTTCTTACCATTACATAGTACTGAAAATGCTAACAATAGAAGTAAGACAAGTAAAATGGAATAAAGATAAGTGAAGAGAAGATAAAACTATCTCCGTTTGTGGATGAAATGATGATTTACTTGGAAAACCCCAAAGAATCAGCAAAGATATTAATGGAATCGACTAACAGCTTCAGCAAAGTTGCAAGATACAAAACCCTTAAGTGGAAAAAAAAATCTTTCTATGTAACAATACTCAAAACCAAACACAATTAACAAAACAGAAAAACATAAGAAGCAATAATAGAAAGGGAAATACCATTTCAAATAACTATAAATGCACAAAATATCTAGGGATCAAATATTTTATAGGTTTAATTACAAACACTAGTTAAAAAATTAAGTACAACCTAAATATCTCTAGGAATATTCACTGTTCCTGGTTATATTGTGACAATATTATAAAAAAACCCATTAAAATCAATTTATACCTTTAATATTATCCAATTCAAATTACCAAGAGGATGCTTTACAGAGTTTGAGCTTATAATGATAAAGTTCATCCAGAGAAAAACAAACTATTTCCCTAGAATATCCAGGGAAATTATGACAAAAAGAAAAAAAAAAGGAGAATTATATTTCCAGATCTCATTTCAAAGTAGCAGTCATCAAAACTATCTGCTATTGTTTTAAAAAAAAGAGATTGATCAGTGGAACTGACTATACAAGAGAGATTACCAGTCTTTAATGATGGATAATATAACCCACATATGTTATCTAAGGGGAGGGAACTATTTGATGAAAAACTGCTGACAAAACTGCATAGAATAGGTGGAGACAAGATAGTAGAGTACAGGCTTAGAATCAGTCGAACTTTTCTAACCTTCCCTCCCAAACAATTTTAAAATAATCGCTGAAATCAAATTTTGGAGTTCCAGACCTAAGAAAATATCAGGAGATTTTTTTTCAAACAAAGACAGCTTAGGAAGTCCACAGGAGAAATAGGTAATGCAGGGATGAAAGCAGGTCCAGAGTACAATAGGAGTACCAATAATTGGCTTAAAGGTGATGGAGGCAGCAGCAGTAGAATCATAACTTTGAGAATTCTCAGTCCAGAGCCATTAAGGGGATCTCACCACTGCTCAGCAAGAGATTACAGGAGACACTTCACTGGCACCTGGTAAAGCTGGTAATGACTGGCAACTCTATTGTCAACAAGCAGTTCAAAGTTGTAGTTCCAGGATGGAGAGGAGTGCCTATGTTTGGTCACAAGGGAGTAAAGTCCTTGAAGACACTTTCATTTCCAAGAGGAAGACTAGTACTTGTGTTTGAAGGGGATAAGGGATCCTTTCTTGGTAAAGAGCAGAGTACAGAACTGGAGAGCAGAGACCATACTTCTCCACAAATCATACCACGTTGGAAACACCAAAAACATGTAAGCCCTAGAACTAACTCTGAGAATAATAGTACAAAAAGTCTGAAACTTGGGGATAATATTTTCTCAATCCCAGGTGAGCAGAGCTCAATTTCAATATAAATTTTAAAGTGAAGAAATAGTATCCCAATAATCAAGAACCTGGAATTCTTGGAGGGGTGTGGATAGTGAGAGGGGAAGTTGGAATTGGAGTTAATATATGAATGGTGTCGAATGCATTGTTATTGGAGTTATGAAATAACCCACCTATTCTGAAGAGCAATTTGTCACTGTGTCCAAAGGGCTATGAAAAAGTACACACCCTTTGATCTAGCAATCCCACTAACAGGTCTATCTACCAAAGAGAAAATAAAAAACGGAAAAAGGACCCATACATGCAAAAATATTTGTAGCAGCTCTCTTTGTAGTGGCAAAGAACTGGAAATTGAATAGATACCCATCAGTTGGGGAAGACTGAAAAGATTACGGTATGTAAATATAATGAAATATTATTATTCTATAAGAAATGATGAGTAGGCTGATTTCAAAAAAAAATTCTGAAAGACTTACATGAACTGATGTTGAGTGAAGTGATCAAAACTAAGAGAACACTATACACAGAAACAACAAGATTATATGATGATCAACTATGATGAAACTAGGTTCATCATGTGGGGACTGAGGGTAGATTACAACATAGTATTTTCACTTTTTTGGTATTTGCTTGCATTTTTTCCCTCATTTTTTCCTTTTTGATTTTATTTTTTGTGCAGCATGGTAATTGTAGAAATATGTATAGACAAATTTGCATATGTTTAGTCTTTATTGGATCATTTATTGTCTAGGGGAAAGGAGGAGAGGAAGAAAGGGAGAAGAAAATTTAGAACAAAAGATTTTGCAATGTCAATGTTGAAAACTATGCATATGCTTTGAAAATAAAACACTTTATAAGAATGAATTGACAAATTGAATCACTAAAAGAAGAAGTAAGCTAATTTTGCTAGGGAATAGAATGTGCAAAGAGTAGAAAAGATAAAACTGGAAAAGTCCAGTGGCACCAGTTTACAGAAGAAACTGAACATATGAAAAGAGAGAACTGGCCAGATTCAGACATTGAGAGATTTGAGAAATTAATATTAGATAAAATATATGAATGTAATAGAATGGGAATTAAACTTATCTAAGGCACTTTGATAGTAGGTGATTTTTGTGAAAATCTCAGTTGCTTCATTGCCAAAGTGGGTATGATACTATTGGCCTTTCCATCCTCAGAGGATTATTGTAAATCTCAAAAATCAAATGTGTGATGGCACTTTGTACCTAAGATCTCATTTAGGTGATTGGAAAATATGAAACATATAGTGACACTAATATGAGATTTTGACTTGTGGATTCATCATATAATTCTATAATCACATTTCATACTCTGTAATAAGAACACATTTCTTTACAGTATGCTTATGTTTTTGATTCAGACTGAAATCTCACAACACAGAAATGTAAGAAAGGGAATTAAATGAAAGAGAGTAAAGTTACCTTGATTTCTTAGTTTTTCAAGTTTTAGTCAGACCAAGGAATGGGCACATATATTTTTAAAAATGATTTCCTAAGACGCAAATGTTACAATCATTATGGATACATTAAGACTCTAAATGAGGGGAAAAAAATAAGAAAGATGCCAAATTATCATGTAGACTTGTTTTTAAAGGCCCTGGTGCTGTAAATCACTGCTGTACTGTAAACCAATACCTCATTTTCTTAACATTCCTGGAAATTTCATTTGTGAACTAAGGATGCCAAAAATGACAAATGCCAGATTTGTTATGGCGAAAATCACTCCTTGCTTATTTGAGGTTAAACTAGGAGGAAAATGCAATAATATTAACGTTCTAAATTCTCTCAGAAGAATATAAGAAACGTGAAAAAATAGAATGTTTTTCTTAGGCATCATGATTGAGATTTTAATTTAGAACCAAGAGCTTCTGATATAATCCTAAGCTATTAATATTAGGCAGAGACCTGGAATGAAATTTATTCCACTGGAGTAAATATCTTTTCCAAGACATGTACTTTTTATACTTGTTCTTTCATTTGATCAGAATCAGAAATATAAATCTGAATTAATAACAAAAATGATGATTTCAATGCACTTTTCCAATTTGACAAATTGAAAAATATCTATATCTATACATATAGATATGGATAAATAGATATATCTGTTTTAAACAATTCTGGGTGAAACATCTGAAATTATAAACTAGAGAAATTTATTTTAATAATAAAAATTATGTTGTTTAAAGATCACATTATTTTCCTTGAGAAAGGCAGTAAAAAACATCATAGGTGTAGAACTGACTTCAAAGTCAAGAAAACTGAGTTAATGATCATAAAAATAGCTAAAGAATAAATAGTGCTTTGAGATTGGTGAAGTGCTTTATATTATTTCCTATTGCCTAGATAAGTCTGAATAAACCACTTAACTCCTCATTACTTCCTGTCAATTATTTAAAACTAACACCTTGAAGGGAATATGAAGTTTATTTGGTGAATATCGCAAATGTTGGTGCCTATGCAATATTTAAAAGAAAAGACAAAAACTAATAGAGTGCTTCTGGGTAGATTCTTTATGAAGAATCTGTAGATTACAAACAAAGAATGACAGAATAAGATAATTTCAAAATTGAAGGAGTTTCAGGGATCATCTGATTCAACTCATACCTGAACAAGGATCACCTTTACATCATACTGGAGAGGTAATTATATATTCTTTATTTTCAGACCTCCAGTGAAGGGGATACCATTTTCTCGAAGACAATCAATTGTATTCTTCCATAGTTCTAATTGCTATTATTATTTATTGTTGGTGTTATTTTTCCCCTAGAAATAATCACCCAAAACTAAATTAATCTCTTTACAAATTCCACCCATTATCCTAGTTCCTCACTCTGGGGTCAAACAGAAGAAAAGGGAAGAGGAATATTTATGCAGTCCCAATAAATGCTTATTCCTTCCCCACCTCTGTCCTCTGCTGTTGGAATCCTTACAAAGTGTTAAGTCATTAGAGTTGATAGAGACAATAATTATCTAATTTAGCATAGATTAAATGCTAATTTAATTATCAATTTATCAATAATTTAATTATCAAATTAAATCTGATCCTACAAGGAGATGTTTGGGCCAGAACTTGAAACAAGGTACTAAGTAGAAACAATGCGTGTGTTCACATATTTAGAGAGCTCATAGAAGCAAGAAGCTCTTAGGGCCAGAAAGCACTCTGGGAGGAAACCCATAATCCCACTCTCAGATCCCACAATCCCACTCTCTCGGAGAAGGAGCATAAATAGAGCTTCAGTGCTCTCTGGCCCTAAGAGTTTCTGGCTTATATGAGCCTTCTAAAGATGTGAACACAAGCATTGTTTTTACTTAGTACCTTGTTTCAAGTTCTTGACCAAACATCTCCTCGTAGGATCAGATCAATCATACTGAACCATGCTAAATTAGAATTTTTTGTCTCTATCAACTCTAATGACTTAACACTTTGTAAGGATTCCAACACCCTACTTTTCAAATATTATCTCATTTGATCCAAATAAAAAACTCTGGGAAGCCCAGATTGAAATCAGATCCTCCTGACTATAGACTATCAATTGTACCAGCCATCTGACCCAATAGAATAAGTTTAATAACTTTGTCAAGGAATAGTTCTTCAAATATTGAAGGATAAACATCTGGTTTAACTTTCTTGAGTCTTTTCTTACCTAAGCTAATGTGAAGAAAGTCCCTAAAGTCTCTGGTCCTACCTACATAAGGAATACAATAAAGCAGATCTTAGAAACAAAGATTTCCTATCCTACCTGCCATCCACTCTTGGCAATTGTTTTGTGACTTTTCTCTAGCCGTTCATTTATAAATGAGGATGCTGGAGGCTCAGGGTTTGAAAACTGGGGAATTCTGAAACTCAGAGAGTTTTAGTAGGTATGGGAGAAATGAACATGGGAGTTTTAAAGAATGAACACCATAAATGAGAGTAAATTCTGTAATAGTGGAATCTGAGTCTCTCAGAAAAATGACTAAATCTAAAAGGCAAAAAATAAAGTTGAAGGTTAGGTAGCTAATAGGACATTGCTCTTTGATCTAAATACCAGTTTTTTAGCTCATAGGACAGAAAATCTAGAGAAGAAAGAAAAGGCTTTCAAGCCAAGATTAAAGAAACAAGATGGGGAAGCTCAAGAGAGATTTTTTGCTGGTTTAAAAGCAAAAGGTTTTGGTTTTTTAGAAAAGAACTAGAAAAAGCCTATGGGCCTTTTTAAAAAATAGGCACCTGTATCTTCTATGTAAAAAAAAAAAATAGTCATCTGAGACAGAAACTGAAGGTAACAACAATGGCTGAGCAGAATACAGGGTAAACTACAATGGAACAGTATCCAGGGAAATATTTAATAGAGACAACAGCAAAGGCAATGTGTTCAACTGAATGGCCTCCAACACAAAGTATAAGACTAAAGAGAACAGATCCAATAAGAACAATGGGAAGATATCAATAGAAAACATAGTCAAAACCCCGGCAGCATTAAAGAAGAGATCTTCCCCTTTATCTGTGCACCCTGGCCACACATATTACTTGCATGTTCCCTTCTCATGCCCACTTTCCTCATTGATATTGTTTGTATTTGAGCAATAGTACACCTTCATGGGTTCATGGGGGGAAATGCTATGCTTCACTTGCATTTCATTAAATTTTATGAAATGCCTTTACTTTGAATTTATTGTGTCTTTAGATATCTAAAGATAAATACATCATTGAGAGCTTATGAGTTAAAGTTTTGGGGGATACAAAACCATAGAAGAAGATGAACATTGGATAACCTTTCTTACAGTGACCCATTTTATGAATTGGAAGTGTGCTATATTGAACATTTCATTTCTTCAGTTGATATTAAGGTGATGTGGAATGAAGGTTTTTCACCATCCCAGATAATTCTTCTCTGGATATCTTCAAGTTTAAAAATATTATTTCCAAAATGTGGGACCCATAATTGATGTGACCTAATCAGGTCAAGATAAAGTAGGACTAATCTTCTAGTTTGGGAACCTTCCTAATTTAGGTCATGACCAAATTAGTTTCTTTGAAATCTCATCATGTTGTTGACTCATTTTAAAATTATAATCTACTTAATCCCTGGTATTTTTTATATGAATTGCTATTTAATCTCCCTACCCCTATTTTATGCTTAAGAAGCCAGTTTTGAATCTATGATAAAGACTTTATATTTATTCATAGTTCTTTCATTTTATGTTTAGCTCAATATTAAGTCTATTGGATTCTTTTTGTATTCTGACTCATGGTGTAATATATCACTATTCCTCTAAATTTTAAGTCATTTGAAAGTTTGAAAAAATATCAACTATGAATTTATTCATTTCACTGAAAAAAAATCAAACAGCACAAGATTGATAACAGATGCTTGGGTAGTCCTTTGGAAACCTTTTTCTAAATTGTTCTTGAACCCTTGATGACTATTCCTTGGGTCTAGCCATTCAACTAATTTCAAATGATCTAATAATGTTATTATCCTGTTCATACTTCTTCATCTTTTCAACAAAAATAAGAACCATTTAATACTTTGTGAACACTAAATAAATTATTTCTATAACATTTTTCAATCCATACATTTCATAATTCTACTTAAAAAGAAAGAAAATAAATTTAAACTAGAATGATATTTTCTTGGTAAAACTATTTCTATAGTCACTGCTTCCCTTTCTAAAAGTTCATTAACCATCTATCTATTTAATAAAACAGTCTACATTTTCCCACAGAAATGGAATAATACATCACTGGACTATGGTTTAGAGATTCCATTCTTTAACAATTTTTTTTTGCCCTTTCCCAGTCCCATGATATAATTTCAAATTTTTATAATATTTTAAAGTTCACTGTCAAACATATTGTTTTCAGTGCTGAATGTTATTATTCATCTAAACCCAGTAATCTAATTTCATTATGAGCAGTAAAATGCTTCTTTTACAATCTCCTACTTATCTTGGGTATCACCTCTCCTATTATTTATTTTTGTTATCTTCTTTTCAATCCAAAATTTATTCCCCATGATCAAGAAAGGAAAAACAAAATTAGAACTTAACAACTTTATTAATATGCATCACTTATTGTCATTCAATTCATGCAGAACAGTGATGCTCTTCTTTTAAAAAATCTATCTATTTTTCCAATATAAATTTTTTAAAAAATATTTTAGGGTCATCTTTAGTATTCTAATTTAGTCACAAAACTGTGCTAACTTTTATAGTCATGCACTTTTTTTGTTTTTTTTTTTTGTTGTTGTTTTTTTGCAACTATATTTGCTCATATCTTCTATCCTTTTTAATTTTCTTTTAATATAAGTTGGTTGGTGGCTCTCCTATGTTTACATACTAGATTCTTCACAGAACTCTTCTCTTCCTCCTTATCATAACTGTTTTGATTTATGTTTTCTAGAATTTCAACTTTAAAAAAAAATTTAACCCCTCTAAAGAGGTTGGCATCTTCTTAAGAAAATCTTAGCATCTTACTTACTTTTCCTTGAAACCATTTGAAATGTTTCTAAAACCTAGAGTACACTTCCAATTCTCTCTAAATTTACTATCTTTTATTACAAACTCTTAAGATAGAGGGATCACTTCCTACAAGGTTCTACATCATTTCAAATTTAGCAAGAAGCAACAACTCCCTGTTTATGAGAAAAAACTCATCCAAAATAAAATTCTGCCTTTTTTTTTCCTCCATCTTTTGAATGAGGAAATTATAGTGAAGGAAAATCAAGTAACTGAATACTTCAAAGACAAAGCTCCAAGAGATGTCTGGATAAATGATATTTTCCTTCCCCTTATCATATCATGACTCTTACCCAAATTTATGATTTTCTCAAACTCCTCAATATTTCTTCCTTGTGTCTCTGTGTTTATGATCTGTTCAAATAACATTATGCTTTTTACCTTTGACCTTTATGCATATGCTCCCTAGCAAGCTCAGCTTCCCCATCATGTTTTTAGATTTCCTTATAAAAGCCTATTTTCTTAATAGACATTTATGTTTTAACCTGCCTACTCACTACCCTTTTATGAAACAACAAACATTTGTTAAATTGCTGCATGCAAGGAGCAGTGCTGAAAAACAGAGATATAAAGAAAATTTCTTTTTTTTTTAACTTTTTTTTTAAATTTTTATTTAATGATTACTTTATATTGACAACATTATCCCTTGCACTCGTTTCTTTTCCGATTTTTTTCCCCTCCCTCCCTCCACCCCCTCCCCTAGATGGCAAGCAGTCCTTTATATGTTGGATATGTTGCAGTATATCCTAGATACAATATATGTTTGCAGAACCGAACAGTTCTCTTGTTGCATAGGGAGAATTGGATTCAGAAGGTATAAATAACCCGGGAAGAAAAACAAAAATGCAGATAGTTCACATTTGTTTCCCAGTGTTCTTTCTTTGGGTGTAGCTGCTTTTGTCCGTCATTTATCAATTGAAACTCAGTTAGGTCTCTTTGTCAAAGAAATCCACTTCCATCAAAATATGTCCTCATACAATATCGTTGTCGAAGTGTATAATGATCTCCTGGTTCTGCTCATTTCATTTAGCATCAGTTCATGTAAGTCTCTCCAGTCCTCTCTGTATTCATCCTGCTGGTAACATTCATATACCACAATTTACCCAGCCATTCTCCAATTGATGGGCATCCATTCATTTTCCAGTTTCTAGCCACTACAAATAGGGCTGCTACAAACATTTTGGCACATACAGGTCCCTTTCCCTTCTTTTGTATTTCTTTGGGATATAAGCCCAATAGAAACACTGCTGGATCAAAGGGTATGCACAATTTGATAATTTTTTGGGCATAATTCCAGATTGCTCTCCAGAATGGTTGGATTCATTCACAACTCCACCAACAATGCATTAGTGTCCCAGTTTTCCCGCATCCCTTCCAACATTCATCATTATTTTTTCCTGTCATCTTAGCCAATCTGACAGGTGTGTAGTGGTATCTCAGAGTTGTCTTAATTTGCATTTCTCTGATCAATAATGATTTGGAACACTTTCATATGAGTGGTAATAGTTTCAATTTCATCCTCTGAAAATTGTCTGTTCATATCCTTTGACCATTTATCAATTGGAGAATGGCTTGATTTCTTATAAATTTGAGTCAGTTCTCTATATATTTTGGAAATGAGGCCTTTATCAGAACCTTTAACTGTGAAAATGTTTTCCCAGTTTGTTGCTTCCCTTCTAATCTTGTTTGCATTAGTTTTGTTTGTACAAAGGCTTTTTAATTTGATGTAATCAAAATTTTCTATTTTGTGATCAGTAATGGTCTCTAGTTCATGTTTGGTCACAAATTTCTTTCTCCTCCACAAGTCTGAGAGATAAACTATTCTATGTTCCTCTAATTTATTTATAATCTCGTTCTTTATGCCTAGGTCATGGACCCATTTTGATCTTATCTTGGTATATGGTGTTAAGTGTGGATCCATGCCTAATTTCTGCCATACTAATTTCCAATTATCCCAGCAGTTTTTATCAAATAATGAATTCTTTTCCCAGAAGTTAGGGGCTTTGGGTTTGTCAAACATTAGATTGCTATAGTTGACTATTCTGTCTTGTGAACCTAGCCTTTTCCACTGATCCACTAATCTATTTCTTAGCCAATACCAAATGGTTTTGGTGACTGCTGCTTTATAATATAATTTTAGATCAGATACAGCTAGGCCACCTTCATTTGATTTTTTTTTTCATTAATTCCCTTGAGATTCTCGACTTTTTATTGTTCCATATGAATTTTGTTGTTATTTTTTCTAGATCAATAAAATATTTTCTTGGAAGTCTGATTGGTATAGCACTAAATAAATAGATTAGTTTAGGGAGTATTGTCATCTTTATTATGTTCGCTCGGCCGATCCAAGAGCACTTAATATTTTTCCAATTATTTAAGTCTGACTTTATTTGTGTGGAGACATTTTTATAATTTTGCTCATATAATTCCTGACTTTCCTTTGGTAGATAGATTCCCAAATATTTTATGGTATCAACAGTTATTCTGAATGGAATTTCTCTTTGTATCGCTTGCTGTTGGGTTTTGTTGGAGATGTATAAAAATGCTGAGGATTTATGGGGATTTATTTTGTAGCCAGCTACTTTGCTAAAATTATGAATTATTTCCAATAGCTTTTTAGTAGAACCTCTGGGGTTCTCTAGGTATACCATCATATCATCTGCAAAGAGTGATAGTTTGGTTTCTTCATTGCCTACTCTAATTCCTTTAATATCTTTCTCGACTCTTATTGCCGAGGCTAGTGTTTCTAATGCGATCTTAAATAATAATGGTGATAGAGGGCAACCTTGTTTCACTCCAGATCTTACTGGGAAAGGTTCCAGTTTTTCCCCATTGCATATGATGCTTACTGAAGGTTTTAAATATATGCTCCTGACTATTTTAAGGAAAAGTCCATTTATTCCTATGCTCTCAAGTGTTTTTATTAGGAATGGCTGTTGGATTTTATCAAATGCTTTTTCTGCATCTATTGAGATGATCATATGGTTTTTGTTTGTTTGGTTATTGATATAGTCAATTATGCTAATAGTTTTCCTAATATTGAACCAGCCCTGCATTCCTGGTATAAATCCTACTTGGTCATAGTGTATTATCCTGGGGATGATTTTCTGTAATCTTATTGCTAATATTTTATTTAAGATTTTAGCATCAATATTCATTAGGGAGATTGGTCTATAATTTTCTTTCTCTGTTTTCAGCCTACCTGGTTTAGGTATCAGCACCATGTCTGTGTCATAAAAGGAGTTTGGTAGGACTCCTTCAATCCCTATTTTTTCAAATAGTTTATTTAGCATTGGAGTTAATTGTTCTTTAAATGTTTGGTAGAATTCACATGTAAATCCATCTGGTCCTGGGGATTTTTTCTTAGGGAGTTGATTGATAGTTTGTTCTATTTTTTTTTTTTCTGAGATGGGAGTGTTTAGGATATTTACTTCTTCCTCTGTTAGTTTGGGCAAGCTATATTTTGGAGGTATTTTTCTATTTCATTTAAGTTGTCGAATTTATTGGCATAAAGTTGGGCAAAGTAACTCCTAATTATTGCTCTAATTTCCTCTTTGTTACTGGCGAGTTCTCCCTTTTCATTTTTAAGACTAACAATTTGATTTTCCTCTTTCCTTTTTTTAATCAGATTTACTAAGGGTTTGCCTATTTTGTTGGTTTTTTCATAGAACCAACTCTTAGTTTTATTAATCAATTCAATAGTTTTTTTACTTTCAATTTTATTGATCTCTCCTTTTATTTTTAGAATTTCAAGTTTAGTGTTTGACTGGGGGTTTTTAATTTGTTCCTTTTCTAGCATTTTTAGTTGCAAACCCAATTCATTAACCTTCTCTTTCTCTATTTTATACAAATAGGCCTCTAGAGATATGAAATTTCCCCTTATTACCGCTTTGGCTGCATCCCATACATTTTGGTATGATGTCTCATTATTATCGTTTTCTTGGGTGAAGTTATTAATTATGTCTATGATTTGCTGTTTCACCCAATCATTCTTTAGTATGAGATTATTTAGTTTCCAATTATTTTTTGGTCTACTTCCCCCTGGTTTTTTGTTGAATGTAATTTTCATTGCATCGTGGTCTGAAAAGGATGCATTTACTATTTCTGCCTTACTGCATTTGAGTTTGAGGTTTTTATGTCCTAATATATGGTCAATTTTTGTATAGATTCCATGAACTGCTGAAAAGAAAGTGTATTCCTTTCTGTCTCCATTACATTTTCTCCAGAGATCTATCATATCTAACTTTTCTAGTATTCTATTTACTTCTTTGACTTCTTTCTTATTTATTTTGTGGTTTGATTTATCTAATTCTGAGAGCGCAAGGTTAAGATCTCCCACTATTATAGTTTTACTGTCTATTTCTTCTTACAGCTCTCTTAATTTCTCTTTTAAGAATTTAGATGCTACACCACTTGGTGCATATATGTTTAATATAGATAGCTTCATTATCCATGCTACTCTTTAGCAAGATATAGTGCCTTTCCTTATCTCTTTTAATTAGATCAATTTTTGCTTTAGCTTGATCTGAGATCAGGATGGCTACCCCTGCTTTTTTGACTTCACCTGAAGCATAGTAGATTTTGCTCCAACCTTTTACCTTTAACCTGCATGTATCTCCCCGCTTCAGGTGTGTTTCCTGTAAACAACATATTGTAGGATTCTGGCTTTTAATCCATTCTGCTAATTGCTTCCTCTTTATGGGGGAGTTTACCCCATTCACATTTATGGATAGAATGACCAATTCTGTATTACTTGCCATCTTGTTAACCCTGGTTTATGCTTTTCTCCCTTCTTTCCCCTTTCCCCCCTTTCCAGTATTAGGCTTGTGAGCACCACTTGCTTCTCACAGCCTTCCCTTTTTAGTATCCCTCCCCCCGCCTTAGAGTTCCTCCTCCTATCTTACCCCTTTCCCTCCCAGTTTCCATATTCCCTTCCTCTTAGCTTATTCCTTCCCTTTTCACATTTCCCTTCTCACTTTTCAATGAGGTGGGAGAAGTTTCACCATAGATTGAATATGTCTTAAGATTTTTCACTTAAAGCCAATTCTGAAGGCAGTAAGATACCCACTATATTCATCCCCCTCCATTCTTTCTCCCAGATATAATAGGTTTCCTATGCCTCTTCATGAGATGTACTACCCCCACTTTACCCTTTTTCTGGTACAATGTCCTTTCCACATCAATTTCTAGAACAAGGTATACATGTATTCTTTATACATCTATATAGTCAAAATATAGTTCCCAAGATTAATCTTTACCTTTTTAGATTTCTCTTGAGTTCTATATTTGTAGATCAAACCTTTTGTTAATTTCTGGCTTTTTCATCAGAAATAGATGAAATTCGCTTACTTCGTTGAATGTCCATCTTCTTCCCTGGAAAAAGATGCTCATTCTTGCTGGGTAAGTTATTTTTGGTTGCATACCAAGTTCCTTAGCCTTTCAGAATATCATATTCCAGGCCCTTCGATCTTTTAATGTGGATGCTGCCAGATCTTGGGTGATCCTTATTGTGGCTCCTTGATACTTGAATTGGGTTTTAATTCAATTTTTATTGCCGCTTGCAATATTTTTTCCTTCGTCTGAGGGTTCTGGCATTTGGCCACTATATTCCTTGGTGTTTTGATTTTAGGATCCTTTTCAGTGGGTGATCAATGAATCCGTTCAATGTTTATTTTTTCCTCTGTTCCTATGACTTCTGGGCAGTTCTCTTTGATAATTTCCTGGAAAATAGTGTCCAGGCTCTTTTTTTCATCATTCTTTTCTGGGAGTCCAATGATTCTCAGATTGTCTCTCCTGGATCTGTTTTCCAGGTCTGTTGTCTTCCCCAGAAGGTATTTCACATTCTTTTCCATTGTTTGATTTTTTTGGATTTGCTTGACTGATTCTTGTCTCCTCGAGTCATTCAATTCCAATTGTTCAATTCTGATTTTCAGTGAAGTATTTTCTTCACTCACTTTTTTAAAATCTTTTTCTAATTGTCCCATTGAGTTCTTCTGTTCTGTGGAATTTTTTTCCATTCCGCCAATTTTGTGTTTTAGAGAGCTATTTTCTGTTTCCAGTTCACCAATCCTATTTTTCAAGGATTTTACTTCTTTATCCACTCTCTCTTTAACTGACTTCTCCAGGCTCTTTTGCCAAGCCTCCCTCTCCTTTTCCCAAGCTTCCCTCTCCATTTGCCAAGCCTCACTCTGCTTTTCCCATTTTTCTTCTAGCTCCCTTGTGAGAGCCTTTTAAATTACTTCTATGAGGTTCATCTGTGCTGAGGAACAGATGATCTCCTCCTTTGGGGATTCACCTGGAGACAGTCTGTTTTTAGTCTCCTCAGGATTTAGAGTCTGCTCTCTATCTGTATAGAAGCTGTCAAGGGTTAAAGTCCTCTTCAGTTTCTTGCTCATTCTGTCTAATAATCAGAGACAAACTAGCAAAGAAAAACAGAAAAAACTGGAGTCTTTCTTTGGGGGAGGGGCTGGGTGTGTTACCAAGCTTCCTCTACAGAATGCGGGTGGCAGCAGTGAGGTACTAGCAGGATTGTGCTGTGCCTGCGCTCTGAGATCCCAGAGCATGCTGAGTCACTATAGGGGGGGGAAGAGGGGAGGCGGCCAGGTCCCGAGAGACTCCAGCTGTTTGGGGTTGTATTCTTCACCCCCGGTGTTTTTAGCTTCTCTGCTGGGCTGCTGACTTGCTGCTGGAGCAAAGTATCCAGTCCTGTAGCGAAGCTCTCCCCGCAGAGACGGCTGCAATCACTCCCCACCCCCTCTCCAGTCTGCTCCCGTGCTCTCACTGCCGCTGCCCTCAGCCTGTGCCCGATCTAAAACCATCCCAGCCCTCCAGTAAAGACAGACCTTTCTTGGCGAATCTCAAGGATGGCTTCTCTTGGTAACTATTTGTGGGTTTTTTTTCAGTCAAGCATTAATTCAGAGGCTTGTAATGAAATGGATAGTGAGAGAAAGCATGGAGCTTACACAGCTGTGTGCCTCCTCTCCGCCATCTTAACCGGAAGTCCTATAAAGAAAATTTCAAAACACAAATGCAGTCCTCACTCTCAAGGGACTTTTACATGGAAATGGAGGAGACAACATGTAAATAAATAAGCACAACTAAGACACATACAAAATAGATGGGAGCTAATCTTAAAAAGGAAGGCTCAATCTTGTTTCCTTTGAATAAAATATCTTCCAAAACCATATTCCAATATTTACTCTGATTCTATTGAGTCCCAATGATACCTCCAAGATCAAATCGGCATACTTCATCTTTTTTGCATTATTTCTTTTTTCTGGTTATCTAAAGTCAGTGTGTCCATGTATAGACAACTAAGGTTTTATATTTTTATTATAAAAAGACATGAATGGCCTGCTTCCTACATTAATAAATAGAGTGCCTTTGTATATATCTAGCATTGTAGATCCTTAATAAACAGAAGTGAACTCATAGATTCATGAAGATTGAAATATAACAATGATGTTGGAATGCAATCCTTGTTACTTTTGTTTATACAATTTTTCTTTTTTAAAGACTAAGCAAGCCTACTATCTTATACACCAAGTCAAACTCAAGTCTTCCTGAATTCAGGCTTAGAGCTCTATCTCTGAGTCCATGACTTCCAGTTTTCTTTCTTCTTTGTAATTAACATCATCTAATTTACAGCCTCTATATGCTGTAAATTCCCTGAAAGTAGGAATTATTTAGGAAATTTATTATATTCTTATAATATTCCTAGCAACTAGTTCAGTGATAGGTGCATAGTAAACATTTGATACACACTTTCTGATTGATTGTTAATTCTAATGCTAATGATGCTGATGTTGTTGATTGTAAGAATGATGATGAGTATATACATTGGACTCTAAGGTCTCTTGTTTACTCTGAAATTCTATGACGTATTTGGATAAAATTTTAATATTTTCAAAGAGTTTTCCTATACATATCTTATGTTATTCTCAACACACCTATTGTATTTAAAGTATGATAATTTTCATTTTACAAAATTTGAAGATGAGGCCCAGAAATATTAAATGACTTGCTAAGCTCACATAGCTATTGAACAGCACAGCAAGAGTTCAACTCTGGCCTTTTTCTTTCCATCTCCAACCTTCTTTCTGCTTAGCATCTTTCTTACAGTTTTTTCATTCCCTACTTTTTACTGATAAATTTTGTATTGCTCTTAACCTTTAAGGGGCTCATCACATTTTTTTAAAATGGAATGCTAATATATATCTGTGTTCAGATAATAGGTGTGAGTTTTGTATATTAGAACCAAGAAGATAACTGTACCTACAAATGACAGGATTCAAAAGGAAAAAGGAAAGGGACTGATTTTAAAAATATTTAAATTTATTGGGCATAGTTACCATTAGAGCAGCTGTGTGGCAGTGGATAGAGTTCTAAGTCTGAATTCAGGGAGACATGAGTTCAAAATGTGACCTTAGACTCTTCCTGTGTAACACAAAGCAAGTCATTTAACACTGTTGCTTCAGTTTCTTCATCTACAAAATAAGCCAGAGAAGAAAATAACACAACATTCCAGTATCTTTGCCAAGAATAACACAAAAAGGGTCACAAAGTATAGAACAAAACTGATTAATGACTATTCAACAATAGTTGCCTTTAAAAGAGTCATCCTGATAGGCTTTCTCTGTATGCTACCAATTCTATATCTGCTCAAATATTTTGGAATTCTGTTTTTAAATTTGCCTTATGAGTCTGTAACTAATTTTTAAAAATTCACTCACTTGCCCTTTCAACCAATACTTTCTGATGTGGACTTAGTGGTGCATTGGGGATATAAGAGAAAAGAAAGAAATTTTTTAATTTTTAAAGAGCACCTGTGAATTTGGGGATCAAAGGTTCTGTCTTTGAATTATGGCTTTAACACTTACTACTCATTTTATTTTGAGCACACTGTGTCCCTTTCTTTGGGCCTTCATTTCCTTAACTTTTGTCAGAAAGCCTGAGAGCAGGCTCATAAACCTGTGCAAGATAGTATGATCCTGAGATTCAAGACAAGTGCCATGCTGGCTACTAGTGATCCTCCACATTCTTCACATCTTCCTTAAGAGAATGTGAAACTCAAGAACCTTAAAGTCATCTTTTGGAACAATGGGTTAGGATAATTGAGCTTCTGACTTATCTTGCTTAAAACTATGCCTCCACATAGCTTCCCAACCACTTCTACACTATAACACTGAATGTATGCACCTCCCTGCCCTATTAGAATTTGTCTTTGAGGGCAACTCAACAATTGTGTAGTTTATTTGTGCCTGTAATCTCACTGTTTACTACAGTGTCTGAAACATAGCAAATGACTTATATAATTTTTTTGTTAATTCACCTGATCATTTAGCCATTCACTAATTTTTCCCCTGAGGCAATTGGGGTTCAGTGACCTTTTCAGGGTCACACAGCTAGGCCCCGTTAAGTGTCTGAAACCAGATTTGAGCTCAGGTTCTCCTGATTTCAGAACGATGCTCTATCCACTGTACCACCTAGTTGTCCCACATTCAATAACTTATATCCAGTTCTACAAGATATTTGCCTTAGCTAAAGATCCTAGTAATAAAGCCAGCAGCTGTTACCAGATACTACCAATACTTGTGTACTGGAAAGTATTAACATTAAACTATTTCAAAGGCTTGTTTCCATCTCAAGGATGGATTTTATTTTGATTAAGGTAAATACTATGAAGAAGATGCTTTATTTCTATTGTTCAATATATCTCTATCACTATTGGTCTTATTAGGCAAGAGCCTAATAGGTCCCCATACCACAAGGAATAGTTTAGCAAACATTCCTTCTTCTATGCCATAACAGTCTGAATATTGAACAAGGAAAAATAAATAAACGCAGAGATAATTTAATTACTATTCTCAAGGAAAATATAAGCTATAGCCTTAATGATTTATTTTGTTTTTGTAAAGAGTCAACAATCATTCAGATCTTTTAGATAAAACAGATTAAGATAAATCAAAGTGTATAATGTCAAAAGAGGGGTTTCTAAGCTATTTTGAGACCTGGAAGCATTGCTAAAATAGTATATTCTATAATAGTTTGAAAGATCATTACATTCAAAAATGATACTTATGTATAAGTCTATAGAACTTAGAGTAGGATGGTAATTAATGTAAGTATAACATAAGTTCCTTGGGTTCAGGGACAATTTTATTTTTATTTTTGTATTTCCAGTGCTTTATTGGGCAGGATGCCTTGAACATAGTAGAAATATAATTAATATTTGCTGAATAGAATTCACTGAAATTAATTGAAAGGACCTTTCCAATGGGTAATGTTACTTTCTTTAAACATATTATTACATATTTATTTAAAATTAAATCTCAAAGAGACTTATAATGTAAAAAGGGATGTTACTATATTATATATATACACATAAATATATTAAAATACAGTATGTTATCATATAGATATATAATCATTAATGTAATGAAATTAACCTTATATAGGTGTTGTATACCCTCAAAAGATAATGGAAGATCAAAGATGAACAGTTTATACATAATAGAAAAGTCTCAAAGGTAGAGCGAGGACATCAAGTGCTATCACTTTTCCTCTGCGTCTTTGGACATTGCCATTTTTGCTATTACCCTGTACCTGAAGTCTGTGCAGATTTTAAGTAAACATTTTTACTGGTTGTCTTCTCCTCCTTGTCTGAAATTCTTTCTCTTTATCTCTACCTTCTGCCCTCCCTGACTTCTTTCAATCCTTAGTTAAAAACCCAACTTCTGTAAGAACTTTCCTGGTCCCCATAAAGGCAAAGACTTCTTTTAGCCTTTCTTCATTATCCTTAGCAATTAGCAAAGTGCCTGGGATGTAATAGACAATAAAAATATATTGACTTGGTGTTTCAGATTGTCACAGAGAAGGTTTGAATTTTATTAGATGAGTATCCAAAGTCCACAGTTAACTTAAATCTATCTGTAAGGAATGCCTTCCTTGTTATTATAGAACTAGTAATCCCAACATCCACTGATTTCTATATCAAAATATTAAGAATTGGTGATTTCAGTGTTGTGAGCAATCCCTCCACTATGATAACAGACAAAGTCTTTACATTATAGAAGATAGTCTTAAGAAACATCTGTGTTAAAAATAACAGTAACTATATTGCCTCCAATTTGGTGAGTTTACATGAACTTAGCTGGGATGATTATCTAATGATAAGCATGATTTTGTATTCTTCTCCTTGTCATGATGAAGCATTCAAAAATGTATTTCATATAGGATACCATTTTTAATGGATGTGGTCTTTTTTTCATAGTTTGCAATCTGCACAATGCAGCTGGTATTCCATCACAAAATATTAAAAAACCCTTAGAATGGTTCCAAATAATTAAGCCTGCACTGTGTATATTTATAAATCAAGTCCATTAGGAGAAAGTTCAGAAATAGTTTTGTATTTTAGGAAACAAAGTTTTTGTAAACCAAAATGAGATAGGTTGCTTATTGGTTCACATAATACAATAAGCGTATCATAAAAAAGAGTAAAGTAGCTTATAAAACCTGTCTGCCGAAGCCAGTGCATCTTTATCAAAAATCAAGAAGTTAATTGTATAAAGATTTGTATTATATAAAGAGCTAAATTTAGAAGTTCTCTAGGGTTGCCTGTGGCTCCCCCTTTCTTTTGTTTTTGGAGGAGTGTCTTGATGTCTCTGTTACTCCTCTCTACTATTGCCTGTCCTTGAGGATTGAAAGGTCTGTCAGTGGTGTATAAAATCTGATACTAGCCACAAAAGTGTGCAAAATGTTTAGAAGTATATGCAGGTCCATTATCTGTTTTTATTGCTTGTGGCACACCCATAATAGCAAATGCTTGTATAAGGAATTCAGTGACCACTCAGACTTTCTCTTTTACTGCTGGTATTCCAAAAGTAAATCCTGAAAAGGTGTCTACCACAACATGGATAAAAAAGACAGATGACCAAAAGATTTATAATGGGTCACACCTATTTGCCAAATTTCATTGGGTCTCAAACCACAAGGGTTCTTCCTTGGAGGGAGCATAGGAGCTTGGAAAGGAAGACAAGCTGTACAGGCTTTTACTATGCTCCCAGCTTCCACTTTTGTTAGTCCAAATTGCAAACATAAAGCTTGTACAGCCTGATGATATTTAGAATGAGATTCTTGGGCTGCCTGAAATAAAGGAGTATTAGCCAAAATAGTTAGAATACTATCTGCCTTTGAATTGCCATAAAAAAATAGGACCCAGAAATCGACTATGAGAGTGAGCATGAAAGATATAAATCTTACCTGGATGCTTTCTCACTTGCTCTTGAAGTTCCTTAAAGAGCTGATATATATACAACTTTAGCAAAGTTGCAGGATACAAAATAAATCCCCATAAATCATCAACATTTTTATACATCCCTAAAAAAATCCAACAGCAAGAGATAAAAAGAGAAATTCCATTTAAAATAACTGTCAATAGTATAAAATATTTGAGAATCTATCTACCAAAGTAGTCAGGAACTATATGAGCAAAACTACAAAACACTTTCCACACAAATAAAGTCAGATCAAAACAACTGAAAAAAATATTAAATGCTCTTGGATAGGTCGAGCAAATATAATAAAGACGAGAATACTACCTAAACTAATCTATTTATTTAGTGCTATACCAATCAGACTCCTAAGTAATCATTTTATTGACCTAGGAAAAATGGCAACAAAATTAATCTGGAAGAACAAAAGGTCAAGAATTTCAAAGGAACTAATAAAAAAAAATCAAATGAAGATGGCCTAGCTGTACCTGATCTAAAACTATATTATAAAGCAGTGGTCACCAAATCATTTTCTATTGGCTAAGAAATAGACTAATTGACTAGTCGAATAGGTTAGGTTCACAGGACAAAATAGTCAATAACTATAGCAATCTAGTGTTTGACAAACCCAAAGACCCCAACTTTTGGGATAAGAATTCACTATTTGACAAAAACTGCTGGGAAAATTGGAAATTAGTATTGCAGAAAATAGGCATTGACCCACACTTAACACCACATACCAAGATAAGATCAAAATGGGTTCATGATCTAGGGATAAAGAATGAGATTATAAATAAATTGGAAGAATATAGGATAGTTTGCCTCTTAGACCTGTGGAGAGGAAGGAATTTGTGATCAAAGAAGAACTAGAGATCATTATTGATCATAAAATAGAAAATTTTGATTATATCAAGTTAAAAACTTTTTTACAAATAAAACTAATGCAGACAAGATTAGAAGGGAAGCAACAAACTGGGAAAACATTTTTTACAGTTAAAGGTTCTGATAAAGACCTCATTTCCAAAATATATGGAAAATTGGTTCAAATGTATAAGAAATCAAGCCATTCTCTAATTGATAAATGATCAAAAGATATGAACAATTTCCAGATCATGAAATTGAAACTATTTCTACCCATATGAAAAGGTGTTCCAAATCATTATTGATCAGAGAAATGCAAATTAAGACAACTCTGCCATACCACTATACACCTCTCAGATTGGTTAGGATAACAGGATAATAGATAATGACGAATGTTGGAGGGGATATAGGGAAACTGGGACACTGATGCATTGTTGGTGGAGTTGTGAATGGATCCAACCATTCTGGAGAGCAATTTGAAACTATACTCAAAAAGTTGTCAATCTGTGAATATCCTTTGATCGAGCAGTGTTACTATTGGGCTTATATTCCAAAGAGAAATTAAAGAAGAGAAAGGGACTTGTATGTGCAAAAATGTTTGTGACAGCCTTTTTTGTAGTGGCTAGAAACTGGAAATTGAATAGATGGTCATCAATTGGAAAATGGCTGAGTAAATTGTGGTTTACGAATGTTATGAAATATTTTTATTCCATAAGAAATGATCAGCAGGATGAATACAGAGAGACTTGGAGAGAGTTGTATGAACTGATGCTAAGTGAAATGAGCAGAACCAGGAGATTATTATACATTTCAACACCAATACTATATGAAGATTACTTCTGATGGAAGTGACCGTCCTCAACAATGAGAGGATCCAAATCAGTTCCAATTGATCAGTAATGAAACGAATCAGCTACAACCAGCAAAAGAACACTGGGAAATGAGTGTGGACTGCAACATAGCATTTATACTCTTTCTGTTATTATTTGCTTGTATTTTTGCTTTTCTTCCCAGGTTATTTTTACCTTCTTTCTAAATCCAATTTTTCTTGTACAGTAAGACAACTGTATGTATGTGTATATATGTATATATACACATACATACACACATATTGTTTTTAATATATACTTTAACATATTTAACATGTTTGAAACTACCTGCTATCTAGGGGAGGGGGTGGAGAGAAGGAAAGGAAAAGTTGGAACAGAAGTTTTTGCAAGGGTCAATGTTGAAAAATTACCCATGCATGTGTTTTGTCAATAAAAAGCTATAATAAAACAAAAAAAGAAAGAAAACTTCCATAGATATTATAGCCTAATTCCAGGGCTCCCGTATCAAGGAGCAAATATTGCAAGCATCCAGAAAGAAATATTTCAAATAAAGTAGAGTCACAGTCAGGATAACACAAAATTTAGCCGCTTCTACATTAAAGGACCAGAGGACTTGGAATATGAAATTCCAGAGAGCAATGGAGGTAGCACTACAATCTATCCAGCAAATTGAGTATTATCCTTCAGATGAAATGGAGGATTTTTAAGCATTCATGACGAAAAAAATTAGAGCTGAATGGAAAATTTAATTTTTAGATATAGGACTCTGGAGAAGCTTGAGGAGGTAATCAAGAAAGTTATATCATAAAATACTTAATATAGTTTACCTATTTATAATCCTACTTGAGAAAATAATACTTGTAACACATTAGAATGTTCTCATTATTATGGCTGGTAGAAGCAGCATGGGTGTGACTGGAATATGAAGGTATATACTACAAACCTCTCAGATTGGCTAAGATGACAGGAAAAGATAATGACGAATGTTGGAGAGGATGTGGGCAAGTGAAACACTGCTACATTGTTGGTGGAATTGTGAAAGGATTTAACCATTCTGGAGAGCAATTTGGAACTATGCTCAAAAAGTTATAAACGCTGCATATTCTTTGATCCAACAGTGTTACTACTGGGCTTATATCCCACAGAAATCTTAAAGAAGGGAAAGGAACCTGTATGAGCAAAAATGTTTGTGTGGCTAGAAACTGGAGATTGAATGGATACCCATCAATTGGAGAATGGCTGAGTAAATTGGGGTATATGAATGTTATGGAATAGTATTGTTTTGTAAGAAATGACCAACAGGATGATTTCAGAGAGGCCTGGAGAGACTTGCATGAGCTGAGTGAAATGAGAAGAACCAGGAGATCATTGTACAAGGTAACAACAAAACAATACAAAGATCAGTTCTGATGGACGTGGCTCTCTTCAACAATGAAATGATCCAAACCAGTTCTAATTGTTCAGTAATGAAGAGAATCAGCTACAGCCAGAAAGAGAATTATGGAAAATGAGTGTGGACCACAATACAGCATTTTCACTCTTTCTGTTATTGTTTGCTTGCACTTTGTTTTCCTTCTTAGGTTTTTTTAACCTTCTTTCTAGATTTAGTCTTTCTTGAGAAGCAAGATAACTATATAAATATATATATATATATATATATATATATATATATATATATATATATATATACATGTATTAGATTTAACATATATTTTAACATTTTTAATTTGTATTGGACTACCTGCCACCGATCCATACCCAGAAAAGGGACTGATAGAGTTTGAACATAGATCAAAGCATTCTCTCTTTCTCTCACTCTCTCTCTCTCTCTCTCTCTCTCTCTCTCTCAATTTTTCTTAAGGGTTTTTTTTTTTTCATTAGGGTGGTAGATCTATGTTTTTTTTTTTTTTCACAACTTGACGTCTATAGAAATATTTTGCATAACTTCATATGTGGTTTCTTAATTGTGGATAGAGATAAGGGAAATAACCTAGAATTAAAAAATCTTAAAAAAAAAAAAACAAATGTAAATTCCCCAATTGATAAGTGGTCAAAAGATATGAACAGACAATTTCCAGATGACAAAACTAAAAGCATTTACAGTTATATGAAAAATGCTTTAAATCACTATTGATAAGAGAAATGCAAATTTAAAAAACTCTGAGGTACCATCTCACACTTTTCAAATTGGCTAAGATGACAGGAAATATAATGATAAATGTTGGAGGGGATGTGAAAAAACTGGGAATATAATGCATTGTTGGTGAAGTTGTGAAATGATCCAACCATTCTGGAGAGCAATCTGGAACATGCTAAAAGGGCTATCAAACTGTGCATAACCTTTGATCTAGGAGTACCATTACTGGGTCTGTATCCCAAGAAAATCATAAAGGAAATAAAAGGACCCACATGTGTAAAAAGTGTTTGTATCAGCTATTTTTGTGATAGGAAAGAAATGGAAAAGGAGTGGATACTCAACAATTGGGGAATGGCTGAACAAGTTGTAATACATGAAGGTAATGGAATATTATTGTTCTATAAAAAATTATAAACAAGCTGATTATTGAAAGGCCTGGAAAGCTTTACATGAAGTGAAGCTAAGTGAAATAAGCAGAACCAGGAATACATTGTACACAATAATAGAAAGAATGTATAATGATCAAGAATGAAAGGCTTGGGACTTCCGGTTAAGATGGTGGAGAGGAGGCACACAGCTGCATAAGCTCCACGCTTTCTCTCACTATCCATTTCATTACAAGCCTCTGAATTAATGCTTGACTGAAAAAACACCCACAAATAGTTACCAAGAGAAGCCATTCTTGAGATTCTCCAAGAAAGGTCTGTCTTTACTGGAGGGCTGGGACGGTTTTAGATCGGGTGCAGGCAGCGGGCAGCGGCAGTGAGAGCACGGGAGCAGACAGGAGAGGGGGTGGGGAATGATCGCAGCCATCTCTGCGGGGAGAGCTTCGCTACAGGTTTGGATACTTTGCTCCGGCAGCAAGTCAGCAGCCCAGCAGAGAAGCTAAAAACACCGGGGCTGAAGAATACAACCCCAAACAGTTGGAGTCTCTCGGGCCCTGGCCGCCCCACCTTTCCCCCCCCACAGTGACTCAGCACGCTCTGGGATCTCAGAGCGCAGGCGCAACACAGTCCTGCTAGTGCCTCACTGCTGCCCCCTGCAGTCTGTAGAGGAAGCTCGGTAACACACCCAGCCCCTCCCCCAAAGAAAGACTCCAGTTTTTTCTGTTTTTCTTTGGTAGTTTGTCTTTGATTGTTAGACAGAATGAGCAAGAAACTGAAGAGGACTTTAACCTTTGATAGCTTCTATACAGATAGAGAGCAGACTCTAAATCCTGAGGAGACTAAAAACAGACAGTCCCCAGGTGAATCCCCAAAGGAGGAGATCATCTGTTCCTCAGCACAGATGAACCTCATAGAAGTAATTAAAAAGGCTCTCACAAGGGAGCTAGAGGAAAAATGGGGAAAGCAGAGTGAGGCTTGGCAAAAGGAGAGGGAAGCTTGGGAAAAGGAGAGGGAGGCTTGGCAAAAGAGCCTGGAGAAAGTTAAAGAGAGAGTGGATAAAGAAGTAAAATCCTTGAAAAATAGGATTGGTGAACTGGAAAACAAAATTGGCGAAATGGAAAAAAAATTCCACAGAACAAAAGAACTCAATGGGACAATTAGAAAAAGATTTTTAAAAAGTGAGTGAAGAAAATACTTCACTGAAAATCAGAATTGAACAAGTGGAATTGAATGACTCGAGGAGACAAGAAGAATCAGTCAAGCAAATCAAAAAAAAATCAAACAATGGAAAAGAATGTGAAATACCTTCTGGGGAAGACAACAGACCTGGAAAACAGATCCAGGAGAGACAATCTGAGAATCATTGGACTTCCAGAAAAACATGATGAAAAAAAGAGCCTGGACACTATTTTCCAGGAAATTATCAAAGAGAACTGCCCAGAAGTCATAGGAACAGAGGAAAAAATAAACATTGAAAGGATTCATCGATCACCCACTGAAAGGGATCCTAAAATCAAAACACCAAGGAATATAGTGGCCAAATGCCAGAACCTTCAGACGAAGGAAAAAATATTGCAAGCGGCTAGAAAAACCCAATTCAAGTATCAAGGAGCCACAATAAGGATCACCCAGGATCTGGCAGCATCCACATTAAAAGATCGAAGGGCCTGGAATATGATATTCCGAAAGGCTAAGGAACTTGGTATGCAACCAAAAATAACTTACCAAGCAAGAATGAGCATCTTTTTCCAGGGAAGAAGATGGACATTCAACGAAGTAAGTGAATTTCATCTATTTCTGATGAAAAAGCCAGAACTTAACAAAAAGTTTGATCTACAAATATAGAACTCAAGAGAAATCTAAAAAGGTAAAGATTAATCTTGGGAACTATATTTTGACTATATAGATGTATAAAGAATACATGTATACCTTGTTCTAGAAATTGATGTGGAAAGGACATTGTACCAGAAAAAGGGTAAAGTGGGGGTAGTACATCTCATGAAGAGGTATAGGAAACCTATTATATCTGAGAGAAAGAATGGAGGGGGATGAATATAGTGGGTATCTTACTGCCTTCAGAATTGGCTTTAAGTGAAAAATCTTAAGACATATTCAATCTATGGTGAAACTTCTCCCACCTCATTGAAAAGTGAGAAGGGAAAAGTGAAAAGGGAAGGAATAAGCTAAGCGGAAGGGAATACAGTAACTGGGAGGGAAAGGGGTAAGATAGGGGGAGGAACTCTAAGGCGGGGGGAGGGATACTAAAAAGGGAGAGCTGTGAGAAGCAAGTGGTGCTCACAAGCCTAATACTGGAAAGGGGGGAAAGGGGAAAGAAGGGAGAAAAGCATAAACCAGGGTTAACAAGATGGCAAGTAATACAGAATTGGTCATTCTATCCATAAATGTGAATGGGGTAAACTCCCCCATAAAGAGGAAGCAATTAGCAGAATGGATTAAAAGCCAGAATCCTACAATATGTTGTTTACAGGAAACACACCTGAAGCGGGGAGATACATGCAGGTTAAAGGTAAAAGGTTGGAGCAAAATCTACTATGCTTCAGGTGAAGTCAAAAAAGCAGGGGTAGCCATCCTGATCTCAGATCAAGCTAAAGCAAAAATTGATCTAATTAAAAGAGATAAGGAAAGGCACTATATCTTGCTAAAGAGTAGCATGGATAATGAAGCTATCTATATTAAACATATATGCACCAAGTGGTATAGCATCTAAATTCTTAAAAGAGAAATTAAGAGAGCTGCAAGAAGAAATAGACAGTAAAACTATAATAGTGGGAGATCTTAACCTTGCACTCTCAGAATTAGATAAATCAAACCACAAAATAAATAAGAAAGAAGTCAAAGAGGTAAATAGAATATTAGAAAAGTTAGATATGATAGATCTCTGGAGAAAATGTAATGGAGACAGAAAGGAATACACTTTCTTTTCAGCAGTTCATGGAACCTATACAAAAATTGACCATATATTAGGACATAAAAACCTCAAACTCAAATGCAGTAAGGCAGAAATAGTAAATGCATCCTTTTCAGACCACGATGCAATGAAAATTACATTCAACAAAAAACCAGGGGGAAGTAGACCAAAAAATAATTGGAAATTAAATAATCTCATACTAAAGAATGATTGGGTGAAACAGCAAATCATAGATATAATTAATAACTTCACCCAAGAAAACGATAATAATGAGACATCATACCAAAATGTATGGGATGCAGCCAAAGCGGTAATAAGGGGAAATTTCATATCTCTAGAGGCCTATTTGTATAAAATAGAGAAAGAGAAGGTTAATGAATTGGGTTTGCAACTAAAAATGCTAGAAAAGGAACAAATTAAAAACCCCCAGTCAAACACTAAACTTGAAATTCTAAAAATAAAAGGAGAGATCAATAAAATTGAAAGTAAAAAAACTATTGAATTAATTAATAAAACTAAGAGTTGGTTCTATGAAAAAACCAACAAAATAGACAAACCCTTAGTAAATCTGATTAAAAAAAGGAAAGAGGAAAATCAAATTGTTAGTCTTAAAAATGAAAAGGGAGAACTCGCCACTAACAAAGAGGAAATTAGAGTAATAATTAGGAGTTACTTTGCCCAACTTTATGCCAATAAATTCGACAACTTAAAAGAAATAGAAAAATACCTCCAAAAATATAGCTTGCCCAAACTAACCGAGGAAGAAGTAAATATCCTAAACAGTCCCATCTCAGAAAAAGAAATAGAACAAACTATCAATCAACTCCCTAAGAAAAAATCCCCAGGACCAGATGGATTTACATGTGAATTCTACCAAACATTTAAAGAACAATTAACTCCAATGTTATATAAACTATTTGAAAAAATAGGGATTGAAGGAGTCCTACCAAACTCCTTTTATGACACAGACATGGTACTGATACCTAAATCAGGTAGGCTGAAAACAGAGAAAGAAAATTATAGACCAATCTCCCTAATGAATATTGATGCTAAAATTTTAAATAAAATATTAACAATAAGATTACAGAAAATCGTCACCAGGATAATACACTATGACCAAGTAGGATTTATACCAGGAATGCAGGGCTGGTTCAATATTAGGAAAACTATTAGCATAATTGACTATATCAATAACCAAACAAACAAAAACCATATGATCATCTCAATAGATGCAGAAAAAGCATTTGATAAAATCCAACAGCCATTCCTAATAAAAACACTTGAGAGCATAGGAATAAATGGACTTTTCCTTAAAATAGTCAGGAGCATATATTTAAAACCTTCAGTAAGCATCATATGCAATGGGGAAAAACTGGAACCTTTCCCAGTAAGATCTGGAGTGAAGCAAGGTTGCTCACTATCACCATTATTATTTAATATCGTATTAGAAACACTAGCCTCGGCAATAAGAGTCGAGAAAGATATTAAAGGAATTAGAGTAGGCAATGAAGAAACCAAACTATCACTCTTTGCAGATGATATGATGGTATACCTAGAGAACCCCAGAGGTTCTACTAAAAAGCTATTGGAAATAATTCATAATTTTAGCAAAGTAGCTGGCTACAAAATAAATCCCCATAAATCCTCAGCATTTTTATACATCACCAACAAAACCCAACAGCAAGAGATACAAAGAGAAATCCCATTCAGAATAACTGTTGATACCATGAAATATTTGGGAAAGTCAGGAATTATATGAGCAAAATTATAAAAAAGTCTCCACACAAATAAAGTCAGACTTAAATAATTGGAAAAATATTAAGTGCTCTTGGATCGGCCGAGCGAACATAATAAAGATGACAATACTCCCTAAACTAATCTATTTATTTAGTGCTATACCAATCAGACTTCCAAGAAAATATTTTAATGATCTAGAAAAAATAACAACAAAATTCATATGGAACAATAAAAAGTCAAGAATCTCAAGGGAATTAATGAAAAAAAAATCAAATGAAGGTGGCCTAGCTGTACCTGATCTAAAATTATATTATAAAGCAGCAGTCACCAAAACCATTTGGTATTGGCTAAGAAATAGATTAGTGGATCAGTGGAAAAGGCTAGGTTCACAAGACAGAATAGTCAACTATAGCAATCTAGTGTTTGACAAACCCAAAGCCCCTAACTTCTGGGATAAGAATTCATTATTTGATAAAAACTGCTGGGATAATTGGAAATTAGTATGGCAGAAATTAGGCATGGACCCACACTTAACACCATATACCAAGATAAGATCAAAATGGGTCCATGACCTAGGCATAAAGAACGAGATTATAAATAAATTAGAGGAACATAGAATAGTTTATCTCTCAGACTTGTGGAGGAGAAAGAAATTTGTGACCAAAGATGAACTAGAGACCATTACTGATCACAAAATAGAAAATTTTGATTACATCAAATTAAAAAGCCTTTGTACAAATAAAACTAATGCAAACAAGATTAGAAGGGAAGCAACAAACTGGGAAAACATCTTCACAGTTAAAGGTTCTGATAAAGGCCTCATTTCCAAAATATATAGAGAACTGACTCAAATTTATAAGAAATCAAGCCATTCTCCAATTGATAAATGGTCAAAGGATATGAACAGACAATTTTCAGAGGATGAAATTGAAACTATTACCACTCATATGAAAGTGTTCCAAATCATTATTGATCAGAGAAATGCAAATTAAGACAACTCTGAGATACCACTACACACCTGTCAGATTGGCTAAGATGACAGGAAAAAATAATGATGAATGTTGGAGGGGATGCGGGAAAACTGGGACACTAATGCATTGTTGGTGGAGTTGTGAACGAATCCAACCATTCTGGAGAGCAATCTGGAATTATGCCCAAAAAATTATCAAATTGTGCATACCCTTTGATCCAGCAGTGTTTCTATTGGGCTTATATCCCAAAGAAATACTAAAGAAGGGAAAGGGACCTGTATGTGCCAAAATGTTTGTAGCAGCCCTGTTTGTAGTGGCTAGAAACTGGAAAACGAATGGATGCCCATCAATTGGAGAATGGCTGGGTAAATTGTGGTATATGAATGTTATGGAATATTATTGTTCTGTAAGAAATGACCAGCAGGATGAATACAGAGAGGACTGGCGAGACTTACATGAACTGATGCTAAGTGAAATGAGCAGAACCAGGAGATCATTATACACTTCGACAACGATATTGTATGAGGACATATTTTGATGGAAGTGGATTTCTTTGACAAAGAGACCTGAGTTTCAATTGATAAACGATGGACAAAGCAGCTACACCCAAAGAAAGAACACTGGGAAACGAATGTGAACTATCTGCATTTTTGTTTTTCTTCCCGGGTTATTTATACCTTCTGAATCCAATTCTCCCTATGCAACAAGAGAACTGTTCGGTTCTGCAAATATATATTGTATCTAGGATATACTGCAACATATCCAACATATAAAGGACTGCTTGCCATCTAGGGGAGGGGGTGGAGGGAGGGAGGGAAAAAAAATCGGAACAGAAACGAGTGTCAATATAAAGTAATTATTAAATAAAAATTAAAACGGAAAAAAAAATGAAAGGCTTGGTTCTTTTCAGTAGTTCAGTGATCCAAAGAGATTGCAATAGACTTTGAACAGAAAATGTCATGTGTATCCACAAAAAGAACTAATGAAACAATGTAAATCAACACATGCTATGTTCACTTCTTTTTTCTGTTTCTTATCTCTCCCATGGTTTTTCCCTTTTACTTTGATTTTTCTCTTCTAATATGATTCATAAGGCAATGTTTATTAAAATAAACTTACTGTAGTATAAAAGTGAAAACAATTGTTTTGAATGTAACTAAGAAAAATATTAAATAAATAAAATTTTAAAATAATATTTACTTCAAAGGTATAATATTAAAAACATTTTCCCCTAATGTTTTCAGTGCATAATCCTCTCCTTTACTATCTCAGTCTCTAAGGAACAGTTGGTTCACAGACTAACTCCTTTCTTTCATAGTACTAGACCTCTTTTCTTTCATTTTAGATCTTTAGAGAAGAGGTTGTTTCATTATTTGTACTTGTATTCCCAATATATGTATCACATTATAGATCCTTAATAAATACTCATTCTTTAAGAAAATTCTTGTGCAATGGGTTTTACTATAGGTTACCTATGGTCATCAAAGGGTTATGTGATTATTACTCAGTTCAGCAAAGTCATTGATAGCTATATCCTTGATGATATTTTTATGCTCTTTCCTATTCTCATGGACATATTTTAATTAAAGGTCATTGGAGAAAGGGGAAGCAAAAAAAAAAAAAGCTAATAAGCAGTATATATTGCATACTGTGTGCCAGACATTATGCTACATATTTTTCATGAATACTATCTCATCTGATTATAGGATCTTGACATTAAATATACTCACATGCTATATAATCCACTTCTCAGAGAATTTATTAAAATAGTCTTCTCTTTGGTCCTCATGACTTAACTCTCTTTTTGTTCCAGAATATTTTCCACTCAATTACCAAAATTGTTCTCTTAAAATCAGGCATGATCATTCAACAAATTCCAGTAGTTCCTAATTATCTCAAAAATCAAATATGAATTCTTCTGAAAGGCATGTCAGGGGCTACATAATCAGGATCTTTTCTTCACTTATGTAATGGAGAAACAAAGAGAAAAACTAATAGTCCCTGTTATTAAGGAATTTAAAACAGTGTTTCCCAATCTGTATTCTAAGGGAATGGTTGGGGTAGAGATCCTGTCCTTTCTAGGTTAACATAAGCTGTTTTAGTTTGTTTCTTTAGTTTTGTGTTTTTTTTTTTTTTTAAAGGTACATCTTCCAACTTTTGTTCTGGGTCTGGGTAAAGTAATCCTCATTCTTGGGAAATCGTAGTGGAAAGATATTCAGGATTGCACTGGTTCTTTAATCAAAGAAGACTTTTCCCAGGGAAATATCAGCATTTTAAGACTGTGTCCTTATCAAATGTGGAGCTCCTTCAAAGAAGTCATATCATTAATAGAAAATCCATACGTTTACATAACACTGTTTTCAGGTAAAAATAAATTCAGAAGCAAAGTTCAGCTTGGGACAAAGTAATATTAATTTGACATTTGAGGTATAAAAGTAAGAGTAGTCATGTAGCAATTTTCTAGATGTTGACTATTTGTAGACATGCATGGCCATGTAGAGATTAGAAACAGATTGAGAGTTTTTAACCAGGGCTACTCTATGGAGTTCCTGGGGCAAGGAAATTGCCAGCCAGATTACAATCTCTTCATATGCTATAGTACAAAGCTTCCATCATGGTATCAGTTAACTCATAAATGGAAACATAAAAGCAAAAGTTCAAAAATCCTCTCAACTCCCACCCCCAAATTCCAGTCAATGAAAGGGATAAGAACAGTAGAATAGCTAGATGGTGTGGTAGCGACTCTGGGCCTGGAGTCGGGAAGACCAGAGTTCAAATTTGTCCTCAGACATTTTCTAACTAAATGACTCAAGACAAGTTACTTAACCTCTATCACATTTACATGGTGTTTACTATGTACTAGGCAGGTGCTTTTTACAAATATTATATTATTTGATATTCAAAACAAGCTCACAAAGTAGATGCTATTATTAGCTTCATTTTACATTGGAAGGAATTGAGGCAAACAGAAAGTAAACCTGAACCATAGGATCATGAACATCATTTTTTTTTTACAAAGAAATCACATGCATTTCATTTTGGAAGACACCTTAGGGATAATCTACTCAAATTCTGCATTTTAAAAATAGAAATTGAGCCTTGGAGAAACTAATTGACTTCTTCAAGGTAACACAGATATCAACTGATAATACCAAATTACCTGTTTATAAATACAGCATACATCCTCCTCCAACTCAGTACTTTGTCTAAGTCATAAAAATTAAATCAGCAATTTTAGACTTGATCAGGTTTTCAATTGGTTCAATTCTGCCTCATTTTCTTGCTTCCTGGTCTTTGTCCATGAAACCATGGGTGATTAACACTCCCCAAGAGAATGACAAAATGAATTCATTGTTTCTCTCTTTGAATGAAATTCATTTCTTAAATCCACATTCTCTTTCACTTTATTCAAGTCATTTTAGATCTCACAAAATACTCTTATTCTTCAAAATTGTCAGTAATCTAAAATCAACAGCCAAGTAGTGATGACCTACATAATGTTTATTTCCATACTATGTCTCCTTCATACCACTTCAGAAGTCTAAACTCCTATAGTTCATTTTCAAAAGAATCTGTCACTGAAAGATTTTCTTTTTGAGTAGAAGTTGAAACCCATATGCAATTTTTGCATTCTCTAAATAGGTGTACACACTCAAAAATACAGTTACTATTTCCCTACTTCATGCAACAAACAAACAAAAAAGGTATAATAGGAACCCAGAAGCAAATGGGGAAATTTTCTCTCTAAGGTCTCTAGGAAGGCAAGCTGATGATCAAGAAAGGAGAAGGTAAGGTAGATGCTATTACATATATGTTTTCAGTTTCCAAAATCTTTCTCCCCCCCCTCATCCACACTCCCAAAGTTAGACATATGGAACCATGTATCTCTCCCCAAAGCTACAGCTTAAAGAGTATCTATAACTAATTACTCCCCCCATTTAATTTCATATTATCTTTTCTATCATATAAGAGTCTTTGCTAGCATATGAGTCATCATGAAAAAATGTATTTTCACTAATTCATAAAGTTTCAATAAATTTTAAATAGTCATTATTTTATAATTGGATAGGGTATTTTAAAAAAAATCTTATTCAATAGCTAAAGAAAGCTTAGTATTGTTCATAGGTATTGGACTTGAAATCAGGAATCATTGGGTTCAAATATTTCTTCAGATATTTATTAGCTCTGTGACTGGTCAAGTCACTCAAACTTTTAGTTCCTTAGTTTCTTCATCTATAAATGGAAGAGATTTAATATGATGGTCCCTAAAATCTTTTCATATTCTATGTGTCTACAATTATTATATTGCCATAGCCATATTTAAATGGGGGTAATCAGAAGTCTCAAGAGGATAAGTAAAGTGTTTAAAGTTATCCAGCTAGTTAGTGTTCAAACTGGTATTAGTCATGATTGTATTTTGACATGTGGTTCTCTATTTCAAACCATATAAATTTGACATTTTGTTTATCTGAAGTAATTCCTCATGTAAAACTTTGTGTGAAATTTTGCCAAATGTTGTTTCTGAAATCTCATGCCTTTCATTCATGTGTACACCAATTCTGATTATTGGAAAAATAACTGGGCACATATGGCAAGTTTTGTTTTGATAACTACTGTTGCTAATTGCTCATGATTTTATTGGCCTCCATATGTTCATATAATTCCCCCCACACCATATTAAAATAAAATTTGTGGAAGAAAAGAATTAATATAGTTCTTTTCAGATAACCTAAGAACATTCTTAGATTTTTTTTAAATCGTTTTTACTATATAGAATCATAGAAGTTTAGAATTAGAATGAATTTTAAATTCATCTAGTCCAGGGTTCTTAATGAGTGCATGAACTTCTTTTAAAATAGTTTGACAATTATATTTTATTATAATTGTTTCTTTTGTAATCCTATATATTTTATTTATTTTGTACATTTAAAAATTATTCCCAGAAGGAGTATATTCTTAGAAAGGTGTACTTCTCCCCACCCCAAATAATTTCCATATCATAATAGACATTTATCAATACTTTAGGATTTATAAATAAAACTATTCAATCCTCTTCACAACTATATAATGAAATCACTATGGCAATTTTGCCCCCATTTTGTGTATGGGGAATGATTAAGAACTTGCCCATTGACACTGAAGTGGTGAGTGTAGTAGCTGGGTCTTGAATTTTGGCTTCTTTTGACTCCCTATCA
Organism: Antechinus flavipes; assembly: GCF_016432865.1. NCBI lineage: Eukaryota > Metazoa > Chordata > Mammalia > Dasyuromorphia > Dasyuridae > Antechinus > Antechinus flavipes. The sequence continues at coordinate 304,486,668 of NC_067399.1, read as the reverse complement.
AACATATTTTGTGCTATATCATACTGCCTTTCAGCTGAAACACCAGTTGGGTGACAGAATTTAGAGCTGAAAGGATTCTTAGAGATTATTGAGTTAAATGGCTCTTAATTTATTTTCATGCTTTGGACACTTTTGGGGGTCTAGTAAAGCCTATAGGCTCCTCAAAGTAATGTTTTAAAATGAATAAAATCAATCCAATCACATAATATTTGAATGAATATGGACACACAAATAATAAATAGTGCTAGGATTTGAGTCAAGGCCTTCTGACCTTTTTTCTCCTCAGCATCATTCTCTCTTTGGAAGTAAAATTCTCAATTTCCATTTGCCATTCTAGATTCTTTTTTTTAAATTAAAGTTCTTTATTTTCCAGACTTATGCATAGATGGTTTTCAACATTTATTCTTGCAAAACCTTGTGCTCAAAATTTTTTCCTTCCCTTCTCTACACCCTCTTCCCTAGATGGCAAGTAATTCAACACATGTTACATGTGCAATTCTTTTATACATATTCCCATCTAGATTCTTTTCTGACTTAAAATTTTGATAAGAAAGAAAAGAGAAAAAATATTAGGCTGCCCAATATTATGGAGAATGGAAGGGGGGGAGGATGTAGCAAAAGAAGTCATGGAAACGAAAGACAAACTTTGTGAATTTCACAATTTTTCTGAAGGCTGATGTCTCCCACTTCTCCCTAATAAAAACTATACACACAGACACATTTTGTTGGTTCACAGATTTTAAAATGAGAAGAAATATTAGAGATTATTGCATATAATCTACTCATTTTACAAATAAAGAAAATGAAACCACAGGAAGGTTAAATGACTTACTTTAGATTAGAAAAAAAAATTAATATCTGAAATAAGATTCAAACCCAGGATTCCTTGACTAAAAGTCCAATGTTCTATCTGCAAAATGTCACTAACTTCTAGCTATTGTTCACTTTCATTATTGCACTTCATTCACTACTATCTCAAATGATATTTTAGGTATATATATATATATATATATATATATATATTATTACATATATATACATAATATATATATACGTATATATATACATACATATATACGTATATATATATAATGTGCATACATATATACACAGAGACTCATCTATGTATAATATATGTATGTTTTATATACACATATATGTGTGGGAGATGATCTTCTAGCTATATACATAATTATTATTTGTTGGATTTTTTATTTTTCTGTCTTCTCTGAGTATGATTTTTACCCTCAAAGTCAGTAAGATCTTTCATTTTTCTTATCTCTTCATTGCAAATCAGGAAAGGATGACCTAAAGATGTTAGGAGATTTTTCTTGCTTATTAGGTAAGTCATTGCCAATGATAGTAAAAGAGTTCAGAATTTCAGATACTCCCTTAGGCAAGTGGTTTTTCTCCCAAAGTATTCTCTTGCTGGAATGAGCAAGAGGAACATAAATCAAATGATGTATGGCAAGGCACTCAGGTAAAAAGTGTACCCACATACATACAAAAAAGAAAAAATAAAATTCTCTTCAAAAGGTACATCAGACATTTTTAATAGGAAACATAGATATACAAGAGGGGAGATATTGATATATTACAGAAGAAAATAGCCAAATGAGGTACTAAGCACTTCCTTTAATGATATGTATTTATTGTCAGACTATCTCTTTAACATGAGAATGTATAATTATAATACTCTTGTGTTATCCTATAACTACCCCCAACAAATGTTGGTTAACATCAGTTCATTAGACTTAGGATTATTTTACTAAGTAGTAAGCAATTAGATAATTGAAAAAAAAATATAGATAGTTATAATCATTGCTTAATACCAACTAGAAGTACATGCAAAGTGTTCTCACTCTAGAAGTTCAGTATGGATTTATTCAATAGTGGTTTAAACCAGCCTTTACTTTATTTCATATTTAATGATAGATTTGTTTTTATATTATTTTAATTCCTAAATGTAGACCTTCCTTCTACCTTGCCCAGAAAGAGCTATCTATTGTGAAACATATGTATATATGTGCATATATAATCATTTTTAACATTTTGTTCCAAATTTTCTCTTTCCCCCACAACTCCCCCTTTAATTACACATGTAAAGTTATGCAAAATATATTAGTCATGTTGAAAATGAAAACACAGTTTATAAGAAACAAGAAAAGCAAAGAAAGTAAAAAAAAAGTTGTGCTTCAGTGTACTTTTAGTGTCTATAAGTTCTCTCACTGGAGATAGATAATATTTTTCATCAAAGTTTCTTTGAAATTTTCTTGGATAGCTGATTCTTCCACAATTGATCATTACAAATATTGACGTTGTGCTCAATGTTCCTCCTGGTTTTGCTCTTTTCATTTTGCACAACTTCATTTAACCCTTCTTAGGTTTTCTTGAAACCAGTTTGCTCTTCATTTCTTATTGCACAATAGTTTACCATAACAATTATATACTACAACTTATTCAGCCACTCTCTAATTCATAAGTATGCCCTCAATTTCAAATTCTTTGCCAGGACAAAAAGAGCTGCTATAAATATTTTGTACAAAGAAGTCCTTTTCCATTTTCTTTGTTCTCTCTGAGAATCAGACCCAATTGTGATGTTGCTGGATCAAAGGATATGTACAATTTTAGAGTCCTTTAGATATAGTTCCAAACTGTTCTCCACAATGGCTGGACTGCAAAACATTGTCACAATTTTTCTACATCCTCTTCAGCAATCTTATTTTACTTTTCTATATTGTTAGACATTTTGATAAGTGTGATCAGGTATCTTAGTGTTGTTTTAATTTGCATTTTTCTAATCAGCATTTTATGTGATTATTGAAAAATTTGATTTCTTCTGAAAATTACTTGGTTTTGCATTTACCAACTAAAGAATAGCAACTATTTTCATGAATTTGTCTCAGTTTCTTATTTATTGAGAAATAAGAACTTTATCAAATAAAGTATCTATAACCATCCCATTTCATTTTTCTTCTAACTTTGGTTGCATTAGTGCTGCTATGCAAGAGTTCTAGGTTTTGATTTAGCTTTTGCTTTTAATTTCATGTAATCAGATTTACATTTTACTTCCTATGATCCTCTCTATCTCTTGTTTGGTTGGAAACTCTTCCTCTATCTATAGATCTGACAGGTAAAGTTTTTTTTTTTTTTTTTTTTTTTTTTTTTTTTATGCTTCCCTAATTTATCTATATCACCTTTTATGTCTAAATCCTTTATTCATTTTATCATAGTTTTAATATATGGTGTGAGATGTTAGTTCCTGCCAAACTATTTTTCAGTTTTCCCAGCAACTTTTGTCCAATGGTTAGTTCTTATCCCCAAAACTTGGATCTTTGCATTTATCAAATACTAGATTATTATGGTCATTTACTATAGGACAAGTAAGTGGTATAGTAAATAAAAGTACTGAGCCCAGAATCAGGAGATGTTATCTTCCTGCACCCAAATCTAGTCTCAGACATATCCCATATGTGCGATCCTGAGTAAATCACTAGTCCGTACATAAGAATATCTATGGTCCACATACTATATTTGTTAAAATTTGTAATATTGTATATGTTTTAGGGATAGTAGGTGGCAAAGTAGACAGAGAAATCTAGCTCTGGAATCAGGAGAACCTGAGTTCCAATACAACCTGACACTTACTAGCTATCTGACTCTAGATAAGTTACTTAACACTGATTCCTTGTACTTTGTTAAATATTTCCCAGTTACATTTTAATCTCTTTCAGCTAACAGTCAGCTCACAACTCTAATTCCTATCCCTTTTCTTATATAGGTTTGTATTCATGAATACATGCACAAGCATACACATACAAAAACATTCTCTATATAATCAAAGAACTTGTGATTTGAGCACCTAGTGAGGAACTTCTAACAATGTAGATGTCCAATAACTTATGGTCTCTTAAAAAATGTATGAGATGTGCAATAATGTTTGTAGCAGCATTTTTTATACTGGCAAGAAACTGGAAACTGAGTGGATGCCCATCAATTGGAGAATGGCTGAATAAGCTATACTATATGAATGGTTATGGAATATTATTGTTCTGTAAGAAACGAACAGCAGGATGATTTTCGAAAAGCCTGGAAAGACCTATCTGAACTGATGCTGAGTAAGTGAGCAGAATCGGGAGATCACTGTACATGGCAACAACATGATGATCAGTTCTGATGGATGTGACTCTTACTCAACAATGAGATGATTCAGACCAGTTCCAATTATCTTATGATGAAGATAGTCATCTGTACTCAGAGAGAGGATTGTAGGAACTGAATGTGGACCACAACATAGTATTTTCACTTTTTTGTTGTTGTTTGTTGTTTTGTGTTGTTCACATTTTATTTTTCTTATTTTTTTTCCTTTTTGAGCTGATATTTCTTGTGCAGCACAATAAGTATGGAAATATATATAGAAGAATTGTACATGTTTAACATATATTGAATTAGTTGACCTCTAGAGGAGAGAGTGAGGGGAAAGGGAGGGAAAAAATTTGGAACACAAGGTTTTGCAAGGGTGAATGTTGAAAAATATACATGCATATGTTTTGAAAATAAAAAGCTTTAAAAAATAAAATTAAAAAACAAAAAAGTATGAAGCCCCTCAGAGATTACATGATTTGCCTTCAATAATACAGCTAATATATGGATGAGATGGGATTCCAACCCTGCTTTGTCATATCTTAAAATATGCTTTACATATACTATATACACTGTCTTTCAATAAGTCTTTGTGACTTCCAAACACTAACTCATATGATCAATTCAATAAACCTGCCAGAAAAATAATATAATTATTATTTCCCTCATTTTACAGCAAAGAAAATTGGTTCAAATTCACCCAACTAGGAATGAGCAAAACTGAAGTTCATAGAAACTTGGGATTTAGAGCTAGAAGGGACATTAGGAAAAATTCTGCTTCTGGTGATTTCTGGCTAAAAAAAGTTAGATTCAGAAAATTTAAGCAGTTCCTCGAAGGTCAAGTTCATGTAGGTAAAAGGTAACAGGGGATTTGAATGCAAGCCTTATTACACCACTTACTCTAACTTCAATATTCTTTCCACCACACAAAAGTGCATCCAAAATCTTTTAAGCACAAATTAAAATCCTCTTTCTATTACATCATATATGAAATAAATTTCTATTGCTATTGGAATTATTATAATTATCATATTAATATCTCCCTTTTCTTGCACAATATTACTGTTATCTCACATCATATATATATTTTTTTCATTCTGTCCTGCCATTACATAAAGAAGTGATCTTTCTCTTTGCCAAGGCAAACCTCTCTCTATACACACCAATGATCCTATACTATTCCATTTTCTTTAGGATATTACTCCCACTATTTCCCCCATTCTTTTTATTTAATCATCAAATTATTTCTATATGATGTACAAATATGCCAGTGTAGTTCTCCAACTCTAAAAAAGATGCTTCTTTCTACTTATACAATCTTCATACTAGTTCAAGCCATTAACCTTTGACCTCGACTCCTTGCAAGGACCTCCTAAGTGACATCTCTGCCTCAAATTCCCTCCCAGTTTCCCTAGCTCCCACTCCTCTATATACTCTTCCTTCTCAATATGTTCTAATGGCTCTCTACAAATTTGATCCTTTAGGATCAAATATTAATTTCTATCTTTGGCATTTAAAGCTCTTCATAACTTACCCCTCTGATCTTCAAAGAATTCTCACATGCTTCATCTCTTTTCTCTGTACTTTTTTCCCATTCCTCCAAATGAATTTACTGCCTTCTTACTTCTTCTTAAATTTCCTGGCTTCCCTCAAGACAAAGTCACAAGCTTATGTTTTTCAGGTGGGCTTTCTAGCTCTCTCCACCTAGTAATCCTTTTTCATATTATCTTCCATTTTCTATCTAGAGAGAGATAAAAAGATGGATAGATAGATACATACATACATAAATACATAGATGCATAGAGAGAAAGAGATAGATATTTAGATAATCTTTTTTTATATCTCTAGTTATTAATGTGTTGTGTCTGCATTGGGAAAGGATGGGATGATGTTTTTCTTTTGGGTTGTTGTTTTATTTTATTTTGTTTTTGTTTTGTACCCTCAGTGCTTAATATTGTGCAATGAACGTAATAAATGTATATTGACTGACCTATTCCATTTGTTATGAAATCTTGTTTCTACCTTCACATCTCTCATATACCCATTTCCTTTTCTCTATCACATAGCTCTAATATAGGATAATATAATATAGGCTTTCATCTTGTCAGGTATGGACCATTGTAATAGCTTTCTAATTGTTGTCCTTACCTCAACTCTTTCTCCACTCCAATAATACTCCATTCACTGCCTAATGACTGATTTTTCTAAAGCACATATGCCCTACATACACACTTCACTAGTCAATAAATTCCAATGAGTGTTAATTCCAGCTTCAAATAAAAAAAAAAAAGAAAGACATTTAAAAGTATACAACTTTATCCCTTCTTACCTTTCCAAGTATGTTAATACTTTATTGTAGAGTTCAGCTCCATTGTCATACTTGCTGTTTCTCAGATGTAATATTCCACCTAGAGACTGTGTCTTTTGTGGCTATCCTTCTGTACCTGACATTTTTTCTTTCATCTTTTCTGGCTTCTGCCTTCTCTGGCTTCCTTCAAGTTTCCATTCAAATTCCATCTTTTGAAGGAGGCTTCATCTTATCTTACATGTACCACATCTCTATTATTGTATTTTCTTTGAAATTACCTTTAAAATAACAGTGCTTATGTATTGCATGTATTTAGTTATTTGTATACTTTCTCTTCTTAAGGGAAAGTTTATTTTTTTTTTTTTTGCCTCTCTTTGTATCATCTGTGCTTACCACAATCCCTCACATATAGTGTTTAATAAATGTTTGTTGTTTACCTGATTAATAAATGGTTTTAAACTCAACCAATAAATCTTCATCTAACCTCTGCATTTTTGAATGTGTGTCCCCTCCACTGACACAGATTACAATATCTTCATACCTAAGTGCCAATTCTCCCTCCTATACTTATTAGATTTGATTCTGGATATATCCATCTTAGTTTCAGTTTTCCTCACTTATAAAATGGAGGTAAAAGCACCTACCTCACAGTATAGTACTAAGGATCAAATGAAAAAAAGATATATAATTTCCAAAGCATAAAGCATTGCATAAATGATCACTATATGATTAGTCAAGTCTGAGTTCAAATTCAGCTCTAGATAATTCAAGCTGTGGGACCAAATGACTTCATTTCTGTTTGCCTCAGTTTCTTCATCTGTAAAATAAGGAAAATAGTAGCACCTATTCTCCAGAATTGTTCTTAGAACCAAATAATTTAATGATTCTGAAATATTTAGCACCATGCCTGCCATATAGATTTTTATATTTATACTAAATAAATCAAGTAAATAAATTCTAGTAATGATGATGATAATAATGGCAATGATATAGTTACTGAACTATTTGAACCTTCTTGAGTTTTAACAGATTTAATTCTGTTGTTAATATTCTGTTGAAACATTTATTGAAATACTGCAACTGTCTCCTCCTTATATTTAAGATTTTAAGATATATTGATTCTATTAAGGTGTGTATCCTGTTTCCAACTCCTCACTTAAATGTGAAAATATTTCATGGTCATGCTTATGATTACTCTACTAACTCCTGGCATTATGGACAGTTTAATTTAACAAATATCAGCCTGAGTGCTTCGAGATCCTATACTGAGAAAGGTACAAGATAGTAATCTCACTTTATAAAGTATATTTGACTATTAGAATCATGCTTTGGCGTATCTTCTTCACAGTTTATCCTTTTTCAATCAGTTTTATGTTTCACCTTGTTACTTCTGACAGAGACAACTGGCAGAAATGTCAAATGCTGTTGAACAAATGCAACATTGAGTCATATATATTTCAGACACAGACAAACAAAATCCAATTGGTTTTCTTGGTTAATGTTGCTATTCATTTTATAGCTCTTAATTAGAACTGCTGCTGCTTTTATCTGCAAGGTTTTAGTATAAAGTAAACGTTCATTTTTAAGGCGAGAGGGGGGAAAATCTCTTGCATTTAATCACACTAAACAAGCTCTTTAGACAATTTGTTCAGAAATTCCTCTAATTAGTGCTTGCCCTCCAGGTAATGCGGTGATCTGATTTACCAGCGGGTATAAATTAGGGACATTATGTAATTAGCACTAAGACCACAAATGGAAGTAACAGCTGGGTGGCTTTGAGGGAAGCAAATAAACAGCTCCTCTGTGGCTTCTTAATATTAAAAAAGTCTTTTTATGGGTACATGATGTAGCAAATGGTGCCACAGCAGCTAAGAAAGCATTCTCCTCTAACAGAGTATACCATTTTGGGGGGTTGTTGTTGTGTATTTATTTTTCAATAGACAAGGCTTTTTGTCATTAATTCAGTGGGGGAAATCAGATTTCCCCTAATTTGAAACTTACTGAACAGCATTCAATCACTTTATCTTGAAGATATAGAAGTTGCAGGAAATTAGCCCAAGGGTCTTTTGAAACTAGCATTTTATTCCCTTAAGAGCATTAGAGAAGGAGGAGTGGGGGGGAGGGAGGAAGCTAGCTTCTTATTTTGATCAGCTTCCATCTGCTCTTAAGTTCCTTATCTAAAATATCTCCTTGAACTTATACACTGAAATTTAATATGGGGATATAAAATGCATAGCAAAAACATTTCTTGAAGGAATCTGTGGTGCTCTGCCCTGGTCAGAGCACATCTGGAGTGTTGCATTGAGTTCTGGGTGTTGTACATTAGAAAGTTCATTGATAAATGGGAGAAAATCCAGACTGAATCCTAGATAGTGAAAAGCCTGGAATCCATGACATATGAGAACTAACTCAAAAAACATAGGATGTTTGGCTTAAAAAATAAGATCGAGAGAGAAAAGAATAGCTGTCTATAAGTATTTGAAAGGTTATGACATGGAAACAACACTTTCTTTGGTTCTAGAAGGAAAAACTAAGAACAGTGGGTAGAGGTTTCAAAGAAGCAAATTTAGGCTTAATGTCAGAAAATTTACTAACATTTAGAGCCAGCTCCAAAAGAAATGGCTAACCTCTTAAATTTGTGTGTTCACACCTTCCTTCCAAAGGTCTTCAAACAAATCCTTGGTAATCACATGATAGGGATGTTAAACAGAAACTTCCTGTTCAGTTATGGATTATACCAAATGGTCATGAAAGTCTCTTCCAATTTTGAAATTTTATGGGTCAATGATTATACTTTAGAAAATTGTCACTTTATAGCAAATGTTTTAATTTGGATGTTGATTTTAAGGAATGTAGGTTAAAGCATAAATGAAATAGCTTTACAAGATGTTGAAATCACTACATACTATCAATTATTGTCATTATTTCAATGACTCAAAGTCAAGAAAGACCAATAGAAAAAGCAAATTTAATTTTTTCTTACTCTTGTCAATTACTGTCAGATTCTTTTAATTTGAATTTGATTAGTCTGTCTGCCTTGTATTTATTCCCTTTATTTCCCTTCCTCTCCCAGGATATTATAGAATTAGGGGAGAGGAGACCAAACACTAAGTGTTTTCTTTTGTTTTGTTTTTGTTAAATTGGTACAATCCCAGTTAAACAAGAGTTGAAGCTAGGTACAGAGCAAAGACCTCTACAACATGCCAGTTCATTTTCTACTTCTCTCTACTCTCTAGACACTCATTTTGTCTTTCCAGGACTGAAAGGTGTTTTATTGGCAGCCACATGAAGTCACAAGTCAGGAGAAAAGTCATTCAAGCAATGTTTAACAAGTTTTCTGGTTGTCATCAGGCAGGCCAGATTTATTAGAGTATCTTAGATCCTGAGCAGAAGTTATCCCAAGGACAAGAAAACTGTTACTTCATCTTTCCAGGTTATGGAATATGTTTATTGACATCATATGAACCATTTATAAAGTGGTAATTTAAGTCAATTAAAAGTAATAATCTAAAGGGCTTAATTTTAGCATTTCAGGACATCATAAAAAGGATAAAAAACCACTCTTATTTTCCATTATGACATTTTCATTTCCGTTTAAGCCTTCACCAAAGGAATAGATTTCTCAGCCAGTTTGAAATCGTCCACATGACAAAATTGATATCTATTTGATTTTGTATATGGAATTTCCATCAACTGAAAGAGAAGTTCTACCTAATTAACCAAGAAAAGATCTGGCTAGAAGGAGAATTAAATTGAAATAACTCAAGTACTTAGGCAAGTAGAAATCATTTATGACCATAATACCTACTCTCGGTATCCCCTTCCTAGGCCTCCTAGAATAGGAATTGCCAATTTTGTTGCATCATAAGATTAATTTTATGAGGTGAATGACACTTAGTTTACTCTGCACCAGAATGTTTTCAACCATAACTTTTTCTAAGCCAGAGAGAGTGTGCTACAAACTCCAAATCACATTGCTTCTAACCTGCTCTATATAACTTAAATCCCTTAATGACCAATATGCATTCATATGACATCTGGGCACAAAATATTGAAAGAAATGCATTCATTTTTAAAAAGTTTGAAAGCTACATCATAACTAACTCCATTACATAGCAAGAAAATTTATTTAACCAGCCTAAAGCTTGTTATTTTGACAGTTAGGCTACATTCAGCCAATTTAGATAACCAGATCCTTTAAAACACATCAACAATTATACTTAGACATTGAAATTAACACAATGCAATGAAATTGGGAAAGAAATTTAAATTCTTATTAAAATTAGAAAATCTCTGCTATCATACAGGGGATACAAAATCCAATTCTTAAAAAAAATAATCCTCATTCTTTCATTGTTATCATTTCACTTTGACCAACTCATTACAATTCTTGGAGCTTAGGTTCTTCTTTCTGGTCCAATAAGGAAAATGAATTATATGATTTTAATAGTCCCTTCCAGTTTTATTCAATTGAGTGTCCACTTACTAAGAATCTACTATGTGTACACTGAACTACCCTAGACTAATTTATAAGAAAGATGATTACTGCTCTCACAAAATTTACAATTTAGGGTATGTGTGTATGTGTGTGTGTGTGTGTGTGTGTGTGTGTGTGTGTGTGTGAATTCCAATTTGAGATTGTATGCTAAATGCCTGTGCATAAACTATGTATTATGAGAATTTAGGAAAGGAAGAAGCTGGGTAGATTAGGGAAGACTTCAATGTGGTAACATTTTAGCTGGTTCTTAAAGGACATCTAGGGTTTTAGCAAATGATATGGAGAGTGGGGGAAGGTAAGTTATTCCAGTTATATAGATAGAATATAGGTGCAGAGATGTGCTTTAAGATGAAGTGAGCAGCATATATATATATATATATATATATATATTTTTTTTTTTTCCTGCTGAGGCAGTTGGGATTAAGTGACTTGCCCAGGATCACACAGCCAAGAAGTGTTAAGTGTCTGTGACCAGATTTGAATTCAAGTTCTCCTGACTTCAGGGCTGGTATTCTATCCACTGCACCAACTAACTACTCCTCAGCAGCATAATTTAACTATAATAAAGTATGAGGATAATATTATGAGGTAAGTTTGGATAAATTGATTAGAGTAAGAATGCATAGGATCTTGAAAGCCAGAACAGGGAACTGGGCTTTATTTTGTCTGGAAAAGTGCCTCTGAATCTTTTTGAGTATAGTAAGGAAAATATTTAGGAGGATATGACTATAGTTTGGGGGAAAATGATGTATTCTGAATTAGGAAATGGTAATAATAATGAATAATGATAAAATCTGGAAGATTCTTTAAAACTAAAAAATTTCAAGGAGTTTTAGGTAACAATTTTTTTTTCAATTCTAGATAGTTCAATTTTTATTTTCATTAGGACTTAGGAATCACCACCAATGATATTAAATTTGAATATTAGATGGGTTATCTCATCAAGTTATAGACCTGAAAAATTAATGCCTGTAGTATGTCAAACACTGGGACTAAATATATATGTGTGTGTGTGCACATGTAGATATGTAAGTAGATATGTGTACATATGTGTATATGTATATATGTAGACATTTATGTATGTGCATGTCTGTGTGTGTATGTATCATGTAGTTTCTGACCTCAAGCCAATTATAAAGAATTTCCAAAAAGGTGTTACAAAAATGGGGAAGAAGTGATATAATTGGATAATACAAATCAATAATAAACAGGAATAAATAGATAAATATAGATGATAGATGATAGATGGAAGAGAGGAAAAAAGAATGAGAGAGAAAAAGAAAGACGAACATAAGACAACATATAATCAAATATATTTTTTATGGACCACACTAAAAGGTACAGAAATTTATGGGAGGGAAAAATCTTTTGGAGTTAGAGTAGTTAAGGCAATTTTAAGAAGGAAGTAGTAATTAAATTAAGCAACATGATAAATCTTGATTATTCAGGCACTGCATGGACAAGTTTTTCCTAAGGACAAATTTCTCTTGAGAATGGTATGATATGTTTAAAAAAAGGAATACTGATGATGTGAAAGAAAAGCTAATCTTGGAAGAGTAAGATCTAGGTTCAAGCCTAACCTTTCACACATACTATTTTGTCTTGGGCAAATCATTTCACCTCTGAGTATATTTCTGAAAAATTACTGATCATCTCTGAGAAGGGGAATTTCCTAAAAGCATGAAAACAAAGGATCATGTGAAAGAAAAAAAAAATCAGCACCTAACACTACATATCTTGTCCATAGATTTTAGCAAATGGTTATCAAATTGCATTGTGCAATCTTTCAGATCTGTTATTTAAAATCAGCTCTACTTTACCTAAGTCTGAAGAGGTACTCCTGTTGTAAGAATTTCTGAAGCATGGAAAGTGATTTAAAACTTTAGTTTCATGGCTCACCCAAAGGGCCCTAAAGGGAAACCTGAGTGTGGAAGTACTCAGCTTCTTTATCATCAATTTCTTTATAGGTGCAAGAAGATGTCTAGTCATTTCAGCCCTCATTAGACTGAGAGTTCCTCAAAACACTACTCACCTCTATTTAGAGAGCTGATAGTCTCTGAATCCATATTGAAAAATTGAATATTTTATTTGCTTTCTTTATTTTTCTGGGTTTTTTTTTTCCCATACAGCTAAAATAGAAATATGTTTTATATGACTTTATATGTGCAATGTATTTCTTGACTTCTAACTGGGTAGAAGAAAGTGGGTGCAAGGAAGAGGATTTGGAATTTATAATAATAATAAAAAAAAGGGCAGACTTCCTTGGGAACAGTGATTGGGGTTTGTTTATTTGCTTGCTTACTTGCTTTTGTTTTTGCTTTTTTGTGTGTGTCCTTAGCATTTAGCACAGTACCTGGCAAAAAATAGATGCTTAATGAATTTTGTTGATTTGACTTACATCTATTCCAATCAAAGAATTTATTTTTCCAAAAAAACAAATTTTACCAAAACAAATTTTCCCTTAAGAATACAGCATACAATTTTGTGCAGTCGGAAAGGGGGGCAGGGAGAGAGGGGAGGGTAGAGAGTGAGGAGGTGTGGAGAGAGAGATAGGAGTTGGCGGGGTAAGGCAAAAAATCTATAACTAAAATAATAAAATACTGAATTTGGAAGAAATTCCAGTCATCATGATTTAGCAGCTTTCTCATTCTAGAATTTCTCTCAGTGCCTATGTTATCCTTACTCTAGAATAGCCCTTCAAAATGTTAGGTTCCTTTTCTATTAACGAGTTCCTTACATGGCCTCCATTTTGGGGACGAGTCCAATCTATTCAAGATTCATTCCTCTTGTGTTTCAGACCTTCTAGACTTCACCATGATGTCCTCTTACTCCCCATTTTATGGAATTATTTGTTTTTCTTTTTTCTATTGGAATGTAAGTTCCTTGAAAACAAGAACTAATTTTTACTTGTATTTGTATCTCTGGCATGTGCACAGCTTGGTATATAGAAAGTACTTAAATGTTTATTGCCCATATAGCCATAATCCAGTCCAATTCCCATCAGATGTGTAAATATTTACTACATCTTTGACAAGTTGGTGTTTTACCCTTTATAATCCTGGAAGGTTACATGTGGAAAGGATCTGGGAAATTATACTGTTTTGAAAATGAAAATTCTGGACTTGACTAAATGATCAATCAGGTATTGACCTAGGAGTTTGAATGCAGATCTACTGACTTTTGATTGAGCATTTTTTCCACTATAGGTTCAAATCCCACCTCAAATATTTATTTATTATAAGATCTCAGTCAAGTCATTTAAATTTCCAGCTTTCTTATCTGTAAAATTGGGATAATAAAAAATACCTACCTCATAGAATTATCAGGATCAAATAACATAAACATAGTACTTTAAAAATCTTAAAGCACAATATTAATGTTGGCTATAATTATTATTATTCTCACCATATCACATGGCCTCATAATGCTATTTATTCTATTTTCAAAAGCCTCTAATTACTATTACAAAGAAATTCCAAGAAAATAAAACCTTTGTAATTCCTGCATGAACTTCATTGTCACAGTATTTGACCTGTTCTCCCAGTAAACTTTTATGCAAACAGCTGACAAAGTAGCAAAATTAACTTGAGCAGAGGTGTATGTCACTGGAGTACAAGTGTTCAAAAAAAAAAATAAACAAATGTTCAAATTTAGTAGCTGATGTATGATTGATAACAATCATTTAAATAGTGTTCAATTTTGTGATAATGAACATTTCAAATAATTTAGGCTGATATGCTCTTATTTTTTTTTTCTTTTATAACTTTGTTCAGAGCCATTTTGGTTCATAGTTATTTATTAGTAATGGTGTGACTATTTTGTATTTCAATGATCTATGATGACACCAGGTTCAATTAGATGGGATCATCACCTTTCAGTCATAGAATGCTGTTTGTTTTTTGTTGTTTTTTTTTTAATCACAGTATTCTTGGAACATTGTAAACTAGGTCATAGAGAGTTTGTGTTATGGATCAATGGAAAGGAATTGCCCTTTGCAAAGAATCCTAGGTTAGTGAATCAGAGAATTTAATTTTTAAATAATTATTAATTTATTATTTAAATTATTTGTTTACTACTTATTTTGATTTAATAATTTAAATATGCTCATTTATAACATAATTATCAGATTGTAGGGCATTGTGAACACAGCACAGAACATTATCAGATACAGACTATGCTCCCCAGATAAGACTATGCTTAGTGAATTAATAGAAAGAATAAAGATTCTCTTGTGAAAAGAAAGGAGCCTTCTTTCATTCTGTATCTCCAGAAAGAAAAATGAAGAAAACTGAGTTCAAGAGTCAAATGAAGTAAGAAACTCTGGACTTGGAATCAGTAAATTTGGGCTAGAAACTAATTTTGTTGTGTTACCTTGGGCAATCTATCATTCTTGTACCTCTATATCTTAATGCATAAAATTATGAGGTTGGGAGAAAATGTATTACAAGATCTGAGTTCAAATCCTGATTCTATCACTTGCAAAATAAGCAAATCACTTGCTCTCTTTGTGACACAATTTCCTCATATGTAAAATGAGGAATGCTGAACTGAGTAGTTTTTAAATTCCCTTCCAACTTAGTCATATGTGACTAAATTATTATCAAGTTTCCTCTTAGTTCTAATTCTATAATCATTCCACATTTGTAAAATGAATGGGGTTAAAATAATTTTCAATATTTTCTTCTATATCCATATCTTAGGATGCTATGATCTTATAAGTTCCAGGGAGATAAACTTTGAGTCAATTCAGAAGAAAAATTCTAACAATCAGAACTACTTGAAAAAAATTGGAATTTGTTGACTTCTAAGGTAGTAAAATTTCCCATCAGTCAAGATGTTAAAGCAGAAAATAAATATGTGATATGGTTAAAGAGAATCATGATTCAAGTCCCTTAAAACTTAGCCTAGAGGTCTTCTGAGGTTGCTAACAATTGTAAAATTTCATTAAAGTACATTAGTCTTTTTTTCTCCTTTCGTTTCTCAATTCACACAATTAGAGGAATATGCTTCTGATCTGACAATTGATTTTTTTCAGTGTATTTCTTGAAAAATAGAAATATTGTGTTGGTAGGATTCTTCAGAAAACTCACAATAATGAAGATTGCTTCTTAACTATGGGATATAACCACCAATAAGCCAAAACATTATACCCGCTGAATTAGCAGGGCTTTTTTTCATTGTTCTCAAATTAGGGAAAGGAGCAGCAGTGATTTTGCATTCTGAAAAAAGTCGGGTCTAGTATCTGGACATCATGAGAATTTCTCATAATGCTTTGTGGATGTTGCTCCACCCAGCCTGCAAGATAAATGTAAAAAACGACTATAGAGTAGAATTTCACAGGCATTTTTTAGGGTGAATGCCTTTTTTTTTAAAACTCAAATACAGACTGCTCCAGTTTATGATGAAAAAAACAGGGCCTTTGTTCTTCTCTAATCTGTTTCCCATCTACAGTTATGTCACTTGTATTAAAATTGTAAAGCCATACTATTTATTATTTTTGAATTTTTTTGCATGTGTGCACTGGCTAGAGTCTCAGAAATAATGGATTCTGCCTATTCATCCAAAAACAACTAGCTTGGAAATAACTGTATGTCTTCTTCCACACTTTTATAAACTGCCCCTGTGCTGAAACCTAGCTGGCAGACCATAGCATAGATTGTATTGCTGAGTGATTAGTGATGTTCAGAATATGAAAGAGGAGACTTAAGATAGTAAGAGAAAATAGGCCAAATTTAAGATAAATAAATATTAGAATAATAAAAAAAAACAAAAACAAGAAACCAAGTTCTAAATGGATAGATGTTCAGATGAATATTTCAGAGTCTTTTAAAAAAGCAATAAAGATTAAAGTCCCGCAGATTCTAAGTGCTACATTTGAATTACTAATGGGATAGATCCTGAAATCTAAACTTGAAAGGCAGAACTACATGCCTTTGGGGGACTACTTCTCCAAAGAAAGTAAATGCAAAATAGCAAAGAAGCCTGAAACAGAAAGTATCCCATTGCTAGAAATAGGAGTAGCTCTAAACCCTTTATGAACTCAAAAATTAGTTTTATTTTCTTTGTTTCTTTACATTTACCATTATGTTTATATCCTCTGAAATTCTACAGGGCTTATTTTTATTATTGTGGAGCACTCAGGATTAGATGAAGCCAGGAAACAGAACAATGAATTAATATAAGGCAATTCAAGTAAAATTTTATATAGCTAATTAACTTCTAAATCCTTTCCAAATAATCTAGTCTAAGCCTAGGATAGAGAGTATCTTGAAATACCTGTTTTATTCATTGTTTAGCCACAGAAGCATTCACTAGAGTTAGAGACTTACTTATATGTCTGAAAATAACTAGTTACAAATGTAGAACTTGAGTTATTTTATAATAGAAATTACTATGATTATTCATATTTTAATGCACCAAATAATTGATAATACCATTCTAAAATGTAATTAATATAATTCTTAGACTAAAATAGAGATAACATTTTCAATTATGTATCTTATTATAACTCAATATTCTTTTGGTGGCATATTGAGAAGGTATAAAGACATGGTAACTGCTAGAAAAAATATATACTGAAAAATGAGCCAGATCATACAAGATTGCTGCTGCTTTTGTTCAGTCATTTCAGTTGAGTTTGTCTTTTCATGATTTCCTTGGAGTTTTCTTGGAAAAGAGTATAGTGGTTTGCCATTTCCTTCTCCAATTCATTTTACACATGAAGAAACTGAGAGAAATAGCAACAATTTGCCCAGGTTTGAAATCAGGAAGAATGGTTTTCCTGATTCCGGGCCCAACAGAGTGGTTAAGGATAACATTATTTAAGTGGAGCAGCTGGACTAAACTTTCAAATTCATTCATACATGTATGCATTCATTTCCCCACCCCAATGGACATTTATTTAATATACATAATGTGCCAAGATTATACTAGGTGCTACAAATTCAGAGACAAAAAAATAAATAATTCTTGTCTTTAAGGAGCTTACAATCTATTGATTTCAATAGTTTTAATACTCTCATTCTATCTACTTTTTGCTATGCAATGACATCAAAGAGCAGCATGTTGTTTTTTATATTAAATTTCTCTAGCTAAAGGTCAAATTACAGGATTTTGGGGGCCCAAAATTTGGTCTTACAAGACACAGTTTGTATGGATATTGTGAGGATCAAATAGATAATATTTGTAAAGCGTTTTACAAAACTTAATTCACCATATAAATGCTAGATATTGCTATTATCAACATTATTGTTATTATTATTATTATTTCAGATACACTCTGTTATACTAATAATGAACTCTTCTGTGCAGGTCCATATCTCTCCATTCATTCTTCAAATTTTTATTTATATTAAAATGTAAAGATTTTTGTTTCCAATCAACATATTAATTTGTTTCTCTGACTCAATAGTTCAGCATTCCATACATTCTGCCATCAACCCTAGTATATATGACCAATGAAAACAATGCTTTTGACTCCACCTTAAGTAGACAGCTTCTATGACTTTCTTTGCTCCCTGGAACAAAAGACCTTATCATATGCCATGTCTTCTATGGCATATTTGTTCCAAAATCTCACTCTTGAGAAGGACCTAGAATAACAGTGCAGCATAATTTCTCTTCTCTACATATTCCTATCTACTATGCTTTGATCCACATTCAGTCTGGATCCACATTTTCTGGATGCAAATGATACCATCACAAATCTCTTGGTATTGCCTTGAATCAACTCATTATAGAAAAGAGCCAAGTCCATCAAGTCCATCGCAGTTGATCCTTACATAATTTTGTTGTTACTATGTACAATGTTCTCTTGGTATAAATAGAGCTTTTGAAGTGAAAATCACAGAGCAGATAGAATTTCTTACTACGTGGGATTTAGGAAATATTAATAACCAGTAGGCCTGCCATATAGGCACATGGAGTCTATTTTTGTTAAGAATATAATAGAAGGCTATTTTTTTCTTTCTAATTTGTTTTCTTTTTGATCTGAGTTTTCTTCTACAGCATGGTTAATGTGGAAATACCCTTAGAATTGATCAAGTTTAACCTATCTTGGATAGCTGTCTAAGAGGGGGAAGGGAAAGAGAAAAACATGGAACCCAAGGTTTTGCAAGGTTGAATGTTGAAAACTATCTTTACATGTATTTTGAAAATAAAAAAAGCTATTATTAATTTTTTAAAAAAATTTTACATAAAAAAGAATATAACAGATGGCTTTATGATAGTGATAAAATACCTGGCATACCCCCAATCTAGGAGGAGAGAAGAAATTTTTGTCATCATCATTGCTAGATATGTCATAGATCAGCAGGAGATAAGAGTGATAAAGGGAGATCAGCACTCAAAAGAAATGAAAATTGAGCTAAGTATTATCAGCAAGTTCCTTTGTCCTTTGTTTGACAATCTCAACTTAGAGCCTAAGTAAATCTTCTTTGCTTGTCTAGTATCATTCATTTTTTCTACCTTGAAACCTGGGTGTAGGATAGCTGCCAGAAACCATAAAAAATAATAAATAAATAAAAGGCAACAGATGAATTAATGAAAGAGGTCAACTAGCTAGATATATAATACCTTCCTTTCACCTAAGATGGGGAGGAAGGAATTAACATTTACTACCTGTATAACTTTGGGCAAATCTTTAATCTCTATAAGCCTGTTTCTTTTGTACATAAAGGGTTATACCACTCCCTCAATTAATTAGAGAGGACTCAGACATCTGACTAAATTTCTAGAAGATGAGCATTACAGACTATAAGATAATAGTCTTTGAGAACTGGATAGACTATTATATGAAAGATAGATTGAAACTTGTCTTGTTCTTCTCCAGAAGAAGATATAAGGAAAATGGTTAAAAATTGCATTTAGACTTGATGAAAAGATGCTTTGCTTCCAGAGATATTGTATTTTTTCTCATTAGAATTATTCTAAGTTGGAATGACCAATCACTTGTTGGGGAGATTAAAAAAATTAATAACCATATTAAAATAAGTAATCTTTGAAGTCCTTTCTAACATTTAAGATTTTATGATAAAAGGAAATTAGAAGTTCAACTAGAGTGAGTTATTATTTGTTTTCATTTTTTTTCCTGGAAATGCATTCTGGGAACAGCTTCCTAGTATTTCAGAATGTTAGTATTGGGAGGTATATCAGAAGTCATTTAGTTCATCCTCCTAATTATATAGATGAAGAATTCTAGTCTTTGTTATAAAGATCCTTATATAAGGGATATAATAATATAGACACTATCATCAACCATAGTCTTGTAATGGATAAAGATTTTTCAAATACATATTTTTATATTGAAATACTATAAAAAGTAGAAATCATGTCATTAAAATTCGCATCAGTTATGACACTTCTATGGGGAACTAAAATAATATTGTATGCTACTTTTTGACAGTCTAGCTGTACCATAATAATGTGTGTGCAACACAGAGGAATGCAGAGTCAACATGTATCTATAAATGTACATTACTTTAATTAAACTTTTGCCAAATTTTGAATAGTCATCTATTTATGACTGAATTTTCTGACAAGAGCTTGAAGTGTGACTATTTTTGATTTGAAAAATATTTGGTTTAGTTTCCAAACATATTAAAGGTAGAGTTAAAATCTGTTTTGAAAATTTGGGAAAGAAGCTTATAGATTTAGGCCATGTAAAAAATTAATCTTTTAAACCCAGAGGTTGACTGTAAGACTGTCTACTGTAGAAACTTTTTGAGAATATATGTCCTCTGAAAAGCAGCATCTATCTATATAGCAAAGTGGCAATGATACTTCTCATCTTTTATATGTTTCTCAGTAGGAAGAGAAAATTGCCTTATAGATGCTTAAAATATACCATGTTAATATATAGAACTATAGTCTCCACAACAGACCAGGTAAAATATCATTTGACTATAAAAAATACTAATAAGCATACATAAATTTGGTTTTAAAAACAAGATTCTTTTTGTTGTTGTTGTTATTTCTTAGAAAGAAGTCCTAAAAAGGCACAACAGGCTAATATTTCCATTTCAAGCCTTCAAAAGACAAGAGTCAAGCATCTAATATTAGCCCCAATTGTGTCTGAATATACAATAATTTCCTCAGTAATGCTTATGCAAGAATTGAAAAGGCATATGAGATGTGCCATTCATTGCTTATCGGCTGGAGAAAGCATACTTTAGGGATTACTTATTATTATCATATGAATGTATAATACAAAACATGTTATGCATATATCTTTGCATAACTCATGACTCCAAATTTCATGCATTTAACACTGACTAGTTTTCTTAAAGGTGAGACAAGTTGTAAATCAGTGCAATCAGTAGCTAATGCAATCCCTCAATCTAACTGATTACTACTTAATTCTATCTACTGCCAGAGTCACACAAACAAAGGAGATCTTGACCCAAGATACCTATTTTCCTGGAAAACAGAAATGAATCACTGAGATCCCAGTGGGAAAATATTACAGAGCAATAAAAAAGATCCCCAATGCAGCTGGTATAGAGATCCATGATTAACAAAGTCCTAAAAATGTGCAGATTCATCTCTTAAGAAAATCTTACCACATAAAAACAGATTCCAGAGGATAGATCAAACCAGATCACCAGCTTTGAACCTCAGTCAATCATTTTTTAATGGGTCTAGAGATGGTGGGATTTGCATTGGAAAAAGAAATAAAATCACTATTCCCCAGTTGCTATGTTTTTTTTTAATCTATATCATTGTTTTCTAATACTTCATATGTAAATGTTGTATCAAAAGAGAAAGCCCATTGGACTTGGAGCCAAAAGACACACTTGGGTTTGAGTCTTGTCTGGGGCACTTACTAGCAGAATGACCACAAACAAGTTATTTAACATGTCTGATCTCCATTTTCTTCATCCATAAAGTGATTCTATGTACAACATAGGTGTGAAGGGAATTACAAATGAAATTAAATACTTAAAACAACTTAAAGTACTTCATAGATGGCAATTATTATCATCCCTGTCAATGATGACTCTCTTAGAAAGACAGTTTTCTCATTTGACATAGCATTGAACAACCAACTTCACCATGTAAGAAAGAATCAATGTTCTGTTTTCTCTCAATTAGTCTCCTCTGAGCTATACTAGAGATCAAGGCAAGTATACTTTGCAGATAACAACAACTTTCTGATCAAAAAAATAAAAACTCCTCTATGCAGTACTCTATTCTAAGTACAACTTAGACTTGCCTTTGAATCAATTCCTTTATTTGTATTTAATTAGATAAATGCTCCTTGTACTATTTCAATGTGCTATGTGATTAGTAAGATTGTCATCTATTTACTATGTAAACTATTTGAAAAATTAGCTAAAGAGGAAGTACTGCCAAATTTCTTCTATGACACGAATATGATACTGATATATAAAGCAGGAGGAGCCAAAATAAAAAAAAAAATTACAGACCAATATTGATGCAAAATTTTGATGTGAAAAAGTAAATAAAATATTAGCAAAGCTATTACAGCAATTTATCAGCAGGATGATACACTATGATTAAGTGGGATTTATACCAGGAATGCAGTACTAGTTCAGTATCAAGAAAATTATCACTATAATTGACCCTATCAATAATAAAACCAACAAAAATCATATGATAAACTCAATAGATGCAGAAAAAACTTTTGACAGAATACAGCACCTATTCTGATCAAAAACACTGGAGAGCATAGGGATAAAAGGAGATTTCTTAAAATAATAAGCAATATTTATCTAAAACCAACAATGAGCCTTATTTGCAATGGAGAGAAGATGGATGCATTTCCAATAATATCATGGATGAAACAAGGATGCCCATTAAGATTGTCATCTATTGAAACTATACATTGCCTAAATACCAGAAATGCATTGTGGCATTTTCTTTGGAATTAAACTAAAAATAACATAAAATAAAAATTGAAGTTGTTGCCTTGTGGCTTTCCCATTCAACAAAGCTGCTTCAAGGTTTTGGGAAATAAAGATATCTAAACTTCCAAGGACAATTTATATAAGAATTACAATTACTAGGACTGAATTATAGAAATTTGCTTCTATTGTTCATGAAGCAGTGATGAAGTAACATTGAAGACCACTTCATAGTGGTTGATCTAGAGTGAAAATCTTTTAAAATATCAATCTTTATTAAATGAAGAAAGGAAATGGAGATAGTTATTTTGCAGGCTAAAGACTAGCTCCTTTCCTATATCCAATATTAGTTCTTAGTTCATTTGATCTTTACTAGACACTCATGTTTATACTCATTGTACAAACGAGAAATTTAAGATTTTGAAAAGTTTATGACTTGCCCATGGCCAAGCAATCAGTAACCCACTGTGGCAAGATTCATACTATGTTATTGCTGATTCCAAGTCCATAGACCCATAGCAACAAATGCAAATACAAATAAGAAATACTAAACCATAACTAGGAATCCTTGGGTTCTCATGTTGACTTTGAAAACTACATATCATTACTTATTTTTTGATTTTGTTGTTGTTGTTGAGACAAATTGGGGTTAAGTGACTTGCCCAGGGTCACACAGCTAGGAAGTGTTAAGTGTCTGTGGCTAG
The DNA here is from genome assembly GCF_016432865.1 of Antechinus flavipes. Taxonomy (NCBI): domain Eukaryota; kingdom Metazoa; phylum Chordata; class Mammalia; order Dasyuromorphia; family Dasyuridae; genus Antechinus; species Antechinus flavipes. The sequence continues at coordinate 304,463,151 of NC_067399.1, read as the reverse complement.
ATTTGAACTCAGGTCCTCCTGACTTCAGGTCTGGTGTTTTATTCACTTTTCCACTTAGCTTCCCTCTTTCAATGTACTTTTATTATTTTATTAAATATCTTTCAAGTTTAATCTGATTCAGGCCACTCAGGAATATTTTGGGATGGATATGGCACATGAGCTATGTGTTTTATATCTCTGTGTCAGAGCCTGTCTACCCAAACAGGCTAACTTGTTTTGCTTTGAATGATTATTGATGGATATGGACAGGTTACTGTGTGTATGCAGATTACTTAAATAGATAGAGCTTTAAAATTCAATCTATACCTATCTTTGTTAACTTGTAGGCATAAGATCTGGGTTAGAGTCCTTTCAATATTGTCCATATGTACTAATCTCAACAAACAATAAAAAAAGGCTTATTGCTTTAAGAACTGACATAAATAACCATAAAGACCTGCAAAAATAGAGAACTAAGAAATAAGAAAATAGCAGGGAGTGTAAGGATTGCAGATTTAATGCTTCTTTTCAGTGAGTTTTTTTTTTTTTTTATTGTGAATAAGCTATTATAAAATGATCTTAAATGCTTGCTCCCTTTGAAATAAAACTATTGTAATAACTAGGATGGAAAAAAATGCCAAGCAACATTACAAGGGTGGATTATTTTTAAATAGAATCAATTGGTTAGTTAGATGAAATGATTAGCAAGGCTCGATAAAATAAATTTCCAAATAATGAGGAATATTTTTATTCCCATGATGTGTAGGCTTTATTTCTAGACTTTCTGAGATCACAATTAATTTTGAATACTGAACAAAAAAAAAGATAAATTAATATGCTCTTCACTTCAAAAAAGGCATGTATGGTGTACCAAAATAACATTTGCTTTCAGTCTTTTAAATTAAATTTATTTTATAGTAGTAATATGATTTCCCTTAAGCTCCTTTAAATTAATATTTAATATTCTATGTTTGGTATTTTTTAAAAATTGTAATGCATAATTAGGAAAAAATAATAGAAAAAACAGAAATAAAGGATGATCTGAACAGATATAAAGGACCTCAGATTTCACCGTCTCCATTGAGCACAAGTTCAACCCCCTCTCCCCCCCCCAAAAAAAAGGGCTGTTAATCAATTGGAACAAGATCATCTGGGCAGCCTCATTGTCAAAGTATGGCTTGCAGATGGTCTGAAAATATCAAGTCTTTCAGCACATGATCAACTATAAGACATGTTGCAAAATGAAAAAAAAGTATCTCTAAAGGAATGAGTTTCTTTGGTGCTCATCTGGAAAACAGTACCTTCTTATTCATTTGTCATAGATTACAATCAGTTTGAAAGAAGGGATTTTGATTCCTATTGTAACAATTTTATGCACATAACATTTGATTAAATTGCAAGGTTTTCAAGTCTTTCATACTGATATGATGTACTTGGAATCCAGAGAGGTCTATGAAAGTGTTTCACAATTTTTTCTAACATAATTTGTACCTGTTTCAATATGTTTCCATGACAAAGATGGAAAGAGAGCACTCTAGTTATAGAAAGAACATCATTCATTATAACATTAATTTAAAGTGAGAATTATAGTGGCAAAGTAAGTAAAAATTGCCTTTGAAAAAACCACTTGCTCATTCTTTCAAAGTAAATAAAAGTGTTTTGAGGTTAAAGAGAAAAAAACAAGTTGATTTGTATTTTTAAAGTCCCTTTCAATATTATTAAAGTTATTAATTTTAATAAATAAAAACTAATGCTGATTAAAATACAAATTTGTCACGTTCCCTAATAGTTCCTGTGCTCTGCCAAAACATTTGATATTATGATAATGCACACTAAAACAACTGAATTCCTCCATATCCTACCTATTATCTGCTGCTTGATTGTGGAACTTTTAAGATCTGTAGGCTATTGAGCTACATACAACCCAACTTTTTATGCCTCTGTCAAAAATACACTGTGGTGCATGTGGGAAAACTGGGACACTGATGCAGTTGGTGGAGTTGTGAACAGATCCAAACATTCTGGAGAGCAATTTGGAACCATAATCAAAAAATTATCAAACTGTGCATACTCTTTGATCCAGATGTGTTACTACTGGGCTTATATCCCAAAAAGATACTAAAGAAGGGAAAGGGAGCTGTATGTGCAAAAATATTTCTGGCAGTCCTTTTCGTAGAGGCTAGAAATTGGAAATTGAATGGATGCCCACCAATTGAAGAAAAGCTGAGTAAATTGTGGTATATGATGTTATGGAATATTATTGTTCTGTAAGAAATGACCAGCAGGATGAATACAGAGAGGCTTGGAGAGACTTACATGAACTGATGCTAAGTGAAATGAGCAGAACCAGGAGATTATTATACACTTCAACAACAATACTATATGAGAATCAATTATGATGGAAGTGGTTATCTTTGGCCATGAGAAGATCCAAATCAGTTCCAAATGATCAGTGATGAACAAAACCATCGACATCCAGTGAAAGAACACTGGGAAATGAGTATGGACCACAATAGCATTTGCACTCTTTCTGTTGTTGCTTGCTTGCATTTTTGTTTTTCTTCCCAGGTTATTTTTACCTTCTTTCTAAATCTGATTTTTCTTGTGCAACAATATAACTGTATAAATATGTATACATATGTTGCATTTAACATACTTTAACATGTTTAACATGTATGGGACTGCCTGCTGCCTAGGGGAGAGGGTGGAAGGAAGAAGGGGAAAAGTTGGAACAGAAGTTTTTGCAAGGGTCAGTGTTGAAAAATTACTCATGCATATGGTTTGTCAATATAAAGCTATAATGAAAAATACATCGTGGTGGAGTACTAAAAACATATCTTACAGAATGCAAAAATGGAAATCTATTCATCTTGACAATCTCATGAATTGAATTAATTTTAAGATTCAAAATTTCAAAGCAGCATATAGTTCATTGTTATTGTCCAGACTTACCACATTTTAATGAGTATTTATTTATGAAGCTTTCTGTAAATAATTTTGTTAAGCCATGTAATTAGGAAACATTTCCACTCAATTTTAATTTTTATGCATTTTTCATTAGTTATGTTGTAGTTATCTAAATACTCTTAACCTGGTGCAATTGATAATTAGTGGTGAATGTTTATAAACTTCTGCTTTATTTTCATCCTCCAAGTGCTAACCTTTGTGGACCTAACACAGACTTTGTTTAATGGACATGTAGCAAAGTGCCTGGTATATAGTAACACTTAAAAAAAAATGCTTACTTAAACTCTGAGAAACATGATCATTTAGAGTTAGAGAAATGAAAACACCTTACACTAAGATACAGAAATCTGAATTCTACCCATACCTCTATCACTTACAAATTGTGTGAAATTGAAGATTTAGTCTCGATTGTTTCATGTATAAGATAAAAATTTTGCTTTCCTTTAGGAAGGTACCTAGACAGAATACCTCTTGAGGTCTCTTTTATTTCTGAATTTTGTGATTTTATGAATAATGTGTCTCAATATTTATGTTTTAGCTTTCCCTGAATAGCAATGAACCAAATATCTTAAGAATATTGAACCAAATTCTTCCTGGAGCCTATGTTATTTTAACATTTGGTGTAACAGAAAGGTGCCTTCCAAATTCTATTAGATTAGGCAAGTCATTTCTAGGAATGACTATGCCCCTTATTACAATAAATGCTTTGATGGGACATACTATTTGGGTTGGTAGGGTTTTAACATGGGAAATGGCATTAACTTTTCACTCCTTTGATTTCAAAAGTTTATCTTATTATATTAAGAAAGAGAGTATTAGAGATGGAAACTTTCTGATTAATAATCAACTGGCTCCATATATTATCTATTTCCTCTTTATCAATTATTTTATCTTTATAGTCAGACAATAATGTGTGGAGAATGAATACGGGAACTCTAAGCCAATGTCTGAAAACATATAATACTTGTAGATCCAACCTTGAACATTGTTTAAAAAGGTAGGCAGAAAAGAAGAGACAGAGAAGAGAAAGACAGAGCTAGAAATTAGAGAGAGAAGAAAGAAAGTGAAAAAAGGGTGGAATAAAGAGAGAGAAAAGGAGAGATAGAGAGACAGAGAGAAAGAGAGACACACAAAGAGAGAGAGAGACAGAAAGAGACAGAGACAGAAACAGAGACAGAGAGAGAGACAGAAACAGAGTGACAGAGACAGAGAGAGAGAGAGAAAAAAAGAGGGAAACAAATACACACAGAAAGAGACAGAAGCACAGAGAGAGACAGAGGCAGAAACAGAGATAGATATAGGCATAAACACAGACATAGAATGAGAGAAAGTCCATTATTGTTAATACAAGTAGAGTCATTTAAAGAGGAGATTTAAAAATGAAAGTCTCTTTAGTAATGGGAAAAACTAGAATTAACCTAATATAGCATCATTAGGAAATTTAGATGGAAAAAGCAGAAAATTGATGGAACTCTGAAAGACACTTTTTGTATTGCTTTGTACATAGCTGGTCGCAAATCCAAAAAGATTTTTGTTCAAGTCTTCCTTCAGACATATCCTAGATGGTTGAACCTGGTTAAGTGCTTTAATCTCTCAATGTTCCAGGCAACTCTCAAAGATTCTGTTTTTCAGAGAAAATGTCAACCCCAGTAATAGGGGGAATTTTATATTAAAGAAATCAAAAGTCCTGTCCCAATCTATTTTTTTTTTTTTTAAGAAGCAAGAGCTTTTCATTTACTTTTAAAAGAATTCTAATTTTCTTACAGGTATTTCTTACTTTTCTTCCCCCTGCAAATATATTATTCTCCCTTCTCCTCCCAATGACTAATATTTCTCAGGGAGGCATATGATTTCCTTTATGTATAAGACCTATTTTCATTCAATTACTTAACACTCTCTGTGCTAGACATTTTCCTTCAGAGTCCCATTGGTGATTGGCTTGTGGAAGATCTGTTTAACCTAAATTCAGACTTAAAGCTGGATGCAAACTGATTTATGGTTGAGACAATCAGGTCCCTACACTCTTTGCCTTGTGAATTATGTTAGTTTTTTATCCAGGCAAGTGGCTGCCCAGCAGGAGACTTTGCAATGCAGATTTTGATTAAAAACTTTATTTACAAATACAATTTACAGTGTGGGTCTGGCCAAGAAATTCTTCTTCTTTCACAACAGGACCTTGAGAAATGCCTGCTGTGTATAAAATGGGGGCAGCTTTCATTTAAAGTTTATTGGGGGGGGTTTAAACTCATATAACCCCATACCTAACAGAGGTGTGGAAAGTCTGCAACATGATGTAATGGTAAGCACTTGACGTTTTCTTCAGATTTTTTGCTTGTAAAAGGAACAGTCCTCACTGCAAAGCTGTTCCAAACAGATGTTCGTAACTTTAGTATTGGTAATACACAAGTTAAAAGTATGGTAGGTCTTTGAACCTTCTTAAGAGAACGTCTTATTCAAGAGTTTTGACTTTATGTGCAATCTGCATGTTCACATTACAATGGGTCAATTTATGGTACTTTATTTTCTGTATAATTTACAGAATTCCCAAGTCAAACTGTTTGATATTAAGCTGTCTCCCCGAACTGTATGATTTCAGCAGGCATAGAGTCTTTTTTTCTTAATGTTTTTTCCTCTTTAAACAGTAAGAGAAACTTTCTAAATAAGTAAAGTAAATGAGGAGATGTACCATAATATAAATGAGCATCACTAGTTCAATATAATGACATGAACAAGCATTATGGTTTTCACATGGAGATGTCTAGTACAATGCTTTCAATGATCTTATTCTGTTACCTGACCCAAGTCTATCTTTTAAACATCATTGGTCTAACAGTGATGGCAGAAGGCAGCACCTTATAAAAAAAGTTAACTTTGAAGAATCAAAATTGAAATTGCAGGTGACCAAAAGAACAAAGAAAAGACATATGAGGGTGATGGTGGCTTCTAGGCAGAAAATGATATAATCAATATAATTGTGTATGTGAAATGTGTGTGTATGTGTGTGTGTGTGTCTGTGTGTGTGTGTGTGAGAGAGAGAGAGAGAGAGAGAGTGTGTGTCATCAGAGACAGAGGCAGAGAGAGGAGTTCCATTTCTGCACACTGAATCTATTACTTTTCTGTAATTAATAAGATGTTCCATCATTGGTTGTATAGAATCAATAATAATTTAAGCTATTAAAGCTTAAAACTACACCAAAACTTTCAATAAACTGTGGAGAGGGGGGAAGGGGTGTGGGTATGGGTCTACAATGTACCTATGTATGAGGATGCATCTTAAGAAATAGAATCCATGTAAGGAAAAAGTTTATGAACAAATAAGAAACAGAGAATTATAGGAAACAGAATAGATAACTGATTGTATGAAATTAAACAGGTTTTGCACAAACAAAACTAATATAGCCAAAATTAGAAGGAAAGCAGAAAATGGGAGGGGCAAAAATTTATAAGTTCTTTTGATAAAGAAAGACCTCATTACTCAGATATATAGGGAACTATGCCAAATTTATAACAAAAAGTGCCATTCCCAAAATGATAAATGGTCAAAGGATTTGAACAGCTACTTTTCAAAATACGTCAAAACTTTCAATGATTATATGGAAAAAAGTTCTAAATCATTGCTGATTTAAGAAATAAAATTAAAACAGCTTTGAGAAATCATCTCCTACTAATCAGATTGTATAACAAGACAGAAAAGAAAAATGACAAATACTGGAGATGTGGAAAAATAGATACACTAATACTCTGTTGGTAGAATTGTGAAGTAATCCAAAGATTCTAGAGAACAATTTAGAAATGTGGCCAAAGGGCTATAAAATAGTATATAATCTTTGATTAGTGTTATTACACTGTATTTCAAAGAGTATTCCCAAGTCAGTATTCCGAAGAGACCAAAGAAAAAGAGAAAAGACCGACATATATAAAATACTTATAGCAGCTTTTGTGATAGGAAAGAATTGAACATCAAAGGAATGTACATCAATTAAAGAATGGCTAAACACATTGTTGTATATGATTGATAGAATACTATTGGCTTCAGAAAAACATGGGAAGACTTCTATGAAGTGATATAAGTAAAGTGAGCAGAAGCAGGGGGTAAGTGTACACAGGAACAGTAATATTGTTAGGACATTCAGCTGTGAAAGATTTGGCTACTCTGACTAAGACAGTGATCCAAAACAGATTCAAAGGAACCAGGACCCCTCCCCCAAGAAAAATACAATTCACCTCTAGAGAGAAAAAAAAATTAATTCTATATGTAGATTGAATCATACTTTAAAAAAAAAAACATTATTTTTTTGTCCTTTGCCACAGAAGACAGGTACTTACAGTTGTGATCAAGATAAGTAGACCTTTCCATTAGTAGACACAGATTGACCACTATTATAGATCCTTTTCACATTCTGGGTCCCTTCCAGAGACCTGGTTTCAGGTAAATGCTTTAGATTCCAAAATCTCTCAATGAATTAAAAAACATGAATTGAAAAGAGAGAGAGAGAGAGAGAGAGAGAGAGAGAGAGAGAGAGAGAGAGAGAGAGAAGGAGGGAAAAAGAGGGAGGAGAGAAGGAGAAAAAGAGAGGGAGGGAGGGAGAAAGAGAGAGAGAAATGGGGAGGGGAATCCTATGGCCTAAAATTCTAAGTGGAAAATTGAAAAAGATGGGTGGCATTGGTTCATGAATAAAATTCTGTTGATGAAAATGACTCTGATTAGGAAGAAAAGTGAAAAATTATTTTCTATGAGATAATAAAGTAGGAAATGTTGACACATAACTAGAGTTAGCTGAGGAATAATTAAGGGATATAAATTAGTGTATTAACAAAGTAATTGTGGGTGCTAAGAACTCTAAATGGAGTTATGAAGGAAAGAAACAATAATAGTTAACATTTATACGGTGCTCACAATGTGTCAGGTACTGTTAAGTGCTTTACAATTATTATATCAATTGATCTTCATAACAACCCTGTCAGGTAGGTGCTATTACCCCCATTTTAGAGATACAGAAAATGTGGCAAACAGATAATAAGTGACATGTTCAAAGTCACACAGCAAATAAGTGAAGCTGAAGTTAAACTCAGATCATCCTGATTAGAAACCCAATGCTCTATCCACTGCACCATCTAGCTGTCCAAATTTAAAATCATGGTGAAGACCAGAATGATCAAGAACATTTGAAACAGAGAGTAATTATTCCTCTTTGGGTACTAGTATGGTACTCAGAGAAGGGAGGAGGCAAATAGGAAAAGGTACAATCACTAGGCTCAGAAAATTAGCATGGATGAAATATTTGAGTTTATATTCATATGTATATAAAGAAAATGTCAGAACTGTATTTTCTGATCTATTTTATAGACCTCTAATCTGAAGTGCTCAACTATTTTGTATGTTCTGCATTCAATTACCATACAGAACTCCCATTGACCTACAAAACAAACACAGAACTTTTTACAAAGATCCATAGAGCATGAAAGATCTGATAACATCAGATTATATAACAGTACAGCAGATCTATTAGATAGAACACCAGACTTTTCCTTCTATTGAACAACAGAAAAATATCCAGTCAGTCCATATGGAGAATTCAGAAATCTATAATCATTTCCATCTATCATTTCCAAGAGAAATCTGCTAGATTTAGTTAATTTGTTACAAACATAAACAGGATATGTCTGGAGAAAATGTCTTGTTATCTTGTGCTTATCTCTCCAAAGACTCAGAGAAGTAATATGATGAGTATTTTTTAATTGCCTTATGGGAGGTACATTAGGGTTTGCATCCCTAGGTACATGCTAAAAGAAGAGGATATTTTTGTGAAAATTATCAATCAAATATTCATTTCAAACCTATTATGTGCAAAGTCACATGTACTATAAAGGAAACAAAGAAATATAATAATAATAGTGGACATTGATTTAATACTTTAAGATTTGAAAAGCACTTTACATGCATTATCCCTTTGGATCTCAGAAATCATTCTATGAGGTAAGCCCAATTGCTATTATGATCCTCCTTTTTATGATGAGGAAGCTGGAAAAAAGACTTCATGTGACTTACCTATGATTATACACAGTATTGGTAGTGTCCAAGGAGGCATTTAAAGCCAATCTAGCACACTTACCACTACAGAAAAGATCCCCCTTTTCAAGGAGTTTACAATCTAGTTAGGCAGCATAAAGAATAACAACAACATGTAGTAGTCATAGTGTTTATTTCAAATAAATAGGTCTGAAAAAATTTTAAAGGAAAGAGAAATAGTCATGGGTTAAGATTATCTAGAAAGGTTTATTGGAAGTGGTAGAATATGATTTGGTTATACAAGTATGTATAGAATTTAAATAGGAATGAGAAAGAATAGCATATTCCTGGAGAAAGGAACATGAGTAGACAGTAGTATGCACAGTCCGTTCAGGAAAGAATGAGCAGACTAATTTGGCCAAACCACAGATTTTAATGTGGTGATAAGATTGCTAATAGATGGTACAGTGGATAGAATGCGGGTTATGGAGACAGAAAGACATGAATTCTAATCTGACCTCAGATACTTACTAACTATATATATTTGACTCTAGCCAAATCACTTAACCCAATCGGCCTGAATTCCTTATTTGTAAAATGAGCTGGAGAAGGGACTAGAAAACTATCCCAGTATTGTTGCCCAAAAAATCTTGTAAAGGACCTCAAAGAAGTGGAGTTGCTAGAAATGTTGGGGAATCATTAATGTCAGACACAGTGATATGAAACCAGTGGGACACTAATCAATTCTTTTTATTAAAAGATTATATGTAGATGACATGTGCATGTTTAGTGTTGATCAAGATACCTTTGATCACTTGTTTTTCCCACAAACCATAGAAAGTAGGAAAATAATTAATTAAAATGACAAGAAGGAAATTGTTTATTCAAGCAAAATAAAATTTTATATCAGTAATATAAAAAAGAAATATATGTCTAATCCACATTCTGAATGCACTAGCCCACTGTCATGATATGAACAGAATGGCTTATTGTGAGTCCTCTAAAATCATGTCTAGTTACTATATGTCAAAAATTCTCAAGTCTTTCATAGCTGTCTGTCTTTACAATCTTATTTCTCTTATATAATTATTTTCTTCATTCTGCTTACCCCATTCTATATCACTTCATGTGAGTCTTTCCCAGATTCTTGAAGTTTCTATGATAATCTTTATTAAGAATCCTTTCATTCTTCTCCTCTTCTAGATTATTAAGATTTAGGAACTCACTACTTTTTCACCATGGTGTCCTCTGCATTCAGTGTCCTTATAATGAGGTACTTCCTGCTGGATGTAGTGGAAAGAAAAAGCCATTTGAATCCAGAAAATCTGAGCTCTCTTTGTTTCTATTTCTGTTTATGTCTGTTTCTCTATCTCTTTTTCTGTCTCCATCTCCATCTCTGTCTCTCTCTGCCTCTGTCTCTGTCTTTATCTCTGTCTCTGTCTGTTCCTGTCTCTGTCTGTCTCTGTTTCTGTCTCTCTCTTTGTCTGTCTGTCTGTCTCTCTCTGTCTCTCTTGCAGTGTATGTGTGTCTAACTCTCTGTCTCTCATCTTTCTGTTTCTCTGTCGCTCTTTTTGTATGTGTGTGTGTGTATTGTGTATGTATGTGTGTGTGTGTCTTTGTCTAATGAGCAAGTCATTCTACTGAAAAATGTAAGGATGTGAGGTTCTATGATTGTATATACTTTCATTTTTTCTTTCTTTTTCTAAAATTTCATATTGATTTTTTCCCCTTTTTCAATCACTTCCATTTCCAAATCCATCAATTTCCTAACTGGGGAATCATCACTTGTAACAAGTTCCCCAGTTAGGAAATTGTAACTTGTCTACTACTTGTAACAAAGTATAAGCAATTAAATAAAACTAGCCAGAATATCAACCATAGTTAAAACAATGTTTTCTATCACTGTCCAATCCCATCTCATACAAGGAAGTCAGGGAAGCATATTCTTTCCTTTTTGCTTAAGAGCCAAGCTTGGTTATTGTAATTAAACATTGATAAATCATCTCTCTTCTCTGAGCAGTTGGTTTTTCTCATTTCTAAAATAGGGATTATAATCTCTGCCCTGACTACTTTGAAGTTGCTTATTTCAGTGGAAAGAACATTGAATTTAGAGCCAGAGAAACTTACTCACTGTGAAGCCTAGGGAAAATTATTTAATTTCTCTGAGGCTCAGTTTCTTCATCCATAAAATGAGGAAATAAAACTAAATGATCTCTAAAGTCCATTCTGCTTCCAAATCAGGGAATTGTAACCTTTTTTCTGTCATGAATTCCTTTGACAGACTTGCAAAACTTATGGTCCTCTCCTTAAAATACTGACTTAAATACTTAAAGTACAAAGGACTTGATTTGCAATGCAATTCTCAAAATATTTTATTTTTTTTCATGTCTCTCAGATGTAAGAAATCCTAATCTATTGACTCAAATTTATAAGAATTCAAGCCATTCTCCAACTGATAAATGGTCAAAGGATATGAAAAGATAATTTTCAGATGAAGAAATTGAAACTTTCTACTCATATAAAATCACTAATTCTGAGATACCATTACATACCTCTCAGATTGGCTAAGATGATAGGAAAAGATAATAATGATTGTTGGAGGGGATGTGGGAAAACTGGGACACTAATACATTGTTGGTGGAGTTGTGAATGGAGCTCACAATTCTGGAAAGCAGTTTAGAACTATGCTCAAAAAATTATCAAACTGTGCATAGCTTTTGACCTAGCTGTGTTTCTACTGGGCTTATATCCCAAAGAGATCTTAAAGGAGGGAAAGGGACCTATATGTGCAAGAATGTTTGTGGCAGCCAGAAACTGGAGACTGAGTAGATGCCCATCAATTGGAGAATGGCTGAACAAGTTATGGCATATGAATGTTATGGAATATTATTGTTCTGTAAGAAATGGCCAGCAGGATGATTTCGGAGAGACCTGGAGGAAGTTACATGAACTGATGTTAAGTGAAATCAGCAGAACCAGGAGATCATTATACATAGCAACAAGACGTTTATATGAGGATCAATTCTGATGGACATGGCTTTCTTCAACAATGAGATGATTCAAACTAGTTCCAATTATTCAGTGATAAAGAGAGCTATCTACATCCAAAGAGAGGACTATGAGAGCTGAGTGTGGACCACAAGATAGCATTTTCACTCTTTTTGCTGTTGCTTACTTGCAGTTTATTTTGCTTCTCTTTTACTGGTTTGATTTGATTTTTCTTATGCAGCACGATAGATTTAACATATATTTCTACCATTTTAACATATATTGGACTGGGGAGGACATGGGGAAAGGGAGGGAAAGTTAGAACACAAGAATTTTGCAAGGACTAATATTGAAGAATTGTCCATGCATATATTTTGAAAAATAAAAAGCTTTTTTTTAAAAAGAAAGAAATCCTGTTCTAGGGGCAGCTAGATGGCATAGTGGATAGAGCACCAGCCCTGAAGTCAGGAGGATCTGAATTCAAATCTGGCCTCAAACACTTAACACTTCCAACCTGTGTGACCCTGGGCATGTCATTTAACCCCAATTGCCTCAACACACACACACACACGCACACACACACACACGCACACACACACACACACACACAAAGAAATTCTATTCTAGATAATCCTATGATGCTACCTCTTAGGGATATTGTAAAAATCAAAGGGAATTGTTTGTATGTATGTATATGTGTTTATGAAAATGATTTTAAAATTCTGAAACACATGACAAAGCTAATATGTTAATAGTGAATGGCAATACAAGGATTATGTAAAAATTCAAGATGAAATTCCAACAGATATCCTCAAGGATCCATTTTTAATGGCTAAATGAAAGATAGAAGCAATAAGAACACCAAGATAAGAGACAAATGGAATAGAGAAATTGACAAGATAATATAGTTGAACTTGACATGAGACATACAGAATTTGGTGGAGAAAAGAATAATAAAGAGGACATTTCTTTTTTATTATTTTTAAATTTTATTTTTTAAAATAACAGAATGAGAAGAAAGAAAAACAAAAATGTAATACAAAACGAAACAAAATAGAACATTGTCATATGCCCAGCAAAACATCAAGGAGGATTCAAAATATATAACAATAAATTACCACTTCAAGAAAGCATATATATATAATTAGTAGAAGAAATTATATTCATAAAGGTCCATCTTTTCTTTATTTCATTGTAAAATGTTCTTTTTTTCTCTGCTGTGTACATTTTTTACTTTATTCTTTCCCTCCTTTCATTTCCTCCCCACCCCTAAACAGGCTATAGTTAAGAAAGGATATATTTATGTATACATATGTAGATATATACATATACATACATACATACACACACACACACACACACACACACACACACACACACACACCTTTCCTATTCCTACTGACTCTTTGCTTTAATTCTGCTCCTAACTTGCCTTGCTATACTTAACCTCCCCTACCCATGGATTTCTCCCTTGTCTTCTTCACACACCCTTTGATTCCCCATCCATCCATTGCTTCCCCCCTTATTTCTTTATATATTTTGGAGGGTGCCCTTCTTGGTATATATGTAGTGCTGTCTAACCCATTCCCAATATGAGTAGCTTTTCAGAAACTACAAGCCCTTCTCTCCTCGAAGAGAAGACATTTCATATAGGGTTTGATAGGATGAATGAGAGGCAGATAAATACAATATACATACTGGAAAATTGTAAGTGAAAGTTTTTAGGAACAGAGCAAATTTTTGGCACTTAACTGCACTGAGTTCTATCTCTGCCTTATTTAAGCACTGATATTGAATCATATTCAATCTTCAACTAAAAACCAGCATTCTCACTTTAATTCTAAGGCAGAAATGTTGGAGAAGCAGCAAGTAAATTAGAAAAAGACAGAACAAAAGGAAAGGAGAAGAAAAGCAACCTAGCTTGAGAAAGAGAGAATTTGGAAAAGATATTCCCCACTACCTAATAACTGAAAACAGTGAGGGGGCACATTTCCAGTGGCTCCTAGGACAGGAGTGTCTATTTTGCACTCTTCATTAAAGATGAATGAATTCACCTCCTGCACGCCACTTTGAAAACATACCAGATTTGCTTAGTTTGGCAAGCTAGTAGAGGAAGAAATATTCATAGGGAACAGAAAAAGCCTGCTGTTTGCCAGTAGCTATTAACTTGTGGCTATATCAACATTTCTGCTGTTAACAATAATCTTATCCAAGAGTCTATTCTTGTAGAACCTCGGGGGTTGGAGAAATACTTTCTAGGCAGCATCTCAAAGATTACAAATAGCAAGATGCTTTCTCAAGAAGAAAAGCAAGAAAAAAAGTTCATGTAAGTTCTCACCTCATCAGAAGTATCAATTTCCAATGCTATAATTTCGGAGACATTTTCCCTTTAGCATATTTGTTTTTCCCCTATTGGCTTGAAATTATTTGACCAAATGTGACCCCTCAACATTGTAAAACCTTTTGCTTTTAAGGACCACAAATCCTAAATTAATGATAATATAATCTATGTCCACAAATATGTCTGGGGAGCTTAAGATAAGGACTCAGATTTGCCACTCACAATCAGTCTATTGTGTTGTCATTGGAAGACTTTGTTTGTTTGTTTGTTTGTTTGTTTTTCATTTATAGTGATTGTTTTTTTGGGGGGGGGATGATGTTTGATTGCTGACAAATTAATTTTATTTTGTAAGTTTATTGGATTTAATTGACACATGGAATAAACATCTCCTATTTTATGAAATATGTTTTGTTATAAATCTATCTACAATATATATTTCTACTGCTTGGAAGGCCAATTATGTCCAAATTACCATCCTTAGACTTAGAGAAACTCCAACTTTTAACTTCTATTGCGTTATGTAACTATATCTACAGCCTCCCAAAACAATTCTCATAAGCAAGTAGCATTTTTTCTGTCATACTAGCAAATTTGTCAGGAGTTCTTATTCAGAGGTAAACTATTTATTTTAAACTTGAGGTTAAATGTGAACTAAGAAGCAATATAATTCTAAACACATTCATTCTCCTTCCCTTGTCCTTATTATAAAAGGTTAATCCTCACTTCTTTAGAGCCACCAGTTCACTATATTGAAGAAACACAAATCAGAGATCTAATGAGGCTTTATAAAATATCTATTTGAAGATTATTTCAGTTTGATCCAGTTTTTCTAAGTAGCATTCTGTTAACCATTTTAATCATTTTTTCTGAACCTATGATTTTCATGTATAAAGGAATTTCTTATCTATTCAAATCAACAATTCTTTTATAATGGCTTTAGATGCCTGAGCAATTTGCAAGGGGAAAAATGAAAACTGTCAATAGTCACTTTAAAAAAAAATGTTCTGAGTGACTAATAATTAGAGACATACAAATTAATATCACCCTGAGCTACCACCCTCAACCCTATCAAGTTGACTAATATGATAAAAAAGGAAGATGATGGGGACTTCCAGCCAAGATGATGAAGAGGACACACACATCTATCTAAGCTCCTTCTTGCTCTCAGAATATTTTTTTTCATGACAAGACCTTGGAATTAGGGCTTGACTGAAAAAAAAAATCACGAATGCATTACCAACAGAAGGCATGCTCGAAATTCACCAGAAAAGGTCTGTTTTTGCTCGTGGGCAGAGATGGTTAGATCAGGTGCAGACTACAGGCAGGCAGGGAGAGCACAGCAGGCAGCTCGCACTGAGCAAAGTGCCACACACCTGAGGGGTGTGGGGTGTGATCTCACCTGTTTCTGTGGGGAGAACTTTACCACAGTATGCCTACTTTGCCCTGGCAGCAAGCCAGTAGAGAAGCAGAGAAGCTATAAACACAGAGGGTAAAGACTATAACCCCAAAAAGCTAGGGTCTCTTAGGACCTGGCCACACCCACCCAGTGTGACTCAGCATGCTCTCAGAGTCTCAGAGTGCAGATGCAGCCCAGCTATTGCTGAGCTTCCAGTGCCTCACTGCTGCCCCCTGCAGTTTGTAGAGAAAGCTCAGTAATACCACCCAGCCAACCACACCACCCTGCCCCCCCCCAAAAAAAAAGCAGAATTCATTTGCTTTTTTTATTGTTAGTTTGGTTTCTTTGATTCTTCTTTGACAAAATGAGCAAAAAATTAAAGCACACTCTAACAATAGATAGCTTCTATATGGATAAAGAGCATAACTGACTATATCAATAACCAAATTAACAAAAACCTTATGATCATCTCAATAGATGCAGAAAAAGCATTTGATAAAATCCAACATCCATTCCTAATAAATACACTTGAGAATATAGGAATAAATGGACTTTTCCTTAAAATCGTCAGGAGCATATATTTTAAAACCCTCAGTAAGCATCATATGTAATGGGGACAAACTGGAACCATTCCCAGTAAGATCAGGAGTGAAACAAGGTTGCTCACTATCACCATTATTATTCAATATTGTATTAGAAATGCTAGCTTCAGCAATAAGAGTTGAGAAAGAGATTAAAGGAATTAGAGTAAGTAATGGGCAAACTGAATTATCACTCTTTGCAGATGCTATGATGGTATACATAGAGAACCCCAGAGATTCTACTAAAAAGCTATTAGAAATAATCCACAAATTCCATTCAAAATAACTGTCAATAGCATAAAATATTTGGGAATCTATCTACCAAAGGAAAGTCAGGAATTATATGAGCAAAATTACAAAAAAACTTTCCACAAATAAAGTCAGATTTAAATAATTGGAAAAATATTAAGTGCTCTTGGATAGGCAGAGCAAATATAATAAAGATGACAATACTCCCTAAAGTAATCTATTTATTTAGTGCCATACCAATCAGACTCCCAAGAAACTATTTTAATTACCTAGAAAAAATAACAACAAAATTCATATGGACAAACAAAAGGACAAGAATTTCAAGGGAACTAATGAAAAAAAATCAAATGAAGATGGCCTAGCTGTACCTGATATAAAACTATATTATAAAGTAGTGGTGACTAAAACCATTTGGTATTGGCTAAGAAATAGATTAGTTGATCAGTGGAATAGGTTAGGTTCACAGGACAAAATAGTCAATAATTATAGCAATCTAATGTTTGACACATCCAAAGATCCCAGCTTTTGGGATAAGAATTAACTGTTTGACAAAAACTGCTGGGAAAATTGGAAATTAATATAACAGAAACTAGGCAAGGACCCACACTTAACACCATATACCAAAATAAGATCAAAATAGGTCCATGATTTAGGCATAAAGAACGAGATTATAAATAAATTAGAGGAACATAGGATAGTTTACCTCTCAGACATGTGGAGGAGGAAGGAATTTGTGACCAAAGACGAACTAGAGATCATTATTGATCACAAAATAGAAAATTTTGATTATATTAAATTAAAAGCCTTTGCACAAACAAAACCAGTGCAAACAAGATTAGAAGGAAAGCAATAAACTGGGAAAACATTTTTACAATTAAAGGTTCTGATAAAGGCCTCATTTCCAAAATATATAGAGAATTGACTCAAATTTATAAGAAATCAAGCCATTCTCCAATTGATAAATGGTCAAAAGTTATGAACAGACAATTTTCAGATGAAGAAATTGAAACAATTTCTAGCCATATGAGAAGATGTCCCAAATCATTTTTGATCAGAGAAATGCAAATTAAGATGACTCTGAGATATTACTACACACCTGTCAGATTGGCTAAGATAACAGGAAAAGATAATGATGAATGTTGGAGAGGATGTGGGAAAAGTAGGATACTGATTCATTATTGATGGAATTGTGAACGAATCCAACCATTCTGGAGAGCAATTTGGAATTATGTCCAAAAAGTTATCAAACTGTGCATACCTTTGATCCAGCAGTGTTACTATCGGGCTTATATCCCCAACTAAAATAGGAAAAGGGACTTGTATGTGCAAAAATGTGTGTGGCAGCCCTTTTTGTAGTGGCTAGAAACTGTAAAATGAAGGGATGTCCATCAATTGGAGATTGGTTGAGTAAATTGTGGTATATGAATGTTATGGAATATTATTGTTCTGTAAGAAATGACCAGCAGGATGAATACAGAGAGGCTTGGAAAGACTTACATGGATTGATGCTGAGTGAAATGAGCAGAACCAGAAGATCATTATACACTTCAACAACAATACTGATTCTGATGGAAGTGGATATCTTTGAAAGAGAAGATTTAATTCAGTTCCAATTGATCAGTGATGGACAAAATCAGCTACATCCAGAGAAGGAACACGGGGAAATGAATGTATACTACCTGCATTTTTGTTTTTCTTCCTAGGTTTTACCTTCTGAATCCAATTCTTCTTGTGCAACAAGAGAACTGTACAGTTCTGCACACAGATATTGTATCTAGGATATACTATAACATATTTAATATGTTGCCTGCCATCTAGGGGAGGGTGTAATGGGCTGAGGCTTGAGTTGGTGCACTGAGGTCCCAAGCACGTGAGGCTAAGTAGTAATTGGACCATACTCTATTAATATATAAGCTTGGAGAAAGAATGGCCCCCGCCCACTCTTTGTGCAAGTCCTGATGTATTGTATAGGAAATGATGATTTTGTGGGTGGAGGCAGGGGAGTGGAAAAGGAAGGGGAAGGCGAGACTGCTGGCTGGCATCTTGTCACAGCTGCTCGTATTGCCATTGCAACAGCCCTTCAGCTCAGATCTTTCTCTGCTAGCTGGCTTCCTGTTGCAGCTGTCCATATTGCTATCGCAATCCTTCTTGCCCATATTGCTATCACAATCCTTTTTCATCTCTTCACTTCAATAAAGATTGAAGATTTTTCCCTTAACCTGAATTCCTGACTCTGGCTGATTTTAAATACATGGTCATCACAAGAAGGGGTGAAGGGAGGGAAGGGAAAAGTCAGAACAGAAGTGAGTGCAAGGGATAATGTTGTAAAAAATTACCCATGCATATGTTCTATCAATAAAAAGTTGTAATTAAAAAAAAGAAAGTAATATGAAGGCAAGGAAAATTATCTGGTTATTTTATTATATTATAATTATTATATTATCTGATCATTTATTTTGCCACAACTTCCTAAGGCTACTTTAGCCATTCTTGCCCACATATATGATATATGGTTAATAATTGCTATTATCAAAGTATACAAAATGATAGAGATTCTAAGACCAAGTATCAATGATGCTAGTTTCAATTGCCATTTGATGGCTAAAGAAAAACATACAAATAGAAATAGGACACTTTAGCACTAGTCTCTGCTTTCCCTTTCTCCAGTACCAATAAATTAGATATGTGACCTTGACAAGCTATATTGTCTTCCTGAGCCTCAGTTTGCTCATTTGTAACATGAGAAATTTGGACTAATATCTGAGATTAGTTATTTTATAAGTAACTTATATTTGTTTAATGTGACTTGCAGATCCTTGTGAAAAATCCTCACTACTGATACCTATACAGCATCAATTTGCTATTTTTCTCTCTTTCCTAATTCTCTGTTTCTTTTCATTCCCCCCTCACTCCCACCCCACTCTGCTTCCCAAAGTTCAGGAAAATAAATTATGTCCCTGAAGCTTCTAGATTTTACACTTCAGAAGTGTTCCTTTCTAGGGACAACTTTGGCAGCCTATGGATGATAATAGAATTGGTGACTCCAAAATTAATTTTAAAAACATTTCAAAACCTGTCCCATGAAACTAGGTTGCAATTCTCTAGGATAGATAAGTTGGCAAAATATTTCTTTTTCACGGTACTATTATTTCAAATGCAGTTTAGAGTTTGATAAAACTTACAGTTTAAAATTTCCATATAGCTCTTTCTGATTAGGACAAAGAAGTCTTAAGATATTCATACATGTTAATAAGGTGCCATTTTTTCTATATTGTAAACTACACTACATATGGCTCTAGTTAAATTGACATTCAATCATTTCTCTTTTTGCTACACTTTATAGTCACAGCATTTATAAAACTCAGTGTGCTTAATATGCCTTGGTATGGAGTTCAAATCCCTTAAGACCTTTTCTACTTTTCTTTGGACTGACCCTGGGAAGACAGAGGACACAAACATTGGACTTCTATATTTATTTTCCCACAAAAATCTGTATCTTAACTTGTTTTTACTTTGGCTTCCTTATTTTATATTGACCATCTCACACATTATTTTTTCTCAATAGTATCCTTCACAAAATTACTGCAGTCCCATCATGTGAAAGGATCTTGAAAACTATGTTAAAAGAGTGAATATTCTGGCAAAGTCTACTGTACTTACAAAATATTAAGTGTGACCACCATTACAAAATAATGATCTAGGGACCAGTTTAGCAAAGTATGGGAAAGCTCATCCCATAAATCAGTTATGAATTATTTGTCCATGTCTATTAAAAGAGAGAGAAAGAGAAACACAAAAGAGTATTATAGAAAGAGCATTGTAAATGCATTTAGAGAGCCTAGATTTAAATCATTCCTCTGGTGCTTATTGATTGTGTGGTTATGGCTATTATTAAAAATCATAAGAACACAGATCATAGATTTTGACCTAGGAGGGACCTTGGATGTGATTTAGTTGAACTTCCTCTGGCTTTTTTTTTTTTTTTATAAACGAGAAACCTGAGGCCCATAAAGGTGAAATGACACACTCAGTGTATATCCAATGGAAAATATTAATTTAATTAAATTAGCCTATTTCCCTTCTTTAGGGTACAGTTTATTCTTCTATGAAATGAGGGATTAGAATGAAAGATTTTTAAGATTACTTTCAGTTGCACATCCTATGTACTGTTTAATTATTTAATAACCAGCTCATTGGAGAGAAAAAGTGTACCCATAAGATACTTTAAATATTAAAGCTAGGTGGCACA
The DNA here is from genome assembly GCF_016432865.1 of Antechinus flavipes. NCBI lineage: Eukaryota > Metazoa > Chordata > Mammalia > Dasyuromorphia > Dasyuridae > Antechinus > Antechinus flavipes. Next base: position 304,442,391 of record NC_067399.1, on the reverse strand, counting down.
ATGGATAGAGTACCAGCCTTGAAGTCAGGGGGACCTGAGTTCAAATCTGACCTCAGACACTAAATTCTTCTTAGCTGTGTGACCCTGGGCAAGTCATTTGACCCCAATTAATTCAGCAAAAGAAACAAACAAAAAGATTTATCTACATCATTTATATTTTCTCTGTCACTTTGTTAAATCTAGACAATCAAGAAAACAATGAATTTGTAATGTTTTATAATTTCTGAGATATAAATATTCAAGCTGAAAATTTAGTAATTGAGTTTCAAAAGCTGGTTCTAGAATCCTGTTCCCAATATGGTATGATTGATCCTATATGATTAGAATGTTTTGTTTGGTTTGGATTTTTTGTTTGTTTGTTTGTTTGTTTTTAAAAGAGGTGGTGAGGGAATTGAATGATCATTAGGACTTTGAGAAGACATTGTGGATAAAGAAGAATATGATTCTGACTCTTCTTTGGAGAACATATCTGTCATTTGGTGGGGGACACCACAAAAGAGTAAAAACTATGGAAATGTTTATCTAGCGGAAATTTTTGAAATAATCTAAACAATTGATAGTAATTACTAACAATCATAAGCAATGTTGAGAATTGTGAACTCTTAAGCAAACAAATAAAATTGAAGAACTAAAGAGAAGGCAAAGGGCTTAAAGGGAATCACATTTGGAAAGTAAATAACTTAGAAACATAGAGATAGAGATAGATATAGAAGTAGAGACAGGGATAGAAATAGAAACAGATTATATGTGAGTATACATATAGAGATAAACAGATATAGATGACAGAATCAATTCTCATTAGTCACAGTTTCTGTATTTGTGAATTAGCTTATTTACTCAAATGTTTTTGTAAAACCCAAATCAATGATTGTGGTGCTTTCCTGCTCTTTACCATATACAGAGGGATAAAATATTTCATTTTCCCCAAAAACAGGTTCTCAGTTAAGACTGAACAAGCAATACTCTACCTTCTTATTTCAGCTTTATGTAAATAGCATTCTTTTCTTGGTCTTTTTAGTGCCACATTTTTCATAATTTTTATATTTTTTGTTGGTGATTTTGCCATTTAAAATGACTCCCAAGCATAGTGCTAAAATTCTGTCTAGTGTTCGTAAGAGCAAGAAGGTTTTGATGTACCTTGGAAAAAAATGCATATGTTACATAAGCTTTATTCAGGCAAGTATTGTAGTTCTATTGGCCTGAGTTCAATGTTAATAAATCAACAGTATGGTATATATAGGAAAAAAAGGAGATTCACAGATCTACTTGTAAGACCACTCCAGAAAGTGCTAAAGTAAATGTATCTCCAAACTTACAGGAACCTAACCCTGTATTCCTCCTTAGAAGTAATGGTTAAGTATTTACTAATTCAGCAAAATTATGTCCTACAAATTATGCTAATCAACCATGTGTATACATATGTATGTCTATACATATATGTGAATACTTCTAATGTTTTATCTATACACATATGCATGTATGTAAAGATATATCGATATATACATATACATTATCTCCTAGAATCCTTTGAATCTGATCAAAGGAGATTCAAATTGAAACTAAAGAGAGAAAGAGAAACAATTTCTATATTTTTGAACAGGGTAAGTAAACTAGTGAGATAGGAGAAGGCTATGTATATAATATACTTAGATTCTGCCAGTTCATTAAACCATGTTGCCTCATCAGTAACAGATCACTGTCAACTTGAAGGGATTTCTCAAGGAACATACTCCTGAAATATGTCTTTGATTCTGTGCTGTTCAATTTTTTTTATAAATTAAGTCAATAAAAACATAGATGACACTCTTGTCAACTTCAGAGGGGACAGTTTGTGGGTATGGCCAATCAACAAAATAAAAAGCTTTTCTTAAATACCATTTTTTGGTCAAGAACTATATGAGTTGGGTGTATAACAACAAAAACCAAATTATCCCTGACCTAAAGAAATTTATAATATATTGATGGAAACAACAAATTCACAAATAAATAAATACAAAGTATATCCATGATCATTTAATATTTTTCTGCCTCAGATTCCTCATCTGTAAAATGGTGATTATAATAATACCTAGCTTCTAAAACTATTGTGAGAATAAAATGAGCTAACATTTGTAAGTATTTTGCATAACTAGAGAACTATATAGATGCTGGTGATGAAGAAGAGGTGATGAGGAAAAGAATGACTAAGAGGAAATGAGGAGAAGGAACACAAAGTAATTTCAGAGAAAAGTCACCATTAGAACAAGACATGTTCTTCATGTAAGAGGTGACATATGGGATGATTTTAAAAAGAGATAGAGATTCTTTGTGTGTGTGTGTGTGTCCTCGATAATTCTTTTTTTTTAATTTAATTTAATTTAATAATAACTTTTTATTGACAGAACCCATGCCAGGGTAATTTTTTTTTTACAACATTATCCCTTGCACTCGCTTCTGTTCCGATTTTTCCCCTCCCTCCCTCCACCACCTCCCCCAGATGGCAAGCAGTCCTATATATGTTAAATATGTTGCAGTAGAGATAGAGATTCTAATATGGAAAATTGAAAAGACTGTTTAACTTAGGGAGGGGACAGCCTATAAAAAGCCATAGAGAAGGAGATGAATGAGAAAGAGAAAGTAGATCCAGTTAACCCAGAAGACTGAGTATATAAAGAAAATTGAATGTAAATCATGAAAAAGTAGGTCAGAATTAGATTGTGAAAGACTTTCAATGCTATGCAGAAGAGTTTGTATTTTATTCTACAAGTAACAAGGATCCACTGTAATTTTTAGAGTAATAGAATAATTTGATCAGACCCATGCTTTAAACATATCACTTAGGCAGGAGTATGAAATATTGTCCAGAAAAGGTAGAGATTTCAGGTAAAGCAATTATAAGATTCTTGTAATAGTTTAGATGAGAAGTTTATTTAGGTGTGAGAACCTAAATGAGAGTGTTGTCCTGAGAAAAGAAAGGAGGAAAATATAAAAGATGTTATTGATAAAATTGACAACATTTGACAACTGATAGAATATGGTAGATCATAGAAAATAAATAGTATTTGGAGGATAGATTAAGGATCCCCCAAATTCTCAACAGTCTGGGACAATGGACTGAATAAAATCAGATAAAATTAATGGGGATGAATGGAAAATTGTACATTTGGATTAATAGTAGCTAGATAACAGTTTTTGTGAACTGTGAAAAATACTTGGAGGTTTCACTTCTCAGAAAACTCAATGTATCTCTAATATGACATGGCAACCAAAAATCGAATGCCATTCCAGGAATAGTATCTAAATTGATAAATACATCAATCAACTTAAAAACATTTATTAACACCTATCACATACTAGGTACTATGTTAGGTCTTAGGAATACAGTACAAATTAAGTAACGATCTCTACTCCTAAGAGCTTATATACTAATAAGGAAAATTATTATTTATGTGTGTGAGTATGCACGTATATATACATATATGTGTATATGTTTTGCATGTATATACATAAGTATATATCAACATATAATATTACACAAAGTAAATAAGTATAAAGAAACAAATGCAAAGTAGTGAAGTATAAATTGATTTAGAAGAGAATGCCATAAGAGGAAAAGGCATTATTTGGAATAACTATTTCATCTTTTCTTCCTAAAGCCATTTCTTTCTACTTTCTCTATAAGTTCCAGAAGCCTTTTCTGAGTTCATTTGAATAGATGTCACTGGTCCAGTTAAACCAGTTGAATTGAATTATTTTCTCCTTTCATTATGTCACCAGAATCAGGCTGAGTTGTACCTGCCTCCCTCTTATGATGACACAGTTTTAAAAAGTTTATATAGGTCTATATTTTTGCCACAAAAGTCTTATACAATTGACATTTGTATAAGAGGTACTAACGTATCTGTTTTCTATACAACTAAAATGCAGATGATTTACATAGTAGAGAACAGATGATTTATATAGTAGTCTTTTATATAAGCTCAGTCCCAAAAGAAAAACATCAAAAATATATTTAGCCTATTCTTCATACATTGTATTTCTCAGGCCATACCTTGTAAAAAGATGAAATTTTGGCAAGAGCATATGAGGCATGAGTAAATTCCCATTTTAACATGGAAAGAAATGAACTATATAGCAAAATGAATAATCAAATAGATGCAAACCATGCTCCATTTTCAAAATATTGGACTGATAGGATTTGTTAGTAAATGGCATAAAAAAGTTCTCAAGGGAAGAAGAAAAGCTGAAGACTTTCAATAATATATATATATGTGTGTGTATATATATATATATATATACACACATATATGTGTGTGTGTGTGTGTGTGTGTGTGTATAGTGTGATATTTAGTCATGCCTAATGGAAGGCAAAAGTGAGGATTAGAAAAATAACTAAATCTGAGAAGTAGTAGAAATTGGTAAATAAATTGCTAATTTGCCAAAGTGAAATATAAGTGATATAAGAAGAGAAGGAAAAAGCAAGAATAAAGCAATGACCTACAGTAACCTTTGAACATGTAAGAAAAGAAGTTGAGAAAGAATTTGCTCAGTGGAAAGAGCTCTGAGTTTAGAGTCAAAGGATCAAGGTTCACATTCTTGACATATAATCTCTGGGACCTTAGATCATTTAACTTCTCTGAATTATCCCTGTATCGTCAATATAAAATGAAAGGGTTAGACTAGATAGCTTCTGAAGTTAATTACAATCCTAGACAAGAAAGTGTGGGGTCAGAGAGGAGAAATAAAGAAGTTATTCTGAAAATTTTTCAGTAGAAGAAATAGGTATAGAAAGAAAAATGAGGATAAATGTGGTGATAAATGGGAGAGACACATGAGTGGTATGGTAGATATAGATCCTTGATTTTCAGTCAATCGATTTGGATTATCTCCATTAATACTGGAGTTATTAGTGGAATCTGAGTTATCTTGGCCAAATTAATAGGCTTGTTTTCTAAAGTGTCAAAGGAAGGATGTTGGATTAGATCAGTAGAGCCAAACAAAAATAGAAATAGATTCTTACAGGACACATATTAACTTAGAAAATCCCAGATTAACATTATCTATGTTGTATTGCCATTCTATTTATTTTATTAAAGATTTTCCTATTATATTTTAATCTGGTTGGAATCTCTGGGGAGTTTTGCAGGTCACGTGAGTCAGTAGAATAGGTTTCACATTTCCAAACTAAATGACTTCTGAGATTCCTTTATAATTGAAAATGAGGATGTGAAATAAAGTCTATAGGAGCTAAAGAGTCGTAGCTGATTGTGTTATTGTTTTTTCACCATTATTAACACTTTCTACTTTACTGGGGAACTTCACTCAAATGAACTGTTTTAGTAACTCATAAGCAAGCTATTTGTTCCTTGGTGGAGTAGACAAATAAATAACCATATATTGGCTACCAGAAATAACATCTTCATAGTCTTTTGCTAGGTGGGAATAATAGAATTCATGTTACTTTGTCAACAATATACATATATTTAAAATATTGGCTACTTTTATCCTCACTAGATAGCTAAAGATTACAGCAGTCTTCTTGACTTCAGAACTGGTATAGAAAGTTGCACTTTATGTTGAAGAGCATGTTGGCAGCACACTAGCACCAATCTTTGAGTGAAAACTCCTGTCAAGAAAATGCCCATTTCCATATAATACATTATTAAAGTCTATTAAATATAACTTGACCTCCTCATTTTCCATTATTCAAATGTATTCTCAAAGTCATGAATAATTAAGTTAGTAGTTACTTCTGAAGTGCACCGCTGGGTGGCTATAGATAAGATTTGACCATTTCCAGGCCCTCTAATTCCGTTTTGAGAATACTGTCCCTTAGATTGTTTCTATAGAGCCAGAGATGGAAGAGATTTCAGAGACCATCTACTTATATTACAGATAAGGAAACTGAGGCTCAGGAGGGTTAAGTGATTTGCTTCAAATCACATAAATAAGCATTATAGATGGGATTTAAGTACAGGTAATCTGACAGTCATTTACACCATAACACTTTGCCTCTTTGGGGGGAAAATTTTGTAAGGGGGGGAAAAAGGAAGATGTTATTTCTGGTAGCCAATATGTGGTTATTTATTTGTGTATTCCACCAAGGAACAAATAGTGAAAGAGTGCTGAAGTTGAAGTCAGGGGATATGAGTTAGAATTCCTCCTACTGATGCTATTTTATTGACTTTTGAAATTCCCATGATCTTTAGATCTGTGATCTTATGAATTCTGGAGTATTGCTTTTTTATGTTCTGATGGTTTGTATGTTAGTTTGTTACTCTTCATCTGAAAAGGTGTCTATGTTGCAATATTATAGTCCCAGTGACTAGGCTGGCTAAGTTCAAAGAAGCTCATCAGAGACTGGCTGCAGTGTGATAACTGGAGAGCAAAGCAACTCTCTGATACCTTCTATAAAATTACAGCAATAGTTGGGATCTGCAAAGGTAAAAGGAATATCCATGCCTATGAGCTCATGGGCAATTGAAGTCTTGAAATTGCATATGGTATGTATTGGTCATCTTGCCATCTAGGGGAGGGGGTAGGGGGAAGGAGGGGAAAAATTGGAACAAAAGGTTTGGCAATTGTCAATACTGTAAAATTACCATGCATGTAACTTGTAAATAAAAAGCTATTAAAATAAAAAAAAAGAAATTGCATATGGTAGTCAACTATGTATTCCATGAGTAAATGAATGAATGTTAGGAAGGGCAATCGTTAACCTTTTTGAGCTCTAAAAAGAAATATAATTTTCAAATTGTCCAAAAGCATGTGTTTCTACTCACTCTTTGCTCTACTATCTTCCAAATACCTCATATTTAGGAACATTAAGGGAGCTACTTCCTGACCATTAGGCAAACTCTGAATCCATTAGCATTTGCACAACCAAGATTTAGATGGAGAATTTATCATTTCATTAATATATAGGCTCTTGCTAGAAGGAGATTTGTGGTAGTTGGACTTTTTATAGTATTGTCAAGCCTCACTTTAGTCTCCCAGTGATAGCTGCAAATAATGGAAGACTATAATTTCATAAAAATCAAAATTGCAGAGGCCACAAAGAGCAGAAAAAATAGGCTCCAGCAAATGACCAATAATGACTACACTTGTAAGAACTGATTCAAAAAACATCATCAAATACATTTTGATTACCAAAAGTTATGGGGAGATTATTTTACCTTCTAAGGACAATGTTTTCAAGCATTTTAGTGGGATTTATTTATAGTCAATGGGCTGCTTTCAAATAACTTGAAGTCCTTCTATGAAATCACAGAGGAATTATGATCTGCATGGACAGAAGCCCCCTGCCCCCCCCCCCAGATAAATATACAGACACACACAAAAACATACTGAGATGCACATGGGCATTAAAACTTCTTCCTGAAAGCACTTTAAAAAATAATTTATATTACTGTGTTTTTGAAAGTGAGAGTTGACTTTGCTTACATACAGTATTTAGCCTTCTTGGTAATTTGTTCAACATTAAATGATTAAGGTGTTTAAATCATTGTTCTGAAGTCTCAAAGAAAATCAGTGATGAATAAAGACATAAGATATTAACTTTTCAACAGTGAGTTGATTCAAGGCAATTTCATTAGACTTGCAACTGCATCCAGAGAGAACTATGGAAACTGAATATGGATCAAAGCATAGTAATTTCACTTTGTTGTTGTTGTTATTATTTGTTTGCATTTTTTTTCCCTTTTTGTGTTTTCTCCCCTTTGATCAGATTTTTCTTGTACAGCTTGACAAATATGGAAATGTGTTTAGAAGATCTGCACAGTTTAACCTATTTCAGATTGCTTGCTATCTAGAGGAAGGGGATAAGGAGGGAGAAAATTCTGGAACAAAAGATTTTGCAGCGCTAAATATTGAAAACTATTTTTACATGGACAAAGGAAAAATAAAATTATTTTAAAAAATAAGAACGACAAAACGATAATGATAAAAATAAAGCTAGCATTTATATAGTGAAAAATATTAACCTTAATACAGCTCTCTGCTCCAAGTTGCCTTTCTGTGCCTTAAAGAGAGGTACAACTTATTAAGACATTTAAATATTACAATTTACAATAATATTACAATATGAATATAATTTATAAACTATGAAATAGAGGGTACATATAAAGAAAAGAAGAAAACCTGATGATACTTATGACTGTCACAAAGCTCTTCTATAAAAAACAATTATTTTTCCTTTCTTCAATTTAAATTTAAGTGAGGGTATATTAGCTAATGCCCTACAGTATATGATTCATTTTGAGCAGTATGCTTCACTTAATCTTGAGGGGGTGGCATATTCTCTTTGGAGGAAAAAAAAAGGTAGTGGCAGCATCTTGAAGAAAAACTGCCTTTTTGAGTAAGTGCTTTATAAAGGGAATTAAAGCAGAAGAATGTGTTTATGGGCTTTTTCCCTTCAAAATGGTCATAGATCAAACTTATTAAAAAGCTAATTTAGAACTGAAACTGGCACTGCTGTAATAAAAAACAGTAATGACATGAATTAATCTTAGATTTCTATAGAACCTTTCATCCCTAATGATCCCAAAGCTCTTTTTCACCTAAGCACCATTCAGAGAGTTTCACCCACCACTGCATTTCACAAATACTTGTGAATTTGGAACATGCCAATTGCTTAAGTGTAGCATGGCATGGTTTTATTGTTTATTTCCTTAGGATAAGAAATCACATGTTTTGTATCCATCTGAAAGTAAATGTAAATGTTGGCTATAAAGGAATGTGCTTTTTTTAAATCTCTGGAATGCTTAGATATATTAGCAAATGTCCCAATAAAGATGGAGAATGATAAATTTTCTAAATTGTTATGATGATGTTATGTTGATGAGTTTGTTAACTCACAGCAAAATTAAAAGGAAGGTCTATGACTACAGAAAGTAAAACAATAATCACTAAGAAGTAAAAAGGTTTAGTAGGGAATAAGACAAGTTGTTAACCTCATTTCCTTTGTTGACAGAAATGGAAGATAAGGAAAATGCCTAATTTTCCAAAAAGACTTTTGACCAAGTATATTAAAAATTTCTTGTGGACAAGATGGAAACATGTGAAATGGATTATGGTAAAGCTATGTAGATTTGGAACTGATTTAAAAAAAATGACCAACAGGTTCTTGGATAACCTACAGAAAAAGTTCTTATCCTGGCATCGATGTACTATGGGAACCTATAGATAGACTTCAGTGGTCTATAAACTTGGATGGGGAAAAAACACATATATTTTTGCTAATCTTTGGTTTCTTAGCAATTCTATATATTTTATTTTATGTATTTAAAAACATTATTCTGAGAGAGGAGCTCATGTTTCACCAGACTGCCACAGAGCCTCAAAACACAATAAGATAATGAAATCCTGACTTAGAGAAATGTTTCAATATTATCTTCAGTCCTATTAAGTATTTTTAAGGATTACTTAAATAGACATGATTTACATATTTTCCCTATTTGTGGATAAAATGCAGGTGTGTAGTTTAATTTTTATGTGGATAAACAATCTAGATCTGATAATATATCTGTGGTACTATTATGATGGATGAAATTTAATAAAATAAAATTTTATTTTTATTATTTTTATATTATATATAATAAATCTATATATTAAATGTTATTTATTATTAAAATAAGAATAAACTTAAGATCTTTTGTACAAATACAGATTGCAGAAATATTACAAAACAGTAAGCAGTTTATGTGAAAAATGGGTGTTGGAAGGCATTCATGAACTGCAAATTTACTTTGAGTCAACCAAAACAAGTATGCATAACTAAATTAGTAATGGAGAAATGTGAATCAATGACTGGAAGCTGGGCCTTGACATCAGGAGAACCTGGTTCAATCACACTTCTGAGAATTACTAATTATATCATCCTGGGCAAGTCACCTAACTTCTATGAAGTTACAAAACTACAGAATTTGAGAATCGAAAGGTACCTTAATATCTATTGGCTACTGTTCAGTCATTTTTCTTTGTGATCCATTTCTGTTTTTTTTTTTTTTTTTTTTTTCTGGCAAAGATACTAGAGTGACTGTTTTCCATTTTCTTCTCCAGCTTATTTACAGATGAGGAAACTAAGAAAAACAGGATCCTGTAACTTGCTCAAAGTCACATAGCTGGTAAGTGTGTGAGGCCAGATCTGAACTCAAGGAACCTGGCACTCTATCTACCTAGAAGCCCCAATATCTATCTAGACCAATCCTCCTATAACAGCAATTCCAACTATAATATACTTAACAAGTCACCCAGTCTCTGATTGAAGAGCTCCACTGAAGGGGAAACTGTAATCACTTGAAGCAAGTCATTCCACTTTGGAAAGACTCAAATTATTAAGAAGATTTCTTGACATTAGGTCTAAGTTTTCTCTTTGTGTCACAGACTCATTGATTCTATTAATTCTTGATTCTGCCCACTGTGACTAAATGAAACAAACTTAATAGTGCTTTTTCATACCAGTTCATCAAAAATTTGAAGCTGGCTATGTTTTTCTCCTCTGTCTTCTCTTCTCCAAGTTAATCATCCTTAATTCATTCAATTAATTGTCATATGAAATGTACTCAAAGCTCGCCACCATACTGATTATATATTCTGTAACTGTACCATCCAACTTATCAATGTCCTTCTTAAACTGTGGTATCAAAAACTAAATATAACACTCCAGATTCATTATGAGCCAAGAAAAGTATAGGAATAGAGCATCTTTATTCTTTGAAATTATGAGAAAATTAAATATAATTAGGAGTATAATATAACAGTCAAAAAGAACTAGTGTGATATTGTACTATATGGATCAAAAAACTGTTTAATCTCCATTTTAATTACAGGAGCATGTCTCTCAAAGATTTTGTATGCCTATATGTTTTTTTTCTTCAAATTTTTATTTATGTATTTTAGAATTAAACACAAAATTTAAATAAAAGAAATAGAAAAGAAACAAAAACAAAAAAGAAAAAAAATTGTCATGTACACAGAAGAACATGAGAGAGTTCAAAATATGCAACAATAAATTTCCATTTCATTGTATTCAGAGCTGTCCATCTTTTCTTTGCTTCCTTATTGGTTTCCTTTTATTCTCTGCTATGTATTTTTTTTTCTTTATTACTTATTTTCCTTTTTCTCTCCCCTCCTTCCACATCTCCCAGGAAGTCTATAATTAAGCATGGATATATTTATATGTACATACACACATACAAACATATATATATACACACATTCATATACATAGATATAAACAAATATTTACACATACCATACATATAATTACACATACACATTTACATATTTCTATGCAAGGATGTACTTTACTCATTTCTCTGTTTCTCTGATGGTAGATAATATCATCCTTAATAAATTCAAGTTTTCCATATTTTTCTAAATCCCCCAACTCATCATTTTCTATATCATAACATTATTCCAACCTTATATTATCAGACTATTTTAAATAGTATAAAACAATATTTATTAACATAGTTGACATATAATGTAGTTTCCCTATTTTTCTCTCTTGATTAAATATATTTTAGCTTTAACCTTGTCTGGGATCAATGATTACTATGTTTTTTCCCCCTAATAAATTCTACTCTCAATCATTATTAGTGTTTGTGTATACCTCTTATTTTCTATCTGCTGGCTCTTCAGCTTTACTTCTGCTACCTTGCCTTGATAGTATTTAACTTACCCCTCCCCTCCAAGAATTCCTCTCTTATCCTCTCCACCATCTTTTCTTTCTCTCTTTGTCCCATTAGTCCCTTCATATCTTATCCCTTTCTCATTAATCTATGCACTTTTTTAATACTCCCATCTCATTCCATTTCCTTAATTTCTTAATAAACTTAGAAAACTTTTGTACTCTTCCAGATACATATGTATTATTCTTTCTTTAACCCATTCCTGATGTGGGTAGGATTACAGAACTACCAGCCCTCTTCCCTCCTCAAATTCCTCTATGATATTTCTTCCTCTTGCACCTAATTTACATAATTACTCTTATTACCTTTTCCTATATGGTTTTGCTTTTTTAGAACCACATTATACTCAGATCTACTCCAATCTTTCTTTTGAACTACCCAATTACTAAGGACAATCTTAGACATATGTCTTACATTTCCACTTATAGAAAATAAAAGTTTTTTGTTTTTTTACTTAGCCTTTTGAATTCAGGCTTTGATGTTTACCCTATATTTTTCTTGAATCTTATATGTTAAATTTTCTATTACATTTAAGTCTTTTTGCAAAAATGTTAAAAGTCTGGTAATTTATTGAATGTTCATATTTTTTTTCATTCAAGATTATGCTTATGTTTGCTGGGTATGATATTTTTGGCTACATTAGTGCTTTTGCAGAACTTTTTAATGTAGTCACTGATAGGTCTTGTGTGATTTGAATTGTGGGTTCATCATATTTGAATTGTTATCTTTTTTTGTTGCTTCTAATATTTTCTCCTTAACCTGGGGTTTTTGAAATTTGACTATGATGTTCATAATTTTTCCTCATAAGTCTCTTTCAGGTGGTGATGTTTCTATTTCTGTTTTTCTTTCTTTCTTTTTTTTTTTTTTTGCTCTAACATTTCAAGAAAAATTTCTTTAATTATTTCTTGTATTATTATATCAAGATTCTTCTTCATTTTTTACTGTAGCTTTCAAGTAGCCTAATTATTCTTATGTTTTCTTTTCTCCAATATATTCTCCAGATCTGTTGTTTTTCTTATGAAATGTCTCATATTCTTTTCAACTTTTTTCATTCTTTTTATTTTGTTTTGTTATTTCTTGATCTATTATAACTCCTCTGTCTTCCCCTTGCCCAATTTTAGTTTTCAAAGAGTTATTTTTTCCCCTAAGTTTCTGAATCTCATTTTTTAATTGGTCGAAATTGTTTTCATTATTTTCTTGGTTTTCTTGAATTGTTCTTTTTAAAAAAATTTTTTCTCAATATTTCTCATTTCATTTTTAAAGTTTTTTTTTTTGTATTCCCACAAATTCTATTTGGGCAGGTTATTATTTAATATTACTCTCAGCTGCTCAAATACTTACACTATTAAAGAAATGAATGTTTCTGTAGCCGGGGCAGAGGCTATCTCTCAACCAGCTAGTTCTATTATTTGACCCTTGCCATTTCAGAGGAATTAGCCTGGTGGTGTTTATACTTCTTAGGAATCAAATCTCCTTGTTAATATCTTTCTTTGTATCTTCTCTAATCCTCTCAAGAGGACCATTTCTATGTTATGACTCTTTATTTGTTTATGCTTCTTGACATTCATCTTGATGCATAATTTTGTCTTGTTTGTGGGAGAAATCTGGAGAACTTGGAATATTCTGACCGATTCAATCATCTTTCCAGAATCCTCATATCTGGTTTCTTAATTACATAAGTTTTCAGCTTCATTTTCAATTGAGGAAATAGAATAATGAAGTTATATGCCTACTCATAGGGGATGAAGCATAAAGAATGATAATGTCTAAATATTAAAATGGGATTTTGACTATAAGTTAAATGAGAGTTGAATTGAGAGATTAGGAGAAAAAACTAGAGGAAAGGATAGCAAGGCTTAGATCATAAGTCAAACAAAAAAAGTTCTAAAATGAATCAAAGAACAATTTTATTTTGCCTTTTATTGTATTCTTATACTGGTGATCTAAGAAAAAAAGGGTTTCTTTCCCACTGGATAAGAAGACTGATGAGGGATCAGCTAGGAGGAGCATCATAGTCATTAAAAGAGGTAACTAATTGGTGATAAATGAAGAAATATCCATAGTTATTGACTGAGATATTTGTCTGGGAGAACTTCATTTCTCAAAGAATGTGGCATTATTAGTCATAGCACATTTAGTCTGGGAAGACAGAGTAACAGGTATAAAGATAATATCTTAGTAGAAGACTATAACTGGCACATTCATAGGCAAAAACAGCAGTGTGCAGCATCCTTTTCTACTTTTCTTTGCAAAGGAGATTTTTTAGCCACAGAATGGAAAATAGAGGTCTTTATAAGAGCTGCTAAACAGAGCTATATGTCTTCATGCAGAAGGGAGGTTTATTTACCATTTCATTACTTCTCATTGCTATTGAGCAGGTTGTGAGGGAACCTAGAGTAGCAGATACAGCCACTTAGTAACAACGGAGCTAAAACATCTAGAAGAGATTAGTCAAGAAAAACTCTTAATAGAGAGCAAAGTTCAATACACTTGAATCCAATGATGCCAATAAAAATATTGGTAATATTGGTTGCTTCTTTGGGATTGAATTCTGGTGACAGGTGATGGTGTGAATCTTCACAAAAGCCTGGTGGCCCCACTAGTTCCATATATATTTATGTTAAATGCATAATTGCTAGTTATTAGTTCTTTTCATAATTGTGTGCATTTAGGGAAAGAGTAATCTTAAAACTTGTAGTGATTGGGGTATGTTCTGTTGTTGTTTTATTACTAATGTGCTTTTATTAAATCGCTACTCTGTGCTATGTGTCATGTGCTTAAATAGTGAAACTAAATACATGAAGGGAGAAATCTAAGCAATATTTAAAAAAAAAAAGGTTTCAAACCAAAAAATGTCTTGAATCTGGAATTAGTAACAAGTCTCAAGGGTGAATGGGTACCACACTCGTACTGCCCTTTCAAGCATATTTTGTTATAAAATGGAATCTCTTTATTTCATTTACTTATCTGTGTTTTCCTGTCTAAATATCTTTTGTCAAACTATTTAAATTTTCCCTTTCCCTTTCTGAAATCCTATTCATCCTTTAAAGGCCAAATCAAATATTGTGTCTTTTGGGAATACTGACATGTTTTTCCCTGCCCATGGAACTTTTCTCCCTTAGACATTCACACAATATTTACTTTTACAACTTTCTATGCCTCTTCTTCCAGACTGTATGCTTTACAAGGGCAACCACTATCTTTACAATAAAATAAAACAGCATTTTATCAACATTAGTAATTAATTCAGTGAACAACAATCATGGGTTACTTAATTAGCTGATAAATTAATTTGAATTGAAGTCTGACAGTTAAACTTCTCCATAAATTGCAGAACCTATCACATAACAACATTAATTCTTCATTACTGGGTATGTTGAAGTAGAAGCTGGATAACAGTTTATTGTGAATGTTATAGAATATATTCATGCCTTGAGTAGGAAATAGATGAAATTATGTCTCTAACTAAATCTATCCAGTTCTAAAATTCTGTGGTTCTAGGAGAAATACTATCCTTTTATGGACATTTTTCATCTGAAAAAATGTAATTAGAGCTTTAATAATTCTGGATACTTAGGACCAATCATTTTTAAAGTTCATTTTAATCAAATATCTTTTCATATTTCCTCAATCGTGCTTATTTATTTTCTCTTTAGTTTTCCCCCCTCAATAACAGAGATACAGGAGTATAATTTAAGTTATAGCTTTTAAAAAAATCTGGTTTCTGATATTTCATTCAAAAAAAGTTACCATAGACTATGAATGAACAATTGTTATTTTTCTTAACTTTTATAAACTGTCTACATGAGATAAGTTTATTTATTCTTCCTAGGTCACTTCCCCAAAAGGCCTTGCTTTAGAACAATATTTTAATTTCTTGCATGTCTTTAACAAAATGGAGTGTGATAGCAAGCATAAGATTTGAATGAGAATATTCATCTAAATGTTCAAGTGGTTTGGGCAAGGTCACTTATGAGGAATGAATTGGCTGATTTCAACAATCAGTCAATAACTTTGAACTACAACAGGAGGATTTTTCTGGTGTGCTTGTGTGATGGCCAGAAGTAGCAGCAAGATAAGATTATACTATAGTCTATCTATTTATAATTCTATTATATATTGTTATATCACGTGTAATAATGGAATATTTCTATATTCTGAAATATAGGACTATATATAGAATATCCATTTCTTTATATAGTAAAAAAAAAGTCAAAAAAGAAAATTTATTTTCATTATTAGATCCCTATTTTTTTTTAGTCATTCTACTATGTATTCTAAGTCATTTATGGATAAGTCACAGAACTGTGGCTATGAAGCCAATCCTTCAATCACTTTCTTGTCTTTTTTTTTTTTCCTCAATCTTTTCAAATGTTGTTGATATCCCTTTGCTGTGACCAATAAAGAGTCAGCTTACATCTTTACATTTTGCAATTTGAAATTGTAAATTTCAAATTTACATAACAACCAACTAGGGGATGAAGTTGAGACCTTTTAACTATTTAGAAATATTCAGTTGACCAATAATGTAGTCCCCTACACGGTCTATGTTATAGAAGGCTTCAAGAATCAAAAAAAATCTTCAATATTACTCAATCAATATTGATCAATGTTACTATTGATTTTTAATACTTTCAACCATTGGTTATCATCTAAACTAGTTAGATAATTTAAAAAAATTTGCCTAGCATTAGCAATTTGAAAAAAAAAAACAACAAGAATTTTGCATGCAAAGTTATCCTGGTAAAGTCAAAAGGTTGATAAATTTGACAAATGAAAAAAAGAGTCTTATCTAGGCTCCTACTTTTACTACTATGTGATTTTGGTCAAGACACTCCCCTTCACTAAAGTTTCATTTTTTTCATATGTAAAATGTAGTTCCAAATGGGAAATTAAATGATCTTAAAGATCATTTGAACTTTAAATTCTATAATCTTCTCTCATATAATTAAAAATTAATCTTTCAATTCTGTTAAAGTATCTAGAGTTTCTAATTGTCCTCTCCAAAATTAAGATTTACTCAATGTTTCTTTCAAAAACTTAGTGATGAATTCCATTAATGTGATACAATAGAATCTCAGAGTTGGTAGAAACTTCAAACACCGTTGAATACAAATATCTGTTGTGTAAAGATGTCCCAGAGATAGAGCATCCATTTCTTTGTGCTGTCATTTTTCCTACTTGCCCATCAGTTGGAGAATGGCTGAATAAGTTATGGTACATGAATGTAATGGAATATTATTGTTCTATAACAGACTGATTTCAGAATAACCTGGAAAGACTTACACGAACTGATGCTAAGTGAAGTGAGCAGAACCAAGAAAACATTATACAAAATAACAACAAGATTATGTGATGATTAACTGTGATGGATTTGTCTCTTTTCAACAATGAGCTGATTCAGGCAATTTGAATAGATATGTGCCATCTGCATCCAGAGAGAGAACTATGTGATCAAAGCATAGTATTTTTACCTTTTTTGTTGTTGTTGTTTGCTTCCTTGCTTTTTTTTTTCTTTCTCATCTTTTTTTCCTTTTGACCTGATTTTTCTTGCACAGAATATGAATATAAATATATTTAGATGGATATGAAATATGAAAATATATGAATATGAAAATGTATTTAGAAGAATTGCATATGTTTGACCTATATTAAATTTCTTGCTTTCTAAGGTAAAGGAGAGAAAGAGAGAGAAAAAAGGAGAAAATTTAGAACACAAGGTTTTGCAAAGGTAAATTTCAAAAACTATCTTTGCATATATTTGGAAAAAATAAAATTCTATTAATTTAAAAAATAAATATGTTATCACATTGTTGAAATTTGCCTATATTTTTTTCAGATATAGTAATAAAGGTGTTTGTTGTTAAACATATTTAAGCTCACCTTATTGTTAATATCTTCTATGTATAGTTGAAAAAACCATTAGAGATCAAATAATTCAACTTACTCATTTTATAGATGAAAAACTTCAGCTCAGGGAGGTTGTAACTTGTCCATGCTCTCATAATTAAGAAATGTCAAAAGTGAGATTTGAATCCAGAGTAAGCTCAGAGCTACATCTCTTCTAATTTTATCAAAAATTGATATTGAAAATAAAACAAAAAAACAAATGCAATATAATGCTCATGAATTTTGCTTTAAGAAGTTCTCAAAAGCTATATAGGAAAGAAGAACCAACACAATCTATTCTTTGTATTTTCTAGTCGCATCTTAGACGGCATGCTAAGCTGCTAACTATATTGGGCCTCCACTACATAAAACGTTTGTTATTTAGTTACTACAGATGGGAGCCAGACCATTTTTTTTTTAAAACAAGTAAAAAATGTTCAAGCCACAAGTCAGCTTTGACTTTTCAGCTCTAAAAGAGATTTTTATGGCTTAGAATGATTTTTTTTTCCCTATCTGTGAGCAAAGAAGAGAAAAATAACTGATTTGCTTTGTGAATGTATTTCACCAATGTCTATACAGCATATGACAGTTATCTACTGCACAAACTGTATCCTTTCAGAAATGTAGTAAATTTAAGGACTTTTTTTATGAGATTCTGTGAGTCCAAGACACAGTAGCCGAAAAATGGCATGTTGAGAAGGATATTATTTAAACTTGACTCTCTGCCTAATCGTGAAAAACATTTCTTTGCCTCAAGGCAAAAATCTGTCTAAATGAAGATGTGCTAGTAATGGTTTTATATGACAAATGGGTGGAGCCTCCTGTCTGCTAATTTGTCTGTTATATTCACATGGAGTGTAAATTAGAATACAGAATACTGATTTCTGTGAATTTCCTTACTCTCTATTAATATGTACATAACCATATGTGTTTGGGGTTAAATACATGTTCTTTATTTGTCAGTTAATTGTTTCATATATGTGTATATGTATGCTAGTGTGTATATGTGGATATGTATGTGTATATGTATGAGTATATACACATATACTGAAAGAGAGAGAGAAAGGAAGAGGGAATAAGAGGAGAAAGAGAAATACAAGAGTAAGAAAGATCATAATGACCATATAAATTTACAAATCATCCTAATAGAACTCATAGTTCATAATGAAGTTTTAATTCAGTGCATTCCTGAAATTGGGCTATTTCCTTGGAATGGAGATGAATGCTACATAAAGAAAAAAAGTATATTTTCAACTCAGGATTGTTAAGGAAATGAAATTTAATTTCATAAATTGGAATACAGCCAGGACAACAGAACTCACACCTCTACTTTTAGACAAAGTGCAATGCAATTTTCCAGGGAGGAATGTGTCTCAGTTAAATGTTTCATAATAGGACATAGGAAGTATATAATTATTCAAAATAGGAACCCACTATTTTCACAGTGTTGCAAAAAATGAAACAATATTAATTTTCACTTTACATTTTATATGCAAACAAATTGGGCTTGTCTTAAAAAGAGTGTTGATTTCCTCACAAAAGCTGTCTTTTGAAGATAAATTAGAAAAAAATGCATTGCAAAATTGAATATTTCCATATGTAACCAATTTCAGAGTAAAAGGGAGTAGAATTTAGGCATTTCTACCATAACTATGTGATTTTTACTGGTGAAAATGAGGGAACCTCTCTTCAATGTTCTATTTAGTTTTCCCAAAGGCTCAACTTGTGCTTAGGAAAGAATGAATGATTTTTAAGATTTCATTAGCAAAATGTTCCTTTACACTATTGTACTGTGGAGGCAAATTTGGGTTTTGAATGCTGTGCTAAATGAAATACTGCCTTAACTATGAATATATATCTAGTGATAGATTGTTTATATGTCTTTTTTCTGAGGGGGAATTTAGCTAAGTTTAGAGATATTCATTCCCAACAAATTGACCTCCAGGTAACAATTTTTATAAAACCTGTCAACTATGGTGCAGAGCAGAGATGTCAAAGCTGAAGTCCTCAAGAAGCTACCAAAATTTTCAAATACTTCTGGGATCATACCATGACACAATTGAGAAATGTTCAATAACATAAATTGAAATGCAATATCATATAGATAATGTTAGTTTGTGGTTCTCTAGGTCAATATGTGTGCTATAGGAATTTATTTCTATTTGTTAGACATCACTGGTATAAATGAGCTACAATATGATTTAATGGAGAAAATAACCATAGCTAAACTATTAAGATTCCTTGAACTTCAAGTTAAATAATAGGAAATTCATTCATTCAGTTAGATTACATGTTAGGTAATAGAAATTTTTTCATAGTCTTACAGAATGGCCTCTTTCTAGTTCATTCTCTCTCAATGGATAGCTATTATGAATATTTAACTTTATCAGAGAAATTTTCTGCAAATATATTTTCCTGGCAATTTAATTACACTTTGAACTCTAAATGATAGATTTTGTGCAAAACTTTTTAATATTGTGTCACATACACAACACACACACACACACATGCACTTTTTTTGTTGTAGCAAAGAACTGGAAGCAAAGTGAGTGGCCATTAAGAAAAAATGAGGTTTGTTAATATCATAGAATATTATTCTGCTATTGGAAATTATGAAAGAGAAAGATTCACAGAAGCCTGAGGAAGACTTGATAAGAAATGGTGAATAGTGAAAAGAACAGAATCAGGAAAATAATTTCTACAATGATTGCAAATTTTAAAGGAAAATTATGGTAAAAAACTTAATAATTGTGGCCAATTCAATTACCCAACAGATCTCCAGAAGATTAATGATGCATTATTAAAAAAAAAAAGAGTTACAGAGTAAGACAGACATTTTTTATACTTGGCTAATATATAGACATTTTTTTTTGACCTGATCCAGAGTTTGGACAGATTTTTAAAAACCATGGAAATATGAAGGGTTACCTGGCATGCTACAGTCCATGGAGTCATAACGAGTAGGATCTGACTAAATAACTGAACAACAAAATTATTTATTTGTTATAAGGGAAGATTTTTAATGGGATGGGGATTAAAGAAGGGATTCTAGGGACAGGAAGAATGATACTTAGAAGAGAAAGGGGAAAAAGAGCTAATGAAGTTTTAAAGACTACACACATGAAAAGAGGGATAAGATTAGAAGAAAACAAATAGAATAGTGTTAGAATCTTTTATATTTAAATCTTTTATCTTTTATATTTAAAATGCTCTTTAAAAAATAACCTAAATGGAAGGAAGGAAGCAAGAAAGAAAGAAGAAAAAGCTATGGAGGGTTGCATGATTTAACAAAGGAAAAGATGATCCCAAAAATAAGATTTAGAGATTTAATATTTAGAGCTCAAAAGTACATTACAGGCCATATAATTCAACTGTTTCACTTCACAAATAAGGAAACTGAAGTCTTGAGAGACTAAGTGACTTTATAAAGTGATACAAGTAGTAAGTGGAAGAGTCAGCATTTGAAATCAGTTTTTCTTACTCTGATTCAGGCACTCTATACTAAACCAAGCTGATATAACTTTATTGAATTATCAAATCTTCCTCCTCATCATCATCAATTAGCCTTTCTGAGAAAAGTTAGGTATAATGGTTAGTTTTAAATTTAAAAAACAAAAACAAAACAATAGTAGTTCTTCATGAGGAAGCTTTTGGTTTTTTAGTTACTTCTTTTCTTTCTCATTATCTATTACTCATAACTTGCTTCCAAATACACATTTTTTAAAGTTTTGTTTAAAGTAAAAGGGTTTCAGAAATAAGGTTAATAAAGAGGAAATCAATGAAAAGCATATTTAAAGATGGTAGCTATGTTTATGAAGAATATATGTGAAAAGGAAAAAAATTATAATATGTGGGCTAATTTAATTTGTACAAATTGGCAGGCAATGGGCATGGTAGTACTATCCGATTAGGAAAATGAAGGTTTTTTTAAATATAATTTTTGAAGACATTTCTCTGTAACCTGGGGTAAGTTATATAATAGGTCTTAGCCACATTTTACTTCTCTGTGAAATGATAACATAAAACTAGATGACCTCTAAAGTTTCTTTTGACTTGGGAATCTGCTCTTCCTACTTAAGGGAATATTGCCCTGCCTTGATCAAACCTGGGGATAGAAAATGTCTTTCAGTTTTGGAGCTCTGAATCTGTCACTATATTTTTTAATTTAAAAATAACATTAAAATGCACATTAAACTTTCAATTTCATTTTCTATCTAAAATGCTCTGAGCTGCCACAAAATCCAATGATCAGCACTTAAAGCAAATCCAGTTGAGTAGCAAACAGTTTTTCCCATCTCTAACAGGGAAAAAGAAGCCATCTCCCCAAAACTGTGAACTTCAAATACGTCCACCATGACCTGCCTGAAATAATGTCATCAGAAGCATGTGGCACTCACCAGGCAATGCTTGAAATGGATTTTAGCCCGGAGCATTGCTTCTGGCTAAGAATATCAATGAAATAAAAATAACTCTTCGGTGTCCATAAAAAAAGGAATAGAGGAAGAGATATTTACACCAGGTATTTATTCCTCCTTATCCTTTTGCTGTCTCTCTTGCTGCCAGTTTAATTGCCAACCTGTCTCTTGAGTTTTGTACCTTTTCCCAATGTATTTTCCCCTTTACTGTATCTGTTCAAAGTCATCAATCACACAACAGATTTGTAATGAACTTGCTCTCTGCCAAGGTGGAAAAGAAGTGACATCATTTTCAGAAGGGGGGTAGTGATGGAAGAAATGGGGGAAAGGATATACACTTTAATCTCACTGCAATAAAAAAAAAAAGAAGAAAATGTCTGGCAAACTAAAACATGAAAAGGATGGAGACTATTTTCTATTCTTTTTTTCCTCCTAATTTACCCTTCACATTTTATACATTGCTCTTTTGGAAATGTGGAGCTCATTTCTTTTACATTGTTATTTACTTCCAACCATAAAAAAATTTATCTAGACTTAATTGCCAAAGGACGGATAAGGCTCTTTCTTCCTATTTTTGAATTTGTGAAGAAAGGAGGAGGGGGAAATGATGAAGGATAACTACAATTTTTTGACATACATATCATGATATTGGTGTAAAGCAGAATATGAAATAGCACATGAATCAGGTCAAGAAAGTATCAGCTCTCCCATCTGTTTCAGAATACATAGAATAAAACAAAAATTCAAAGAGATGAAGATGTAAGATAAAGGAGGGAAACACTTTTCTTTCAATCACCAAAGACCTCTTCATACTAAATTATAGTCACATGACTCAGACATGGCATAGAAATAAGTACTTTAAAGGCCTAGATTTTAAAACATCTGTGCGTGATAACTAGAATATGTAATCAGAATTATTTTATAAAAAAGCAGTTCCAAAGTAATTAAACAGAAAAGTAACATGGGATTTCAGCCAGTTACCTGGCTTTAACAATTTCATATATCCTCAGTGATCCAACTACAGAAAAGCCTTTTTCCCTTTCTCAAGTCAGGTTGGTGCTAATGAGAGTTCCTAGATTGTGAACAGCAGTTCCAGATAGACATTCTCATTTTATGTGAGATACATGTGAAGTACAACAGTTAACATATTTGTCTTTCAACTTCCCCAATTAAAAACTACTTTAATTTCCAGAGGTGGTTGTTGCTTCTTTTTCTGGAAGCGCAAGACTGAAATCATTGATTTAGATGCCAGTGGTATATGGTAAACCCTGGAGCTGAGTCAGAAAGAAGGAAGATTCAATAGTGGTAACATGTCTATTGTACCACTAAATCTTCTCCCCAATTCACTGCATCTCCATGGAATAAGCAGGGAGAGGAAGAGTGGTAGATATTTAGACAGAATGGATGCACAAGTTTGATAATATCTTATCACTTGTAAGTACAGTGGCCTCAAAGTTCCATCCCTTCTCCCCTACAAATCAGTCATTTGAATACAATGAAGATTGGGGATGAGGAGATGGTAGAATGGATTCATCTCTGAACTGAATTGAATTGTATCGCTGATTATCTATTTCTCAAAGAGGACTTGTTATTTTGTTTTTGTTTTTGTTTTTTGTTAGTAATTTGGTATTAACATTTCCTAGAATAGATGCAAACAATTGACCTAGATGTAAATGGCTTGAAATCAAGTCAAATACATATTTCCTGAATCATCTATTGTCATCATTGTTTCTTTTATTGTACTATTTTGCCACTTTGACTTAAAGTTCCAATTAGAATTATGGTAATATAAGTAATATATAATTTATTACTTGATGTGACATCAAATAGTTATATAACATTACATTAATTTATATTAGATTATAAGTAATATTTTACCACTAACAAGCCTAATTTTCTCTATTGTGCAATTGTCTTTCTTATTAAAAGGTAGATGATTGGACACAAACAATTTTTGATTGGCAGAATATTCTGGAGTATAATTCATTGCTGTGGAAGAGAAATAATTAAATGAGGTTGTGAACCAAGTACTGGATTTGGAATTAAGACTTGAGTTTGAATTCATCCTCAGCTATATGATTTTAGATAAATCACTTATCGTCTTTTAACCTCACTTATTTCATCTATAAAATTGAGGAAAGAATAACACTTACCTAATAGGGCTATGAGGATCAAATGAAATAATATATGTAAAGCACTTTTTAAACCTCAAGATTTATATAAATGTTAGTCATTATCATCATATAAGTATTAGTTATAATTTATGTTGTAGCTATTATTATATTATATTTATGTACCATCTTGAAATGTACAGCACACATGAAACATCATTTTGATATTGGCTTTCAAAAAAATTTTAAAACTATCTAGTCCAGCCTTTGTTGTTGTTGCTGTTGGTCAGTTATTTCAATCATGTCTAACTTCATGACCCCATCTACAGTTTTCTTGGCAAAAATACTGGAGTGTTCTAAATTTTATTTTCCAAGTCTATCTTTTTTTCTAAATACAAGCTTTTTTTTTTTTTTTCAAAACATACTAGATTAGTAATTGTCCAAACAGCAATTAAGGACCTCCAATCAGGAAGAATTCATTACCTCACAAAGTAATTATTCATCTTTAGTTAGCACTGATTTTTAGATTTGTTCTTATATCCTTGTCTTAATATCAGATTTAATGTGAACTGATTGGATTTAGCCTTATTGCACCTTAGAACTCCCAAACTCAGTGAGCCATCAACTTTAGGCTCCAAAACAACAGAGACTGTAGACTCATTTCACCATACATTTTTCCTGATGCAAAGAAGTGAATATCAAAGGGATATCCATTAATTGAGGCCAAACAGGTTGTATTATATGGTTGCAAGGGAATATTATTGTACTATTGGAAATGATGAATAGTATAGTTTTAGAGAAATCTGGAAAGACTTATATGAATTGATGCAGAGTGAATTGAGTAGTGCCAGGAAAACTTAGTTCATGCTAATAGAAATATGGTAAGGATGATCAACTGTGAAACACTTATTTATTCTGATGAAGATAATTATCTAAGACAATCCTAAAGGATCCATGGTAAAAAAATGTTTTCCAACTCCCTAGAGAGAACTGATGAACTCTGAATATAAATGAAAATAAACTTTTTAACTTGATTTTTTCTTTAATTTTCCCCCCAATTTCCCCATCTTTTTTTTTTTTTTTTCAAATTTTGAATGCCAGAGTTCTGGGGATAGAGCCAAGATGACAGAATAAAAGTCAGGAAGCTGCTCTAGCTCTCCCAGTTTCCTTCAAAAACCACATGAAACCAAAATTGAACAGAGTGTGATGGAATGAAACTGCTCTCCAACTCAAGATAATCTGAAAAAACTTCAAGAAAAGTCAGTCTCACTGGGGTGAAAAGGGTCTTCATCCTAGGTCAAATAGACTCTGGAAAAGCTGGGGAGAGGGTTTTAATCACAGCAATTCAGCAACTGAGAGCTTCAATCCTGGCTCAGTAGAGGAGCAAATCCGCAGGGCAGCTTCCAGTCCCAATTCAGAAGGCAAATGGGAAAACAGACTATTTCCTGAACAGAGAAGTCAAAGCTGCTGTACTCAGAGCCAAGGTTCAGAGCTGCACAGGAAGGTTGACATAGTGCCCACTTTATTCTAAGAGTAGAGGTCCACCTTAAAAGTAAAAAGAAAAAAAAAGAGAGAGGAAATGCCAAAAGAAAAGGAAAGAAAATAAGCAAGAAACAGAAAATAGCCTTGACCATAGAAAGTTACTATGGTGACAAAGCAGATCAAAGCACAAACTCATATGAGGACAGAATGTCCACAGAAGAAATCTCAAATAGTGAGATAAATTTGCTTCAAGCCCAAAGAGGCTTCTTGGAAATGCTCATAAAAGACTTCAAAAGTCAAATAAGAGAGTTAGAAAAAAAATGAGAAAAGAAATGAGAGGTATGCATGAGCGAGTCAACATTTTGGAAAAGGAAGAAAAAAAATTGTCTAAAGGAATCAATTACTTAAGCAGTAGAGTAAATCAAATGGGAAAAAAGAAAAAAAGATAACTGAAGAAAATCACACATTAAAAACTAGAACAGGACAAATGGAAGCTAATGACTTTGTGAGGTAGCAAGAATCTGTCAAATTAAAAAGAATGAAAAATGGAAGAAAATGTGAAATACCTCATTGGCAAAACAGCTGACCTGGAAAATAGAACCAGAAGAGACAGTTTAAAAATTATTGGCCTACATGAAGGCCATGACCAAAAAAAAGAGCCTGGATGACATTCTATAAGAGTTCATTAAGGAAAACTGTTCACATATTCTAGAAACAAAGGGGGAAATACTCTTTGAAAGAATCCATCAAGGGACTTCCGGTTAAGATGGCGGAGAGGAGGCTCACAGTTGCATAAGCTCCGCGCTTTCTCTCACTATCCACTTCATTACAAGCCTCTGAATCAATGCTTGACTGAAAAAAACCCACAAATAGTTACCAAGAGAAGCCATCCTTGAGATCCGCCAAGAAAGGTCTGTCTTTACTGGAGGGCTGGGGCGGTTTTAGATCGGGCGCAGGCTGAGGGCAGCGGCAGTGAGAGCATGGGAGCAGAGCTGAGAGGGGGTGGGGAGTGATCGTAGCCGTCTCTGCGGGGAGAGCTTTGCTACAGGTTTGGAACCTGCAGCAAGTCAACAGCCCAGCAGAGAAGCTAAAAACACCGGGGCTGAAGAACACAACCGCAAACAGCTGGAGTCTCTCAGGACCTGGCCGCCCCCCCCTTCCCCCCCCTCAGTGACTCAGCACGCTTTGGGATCTCAGAGCGCAGGCGCAGCACAGTCCTGCTAGTGCCTCACTGCTGCCCCCTGCAGTCTGTAGAGGAAGCTCGATAACACACCCAGCCCCCCCCCCCAAAGAAAGACTCCAGTTTTTTCTGTTTTTCTTTGGTAGTTTGTCTCTGATTAATAGACAGAATGAGCAAGAAGCTGAAGAGGACTTTAACCCTTGACAGCTTCTACACAGATAGAGAGCAGACTCTAAATCCTGAGGAGACTAAAAACAGGCAGTCCCCAGGTGATTCCCCAAAGGAGGAGATCGTCTGTTCCTCAGCACAGATGAACCTCATAGAAGTGATTAAAAAGGCTCTCACAAGGGAGCTAGAAGAAAAATGGGGAAAGCAGAGTGAGGCTTGGCAAAAGGAGAAGGAAGCTTGGGAAAAGGAGAGGGAGGCTTGGCAAAAGAGCCTGGAGAAGTCAGTTAAAGAGAGAGTGGATAAAGAAGTAAAATCCTTGAAAAATAGGATTAGTGAACTGGAAACAGAAAACAGCTCTCTAAAAAACAAAATTGGCGAAATGGAAAAAAATTCCACAGAACAAAAGAAATCAATTGGACAATTAGAGAAAGATTTTAAAAAAGTGAGTGAAGAGAATACTTCACTGAAAATCAGAATTGAACAAGTGGAATTGAATGACTCGAGGAGACAAGAAGAATCAGTCAAGCAAATCCAAAAAAATCAAACAATGGAGAAAAATGTGAAATACCTTCTGGGGAAGACAACAGACCTGGAAAACAGATCCAGGAGAGACAATCTGAGAATCATTGGACTCCCAGAAAAACATGATGAAAAAAAGAGCCTGGACACTGTCTTCCAGGAAATTATCAAAGAGAACTGCCCAGAAGTCATAGGAACAGAGGAAAAAAATAAACATTGAAAGGATTCATCGATCACCCACTGAAAGGGATCCTAAAATCAAAACACCAAGGAATATAGTGGCCAAATGCCAGAACCCTCAGATGAAAGAAAAAATATTGCAAGCGGCTAGAAAAACCCAATTCAAGTATCAAGGAGCCACAATAAGGATCACCCAGGATCTGGCAACATCCACATTAAAAGATCGAAGGGCCTGGAATATGATATTCCGAAAGGCTAAGGAACTTGGTATGCAACCAAAAATAACTTACCCAGCGAGAATGAGCATCTTTTTCCAGGGAAGAAGATGGACATTCAACGAAGTAAGCGAATTTCATCTATTTCTGATGAAAAAACCAGAACTTAACAAAAAGTTTGATCTACAAATATAGAACTCAAGAGAAATCTAAAAAGGTAAAGATTAATCTTGGGAACTATATTTTGACTATATAGATGTATAAAGAATACATGTATACCTTGTTCTAGAAATTGATGTGGAAAGGACATTGTACCAGAAAAAGGGTAAAGTGGGGGTAGTACATCTCATGAAGAGGCATAGGAAACCTATTATATCTGAGAGAAAGAATGGAGGGGGATGAATATAGTGGGTATCTTACTGCCTTCAGAATTGGCTTTAAGTGAAAAATCTTAAGACATATTCAATCTATGGTGAAACTTCTCCCATCTCATTGAAAAGTGAGAAGGGAAAAGTGGAAAGGGAAGGAATAAGCTAAGCGGAAGGGAATACGGGAACTGGGAGGGAAAGGGGTAAGACAGGGGGAGGAACTCTAAGGTGGGGGGAGGGACACTAAAAAGGGAGGGCTGTGAGAAGCAAGGGGTGCTCACAAGCTTAATACTTGGAAGGGGGAAAAGGGGAAAGAAGGGAGGAAAGCATAAACCGGGGTTAACAAGATGGCAAGTAATACAGAATTGGTCATTCTAACCATAAATGTGAATGGGGTAAACTCCCCCATAAAGAGGAAGCGGTTAGCAGAATGGATTAAAAGCCAGAATCCTACAATATGTTGTTTACAGGAAACACACCTGAAGCGGGGAGATACATGCAGGTTAAAGGTAAAAGGTTGGAGCAAAATCTACTATGCTTCAGGTGAAGTCAAAAAAGCAGGGGTAGCCATCCTGATCTCAGATCAAGCTAAAGCAAAAATTGACCTAATTAAAAGAGATAAGGAAGGACACTATATCTTGCTAAAGGGTAGCATGGATAATGAAGCACTATCTATATTAAACATATATGCACCAAGTGGGGTAGCATCTAAATTCTTAAAAGAGAAACTAAGAGAGCTGCAAGAAGAAATAGACAGTAAAACTATAATAGTGGGAGATCTTAACCTTGCACTCTCAGAATTAGATAAATCAAACCAGAAAATAAATAAGAAAGAAGTCAAAGAGGTAAACAGAATACTAGAAAAGCTAGATATGATAGATCTCTGGAGAAAATGTAATGGAGACAGAAAGGAATACACTTTCTTTTCAGCAGTTCATGGAACCTATACAAAAATTGACCATATATTAGGACATAAAAACCTCAAACTCAAATGTAGTAAGGCAGAAATAGTAAATGCATCCTTTTCAGACCACGATGCAATGAAAATTACATTCAACAAAAAAGCAGGGGGAAGTAGACCAAAAAATAATTGGAAACTAAATAATCTCATACTAAAGAATGATTGGGTAAAACAGCAAATCATAGACATAATTAATAACTTCACCCAAGAAAACGATAATAATGAGACATCATACCAAAATGTATGGGATGCAGCCAAAGCGGTAATAAGGGGAAATTTCATATCTCTAGAGGCCTATTTGTATAAAATAGAGAAAGAGAAGGTCAATGAATTGGGTTTGCAATTAAAAATGCTAGAAAAGGAACAAATTAAAAACCCCCAGTCAAACACTAAACTTGAAATTCTAAAAGTAAAAGGTGAGATCAATAAAATTGAAAGTAAAAAAACTATTGAATTGATTAATAAAACTAAGAGTTGGTTCTATGAAAAAACCAACAAAATAGACAAACCCTTAGTAAATCTGATTAAAAAAAGGAAAGAGGAAAATCAAATTGTTAGTCTTAAAAATGAAAAGGGAGAACTCACCACTAACGAAGAGGAAATTAGAGCAATAATTAGGAGTTACTTTGCCCAACTTTATGCCAATAAATTCGACAACTTAAATGAAATAGAAAAATACCTCCAAAAATACAGCTTGCCCAAACTAACAGAGGAAGAAGTAAATATCCTAAACAGTCCCATCTCAGAAAAAGAAATAGAACAAACTATCAATCAACTCCCTAAGAAAAAATCCCCAGGACCAGATGGATTTACATGTGAATTCTACCAAACATTTAAAGAACAATTAACTCCAATGTTATATAAACTATTTGAAAAAATAGGGATTGAAGGAGTCCTACCAAACTCCTTTTATGACACAGATATGGTACTGATACCTAAACCAGGTAGGCTGAAAACAGAGAAAGAAAATTATAGACCAATCTCCCTAATGAATATTGATGCTAAAATCTTAAATAAAATATTAGCAAAAAGATTACAGAAAATTGTCACCAGAATAATACACTATGACCAAGTAGGATTTATACCAGGAATGCAGGGCTGGTTCAATATTAGGAAAACTATTAGCATAATTGACTATATCAATAACCAAACAAACAAAAACCACATGATCATCTCAATAGATGCAGAAAAAGCATTTGATAAAATCCAACACCCATTCCTAATAAAAACACTTGAGAGCATAGGAATAAATGGACTTTTCCTTAAAATAGTCAGGAGCATATATTTAAAACCATCAGTAAGCATCATATGCAATGGGGAAAAACTGGAACCTTTCCCAGTAAGATCTGGAGTGAAGCAAGGTTGCCCACTATCACCACTATTATTTAATATAGTATTAGAAACACTAGCCTCGGCAATAAGAGTCGAGAAAGATATAAAAGGAATTAGAGTAGGCAATGAGGAAACCAAACTATCACTCTTTGCAGATGATATGATGGTATACCTAGAGAACCCCAGAGATTCTACCAAAAAGCTATTGGAAATAATTCATAATTTTAGCAAAGTAGCTGGCTACAAAATAAATCCCCATAAATCCTCAGCATTTTTATACATCACCAACAAAACCCAACAGCAAGAGATACAAAGAGAAATTCCATTCAGAATAACTGTTGATACCATAAAATATTTGGGAATCTATCTACCAAAGGAAAGTCAGGAATTATATGAGCAAAATTATAAAAAAGTCTCCACACAAATAAAGTCAGACTTAAATAATTGGAAAAATATTAAGTGCTCTTGGATCGGCCGAGCGAACATAATAAAGATGACAATACTCCCTAAACTAATCTATTTATTTAGTGCTATACCAATCAGACTTCCAAGAAAATATTTTATTGATCTAGAAAAAATAACAACAAAATTCATATGGAACAATAAAAAGTCGAGAATCTCAAGGGAATTAATGAAAAAAAAATCAAATGAAGGTGGCCTAGCTGTACCTGATCTAAAATTATATTATAAAGCAGCAGTCACCAAAACCATTTGGTATTGGCTAAGAAATAGATTAGTGGATCAGTGGAAAAGGCTAGGCTCACAAGACAGAATAGTCAATTATAGCAATCTAGTGTTTGACAAACCCAAAGCCCCTAACTTCTGGGAAAAGAATTCATTATTTGATAAAAACTGCTGGGATAATTGGAAATTAGTATGGCAGAAATTAGGCATGGACCCACACTTAACACCATATACCAAGATAAGATCAAAATGGGTCTATGACCTAGGCATAAAGAACGAGATTATAAATAAATTAGAGGAACATAGAATAGTCTATCTCTCAGACTTGTGGAGGAGAAAGAAATTTGTGACCAAAGATGAACTAGAGACCATTACTGATCACAGAATAGAAAATTTCGATTACATCAAATTAAAAAGCCTTTGTACAAATAAAACTAATGCAAACAAGATTAGAAGGGAAGCAACAAACTGGGAAAACATTTTCACAGTTAAAGGTTCTGATAAAGGCCTCATTTCCAAAATATATAGAGAACTGACTCAAATTTATAAGAAATCAAGCCATTCTCCAATTGATAAATGGTCAAAGGATATGAACAGACAATTTTCAGAGGATGAGATTGAAACTATTACCACTCATATGAAAGAGTGTTCCAAATCATTATTGATCAGAGAAATGCAAATTAAGACAACTCTGAGATACCACTACACACCTGTCAGATTGGCTAAGATGACAGGAAAAAATAATGATGAATGTTGGAGGGGATGCGGGAAAACTGGGACACTAATGCATTGTTGGTGGAGTTGTGAACGAATCCAACCATTCTGGAGAGCAATCTGGAATTATGCCCAAAAAATTATCAAAATGTGCATATCCTTTGATCCAGCAGTGTTTCTATTGGGCTTATATCCCAAAGAAATACTAAAGAAGGGAAAGGGACCTGTATGTGCCAAAATGTTTGTAGCAGCCCTATTTGTAGTGGCTAGAAACTGGAAAATGAATGGATGCCCATCAATTGGAGAATGGCTGGGTAAATTGTGGTATATGAATGTTATGGAATATTATTGTTCTGTAAGAAATGACCAGCAGGATGAATACAGAGAGGCTTGGAGAGACCTACATGAACTGATGCTAAGTGAAATGAGCAGAACCAGGAGATCATTATACACTTCGACAACGATATTGTATGAGGACATATTTTGATGGAAGTGGATTTCTTTGACAAAGAGACCTGAGTTTCAATTGATAAATGACGGACAAAAGCAGCTACACCCAAAGAAAGAACACTGGGAAACAAATGTGAACTATCTGCATTTTTGTTTTTCTTCCCCGATTATTTATACCTTCTGAATCCAATTCTCCCTACGCAACAAGAGAACTGTTCGGTTCTGCAAACATATATTGTATCTAGGATATACTGCAACATATCCAACATATAAAGGACTGATTGCCATCTAGGGGAGGGGGTGGAGGGAGGGAGGGGAAAAAAAATCGGAACAGAAATGAGTGTCAATATAATGTAATTATTAAATAAAAAATTAAAAAAAAAAAAAAAAAAAAAAGAAAGAATCCATCAATCCCCTCTGGAATGAGATCCCACAAGGAAAACCAAAATTCCAAAATGATAATCTCAAGGAAAAAATTCTGCAAGCTGCCAGACAAAAACAATTCAAATATCAAGGAGCAACAGTCAGGATTACTCAGGATCTGACAGCTTCTACACTAAAGGATCCAAGAGCCTGGGATAATATATTCCAGTAAGCAAAGGATCTGGAGTTCCAACCAAGAATTAACTACCAAGCAAGATTAAGCGTCATCTTTCAAGGGAAAAGATGGAGCTTCAATGAAGTAAGAGACTTTTAATCATTTCTATTGAAAAAAAAAAACAGAATTAAACAGAAAATTTAACCTACAAACACAGAATTCAAGAAAATCACAGAAAGATAAA
The DNA here is from genome assembly GCF_016432865.1 of Antechinus flavipes. Lineage (NCBI taxonomy): Eukaryota > Metazoa > Chordata > Mammalia > Dasyuromorphia > Dasyuridae > Antechinus > Antechinus flavipes. The sequence continues at coordinate 304,409,269 of NC_067399.1, read as the reverse complement.
CAGAGGGAAATAAATATTTAAAAATTAAACTGTTTACATACCTAGATGGGAAACCAATATCTATAACTCTTAAGAACTGTATTGTCACTGGGGCAGATAAAAGGGGGCATCACATGGACTGAGGGTGTGGTTGTGAAAGGACTCTGATGTGATAACATCAAAGAAAAGGAGTAAGCAGTGAAGAAAGGTCTGTACTGGAAAAAGAGGAAAGGGGAGGTATAATGGGACACTTAATTCACACCAAGAGGCTCAAAAGACCTATTATAATTGAGGAAGAAAGGGGAGGAGAATGAGCATTGTTTGAAATCATATTTTGGCTCTAAAAGGGAATAACTTAATCATTCAGTTGGGTATAGAAATTTATCTAATCCTATAAACAAGTACAAGAAGAAAGAGAAAAAGAAAAGGAGGGACAGGATAGAAGGGAGAGCAAAAACATTAGGGAAAAAAGATAAAAGGAGGAGGGGAGTGTTGATAGAAGAAAAGTCAGTGGGTGCAGTGGGTTAAAAAGTCAGTGGGTGCACTACTAAGAGAAGGGGAGAGGTGATAAAAGATAAGGTAATGTGTAGTGTGGATAAAAAAAAAACACAGGGTGGAAAGAGAGAGCAAAAGTATATACAGGGAGAAAGGATAAAAGAATAGAGGGAAATTCAAAGCTGGTAATCATATCTATGAATGGCAATGGGATGAACTCCCCCATAAAAAGGAAGCAAATAGCAGAGTGGATTTAAAACAAAATCCTGCAATATGTTTTTTTGTTTGTTTGTTTGTTTTGCTTTGTTTTGTTTTTTACAAGAAACACACTTGACATAGAGATATATACAGAGACATGGTAAAAGGCTGGAACAGATTTTATTATGCTTCAAATAAAGTGAAAAAAGTACGGTAGCAATTCTGGTCTCAGATAAAGCAAAAATAAAAATAGATCTTATTAAGAGATAAGTACATCATGATAAAGGGTACAGCAAATAATGAAATGGTACTGATGCTAAAAGTGTATATAAACCAAGTGGTAGAGGAGGCGAATTCCTAGAGAAGATTTTAAGCCAGTTACAGGAAGAAATAGATAGCAAAACTATTCTAGTGGGGGACCTCAAAATTTCCCTCTCAGAATCAGACAAATCTAACCACAAAATAAACAATAAATAAACTAGGGAGGTTAATAGGAGCCTAGGAAATCTAAATATGATAGACCTCTGAAGAAAATTAAATAGGGACAGCAAGGAATACACCTTTTTTTTTTTTTGGTAGTACATAGTACCTACACAAAAATTTACTATTTATTAGAACATAAAAGAGTCCCGATCAAATGAAAAATGGTAGAAATAGTTAAATGCTTCCTTTTCAAACCACAATGCAATAAAATTCTATTTAATAAAGGACCAGGGAAAGATAGACTAAAAACCAATTGGAAATTAAATAAACTAATTCTAAAAAAATGAATGGATCAAACAACAAATTGCAGAAACAATTCATAAGGTCAAGAATATCAAGGGAATTAATGAAAAAAAAATGCAAATGTTGATGGCTTAGCACTACCAAACCTATTATAAAGCAGCAGTAATCAAAACCACTTTGTACTGGCTAAGAAATAGAGTGGTAAATCAATGGAATAGATTAGATACACATGACATGATAATCTAGGCCTATAACAATCTAATATTTGATAAAATCCCCAAATTCCGCTTCTGGAATAAGAACTTAGTATTTGACAACATTTGCTGGGAAAACTGGAAAATAATATTTCAGAAATTTGGCATATGTAATGACCGTGTTATTTAAAATCAGCTGGAGTCAGGAATTCAGGTTAAGGGGAAAATCTTCAATCTTTATTGAAGTGAAGAGATGAATAAAGATTGCAATAGCAATATGGGCAAGAAAGATTGCTATAGCAATATGGGCAGCTGCGACAAGAAGCCAGCTAGCAGAGAGAGACCTGAGCTGAAGGGCCGTCCGTGGCAATCGCAATGCAAGTAGTCTCTCCTTTCCCTTCCTTTTCCACTCCCCTGCCTCCACCCACCAAAATCGTCATTTCCTATACAACACATCAGGACTTGCACAAAGAGTGGGTGGGGGGCCATTCTTTCTCCAAGTTTATATATTAATAGATTATGGTCCAATTACTATTTAGCCTCATGTGCTTGGGACCTCAGTGCATCAACTCAAGCCTCAGCCCATTACATCTCCCGCTTTCTTTTGTTTTAGAACACAGGTGGTCATGCCATCCCTGACTCCTCAGGGAGGTCAGAGCCCCCAAGGGGAGGTGATCACACCCTCCCTGACTTCTCAGGAAAGGAGGTGAAAGCACCGAAAAGGAGGTGATCATGACCCCCCCCCCCGACTTCTCAGGAAGGGAGGTGAAAGCACTAAAAAGGAGATAATCATGCCCTCCCTGACATTTCAGGAAGGGAGATGAAAAGCACCAAAGGGAAGTGGGGGTTGCTAGCAGGTTTCTGGGCTCAAGGGTCTTATAATGCACAAACTCATCAGCATGGGAAGTATTACACAAGCACATAGCAACAATGCAGAGGCTATTAGTGCCCCACAGTCAGTGCAGGCTTAATGTGGTGTAACAAATATGAATTATACACCTAAGTAACGGTATAACAAACAATATAAATCAACATTGTGTTGTAAAAGATTGCCAGAAGTCCTAGAAGGAGAGTATGTAAACAGCAGTCACACATACATCTTCTTCAGCAGCCAAGAGATAGTCCAAAACCAATCTATTGTCCATTGCTTCACATATCAGGGAATCCAATGATCCCCCCCAAGTTTTTGAAGTCCAGCAAAAGTCTTTTTATGTCTTAGGGAATCCAATGATTCCAGCAGATTTTGAAGTCCTGTAACAGTCTTATCATTTCTCAGAAAATCCAATGATTCCTGAGGGCTTTCAAGTCTTATGTCTCAAAGAATCCAATGATTCCTGAGGGATTTAAAGTCCTACAACAATCTAATGTCTCAAAGAATCCAATGATTTCTGAGGGTTTTGAAGACAAATGAATCACATCTGCTATCAAAATAAGCTCAAAATAGATACATGATTTGAGCATAAAGGATGATACTATAAACAAATTAGAAGAACAAGGGATAATTTATCTATAAGAGCTTTGGAAAATGGAGGAATTTATGGCCAAAGAAGAACTAGAGAACATTATGAAAGGCAAAATGGACAACTTTGGTTGCATTAAATAAAAAGTTTTTGCAAAAACAAAATCAACAGAAACACTAATAAAGAGAAGTACAAAGTTAGGGGGAAATCTTTATAGCCAATTCTTTTGATAAAGGTCTCATTTCTAAAATATAAAAAGAACTGTCTCAAAATTATAAGACTACAAGTCATTCCCCAATTGATAAATTATCAAAAGGTATGACCAGACAATTTTCAGATGATGAAATTAAAGCCATTTATGAAAAAAAGCTCTCGATCACTATTGATTAGAGAAATGTAAAATAAAACAACTCTGAGAAACCACCTCACAACTCTGTGAAGCTGTCAAGCCATTCTGAATATTAATTTGAATATCAAAGAAAAATGACCTTTCTCAATTTGGACTTTTCTTGCATATATACCTCACAAAGAAGTCAAAGACACAAATTAAAGATTTAACATGTTCACATTTTAGCATTCTTTATGATAACAAGCATTCCAAACAAAATGAGTGCCCATTTATTTTCAGAAGACTGATTAAAAATCTGTAATACATAGTGAAATAGAGCATTGTTGTACAATAGGAAATTTTGAATATAATAAATTCTGAAAAACAGAAACAAACCAACATAAAGCCAGATAAGTACAATAAAGAGAGCAATATACAAAGCCTTCATCAATGTAAGTGATGCATCACTAAAAGGAATTTGAAAACTGATTAACTAAGAACCCAGTGAAAATCCAGGAAAAAGATATAATGCAATGTGTTGCTTAACTTGTGGCAGAGAATCAGGGGAATATTAGGATAGAATGTCATATACAAAGTTCAGATATGTTCATTATATCAGATGGAGATGTTGATTGCTTTTTTTATTCACTAGGGAAGATATAATTGGAAGGGTTAAGATTGAGATCACCAAATCATAGATATACAAAATCAAAAAATTTTATATTAGGAAGATACATATGCAATCATCTAAAATCAATCATACACTAATAAAATCCCCCAAATAACATGCCTGACAAATGGTCACCCAACCTCTGTTTGAAGGTCTTCCAAAAGGGGTAACTTACCATCTCTTGAAATAGTTCACTCTACTTTAGGATAGCTTTGACTGTTAAGCTTTTCCTGAAATCAAATTTAATAGTCTCTTTATTTCAACTCATTATTTGTGGCTCTGTCTTCCTATGTCATACAGAAACATTTCTTTCAGTTGGATAGACGCTAACTAGGCTGTAAAAACATGAATATATGTGTGTGTCTGTGTGTATACATACATACATATATATATATATGTGTGTGTGTGTGTGTGTGTGTATGTGTGTGTGTATATACACACACACACATAGAGATAGATAGATAGATAGATAGATAGAGATAGAGATAGAATTTTATCTTATATATTCCAAACAAACAAACAAACAAACAAAAAACCACTTACTTTGGCTCCCCACATGATTTTTTTAACCTAGGGGGAAAAATTGCTTCTACAAGTGTCTCTTATTCCCAGCATGGGTTTGGTTCAATAACTGCCTATGGGGTGAAAACTACTGTGTTAGTCTCCTAAACAGATTATACAGGTATATATCAAGTGAAGACATGTTTCTTACTCAGTGAGAACTCTGGTTCAAATATAGGCAATATTGGAAAAAATGACAAATAACAAGAAGTAGTACTGTTGCAAAAAGCAATTTTGAGCACTTTATGAAGAAAACACAAAAAAAGAAGTGTAAGATATGGTCCCTACTTTCTAGAAAGCTCTAATACAATGTGATACGCATGAATAACTGCTCATCATTTCTTATAGTGAAATATAATTTCATTACATTCATCTACCACAATTTGTTCAGCCATCTTCCAGTTGATTGATATGTTCTAAATTTTCAATTCCTTGCCACTACAAAAAGAGCTATTGTAAATATTTTTGTACATTTGAGTTTATCCCTTTTTTTGTGTATGAAAGATGCAGTTTTAAGTTAAACCTAGAAGAGATTACAGCAAACCCTGAATTGAAACCAGGTTCAGGACATAGTACTGATTATCATCTGTATAGCTCATATTTAGTTCTGGATCACAATTCTAAGGAAAAGATGAGTGCTTATGGTCATTCATCAGGAAGCAGAGACCCTGGTCTTAGTTCCAGGGTCCTGAAAAACACTAGCGCTTGTATCTGCAGGGAGGGGTAAAGACCAGAACACAGGCCAGGAGGTCAGTGACCACAACTCTTTCCAGATCTTGTCACCTTAGAAGCACCAAAATGTATAGGCTCAAGGAACGACTTCTAAAAACAAAAGACAAATATGTCTGAAGGAGGACCGCCCCTCTCCCCAGGTGAGCAGAGCACAACTTTAACATAAAGTTCAGTGTCCAAAAATAAGCTGAGAAAATGAATAAAAACATAAATAAAGAATATGACCATAAAAATAATTGACAATATGGTGTTATAGAAGACAAAAAAAATCATAAGAAAACAATAGGAAAATAGCTACAGCCATAGTCTCAAAGAAAAATACTATTTAGGAACAGAAGCTCAAAAAGAATTCCTGGAAGAGGTGAAGAAAGAGATAAGAATGGTAGAGGAAAATTTGGAAAAAATAATTAACAGTTATGTAAGAAAATTATGTATGAAAAGAGAACTAATAGCTTAGTAAAAGGGACACAAAAAATACTGAAGAAAACATTTTTATTTTATTTTTTTGATAACTTTTTATTGATAGAACTCAATATGCCAGGGTAATTTTTTACAACATTATCCCTTGCATTCACTTCTGTTCCGATTTTTCCCCTCCCTCCCTCCACCCCCTCCCCCAGATGGCAAGCAATCCTTTACATGTTGAATAGGTTACAGTATATCCTGGATATAACATACGTGTGCAGAACTGAACAGTTTTCTTGTTGCACAGGGAGAATTGAATTTAGGAGGTATAAATAGCCCGAGAAGAAAAACAAAAATGCAAGCAGTTTATATTCATTTCCCAGTGTTCTTTCTTTGGCTATAGCTGCTTCTGCCCATCTTTGATCAATTGAAACTGAATTAGCTCTCTTTATCGAAGAGATCCACTTCCATCAGAATAGATCCTCAAACAGTATCATTGTTGAGGTATATAATGATCTCCTGGTTCTGCTCATTTCACTTAGCATCAGTTCATGTAAGTCTTACAAGCCTCTCTGTAGTCATCCTGCTGGTCATTCCTTACAGAACAATAATATTCCATAACGTTCATATACCACAATTTACTCAACCATTCTTTAATTGATGGGCATCCATTCATTTTCCAGCTTCTAGCCACTACAAACAGGACTGCCAAAAACATTTTGGCACATACAGGTCCCTTTCCCTTCTTTAGTATCTCTTTGGGGTATAAGCCCAATAGAAATACTGCTGGATCAAAGGGTATGCACAGTTTGATAACTTTTTGAGCATAGTTCCAAATTGCTCTCCAGAATGGCTGGATGTGTTCACAATTCCACCAACAATGTATCAGTGTCCCTGTTTTCCCCCATCCCCTCCAACATTCCACATTATCTTTCCCTGTCACTCTAGCCAATCTGACAGGTGTGTAGTGGTATCTCAGAGTTGTCTTAATTTGCATTTCTCTGATTAATAATGATTTGGAGCATATTTTCATATGTCTATAAATAGGAAGAAAACATTTTTAGACAAAATTGACAACATAGCAAAAGAAGCACACAAATCTACTAAAAACAACAATAATAAAATTCTTAAAATAGCAATATTGGTCAAATGTTGAGAAGGTTGGAGGTACAAGAGTTCACTGAAAATATAATTCTTTAAAATTAGAATTGAACAAGTGGAAGCTAATGACTTCATCAGACAACAAGAAACAAGAAAAAGTCAGAAGAATAAAACAATAAAACAAAGTGAAAAAACTCATTTGAAAAATGACAGACCAGGAGAATAAATTGAGGAAAGGTAATTTAAAGAATTATTGGATTAATTGAAAGCCATGATTTAAAAAAAAAATCTAGAAATCATATTTCAAGAAATTATGATCAAAATTGCTTCAATGTCCTAGATCCAGAGGACAAAATAGAATTTGAAAGAATCCATTGATCATCTCCTTAAAGAGATTCAAAATGAAAACTTCCAGGAATATTGGAACTAAATTCCAGAGCTCTTGGGTAAAAGGAAAAAATAATATAAGTAGCCCATAAAGAAAGCTTTTCAAATATAGTAGAGCCATAGTCAGGACCACAGGAATACAATAATTCAAGGGGGAAATTTTTGAATATTTCACAAAATAGAGGATTTTCGAGTATTCTGATTCAAAGACTTGAGCTGAATAAAAAACTTGAGATTCAAACACAAGACTCATGCAATGCATAAAAAGTAAACATTGAAAAAAGTCTAAGGAATTCAATAAAATCAAACTGCTAATATCTCTAGATGAAGTGATGCATTTAATTGCTAAGAACATTATAATTTATTAGAACAGATAGGACTCTCTATCAATAAAGGGCATGGGTATAAGTCAATTATGTTGCGATGATCGCAAAAAAAATTAAAGTGGTTAGAAAAAGATTTGCACTGGGAGAAGGGGGAAAAGAGAAAGAGAATGAATAAATTTATCTCACATAAAAATGACATGGAAGGAATAACTTTTACAGTGGAGGGAAGAATGGAGGGAGAGTGTTGGCAGGAAATGGTTGCTCACTCTAATCAGAATTGTTTCAAAGAGTTAAGAATGCATATACACACCCACACATACACTTAGTTGGTTATAGAAACTTATCTTATCCAACAGAGGAATAGGGGAGGAATGGGATAGAGAAAGGGGAGAAGAGTTAAAAATGAGAAAATAGATTAAAGGAGACAGTGGTCAGGAGCAAAACAAACTTTTGAGGAGGGGCAGAGAAAAAAGACAGAGAGAAAAATTGGAGGGGGGAGGGAAAATGGAAAGAAATTGTATAGTTAGTAAACATAACTGTGGATATAAATGGGATGAACTCATCTACAAAACTGAAGTGAATAGCAGAATGGATCAGAAATCAGAATCCCAAATTATCTTATTTATAAGAAACATACTTGAAATGAAATAGCACACATTAAAATTATAAATTTATTAATAATTAACAATAATAAATAATTTATTAATAATGAGAATTAAAACAAGGAGCTGGAGTAGAATCTACTATGTTTTAAAGGAGACCAAAAAAAAAAATCAAAAAAAACCCAGACTTAATTAAAAGAAATATTCAAGGAAACCACATTCTTGCTAAAAGTTATCATAGACCACAAAATGGGACAAGTCTTCAAAGAGATAAGAACACCAGATTATCTTACTCTTCTTTTGAGAAACTTGTATGCAAATCAAGACGTACCAGTAGGACTCAAACATTGAACAAGTTTAAGATTGGTTAAGATTGGAAAAAGGGGTACATCAATATTGTAAAGTATTTGCCTTATTTATTTAAATTATATGCAGAGTTCATTTCTCTTAATGGGTTGGATGAATCAAAACCTGGAATTAAAATAGCTGGGGTAAGTATAAACAATCTCAGATATGCAGATGCGACTTTAAGTGCATTAAGTAAAGAAGAATTAAGAGGCCTCTTGATGAAGGTCAAAAAAGCTGGCTTGAAGCTTAACATAAAAATCAAAAACAAAAGCAAAAGAAACCCTAAGGTTTTAGCAATTGGGCCCATCAATTCCTGGTAAATAGTTTCAGATTTTATATTATTGGGTTAAAAGAGTACAGCAGAAAGTGACTGTGGCCATAAAATTTAAAAAAGCACTTTCTCCTTAGGTAGGAATCTATGGCAAATCTGGAAAGCATAGAGAAAAATAACGCATCTTTCCAACAATGGTCTATATAATTGAAGCAATGTTTTCCAGTAGCATTGTATTGCCATGAGAGTTGAGCTATAAGGAAATTTAAGCATGATAGAATCTATACTTTTGAATTGTGGTGTTGCAAAAGACTTTTGAAAGTGCCTTGGATAGCAAAGATCAAATCAATTAATATTTAAAGAATTTAGTTTATTATGCTTACTACAAGGTCAAATGCTGAAATTAAAGTGCAAATGTTTTGGTTATATAATGAGAAGACAAATTCCATTAGAAAAGACCATTATGTTGGGGAAGATTGAAAGCAAAAAGAAAAGGAGATGGCAAAGAATGAAAGGAGAATTGTCATGGAAACAATAAACATGAAATTATTTAGACTTTAAGAGGTAGTGCCTGACATGCTATAGTCCACAGGATCACAAAGAGTTGGACCCAACTAAACGACTGAATAAAAAGAACAAAATCATAGATAAATAATATGAAAAAAAATCAGGTTTCTCTGTTAAAAGTCTTACTTTCTATCATATAGAGAACTATCATTTTTTTAAAAATAAAAAAAGCTATTAATAAGAAGAGGCAGCTTTTAGAAGAACAAATCAAAGTTATCTACAGTCATTTTTTTTTAAATTCTCTAAATCACTACTGATTAGACAAACATCAATTAAAACAGCTTTGAAGTACCATATCACATATATCTGATTCGTTAACACGTGAGAAAAGGAAAATGACAAATACTGATGGAAATATGGGGAAACAGAGACTCTAATGCACTATTGGTGGAGTTATGAAATGATCCAATCATTTCATAATTTCATGATCAGACTATTTCCAAATGGCTATAAAACTATACACATCCTTGGCTCTCTTCAACAATGAGATGATTCAAACCAGTTCCAATGATCTTGTGATGAAGAGAGCTGTCTACACCCAGGGAGAGAACTGTGGGAACTGATTATGGATCCCAACATAGCATTTTCACTCTTTTTGTTGTTGTTTGCTTGAATTTTATTTTCCTTCTTATTTTTTCTCGCTTGATTTGATTTTTCTTGTGCAGCAAGATAATTGTATAAATATGTATATATATATAGAATTTAATATATATGTGTGTACCATGTTTAATATATATTAGACGACTTGCCATCTGGGGGAGGAAGAGGGAAGGGGGGAAAATTGGAACACAAGGTACTGCAAGGGTTAATGTTGAAGAATTATCCATGCATGTTTTTTACAAAAATAAAAAGCTTTAATAAAGAAAAAAAAAAAAAACTATGCAATCCTTTGATTAAGCAATACTGTTACTAGATCTGTATTCCAAAGAGAGCAAAGAAAAAGAAAAAGGATTTATATGTACAAAAAATGATAAAGCAGTTCTTTTTAGTGGTGATTGTTGGAGTCCAGTTCCAGTGAATACCAAGAGTATGAATGAATGTCTTAGGACAGGTAGAAGTTAGGTTTTGCAATCTCCATTTATTAATCTGAACATCAGGGTTTATATACTTTTTAACTAGTGTTACATTAATACTAGATACCTCCAGGTGATGCTATATACCTTCCAGGGTTAATGCATAAACCACACTTTGACATTTCAATTCCACATTAATTAGCAATAACAAGATATCTATCATAAATGTTGTCAATAACAGAACTATGAATAAGAAGGTATTTGTCAAAACAGTTGTAAATAGTATAGGTGTGAAATACATAGTCACATGTATTCTTCTTCAAGATTATCCTTAATTTATCTAGAGTATGTCTTTTATTCATTGTTAAGAAGATAGTAAGCCAATGCCTCAAGCAGAGTCCTTCCAGAGAGCAGATCCAAGCAGTACCTCTACCAGACTCTTTCCATTCAGCGACCCACTCAATATCTGCAGATGACAAAGAATTGGAAATTAAGGAGATAGGAAATGGTTGTCATCAGTTGGGGAATGATTGAACAAGTTGTGACATGTGACTATGTTGGCATGCCATTGTGCTATAAGAAACAAAGAAGAGAATAATTTAAGAAAAGCCTAAAAAGACCTATATGATTTGATGGAGAATGAAGTGAGCAGAACCAAAAGAACATTGTACAAAGTAACAATAATATTGCAAGGATGATCCACCATGAAAGACTTAGCTATTCTAGCCAATAAAAGAATCTGAGATGATTTCAAAGTATTCACGATGAAAAATGCTATCCAACTCTAGAGAGAGAAGAATTGAACTCTAAGTGCAAATGGAACTCAATTAAAAAAAAAAATCTTGATTGCACATGCTTAACCTATATCATATTGCTTGCTGTCTTAGGGAGGGGATTGAGGGGAAAAGAGAGAGAAAAATTTGAAACACAAGATTTTGCAAAGGTGAGTGTTGAAAAACTATCTTTGCACTTATTTGTAAAAAATGAAATACTATTAAAAATTAAGTTTTCTTGCTTTTTTTTGCAAATTCCTAATATGGAAATATATCTTATGTAAATTAACTTATAAAATGCATATCATATTGCTTGCTTTGTCAATAAGTAGGGGATGATCTGGAGGAAGAAAAAGTATTTGGGGCGCAAAGTTTTTAAAGAAATAATCATAAAAATAAGTAGACAAATTAATTTTTGAACAATAAAAATATATTAAAAATAACAAAATAAGAGTTTTGTAACATATTTAAAGCATAGCAAATCACTGTCGTCCTCCTGCTTAACTTTGAGTATAATTTGTTGTTCATCTGTAATGTCTTTTGAAGATACCAGAACTAGATATGAAAAGACAGATAAAAACAAAATAATCCTTGTCCTCAAAAAACTTACATTTTATTAAATTGTGTATCACATTCTGTTCAAAATTTTAATGAAAGGAAAAAATAAGAACATTGGACCAATCCACTTTTGAAAAATTGACAAAGCCAATCGTCAAGAGCCAATTAAATTAATAAATGTACTGAAAAGATTTTTTTTATACTGGTCATGATGCAAACATTGATTGAGTATATTATTATCTCATTGTAAAAAATCAGATATTCTATTAAAAGGTTAGAAAGATGGCCAGTTGTGATAATCACATTTTATGGTGTTCACAAAGAATTCAGTATGTGACTCTCAGTAGATTGTACAAGAAACTAACAAATTTTAGTGAGAAATGTTCTGCATATAAACTGGTGGTAGTACAGAAAAAGTGTCTCTGTTTCCCATTACAATCTCTTATTAATTAGTTTCTTCTGGATGCAAAATTTCTCACCAATGTGACCAAAAACTAGCTTCCACAGCACTTAACAAACTTCAATATTTTCCACTAAGATTTGTTTTAACTGTCTCCTGGTTAAATGCTTTATAAGAGTCATCTCTCAGATCAAATAAATTAACTGGAAACATATCCCTAAGTTCTCTTGACCCATGATATATTTGGACTCATTTTCCATCCCACAGTTTGCCCAGCTCAAGGGATTTCTTGAAGATTTTCTGATTTGTTCTGTACTTAATCCATTCAGGCATGAGCTAACTAGTATAGAAGAGAGGAGTTTCTTAAAACTCTTTTGGCATTAGATTTTATTTGTATTTTATGGAGAGCTAAAGCCTGCTTCATTGTGTTAAGACCAGTTACTCTACAGTATGTATAGGCCTGCTGGATCACTTATAATGTTTTCAGTGTTGGCTGAGTTTTTATTTACAATACTTGAATCATTTCTTTGGTTACTTGTTGCCAAGCATAGTATTAAATCCTTGGTTTCTCTCAACAAAATGATAGTGTTGCAATAATATGTGAGAATATGTAAGACTATAGATAAAATATAAAGGTAGAAATCCTGATTTCTAAAAATAAATTAATAAGACAAATATATATGAGAAAAGTAGCCGAGCAAATAGCTTAAAACTCCTAAGTCATTGGCAATCTTTGTGTGTACTGAAAAATTGCATGTATATCTTGCCGAGAAGTCCTTAACTAGCAACTTTGAAAGTTACTTCTAACTTTAAAATGTATGATTCTCTGCTCTTAGAAGAGAACATCAAGTGACCTAATTTGATTATTTAGAGGGAGAAAAACCATAGTAACTCTCAGAAATAACTACTGAAGTATAGGAAGATGTGATTTGCATCAGTGGAGGGAAAATTCAAACCAATAAAATCAAAACTATTTTATAATATTGAACAAGAAAGTTGTACCTACATAATTTCACCAAAAATACCTTGAGCAAGACATTTGTATTAATTCAGTGTCATTATCCTCATCTATAAAAATGAAAATATTGGGCTTTATGACATCTGCATTCTGTTTCAGTCTTAGAACTATGATTCTATGAACTATGGGATAACGGAAGAAAAAAATCTGCTATCTTACTTTCCTATGTAATAAAATAAGAGAATCATAGCTCTGGGAGTGGGAAGGTACATTATAACATGCTGGTCAAACTCACTGCTTAAGGTTATGTCCAACATATACATCTCTATTTTGTGGGGGTTTTAAAATAGACAATCTATGGAAAACTAAACCAGTCATCTCATGTGGTACTGGTATAGTTCATTTATGTGTACAGAATTGTATTCTATTTACTATTTGTGTGATGTTGGGCAAGTTGTATATTCTCTCTAGAATACTGATTCTCCTTCTGCAAAATTAGCACAAGTGAATTTCATTTAGTGCAAAAAAAATAGATTCTCTGAAGTAGTCACATGTATTCAAATTCTCATATTTGAAGTTATAATTGTATGAAATATGGCCATTGGTTCCAGCCCAAAGGAGCTATATAGTGGATATTTGAAATATGCTATCATTTCAGGGGGTTCTGGTTTGACACTAACTGAGACCTAGATATAATCTGAATTAGGTGATTTGCAAAGTCCTTTTTAGTTATAGATTCCAATATGGATGTACTAGATTCAAGCAAGCACAAATCTACAGTAACTATGATCTATACTGAGTTCTCTCCATGATACTATTCATCAAATATTTATATGGATCAATCTATCAATTAATATTTATAAAAACATTTAATATGCATCAGGTACTATGCTAAATTCCAGGGAAACAGGCAAAAAAAAATGCTATCGAAGAACTTATATTTTATCAGGGAGACATGTACAAATAAGTATCATATATAATATATAATATGTAAGTTCACTTATATAAGTATATATTAAAAACAAATGAAATAAATAGATGGGGATTGGAAGGAGCAGTGAAATACTTCATATAGAAAGTTTCATTTGATCAATCTTTTAAAGAAAAAGAGGGATTATAAGAGATTGAATTAAGAAAGAAATGCTTTACAAGCATGAGGGACAGCTAGTACAAAGGCACAGAGGTGGTAGAAAGAAAATGATGTGTAATGAATAACAAAAAAAAAAAAAACATTTCATCTGGCCTATATATTGCCCAGAAGGAAATAATGTGTAGTAAGTATAGGAAGGTTGACAAAGACAATTTCTGAAGGGCATTAAGCACCAAACTAAGAAATTTTCATTTCAATTTAGAGGCATTGGATTTATTGAGTAGAAGGATGATAAAGTCAGACCTATCCTTTAGGTAAAATCATAATGGCAATAGATTAGAGAAAGGAAAGACTTGAGTCAGAGAGATTAATTAAGAGGCTTTTGAAATTGTTCAGATGATTGGTGACAAGGGCCTGAACCACATGGTAGCCATGTGAATAGAGAAAAAAGGGATAGAAACAAAGCAAAAATGGACAAGATTTGGAAAAGATCTGAAAATATGGTGTGAAAAAGGGGAGTTGAGGATAATGGCGGGATGTAAATATAGAATACTAGAAAGATGATGGTGCCATCAACAGAAATAAAAGAAGGTGAGCAAGAGATAGATTATGAAAAGAAAGAGAGAGAGAGAGAGACAGAGAGAGAGAGAGAGAGAGAGAGAGAGAGAGAGAGAGAGAAGAAAGAGAGAAAGAAAGAAAGAATGGAGGGAGGGAGGGAGGAAAGCAGAAGGGAGGGAGAAAAGGAGGGAAGGAAAGAAGGAAGGAAGGAAGGAAGGAAGGAAGGAAGGAACTATTTTGAATATGAGATGCTGATTGGACATTTAGTTTGAAATATATAATAAGCAGTTAGCAATGTGGGATTAAAATTCAGGAGGGCAAATAAAACTGGATATACACATCCAGAAATTTTCCTCATGGAGATTGTAATTAAATCTATCAGAGCTGATAAAAGCACCAAATTAAAGAGTATTAAGAGAAGAAAAGAAGATCTATTCCAAACCTCAGCACAATACATTTGGAGGGAGGGATGCCATGAATAACGAACCAAAAAGGAAACCTTAAAAGAAGTTGTTAAAAGAGGAGCATCAGAAAAATCAGAGAAGAGAGAATATTCAATAGAACAGCCATATTCAAATTTCACATAAGGAAAGAAAAATAAAAATCAAATAACAGCCATGACATCTGCCAACTGAGAATTTATCAGCAATATTGGAAAGGGTGGCTTCACTTGAGTGATTCAATTGATGGCAAGATTGAGACAGTATTATAGATAGAAGAGTTTTAAAATAAGGTTCATCTGGTTCTTGGTATTATGAGACATTTCACAGAGTTAAACATTTATTAAAATGTAATTTTAAAAGTCCATATAATTAGATTAGGGTATTTGTTTTGGAATTAAAATCTACATGCACATTTTCCATTTTGAAATTTTCAGCATTTCAATGAAGACATTAAAAGTTCCTCCAAAAAACTTAAAACTGGTCTTTAATAGAAGAATGACTGGGATGTTTGCCAGATTTGCGGTTTGATGTATTAAGCAAGATTCTATTGCATATTCTGTTGCTTTACTAAACTAATTAGTACCATTTGGGTATCTGTAATTTGTAAAGTTCTTGTTGGTTTTCTGGAGGTCTTGGAGTAGCCTTCGTTTCAGTAGATTAATCACCACAAGAATAGCCAGGTGTTAAGGTCCAAATTCTTTATTGTCTCCTTCACAAAGTAGTTTTCTTACCTGGGGCCAGAGCTAGCTTTTTTAGAGGCCTTTCAGACCAGCCTTGGTCTCAGTGGGGGAAGTGAACAGGACAGCCATCACATTGGTGTGAGATGGAATGAATGTCTCTGAGTTTTAGGGCTTGTGTTTCAATCTCCAGCCACCACAAAGGTAGATGATGGAATGAATCTGTCTCTCAGTCGCTGCTGGCTGTTATATACTCTATTGTAATTACATCATTATAGGTGTGAATCTTGTAGAACTATATTAAGTACTAAGTACCTGTACTGAACTAGAGAACTATTAATCACCATGCTAAATTAGATAACCGTTGTCTTATAATTCCAGAGAAACTGAGGCAGAATAGAGATTAGAGAACAATTTAATAATTTATTTAATGGGAGAGATTTACTGGGACCAAATGGATCCATGGTTTGATTCCAGGGCTGAATGAGACTATTATCTCCAAGAATCCAGCAAACAATAAGAGTTCTCAATGACCTATATACACATGGCTCAGACATGAGGTGGGGGCAGAGTCAGGGTGCTGAGAGCTGGAATGGAACTCTGAATCTGCTTCTGACGGGGTAAGGGGAGGCATTGGGGGAGGAACTCCGGAGATGGAGAAAGGCATCATCATAAGGTGGTATCTGACATTCCGGTAGCTTGGGATGGGGAGAGGCATTATGATATTCTAAAACATAAAATCTTTTATTCTTATCAAATATTCTGATAAAGAGGGAGAGGAGTTTTTGCAGGACTGAGCTTGAGCTGATTATTATAAACTGAAGCAGAGAAACTGAGTCAGGACTGGATCAGGATAATTATGGAAACTGAGAACTGTGGCATAACAGTCTTTATCAATTCCACTGAGTTAACACTGTTATAAGAATCCTTGTTTTAAGTACAAGAGTTCTGGCTCCATAATAGTAATTGATACTATTACTTAAGATCATGTACTTTTTTTATAAAACCTAAAATCAAGAGAGATTTTTTTTTAAACCATGATAAAGGGAATAGAAATGGAATGGTCTAGATAAGGGAATCAGAAAATTTAAATTTTAGACCAAAGTCCACAATTGATTAGATATGTGATCTGAAGAATTTATTATAACTCTTGCTTGCATTCAGTTCAAAGAATATTTATTAATTTTACCTTGTCCTAGAAAGGGCACTGCTCTTACCTTCTGGGGATACAAAGATATAAAAGGTATAGTCCCTATCTTTATGGAACTTATAAGATAACACTGACAATGTGTACACAGGCAAATTTTTATATAAGGTAGAGATACGCAAAATAGAGCTCAATAGATTGTTTAAGAAGAAAGAAAGAAATTGATGCTGAAGAGATCACTGTCCCTTGGAGAAGGGTTCAAAGAAGTATTCAAGGAGGAAATAGAATCTAAGTTGAATGAAGGAAAAGTGAACCCCACAAATAGAAACAGTGGTAGGTAGCTTAAGCATGGGGGATAGCACAAGCAAGAGCATGGAGACAAGAAATGATATAGTTTATTCTTAGCACTTGTGAGCAAAGGTACAGAAAGAGGATAGAGGACAAATTGGGGAATAGAGAGTACAATTAAGCTAGAAATGCATAATTTATATAGTATTACTTTCTCCTCTCTTCCTCCTCTTCCTCCTCCTCCTTCTTCATTTTTTTTTTTTTACACATGATCACAGGATTGTTAAGTGTGAGGATTAGACTTAAAATTTAGATCTTCTGTATCCAGTGTATCTTTCAAGTGCTTCTCCAAAGTACCATAATATCTCTGGATCACATTGGCAAAATTGGTAAAATGACACTTAGATTAAATGATCTTTAAAATATTTGCTCACTTTAACATTCTTCCACTGTATGACTTTAATTTTTTTTTGTTATCTTCTTCAATTAAATTGACATCTGTCCATAGCCTGTGAAAATTAAAAAACAATGAGACAATCATATATTTGTATGAATAAGTCATCCAAACTTCTCTCTGTCTCTGTCTCTATGTCTGTTGTCTCTCTCTATTTCTGTCTGTTGTCTGTCTATCTCTGACTCTCTGTCTCTCCTTGTCTCTATGTCTCTGTATCTCTGTATGTGTCTGTCTCTGTGTCTCTGTCTCTGTCTCTGTCTCTCTCTCTCTCTCTCTTTCTCTCTCTCTCTTTCAATACCAGAGTTACTCACTAACAAATACCAATGAGATGTTGGCTTTGAAAATATTGGCAATCATAAACTTCTGCTCCTTGGCTGTACTTTAGCGCAAAAGAAAATTTCAACTGAACACCAAGATAAGGTCAAAATGGGTTCATGACCTAGGCAGAAAGAATGAGATTATAAATAAATTGGAAGAGCATAGGATAGTTTACCTCTCAGACCTGTGGAAAAAGGAGGAATTTATGACCAAAGAAGAACTAGAGATCACTATTAATCATAAAATAGAACATTTTGATTATATGAAATTGAAAAGTTTTTGTACAAACAAAACAAATGCAGACAAGATTAGAAGGGAAACAATAAACTGGGAAAACATTTTTACAGTCAAAGGTTCTGATAAAGGCCTCATTTCCAAAATATAGAGAGAATTGACTCTAATTTATAAGAAATCAAACCATTCTCTAATTGATAAATGGTCAAAAGATATGAACAGACAATTCTCAGATGAAGAAATTGAAACTATCTATAGACATATGAAAATATGTTCCAAATCATTATTAATCAGAGAAATGCAAATTAAGACAACTCTGAGACACCATTACACACTTGTCAGATTGGCTAGAGTGACAGGGAAAGATAATGTGGAATGTTGGAGGGGATGTGGGAAAACAGGGACACTGATACATTGTTGGTGGAATTGTGAACACATCCAGCCATTCTGGAGAGCAATTTGGAACTATGCTCAAAAAGTTATCAAACTGTGCATACTCTTTGATCCAGCAGTATTTCTATTGGGCTTATACCCCAAAGAGATACTAAAGAAGGGAAAGGGACCTGTATGTGCCAAAATGTTTTTGGCAGTCCTGTTTGTAGTGGCTAGAAGCTGGAAAATGAATGGATGCCCATCAATTAAAGAATGGTTGAGTAAATTGTGGTATATGAATGTTATGGAATATTATTGTTCTGTAAGGAATGACCAGCAGGATGAATACAGAGAGGACTGGAGAGACTTACATGAACTGATGCTGAGTGAAATGAGCAGAACCAGGAAATCATTATATACCTCAACAACGATACTGTTTGAAGATATAATCTGATGGAAGTGGATCTCTTCGATAAAGAGACCTAATTCAGTTTCTTTTTTTTTTTTTTTAGATTGATAAAAGAGGTTTATTATTAGATAAGCAAAGTTAAAGTATAGGTGAAGGTAGAGATAAGGAGGACACTGGACAGAGAGTCCAGTGGACAGAGGGTCCTCACATGGTAGCCATGTTTGGAATCTCTGCCTACCTAATTCAGTTTCAATTGATCAAGGATGAATAGAAGCAGCCACACCCAAAGAAAGAACACTGGGAAATAATATAAACTGCTTGCATTTTTGTTTTTCTTCCCAGTTATTTATACCTTCTGAATCCAATTCTCCCTGTGCAACAAGAGAACTGTTCGGTTCTGCACACATATATTGTATCTAGGATATACTGTAACCTATTCAACATGTAAAGAGCTGCTTGCCATCTCGGGGAAGGGGTGAAGGGAGGGAGGAGAAAAATCAGAACAGAAGTGAGTGCAAGGGATAATGTTGTAAAAATTTACTCTGGCATGGGTTCTGTCAATAAAAAGTTATTTTAAAAAATTGAACACACACAAAAAAAAAGAAAAGAAAAAGAAAATTTCATGCAAAAAAAATTTAAAAGAATTCTATCCCAATTTTGTGACAGGAAACACCAACTTAAATGTAAAGGGCAACCAAACTCCAAAAGGAAAAAAATCACTTCAAAGTAGATAACTAGAACTAAGATATAATTTTGAATGTGTGTTAAAAGAACATGGGAAATCATTTATTTTAAATCCACAACCTAGATTACCATTGCACAGAGCTTGTGGTCATTTAGCTTTAATGGAAATAATTGGTACTCCACAAGAAGAAAGTTCACAGGATAGCTCCTGAACTACACTAGCAATTGCCTAAATTTTCTCATAGAAAATTTCTTCAAATGCCCTGCTAATTATGTTTTCTTGGATATGAAGAAAGGATCTGTTTTGCCAGCCCCTATGACTCAGCCAGAAAGCCCTTCTGCCAGGGGGAAAAAAAAAGTGTTAGCTAATTGTCTTTCTTTGCTATTGTTATGCTATTTATGAGTCTGTCAGATATGGAGGTGAGTAGACCAGTAAAGAAAATATCCTCATATGACAGTCTTGAGCAAAACATGTATGGACCCACACACAAATGTCAGTTCAATTTAACATATAAATGTAAATATATGTGTATCTTTATATATTATTATATATGTATGTGTGTAGATATAAACATATATATACACATATATTTCACTTCAACTTAACAAACACTTATTAAATGCCTATTAAGTGCAAAATACTGGGTTTGGCAACAAACAAACAAACAGGAAACAAAAAGGAAATAGTCATTGCCCTTAAAAAGCTTATATAATTATAAATGGAAGAGGTTGTTATGCATGCTCATCCCCAAAATAAAAGCAATTTAATACAAAACATATATGAAGTAATATAGAGTAATTTCAAGTAGGTGAAAGTATTAATAATTAGGCAGATTAGGAAATACTCAAATATAATGAGGCACTAAAACTGTGTTTTAAAAGAATCTAAGGACTTTAGGAGGCTAGGGTTAAAGAGATATTAGAAAATGAGAACTAGTAGTTGTGTTCAAATACTATGTTAGCATTAATTAGATTTCCATGTAATACCACAGTTATCTATTATTCTTTGACTGTCTCTCTTTTGTTATCTTTTCTCATATTTGCCCTTGTAACGTTACCTAAAATCTATTAGTTTAATAATGTTCTTCAGCATTCATGAATTGACTTTATGAAAATGAAGTGAGCTATGGACCTTCCTTTAGATAACAAATAATTAATGTCATATCTAATTAATCTGTGAAACTAGAAGCTATGGGATATTATCAAGACAGATTAGTAAGGTTTCTAAAACCTAAAACCAAAGAATATTTACATAAAGTAAGACTAGCTTCTACACTGATACTAGATATAATAATCTCACTAAGGTTAAGTGTAAGATTTTTGGTAAAGAGTTGAAATACGCAAGATTCTTTTGAATATGGACAAGCTTTGGAAATAAAATGTAGGTTTCTGAATTGAATTATTGCCAACTGTTAAAAATAATTCAGTATTTACTGTTGGCCTTTCAGAAAAGTAGCTAAGGGCTTATTTTATGTGTTGAGTTATTAATATTACATGAAACAACAAATTGGCATCATAACTAAATACAGACATTGGATGGTTATGATAAAAAGAATATTGAAATTCTGAGCATGTGGGTTAGGTTTTCCCTGACAAATGTGTTATGTGCAGGATGTTAAATTAGTCATTACCATTTTCTGGTCTGTGACTCCTTAGTCTCAATTTGAAATGTCATCATTACACTAATCTTATTTATTATAATTTGAGGGAAGATTCAATTTACTAGAATGAGATACCATTGAGGGAGTGTTTATTGTTTAACTATAGATATTTTACTACTGATCCCAAAGGAAGGACAAATAATGGTTACAGTCTTTCATAGAATGCAAAACTTTTTCAACATTTATACTCAAGGCAAGCAAGATGCTGGATTCCTGTTCCCCATCTTTTAAACTCTTCTTGTTGATTGACCAAAGGGAAAAAAATGATTAAGTACTCAGTGTCTCAGAAGTATAAAACTGAGATTCAGTCTGGTTGCCAATAACAGAGGAAAATCAGCATCACTAAGAACAAAATGCCAATAGGAAAGGGTCTCCCAATACCAATTAATTTGATTTTAGGGTAGCCATTCCCTGAGCAGTTTGACATTAATTTCGATGATTTCCAAAGACTATAATCCTGTCATTCTGTCCAATTTTCTATATCCAAATGTGAAAGTTAAAAAGTTGGAAAGTAAAGAGAGAGACAAACCAGCTGAGTCTCATGGGTTAGCTTGAAATGACAGGTTCAGGGTTGGGAACTCAGTTTAACAGTCTCACAAATTCAATTTTGTCAGTTCATTTAGTGTAAACCAATTCCCAAGACATACTATGTGTTAAACGAGAATGTCAATTTATTAATTTATCACTGGGTAGTAAAAGAAGGCTTTCCTTTTTAATGATACAAAATACTTACATTCACTACCCAGAAGCCCATCCTTCACCTTCTGATCAAAGTTCTTGGAAAATCAAACAGATCATCAGGAGTTTACTTAGTGAAAACAAAATCAAAGTAAGGAGAGTTGGACATCAGAAGTTATTTAATCCCAATTATGATAAAGGTTGGAGACCAGGGAAAATATAAGTTAGGGACTAGAGAGGCAAGCTAGGTAATCAACTAGGATGCAATCTAAATATCAGCACATCAAGAAGACAAAATTTTAAGACTGCTATCTTAGAGATAGACACACTTTTAACAGTTCTGCTTTCCTTGGCACCTGGGTATTTATTTTCTGATAAGACAAATTTCACATTTTAATGGTGAAGATTAAACTTTCCAGTAAACGGAAAGACAGGGATTCAAACTATCCAACCTTGCTTGGAGCACACAATGTCTCATTCAGGATCTGTTTGTTTGTAAGATTCAGTATCAGCCTCCTATGGACAGTACTAGATTAAATACTGACAAGGTCTCATTCCCTTTTCCTTTTTTAGTATTCTTTATCAGTCCATTCACCAAATCCTCTATCCTTACAGCATTCCATACAGAGCTCCTCTTTTGAGGAGTATAGCTTATCTGATATTAGTTACATTTTAAACTGATGCCTTCCTTTTTAAGAGAACAATTTCTGAGATTAAGAAAACTGAAAAATTTTATCAGCCACTTAACCCTGGAGAAGGTTACTTCTCCAAGTGACCAAGTTCATTAATTTTATGTTAACACTTTGTTGTATTCCATTTCAAAAAGTGTCATTTCCTGACCTTATCACCAAATAATGGAGAGGCACTATTCTGGAAAATGTTGCTCCACATTCATTCACCATACCCTCCTTGTTATATCTCTCTCCACCTTTCCCAAGTCTCAGGAAATAGCAACCCCCCATAACAATAATTGGCATAAATCAAAGGACATTCCCTATTTAATCACATTTGAACCTGAGAACAGCCTGTGCATGAGGCAAAATTAAAAACATCATTATCCCAGTTTTACAGATGAGGAAATTGAGACTCAGAAAATTTAAATGACTTGCTCATGGTCATTCAGCTATTGTCAGAGTCAGAAATTGAATCCAGCTAGTATTTCTGACTCCAAGCCCTTTATCTGCTATGTGATGCATATTTTCTAATTGTAAATAGTGATGTGTATATACATATTACTATTTATAATTAGAAACTAGATATAATAAATATATATACATATATATATAACATAAACATACATACACAAATATGTGTTTTTGCATATAGACACATATCTATGTTTGCATGTATTTATGAGAATTTCAATGTGTTCTAGTCCATAGCCTGAATCTTTGGATTACCCTAAGCTATGTGTAATCCAAATATATGTATATATGTGGAAGAATTATCATTATATGTTAAGTTGCATATCACTGTAATTCATAAAACTTTTACATGTATTCCTTCGACTTATCCCCCAAAACAATCTTATGAATATAAATATCATCATCTCCATTTTAGATATGAGGAAACAAACTCAGAAGAGATGAGATGTAGTTATTCACACACTACTAGAAAATGAAGTTTACAGGATATAAACCTGTTTTTTTCTAATTACAATAGATAATATTAACATGTTATTAGCAGGAGAAAGTTAATGAAACTTCCAAGTGAATCTATCTTAAACCCAGAAAGAAGCTTAGGGATTGTGTGTTGTCTGAGTATCCTCTAGTACTTGGCACTCTGTAAGGCTGAACACAAATTTCAATAAGTGGACAAGTTCTGCTCCTCCCTAGGAACCAAAATTCCCCAGTTCTAAGAAGTTTAAATGTTATTCTTCTTCTTTTCCCATTATTATCAGGAAGATTGTAAATGGATATGAATATCAGTATAGGAATACTATCAAAAAATTGTATCTTGCTTTATCTATGAGGTATGTTCCTGAAAATTGGAGTGTAAATTAAATCACATTTCAGATGTACTAGGGGAACTGACTAGTTTAAGAAATCTTCTGGGGAAGACTTTTCTAAGATAAGTATTTCTGTTTTGTAAATTCTTGTTTTCATGAATTAGATTTATTTAAACCTAGTTGTACTAATATCACCTTTTGAGAAGCCAGTGAGACAGAAGTGAACATATTTTCAGTCTTTTTTTAAAAAGGCTTCTATAGCTTTATTTTAACTTGTCAGTTGCTAAGTATGTAACTAATGCTAATATCTTTGATGATGCTTACTCAAAAACTATAACATTTATTCATAATTATATATTAGAGTTTTCAAAGATTTTTTCTTTTTCCCCCAATAATATTTTATTTTTCCAAACACATGTGAAGATAGTTTTCAAAATTCATTGTGTATGATTTTGTGTTCAAAGGTTTTTCTCCCTTTCTCACTTATCTCCCTGTTGCCCAAGACAGAAAGAAATCTGAAGAAATAGGTTAAATATGCACAATAGTTTTAAACATATTTTCATATTTGTCCTGTTTGCAAGAACAATGAGATCAAAAGGTTAAAAAAAAAAAACCAAGAAAGAAAAAACAAACAAAAAAGGTATACATACTATGCTCCAATCCATATTCAGTCTCCATAGTTTTCTCTCTGGATACTTATTACATTTTCCATCCCAAGTCTTTTAGAATTGTCTTGGATGACTGCATTGCTCAAAAGAACTAAGTCTATGATAGTTGATTATCACATAATCTTGCTGTTGCTGTGTAAAATAATATCTTGGTTTTGCTCACTTCACTCAACATTACTTCATGTAAATCTTTCTAGGCTCAAAGCAATTTTTCTAACAAATATGACTGAGACTTCACCAGAAGAAAGAAGCATCACTTTATTTTATACAAAATCCAAAATAACAAATAAGAGAAGCAAATCAATGAAGGTCAAAAAACTTTGATTTATTTTTCTCTTTGTAAATATAATATCTCTATAAAGTATTCCTATCTTAACTCCACTATATCTATTTTGAAGTAAACTAAACTGGCATTTACTGTAATAGAAATGATATTTGTAACAAAGCCAGCATACCTTTAAGGAGACAAGGAAGCCACATATGAGATTTGTTTCCCTGGGAGGCTTCCTAGTCGAGGCAGAAAAAATTTAGACTGTGGGTGGCTTGGTATTCCTGAAATTTCAGAGAATTCTCAATATCCTACAAAGAGTCTTTCTATGATCTTTTGGCAAATGTAAAGATATAGGGAAACAATATATGTGTGTGTGTGTGTTAATTATATATTTTTGTCCTGAATTTTATGGTTTATAAGTTTATCAAAGCCTGAGTCTTTGGACCAGCCTACAGAGATCAAAACCAAAATATCCATGGATGTTTATTATATTTCAAGTACTCGGTAAGGGGATTGTTTCCTTCTCACCCTTTCCCTCCTTCTCCATTGCTTCTAAAATAAAGTAAAAATTCATTATGTCTGCCTTGATTATATCTGTCCGCAAAGTACCATTACAAGCCTTATCTTTAGTGATATGTGAAACTTTATGTTTCAGACAAACTTGTCTACTCACTCTAGCCAGAACACAGCTTTTTTATTTATGCTTCTCCCTAGCTTGAAATTGTTTTCCTCTCATCTTTATTTGTGGAACTATTACTAACTCATCAGGCACCAGCTCAAATTCTGCCTCTTTGATTCACTGTAATTCAACAAGACTTCAGTTTGCACTTCAGTAGGTGCTAAGGGTGCCTTGTTAAAATAAAACATATAGTTTTTAACATCAAGGAGATGTTACTATCGAGCAGAAGAGATATATGAGGATATCTCTATAGAGCAAAGTAAAATAAAAATAATTGTTCAAGAGCAGTTATGTGTGTGTGTGTGTGTGTGTGTGTGTGTATGTAAGTGTGTGTGTATGTATGAGTACAACAGGGAAAAAAAATACGTACTTCAATCTGACTAGTTGATCTGTCCAGGTTTTTTGGAGGAAAATATATCTGAATTAATGTTTGAAAGTTATTTTAGGGGAAAGGAGTTGTGGGAAGAGTGAAGGGAAAGGAGAAGAGAACTGGATCATCAGGTAATGCACAAATAGAATTATGTGAGCCAAAACAAGGAGGTTAGAATTCATAAAACCTAAGAATTAATGAATAGAAAAAAGAATTTATGAAGCTTTTACTATGTGTACAACCTTATGCTGGTTCTACAAATAGAGGAGCAAGATAGTCCTACTCTAAAGAAACTCATATTAAAATACAAGAAGACAATACAAAAAGATTTTGATAATACATAAAATGTCTTAGTGAAAAGAGTTTTTTTTTTCCTTCAAGAAAAGTCATTTAATGAAAGGGAATAGAAAATAATTTCACCTACAAGCATATAGCACACTGTCTCACAAGTCTAGATTATCAGCATGAAGGGGTATGCAAATTGAGATTAGGAGAAAATGGGGGTCAAGAGGTGAATGAAGGGGATGAAGAGGGGGGAGGGGAAGGAAGGGGATGAGAAGATAAAGTAGCAGAGATAGGATAAAAAAGAGAGGCTGGGTGTGTGTGTGTGGGGGGGGGGGAAGGGGGACCAAGATGGTGAAGAATAGATACTCCTCTAGCTGACCTCCTCTGAGCTTCCTTCAAATCAACAACAGATTAAGCTTCTGAATTGGTTTTGAAGTGACAGAATTCAAAATATTTCAAGTACAACAAATTTCCAGAAAAAAAAATAGTTTGGAAGAACTTATGTAATAGGTCTGTTTCAATCGGGCATGGGGAGAGGCTGTTGAACCCAGAATGCAGCCCAGGGAGCCAGGGGCAAGGAGCTGTGGCAGGGAGTGTTACAGCCTCGGAACACAATCTTCTGTGATGCTCTTAGGCTACTCTGTCCATGTTGCAAGCTGGTGGTTTAGCAGATTTGCCATGAGACACGCAAAAGCAAATAAAAAAGGTAAATTGTAAGACACTGAGCCCAGAAAGAACAGAAGAATGTGGGATTACTCTGCACTGGAAGTCAGTCAGTAGAGCTGCCCCAGGGCATACTAAAGCATCTGTTATCCCTTTGCCTTTAAAAGCAGATTTCAACCCTTAAAATGAGCAGAAAAGCAAAAAGAACTCTAACTATAGACAGATTTTATGGAGGGAGAGAAAAAATGACTTCAAACCCTGAGGCTCCTAAAGGCAAATCAGCTCCAGACAAATCTCCAAATGGTGATGAGCTGGTCCCCCTTTCACAAGGCCCTTTTGGAAGAATTAAAAAAGGATCTTAAAAGAGAGTTAGAAGAAAAATAGGAAAAGGAAATGAAATCTTTGCAAGAGGGTATGAAAAAGGAAAAGTTGAAATCATCTGAAGAAAACTTTAAAAATAGATATAAAGTAATGGGAAAAGCATAAAACTCCCTACAAAATAGAGTTGATGAAATGAAAAAGGTAAATAACTCTTTACAAAATAGATTTGATGAAATAGAAAAAGCATGAAACTCTTTATAAAATAGATATTAAGAAGAAACTAATTTGTTGATAAACAGACTTGTGAAATAGAAAAAAAAATTCAATGAACAAAACAACTCATTTAAAAATTCAATCGGCCAAATACAAAAGGAGCTAAAAAAGGTAACTGAAGAAAATGATACTCTAAAAATTAGAATTGAACAAATGAAAGTGAATGACACAATAAAACTTCAATTATCACTTAAACAAAATCCAAAAAATGAAAAAAAAAATAGAAGAAAATGTAAAATATCTTATTGGAAAAACAACTGACCTGGAAAATAGATTTAGGAGAAACAATCTAAGAATTATTAGAGTTCCTGAAAACCATGATGGAAAAAAAAAAAGACCCCAGACATCATCTTTCAGGAAATTATAAAGGAAAACTCTCCTGATGTCCTAGAACCAGAAGATAAAGTAGCCATCAGAAGAATTCATCGATCACCTTCAGAAAGAGAGCCCAAAATTAAAACTCCAAGGATCATCATAGCTAAATTTCAGAATAATTAGATCAAGGAAAATATATTGCAAGCAGCCAAAAAGAAGCAATGCAAATATTGAGGGGCCACAATCACAGGATTTACCCAGGATTACCCAGGATTAGCAGCTTCCACCTTGAAGGATTGAAGGGTATGGAATCTGATATTTGGAAAGGCAAAGGAACTTGGATTGCAGCCAAGAATCAACTATCTAGCTAAGTTGAGCATTATCTTTCAGAAAAGAAGATGGACATTTGATGATACAGGTGGATTTCATTCATTTCTGATGAAAAGACCAGAGCTGATCAAAAATTTGATCTTCAAATACAGAACTTAAGAGAAACATAAAAAAGTAAAAGGGAAAGAACTCTTAAGAACTATATCTGTTATTGGTATACTTAAAGAGTGTGGGAATAATTTGATTTTATTTTGATAATATGAAAAGGAAATTAGAAGTAGACAAGAGATAAAAAAAGGAAAATGAGAAATTACATCTCATGAAGAAGCAAAGAAGACCTATTATAACTGAGGGAAAGAAGAGAGGGGATGAACATTATATGAATCTTATTCTCTTCAGATTTGGCTCAAAGAGAGAATATCAGACATATTTGTTTTCACAGAGAAACTTGTTTCACCTTATAGGGAAGTGGGAGGGGGGAAAGGAAAGGAAAGAGAGAGGATAATAGAAGAGAAAACAGAAGTAGCAGAGGAAAGGAATAAAAAGGAGGGAGGAGCTGTATGTAAAGGGATGGCTGTTTGAAGGAGGTGGTGATCTGAATCAAAATACTGGAGAAGAGGGAAAGGGGGAAAGGAAAGTATAAAGTATAACTTGGGGCAAATAAAATGGCAGGAAATACAGAATTAGCTGTTTTAACTGTGAATGTAAATGGGACGAACTCTCCCATAACATTGAAACAGATAGAAGACTGAATTAAATGCCAGAATTCTACAACATGTTGTTTACAAGAAACACATTTAAAGCAGAATAATACATACCGAGTGAAGATAAAAAGCTGGAGAAGAATCTATTATGCTTCAGGTGAAGTTAAAAAAAAAAATAGGGGCAGCAATCCTGTTCTCAGATTAAGCAAAAGTAAGAATAGATCTAATTAAAAGAGATAAGGAAGAAAACTATATCTGGCCAAAGGGTACCATAGATAATGAATGAATATCAATATTAACTATATATGTACCACACTGTATAACAACCCAATTCCTAGAGGAGAATTAAAAAAAATTTCAAGAAGAAATAGATAGCAAAACTATACTAGTGGGGGATCTTGATCTTGCTCTCTCGGAAAGAGATAAATAGAACCAAAAAATAAATAAGAAAGAAGTTAAGGAGGTAAATAGAATTTCAGAAAATCTAGGTATGATATATCTTTGGAGAAAACTAAATAAAGATAAAAAGGACTATACTTTTTTTTCAGCTGTTAATGGAATCTATTCAAAAATTGGCCATGTATTAGAACACAAAAACCTCAAAATCAAATGCAGAAAGGCAGAAATAGTAAATGCATTTTTTTCAGATCATGATGCAATAAAAATCACATGCAATGAAAGGCCAAGGGAAAACAAACCAAAAAATTAATTGGAAAATAAATAATCTAATCCTAAAGAAGGAATTGATGAAACAACAAATCAAAGACACAATCAATTAATTCATCCACGAGAATGACAATAATGAGACAAAATACCAAAATTTGTGGGATGCAGCCAAAGCAATTGTAAGGAGAAATTTTGTATCTCTAGATGCTTACTTGCATAAACTAGAGAAAGAGAAGATCAATGAATCAGGCTTACACCTAAAAAAGCTAGAAAAAGAACAAATTAAAAACCTTTAATTAAATACCAAATTTGAAATTCTGAAAATAAAAGAGGAAATTTATAAAATTGAAAGAAAAAAAAACTATTGAGTTAATAAATAAAATTAGGAGTTGGTTATATGAAAAAAAAAACCCAACAAAATTTATAAACCTTTAGTTAATTTGATTAGAAAAAGGAAAGAGGAAAATCAAATTCTTAGCCCCAAAAATGAAAAGGAGAACCTTCCCACCAATGAAGAGGAAATTAGAGCAATAATTAGAAATTATCTTGTTCAACTTTATGTCAATTTGATAATCTAAGTGAAATGTAGAAATACCTATAAAAATATAGATTGCCCAGATTAAGAAGTAATAAATTACTTAAATAGTCCTATTTTATAAAAGGAATTAGAACAAGCTATTAATCAACTATCTAAGAAAAAATTTCCAAGGCCAGGTGGATTTACATGTGAATTCCACCAAAGAATTAATTCCATTACTAAGCAAACTATTTGAAAAAATAGGGAAAGGAATCCTATTAAATTCCTTTTATGACACAAATATGGTGCTGATACCTAAACCAGGTAGGTTGAAAACAGAAAAAGAAAATTATAGATCAATTTCTTTAAAAATATTGATGCAAAAATCTTAAATAAAATATTAGCAAAAAGATTTACAGAAAGTAATCCCCAGGATAATACACCATAACCAAGTAAAATTTATACCAGGAATGCAGGACTGGTTCAACTATTAGCATAATTGACTATATCAGTAACCAAAGTAACAAAAATCATATGATTATCTCAATAGATGCAGAAAAAGCATTTGATAAGATCCAATACCTATTCCTATTAAAAATACTAACGGGTATAGGAATAAATGGAACTTTCCTTAAAATGATCAGTAGCATCTATTTAAAATCATCAGCAAGTATTCTATGTAATGAGGACAAATTAGAACTATTCCCAGTAAGATCAAGGGTATAACAAAGTTGCTGACTATTCCCATTATTATTCAATTTTAATTAACATTTTAATTAATTAATTAAAATTAACCTTTTAATACATGTTAGCTTTGCCAATAAAAGAAGAAAAAGAATTTAAAGGAATTAGAGTAGGTAATGAGGAAACCAAATTATCACTCTCTGTAGAAGATATGATGATATACATAGACTCTAGAGAATCAACTAAAAAACTACTAGAAAAAATTCACAACTTTAGCAGAGTTGCAGGATACAAAATAAATCCACATAAATCATCAGAATTTTTATAGCTACCAACAAAGTCCAGCAGCAAGAGATACAAAGAGAAATACCATTTAAATAACTGTTGATAACATAAAATATTTGGGAGTCTATCTGCCAAGCCAAAGTATATAAGAACACAACTACAAAATACTTTCCACACAAATAAAGTTAAAAAAAAAATCAGTTGTAAAAGTGCTCATGGATAGGCCAAGCAAATGACAATGCTACCTAAATTAATCTACTTTTTTAGTGCCATACCAATCTAACTCCCAAGAAATTATTTTACAAATCTAAATAAAATAATAACAAAGTTCATCTAGAAGACCAAAAGGTCAAGAATTTCAAAAGAATTAATGAAAAAATTTAAATGAAGATGGCCTAGCTACCACAGACCTAAACACTATATTATAAAACAGTATCAAAAACAATTTGGTACTGGTTAAGAACTAGAATAATTGATCAATGAAATAGGACAAAATAGTCAATGACTAGAGTAACCTAGTGTTTGACAAACCCAAAGATTCTAGCTTTAGGCATAAAAACTCAGTATTTGACAAAAACTGGGAAATTTGAAAACTAGTATGGCAGAAACTAAGCATCTACCCACAATTAACACTGTATACCAAGATAAGATCAAAATTGGTTCACAATCTAGACATAGAAAGTGATATTATAACCAAATTAGAAGAACGTTGTGGAGAAGGAAGAAATTGGTGACCAAAAAAAGAACTGGAGATCATTTTGAACACAAAATAGATAATTTTGATTATATCAATTTAAAAATTTTTGTACAAACAAAACTAATGCAGACAAAATTAGAAGGGAAACAAAAGACTGTGAAAATATTTTTATATTCAAGAGTTTTGATTAAGGCCTAATTTCTAAAATATATAGAGAATTGACTCAAATATATAAGAATTCAAGTCATTCTCCTATTGAAAATGGTCAAAGGATATAAATAGACAATTTTCAGATAAAGAAATTGAAACCACTTCTAGTCATTTGAAAAAGTGCTCTAAATCATTATTGATCAGAGAAATACAAATTAGGATAACTCTTGAGATATCACTACACATCTCACAGATTGGCTAAGATGACAGGAAAAAAAATGATGAATGTTGAAGGGGATGTGGGAAAATTGGGACACTAATACATTGTTGGTTCAATTGTGAACAGATCCAACCATACTGGAGAGCAATTTGGAACTATGTCCAAAGACTTATCAAACTATGATAACAGCAGTGTTTGATCCAGCAGTGTTTCTACTGTGCTTATATGACAAAGAGACCTTAAAGGAGGGAAAGGAATCCACGTGTGCAAAAAAGTTTGTGGCAGCCCTTTTTTGTAGTGGCAAGAAATTGGAAACTGAGTGCATGCTCATCTACTCAGGAGAAAGACTTAATAAGTTATAGTATATGAATGTTATGGAATATTATTCTTCTATAAGAAACACTTAGCAGGATGATTTCAGAAAGACCTGAAGAGTCAGATTTACATGAACTGATGCTAAATAAAGTGATCAGAACCAAGAGATCACTGTACACAACAAAAACAAGATCATATAATGATCGATTCTGATGGATATGGCTCTTTTCAACAATGAGATTGAGTCAGACAAATTCCATACACTTGTGATGGAGAGAGCCATTTATATCCAGAGAGAAGACTGTGCAAACTGAGTGTGGATCACAATATAGCATTTTCATTCTTTTTGTTGTGGGTTGCTTGAATTTTTTTTTCATTTTTTTTTTTTTTTTACTTTTTGATTTGTTTTTTCTTGTGCAGCAGTATAAATCTATATGGCTATATTGGATTTAACATATATTTTACCATGTTAACATATATTACATTACATGCCATCTAGGGCAGAGAATGGGGAGAAGGGGGGAAATTGAAACACAAGGTTTTTCAAGGGTCATTGTTGAAAAATTATACTTGCATGTGTTTTGAAATTTTAAAAAAACTTCAATAAAAAAGAGACTGAAAAAGAAAATATTGAATAAAATTAATGTGAAGGAAAATTCACAAACAGTAATTATAAACTTGAGAGTGAATGGGATGTTTACAGCAGCTCACATTGTGGTGGCAAAGAATTTGAAAATGGTAGGGATCCTCATTAATGGGAAAAAATGTGTTCAACAAGTTGTGGTATGTGGTACCGTGTTTTAAAAAAAAATCATAACCAATGGCCAATGGTCTTTAGAGTACAGCAACAATAGTAAAATAAGAAATAATGTATTTACTTTCAGGTGGTACCTACTAATAAAATTATCTATTTCTGATGTTGAATTGTTTGATAGTACCAAAGACTTTTTGTAATAAGAATTTCCTTTTCTGGGTATTTTGTGACTTTGAGTATGGATAAGAGGAATAGGAAAAGTGTAGCTTAAATTAACAAGGCACATATCCACAAGGTCTGATTCCCTGGATGTTGGCTGCAAAGAAAAGCAAGATTGGTAGCCTAAGGTCAATGTTATTCCTAAGGTTTCTGAATTCATTCATTTGTTTGTTTATTTATTTGCTTGTTTGTTTGTTTATTCCCTTGAATGATGGCTATGGAGACTAAATTGGAAACAGAACTGATGGCAAAAATCTTGCCATTTCCATCTCCATGACATTTCTTTGTATGTATCCTATCCTCTCTACTTACACAGCCACCACTTTAGTTCAAGTTTCTCACTTTGGTCAGACTGGCATTTTGTTTTTTTTTTTCCAAGGCTCTCAAACCTTAAACACTGTACTGTTTTCCAGAAACTTAGGAGAGATAATAGTTAAGTTAGGGACCATGGTTACACCTGGCACAGGAACCTTTCTACCTCTCTCTTAGGATATCTTAATATCTGTTATATTCAAACTCTTATCCAATTTGGGTAAGGTACAAAGCATATAAAAGGTAACATAAGACTGGAAGACTGCATAAAATGAGACTGGAAAAAAAAAGTAGTTTGAGGTTATATTGTAAAGATTAAGTTCAAGGGGCAGAGTCAAGATGGTGGAGAAGGCACATACAACTTTCTAAACTCCTCTCATACCCTCATTACCAATTTTTAAAATCAGCCTCAAAAATAGCACTTGACTGGTAAAATTAATGAAAATTGGAAGTACAACAACTTACCAGCCAAAGATAATCTGGAAGATCACCAGAAAGGGTTTGTCCTGAGAAGCAGGAAGAGACCAGTGTAGGCAGGGATAGAACCATGAGCAGAGGTGATCTCTGTGGTTGGAAGGTTTACAGAGAGCTTTCTGCCATAGGCTGACTGCTTTGCTTTGGTTGCGGAGTAATTGACCAGCAGAGAAATTAGAGCCTAGGGTAGAGGGTACTCTGAAGGATGCCAGAGCCTAACAGGATCTGGCTGTGCCCACCCAGAACAGGAAGTGACATAACGCAGACCATAATACAGCTCTACAATAGCATTCTGCAGCAGGGGTTTTCAAATTTGCACAGCAGGGGCACAGTCTGGGGCAGCCTCTAATCTGCACAGCTGGGGGCTTGACCTGGGGCAATGGAATTTCCAAAGCTCGATTACTATGCTCCCCAGGCAGAAACGCTTCCAATGCTGTGAGAGATAGGGCAACTGCTAATACTCAAAGTGGGCTTTTTTGGGGGGCAGTGATACCTTCCCTGCTCAGCCTTTAATCCCAAGGCAGTTGCTAATCCTCACAGAGGGGGTCCTCGCAGAGCACTTCCGAAGCTTGGCTGTGACACCTAGGTCTAATCACTTCCACTGTGGAGCTCTTTCCAGAGCACTCCTGTAGCTCAGCCACTCTTTGCAGACCATTGACAGGACAGCTACTGTCTATATACCTATCCCTGCTTGTAACCTCCTTGCCCTGAAGGCAAACCCTAAAGGCTTTTTAAAAAATGAGTAAAAAAAAAAAAAAATCAAAAGGATTATTGATAGCTTCTATACAGAAAAAGAGCAGGTTTTCAACCTGGAGGAGACTAATAGCAGACAGTCTTCAAACAATACCCCAAAGGTTTTCCTAGGAGAAACTATAAAAAATCTTAAAAGAGAACTAGAAGAAAAATGGGGAAAGGAAAGAGAAGCTAAGCAAGAGAGCAACAACTTCTGGAAATGTGAATTATAAAAGGTAAAGAACTCCCAGGAAAGTAGGATTTGTGAATTGGAAAAAAGAAAATAACTTTAAAAAAAAAATAGTGAAATGGAAAAAAAATTTCATAGAGCAAAACAACTCATTTAAAAACTCAATTGGACATATGCAAAAAGAAGTAAAAAAAATAAGAAAATAACTTATTAAAAATCAGAACTGAACAAATAGAAATGAATAATTCCTTGAGACATCAAGAATCAGTCAAGCAAAACCAAAAATATGAAAAACTAGAAAAAATGTTAAATATCTACTTGGAAAAACAACAGACCTAGAAAATAAATCTAGGAGAGATAATCTGAGGATCATTGAACTTCTCAAAAATTATGATGAAAAAAAGAGCCTAGATACTATTTTACAGGAAATCATCAAAGAGAACTGCTCAGATGTAATAGAATCAGAAGGTAAAATAGGCATTGAAAGAATTCATTGAACACCTTCTGAAAAAGACCCTAAAATAAAAACTCCAAAGAATATTGTGGCAAAATTTCAGAACTATCAAACTAAGGAAAAAATATTACAAGCAGCAAGAAAAAAAAAAAAAACAATTCAAATACCAAGATGCCACAATAAGGATCACTCAAGATCTGACTGCTTCCACATTAAAGGATCAAAGGGCCGGAAATTTGATATTCTGAAAGACAAAAGAACTTGGAATGCAGCCAAGAATAAACTACCCAGCTAAGCTGAGCACTTTATTCCATGGAAGAAGATGGACATTTAATGAAACAGATGAATTCCATTTGTTTCTAAGGAAAAAACCAGTTCTAAAACAAACAAAAAAAAATATTTCCAACCATAGGACTCAAGAGAAGCAGAAAAAGGTAAAAAGAACTCTTGAAAACTGTATTTCTGTTGTGGATATACACAAAGAGTACATGTATAATTTGATTTTATTGATATAACATAAAAAAAAGGAAGTAGAAATGGAAAGGGGATAGTGTCAGAAAAAGGGAAAAGGGAAGATAAAAAGAGGGAAACTATATCCCATGAAGAGGCAATGGAAACATCATATCTGAGGGAATTTAGAGAGGGGAAGGAATATTGTGTGAATCTTATTCTCATCAGAGTTGGCTCAAAGAGAAAATAATTGACATATTTGTTTTACAGAGAAACTTCTCACTCCATTCAAAAGTGGGAGAGGAAAAGGGAAAAGGAAAAGAGTAATAAGGGAAGGATACAAGAAAGGGGAAAGGATTCAAAGGGGGCAGGGAAGTATTCTAAAGAGGGAGAGCTGCATGACACAAGTAGTGCTCATAAGTTTAATACTGGGAAAGAGGATAAGGGGGAGCAAGAAAAAGAAAAGCATAATCTGGGGATAATAAGATGGCAGGAAATACAGAATTAGTCATTTTAACCGTAAATGTGAATGGGATGAACTCTCCCACAAAGTGGAGGTGGATAGCAAACTGGATCAAAGGTTCTGAGAAAGGCCTCATTTCCAACATATATAGAGAACTGACTCTAATTCATGAGAAATCAAACCATTTTCCAATTTATAAATGGTCAAAGGATATGAACAGACAATTCTCAGATAAAGAAATTGAAACTATTTCTGGCCATATGAAAAGATGCTCCAAGTTATTATTGATCAGAAAAATTTAAATTAAGACAATTCTGAGATACTACTACAAACCTGTCAGATTGGCTAGAATGACAGATAAAGATAATGCAGAATGTTGGAGGGGATGTAGGAGGGCTGGGACACTGATACGTTGTTGGTGGAATTGTGAATGCATCCAGCCATTCTGGAGAATGATTTGGAACTATGCTCAAAAAGTTATCAAAAATTGTGCATACTCTTTGATCCAGCAGTATTACTACTGGGCTTCTATCCCAAAGAGATTTTAAAGAAGGAAAAGGGACCTGTATCTGCAAGAATGTTTGTGGCAGCCCTCTTTGTAGTGGCCAGAAACTAGAAACTGAGTATATGCCCATCAATTGGAGAATGGCTGAATAAATTGTGGAATATGAATATTATGGAATATTATTGTTCTGTAAGAAATGACCAGCAGGCTGATTTCAAAAAGGCCTGGAGAGACTTACATGAACTGATGCTGAGTGAAACGAGCAGGACCAGGAGATCATTATATATTTCAACAACAATACTATATGATGATTAATTATGATGGACATGGCCCATTTCAACAATGAGGTGAACCAAATAAAATCCAATACAGCAGTAATGAATTGAACCAGCTACACCCAGCGAAAGAACTCTGGGAGATGACCATGAACCACTATATAGAATTCCCAATCCCTCTATTTTTGTCTGCCTGCATTTTTGATTTCTTTCACAGGCTAATTGTACACTATTTCAAAGTCCAATTCTTTTTGTACAGCACAATAACTGTATGGATGTGTGTGTATATGTGTGTGTGTGTGTGTGTGTGTGTGTGTGTGTGTGTGTCTGTAATATTTAACTTATACTTTAATGTATTTAACATGTATTGGTCAACCTGCCATCTGGGAGAAGGGGGCTCAGAAGCCATTTTTACTTCTTGGATATTTCCCCTTAGAAGAAGAGGAAAAGTTGGAACAAAAGTTCTTGCAATTGTCAATGCTGAAAAATTATCATGCATATATCTTGTAAATAAAAAGCTATTAAAAAAAAGAAAAAAAAAGAGATTAAGTTCATAGAGCAATGGTGTTTGAATAATATATCTTTACTATATATGTGTGTGTGTGTGTGTGTGTGTGTGTGTGTGTGTGTGTGTATGTCTATGTGCATTAAAAAGGGAGATAAGCACTTGACAATTATGCCAACCACTGCCATGTGTCCCTGAGCACATTGCCTTGAACATATGAGTCACTCTATGACTATTTTCTGAATGGGAACTTTCCTTGTTAAATAACTAAAAGCAATCATCTATGATTTTCAATAACATCCTCTCTAGAGGATAGAGTCCTCTGTATAGTCAAGCTGAATCTTTAGCAGTGCTGCAATGATGACCTCATTCATTTTTACTTTCTTTGTTGTTGCTGAATCATCTGACTCCATGACCTAATTTGGGATTTTCTTGGCTAAAAGACTAGAGTGTTTGCCATTTTCTTCTCTAGCTCATTTTACAGATGAGGAACTCACCCTTTAAACAAATAAAGTGTAAGTGACCTGACTAAGATTACACAGCTAGTGAATTATTTTTTTTTTAAATTTGAAGGCCAAATTTGAATTGAGTATCACCTGAGTCTAGGGCCAGCCCTTTATGTACTATCTGATCTAGCTTCCCTCTATTTTTATGCTTTTCAAATGGCTAAATACTTTTGTAGACTTTAAACCTATATAACAATGTCTAGTGGTGAGTACCACTGAATAAAAGGTGAGATTTCTCCCAAGCAAAAACTTTGTGGAACAATATGCATATGTGTGTGTGTATGTAAATAAAATATGTATAGCTATGTAAATATGTATAGCTATGAACATGTGTGTATGTATGTATATATTTATATAAGTATGTCATGAGACATGAGATAAAATTAGAGTAAACAAAGCCTGAGTGATAACTTTAGAGTCTTATAAGAAGTAAAGCAAATAGGCCTTAGGACTTAGATTTAGTGTTGTCCATTAGGTTGCTCAGAAGCCATTTTTACTTCTTGGATATTTACTTTACTTTATATCATTGAGATTACCAAATGCTTGTCTTCCATATTCTTGGAGTAAGTTTCTATAGTTTTTATGATTGTGTCTGTCACTTGGAAACCAGTATGTTATTTCTTCCTTAAAATTGCAATATTGTTATCAAGGAATTAGGGAATAACATGGTTTATAATTATGTCTACAATTATATTATAAAAATACAATGTATAATGTGTAATTAGAAATATAATTCTACAAATATTTGCATATTCATTTATTTGTTTAAAGCTTAAGCAGATTACCATGTGACATAACCAAACAGAACTCATTACTCCCCAGGTCTATCACTATTTTCAACTTCATTATTTCATTACACTATCTTCACTGTTTACCTGCTTCACAAACTATATTATCCTCAACTTTTTATTCTCTCACCCCACTTATCTAACTAATCAGTTGCCAAATCTTGACATTTCCATCTCCATGACATTCCTTTGCATGTATTCTATGCTCTCTACTTACACAGCCACCATTTTAGTTCAAATCTCTCACTTTAGTCAGACTGGTCTTCTTATTTTATGTCATATATGGCACACCATCTTCTATTTTTATAAGATTTTGTACTATCTAGTCCTTATGCTTGGAATATTTTCCTTTCTCCTTTCTATCTTATGAAATATCTTGGTTTCTTCAAGAATCAGCAAAAGTACAGAAACGAGTGCAAGGGATAATGTTGTAAAAAAAAAAAAAAAAATTACCCTGGCATGGATTCTGTCAATATAAAGTAATTATTAAATAAAAATTAAAAAAAAAAAAAAGAATCAGCAAAAGTGTAGCCTTTATATAAATACTTGTCTCCCCAACTGAAAGCAATTGCTTAAAGACAGAAATCATGTTCCTCTAAGTTTCCCCCGCTTCAGGCTATAGGTAACCACCATTACAAAGAGATTTTTAAGAAGATTCATATTTTTTTCATTCTAATTCCATGAGATGATTGTCTCAAATATATCACTGCTTGGATACAATAAATTGTGTAAACACACTTAGGTTCCTGTTTGATTCTATGTAATAAGTATTCATTTTCTCTGTTGACAAAGGTCATATTTGTAAAGTGAATACAGTAAGATCAAAGTATATTAAAAGCAACTAAGCCAAATATAACAAAAGCTATATTTTATACTTTATTTACTAAGGTATGAAATAATTTCTCAGTTTCAGATCATTATTCACAGTATTATTGATGCTTTAAGCAAACTTGGATAGGTGGTTTCACAGCTACAGAGAACTAGAGAACTAGTAACAGGTCTGGTATAATTTTTAAATCCTGAGTCTCTATGGTCTTATTCTTTTGAGATATGATTTGATCATTAATTGCTTCACAATCAAGAAAATAGTATGGCTTGTGGCCAAAGCAAAAATGGCTACTATTTACATTCAATTGGAATCAATCAGGACCCAAACAATAACCAAATGGAACTTGGTCTAGGTTTTATTGGTGTTCAATTAGAATCAGATTCATTTTGGTTTAAGGCTTGGTGTTTAAGAAAGAAATCAAGAGGGAAGTAGGAAGGAAGGAAGGAAGGAAGGAAGGAAGGAAAGAAGGAAGAAGAGAGGGAAGGAAAAAAGGAAAACAGGGAGGGCAGGAGTCAGGAAAGGAGGGAAGGAGGGAAGCAGGGAGGGAGATAGAAAGGAAAGAAGGGAGGGAGGGAGAGAGGAAAGAAGGGAAGGAGAGAGGACAGAAGGAAGGAGTCTTCTAAGTGACCAATTCCAGGCTACCTTTACTCACAGAAGTTGTAGTTTGTCCTGTGTTCTAGAAGAGGACAATGCTATAGGGAGGTGATGCCATGATATGCAAGTGAACTGGATTTACATGAGGGAGAGCTTACCTTCCCACATTCATTCATTCATTCATTCATTCATCTAAATTGTTTTTTGAGTAGGTGAAAGAGGAGATTCTTTGCCTCAATTACTACTTGAGCTTTTAAAACTGAATGGGTGTGGCCTTGGTGAAATTAAGCCCTATTAAAAACTTTAGCTTAAAAAGGCTGAGGTCTTCCATTGCATTCAGGACCATCTCCAGTTGGCCTAATCTATATTTTGCCACTGGACTCAGATGGGAAAGTGAGGCAGGTAAAAGTAACTTTGCACAGCTCTCCCTCAATTAAATTCAATTCATTTGCAGGTCACGGCATCACTTTCCTAATGGCATGGGTCCTCTTCTGTAATAAAGGACAAACTACAATCTCTGTAAGTAAAATTAGCCTGGAATTAGTCACTTGGAAGACTCTTTTGTTCCTTCCTTCCTT
Organism: Antechinus flavipes; assembly: GCF_016432865.1. NCBI lineage: Eukaryota > Metazoa > Chordata > Mammalia > Dasyuromorphia > Dasyuridae > Antechinus > Antechinus flavipes. Next base: position 304,368,215 of record NC_067399.1, on the reverse strand, counting down.
CCTTCCTTCTTTCCTTCCTTTCTTCCTTCCTTCCTTCCTTTCTTCCTTCCTTCCTTCCTTTCTTCCTTCCTTCCTTCCTTTCTTCCTTCTTTTTTTCTTTCTTTTATTCCTTCCCATGTGGGGCAGGTACTAGACCCCCTTACCCAAACTTACCACTCAGAAGCATCTTCAGATACAAAGAGGAAGCATTTATTCAATCCTTGCAAGAAGAGGCCCAAACATGCCAACTGAGTAGATACAGTCTTTCAGCTCCCATCTCCTAGCATTGTTGCCTGGCCTAGTAAGCTGGAAATAATGAATTTGGTTAAATAGCAAAAGACTCAAGTCTTCATTAGATGGACTGAAAAAGTTGCTGATCAATGGCCAGCAATGTTACTTCCTATGGATCACATAACTTCCTGAAGCTAAGATAGGGCCTGACCTTTTCTGCCCTACTGACCTCTGAGAATAGGGATCATGTGATAGGCCTTGCAGGCCTAGGGTCTGACCTATTCCATCTCATAGAATTTTTGAGAAATCTTCATCTGGTCCCATTCATTCTTATTCTCCCTCCTTTCTTCCTTCTTCCACTCCTCTCCCTTCCTCTTTCCCTCCTTTCCTCCTTCTGTTCATGTACGATATTATACCCTTATCTACAGATGCTCTTAAAAGCATTTTTTCTCTGTTTTGCCTTCTCTGAACCTTCCCAAAATATCTTAAAGTTTATTGGCTAAATTTCTTTCTTAAGGACTATGCCTAAAACAAAAACCAAGTTGATTCTAACTGAACACCAACCAGACCTAGTCCAAGCTCCATTTGGCTATATTTTGGGTCCTAATTGACTTAGATTGAGTGTAAATAGCAGCCATTACTGCTTAGGCCAGAAACCCTGTAGATCTTCTCTTCCCAGATTCATTTATTCATTTATTTATCTATTTAGATTTTTTTTTTACTAGACTTTAGAGGAAGTTTTTTGCTTCAATTGCTACCTAGCCTTAATTACTCAATTAATTATTGAATGGATATGGCCTCAGCCAAACTGAGACCTGTTGAAGACTTAAAAAGGCTTTAAAAGTCTCCCATTTCATTTAGGGTCATCTCCAGTCATCCTGGTCTATATCTAGCCATTGGACCTAGAAAGCTGTGGAAGGGAAAGTGAGGCAGGTGACCTTCCACATTCCTCCCTTATTTAAATCCAATTAACTTGCATGTCCTGGCATCACCTCCCTGATGATATGGTCATCTTCAAGAAGGAAGGACAAACAACAAGAATTCTGATTTATAAAGAGCCTACATTCATGAAAGATAGCTTCATGTTCATCTCACATTTTCTTATCAGTATAACTTAGACAATAAGTGTTTAGCTATATATATAGTTTCATTGTATTCTATGGGACTATTTGAGGCTGAACTTTAATTTTTAAATGTGGTTTCTTTCCTCTATTCCCTCAGATCGACACTTACCTAACCGTGTATAGTATTTTAATTTGTCAGTTACAATTGTAGCTTCTGAATCTGTTAGTTCTTGGATGGCGTTATATCATACTTCTCAAACTAAGGTAATGTCCATATAATTTATTTATAGCAGTTGAGTCAAACATAAGAAAGGTATTATTAAACAGATGGTGCCTTTTTTGAGAACTGGAAAGAACTTAAGAGATCATTTAGGGCAATTTTCTCATTTTACAGGAAAGGAAAATGAAATCCAAAGACATTAGGATGGCCAGTTGACATAGCTAGTAAGTGACAGAAACAGAATTTGAATACAATCCTTGTCACTCCAAAAGGACAGGAGAAATGAAGACATGATAATAATTTAAACTCCCATAAAGGTTTGTTACTATTCCCTTAGTGTTAGAGGCAGCACATATCATTCAGAAGTGACAGTTAACACATAAGGAAAGTAATATAAGAATCATATAAACTATAATTTTTATGAGGTTAGTGGCAGGACAGAGAGTTGTGGAAACCCCTTCTGGTTGCCACAGGTCCAAAGTGAAAGAATTCATGAACCCAAAAAGTTAGACTGGCAAAAACAAGTTTATTGGCACTGAGAAGTCAGTTTTTGCTAGGAGGCTGACTTCCTTAGTGGCAAGGTCCTGGAAGAGAGATAAACAAGTTGTGTAGAAAAATCCTGGCAGAGAGAAAAAGAAGAGGTGTATTAATGCTGAGAAGAGGGTATCTCTGTAATGTCAGAGAAACTGAGCAAGATAGAGATTGAGAACAATTTAATAATTTATTTAATGGAAAGATTTACTGGGACCAAATGGATCCATGGTTTGGTCCCAGAGCTGAATGAGACTATCATCTCAAAGAATCCAGCTGTGAATGTCAGATATAAGATTCTTTTATAGGGTAACAAGAACAATGACATAATGGGGGAGGTACCTGGATGGGGATGACCTAATTGGGGGAGGTATCTAGGATGACATAATGGGAGGTACTGGAGAGGCTCCTGATACTCTAATGATGTCTAACATGGATAAAGACCTTTATCCCATCAAACATTAAGAGGGAATAAGTATAGTCTAAGGTCTAAGATATAAGACCTTTATCCTATCAAACATTAAGAGGGAATGGTTATAGCCTGAGGCAGAGTAACTAAATAGGATAATTAGGGAAACTGGACCAGGACATTAAAAGACACTGTGGCACAACATCTCTTCACAGAGAGCAGTGTCCTAACAGGTAACTATGCCAAGGAGAAAGAGGTTCCTTGACATGGCATGGTCCTGCTTTGAGCCTCTGCAAATAGATGAGCCCCAAAGTTGGCCTTTAAAAGGGTGAATTGAATGAGATTATTGCCCCCAGGTCTAGATTTCTACTAGATTCAGGAACACTTACCGGGAGTGGTCCTGAGCCAATTTTCATCTCAATAGAGATATCAGGTCCAGATCTCCAGCTCTGACTAACTGGACTCAACTCAATAGAGGGAGTAGCTAGTCCCACCAAGATAACAGAATGAAACCACTTTATCTTGATTCTCTGAGGTGTGCCTATCCCAGAGGAGAATTTCTCCAGAGTTCAAGGAGAGCTCCTCAAGAACTATCCCTAAAGTCAGAGGTCAGCTTCAAGGAAGATAGTTTCAGCATTCCCTTGTCATTTTGATTAAGCATTAAATGAGTTTTAAAGTAATAAATTTCTCATACTTGTGAAGACAATAGATGATTGTTTTTCATGAATCATAATGTCATAGATTTAAAGTTGGGAGGAATGTAGGAGATATTCTTGTACAACTTCTTCATTCTGAAAACAATGAAATTGAAGTATAGAAATATTAAGTTGTATTGCCCAAATTCATATGGTAAGGGGAAAAGTCAAGATTTGAACTCCAGTGTTCTGATTGCAAATCCATATTCTTTCCACTAAACCACCATACTTTCTTGCAGAATGAATGTCATAAAGCATATTTATGCATGGGTGACAAATTGGCTTAGAAAAGTCTTCCATTTCTATGTTCTAGGAACAGTACAGATGTCATTGTAGTTTAAAAAAAAAAAAGGAGGAAAGACTTTATGGAAGAGAAGAAAAAATGAAAGATGCATCATAGGAATCCATTAAATTCTATTTAACACATATTTCTAAACTTGCTACTACATATAAGGCAATAGAGTTCAAAAAGAATGAAGGAAAAAAGAGAGAGAAGTGTTGTGCCACTGTTCTCTTTTAATGTCCTGACCCAGTTTCCCTAATTGTCCTATTCAGTTACTCTGCCTCAGATTATAACCATTCCCTCTTAATGTTTGATAGGATAAAAGTCTTATATCTTAGACCTTAAGCTATACTTATTCCCTCTTAATGTTTGATGGGATAAAGGTCTTTATCCATTTTAGACATCATTACAATATCAGGAGCATCTCCAGTACCTCCCATTATGTCATCCTAGGTGCCTCCCCCCATTTGGTCATCCCCATCCAGTTACCTCCCCCATTATGTCATTGTTCTTATTATCCTATAAAAGAATCTTGTATTTGATATTCACTTCTGGATTCTTTAAAATGATAGTCTCATTCAGCTGTGGGACCAACCATGGATCCATTTGGTCCCAGTAAATCTCTCCATTAAATAAATTATTAAATAATCGCTAATCTCTATCTTGCTCAGTTTCTCTGGCATTACATTTTGGAGCTCCCCAGCAAGATATTAGAAAAAAAGCAGGATTAGAGATAAGAGACTTTCCCATCTCTGCCTTGGGCCTCAGGGTGGCTGTGGATCTGAATTCTTGGCCTGGATTTTTTTTTCCAGAGCTTCTGGGAAAGAGCAGTTTCCAGCCACAAAAGTCTGATGATAGACACCCCCATTTCGGCCACAGGAGAGTAAGTCTGTCTGGCTACCTTTTGGGGTACCATCTGGTTAAATCTTAAGCCCTGTTCTGTTCTGTCTGTATAAGACCTGTTCTGTTCTGTATGTATGCTATAGCATCTGTATTCCCAGAATTATGAAATGCTGAGGGGCATAAATTCTGGGAGTAGGGTCTTCTGGATGCAGAGAATCCTACCTGGGTGTCTAAGACACATCTGTGTGCCAATTGGCACAACTCTGGGCATTCCAGAGTATAAATCTGGGTGTCTTTTTAAAAGACACTATCTGGCTAAAAAAAAAAAAAAGATTCTGTTTGGATTATGGGAGAAAAGACTGTAGCCAACAACTTCCCTCAAGGGTTATTCTTTCCAGATAGCCCCTGGTCTGTGTTAAATATTTTGACTACACAATCTATGTGTGTTCTGTGTTCTGTGTGATTTGTTTGTCTGTTTTGTTAATTTTAAGAGCTCTGTTAAATTTAAGAACAATGATCAAATTCGGGAATTGGTTATTTCAATACTTAATTCCAGCTGGAGAAAACATTTGATTAGGAATTTTAGGATGATTCTAAAATTGGGAAATGCTTTTGCATTCCAGATCTGTTCTGAGTATTCTTTTGGGAAGTTTTAAAATTGTGGGAAATAATGTTACTGTTGCCTATGCTGGCTAGATTGAGTTATCTGTAAGTATAAGATCTTAAAAGAACAATAGCTTGTTAAAGAAATTCTGTTAATTTGCCTGAAAGGAGTCATGTACCTCTACTTAGGTAAGCTATGTAGCAAAAAGGATCTGACTTTTCTAAAGGCTGCAACTCTGGCCAAATTGGAGCTTAGGAAGAGTCCATTGGGAATAATGACCACATGGAGCCAGAGGGAGAGAAAGAAAAATTATGCTGTTTCATTATTTGAAATATGATAGGAAGCTGTATTTTGGTTCAGAGTTTGTTACCTATATTATAACAATGTAAATTATGCTTTAATCTGGCTCTGCTGAATCTCCCCTCCCTCCCCTCTTGCCCCCCTCCCCCCCACACACTGATTTCTGCTACTTTAAAGGTTGGATGGGATAGGGATCTTTTGTCTTCAAGGGTGAATATTTAAACTCCCCACACATACACACACACTTCTCTCTGCTACTTCAGGTCTAGAGCATCTAGTTAGCCTGGACAGAAATTTAGTTCATCTTCCCTCCCCCTTGCCTCTTTGGAGGTGGAATGGGGAGAAGGACAGCCATGTGGAATCCTCCCCTCCTCCCCACCCCAAACTGTTCTAGACATTTTTGGTAGCCATCTGGTTCTTGGCTAAAAGGAGAATACTGATTTGTATAAATATAAGGTTATGGTAAATATCTGTTTAGAATTTATCCGAAACTTTGGTTAATAGGATTTGCTATTGGAGGTAAGATTTCTTGAGTTTGTAGTTAATATGGCGTTGTAACTGATTTCTATAATCAGAGTAATGGCAATAAGAAACTGTTAATGCAATTCAATTTTGTCATAACTTGTTTTTAATCTGGTTATCTATAATCATTATACCCTAAATACTTGAGCAAATAAGTATTTAGTCGGGTCATCTATCTGTTACTAGATATTGTGTCTGGATATTCAAGTTTTTTGTTTTTTTTTTTTTAAGTTTTATAACTAATGAGAGGCCACATCTTGTAGCAACCTTGTAGTGGACCTGTCTTTCTATCTCAGACTGTCCTAACTTTTCTTTGTTAGATTTGTTTTTGTTTCTAGATTTGGTCAAATTACAGATATATTGACTTGCTTCTGGGACCTAGATCAAGCTGTGATTGTCAGCATATCACACTATACCAATCCCCTTCCCTGGACTGAACATCTCTGCCCATCTTCAGCAGGAAGTCGTTTTTGGGAAAACTATCGCTTCTGTTCCTGATGTAATTTGGACTGATATGGGGGAATGAGAAAATGCTGAATTGTTAGAATTTTAACTGTATTACTGTGTTTAAGACTTGGGATGGAAATTGTTAAACTTGTATAACTATTGCTGTTATGTTTGAGGGATTTTAAGTTTGTTATGTATATGTATATGCATATGATTTATATGTGGGATGGTTATTTGATAATTTCTTTCCATGAGGAAAAAAAAAGGGAGGAAGAAATAGGAAATTGAGGAAACTGGTGCATTTTCTTAGATACTTCTGCCCCACCCCCTATCTTACTAGTTCAGATTTGATTGGAAGTCCTTTAAACAGTCCTTTTCATTTTTTCACTCCTTGCTTAAATTTACTAGACTATGACTTGCTGGTTATGCTTTAACCTTGGAGCCCCTTATTCTGTTGGAATTGCCCTGGCAGACTCAGTTTTTGGGATTATTTTTTAGAAACAACCAGAAATCAGACACCTGTCCTGGGACTGGCAGTCTCTCTGATCTGTTTCTCCACTCCTGTTACCTCAGGTCCTTAATTAGTATTTCAGCATACTTAAAAGGACCTTGCAGTTTGGTATCGGGCCTTTAAAAGGGTTTGCCTGCTTTGGTCTAACGGCATAAGCTGCTCAGAAATCTGATCCTTTCTGCAGCCCTGTCTGTTCCTCTGGGCAGGGGCAGGTGGAGCTACTCCAAGCCTCACCCTCCTCCCCTGGAGCGGGTTGCCCCTCTGAATGGGCAGCATGACTGTCTTAAGCCCTGCTGCTCTGTAAGCAGAGGCTGAGTCATAAATGACCACAGACCTAACTCACAGTGAACTGTCCATATGCTCCCCAACTGCAGAGGACTTGACATGATTATAATAAGGAGCTTTGTGTATTGCTGATTATCTCTGGGGTTATCAGGGAGAGACTTGACCTTGCCATAAGTCGTTAAATTGTTCTAGCTTTATTTTGATTTTTATTTGGTCTATTTACTTCACATAGGGTTGGTCAAAATTATGGTGCTAAGACCTTCTAAAGAAAGGTAATTTAAAGATTTGAATAGGTAGATGAGAGAGAGTGTGGAATGTTGTGCCAAGGTTCTCTTTTAATGTCCTGACCCAGTTTCCCTAATTGTGCTATTTAGTTTCTCTGCTTCAAGTTATAATCATTCCCTCTTAATGTTTGATAGGATAAAGGTCTTTATCCATTTTAGACATCATTACAATATCAGGGGCTTCTCCAGTACCTCCCATTATGTCATACTAGGTGCCTCCCCGCATTAGGTCATCCCCATCCAGGTACCTCCCCCATTATGTCATTGTTCTTGTTACCTTATAAATGAATCTTGTATCAGACATTCAGGGCTGGATTCTTTGAGACAATAGTCTCACTCAGCCCTGGGACCAACCATGGGTCCATTTGGTCCCAGTAAATCTCTCTATTAAATAAATTATTAAATTGTTCTCATATCTCTATCTTGCTCAGTTTCTCCAGCATTGCAGAAGAAAGGAAAAAAAGGGAAAAAAAAAAGGAAATATTTCTTTCCAACAAAGAGCTCAGCACTTTTGTAGTAAATGATTTATTTTTATTGTTGTTACATATATATATATATATATATATATATATATATATATATATATACACATATTTGTGCAGTATGTGAATATGAGGGCTGTAGGAGTGTTATTGGAAAGCATGTGGAAAATAGTTGAAAATATATTGAATGGATTTCTGAAAATATCCACTTTTAAATTAACTAGTCACTTTTGTTGTGTATTGTTATTCAGTTGTTTTTAGTCATGTCAGATTCAATCGTGACCCCGTTTGGCATTTTCTTGATAAAGACTTTGAAGTGGTTAGCTATTTCCTTTTCCAGTTCATTTTAAAGATGAACTAAAACAGTCATTTGACTGCCCAGGTCCCTCAGCTAGTAGGAGCCAAATTTGAATTCAGAAACATGAGTCTTCCTGATTTCAGAGCCAGATTCTGACCATTGTGCCACCTCTCTGTCTCCTAGGTACAGGAAGGTAACAAAACTGATTTCACTTAGCACACCAATGCCAAAAATGCCATTGTCTCTAGGTTAGAACATACTACTATGTTCTCTAATTCTCTTCATCTGTAACTGTAATAGCATTTTAGTAGTAAACCATACACATGTGTTGTCTTGAACTTTCTGAAGTGAGTTATAAATCTTATAAAGAAACATTTGTATTGAGAAGGTTTAACTTTTAAAATAAAAAATTCAGTCTTCAAGTGATCAGCGATGATTTTCAAAAGAAATCTTTTGTGTCGTAGTTTACATATAAGTTGAAGTCTGGCAGATTTCCCCCTGCGGTTGAGAAGAGATAGTCAATATTTTTCTAGAACAAAGATAAATGGTAAGAAAGGCACAAAAAGACTTTTTTTTTATAATTATGGATAAAATCTGATCATGTTATCTGTTATCTATTAAGATCTAGTATGAATAGACTTTTTGTGTCATACTAGAGTCTACTCCAATTCTTGTAGGATCACCCTGTAACAGCTGATAAAGTTGTTAGATGTGGACAAAAATGTTTATAGCAGCTCTTTTTGTGCTATCAAAGAATTGGAAACTAAGGGGGTTTTTATCAGTTGGGAAATAGCTGAAAAATTATGATATATGAATATAATGAAATGATATTCTTCTAAAAATGATGAAAGTAATAACTTCAGAGAAAAATGGAAAGATTTGGGCAAAATAAGGTGAACAAAAGCAGGAGAACAATTTATGCAATAACAATATTATAAAGGGGAGAAATACTATGAAAGGCTCTACTCAAAAAATTGATCAACCCTGATTCTAGAGGGTTCATGATAAAACTTCCTACCCACTGACAGAGAGGTAATGAACTTAAGAAGAAAATTGAGAAATGGAAGGGGGAGTGGAATGGTTATTGATGATTAAGTAGTTGCTTTTGTTTGGCTATATATGTGTTATAAAGTTTTGTGCAAGGTACTTAGAGGACTAACCTTAGATTCCTGAGTTTAAATAGCAATACTATCACTATTGTGAATTTAAACAATTACTTATTTCTGGACTTCAGTTTTCTGATGTGCAAAATGATGGGATGGGACTATATGGAGGGCTTTTAGACAGTGTTAGAAAGGTTGATTGAAGCCATATTTGGAAACTCAGGATACAAAGCAAAATTATATGATTAATGGAATGAAGATCGATTCAGCTATAGTACTTTAATTTGATTAAAAATAAGCAAGGCACAGAGTCAAGAAGAACAATTAGAAGATGTAAAATTGTTCAGATGACAGTTAATGAGAAAGTGAACTAGTGATATGACAGTGGGAATAGAAAAGACATGTATATAAGCGGAGTAAAACTGACAGAATTGGCAAAATAATTGAACCTAAGAGGAAAAGAGGAGAAAAAAATCAAATTTAATATAGCTATAACTAAGGATTATGTAGCCAAGTCCTTGTTCTCAGGGCATAACAATTTAAAGGACACTAGTAACACTTGAATCACCAAATCAGATAGAAACAATTGAATTTAATATCTAATTAATAAGAATTTGCATATAATTAACAAGAAGTTATCATATGCCCTACTTCTTGTCCCCTTATTTCACCACAGTACCAACAATTCAGATAAACTCATTCCTAGACCAACTATGTCCTTCCTCCTCCTCTTTCTAGCAGCAGCCTTCCCAATAACAATTTAATATTGTTCTTGAAGTCTGTTTTCTCACTATAGGGCAATACCTACAGTATCTTTCCACCTTACACTCTAAGATTTGAGGGTTGTTTTTTTTTTCAGTGTCTCTTCCTCCCAATCATCACCCCCACTGTCAACTAAGTTGATCTTTAAAAAGTTATTTTGAAGGTGGATTTTATGTTATCTTCCAGGGTGTTTGTCTAGTGAACCAAAATCTCTGATTAGGTTTTTGAAAGATAATATATTTGTTGAATCAGAAACTCAGAAAATAGTGGTGCCTTCAGTTAATACACTGGAGTGCCATCAGAAATAAAGAAGTTTGGGGGAGGAACAGGTTTGAGGTGGGGTAAAATTAATTGGGTGGTGGTCAATAGTTCAGTTTTTCCCCACTTAATAGTATTTTCTTTTTTTCCCCTGAATTTACCCTTTCCAATTTTCATATTGGCAATTTGGTTTTTTGTTTCCTTTTTCTAATTAAATTAACCAAGGATTTATCTGTTTTATTAGCTTTTACATTAAAACAACTCTTACTTTTATTTATTAGTTCAATAGTTTTTTTTTTTTTTTGGCTTTCAATTTTATTCATCTCTCCTTTGATTTTCAGAATTTCCAATCTGGTATTTAATTGGGGACATAGCAAGGCATTTTTATTCTTTTTTCTAGCTTTTTTAGTTGCATTCCCAATTCAATGGGATCTTCTCTTTATTTTATTCATGTAAGTGTTTAGAAATAAAAAAATTCCCCTAGAAACCTCTTTGGCTGTATTCTGTAAGTTTTGAAATGTTGTCTCACTATTGTCTTTCTCTTGGAATGAAATTATTGATTATTTCAACGATTTGTTATTTAACATACCCATTCTTAGGATTATATTATTTAGTTTCCATTTGCACAGATATTTTTGTGTCATTATCTGAAAATAATTTTGTTGTGCAATAAACTGGAAACTGAATGGATGCCCATTGTTTGGAGTTTGGCTGAATAAATTGTGGTATATGAATGTTATGGAATATTATTGTTCTGCAAGAAATGACCCATAGGATGATTTCAGAGAGGCCTGGAGAGATTTATATGAACTGATGCTAAGTGAAATGAGCAGAACCAGGAGATAATTGTACACTGCAACAACAAAATTATATGATGGTTAACTCTGATGGACGTAGCTATCTTCAACAATGAGATGATTTAAACTAGTCCCAATTGTTCAATTATGAAGAGAGCCATTTACATCCAGAGAGAGGATAGTAGGAACTGAATGTTGTTCAAAACATAGCATTCTTATTCTTTTTGTTGTTGTTTGCTTGCATTTTATTTTGCTTCACTTTTCCTTTTTTTTTATTGGTTTGATTTGAATTTTCTTGTGCAGCAGGATAATTATATAACTGTGTGTGCATATATGGGATTTAATATATATTTCTACTATGTTTAACATATATTGGACTTCTTGGCATCTAGGAGAGGGTGTGGGGGAAGGGGAGATTAGAACACAAGGTTTTGTAAGGTCTAATGTTGAAGAATTGTCCATGCATATATTTTAAAAAATAAAAATCTTTAATTAAAAAAAAAGAAAGCCAAAAAAAAAAAAAAAAAAGAAGAAGAAGAAGAAGAAGAAGAAGAATTTGGATGCTACACCACTTGGTGCATATATATTTAGTATTGATGTTACTTCATTATCTATGATACCCTTCAGAAAGACGTAGCTTCAGTCCTTATCTCTTTTCATTAGATCTATTTTTGCTTTTGCTTTGTCTGAGATCATGATCACTAGTCCTGATTTTTTTTTTCAGTTCAGCTAAAGCATAATATATTCTGCTCCATTCTGTGTGTATCTCTCTGTTTTTTGTAAGCAACATATTGTAGGATTCTAGTTTTAATCCAGTCTGTTTTATGGGAGAGTTCATTCCATTCACATTCAGTTATGATTATTAACTCTGTATTTCCCATTATCCTATTTTTATCAATTCTACTTTTAAAGAATCTGGGGTTTTTTTTCAGCCCTTTTTTCATTTAACCAAATCTATTTTTGAAAAATTGTTTTCTTCAGTCAATTTTTGTGCTTCCTTTTCAAAGCTGTTGACATTCCCCCCACAATTTTTCATTACTCTTATTTCTTTTCCCAATTTTTCTTGTCTCTTTTGCTTGTTTTTTAGAATCCTTTTTGTGATCTTCCAAGAAAATTTTTTTTTTAATTTTAAGACCATCCATATTCTCCCTTGAGGCTTCACACATAGTCATTTTTCCATTGCTGTCCTTTTTTGAATTTCTGCTCTGATTTTCCTCATTGTTATAGTAGATTTCTATGGTCAGGATTCTTTTTGGGTTTTTTTTGCTCATTTTAAAAAGTTGAGCTCTGCTCCTATGGTACAGAAGACAATGTTCCAAACTGTTTCCCCTTAGGGAACAAGACTTTCCATGCTGAGGATGGAGTATTGACATCTTCCCTACTACTCTGTGTTGTCCTGGTTCAGTTGTATCTGTTGACACAATTTGACTTCTGTATTGAGGCTAGAAACCTCATAACTAACCTGCTGTTCCACTCACATGCTGAGCCAGGACTTAGGAGCCTTAGTTTCTGATGTGTGCTGCAGGTAAGAGTCTTCAGCTAAATTGTGGCATTTCACCTTGACTGAGCCTGCTTTCCTTTTACCTAAATAAAACAGACCTTTATTGAAATCCTTCTTAGTTACCTGAAGCTGGAAAATTGTTTCCCTTTTTGTTTTTGTTTCTGATATCCATCCTATTGTGGGTTCTGTCACTTCAGAATATGTTTAGAAGCTTGATGTAGCATTGGTTCAAGTGAAACTGGGGAGAACTGAGGCACCTTCCTAGCTTCTCTCTTCCATCTAATTCAGTTTTGATTATATCAAATCTGATGTATGAGGGAAGATTCAAGCAGAAAAATCCAGGATGAGTTAGAAGTATCGAACTAAAGATCAGAGAAAAGGTCAAGATTAGAGATCCAATATTGGTAGTGATTCACTGGAGGTAATAACTGATGCAATGAAACAAGTAGATTGCCCGGATTAAAGAAGAAAGGGAGAAAAAGATGGCTGAGGACAGAGGCAATTTTATTTATGTAATGGGAGGAAAGTAAGAAGAAGAGCAAGGAGAAGTTGACAAGCTTGGAGGCAAGCCCTGACTATCTATCTGGCAGATATCTAGTCTACCATACAGACTCTAGTTTCTCCTTTTCCTGGTATTTTCTATACAGGTGGAAAATAATGTCCCCATTGTTTCACGATTACTCTTAGGATAAAATACAAATTCCTTAGTCGAGCACTGAAGGCTTTTTCTCCCCACTTATATCTAAATTGTCTTTGGAATATCATTTCTAGCCAAAACAAAGTATTAATCGTTCCCCTGAAATGAATGTTGCATATTCTTCCTTCAAAGTTCACACAAGCCATCTCCTATGCCTAAATTTATATTCTCTATTTCTATATTTCAAAGCTCTCATCTTCCTTCAAGGTACAATACAAATGCCATGATCACTATGTTGCCTTCCTTGATCTTCACTCCCTTAGTGATCTCTCCCTTTTTAAATTGCCTTGATTACAAGTATATGTGTAAATGTTCTTGTCCTCTAGTAGAAAATAAGTTTTCTGATATCAGGCATCAGTCCTTTAGATCCCTAGCATAGCCTAGTACTTTGTAAAATAAGCACTTAATATATGTTTATTTAATTGAACTAGATCCTGACTTTTTTTCCCCTCTAATTTCTTCCTCTTGATACTAGCTTTTCTTTCAAAGGTTACATTAACTTCCAACATTATGGAAAGCTACTTCACCTCATACACAATTTTTCTCTTCTTTAAGCAAAGTAATGTCAATTTCCTTCAGTTGATGATATTTAAAATTATTATATAACTCTGGTTATACACATCTATACATGCTTCAGTTTGTGGAAGTCCTCAAAATTTGATCCACAGAATTGAATATGAGAAAATTGATTATTTTTCTATATTAACAATCAATTATTTAAATTAGAATTGAGGACTTTTCCCTTCTGTTTTTTTTTTTTTTTCATTCAAGGACCAGTCTTTGTAGATCATTCATACAGTCTCTGAAGGAGAAGGCTGACAAATGAGACTGAACTAATACTCAGGGTACAAGTTCCATGATCTTAAGCCAGACAGTACCCAACTAGATGACCTTAATTTTGTTTATAGTGTCAATAAAATCTAATCTAGGTGCATTCCAATTCTAAAGCATTGAGTCTATATTATTATATCCTTTCATTGCAGTCTAAGGAAATGCAGTTCATGAAGGCCAAAATCAACCAAACTAGTCTGGGTAGAGATGGATTCCTTTGTCCAGAATGCTGGAGACAACTGAGTCTCAGGAACAAGTCACATACATTTTCAACAGGGAAAGTTGAAGACTTTTAGTCCACCTCCTCATTAATATGTTCACATACAATTCCATTAATTATTCACTATCGGGGTCAATTTCCACCTTTCAAGAATACCATCATTCCCACCCCCATCACCTTTTCCAAAGACATTTAAGCATTCCATGATCAAAGGTTTCCCTCTGGTTACTGACAATTTATTGATTATCGACTAGCCTAATTAATAAATTAGTTATTAATAACCCAGAAAACAGAGTTTCTGGCTTTCCATTTGTCTCAAACAAAATGCTTCAGATATGCTGTTACAAAGATGATCAACATTAGGATTAGGGGTTTATCTCCCTTTTCCAATATGGCCCACAATGTCACAAAGACTACAGGAAAAAGAAGTATCAAATAGCAGGGAGTAGTCCACTGGTCCAAAAGTGCAAGGAAGATAAAGATTGAGGAGATTTTTGGAATGTAATAATAAGGAGGTAGCTTTGAAGGAAACAATCTTTAAGTTTAATTTGCTTTCCATCATTTAAAATACAACTAGTATTTTTTTTTTTACATTATTATCAAATATCTGGACTTTAAGATGATAATAATTTGAATGGTGTCTTTATTTGAAGTCAAATTTTAAGTCAATCACTGTTTGAAGTAGTGTTGCTTTCTCCATAAAAGTAATTTAACAATAGATAAGGTAGCCATTCTTTTCCCTTTTTTTCCTTTTTAATGTTCTTTTTAAAATTATACATTTAACAAATACTGATAAATGTGAGTATTTCTAAATATAAAAGACAGAAAAAAGAGGATTAGATAAAGTCATGTATCAAAATAATATCCAATGTTTTTAAATACAAATCAAATTCAACATACTTGTCCTAATACTAGATGTCTATTCTTTCATTATGTGTAACCCGGCTTTTTAGTTTAGAATTGGATATAAATTCTAACATGGAGGACACTAAATCCTCTATTTCATATATAGGGCAGTCCCCTTTGATTGACTACCTGTGTTTTTAAAACTGACTAAGGAGCTGTTACTCCCCTCCCCACCCCACCATTATCATTTTGGTTGTGGTATTTTTGTGACTCCTATCTTCCCTACTCTAATTTTTTTTTTTTAACCGGGGTTATGAGAAATGGACTGAGAATGTTTGTTTTGTTTTTTGTGCTATTTGTCCTCAGTTTCAGGTGTCAGGAGGTGATTTTCATTGGAAGGGGAGTACAAGCCATGGTGAACTTGGAGACAGGACTCTAGTTAGGGTGGTACAGCCTGTTAGTCTATCATGGAAACTGTGAAAAGCCAAAGATGCCTGGGATTCAAGCTTAAGAGGGATTTTCAGACTTGGAACTGGGAATGTGCTCTGTGGGAACTGAGCTAAATGGTGAACCTGACCCTGTTCCCCTCCCCAGAGACTGAGGTAGTAAAAAGGGGACAAAGGATTATGTCTCATACATGCTAGGGGAAGGAATAAATTTGTATTTTTTATTATCTTTTGATGTAAACTTTTCTATGTAAAAGGCTCTTTGTTAAATGTGATAACATGAGAATTGTGTATCTAAAAGTCAAGTTCATATCCCATTATTAATAATGTTAAAAGAAAAACAGACTTTTTCAAGCAATATTCCAAAATGGACCATATCTTTACTATCTCACAAATGCTTGAATCAGGGAAACTAGAGCCCATGGGCCAGATGAGGCCCACTGAGGACGTTTATGTGGCCCGCTGGATTATGGCAAAATCAGACAGGAAGTGACATTCGACCTAAACTAGTGTTAGCAATGCACACTTCCAGCACTGGCTGAGGCAGTGGAGACAGAGTGTGAGGCAAAACGGAAGTGAGGTGAGTTCCCAGGCCAGGATGTGTGGTGTGGGTAAGGGAGAGAGATGAAGAAGATGGAGAACTGATGGCCCGTGACCTTGTACAGTAATGGCAACCACCACAATAGACAGGCGCGGGGGATGTACAGTGCATGCTGCCCATGTCACAGCTACTACAGGGGGGATTCACTGCAGCAGTGAAGGTTGGAAGTGGGAGCGTGAAGAGCAAAAGAGAGAGTGCGGGAAATGGAGGCATCATAGAGCAGAGGCAGCTTGGAGGAAGTTGGGTAATGCAATCTGTATATCTCTGTGTGGGCAAAGTTATTGCTAGTATATTGTTTTTGTAGTGCATATATATATATATATATATATGTATTTTACTAATAGCAATTTGGAATCCCTAGGAAATAATGATGTCAAGAAAAAGAAAAATTGACTTGGAGTATAGGTTATTCAAAGAACAGTAGACTTATGATTACTTTTTCATGCAGTACAAAGAAAAAGCTGTATGTCTGATATGCCAGAATATAGTGTCTGTGTTCAAAGAATATAATTTGCATGGACACTATAAAACTCAACCTAAAGATAAATATGATTGGTTGGAGAAGTGAGAAAAGATAAAATATTAAAACTGAAAAACACATTGACAACTCAGCAAAATACTTTTGTGAAGCAGAAGCTGCTAAATATTTCATCACTGTGAGCAAGTTTTCAAGTTGCCAAGCTAATAGCACTCACTGGCAGACCATTCGTGGAGGGAGAATTTGTTAAAGAATGCCTTCTTTCTGTTGCCAAAGAGATGTGTCCAGAGAAGGCCGATTTATTTAGTACAGTGAGTTTCAGGACCTACAATTACAGAGAGGATTGAAAAAATGGGAGAATCTGCATCAGCATTTGCAAAACTCCATAAAAAAAATTTTCATATTTTTCCTTGGCACTTGACAAAAGCAATGATGTTCGTGATTCTGCACAACTTCTAATTTTTATTCGTGGGACAAATGATTATTTTGAAGTCATAAAAGAGCTTGCTGCACTGCAAAGCATCAAAGAAACAACTACAGGAGAGGATATCTATGAAAAGATTTGCCAAACTATGAATGATTTGGAGCTGGACTGGGCTAAACTAGCAGCATGACAACTGATGGTGCTCCTAGCATGGTGGGGTCTAAGAAAGAAGTAATTGCTCACATTAACCAAGATATGGACAAACATAACCATTCTCATCCAATAGCCATACACTGCCTCATCCACCAATAAGCTCTGTGTAGTAAATGACTGAAGCGGGACTCTATTAATGAAAATTGTGGTATCTTGTGCTAACTTCATTAGAGCTAATGCGCTAAATCACAGATAATTTCAGGAATTTCTGTCTGAGCTAAATGTTGAATATGAAGATGTTCTATATCACACAGAAGTCCATTGGCTGAGTCGAGGGAGAGTTTTGAAACATTCCTATGACTTACTTCCACAGATCACAACTTTTCTGCTTTCAAAAAACAAAGACATACCAGAACTCAATGATGCAGAATGGAAATGGCACCTTGCCTTTCTGACAGATGTAACAGAGCTACTCAACAATTTCAATATGCAACTTCAAGGAAAAGGGAAGCTCATCTGTGATGTGCATCACATGTCAAAGCATTTGAAGTAAAATTAGGCCTCCTCATCAAACAAGTGAAGGAGGAAAACTTCTGCCATCTCCCCACAATTCAAAATCTGTTAGCAAAAAAAAATGCTGATTGCATTCCCAAACAAAACATGTGTGGATTTACTGGAAAAAATTGCAAAAGGAGTTCCAATTTAGATTTAAAGAGCTTCATCTCCATGAACAGGACATACAGCTTTTCCATAACCCATTTTCTATTGAAATTGAAAATGTGGATTCCATTTACCAAATGGAACTGGCTGAACTGCAGAATTGTGACTCTCTGAAAGACGCATTCAAGTCAAGCAGCCTTCATAATTTCTATGCATCTCTCCCCTCTGAGACATATCCTCATCTCAGGAACCATGCGCTCAAAATGGCAACCATCTTTGGCAGCACTTATGTCTGTGAACAGACTTTTTTTAGAATGAAACATTTGAAATCTCCAACCAGATCAAGACTAATGGATGCACACTTGCATCACTTGTTACGACTAGCAGTGACAAATATGGAACCAGACATTGACCATCTCATTAGCCAAAAGTAGGCCCATAGTTCCCATTGAAATACTGGTAACTTTGTTGATTTAACTTTACTTCATTTTAAATATTGTATTTATTCCAGTTTTGTTTCTTTACTTCAAAATAAGATATATGCAGTGTGCATAGGAATTTGTTCATAGTTTTTGTTTTTACTATAGTCCGGCCCTCCAACAGTGAACTGGCCCCCTATTTAAAAAGTTTGAGGACCCCTGCACTTGAAAGATATAAAAATCATTAAATCCCAGTGTGCTTATTGTGCATTAGTCTCTGAATAATACTTGATTCAGGGAAACAAAATACCACTTTACAGGGTCTTGTTTTTTGTTTTGTTTTGTTTTGTTTACCAAAAAGTTTTTTTCCCATCCATACACCAAGATTCCTTGAGAAATAATAATAGATTGTTCTAGATTTGTTCTAGAAGAGGACCAAAATGACTTTACTATGTTAGAGTTCAGTTACATTGTATCTGAGTGTAGCTGATTGGATTAACATGAGCTTGCTATGCTCTGCCACAGGTTAGACACAAATAGTTTTCATGGACATTTGAAGTAGATTCTCTAACTTTGCACATATTGCATTTCTTCTGAGCTAATTCAATTCTGCTTTGTTCATAGAGCATAGCACCTTCTCTGATGAGGACATGCCATGTTCGGGGGTCCTGCACCATTGTCTCCTATGTCATGCTTTCAATTCTAAATGACTCCTTTGTAATAAGCATTAGGTAAACCATTAAACAGGGATGTATGTACTGGCTAAAGGATTGGTTTTGTTTGTATTATTTTGTTGTTAGTTTGTTTTCTTTGCTTTGTTTTGTATTTCCTGAGCCTTGGCAGAGGGGATTCAGTTCAGAGTCTAGATTAAAGAAGAGTTACCCTTGGGGTGAGATCTAATTTGTGGATTGCATTGTATTAATCATATCAAGGTTTAGGATACTGCAGCACCTTCTGGAAAAGATTTGTAAATGCTTAAAGGAGTTTGGCCTGTCCATGCACAGAAGAAAGATCAAATGAATGAACAATTGATATTACTAATATTTCAACATACATTTTGGATATTAATCTGTTAGTAGTATACATAAAATGTTCAAAACTATGACAATATGAAACAGATATACAAATTTAGCCCTGAATTGAAGATGAGAGAGCAATCTGGATTGCTTTTAAGAAATTAAAAAGCTCTTTTATTGACACAGAATTTTTTTGTGTAAGCAAAAATCCAACCTTTCTTCACTAAAATTTTAAGAGTTCCTACATAGTAGCAAGACATGGAATAACAATTCCTCCAACGAACTAAAAACAAATATTCACAAGACATCCAAGAGGCACATAGTACTTTGAACAAGATGTACTATTTACTCTGAGAGTCTTCATTGTAAACTCAAAATGGAATCTGAAGGCTCTCAGAATGAATTCAACCAAGATATGGACCCAATAAAAAAAAATGAAACAAAAGTTTTCCTATTTTTGATGATAAATAAAAGAAAATAATGACTACAGGTGGCTTATTTTAGGAGACCAGGATTATCATAGTTTGGGTTTTCTTTGTTTTTGCGCATGAAAAACATGATTGTAATATGATTTTCTATAGGTATGTTGCACATTGATCGATTTCCTTAAACTTGGTTTTCTAAGCTCATATAGCTCAATTATTCTATGGCAATCACTTTGCTTTAGTCTTTGATATTGATAATTTAATCTATTCGCTCCCCTTTATTATCTTCTTTTCCTTCTCCTTTTTCTCCTCCTCCTCTTCTTCTTCTTCCTCATTTGGACTGTGGTGCTTCCTTATATATTCTGCTACTGCTTCAATGTGTTAAAACACAATTAATGTTGGGATCACATGAACTACCTGTTCTCCTCCTTCCTGCCCCTAGGCAGGACTCCCCAAAGGAGACTATACAGTTGGCACTAGCCAGATTAGGGAAAAATCAAGTAAATTTTTTTTCTTTGAATCCTCTGGTCACTTTGTTTTCTGTTACTCAGTTCATAATATATAGCCTTGAAATTCTACTCAACATAGTTAAGAAATGTTATGAGCCAGAACTTGAAAAAAAAAAGGTGATAACTCAAGGGAAATGTTAGAATTCTAATGTTAACTGAATGGAATTGATACAATGCTTATTGGTTCACACCTAGAGCGAATCTTTACAAAGTGATGTCAGTTGCCTAATTTAGCATGGTACTTAGCAAATCCTCTAGCTCACTAATGTATTTAAGTACTCAATGGAGTTCATACTTTTGGGAGATTCACAAGTCAGAAACCCCTAATCCCACTCTCGGATCCAATAATCCCACTCTCGGAGGAAAAGTCAACCTTTTACACCAAGCATAAAAAGAGCTTCAATGAGTTAGTCAGAGTCACTTCAGAACATTGCCAGGAGTCAGAGAGGAGCACTCTGGGACAGACACAGAGGCACTCTGGGACAGACACAGAGCACTCTGGGAGATTGAGAGCCAGAAGCCCTCTCTTGGAGACAAGACAGATTCATTCCAACTTTCATGGCTTCTATTTTCCACCTTTGTGCTGGCTGGAGGCTGAAGGACAAACCTTTGGATTTAGAGACATTTCGGAGGGAACGCTTGGAACCAAGCAGAGAGATAGGCCACCAAGAAAACTAACCGGGGTATTTTAACACCTGGATGCATTTGGAGTGATTATTACTCTGAACCAAAACTAAGGCTGCCACCAGAAAATCTCCCCAAATAATCTGCTCCCAGAGAACCATCTTATATTATATAAAAGAAGAGAACACCACAAAGAAAGACAAATAATATTTTAATAATTTTATATACCTGGTAACTAATTTTTAAGTTCCATTACTTTCTTTTCAAGGAAGTATAGGAGGGAGCTGCTAAAGGATGATAATTCACTTTTAGTCAAGAAAATAAAGCTAAAAAGATTGATTAACAGGAACTCTTTGCACTGTTTGTAAAATGTAGTTGTTGAAAAACATTGCTTTAATTTCCTTAATTTTTTAAATAATAAAAATGTCTTTTTTGATTAAGTATTTGATATATATTTGTCTTTTAAATAATAAATGAAATTACCTGTGTGCTCATTTTACTTAAAGTCAATTTCTTGCATATATATTATGATGATTCTTCTCCCTTAAGGAGGTTTGAAAGCCTATGTAACTGTAATATAGCATTATCACCACCTCTGAGGATAGTCTAGGAACTCTTGATACTCGATTATTGTCTCAAGTATGGTCATCTCTTAGACAAAAAGAATAATATTTTTTGGAGGGGGTCCACAGCCAAGATGTGTGATGACCACATATTTTAAAATCAGCCAGAGTCAGGAATTCAGGTTAAGGGAAAATCTTCAATCTTTATTCTTTTTGAGGAGAAGGGAGATTATGATAGCAATGTGAGCAGCTGTGACAAGAAGCCAGCCAACAGTCCCTTTCCGCTCCTCTCTTTGCCCCTCTGCCTCCATCCACCAAAATTGTCATTTCCTATACAACACATCAGGACTTGCACAAAGAGTGGGCAGGGGCCATTCTTTCTCCAAGCATATATATTAATAGAATATGGTCCAATTACTATTTAACCTCACATGCTTGGGACCTCAGTGCATCAACTCAAGCTTCAGCTCATTACAAAGATGGTTGAAAGGACACACATTTCTTTCTGGGCTTTTCCCACAATCTTCAAACTAATTAGCAAATTCAGCCTTTGAATTAGTTCTGGACTGGCAAGACCCACAAATATTGGGAGTGTAACAAATTACCAGCAGAAAATAATTTTGAAGACCTCCAGAAAAGATATGTTTCAATTGGGCATGGAGAGAGGTGGGCCAAGCACAAGCAGACTAAACTTGGACACCAGGGAGTACAGGTAGCACAGAGTCCCAAGGTAGTGTGTACTCTGCACACTGGAGAATCTATGGGGAAGAATCTACAGCAGTGTTGACTACTCTGCCCTGGTTGCAAACCAGTAGATCAGCAGAGAAGTTATAAAGCATCCAACCCAAACATAAAAGGTAAATAGTGAACCTCCAAATGCCAGAATTTCAAGAGATCTGGCCACTTCCACCCAGAACCCAAAGTCAGTCAGCACTGACTTGGTGTAGCCATCACTGACCCAATGCAGCTGCTGCTCCTTGTAGAAGAAGCTTGGATAATATCCGTTGCCTAAAAGCAGATCTCAACTTTAAAAAAAAGAGTAAAAAAGCAAAAAGAACTCTGATTATAGACAGTTTTTATGGTAAAAGAATAGAACAGATTTCAAACCTTGAGAAAACTAAAAGCAGATCATCTCCAAATGAAGCACCAAAGAGTGCTAGAAATTGGCCCTCATCAGCAAGGCTCTCCTAGAAGAAAATTAAAAAGATCTTAAAAGAGAGCTAGAAGAAAAATGGGGAAAAGAAATGAGAACTTTGCAAGAGGATTCAGAAAAGGAAACAGAAATTATCTGAAGAAAATTCATTATAAAATAGACTTAGTGAAATGGAAAAAGCATATAACTCCTTAAAAAATAGATTTGACAAAAAAGAAAAAGAAAACAACTCCCTGAAAAACAGAAATTGTGAAATGGAAAAAGAAAATAACTCCTTAAAAAAATAGAATTTGTGAAATGGAAAAAAAAAATCCATAGAACAAAACAACTCATTTAAAAATTCAATTGGAGAAATATAAAAAGAACTAAAAAAGTAAGTGAAGAAGATAATTCACCAAAAATCAGAATTGAACAAATGGAAATGAATGATTCAATGAGACATCAAGAATCAGTCAAGCAAAGCCAAAAAATGAAAGGAAAAAAAAAGAAAATGTAAAATACTTACCTGAGGAAACAACTGATCTGGAAAATAGATCTAGAAGAGACAATCTAAGGATTACTGGACTTCCTGAAAAACAGGATGAAAAAAAAAAAGCCTGACATTATTTTTCAGGAAATCATCAAAGAGAACTGTTCTGATGTTATAGAATCAGAAGGTAAAATAGCCACTGAAAGAATTCACCAAACACTTACTGAAAGAGACCTCAAAAATTAAAACAAGGAATACTTTGGCTAAATTTCAGAACTATCAGACCAAGGAAAAAAATATTGCAAACAGACAGAAAAAAATAATTCAAATACCGAGGAGCTACAATAAGCATATTAAGGATTACTAAGGACCTAGGAGCTTCCACCTTAAAGGATAAAGGGCCTGGAATTTGATGTTCCAAAAGGCAAAGGAACTTGGAATGCAGCCAAGAATAAACTACCCTGCTAAACTGAGCATTTTCTTTCAGGAAAGAAGATGAACATTCAATATGACAGGTGAATTCCATTTATTCCTGATAATATCCAGA
This sequence comes from Antechinus flavipes, assembly GCF_016432865.1. Classification (NCBI taxonomy): domain Eukaryota; kingdom Metazoa; phylum Chordata; class Mammalia; order Dasyuromorphia; family Dasyuridae; genus Antechinus; species Antechinus flavipes. Next base: position 304,344,725 of record NC_067399.1, on the reverse strand, counting down.
GATGAACAAAAAAATCTGATCTCCAAATATAAAACTCAAGAGAAGCATAAAAAGGTAAAAAGAAAAGAACTCTTGAGAACTGTATTTCTGTTATAGGTATACATAGAGAGTGCATTATGATTTGATTTTACTGTTATAATATAAAAAAGAAACTAGAGGTGGAAAGGAGGTTATACCAGAAAAAGGGGACAGTGGAGTTAAAATGAGGGAAACTACATCTCACAAAGAGGCAAAAAAAAAAAAAAAACTATTTTAATTGAGGGAAAGAAGGGAGGAGGATGAACATTGTATGACTCTGACTCTCATCAGATTTGGCTCTAAAAGAGAATATTAGACATATTTGGTTTTACAGAGAAACTTCTCTCACCTTATAGGAAATTAGAAGGGAAAAAAGGAAAAAGGAAGGAGTAGGCTAATAGAAGGAAATACAGAAATAGTAGGGGAAAGGTATAAGAAAGGGGGAGAGCCTCTAAAGGGGAAAGACTATGCTAGGCCAGTGGTGCTTATAAGTAAAATACTGGGGAGGAGGGAATGGAGAAAAAAAAAGAGAAAAGTATAATTTGGGGTAAATAAGAAGGTGGGAAGTATAGAATCAATAGTTTTAACCATAATAGTGAATGTGGTGAACTTTTCCATAAAGCAATAGCAGATAGCAGACTGGATTAAAAGCCAGAATCCTGTAATATGTTGTTTACAAGAAATATATTTAAAGCAGAGAAATACATACAAAGTAAAGATAAAAGGCTGGAACAGAATCTATTATGCTTCAGGTGAAGTAAAAAAAAAAAGCAGGGGAAGCCATTGTGATCTCAGATCAAGCAAAAGCAAAAATTGATCTAATTAAAGGAGATAAAGAAGGAAACTATATCTTGCTAAAGAGTACTATAGATAATGAAGCAACATCAAAATTAAGCAGATATGCACCAATAGCATCTAAATTCCTAAAGGAAAAGTTAAGAAAGCTGCAAGAAGAAATAAAGGGCAAACCCATAAGAGTGAGAGATCTCAATCTTGCTCTCTCAGAACTTAGAGAACTCGAACCACAAAATAAATAAGAAAGAAGTTAAGGAGCTAAACAAAATACTAGAAAAGTTAGGTATGGTAGATCTTTGGAGAAAATTGAATGAAGACAGAAAGGAGTACACTTTCTTCTCAGCAGTTGATGGAACCTATACAAAAATTGATCATATATTAGGACATAGAGATCTCAAAATCAAATGCAGAAATACAGAAACAATAAATGCATTTTTTTCAGATAACAACGCAATAAAAATTACATTCAGTAAAAGGCCAGAGGAAAATAGACCAAAAAGTAATTGGAAACTAAATAATCTCATCCTAAAGAATGAATGGGAGAAAGAGTAAATCATAAACAAAATTAATAATTTCATCTAAAGAATGACAACACTGAGACAACATACCAAAATTTGTGGGATGCAGCCAAAGTGGTAATAAGGGGAAATTTTATATCTCTAGAAGCTTACTTGCACAAAATAGAGAAAGACATCAATGACTTGGGCTTGCAAGTAAAAAAAAAATAAATAAAAACCTAGAAAAAGAACATATTTAAACCTGATCTGTCAATAAAAAAGTTATTATAAAACCAAAATAAATAAATAAATGAAGCTGACTTGGTTTTATGAAAAAGCCAACAAAATAGATAAACCTTTAGTTAATTTGATTAGAAAAAGAAAAGAGGAAAATCAAAATGTTAGTCTCAGAAATGAAAAGTGAGAACTTTTCACCAATGAAGAGAAAAATAGAATAATAATTAGAAGTTATTTTGCCCAATTTTGTGCCAATAAATTTGATAACCTAAGTGAAATGGAGGAATATCTACAAAATTGTAGATTGCCAAATTAAGAGAAAATGAAATAAATTACTTAAATAGTTCCATTTTAGAGAAAGAAATAGAATAGTCCATTAATCAACTCTCTAAGAAAAAAAATCTCCAGGGCCAGATGGATTTACATATGAATTTAACCAAACATTTAAAGAACAACTAACTCCAATACTATATAAACTATTTGAAAAAATAGGGAAAGAAGGAGTCCTACAAAATTCCTTTTATGACACAAACATGATACTGATATCTAAACCAGGTAGGATGAAAACAGAGAAAGAACATTATAGGCTAATTTCCCTAATGAATATTGATGCACAAATCTTAAATAAAATATTAGCAGATTACAGAAAATTATCCTCAAGATAATACACCATGACCAATAGGATTTATACTAGGAATGTAAGGCTGATTCAATATTAGGAAAACAATATAATTGATTAAATCAATAACCAAACTAACAAAAACCATATGATTATCTCAATAGATGCAGAAAAAACATTTGTTAAAATCCAACATCCAGTCCTATTAAAAGCATTAGAGAGTATATGAATAAATAGACATGTCCTTAAAATAGTATCATTTATTTAAAACCATTAGCGTCATATGTAGTAGAGATAAACTGGAACCATTCCCACTAAGTTCAGGGGTGGAACAAGGTTGCCCACTATCACCATTACTATTCAATATTGTATTAGAAATGCTAGCTTTGACAATATAAGAAGAAAAAGAGATTAAAGGATTTAGAGTAGACAATGAGGAAACCAAATTTTATCACTCTTTGCAGATGATTTGATGGTATACTTAGAGAACCTGGATAATTAACTAAAAAACTATTAGAAATTATTAGAAATAAATTTAGCAAAGTTGCAAGATGCAAAATAAATCCACATAAATCCTCAGCAATTTTATACATCACTAACAAGATCCAACAGCAAAAGCTACAAAGAGAAATTCCATTTAAAATAACTGTCAATAGTATAAAATATTTGGGAATCTATCTGCTAAGACAAAATCAGGAAGTATATGAGCAAAACTACAGAACAATTTCCACACAAATAAAGTCAGATCTAAACAACTGAAAAAATATCAGGTGCTCTTGGATAAATCCAGTGAATATAATAAAGATGACAATACTACCTAAACTAATCTATTTATTTAGTGCTATACCAATCAAACTCCCAAGAAACAATTTTACTAACCCAGAAAAAATAACAACAAAATTCATCTGGAAGAAAAAAGGTAATTAATGAAAAAAATGCCAATGAAAGTGGCCTAGCTGTGCCAGATCTAAAACTATATTAATAAGCAGTAGTTATAAAAACCATTTGGTACTGGCTAAGAAATAGAGTAGTCAATCAGTGAAATAGGCTTAGCTTCACAGGAGAAAATAGTCAATGACTAAACCCAAAGGCCCCAGCCTTTGGGATAACAATTCACTATTGGACAAGAATTGTTGGGAAAATTGAAAACTAGTATGGCAAAAACTAAGCACTGACTCACACCTAACACCATATACCAAGATAAGGTCGAAATGAGTTCATGATCTAGACATAAAGAATGACATTATAAACAAATTAGAAGAACATAGGATAATTGATCTCTCATATCTGTGGAGGAGGAAGGAATTTGTGACCAAAGAAGAAATGGAGATCATTATTGATCACAGAATAGATAATTGTGATTATATTAAGTTAAAGAGTTTTTGTACAAACAAAACCAGTGCAGACAAGATTAGAAGAGAAGCAATAAATTGAAAAAAAAAATTACATTCAAAGGTTCTGATAAAGGTCTCATTTATAAACTATATAGCAAATTGACTCAAATGTATAAGAATTCAAACCATTCTCCAAGTAATAAATTGTCAAAGGATATGAACAGACAATTTTCAGATAAAGAAATTGAAACTTTTTTTCTAATATGAAAAGGTGCTCTAAATCACTTGATCAGAGAAATGCAAATTAAGACAAGTCTGAAATACCACCCCACACCTCTCAGATTGGCTAAGATAACAGGAAAAGTTAACGATGCTGTTGGAGGGGATGCGGGACACTGTTAGTGGAATTGTGAAATAATCCAACCATTCTGGAGAGCAGTTTGGAACTATGCTGAAAAAGTTATCAAACTGTGCATACCCTTTGATCCAGCAGTGTTCTACTGGGCTTATGTTCCAAAGAGATCTTAAAGGAGGGAAAGGGACCCACATATGCAAAAATGTTTGTGGCAGCTCATTTTATAGTGGCAAGAATCTGGAAACTGAATGGATGTCCATTGATTGGAGTTTGGCTGAATAAATTATGGTATATGAATGTTATGGAATATTATTGTTCTGTAAGAAATGACCAGCAGGATGATTTCAGAAAGGCCTAGAGAAGTTTATATGAACTGATGCTTAGTGAAATGAGCAGAACCAGGAAATCATTGTACATGGCAATAACAAAATTATATGATGATCAATTCTGATGGATGTGGCTCTCTTCAACAATGAGATGATTCAAACCAGTTCCAATTATTCAGTGATGAAGAGAGCCATCTACATGCAGAGAAAGGACTATGGGAACTGAATGTGGTTCATAACACAGCGTTTTCACTCTTTTTATTGTTGTTTGCTTACATTTTATTTTGCTTGTCTTTTTTTTTTTTAACTGGTTTGATTTGATTTTTCTTGTGCAGCATGATAATTGTATAATTATGCATGCATATATTGGATTTAACATATATTTCTATTACATTTAACATATATTGGAATACTTGCCATCTAGGGAGGGGCATGAGGAAAGGGAGAGAAATTGGAACACAAGGTTTTGCAAGGACTAATGTTGAAAAATTGCCCACTCAGATGTTTTTAAAAATAAAAAGTTTTAATTAAAAAATGGTATTTCTGAGGTTGGAAGAAGAAAATAATCAGTTGGTTCCTACTGTGCTAATGCATGGGTTTATTCTACTTCACCCTTACTCCCCATCAAAGCTCATTGGTAAGGATCTGTATTCTATTTTAATGAGGGCAAAAAGGAAGAAAGGAAAGAAGAAAGAAAAGAAGGAAATAAGGGAGGAAAGAAAAGACAGGAACGATGGAGATATATGTATATGTATGTGTATATTTGTGTGTGTGTCCATACCCAGATGTATTTATGTCTCCAAGCCATCTTGGGGAAAAAAAATAGTTATATGGTAACTTTATCATACATTTAATGGAATAGCAACTTGTACATAAAAGATTTGCAGTTTCATATGCAATTACCTTTTTTAAAATTTTATATTGTAGAAATCATTTTTATTTCATAAATTAAAAATAAAAGAAATATTTTTTTAAAAAGAGAGAAAAAAACTAAATCTGCAATTAATGGAACAAGAGGTTTTGCAAGGGTTAGTGCTGAAAAATTACCCATGCACATATCTTGCAAATAAAAAACTATAATAAAAAAATGATAAGCAGCAAGCATGATAAATGTGGAAATATGTTTAGAAGATTTGCACATGTTTAACCTATATTGGATCATTTGCTATCTAGGGGTAAATGCTGAAAACTATCTTTGAATGTATTTTGAAAAATAAAGAGCTATTATTATCTAAAATAAACAAATAAACAAATAAAAACCTGCAATTAAATTACTTTTTGTAGATCTCATACAAAAAAGTGATTCCTGACTCATAACACTCTAAGCTAAAAAATTCATGATCTTTAAATCTACACAGTTCAAACTAATCAATCCAATCCCAGTCTATGTCACTTGAGGAGATGCCTTCAAATTCCATTAATATGCTTCATTCTCTTAACTAGAAGATATAACAAATATCCAAAACCAGGATTCACCTTGCTGTAATCTCAGCAGTTTGATTAGGGAATTTCCCTGATAAACCTTAAAGACCAATACACTGCCAAAAACATTATCAGTGTCAATTGAATTTCTGATGCTGCTTAAGCCCCTTTATAAATCTTTATAAACCTGGGAACAGCTGTCCTAAGTTCACTTTTAGTAGTTACAGGGCTATTTAAGCATTTCAAAACTAAGGACTCAATGTACACTCCAATTATAATTGATACGATAGAATTAACCACCTTGACCCTAGACTAGAAGAAGCTGTTGAATTCTTTAAGTGACTGAAATGTATTCACAAAGTTGTGAGGAAGATTATGACAGAAGATTTTCTCCGTGGAACTCTCCTGAGGCTGCTAACATCCTTTGGTAACAGCAGAAAGGCAGCACAAAGAGTGTAAGATAATTGGTCCCTGGAATGGTTTTGCTTTACTGAAATCCATCTGAAGATTGCTGAGGCTGTCACAAATCTAGGGTAAAAAGAACATAGGGATAGATAAGTTTTGCAAAAGCAAAATATTAATGAAGTGAAATAAGGCAAAATGTAGAGGGAAGAATAGAATATAACATACATGGTAAATGGATATGGAGCCATTGATGAAGTGGCAGCTTGGTACAAGTGGTAGAGTACTAGATTGAAGGGGTCAGAGGGTAAGGGTTCAAACCCCAGCTTTGCTACTCCCATGATTTTGGGGAAAGCAATCAATCGCCCTGAAGTTAGTTTTATCAATAAAACAGACTTGATGTCTCTAAGATCTCTTCCAACTCTTAAGTATGTATGATGAAAATAGTGCATTGAGAATAGAAATGGAATATATTTAGTAACAATAATGAGCATTTATATAATATCTACTATGTGTCAGGCATTTGAAAAAAATATGTATTCCATGGTTCACACAATTACACTGATAGATATGTGACATTATTCTCATTTTACAGGTGAGGAAATTGAGGCAGTAGCAAAATATGTATATTTTGCTTATAGGGTAGTTCCCATATTTTTCCATCATATGGTACTAGATGTCAGAGTTATATAGTCAAAGACTTACATCTTTTCTATGGTTGTGACCTGATTCCAATTATTAACTTTCCTAGGACTCGTTTTCCTCATCTGTAAAATTAAAGAATTGTTCTAGATGCTCCTTTAGGTTCCCTTCAGCTCCAAATCCATGATGGTATATTTCTTCGCAAAGAGACTGGAGTATAATATGAAAATAAGGATGGAGATACATCTAGGGAGATATAGTGGATTGAGTTCTGGACCTGTAATCAGAAAGACTCATCTTCCTGAATTAATATCTGTCATTAGGCACTTCCTAGCTGTTTGATTCTGGGTAAGATACTTAACCCTGTTTGTCTCAGTTTCTTCATCTATAAAATATAAAATACTCCAGTCTCTTTGCGAAGAAAGCTCTAAATGGGGTCATGAAGAGTTAGACACAACTGGAAAATGACTGAACAACAACAGTTAGATAAATATACCATCATGGATTTGGAGCTGAAGGGAACCTAAAGGAGCATCTAGAACAATTCTTTAATTTTACAGATGAGGAAAATGAGTCCTAAGAAAGTTAATAATTGGAACCAGGTCACAACTATAGAAAAGATGTAAGTCTTTGACTATATAACTCTGACATCTAGTACCATATGATGGAAAAATTGTTCTTCAGAATGGTGGATTAGTTTTTTTTTTTTTTTTTTCCTAATGGGGAGTGACAGAGCAATATCTGGAAAAATCAATTGCATCACCTGAAGAGTTGATATAATAGGTAATTCATACATAACAGATGACTAATCAGAGTTATGGTCTGAAAATAACAAAAAGTTTCCTGTCTCAATCTTACTAAGTGTCTGACTTCAAACACCTGTCTCAAGCAAAATATTTCAACTAATCCCCTTTCTGCTGTTCCCATTTGCATTTTGGCAAATTTTCCATTAGTACAAAAGGCTTGTTAATTCCCTTCTCCACTAGGACATGCACAGACAGAGTAAGGAAAAGATTTTGCCTCTTGAGGCAGGAAAAGGCATTAATATACTATTTACAATATTTGAATAAAATCAGTAACACTGATGTATTTGACACATTGGTAGTGAAGTATCTATGGAAAACCATTTGGGAATCCATTTTTTTCCCCTCCATAATAGGTCAATGTCAAAAAGAAACTTTAGAATGCAGAATCAGAAAAATCAGAAAATCAGAAAAAAAAGTGTATTCTCCCTTTAACTCTTGTTTTTGCTTTCGTGAACAAATAATTTAGTTTTCATTTGGTAAAAAAAAAAAAAAAAAAAAAAAAAAAAAAAAAAAAAAAAAAAAGCTTTAATCTTTTAATTCCCTCTGGATGGTCACAGTAATAGCATCTTAAAATTGTTGAGACACAACCTCAAATAAAACTAATTTCAATATGAGTAGTACCTGTTTTAAAAGTATTGACAATTTGTCACTAGAATATGTGGTTTCCCAGAGAAGCCGATTAGTTAAAAAAAAAAAGTCAGTCTCTCTCTCTCTCTCTCGGGCAGGTTACTGGGGAATACAAATCAGTCTCAGCTGTGAGTTAGCCAGGTGGTTGTTTTTACTTTATTAAGTGAACTGATGAATGAGACCTGCTTCACATTAGAAAGGATTGGCTTGTTCAGCTCTGTAAAAGCTAAAGTATAGAGAAGCAGTGGATTTGTTCCCATTGAATGTTTACCTGAATTATTGATAGCTATGTGAGATACTGTTGTGATCTTTTTCTTCTCAAAAACGCAGCCAGGTGATAAAAGTTCAAATCTTTTATTGTCCCAATATAGCCCGGTTAGCTTAGAGGCCTATCTCTCTGCTTGGTTCCAAGAGCTCTCTCCGAATGTCACCAAATCCAAAGGTCTGGTCCTTCAGCCTCTGCCTCAGTTTTCTTCAGCCTCCAGCCAGCTCCAACTCTTCATGTCATTCCGCTGAAATCTCGACTTGTAGCATCTTCACTCTCCGAAGAACACTTCTGCCACCAGCCAGCCAAGTGGAAAATATTCTGCCTTGCCTCGGAGAGAGGGCTTCTGGCGTAACTCTACTGAAATCTGACCGAGAGCTTCTGTCTGTTTCTTTTATCCAAGAGGGAGGAATTGTGGGATACGAGAGAGAGGGATTATGGGTTTTCTCCCATAGTGCTCTCTGGCCCAATGAGCTTCAAGGGAGGTGTGAACTCATTGAACTTAGTTCTACTTAGTACCTTGTTTCAGGTTCTGCCCAAAACATCTTCTTGTAAGATTAGATCAACTCTAATTAGTTAGCAGTTAGTAAGGATTCCAACATCTCCCCTTTCTTTTGTTTTAAAACATAGGTGGTTTCTGAGGGGGTACACATAAATCCATCAATATGGGCCAGAACTTTGTAACAGATATACATGGTATACATAAATCCATCAATATGGGAGGCATTATACATAATTTACAAAAGCACACAGCAATATAACACAGGCTAGTGGTAATGTAACAAATAACATGAATCAACATGAAAATTTAACTACTGCAAAAGTCTCATCAACAATCTTTCATCTCAAGAAATCCAATGATTCTTGCAATTGCTTAAAATACATAAGCACATAGTAATATAACACAGGCTAGTAGTAATGTAACAACATAAATCGACCTGAAAATTTACAAATGTCCATAAGTCCTAGAAATAGTCCATAAGGAATCCATTGTCCATTAGTTCATGTGCCAGGAATCTAATAATTCCTGTAAGCTCTGAAGTACTGCAAAAAGTCTCATCAACAGTTTTTCATCTCAGGGAATCCAGTGATTCTTGCTGGTTTTTCAGGAACTGAAAGCTGAAGATTTTAAAGTTCTTTTGACAGTCTCATTGTTAGCCTTTTCCACCTGTGGAAATATAAGCAGATCCTCTTCCCCAAGCAACAGTTAATCTAATTCCCTTCTATTTACCAAATTTGGGATTTCTCCTCATCATCTGGTAATTACATTGGAGCTGTTTGCATTGGATATTGTCTTGTTGTCTTAAAAGGCCTGTATTCTTCCCAACTGTAATCCTGATTGCTTTTCTGTTGGTTGATGACATCAGAGTTCTGAATTTCTAAAGTCTCTCTGGGTGTAACCTCAGCTGCTATCATGCCCCACCTGTCCTTTGATTGATACTTTGGAGCTGGGTCCTGCCTCTCATTCCTCTGGGTCAATATACATTTAGAGGCCCAGTGAAAGCCTCGGTTACATTTTGGACATGGGGTTTTGGGTTTTCTCTCACCCTGTCTTCTCGCTCTATCTCCATTTCTACATTGAGCTCTCAAATGTCCAATTTTTCTGCACTGAAAATATCGACGAGTTTCTCTAGAATTCCTCTGCCAAGAAGGACCTTGTCTTTCCATGTTCATCATAGTCTGGGCATAATAAGCATTTGTGCCCACTGTGGCACAGCGTCTTATGATTTCTTCTAAAGGAGCATCTTTGCTTAGCCCCCATATAATTCTTTTGCAAACCTCATTGGCATTTTCCTTAGCCAAAAGTTTAGTCATTATTTCTGTTGCTGCATTGTCTCCAATGGTTCTTATTACAGCTGTTTGTAAACGTCCCACAAAATCTGCAAAAGGTTCATTGGGACCTTGCTCTATTTTTGTGAAAACATTATTTCCATCTTTCTGTCCAGGGAGAGAATTCCAAGCTTTTATTGCAGCCTTAGAAATTTGCTCATACACTGTTATGGGATAATAAATCTGTTCTGAACTCTCTGCATACTGACCTTCACCAGCTAGTTGGTCAAAAGTGATTTGTACAACAGCTCCTTTTTGCCTATTGCGTCCCAAATTAAAAGGAGTGTATTTTCTCTCTTTTTGACCTGAGGAGTTGAGCTCTTCAATCACAGGATATGCATTTATAAAATCAGATATATCTTCTCCTTCATTTTTTGCTTTAATTAATGCTTTTTCTAATCTTGTCAAATTCTGCTTTACAGGAGAAGCTGGCTGTGTTTCTGTCTCTCTCCCTCCCCCTTGTTCTACCCATGAAGGGTTAATTGCGGGGGGAGGGTCATGAGATGTGGAATCATCTAATTCCTCCTTCTGTGAAGTATCATACTCAGAATTGTAATTAACTCCATTCTCATCTGATTTGTCCTCCTTTTCACCTAGTAAAGTTGGCACTTCCTCCTGTACTTTCCTTTTCATCATTCTATCACTTAAGTAACTTCTTATAGCCAATTGTATTACATTATATGTATTAATTATTGAGTTAGGCCCATTTTTATCATAGAATTGACAAAGATCCTCTCCAACCAATTTCCATTCATTTAAATCTAATTCCTTATCAAGAGAGAAACAAGGACATATGTCCTTTACAGTTTGTAAAAGTTCAGTGATTTGCTGTAAACTTATAATTAAACCTTGGCTTTCCATAACTTTGACAATGCTCTCTAAACATTTTCCTTGAACAGAAACAGACTGTTTTCTAAATATCTGTCCCATCTTAGCTGAAATTCTACTTTACCTCTTCTAACAAAATTTCTTTGTTGCACTCACCCTAATTTCTGGGTTGAAGTCTTTTCCACTGGATCAGGATCAGAGGCTTTTCCACTTGAATCAGGATCGGAGCTTTTCCACTGAAATCCACTGAGGGGTCTGTTTGTCCCACGTTCAGGGCGCCAAAATGTTGTGATCTTTTTCTTCTCAAAAACGCAGCCAGGTGATAAAAGTTCAAATCTTTTATTGTCCCAATATAGCCCGGTTAGCTTAGAGGCCTATCTCTCTGCTTGGTTCCAAGAGCTCTCTCCGAATGTCACCAAATCCAAAGGTCTGGTCCTTCAGCCTCTGCCTCAGTTTTCTTCAGCCTCCAGCCAGCTCCAACTCTTCATGTCATTCCGCTGAAATCTCGACTTGTAGCATCTTCACTCTCCGAAGAACACTTCTGCCACCAGCCAGCCAAGTGGAAAATATTCTGCCTTGCCTCGGAGAGAGGGCTTCTGGCGTAACTCTACTGAAATCTGACCGAGAGCTTCTGTCTGTTTCTTTTATCCAAGAGGGAGGAATTGTGGGATACGAGAGAGAGGGATTATGGGTTTTCTCCCATAGTGCTCTCTGGCCCAATGAGCTTCAAGGGAGGTGTGAACTCATTGAACTTAGTTCTACTTAGTACCTTGTTTCAGGTTCTGCCCAAAACATCTTCTTGTAAGATTAGATCAACTCTAATTAGTTAGCAGTTAGTAAGGATTCCAACAAGATACAAAACAGCTGGTCATTCTGGGTTGTGATACTTTTTCCCCCTTTTAGTTACAAGAGCTGTACAATAAATTTTAAGTTGGATAGGGGGTTTCTTTCATCTTTTATACTTGTGACAGGTGCCTCTTTGGCAGAACTGACCTTGGGTCACTTAAAATCAATTGCTAATAAATCTGTGTAATGTTCCATTCAAACATTCACAGACTAAGTAGTATTTTAGAAATTATGTTCCCTTTGGCTTTGCTTTGACTAACTGTGCATTTCTTTTATTGTCTATGTTGGTTTTATAAATTTCCTACATGCAAAAAAGAAAAAAAGTCCTGGGATTGCAAACATATTAACATCTAAGAAGTAAAACAAGTCATCTGTAAGATAACTACAACTCTCATGCTTTTGCCTAATGGCAGATGAAATGTTTTGACTCGTCAAATTCAAATGGAAGGGGAGTACAGGACTTGCTTTGTAAAGTAGTTTAGTGTTGTGTTTAAATGGGGGCAACATAGAGAGGATCAGCTGGCCTGAGAAAAACCAGCAATCTCACAATGCTTGGACCACCCAAATGCAAAATTGGCTCCAAGTACAGGAAGAGTGGGTGTCTTCCTACATGTTGTGATTTGAAGGGAATTTAAAATCTCATTGGCCCCCCCACAAATTGTCTCCTTCTCCTCCTTCAACTTACCCTGATGCTTAGAACTCTGATTCCCACAATCATTTCTTTATTTAAATCTAATTTAATTAATTTTCAGAACCCCGGTTAAAATGCAGGTCGCCAGCTCACAGATCTGAAAAGTAGAAAACATGTGAGAGGGTATCTAGTTCAGTTCTCTCATTTACCAGGTGAAGAAACTGAGGCCCAAGGAAATATCCAAGGACATACTAGAAATAACCATCAGAGGAAGCATTTTTATCCAGTCCTCTGTCTCCTGAGATGTCACTTTCTACTGCTCCATACTGACTCTTCAAAATTTTAATAGTGGAGTTATTCACTTTCCACTAACAATTTTTGCACATCCATAATTTTATTAGTCTAAGAAGCTTCTATCACCACCCCATCATTCTCTCTTCCAATGCAGATCAACATAAACTTCTGTTATTTAAAGAATTGCCTAAGAGGTTAAATGACTCAATATTTAATTAACAGTAACATACTTCTCTTCTCCAGACATGTCTTCTCACCTGAAAAAATAGGGAATTGAAGAAAATTTTTGATAAGGGTGTAATTTCCAAGTTTTCTGATATAGACAACTGACTGCAGTAGAAGAAAACAAAAGCTAGTCCCCAATTGATAAATGTTCCCAGCTTATGAACACACACAGGTATAGAAAGAATTGAAAATAATTAACAACCATAGGAAAGAATGCTCTAAGTAACTAACAATAAAAGAAATATAAATAAAAACAATTCAAGTTCTACTTCATGCCCACCAAATTGGCAAAGATAATGAAGACTGAGAATATCCAATTTTGGAAGAGTTGTGAAAAGATGGGCATACTAATTGGTCCAATCATTCCAAAAAGACATTTGGAATGATATGACAAAAGTGACTAAAATCTTCATATTCTTGGAGTTGGAAATTGAAACATACATTCCAAGGAACTCAGTGACAAAAAAGAGATCTCATATCCACTAAAATATTTATATCAGTACTTTATATAATAGCACAGGATTGGAAACAAGATACTCATTAGCTAGGGATTGGTTAAAAAAAAACAATGGTATTCAAATATAATGAAATATTACTTGCTGCAAAATATGATCAATACAATGAATATAGAAAAAAACATCATGAAAAGACAAGTTAATGCAGACAAAAAGTAAACAGTACCCATGAAAATAATGTAAACAATGAGAATGATATAAATGCAGTTATTATTACACAATTAGAATGACAAATAAACTTATTCTTATGGAAGAGATATTAGAAGATATCCTTTTTCACTTCACAAGAAAAATGGAGGCTTTGTGGATATGGAACACTAAATTTAATGTCATATTCTCACCATGTGGATTAGTTTTACTGAACTGTTTTCCCCATCTTTTTTATTTATTGTAAAGCATAATTGAGTGGGGGAGAAGAGAGAGATAATTGGGTGATGGTGCTATTATATATGTATATCTGTGTGTGTGTGAGTATGTAATTATTTTTAAGATGCTCCTCTGTTTCATGGTAAATAGCAAGAAAACCAATTTTAGGGAAAATAAATAGAAACAACCTACAACTTAGAGACAGTATATGGCTAAGGTCCAATTACTGTAAACAGTGAACTCCTAAGTCATCACATTATTCAATTTGCATTGTATTTCTATTGGGTGCCATATTTTATATAATAATAACTCCACATAGTGCAAATTTGAATATAATGCAACCAATTCATGGGATTCATTATTCGCATTCATCAGGACCTGGCAAGGAAGCTTGTACTAGAATTTTGAAGAACTCAATTCTAAGCCAAACTTTGTTGTTGGGGATAAAATCTTGAACAAGTCTCTTCAAAAGTCTGGATTTCCATTTTACTTCTCTATATAATAAGTAGACCAAACTAAAGGAATTCTAAGGTTTGTTCCAGTTCTGCATGCATGAGATTAGAAAAACATGGGATTTAGCGTTGAAAAAAAATGTGGTGTTGTTTAGTTGTTTCAGTTTAATTCTTTGTGACCCCATTTTAGGTTCTCTTGGTAAACCATTTCTTTCTCCAGTTCATTTTACCAATGAGGAAACCGAGACAAACAGGGTGAAAATGACTTGACCAGGATCATAAAACTAATATATGTCTGAGGTTAAATTTGAACTCAGATTTTCCTGGCTCCAAGCTCTATCAACTATGCCACATAGCTGCCCAAAAGAAAACATAGAAATCATTTAGGCTGAATTATTAATTTTATGGATGACCCCCCCCAAAAAAAGAGATAATTTGACTAGTCCAAAGATGTACATATAAATAATTAGCACAGTTGGAATTTGAAACTCAGATCTTCTGACTCCAATTCCAAAACTTTTTCCACTATTCCGTATTGACTCCAAGTGATCAGTAAAGTGGCTAAAACATAGAATATTGTTTGGGACATTTCTTACTTTACCATGTCCTAAGGAGTTTATTATTGGGATAACCTCATCATCTTATTCAACCTGATTATCCTTGGCATAATGAATCTATGAATTCCAAACTTCCATTTAAGAAGAGAGCTTAGCTCAGAAGTATTCTCATTTCTTACCTGATTGTACCAGTTTGGGACTTTTCTGGCTTCTTTCTCATTTTGCTTTCACTTTATGAGTCATCTCTCATTAGATTACAAGCTCCTTAAGAGCATTTTTCTTTTCTAAGTTTGTAGCTCCAGTGTTTAACCTAGTATCAAATATATAATAGATGCATAATAAGTGCATATTTTAATCCAATAAACATTTATTAAAAACCTATTATGTGCCAGGCACTATGCCAAGTACTGTGGATATAATTTGCTAAAAATTTTTGTCATTCTTTTTTTTAATTTTGAATGTTATATTTTTTCCTCCCTCCCATCACTTTTCCACATATTAAATAAAAAGTAAAAATATGTGATATGAATTATACATATGATTCCAAGCAAAACATATCCATAGGAACCATATTTTTTCTTCTTAAAGCTTTTTATTTTCAAAATATATGCTTAGTTTTCAACATTCATGCTTACAAAATTTTTTTCTCCCTTCCTCTAACCTCTCCCTCATTCAACAAATAATGTAATATATGTCAAACATGTGTAATTCTTCTATACATATTTCCATGTTTATCATGCTGTACATCAGATCAAAAAGGGAAAAAAATGAGAAAGAAAAAAGCAAGCAAACAAAAAAAAGTGAAAATATTATCTTGTAATCCATATTCAGTCCCCATAGTTCTCTTTCTAAATACAGACAGCTCTCTCCATCACATCTATTAGAATTGGTCTTGATCATCTCATTGTTGAAACCACATCTGTCAGAATTGATCATTACATAATCTTGTAGTTGCTGTATATGATGTTCTCTTGGTTCTACTCACTTCAATTAGCATCATTTCATTTAAGTCTTTCCAGGCCTTTCTGAAATCATCCTGGTGATTATTTCTTATAGAGCAATAATATTCCACAACATTCATATACCATCACTTATTCAATGATTTCTTCCAACTGATGTTATCCATTCGGTTTCTATTTCTTTGCCACTACAAGAAGAGCTGTAGGCAGATCTGTGAAGAAGAAAGGAATTTGTGACCAAAGAAGAACAAGAGTTCATTAATGAATACAAAATGGTTCTACTCACTTCACTTAGCATCATTTCATGTAAGTCTATAAAATCAGCTTGTTCATCATTTTTATAGAATAATATTATTTCATTATCTTCATATACCACAACTATTTCAGCCACTCTCCAAATGATAGATATCTACTAATTTTCCATTTCATTGCTCTCACAAAAAGAACTGCTACAAACATTTTTGTACATATGGGTCCTTTTTTGTTTTTTCATGATTTCCTTGGAATACAGACCCAGTAATGGTATGGCTAGGTCAAGGGGCATGCACAGTTTTGTAGCCTTTTGGGCATAGTTCCAAATTGCTCTCCAGAATGGTTGGATCAGTTCACAATCTATAAATAATGTATTCATGTCCCTGTTTTCCCACATCCCTTCCAACATTTATCATTATCTTTTCCTGTCATCTTAGCCAATTTGAGAAATGTGTAGTGGTACCACAGAATTGTGTGAATTTGCATTTTTCTAATCAATAGTGATGTACAGCAGTTTTTCATATAAACATAGATGGCTTCAATTTCATCATCTGAAAATTGTCTATTCATATTCTTTGACCATTTATCAATTGGGGAATGATCTGTATTCTTATGAATTTTACACAGTTCTTTATATATTTTAGAAATAAGATCTTTATCAGAAGCAATGATTATAATTTTTTCCCCTAGCTTTGTAGTTTCCTTTGAATCTTATTTCTGTTGGTTTTGGTTGTGCAAAACCTTTTTAATTTAAAATTGTCCATTTTGACTTTTATAATGTTCTCTACTTCTTTGGTCATAAATTCCTTCTTTCTCCAAAGATCTCATAGGTAAATTATCCTTTGTTCTCATAATCTGTTTATGGTATCATCTTTTATGTCCAAGTCATGTACACATTTTGACCTTGTTTTGGTATGGGATGTGAGATGTAGGTTTATGCCAACTTTCTAACGTATTGCTTTCCAGTTTTCCTAGGAACTTTTTTCAGATAGTGAGTTCTTATTCCAGAAATTGGAATATGGGGATTTATCAAATAATAGATTGCTATTGGCCTTTATTATTGTGTCATATGTATTTAATCTGTTCCATTGATCCACCACTCCATTTCTTAGCCAATATCAAATACTTTTGATGATTGCTGTTTTATAATATAATTTTTAGGTTTGGTACTGCTAAACCACCATCCTTTGTATTTTTTTTTCATTAATTCCCTTGATATTTTTGACCTTTTGTTCTTCCAGATAAATTTTATTATTATTTTTTTCTAGTTCTATACAACAAGTTTTTTGTAGTTTGGTATGGCACTGAACAAATAGACCAATTTAAGCAGAATTATCATTTTTTTTTATATTAACTTGGCCTACTCATGAGCTATGGATATTTTCCCAATGCTTTAGATCTAAGTTTATTTGTGTAAGAAGTGTTTTGTAATTGTGTTCATATAATTCTTTGATTTGTCTTGGCAGATAGATTCCCCCCTCCCCCAAAGATTTTATTTTGTCTACAATAACTTTCAATGGAAATTTTCTTTCTATTTCTTGCTGATGAGCTTTTTCAATAATATATAAAAATGCTGATAATTTGTGTGGGTTTATTTTATATCTTGTCACTTTGCTAAAGCTGTGAATTATTTCCAGTAAGTTTTTGGATGATTTTCTAGGATTCTCTAAGTATATCATAATATTATCTGCAAAGAGTGACAGTTTTATTTCTTCAATGCCTATTCTATTTCCTTTAGCTTCTTTTTCTTTTCTTATTGGTAAAGCCAATATTTCTAATACAATGCTAAATAATAGTGGTGATAATGGATATCTGTGTTTCATCACTGATCTTATTAAGAATGTGTCCACCTCTCCATTATAAATAGTGCTTGCTATTGGTTTTAGATAGCTACTTTATTCTTATGGTATCTAGTGTTTTTAATATAATTTAATAGAACTAGTGCTATATTTTGTCAAAAGCTTTTTCTAGATCTATTGAGATTGTCATATGATTTTTGTTGGCATTGTTATTGATATGGTTATTTGTGATCATTATTTTCCTGATATTGAATCAGCCCTTCATTCTTGGTATAAATCCTACTTGGTCATAGCGTATTATCCTGCTGATAAGTTGCTATATTCTATTTTATTTTGCTAATATTTTATTTAAAATTGTTGCCTGAAATTGGTCTGAAATTTTCTTTCTCCTTTTTGACTCTTCTTGGGTCAGGTATCAGTGCCATATTTGTGTCATAGGAGGAATTTGGTAGCAGTCCTTCATGACCTATTTTTGCAAATAGTTTACATAGTATTGGAATTAATTATTCTTTAAATGTTTGGTAGAATTCATTTGTGAATCCATATGGTAATAAGGATTTTTTTTCTTAGGGAGTTCATTATCGAATTATTCAATTTATTTTTTTCTAAAATGGGACTATTTAAGTAATTTATTTTTTCTGTTAACCTGGGAAATTTATATTTTTGTAAATATTTATCCATTTTTGTTATATTGTTAGACTTGCAGTCATACAGTTGGGAAAAATAGTTCCTCATAAACTAAAAGAAAATTAAAAGAAATTAAAGCAATAGCAAAATAGTTCCTCATTATTGCTTTAATTTCTTTTTTTCATTGGTGATAAGTTCACCCTTTTCATTTTTTATGTTATTTTTCTTTCCTTTTTCTCATCAAATTAACCAAAGGTTTATCTATTTTGTGGGGTTTTTTTTCATAAATCCAACTCTTAGTTTTATTTATTAGTTCAATAATTTTCTGAGTTTCAATTTTGCTAATCGTTCCTTTGCGTTCAGAATTTCTAATTTTGTATTTAATTGGGAGTTTTTAATTTGTTCTGTTTTAATTGCATGACCAATTCACCAATGATATCTTAATGTCTCCATTTTCCACATCTCCTCTCACATTTGTCCTCTTTGTTTTCTGTCATATTAGCCAATCTGATAGGTGTAAGGTAGTACCTCAGAGTTGCTTTTATTTACATATCGCCAATTAATATTTACTTAGAGCATTTTACATATATATATATATATACAAATATATATATATATACATATATACAGCTTTGATTTTTTTTTTCTTCTGAAAACTGCCTGTTATATCCTTTGATCACTTATCAATTGGGGAATGACTCAGTTTTCTATATACTTGAGAAAGGAGGCCTTTATCAAAGAAACTCACTGTAAATTTTTTTGTTTTCCTATTTTCCTTCTAATGTTAGTTGCATTGGTTTTGTTTATACAAAACCTTCTTTATTTAACATAATCAACATTATCTGTTTTGTACAATAAATGTTTGTTGATCAGTGACCTTTCATTCTAGAGTGGACCTTAAAAATCAAGGAGCCTACCCTTTTTGTTTTACTGATAGGGAAACTGAGACACAGGGAAAAGAGCAATGTAGCCAGGGTCACAGATTCAGAAGAAGATCTAAAAAGCCTGATTTCATTTTTTCTAATGAAAGCTATTGGGTATATAGAAGATGGACAGCTTTGGAGCTTATTATCTATTTATTTTCTAAATTATTACTCTTTTCTTCCAATTTATAATTTCTTTGCTAGAGAAATAGTCCTGCTGCTATCTCTTTCCCAATTGCAGATAAAAATTCCACTTCATTCTTTGAAGAAGAAGCCTCGAGTCCAAATGTTCATTCAGGTAGCTTGCTTAAGAGAGGCTTATTAAAACAACTGTATGTCAAATTGAAAAGGCAGGGAAAGTATTGCTTTGTTGGCAAAGAGCATTTTAAAGAACCAGTCCCCAAATGTCATAACATTTCATACTTAATCTACACTCCAGAAGATTTACTGCAAAGTTATCAACCTTATAAGGTTTTCAATCTTTTCCTTCCTCCCCCACCCCCTTGCTTCTCCTGAGTAGCTATAATCATCTCAGAAAAATAATGTGAGTTCCTATAACTTCTCTTGTGGATATGCTTTGTATAAGGACATTTCATTACTGCTTTAAGATTCACACTCTGTAATACTTACTACAAGCAGCAGTATTCAAAGAGTCTGACAGTATGAGTTTTAAACATAGATTTGCCTCAGATGTTTGACTTCTGAGGGTTTGGGATGCATTTCATTAGTCTATGAGCTCATAAGAATGAGGCTCCCAGGAACACAACACGATTATGGGACAGCTTAAAATCATACCCAAGTGGCAATTAGTGATATTAGAACTGACTATATTGTATATCACAGAATTTGTGTGATGATATTCTATAAGAATTATTTATGTTGCCAAAAGAACTGGTATTTTTTTTTCAAATTTGCTCTTGCTGTTACACATTTCCAGAGGTAGAAGTCTCAAAACTGGATTATTTAGTGTAAATAACTCAAATAGTTAGCTATATTAACTGTCTCCCAAATCCTATTCTGAGAAAAAGTAAATGGTATCAGAGGCAACCAGCACTGAATGATAAGGAAAAAAAATTAACTTAATTTCAGTATCAAATTTCATAATGTAGTGATTGTATTTAAGATCATAAATGAGACCTCATAAGTCATCTTGTTCAACCTCTTATTTTACAGAGGAGAAAATGTGAAATCTTCAAGAGGAAAATAATTTGCCCAAGATCACATAAATAGTTTCAGAAGGGAGATTTGAACTTAAGCCATCTGACTCCAGGGCCAGTGTTTTTTCCACTATACCATACTATGCTATACTATACAATACTATACTATACTATACTATATTGTACTGTACTGTACTATACTATACTATACTGTATATAGTATATATACTATATATTATATATATACAATTTTTTCATTGTCTATCTTTTTATTTCCAATAGAAGAAGCCATTTATATCTTATTTATTGGATCCAAATCTTTTAAAAGTTCTTAAAGTTGTTGGTAAAAGTGTATACTGCATTTAAAACAAACTGAATCTATGGTTTCACTAATTAAGGGAGAGCTCTTTCATGAATTATTTCTATAATTGCATAACACTGCATAACATTTGAGAAGTGTTTGAAGCACTGAGAGTTAAGTGATTGTCATAGGGTCAGTAAGTGTAAAAAGCATGACTTGAACCCAGCTCTTCAAGGACAGCTCTGCATCTACTATGCCATAGATTCCATTTATTAGGGAAAATAATATGTTTTCCATTATTAGAGACAGCTTAGTTTGTCCAAAAAGAGTTTGACAGCCTTTTCAAAGTTATAAAGAACCTAAACAGTCAACAAAAGCATTAAAAAAATTGATCATCAACAATGGTCAGTGTTAGTTAGAAAGACACCTTCTTTCTATTAACAATAAACACCCAAACTCTTTTGTTGCAGGGGAAGAACTTTGTAGGAAGGGTTATTTGTTGGAAGTTGTCTGTACTGTAAAAATAAAAGACAAGAGGGATAATACTACAGTAATTTTAATTCTGATGTGTTTTATTTGTGGGAAAAGCAAAAGTAGGTTTGTCCACAAGGTGACCACTAATTCCAGAACTTTGAGAGGAAGTAAAGTTTAGCCAGAGCAATGATAATCAGCCTTCTCTTTTGCATAAGAGGAATAAGGTATTGATTCTGGGTAGACAGACCAAGGACATGCTACTCACCAGATACTATTGTTTTGTTCCATGTTTACAGATCACACCACTGAATTTGACCAGCCATGTTATAAATATTTGCTGCTTGTCACCTTGAGAAAAATGGTGGCAGAAGGGAGAGAGTAGTAGTCCAGTTTAAAACTAATTCTACAAGTAGAAAAAATAAAATAAAATAACAGAGACTAGCTTTTTCATTACCAGTTAGTTTATAAGACTAATTTCTTTATTGCCAGTCAGTTCATAGGACCATGGATATGATAACATTACAGATTGGAAGGACCCTTAGAGATTATTTAATTTTCCACCCCCATTGTCTTACTTTATATTGTAGATGATGTCACAGAGTTTGAAAAAGGGCAGTGACTTGCACAGAGTCATAAGTGACATAGACAAAATTTGACACCTCCCATTATCTGACACAATAGAAAGAGTATAGTTTTGAATTCCAGAGAAGCTGGGTTTATATTCCATCTCTTAAGCATACTATGTAGGTGACTTTGGACAAGTAATTTAAATTCCTTGGACCCCAATTTCTTCATCTGTAAAATGAGGGGGGTGGACAAGAAAACATCTCAGCTTCCAACTCAATATCTATGGCATTATCACCCCAAATCCAGAGTTCTTTCTGCTGTTGTATACTCCATTATGTCATTGGTCTTCTTTGAAAACAAAGTATAAACAGCATCACCACCACTATATTATACTATACTATACACATTCAAGGACAATCAAATGACAGAGAAGTGGAATAGAATTCTTAACATCATAAAGAAAAGTTAATGGCTAAAAAATAAAAATATTTTCAAATTGGGCTTGAAAAGTAATTGATGAGTTATGAACTTCAATCAGGAACATGAGCTCAGATTTCCTCCTATAGATTCCCTATGCCCTGAAGTAGATCATGTGACAATCATAAGAGGTGATAAACTTGTTTGATTACACTTCACAGGTGCTGCTAGGTCCAATTATCTTGGTGCTAAAATACCCTCTAATTGGGTGTGAAATACACATCATAGTTAATTACACTGTACACCACTGTAAAGGCTTGAAATAATTAAGAATGTTTTCATTTCTCCTCTGGCCTAGAAAAAGTATATGCATTTCAAGTTCAAATCCTTAGAGGTTTCTTTGAAACTCATGAGATCAGCTAGATATGAATTTATGTAAATTTCTAACCCCAGAATTTTATTGAGACCATAAGCCTCTTATCATAACCTAGATATTTTGATCTAAGTATAGCTATCTATGTCTTATAAAAAGCATGTGCCCTTTGAAACAGAAGGCACCAAGGTATTAATGAAGGTGCTAGTTTAAAAGATCATATAAGCCATTAAATATGACATATTTTCCCATCTCTACCTTTGCAATTCATAGTTCTCTAATGATGGAATGTTGGTTATATGGATAAAGAATCAGGAGACCAAAAAGTAAGTTAGTCCTCCAAATCTAAGAAAAAAGTTCGACAACTTATTTCAGAAAAGTCAGATAATTTATTTCAGAAAACACTGCTCTCTGTAAGTGAACAGTAAGAGAAACTATAAATTATGCTTGGATTAATGATTTACACCTGACTTGTAAAAAAGTAATCTACTCTGCAGTGATATTTGAAGGCACATTTCTGATACAATAAAAATGAATTGCTATGTATCATCAGGAAACAGGTTATCTAAAATTCAATCATCAAAGCAAAAAACAAACCAAAAAAACCCCTGTAACCTTGAAATTATAACAAAAGTTTGTGATCTCACTTTAAGTGAACACCTCACATCATAATCAAAAATTTCACTAATTATGATTTAAAAAAGAAATGAAACTATTACATTCAGATGCATAACTAAAATGTAGCTCCTAATGACAAACACATAGTCTATCTCTGAGACTGTATTTGAAGTTTTTCTAGTATGATAAGACCTTTCAGAATTTGTTTGATGCCATAGATTTGCCACAGACACTATTTATTTGATATCATTGATTTTTGAGAACCCAAACTTTCCTCCATATTCACAAGGTAGATATCCGACTAGGATTTAAGTGATACTAAAAACTATATCAGTTATACATATATGTTGAAATACAAATAGAATGATTTAATGACAAATGCAAAGAGAAGATAATGGCCTCCCAGTACTATAGTATACTAGATGGAGAATAAGTATCTGTCAATGTTTATTCAGTACAGTCAAAAGGGACAAAGTACCCTAGAGCCTTCTAACCTTAGAATAATTCTCCACTTTGATAGGAGGCCCCTTCTCCCTCCATCTTTCATCTTCCCTTCCCTACATTCTGACTCTGGACTTCAACACTTACCTCTTTTTTCCCCAGCCATTCTCACTCTCCCCTTCAACTGCTGTTTGTATGTATCTTTGCTCATTAAAGTGTAAATTCCTTTTAGATCAGGGATTATTTCTAATTTTACTTATATTTGCATCCCAGTGTCATACTATAATGCTCTCCCTTTAATAAAAAGCTTGTTGCCTTCCTTTGCTACCCCACTAACTTGAAAGTTGTGATCTGACAGATCAGTTTCAGACCTTCAGAGCCTATCATACTTTAAATAATACCTTCCTCTAGATCATCCAATTTGTTTGGCTCTAATTCCAAGCAACCTCCTATTTATTCATTTGGTATTTCAGGGCTCAAAAACTGGGAAATTCCAAAACATTGCAACTTGTCTATATAATGGCACCAATCATTCTATATACCTCAGTATCTTTTATTTCCTGATGTTATTTGAAATCTGAAATTCATCTTTCTAAAAGCTTAAAACCAATTTAGCTTTTTAGATTTCTTAGATTATTCCTAGATCAACCTGTTCTTTTTAATCCCATCTGCTTCCTAGTACCTTTTATCTTCTTCTTTAAACCATATTTATCTCTCTGGACTCAGACTAATCCCTCCATCCTAGGGGGACTCCAGGTCTTAGCTTCTCCAAACTGACTGTATCCAGACTCATATTTTGGTATGGCAATGTTTAATATATTAAATCATGTTCAATCAAGAACATATTACATGCCTACTGTGATAGGTGCTAAGCTACATAGACAGAAATTAAAAGAATCCCTGGCCTTAGGTAGTGTATTTATATTCTGTTAGGAGAAGCAACATATAGTCATTAGATTAAGAGTATCTTGAAGACAAGCTCCATCTTTTCCCCTCTTTTTATATTCCAAGCTCTCAGCACAGTGCTTGGCAAATAGGCACTAAATAAATGTTTGTTGATTGAACATATACATACATACATATATAAAATAATATGGATATAATGTATTGATAATGGTATATAATATAAAATATAAGTTAATATAAATACAATAAGATAATAAATATAAGGTAAAATATAGTGATTTTGAAGGGAAAGGCACTAACAGCCGGTAGAGTCAGATGGTGCTTGAGCTTAATTTTAAAGGAACAAGAAATTCTAAGAGGGAGAGGTAAGGAGGGAATTCATTTCAGGGAAAGGAATGATAAGCTATCTTCTAATATGAAGTACTATAAAGATACTAAACAATAATGTAACTAGGGAAACTTTGAGTCATCTGCATAGTTTCACCGGTCAAGACATTTTAGTAAGAGTTCTTCTAACTTATCTTTCTTTCCCAGAATAATTTGATTAAACTTAAGTCTCAAGTGATACATTTTGTTGCCTCTATTACTGCAATAATATGAATTCCAGCCCCTGTTAGAATCTGATTTAACAGCTTTTCCCTGAAGTTTCAAATGCACTGGTTCATTAAACTTAGCTACGGTCTAAAACCAACTAATGTTCTTTTTTTTTCTTTCTTTCTTTTTTTTTTTTTTTTTAATTTTTCTCCTGTGCCTTTGTCACTTTCCAGAATGAAAGTGTTTACAGAGTGAGTGTCATGTTTGCTAAATAGATTCTTGACTCAACAGCTAGAAAGTTTAGACACTATCAGCAGAGAAGGAACACACTTGTTCTTTGCCCAGAAGTTTGTAGTCAGAGATTACACAGTATTCAGAAGTGTTATTGACTTTTCCTTGCTACATACTTCAGTTATGCTCTGGCTGCTGTTTTGAAATTTCCTTCAACTACCTTGAGAAGGGAGAAAAAAATTGTGTAAAAGGAGAGTATGCTGTTATTCTTTTATTAATCCTGGAGAGTCAGACAATTAACCTTTTATAATGAAGAGAACAAGACTCACCTACTCAAACAGACTTTCACCTTATTAACTTGGTGAAGGCAGCGTACAGCTTTGAAAGTAAGGTAAAATAACATTTCCAGCATGAGAATTTATTCATTTTCTTGATATTTCCTTGCACATGATTTTAAAATTTCTAAGTGAGCTGTGAAGCTTTCATATACATAGAAAAATTAAGGTAACAGATCCCTTGGACACTTGTTTTTATTCTCCTTCTTCCTCTATATGTAATTATTTCCAAATCTTCTTGATTCTGCCCCTCACTGCATTTCTTATATTGGTCCTCCTCTTGATTCTACCTCTCAGTGCTATTCTTGTTTTGGTCCTCTTCTATCCACTTAATATCATCACTCTAGTTCAGGCCTTTATTGCCTCGTCCTCACTACTGTAAAAGCATCTTAATTGGTCCCTCTGCCTCCATTTTCTTTTTTTAAAAATAGTATTTTATTGTTCCAAATACATGTAAAGATAGTTTTCAACATTCATTTTTGTAAAACTTTGTGTTCCAAATTTTTTCCCTCCCACCCTTACCACCCCCTCCCCAAGATAGTAAGCAATCCGATATAAGTTAAATATGTACATTTCTTATAAATATATTTCCAAATTTGTTATGATGTTATAGTTCTATTTTCATTCTTCTGCAGTCTATTCTTCTTATCATTGTCAAAATAATCTTTCTAAGGAACAGATATGATTATGTTACCCCCCAACACAAAAATTTTCATTAATTCCCTAGTACATCTAGAATAAAATAAAAACCTCACAGGCCTATTATTTAAAACCCACTATAATTCATCTCTGATGTTCCCCTATGATCTCATGATGTTGTCCCTTCTTTCATACATGCTAGTCATGCCTAACTATTCCTGAATTTCACCTTAGTGACTAGATTATCAACCAGATTACAGTCCCTCCTTCCACTTTCTTTGTTCAGAGCTCAGTTTAGGTGCTACCTCCTGCATGAAGCTTTTCCTGATCTTCCCAGCTAATAATGGGATTTCCCTCTTAAAATATTCTTAAGCATTTTAAGATTTCTTTTATGATCTAATCTTATATTATGACATTTTGCTTCATATTATGACAAACTTATATTGATCTGTATATATACTCTGTCTCAACTATTTCCCTCATCAGCAGAATATACACTCCTTTAAGATACTTTCATTTTTGTTTTTGATTTCTACTGCCTCTCACAACCATTGCTTTCCTTCTTTTAAAAATTATTTTTCATATATAGTTTGCTTTCTATATATTTGTTTGCATGTTGCCTCCTGTATTGGATTATAAGTTCCTTGAAGACCTTGATTGACTTTTTCTTCTTTTTGAATCCCTAGAATTTAATATAGTGCCTAGCCATAGTAGATATTTGATAAATGTTTAAAGAATGAATGAATGATCCCTATTGTCTAAGAAAGTGTGCAGTACCCTTTCCTCCTCAATAAATTAAACACAAAATAGATGTTGTTCGAGTTTGCTATTAATTTTTAAAATTAATCAGTTAATACTTATTAAGAGCCAGATGTGTGCCAGGTACCATATGTCTCAAAATAAAATATCTACTACATAGCTCTGCAAAACTTCTTTTGAAAAGATATTGACTCATTCTTTGTATTTGTATTCCTAGCATCTAGCACAGTACCTGGAACACAGCAGGCCATGACTAAAGATTCAATTTATAGAAAGAACATTGAAAGTGTCTACTCCAATGCTTTATTATATAGAATGCCAAAATATCAGAATGAGAAAGGTCCCTAAAAATCTCTGTCAATTTATACCTAATAGGAATGCTATCTACTACACATCTACAATCCAGACCAAAGACCTAAAGTCATGGGGAAGTTTCTACTCCATTGAGGCATCTCATTCCATTTTTGACAAGTAATTACTTGGAAATTTTTCCTTTCAGAAAATCTAAATCTGTTTTCTTGTTTCATATCTTGATTCTACTTTGCCATCTGTGTTCAAGCACAATGAATTTAAATAATCTTCCATTTGACAACTTTCCCTCCTAAATCTTCTCTTCCTTCTACTTATCCTCTTAACTTTAATTGGACTTAGAGGTTTTTACATTAGCATTTTTACACAAAAATCTGTTTTTATGTTTAATATTTTTAAATTGCATTTTAATATCAAAATATAATTGTTTTCCTTGTAATCCTATATATTTTATGTTATGCATTTAAAAAACATAATTCTGAGACTGAGATGTAGTCCACAGGCTTCACCAGGGGTCTCTCTTTTTTTTTTCTTTCTTTCTTTCTTTCTTTCTTTCTTTCTTTCTTTCTTTCTTTCTTTCTTTCTTTCTTTCTTTTCTTTCTTTCTTTCTTTCTTTCTTTCTTTCTTTCTTTCTTCTTTCTTTTTCTTTCTTTCTTTCTTTTTCTTTCTCTTTCTTTCTTTCTTTCTTTCTTTCTTTCTTTCTTTCTTTCTTTCTTTCTTTCTTTCTCTTACACACACACACACACACACACACACACACACACACACACACGGGTTCAGAACACCGCCTCTAGTCTCCTCACTGTCCAAATAAAAAGGATCATGTGCTAGAGATTTGTGCGGGTAGAAATACCAAGAACTGACAATTAATAGGATATGGGGGGGGGGTGAATTATGACCAGTCATAGGTGACACTGAGGTTGTTAACCTTGAGTGACTAGAAAGTTGGTAGAGATCTTAACATTTATAGGGATGTTGAAGGGCAGATAATGTAATGAGATGTTCTTTGTAGTCATAACCTGTTCATAACAGTTGATTCTGTAGGACACATTTTGAAAAGGGAGAGTGGGGCAGAGCTCTTACTCACTGGTGCCTGCTTTGAAACCACACTTCAAGGATTTCTATCACAACCAAGAGGTAGAATGAATGTGATCTGGGGGATCATGAGATAATGTGTACAGGAAGTAGGGCAAGGAGAGGGAGTAGATTTCTCAATGGTATCTGTACAACTGCCATTTTGTGACTAACAGCCCTGAGATGTCCAAGGAACTTTCACAGAAGAGGAAAGAGATAGAATAGACAAATGAGGCCAAACAAGTTAGAAATGAGTGTTAGAAATAAGTACTTTGCCTATCAAGAATAGAATGTAACTCATCCAACACTGAGCCCATTTTCCTTGGAACTTTAATCTACTTGTAAATAAGACCACAACCTCCCCCTCACTTTGAAGAACACTTGTTTATAGTGTTTTTGTGATTTATTATAACTAAAGAAACTTAGAAACTTATAGGATCATAGAATTTATATTGAGAAGGGGTATGGCAGATCATCTGATTCAAATCTCTAAATTTTTATATACAAGGATATTAATCCAAGAGGATCAGTGATTTATCTTAGATCAAAGAGGAAGTAAGTGGCAGTCTCATTATTTCAATGCAGCTATTTTGACTAAAAGGAATATTCATTTTACAAAATATTTGGTTTTGAACTTGTATCTTCCAATAATAAAATATTGATAGAATTGTCCAGTATTGGTTTTAGGGATTTTGATGGATTGTTGGTATTAAATGGAAGGCAGGTTTGAGCTTTAACGCTTTCTTAATTGGTGGCTGCTTTTAGGCCTGCAATATGTTGTGTATGATTCATTATACTCTAAGTAAATTTGTTTACATATCAAAAGAGTTGTCTCCCTTTTGAGTAGCATTTAAATTTAAGTTACGTTTGTTAATACTTTATTATTAAGAACAATAACTCTTATATAGCATTGTAAGGTTTAAAAAGCACTGTGCTGCTTCATCATTTGATCCTCACAACAACCTTAGGAGGTAGGTGCCATTTTTATTACTATTTTACAGATAGGAAAACTGAGACAGAAGTTAACTTACTTAACCATAGGCATGCTAGTAATTGTCTACATCTGTATTTGATTTCCATTCTTCCTGACTCCAGGTCCTGTGATCTAATCATCATGCAAGCTCACTGCAGATAAAGCAATACAAATGTAGACAAGTTATTTTACATTTCTGGCCCTCAGTTTTCTCATTTGTATAGAAAAAGGGGCCTAGAGAATCTCCTGACAACCCTAAGCTTCATTGAGTCACTCATTTTCATGAAGTCTATAGGGGCCATTTTGTAAACAGCATGATCAGTGACAGCACATTACTTTTTAATGAAGTCTGCTTTTAAAAGATAATTCAAAATAAAAATCTGAGGTCCAGGACACATCTGCATCATGCCAAATTTCGTGTTGTGGCAGATTATGTCATTGCTGGTCATTGATATGTTCTCATCTAATCAGAATAATTTCAAAATGAAGACTAGTTTTTGTCAAGAAAAATGTTTGGAGAGTTGTATTTGAAATGCTTCAAATTTTCAAATCAATGAGATAACAGTTAAAAGTGTATTTTTCCAGCCTTTATTGTTTGTTTGTATTATTTGGAGCTTTCAAAGAACACTTTTCTTTTCTTTCTTTCTTTTTTTTTTTTTTTTTTTTTTTTTTTTTTTTACATAAGCAACCTCCTACACACAAAAGTTCTGAGGATTTTTATCAATAAATAGTACCTGAGCCATAGTAAAAATATAATAATCCAGAGAAGAGGTCACAAAGTATATTTCATAAACTAATTAAGCATGCTTCCTATTTCAGGAATTCTTCTCCAATCAAAGTTTAGAGTGAGCCTGTAGAGAACTATGACCTGATATCTGTCACATCTGCAAAAGGTCCACTTATCTGTGACAATGATTTTTTAAAAAGAGAGGGAATCTGAAATAGTTCATCAATAAGCATACTTGGAAAAATAATTGTGTGACCATAAGAAAGGCATTAAGTCTTTCTAATGTGGAGCCTTTCTAATAAAAGCTGTATTGCCTACCTTATATTGTTATTATGAAAATCAAGTGAGATCATGAATATAAAACTTTACTAACCATCTTAAACTTTTATTTTTCTATCACTCCATCTTCTTGCATTCAATGTGACTTGACTCCCCGCTGATGTAACACAAGCTCCTTACTGCCTTCTAGAATCAATTACACTTCCACTTATACCCATGCAGGGAGTTGGAATGGCCATTGCCACTTCTGAGCATTCTTACTTCTGTCACTCAGCATTTTCTTTTTTGAGGTGTGTTAAATCCATATGTGTCAAATCAATCAAAGTTCTGATAGCTATTGTCCATAGACTTCCAGAATAATCTTCTTCCTTTCTCAATGAGTTTAGTACCTGGCTCACAATCTTTATCTTCTCTCCAACTCCTGCCCATGTATTAGGAGCCTTCAATATATGTTATTTGTTGTTCATCTTTCATTCTCAAAGGGGACCAATGACATCAAGATACATCATGATACTCCCTTAAGCACTTTAACTTCCTAATTCCTCAATTAATTCATTCCCCATAACTTACTCCTCCACTTCCCATCAGCTAAATGCAGAAATATTTTATCCTTGGTCTTGCCATTATATGCAAATGCTTTGAAACTATTTCATTTCTACATAATCTGTGATCATTCCACTTCTACTTTTCAACTACAATTCCTTGTCTTTCAATCCTGTGGCAGGGAGACCTTTGTGGTAGCATGCTGATTGGTCTACCTGCTCTCTTCACACTTTAGTCCATACCCTATTCAGATGTCAAATGGATCTTCCTAAAATTCAGGACTGACCATGTCATTTCCCTTCCTCATTCATTCCACTCCAGGGGTCACCTGCAAGATAAAATATATTAAATTCTCTCCTGCTTCATTTCTGCTTCCTCATTTCCTTTACTTTCTTCAAGACTCAATTAAAATCTCACCTTCTATCAAGAAGCCTTTCCCACACTTCTTTAATCTTAGTTCTTTCCTTCCAGTTCTTTCCCCCAATTGTTCATAGTAAAGAAATGAATGATAGATAGATATGTAGCATATATAAAGAAATGAGTTTCTATCATCTATGCATATATGTATTATGTATTGTTTGCATATTGTCATTTGTGTGTTTTCTACTCCTGTTAAATCATGAACTCTTCAAAAGCAGAGATTGTTTTCTTTTTGATGTTTATTATTATCTTTTTCTTTTTGCCTTTTTTGGTATTATGAGTATCTTGCACAGGGCCTGGCACAAAGTAATTCCTAATATTAGTTGAATAACTAAATGATAAAAATGTCAAATTTTATTAATATCACTTATATATATTATAATTAATAATATATTAAGGATTATTATAACATTTTAGTAGTATAACAACAATTTATTATTGATAGTATAGCATTATTTTGTAAATATCATATTACCATTAATAATATAACATTACTGATAACTCATTCAGTCTTATTTTTTCAAAAGAAGGCAAATTTTAGGGCCAGTATAGGGGTTAATATCTTACTCAACCTTTTGACCCATATCATCTACATCTACATCAGCACTAAAAGCATATCAAAGTGGGGCAGCTGGTTGGTGTAGTGGATAGAGCATCAACTCTGAAGTCAGGGGGACCTGAGTTCAAATGTGACCTCACACTCCTAATACTTCCTAGTTGTGTGACCCTGGGCAAGTCACTTAACCCCAATTGCCGCAGCAAAAAAAAAAAAAATATATATATATATATATATATACATACATATATATATACATATATATATTATATATATATAATCAAAGTACTTAAGCTATTACTGATTATCCTGAGTTATCATTATGTTTGAATCATCACACAAAAGTTATTTTATCCAGTCAACTCTAAATAAGAATTAGGAATCTGAAGAAATGTATATTCTAAAATTATTTCCAGCACAATCCATAACCTAAAACAAATTGAAAGTATAGATTTTATGCACTTTGAAAGTATATATTCTATATATTTTAAGAAAACATTTTCATACTTCTTTCCATAATGATTTTCTGAATTTGTTCAAGCTAGTCCTCCACCCAAGTCATCATTAGGCCAGCAGTCAAAGTCTTTCCTGATTGCTAATACCTATTAGGTTCTGTGTGATACTGGAACAACCCTGAAAACCCAAGTTCACTCATAGATCCTGATGAGGAACTAAGGTTCCACATAGAACTTTAGTTGAGATTCTGTCACAAAACAATGAAAATTTAAAATTCTTGGCACTCTTAAGCTAAAGCTTGACTCTATGCTTACTAGGGAAATTCTACAACTAGACTATGCTTCATAAGCACAGGAACTATGTCTTATCTAAACTTTCTTTTCTTCCAACACCAAACAGTAAAGAGGGGATATAATAAAGAGAGGTTAGGAAAGAAAAGAAAGGAGGCTGGAAGGCAGACTGGACAGAGGGAAAGCAAAAGGAAGAGACAGTGGAAAGGAGAGGAAAAGGAAAGAAATAAATAGAAAATAGTCAATCCTTCAAATAACTATTGATAAAAAAAGAATTTATAAAAGACCATGTATTTTTTATAGAGCTGATTCTTGTAGTATAGCTTATGCCAAAGTTAGGGAATAGAATCTTGACAAGACAGACTTGGGCTATTATCCTGACCTACAATCAAATGGTGAATCTAAGAGAGGAAGACAGGCTAACCCAAACAGAGACAGACAAACATTTTGCTTATCTCTATCAGTTTCATATTACAGATGAATGTGGTCTATCCAGAAAGACCATGACCTTGAATACCGTGATTGAATGTGAATAAAGACCACCAAATACTCTATTCTGCCATCAGCTCAATTACCTCCACTCTTCCAGCAGCAGGTCCCCATTTTGGAATGGAAAGAGATTCAACCCTAATTCTTTGGTAGGTGAGAAAATAAATACCTTGAAAGATAGTAACTTCCTCCTCTCCACACACAAGGAAATTAGTGATTATTAATGGCTAAGAGTGAACATTATTCAATCTCATTGGAATAAGTCAGTTAGTGATTAGTGCTTTATTTTTTTAAATCAATTATTAACAGCCACTGTGTCATATGTTTACAATCCAGGTGTCTGCTTTCTCAGGGCAAGTAAGAGGTTCACAGGGCTTCTTATCTCAATTCTGTGAGCAAACTCAAACATACCCAGGCCTAATCTAGACTACAGCAAGTCTGTTTGACTAATCATCGTGATGGATCATTCACATGATGGCTAGTGTTGTCACTGCACACAGCGTAGCATGAGATAGCACATGGTTAACCCTTGACCTTCCAGGTGCCCTGATTATGCTGCTCCAACACTAAACCTCCTCCATCATCACTTCCTCCCTGTGGCAGTTATGGAAAGAGATCTGTTCCTAAGCAAATACCAAAGGCTCTGACCCCTTCATGAGTCACCAGTCTGTCTACCCACTTCTAAGATTCCCTCCCTGTATTTTTTCAGCTTGTCAGAGTTCCTAGTATGGAGAGTGGTGATTGTGATATAAATTGGGTTCATGAAAAGTCAGGTAATTGTAGTTTCATAAATCTAGAACTGCTCAAATGGATTCTATCACTTAGGATAATCTGAACCCCTTTTAAAAAGATTTAGCTTCTCCTCAGGCAAAGTCATATCCTAGTAAAAGCCTTAGGGGAAGTGAAATAAATAATTCCAGGTCAAAGTTTTAAAAATATAGAGGAAAATCTCAATTATTCTGACTTTGCTGACACTGACTTACAATTAATGATAAAAGCAAGTTAAATATAATCCAAATATATTTATATTTCACATTTAATTTGTCATTAATAGACAATGTGGCATAATGAACAAAAAATTAGCCATGGAATCCTGAAGACCTGGATTGTTGCCTTGCCTCTGATACATGGTAGCTTTGTAATCCTGGGCAAGTCATACAACGTCTTAGAGTCCCAGAACAATTTTTTAGATTACTTTAGATTACATTTAGATTACATACACCTGGTATGGAAAGAATTCCCATACCAGGTGCACCCTACATTGAGAAGATCACAGATCTAGACTAAACAAAACATTCTTCCCACATCTTAACAAAAGCTTTATTTTCATCAATTTTTAACAATAAACAGTTTAGTATTAGAGATGAAGTCTATTAAATGAAAAGAGTGCTTTGATTTATCTGGAGTCTCCTTATACATGCCATCTTCATTCACCATTAATGCTAGTAATCAATGAGATGTTTTAGTAAGTGTGTGCTTTTAATCAGTGTCCAAAGATCTCAGGGATTGATTGCTCATTTTACCAAACTTTTCTGGCAGGGCTTGTAGAAGATAATTCAATGTAAAAAACAAATCACATTGACATAGTCTCCTAGAATGTAAAAAAGAAAAAAAAAAAGATTCTTCAGTAAATTCTCATTTTTTTTTTAAGTTGTATTGTTTGCAATTTTCTCTGAATACCTATCCCCCCAAAAAAAAACTTTTCTTCATAATAAAGGAAAACATTTATGCAAAGCGAATCTATATAACTTACCTGACAGAATATACCCATTTCACACTTGCAATCCCCACTTTTCAATTAAGAGGAAACTGTGTTTCCTTAGCTCTATTCCAGACTTAGGTTCATAATCGAGGATAAATTATTTCTAAACATCTAAATATCAGCAACAAAATTCAACAAGAGGTATAGATTTCCATTGTCTACAATCAAGATGAAATGCTTTTTAGTCTCATTTGCCTGAAAAGTACTGGAACTTAAGAATATCTAGAAGGACTAAGCTGTTTCAGGTGTCATAGTGCATTTGCAAAAATTACAGATAGTAGGATGAAAATTTTTATTTCAAATCAAAATTGTAATATCTGCTTATAATCATTTGCCTTTGAAGTATATTTGTCAGATAGGAAAAATTAAAGTAAATTTATCAAGATGAAAAAAAAACTTTTCATCATTATTGTTATAGGAAATGCAAAATAAAGAAAAATGATAAATAATAATTTAAGGCTTTAGATGTTCTTTTCTGACAATTGCCTTTTAATAGCTTAAAATTTATTTTTTTAAATGAGCTTGTGTAAATCATAGCATGAAAAATAGAGATAATTATGAGTGTAGATTTTACTTATATTTTTACAGAACCACATATTTCAAAACCTGTAGATTATAGTTTCCTGATACTTTAATGGTTCCTGTGAGCTTTAACCATCTTTAAACAAAAATGCACATTTGTTTTGTGAGGTACATTCCTGAACACTTAGATCATTATTAATCATTACTATCCATCCTGGATAATAATCCCATGGAATTTCCCTCTGACCACTGAGGAAGTAAAAGTTTTGACACTTTTAATTTTGCCTAGAGGGGTAAAGTGGCTGACATTCTTGAAAGGTGAAATTAGTTCTGAATATTCATAGTGATGTTCATATTTGCTTCTAAGGAAAAATGCTTTAGAAGAAAATCTAAGAAGTCAAATCTGAAGCAGGCCTACATGGAATCCTGGAAGCTTTTTTTAATGAAACCATAATAATGTTTTTCCTCCTTTTCTACTCTTCTGAGCAATAGTTATAGACATTTATGAAGTAATTTAAATTGTACAAAGCACTTTACACTTATCTGGGTATCATAACAGTCTCGAGAGTCAGCCCAAGTGAGCCATATTAAGGGCCCTCTAAATCGCAGGGATTCTTCATTCTTGGGACAGGGAATAGAATCCCCACTTTCAAAAACTTCATAGTTTCATTTAACAGCAAAGGAAACTGAGGTCTATAGAAAGTCACCTGCCCACAATTACACAGCTAGAAAATGTCAGAGGTAGGCTTTAAACTCAATTTTCTCCTAACTCTAGGCCTAGCACTTTTTCTATTACACCCTGCTCTTTGAAATAGGGACAATCTTTCCTTTGAATTGTTCCCCTACCCAGAATTACAAACCTCTTGGTAAAAAAATTAATATCAGCTAGCTCTTTAAAAATATGAAAGAATTTCCATCATTAATATCCTGCTATCAATATTCTTTGAGTTCTTAAAGGTTCTATCACCAGAGCTCTGGCACTTTCAACCAAAATGGAAAAGCTCTGAGGAGGAAAGGGAGAGGGAAAGGAATAAGCATTTGTATAGCACCTATTACAATTCTAATTTGATCCTCACAGCAACCTTGCAAGTTAAGTGCTCTTAGCTCCCTTTTACAGATAAGGAAATTGAGGCATAGATTAAGTCACTTACTCAGGATTACACAGAGAGTAAGGATCAGAGGTCAAGTTTATATTCAGATTTTCCTATCTCCAGGCTAGGCACTCTATCAATTGAGTCACCTAAACTTAACATCTCTCTTCATAGACATGCTCTTTAAATATTAAAGTATGTCTAAGAGTTGGGGATCCTGTATCCCCTCTGCATTGTAAATAGAGGGGGAGAGATTTCCTCATACTACTGAAACTATCTCAAAAGCAGCTTCTCTGTGGGTAAGATCGGTTCCTTAAGGTAATAGTTCTCAAACTTCTTGGTCTCCTTTATTATCTTAAAAATTACTGAGAACCCTTCAAAACATCTTTGATTATTCAAAAATATCGATTGATATTTATTATGTTATAAAAGTAAAATACATTAATATTATTGTGAAAATCATTTTGACGCAATGAACCTCCTGAAAGGGCTTCAGGGAGCCTTAAGGGATTTTAGGCCACACTTTAAAGACCTATGCCTTAGGAAAATATGCTCTAGTCCTTTCAGAAGAGAGAGTATTTGATTTCCTTTTCCCACTACCTCAGCATAACATGATTCCCAGAAAACAGCGACCAAGCAACAGTTGATTAGACTTAATCCAGTGAAGTTCTAGTCCAATGATTTTTAATAATACCCAAATTATATGGAATTTATTTTTGAAGGGATATACATGTGAGCTAGTTCGCCATAATTTGTGTAGAACTTAAACTTCCAATTGGCATCTTAGAGGAACAGTTTCCCAATTCTCCTCATTGCATTATTTGTCATGAACCATGATGATTTGAGAACCACTGTTTTAGTCCCTGAAGTTGTCAGGATGAAGAAGCATAAATTCACTAAAGGTTTCTTCCAAATACAAACATAAAATAGGAAGTTTGTATTGTTCATCCACCAGGCTAACCTCCCATCAAATATTGTCCCATCTCTTATTCACATCCTCTCCCATTTCCAGTACTATCTAGACTCTCCCTAACTCTCTCCTTTTTCTTTGCTGCTAGATTATAGAACAGGAACAGAGACCTTGGATATACTTATTTCTGTTAAGTATTTTATGATCTCTTAGATTATAAGGACATCCTTGAGATTGATATATATATGTGTGTGTGTGTGTGTGTGTGTGTGTGTAGAAATATATATATGTGTGTGTATGTATGTGTGTAGAAATATATATATATATAGAGAGAGAGAGAAAGATTTTACATTATATATATATATGTATATATATGGACTAAGGGTGATAATAGAAAAGTCACAGTCAGGACTCAAAGAACCTGAGGTCAAATTTTCCCTATGATGCCTCTACTTTATATGTAACTTTGAACAAGTCATTTAAATTCTCTGGGCCTTAGTTTCTTCATCTATAAAAGGAGAGTGTTTAATTAGATGGTTTCTGAAGTCCCATATAGCTCTAGATCTGGGATCCAATTACCTGATAGGAGTAGTAAGATTAGAGTTATGAAATGAAATGAATCCCCTTCTCCTATTTTGCTGTGGGGCACATATAGTCTAACCATACTTCATTTGAATTCTTTACATTCCATGAGATTGGTTTCTTTGATTATGGATGGTTAGGATTTTGCCGAAGAGGATAAAGGGAAAACATTTCATCTTAAGGAAAGCACATGAACAAATCTGAATAGACCAAGAAATAAAGTATGCTTCTAACTCACACAAAGTGGCTGAGATATAGGGAATGTGTTACGTATAAGATCCAACTCGGCAGCATTTAAAGCCCACTATAGTCTAGCTTCAACTTATCTTTTTAGACTTTAGTATAAAATATTTTCTAAGAACAAAAACAACCCATTTGTTATTTCCTAAACTCAGCATTCCATTTTTCCAATTCTGCCTTTGCAAGACTGTTGTGTTTGTCTATAATTTTCTTTCTCCTCATTTGCCTTTTAGCATCTTTATTTATTTATTTTTTTATAGCTCAGGTCAGGCATTACTAACAATGGGAAGCTTTCCCCGTTTCTCTTAATTATGAGTGCTTTTTCCTCCTCAAATTATTTTATATTTACTTATTTGTGAAATTATTTTATTGCCTCATAGAATATAAACTCTTCAAAGGGAGTGATTATTTTTCCTTTAATCTCTATTTCACCAAACCTTAATAGAATGCCTTGTGTATATAAGGCATTTAATAATTGCTGGTTGCATTTTCCTGCATTTTTCTAGTCATTGTTCTAGGTTTATTTCACTTCCTTCACAGCCCTGACTGTGTTTTTTTTTTTTTTTTTTTTTTTTTTTTTTTTTAACAAAGTACCATCCTGCATCTTTGAATTTTGTTCTCATCTTATCTATATAGTCTTCCACTTCTGCTAAACCACAACTCCAAGTCATTCCTCAAACACCTACCTTCTAGATTCTTGGCAGGTGGACAAAACCACAAAACAATGTTAACTAATACCAATAGAAATTTGTACTCTCTCACCTCAATTTCTTGGCAATGCTGGGATTCACATCTGATTGACCCCCTCCCACAATCTCCCCTAGCTGTTCTTAAAAATCTTTTTCCAGTTCCAAATTTGCTCCATTTCAGTCCCAACAGTAAACTTTTAAATATTTTACTTTGAAGTTTGAGACTATCTACTTTGAGTTTTGTCATTTCCTACATGCTTACTTCAAAACCTGTGTCCTCTTTTTCTTTGTTGTCTCAGAAGATGAGGTGGTCTATCTTGCCATACTTAACCTTTCCACTTATACTCTTCATCACATCACCTCCTAGAAATTGTTCCACTAATGATCTCCTTTCTCTCCTTCCCTCTATTTCATCTTCCATTCTTGCCCCCTGCCCCTCACTACTGGCCTCATACTCTCTCTCTCTCTCTTTCTATCGATAGATAGATAGATAGATAGATAGATGGATGGATAGATATAGATGTGGATAGATAGATATAGATACATAGATATAGATATAGATAGATAGATGCAGATAGATATTATATATATATATATATATATGTTTATTTGTTTATTTATTTACCTAATCTGATTTCCAAACTCACCTCCCTACAGAAGCTGCTCTTGCCCATAAAAAGTGAACAACTAATAAGCACACTAAGTCTTTCTTCAATCTTTACCACACATGAACAATGCAGAATATTTGTTCCCTCCCCACTTCTTTATACTTTTTCCATTGAACTATCAGGCTGTTTCTTCTTAATTTTTTTTTCTGTTACCATTTTCTTCTCATTTGCAATTCTGGGAGGTTATGTAAACTTTTAGTGCTTCCAAGGTGCTATAACCTAAGGAGAGGTGTAGTCACTGCTCTCATGATTTGTGCTTTTCTTTAACTCTGGAAGGGACATTGTTTGCCTATAGCTATAAGTTCTAGTGTTCGCCTTTACCCTAGAACTCTGTATGGCAAACGCAACAGAGTCCTGCAACCAGAATTAGCAAAGAGTCTCCTGTAATTTCTTTCCAATATCCTTGCCATTTGTGGACTGTGCTATCTCTCAAAGCTACTGCTGCCACTGTTCCAACAGTCATCAAGGCTTGAGTTTGGTGTTGGTACAGCACAGTCTACATTGCTCTCTGGCTTTATCACCACTCCAGTGTGACAGACCTATCTTGCCAACTCTTGAGTTGTCTTGTGCTGGAAATTTATTTTACTCCACATTTTGTTCACTCTGCTGCTTCAGAATTCAATCTGAGGTATTATATTAAAGTTGCTTAGAGGGGAATGTTAGAATAGTCTGGATAATTCCCTGCCTCTAGTCTGCCATCTTAGCTCCACCCAGTTCTATTTAACATATTTAAGTGCCATGTAAATGTTAGTTATCTGCTATTATATATTTTCCAAATTTATTTCCCACTACTATCATTTTACATATTCTCCATTCTAGCCCAACAGAGCTGCCAATGTCCATATCTTTTCCTATCTTTCTCTGTATCCATGAATTCAAAAATGGTCTCCTTCCATTCCTAGAATATTCTGCTTATGTTCTGAAGGTTGAAATTTTTATCTAATTTCAAAGTCTAATTCAAATGTTATACCTACCATAAACCTTCCTTGATGCCTCCAGTTCAAGATGATCTCATCAAAATTTCCTTAACCACTTTATCTTTTAAACTTTTTAATACATTTTATGTATAAATTATATATTTTATGTGTAATCACACAATGGATAGAACAAAGGAGTTAGAATCAGGAAAACTGAATTCAAAACCAGCCATCAAACTTTTACTAGTTGTATGACCCTTTTGAAAATTGAATTATAGATAGACAATTATACATGTACAAATATACATGTATATCATAAACATTTTTTCGTGTTAATCTTCCATGCTGGAATTGATTCTAAAGTTATAATTACATACTTTATATATAATTATAATTATTAACTCAGGAATATGGGGGTTGGCTATATTTTGCCCTTATAGCATAGTTTGCTGACTCTTGGAATAGAGGGAGAAGAAAAGAGGATGGAAGACAGACTTTGGAAAATGTCTCTATCTGAAAGGCAGGAGAAAGAAGAAAACCAAACATAATTGGTGAATTAAGCACAGAAACTGATAATACAATATCTCAGGAGCAAGTGATATACTGCTAAATGAAATGTGCTCTCAAAAAAGAAATTATATATAGTATACTTTTAAGCTTAATCTAAATTAACTTTTTCCCATCACTTTCTTATGTCTAAATAATCAACAAAACAACAAATCAAATATTGACTTTTTGTGTTTGATGATTTATGAGGTATAAATACTTGGTCTCAGTAGCTCTTTTAAGTTAACTACAGCATAATTTTCTGCAGAAGCCAGAAAAAAAGAAAAAAAGTATCAAGGAAGGTTAAAAAAAATATCAGTAGTACCAAATGCCTTCTTTTCCATTGGCCACAACAGTTAGACACATCTTTAATATCAATTAATGATAATACATTTTATATGTCTTGATTTTTTCCTCATTTCTTTGTTAATTCTCCAGCCAATGGAACTCATTTAAGTTAATGTAAACAGAAGATCCATCTTTAGGAGCAATTCCCAGCATGGAAGATTAACACGAAAAAATGTTTCTTTATGATATACATACTGAAATCCTAAAACTAATCTTCTATTCCATCATTTGGAATGGTTGATATACTACACTATGAAAAATAATTCACCAGATTTTCAATGAATTTGATTAAATTTTGACAAACAATAGGAAAATTGGCTCCAAGACTCTTCCACACCTGGTGTCAATCTATCTGTATTTGTATTGTTTGATGCTCTGACCAAAAGCCAGAACTTCACAACTCTTTGTAGTTATTTAGTCTGCAATAAAGGAAACCTACAAAGGGGGAAAGGGAAATGCTTTTAAATTTTATGGCAAATTTTGGAATTCTCCTCAGTTTAA
Organism: Antechinus flavipes; assembly: GCF_016432865.1. Classification (NCBI taxonomy): domain Eukaryota; kingdom Metazoa; phylum Chordata; class Mammalia; order Dasyuromorphia; family Dasyuridae; genus Antechinus; species Antechinus flavipes. Next base: position 304,302,632 of record NC_067399.1, on the reverse strand, counting down.
ACATTCCAAAGAGAATGTAAGGACTTTGTGAGATAGAAATATTTTAAATAATCAACAACTGATAGGCACTTTCTTGTTCAAATGAGAAATGGACTGTTGCTCCAGACATACCACCAGGGAAATGATGTTTTTATCCCCACACATTTCCAAAAAATTGATGCAAGTAATGAGATTTTCTTTGGAAGAGAAAAACACTGATAGTTGTGTTGGCAAAGTGCTATAAATTTCAAAGTGGAAAAAAGAGGGCATAACAATAATTTATGCTCTAAAATGGAATGTTTCACAATTTTTGTTTAACTAAACATATTTTATATTACTTACACTATAATCTACAGCACCCAACTGATTACAAGGTTGTAAATTGTGTGAAGGGCTCTGTAGAAAATCTTAAAGAGCAACTAGGTGCCTTAAGTTACAGTGCCACTGGATCTCTGAGATTCAACCAGACCTGTGATATCCAGTTTAAATACAGTGATGTATTCTTATTAATAATGAATAGAGCCACTTATTTCAATTTCATGAGCCCCAAACCCTAAAGAGGGTGAAATTTTATTATCCATGACCTGGATATTAGTTCTTTGGCAAAAATTGTCCATTTTTCAAATGTTGACCCAGTGTTAAAACAATGAAAAACAACTTTTCCAACAATTTTGGCATGTTGAAATATGAAAGAAGAGAGCCTGGTCTTTTTTTTTTTCTGGAAGAGCTATTAAAACTGCTTTGCTCAACTTTATTTAAATACAAAGTACAAATCTTAGCACTCATCCAACATTAGAAATCTTCCTCTTCCACACTCCTCTTCCTCAACAGCAGCTCAAAAAGATAGAAAACTGCACACTTATAAGCATTAGCATCCATTATGGTAGATTCTTAGCAATGCAGAAAATAATATAGTCCAGACACTTATTTGAACTAAGTCACCTTATTAACAGATGTTGTAATCTAATAGACTTCAAGCTACAAAAAAATCATTGCTTACAAAGCTTTAAAGGAAAAACAGTATGTGACAATTTGTCCCTTTAAAAAAATTTTTCCATTAAAATATTTTTCATTTGATGAATAACTCCAAGAAGGATTTCAATATAAAATAGAACATAAAAGTTTTATATGTGAAAATATGAATCTATATTAAATATAGCTTGCTTTTAAAAATATATATGTATATATTTATTATGCGATAAGGACATGTAGTATAATAATGACATATAGGATACATATATACATATCATATATACATATGTAGAGTCATTATCTACTATATACATTTGTATGATAATTATTTTTTATTGTTGTTCTCCTGGTTCTGCTCATTTCATTTTCCTAAAGTCTATTAGTATCAGTGTTTCTCCATAATATGGCTTAGACCTACCCTCTACGTTCCTCTTCATATTTATTTGAAACTTTTCCTCTTATAATTTCTTATGGTGCAATAGTATTATTATCTATATATCAGAATTTGTTTAGTCATTCTCTAATTGATGGACACCCCATTTATTTCTAGTTTTTTGCTATAACAGAAAACTTGACTATAAGATATTCTAAACTATTTTATACATATGACATATAGAATTCTTTCACCTTTTTTTTGATTTTCTAAATAAAACATATGCTATTCCTTGATTACATTTTATAGAAGTAATTTGAAAAAAATCTTGAGAATCTATAAAATTTATCTAAGCACATGTAAGGCAGAACTGCACTGAAATCCAGGAAGTAGATAGCTGCAGAAATTCTCCAGTTAGCCTGTTCTCTTGGCTTATAACCCTGATAGTCCACAAGGTTTTTCTGATATCTGATCTAAATCTTTTTTTTTTCAAGAATCAAAGATCTTTTTCCTACCCTAGGCATAAAAAATAATTCTTTTGTTAACATCTGTTGAGCTACATATATGGTGTATATGCATGCATAAATGAACAAGGAGAGAAATGGAAATAGAATATGTACTTATTGGCCTATTAAATATATATGCCCTCTTACTTATCACTACATCTAAGTATGCTTTACCCAGTTCTTCAACACAAAATTGAAAACAAAAAGTTTTTTAAATAAATTATTTTGCAATTATATTTAGCTTCCTTTTAGTCATTAGTTTCTCCTCATAGATGGCAATGAGATTACAGAAGAAGATAAACTACATAATGAGAAAAAACTTAAAGAGTGCTTCTTCTCGGTTATATTCTAGGACATTATCTTATTCACTTATGCAGATACTGGTTGGTTTTGATGGTCTCTGATGTTCTAATTCTGAGATTCCATGATTAACCCATATGTAACATATTCTTACCCCATTCTCTCAGGACCAAGATTGCTATATTTTACTCCTCTCCCTACCTTCTCCAATGGAGTTGGGGAAATTGTCTTTTGCTTAAATCCCACTAATTGTTTTTATTCATTTTAGTAGTCCAGTAACAAACAACACAGTTCCATTTAACCACTTAACATCAGATTAGCTATTACAAAGGTATATTTACTTCAGAGATATAACAAAAATAAAACATTTATCCAATATGTTAAGGACATAATTCTTTCTTTCCACACCACCTGAATTAGAGTGGGATGGATTAGATTCAGAGTTTAGTTCAGTTCATATATAGCATTAATCCTTCCAAATCCAAGTCCCAAGTACCGCTGGGCTGTTGCCCTTGATTTTTACTTCTCAGAAATTCTGGGCTGGCTGCAGAACTCAGCCAATATTTCCAAATTCCCAAATTTGCATTGCTTTAGATCCTTTGTTAGAGATTTTTTCTCCATATTTAGGACTGAAGAGGAAGAATGGAGAAGACCAAAAGCCAAACCCATCAGGGCTTTGCCTAAGAGGTAGGGAAAAATGGCTTTAATTCTTCCCCACTTACATGTGCCCTGTGATATCACCTGCTATGAAGAAATTCTCACACATGAAAGAAGAAAAAGTCATTAGTGCACTGAGTCAAACAATTTTAAAGATACAGACATGGTTGGGCTACTCCCAACCATGTGACAGACCAAGATAGAATGACCACATATGTAATAATTCTCTTATGTCCCAGAAACAGGTCTCTTGGAGTCTTCTACATAGGTAATATTATATTAAGTGATGTTGATATTGCCATACCTCCATTACATTTATGTGAAGCCCCTGAAGGATACTTTTATGAAGCAACATATCAAAAAGTACATTATGTTGTCTCCATTCAATACAGTCATGAATCATAGGGCTCTGAAGTAAAAGGATTAGACAAAGTTAAGGTGAGTTAAACAGGTGTATGTTGGAAGGTATTAGTTGAAGATAGATTCTAAATAAAGCAAAGAAAAAAAAGTTGTCTGATAATACAAGGGGGTCAGAAATGAGGAATATATTTCTAGTAAAGGTTATATAATATTTACAGTGTCTGGGGACAGAATTAAACTTCAAGTGATTTCCTTTGCCAAACTCTTCCAATTCAGATTTTTTTTTCCATTGTTTCCCCTGAGGAAATTGGAGTTAAGTGACTTGCCCAGGGTCACACAGCTAGGAAGTGCTAAGTGTCTGAGATCAGATTTGAACTCATATCTTCTTTTTTATTTTTTTTTTCATTTTATTTTTTTTCATATTTTAGTTTATTTTATTTAATAATTACTTTATATTGACAGAATCCATGCCAGGGTAATTTTTTTACAACATTATCCCTTGCACTCGTTTCTGTTCCGATTTTTCTCCTCCCTCCCTCCACCCTCTCCCCTAGATGGCAAGCAGTCTTATATATGTTAGATATGTTACAGTATATCCTAGATACAATATATGTTTGCAGAACTGAACAGTTCTCTTGTTGCACAGGGAGAATTGGATTCAGAAGGTAAAAATAACCCGGGAAGAAAAACAAAAATGCAGATAGTTCACATTCGTTTCCTAGTGTTCTTTCTTTGGGTGTAGCTGCTTCTGTCCATCATTTATCAATTGAAACTGGAACTCATATCTTCTTGACTTCATGGCTGGTACTCTATACACTGCACCACCTAGCTGCCCCCTTTTCATCTTTTTCTTATTTTTTCCCTGTTCTTTTTTGCTCCTTGAGTTACATACATACATATCGCATACATATCCACCCTAAGGGAGGATTAAGCATGAAGATTATTATTATTATTAAATATAATTTATGCCTTGATAACTTCCCTTTCTTGGTTTGAAGAATTAAGAGTTAGCCATGTTTTTGAAAAGACTAAAGTACCATTTTTCTGACAACACTTTTAGAAAAGGCTTCTAGGATGCTTATATTTGAGGAGTAATATCATGGTGCCATGGAATGGAGAACTGAATCAATTATCAGTTTTATTTTCTCTCTGACATGTATTTGATCTTTGAGTCTTAATTTAATCTATTTCATGAATTGACATTATGACCTGGGCAAGTCCCAACCACTCAGGGTCTAAATTCCTTCATCCATCTGCTATTTAACCTATAAAATGATAGGGATGAACTAGATGCTCTGTGGAGTCTCATTCTACTGGAACACTCTGTAAATTCTGCTAGTTATATTTAAGCGTGTTAATATAGACATCCTCATGGGCCAAAGCCAAGACACTGGAAAATAGAAGCAATTGACCAAGCTCTCCCAATATTCCTCTTCAAATAACTTTAAAATGCCAACTTAAATTAAATTCTAGAGTAGCAGTACCAACAAAAGGTAAGAGTGAAACATCCTTCCAACTCAAAATAACATAGGAGGTCATAAAGAGAGATCTGTGACACAAAGAAGGAAACTATAGGATCCCATATGGATGAAATACTGTCATAGAACTTGGTTGTGAGGAGAGAATCGGTGGGAACTTTCAAGTCAGAGACAATAAGGGGACTTATCAATTAGTCACAAAGAGATTATAAGGTACAATTGTGCTAGTGTTTGACAAGGAATCAGATGCTATTTAGGAACTCCATTTTTTATATCCATTTCTGCATCATAGTCCAAGTGCAGAAAGGAGCATTTTCACTCAAAAGGGAGTCCCTGAAGGACAATATCACTCCCTAGTCCAAAGGAATTTAAGGAACAATATTGTTTCCAATCCCAAAGGAAGATGATCTCTGAGTAGTATCAATTGTAATCTCAAGGGTAAGGAATCCTTCTTTAATAAGTAACCAAACCAAGAGAGCAGTGACACAATACTCTTCAGACCATCACCTTGGAAGCATCTAAAGTTTCAAACCTTTACTCTGCATCATGCTCTGAAAACAGTAGTAGACATAGAAAACCCTTAACTTACAATGTCAGGAAGAGACCCAATATTATGATAAAATTCCAAATTAAGAAAATGGTGGGGAAATGAGCAAATAGCATCAAAAAAGAACTTTATTACAAAAAGCTCCTGTGGTTAGAGAGAAATCCAACTCACAAATGCAAAGATAATGAAATCAAAATGGCTAAAAGCAAAGCTTCAAAGACAAATGTGATGTCTACCAAAAAATTCTGGAAGAGGTTAAAAGTATTTTCAAAATCAAAGTGGGAAAGGAAAAATTAGGGGAGAAAATGAAACCATAAGAAGGATACTAAGAAAATACAATTAACACCTTAGTAAAAGAGGCCCCAAAATGGGGAAAAAATAAGATTTAAAAAAAAAAGAATTACCTTTTTGGAAGAAGAGAGAAAAAAATTGCTGCTGAAAAAAACTCTTTAAAAAGCAGACTTAAGAGGGCAGCTAGGTGGTACAGTGGATAGAGCACGAGCTCTGAATTCAGGAGGACCTGAATTCAAATCAGGCCTCAGCATTTAACTGCCCTAACTATGTAACCCTGGGCAAGTCAGTTAACCCCAATTGGCTAAGGGGGGAAAAAAAGCAGATTTGGCCAAATGGAAAAAGAAACACAAAAATTCACTGAATATAAACAAGATCATGTGATGCTCAACTGTGATAAACTTTGCCCTTCTCAATAATAGGATAATTCAAAGTAATTCCAATAGACTTAAGATGGAAAATGCCAATCGCACTGAGAGAGAACTATAGAGACTGAATGTTGATTAAAGCATAGTATTTTCACCTTATTGTTTGTTTCTTTTTTCTCATTTTTTCCCTCCTTTTGGTCTGATTTTTTCTGGCATAACATGATAACAGTTAGTTTCTGTTATCTATATCAGATTGCTTGCTATCATAATCAGGGGAGTTGAGGAAAGGTGGGAGAAAAATTTGGAACACAAAGTTTTATAAAAATGAACATTAAAACTATCTTTACATGTATTTGGAAAAATAAAATATTCTTGAGGAAAAAAGTTCACTGAAGGAAACAATCCCTTATAAATTGGAATCAGACAAGTGGAAGCTCCAAGAGATACTAAGAAACAACAAAACAAAGTCAAAAGAAGAAAAATAAAAGAAAATGTAAAATATCAAAATAAAAAAAACAACTCACCTAGAAAATAGATAGAGGAGAGATCATTTTTAAAATTATTGCTTTATCTGAGAGTTGTTATAAAACAAAACAAAACAAAAACCCTAGACATTATAATTTGTGAAATTATCAAAGAAAACTGCCCTGATATTCTGGAACCAAAGAAGAAAGCAGAAATTTAAAAAATATATAACAATTACCATCCAAAAGAGATCTCAAAATGAAAACTCCCAGGAATAATATAAATTCCAGAACTTCCAAGTAAAAAAACATGCAAAAGACAGTAACCTAATCATACCAGACCTAAAATTGCATTATAAAGCAGCAGTCCTCAAAATCATTTGGTACTGGCTAAGAAGTAGAGTGATGGATCAATGAAAGAGACAAACTAGTCAATGACTCTAATAATCTACGGTTTGATAAATCTAAAGGCTTCCTCTTGTGTGATAAGAACTTCCTATTTGATAAAAATAGCTGGAGAAACCAGCAAATAGTGTGATAGAAACTAGGTATAGAACAATATTTCATACTTTATAGCAAAATAAGGTAAAAATGAGTTCATGATTTAGACATAAAGGGTAAGACTATAAACAAATGAGAAGAGCAAGGAACAGTTTATCTATCAGAGCTTTGGAGATGGGAGGAATCTATGATCAAACAAAAAATAAATGACATTATGAAATGAAAAATAGATAATTTTGATTGCATTAAATTAAAAAAAAAAGTTTTGAACAAACAAAACCAATGCAGCCAAGATTAGAAGGGAAGCAGAAAGCTAGGAAGCATTTTTTACAGAGAGCATTTCTGGTCAAGGCCTCATTTCTCAAATACATAGAGAATTGAGTCAACTTAACAAAATACAGGTCATTTCCTAATTGATAAATGGTCAAATGATATAAACAGACAATTTATAAAAATAATTATTTAATTTTTTTCTATTTGCTTATTTTTTTATCTTAACACACATTGTTTTATGAATCATGTTGGGAGAAAAAAAATCATAGTAAAAGGGAGAAACCATAAGAAACAGAAAAAAAGAAGTTAACATAGCACAACTTGATTTATATTCAGTCTCCTTAGTTTTTTTTCTGGAGGTAGATGGCATTTTTTGTCCAAAGTCTATTGGGATTGCTTTGAATCACTGAGCCAATGAGAGGAAGCAAGTCTTTCATAATTGATCATCGCACATTCTTGCTCTTATTGTATACAATATATTCCTGGTTCTGCTTGTTTCACTCCATATCAACTCATGTAAAGCTTTCCAGGTCTTTCTAAAATCAGCTTGTTCATCCTTTTAAAAGGAACAATAATATTCAATTACCTTCATATACCACAACTTGTTCAGCCATTCCCCAACTCATGGGCATCCACTCACTTTCCAATTCTTTGTTATCACAAAAAAGCTGCTATAAACATTTTTTCATGTGTGAGTCCTTTTCCCTCCTTTATAATAGACAATTTTCAAATGAAGAAATCAAAACCATCTATAGTCACAAATAAAGCTCTAAATCACTATTTATTAGAGAAATGCAAATGAAAACAATTCTGAGGTATACTTTATACCTATCGGATTGGCTAAGATGATAGGGAGAAATGGAGGTAAAGTAGGAAAATTAGGACACTAATGCCCTATTGGTGTAATTGTGAGGTAATCTAACCATTCTGGAGATCAATTTGGACCTATGCCCAGAGGGCTATAAAACTGTGCATAGCCCTTAATCCAGAAGTGCTACTTCTGGGCCTATATCCCAAAGAGATCATGAATAAGGGAAAAGAACCCACATGTGCAAAAGTGTCTGCAGCAGTTCTTTTTGTAATAGCAAGGAATTGGAATTTGAGTGGATGACCATCAATTGGGAAATGGCTGAACAAGTTATAGTACATTCATGAATATAAAGGAATATTATATTCTATGAGGAAATGGTGTACAACCACATTGTGACTCAAGACAATTCCAGTGTACTTGTGTTGGAAAATGCCTTTCACATCCAGAGAAAGAACTAGGGACACTGAATGCAAATCAAAGCATATCTTGTAGTCTGGGGTCCTACAAAGCTAACAGTGTATCTTAGACTTTTTAGAAACTTAATCAAAGTTGGAGAAGATGAAAGGAGAGCATGTGAAACTTGTTAGGAGAGGAATGAAGAGAGGACTGTCCTTAAGCAGATGCTATGAAATCTAGGTATGATGGCATAGTCCTTCACACAACTATTATTTGTCTCTAAGTTAAGAAAAGAGTCATATTTTGCTGAGTCTTATTTGCAAGTTTAGTCCATTATTTCAACCCTTATGTACAAAATCTCTCTTTTTAATTTTTGACTGCCTTCACATCTGATATTTTTCTCTTTTCCTACAATTGCCATTTTGGTATTGTTATCCATCCTTTCATGGATGTACTATTGCACTAGTTTTTTGGCTAGTCTGTCTCAAGTATGTCCTCCCTCCAGTCCACTCTTTATTCAGCTGTCAAAGTGATTTTCTTTTAGCATAGGTCTAATTATGTCATCTCTCTTTCCAATAAATCCCATTGTCTCCTATTATCTCCACAATCAAATTTGAGCTTCTCTGCAGTTTCTTCTCAACTTTCTAATCCTGTTATACTTTTTCCCCTACTCTTGTTTTATGGTCCAGTGAAATCAACTTTCTTGCTATTTCTTGCATATAATACTGTGTCTCTTTACTATATGCCTTTAGATGGGTGTGCCTCATACCTAGAATACTTTCCTTCTTTATCACTATCTTTTGGTTTCCCTAGTTTCTTTCAAGACTTGGCTTAAATTCCAACTTCTTCAATAAGTCTTTCTATCTTGGGTTACTTCATCATTGATAGTACCTTCCTCCTGACATCACCTTCTATGTACTCTCTAGTTATCTTGCATGTATATAGCTACCTGCATGTTATCTTCCCTATTAAAATGTGAACTTCAAGAGGGCAGGGACTGCTTTTGCCTTTTTTTCATATTCTCAACCTTAAGTACAGTGTACAAAACACATAGTAAGTGCTTAATAAATAACAAGCTGCCTGGGTTGAACTTCACATCAATCTTTATGCATATATGATTAGTTAAAATGGTAAGAGGCTCTTTAAAACAAAGGACAAATGGATAGAAGTGATAATAATGAAATATTTTATTGGCTGATCTGCTCTGTCTTTTAATAAAGGTTGAGTGTGAGAAACCATAATTCTAATGTGTGAGGTTTCCTCTTATCCTTCTTCATTTGTCCTTTGTGCCAAAGCTTATTTCTTACCCCCTTAAGTTTAGGGAATACGTTAGAAATTGAAATAATTTAGAGAAAACTTACTCTGAATGATGAGTTCACAGAGATGAAATTATTTTAGTAAAATTAATCTTGTAACTATTTAAAACTTTTTTAAATTAATAAGGATCATATAGTACAAATATGCAATTTGTATTACTCAGGCTGTTATATAGTCACCAAACCACCTACAAGCATTGAATGCATTGAGAAACTTAAAAAGTAACTCTTCAAATATAATGTTCCAAATACATTTATCTTCATGGGCAATTTGTAGCAAATATAGAATAGCTTTTTTTTTCTTTCTGCCAAATGAAACAGTGCAGTCAGTGATTATTAAGAACAGGTTCTAGGCAGGAGATTATAAAAAGGTTCTAGTCAAGAAAAATTATCCACAGTCCTTTGGGCCACATAATCTTGGAGAAGGTCATGGATATCGGCTCCACAGTAGGCTGTCTTGTGCAGAGGAAATAGCAGCTCACTAAGGAAACCAGGGAGGAGTAAATTTTCAAAGCCATGGGCAAGATCGAGCTACAAGACTTCCCATTAGCACTGCCAGATTGTTTAGGTACCAAATTTACATTCCTCCAGAGAAAAGGAGAGCAGGCATAATCCAACAATAGTGTACACTCCTAAGAAAGTGCTTTTAAATAGGAAAAAAAAAATGATGGAAGTTTATACTCATTTTCTAAGTTGAACCTAGTGACAAAAAATAAATAGTAGAATGTATGTATATACATATATATAAAGTAGATGAAGCAAAGAGGAGAGGAAATCAGTTTCTTTTTTCCTTTTAAAAAATAAACTGGTAAATAAAAATTGAAGTATGGTTGTTTAGGATAAGATATATATAAAAGTGAATTTTTTTCCATGACAGCTTTACTATCAAATGTGAGTTTATTGACATTCATCAAAAAATCAATGGTTCTTTTCACCTGAATCAGCAAGGAAAACACTGCCCGTTCATCCTCCAGAAATAATGTTATTTGTAAGCAAGGTCTGAGAAGCAGTACAACATAGTAGATAAACTTCAGCTTCATAACTTAGTTCCATTTCTGCCTCTGAAAAATAGTATCTCTGTGACTAAGTTGAAAAGTCAATAGAACTGGAGTCAGATGTCTTTGTGTAAAATCCTGGTGCTGCTCCATAATCCTGGCATGTGTCACATTGAACAAGTTACATCCCAATCACAGCCTTGATTTTTCATCCATTATGAAGAATATAGACTAGGCAATCACTAAATTCCCTTCTAGGTCCTAGGATCTAATGGATAGGAATGATCAAGAGTCATTTCACAAATTTTACGCCTTGTCTCTGCTAGACTGCAGCATAAGTAAACCCAAATTTTTGATGGAAATATATAGATGCATAAATACACATATCTTTGTATATGCATAGACACATATATAGGTTTCTTTGAGTATATATATATATATATATAAATATATAACATATATACACATACATGCATGTATATATTTCATATGTATATATACACATATGTAAATTCTAGTTGGCAGTGACTGTAGAATGGTGACATTTGGCATAGAGGGCACACTCGCTGTTGACCTGATTCTTTCACTTTTAAGGAAGAAAGAGGAAAAAGCATTATGGGACCAATAGCAAGCACACCATAAATTCTTAGAATTACTGTCCTATAGCCACAGCCCACAGGAATACAGGAGACAGGCTAAGAGCAGAACCTGATATACTTCCCAAAATATAGACTATAAAGTGAAAAACAAACTCTTTTTTTTTTCTTTTTCTGGTTTTCTCTTTCCACAATTCTCAAAGTCAAGTTCAAAAAGTTGTCACCAAAGTAATGAATCCAAGGAGAGAGATAATATGACCATTTTTTTGATGTCTGGTATATCTTATGGCAACACTGCCTCCGTATATATGCTTTTCCTTCATGTTAGAAGATGGCATTGGCAAAGTTGGTTTTCACTTTCAAGAAGCACTTATTAAGTGCCTCCTATATACTCTATATACTAAGTGATGGAGATATAAAGACAAGTTCTTATATAGTTCTCAAATGCACAGCAACTTGGTGTAATGGTTCAAAGGCTGGCTTTGAAAGTAGGAAAATCTGAGTTCAAGGCATTTCTCTGTATATTAGATATCTGCATATCATTGTAGCTCAGAGGCCATAAGCAAATCACTTTATTCTTTAGTTCCTCCTCCCCCCAGGCAACTCTCTAAAGCTATAAATTAATAATGATGCAGATCTGGAGGGAATTTCTAAACCCAGAGTTCCTCATTTTGAGATACATTGTTGATGGAGTTGTGAACTGATCCAACCATTCTGGAGATCAATTTAAAATTATGTCCAAAAGGTTATTTAACAGTTTATCCAACTCTTTGATCCAGCAGTATCTGGATCCCAAAGAGATCATAAAAAAAGGGAAAAGGACCCACATGTGCAAAAATGTTTGTAGCAGATCTTTTTGTAGTGTGAAGGAAGTGGAAACTGAGTTGATGCTCATAAGTTGGGAAATGGCTGAATAAGTTATGGTATATGAATGTTATGGAATAATTTTCTTCTATAAGAAAAAATCAGCAGGATGATTTCAGAGAACCCTGGAGAAACTTAGATGAACTGATGTTAAGTGAAGTGAGTACAAGAGAACATTGTACATAGTAATAGCAAGATTATGTAATGATCAACTCTGATGAACTTGACTATTTTCAGCAATGAGATGATTCAGGTCAATTCCAATAGACTTGTGATGGAGAATGCCATCTGCATTGAGAAAGAAGAATGTGGGGAGTGAATATGGATCACAACATAGTATTTTCCCCTTTTTTGTTGTTGTTTGCTTGATTTTTTTCTCTGCCCCAGCTTCCAAATATAAAACAAGAATAATAATGCTATTACTTGATATGGCTGTTGTAAGATCAATATGGTTGATCTTATTTTTCTTGTGCAGCATGATAAATATGGAAATATATATGGAAGAATTGCACAAAACATGATAACTGTATAAATATGTATACATATATTGGATCTAACATGCATTTCAACATATTTAACATGTATTGGACTACCTGCCATCTAGGGGAGGGGTTGGAGGGAAGGAGAGGAAAATTTGGAACAAAAGGTTATCCAAGAGTCAATGTTGGAAAAAAATTACCCATATATATGCTTTATAAATAAAAAGCTTTAATAATAATAAAAAAAAAAGAATTGCACAACTTTAACATATATTGGATCACTTGCTGCCTCAGGGAGGGATTTGAAGGAAGATAAGGAGAAAAATTGGAACACAAGTTTTGCAAGGGTGAATGTTGAAAACTATCTTAGCATGTATTTTGAAAATAAAAAAGCTATTATTTTTTAAAGTTATTTGACTTATTTTTAAACAAATAAAGAGCTAAATAAACAAATAAACCTAGTTTTTTAAAGCTACTCAGTCAGACTCACTGCTAACAGACGCATCATCAGACAACTTCAAAGGTGAGAAGGTCTGGTGAGACTGGACTGAGAGAACCCATTTGCCAAGACTTTTTATGCTATAATCTCTGGTGATATAAATTTCACCACTATGGGAGGAAAATTTGAAATTAGATCTGCATGACCACACCAATAGCTGGACATGAGGGTTTAAATGACTGAAGGTATTTAAAAAGCAAAATATGTCACATTCTTTTATAATAAGGTTAATCTATCTCATGAAAAGCTCTTGCCATTTCAACTAGTTATGTGTCTTAATTCAGATTTAATTCCATCCTGAGAAATTCTGCTCAGATGGGGAAGAAAACAATATAAACTAGATAGTTAAAATTTAACCTTGACAGATTAAATTCAAACTTGATGGTGTGAGGTCCCTGGAGAACCTGGAAGATTGACTTGAAATAGGGAAAGAACTCTCTAGCATCTGGTAGGAGTTAGGTTACTGTCACTCATTTATCATTAACCCCATCTCCTGTGATAGAGAACACCATAGGTTTGGTGTCTCAGGGCCCTAAGAACTACATAAATCTTTTGGCACCCACAGATAAGTGAGTGCTGTTTCTATTGCTTTTCCACTACTTACCGACAGCTTGAGAAGAACAAAAGCTAATGTAAATAACATGCCTAATATCTAACACAGTAGGTATTTTGTATCTAGTGTCATCAGTGAGTTCCTTGGCTACTCATCTGAAACAGTACACTTGTTCATTGCTCATACCTTATCAACTCCTATGATCTGAAAAATGGTAGGACTCTTTTAATTTATGTCCCATGGATTATGTTCTAATGTTCTTTCATGACAATGGAAGGGCTAACTTTAAAGTATAATTATCCTTAGCACTATTACCCTTCCCCAGTCAAAAAATAAATTACCTAAACCCTTGTTCTAACTATATTTGGAAGTTTAATAAAGTTTGGCTCTTTTCCCATTATTCTCCATTCACTGTATTTCTGTAGCAAAGTCAAAAGCTGTCTAGAGATGTCTGGTCTGTCAGACACTGAAGAGTTTTTACTTCATTCAGATTCTAGTAAAGACATGCTGAGCAGGATTTCCAGGAATTTTTGATCCTGTGTAGCAATTTGTGTTTCTATACTTTTGAATTGTTTCCACATACAAATGTAGAAAAGGCACATGAGTATAAAGATACAACATTTCACTGTAAGTCAAGGAACCCAAGTTCTAGTCTTCAATCTAGCCATTCACAAACTTGAACAAGTCATTTCTACTTAATTGTGCTGTATAATCTCATTAAAAAGGTAATACTCTGGGCCAATCATTATGGGCTCTTTCAATTCTGGTTTCTGTTACTCTCAGCTATTAGTTATTTGCCTCTCACTGAATTGGTAAAGATAAAAGGAAAAGGCATCTTCTTCCTCAAAACTATTAAAAAATTGCCAATATCCCTTAATAATCATCAAAAGCTGAGTGTCTTAAGCCAGGTCTTCAAAAAGCAGCCGTTCTTGAAATCCCTAAACAAAGACACTGTTTTGGGTGGTGAGGATATAAACACAAAGAGATAAATATAAGATAATGGGAGGGAACACTAAAAACAGATAGGAGAAGTAGACAGGAAGATATCATCCTGGCATCTAAACCAAGAGTTGGTAGAATATGAGAATTTTGAAAAGTGGGGATGAAAAAAAAAAAAGAGCATTCTGGGGGAAATAATTTGTATATATAAGCAAGAAATAGAATGTTGGGCTAGAAAAGGAAGGAAGGAGTTACATATATGTTTAATTGGCTTGGACATAGAACACAAAGAGAAATATAAATTGAGATTGGAAGAATATTTTGGATCCAGATTGAGGCAAGCTTTAAATACTAAATTAGGATAAAATAACCAAAGAAAGAAGAGATGGAAGTGTCCTTAGGTACATCCTTAGATACTTTAGATAGATAGATAGATAGATAGATAGATAGATAGATAGATAGATAGATAAAGTATCCTTAGGTATTTAGATACAAACTCCCTCATGATATGGATAAAGTTTTTTTTTTTTTTTCCCCCCCTAACTGGTAAGCACTGGAGCTATGACTTTAAATTATATCTTCTGAATGGCCAGTGATTCTAGTCCAGTTTAGTCTTGTCATGTGGGTATTTGTAGTGAATATAGAACTGGGCTTGGAAGTCAGGAAATTTTAACTTCAAATCCACCCTCATACACTAGTGAAGTGATACAGGGCAAGTCATTTAACATCTGTCTGCCCCAGCTTCCAAATATAAAACAAGAATAATAATGCTATTACTTGATATAGCTGTTGTAAGAAACAAATTTGTAAAGTGCATATCCGAGTGTCTAGCACATAGTAGCTACTTAATAAATTCTTGTTTCATTTCCACTCTCTTAAATCAATTAGAATATTAGAATAATTTCACAAAAGATTATATGGTCTGAATGTTACAGAAAGATTCTCTCAATAACAGACTGAACAAGTGGGGAAATTTAAGCAGAATCTAATAACCCTCTTTTTTAGTCAGCTTGTCTGGCACTTACACAAGCTATATTCTTGCTTTTGCTTTTCAATCTTTGTTCAGACTTCCTTCCCTCTTCTTTTTCAAATGCCCCAAAGTTACTCACCTTTAAAGGTCCATTTGAAGTTTCATCTCCTAGATTATGATGAATACTGATCTCTTACTTCTTTAACCTTCTTTATTTGTATATTTATTTGGATTTTTTTTTGCTACAAATTCACACTAGATCAAATAATATCTTATATCTTAAAGTTAGTTATCTTTCCATCTAATTTGTTGATAAGGGCAAGGATTGTGATTTCTGCTTTTGCCTTATCTCTTCCAGTCTCTAAAACAATATTGGGCACACCCAGGTAACACAATGGTTAAATTTCAATACTTCATTGCCAAGTAACAATAAGCCTTTAATAAATTGATTGGTTGAATGAATAAGTAACAAGCATTTTTCTTCTATAATAAGATGCCACCTTTTTCCAGAAATAGAAACTTTCCCAATTAGCTTTAATCCTAATCTGAGCCTAAATAATTTCCTTTGTGTCTTCTTTTCCTATAATGTATGATTTTCATTTGTTTTTTAATAGTTTTCACATGCTTCATGTGTGTTGGGTTTCCTATTGAATTCAAGTTCCTCTAGGAAAAGGACTGGCCCACCACCTCATCCATATTCTCTCAATTGTGCCTTAGACTGTCCTTTTTATTTCTTCCAATAAAAGCTCTCTATGGACCAGTGTACTAGTTCTTTTTACATGTTCTTATCCAAAGCAAACATTATTGTAATTAATATGAACATTTTAGAATTCTCAAATATGTTGCATATAGTTTCAAGAACTCAAAATATTTAGGACCAATTTGATATCATGGCTATTTCCTTTTCCTTTAGCCCATTTAAAAATAATTAGATTTTTTTCCTTTCTGACAATTATAACTTCTCTTTTCTGGTAGTATTATCTTCCTTGAATTCATCATCAGTTAATCTAGAACAGGCTAGAAATGTTTCTTTAAAAAATCATTTTGGAAGGTTGTTTTGAAATGAAAAAAAAAGGGTTTTTCCCTTTTGGGGATACTAGCCCTTCCATATGTCATTGTTCTTGACTATAATAAATTAATAAGCATTTATTAAGTACCTACTATGTGCCAGACATTGCACTATAACTTCTTTGTCTCAGTCCATTCTCCTAGTTACCACAATTTATCTTCCTTCTAGATTCCCTTAAGTCCATTAAGTATGTTACAATCCAGTAGTACACTTATCTATCTTTTATATCTAGCTTTATTCTCCTGTAAATATATTTCTTCTCTATTTAGAATAACAAAACTTGCTCACACACAAAAGATGATTTATCTTTCTATGAAGCACTTCCCCAATAACAGAAGTTACAATAAGTAACATATTGTTATCTCCATTTCAAAGGTGAGGAAACCAAAAACTTTAGGTGAATTATTCACTGTCCTAGTGATCATATCATAGATTTGGATTTGGAAGGGAACTCGGAGGTTACCTGGTCCAAGCCCTTAATTTTAGAAACAAGGAAACTGAGGTCTTTCAGAATTAAATAATTTGTCCAAGGTCACACATGGCTAGTAGATAAACCAGGATTTTAACATTTGTTATTCCAAAATCTATGCTTTTCCCTTGTTTTTCTTTTGGATCCAGAATTGAAGTGTTCTGAATAAAATAATTTCCTTTTCCCAGAACATATCATTTCTCATTTGATATTAGAAATACTCTGTCAAATATTATATAGTGACATACTCCATAAATTGACAGTTAATTATATATTTAAGAAGTAGGCATTTGGAGGATTTTTGCAAATCCCCACAGGAACAAATTGCATTGTAATTCTTGGACAATTTCTTTTTTATCATGTTTAATTGTTTGTTTGGGGTGGGGAAGATGGAGTTGCATGGTGGGATAGGGAAAAGTACAAAAGTTTCTTTCTTATCTCTTTGGATTGTTCAGAGACTGATTATCTAGTCTGAAAAGTATCAGTCCTTTATTCAAAGTCATTTTGGTTATTGTGCTGTTTAGTGACAACTCTTATCAGAAGAGGAAATTCTAATCAACTCAAATTCCCCTCTTAAATGAAGCCATAGTAAAGGAGAAAACTGAAAAGATTGTCTAAATGATCAAGTTCGGTGAAAAAGATGATTTCCCTTCTCCCCTCCACCAACCATGCTGTTTTTGAATGCCACTTTTGTGGACAATCAGGAGTGACCTATTTATCTAAATTAGAGAGTAAAAGTCTCTATCTCTTTAAGAAATCATGAGAGATGAAACTAAACTAGAATAAAGAATTAAAATCATTATTAAATAGGATACTGGTCTTGATAGGAGACTCAGTTAATTGGGAGTCCAGGAAGAAAGTGAAGACATAATAATAATAATAACAACAATATATTTTATATAAACATATATATGTATTTTATATATATGTAGAGGGGAGTTGAGGGAGGAAGAGAAAGGGAAACAGAGAGGGGAGGGAGAAAGGAAAGGATAGAGGGAAAAGAAGGAGAATGAATAGAGGGAGAGGAAAGGGAAAAGAAGGAGAATAAGAGAAGTGGGAGGGAAAGAAGAAGCGGGGACAAGGAGGAAAAGAGAAGGGAGAAAGAGAAAAGGAGAAGAGGGAGGAAAAGGGGAGGAAAGGAAGGGGAAAGAAAACACCTTTTATGAGGAAAACAATCATTTCCATTTTCATACGGGAAAATTGACGTTCAGGGAGGTAAAGAAATCAGCTCATGATTGCAACAGATTGTTTAAGAACTGGAATTTGTATCCAGTTCTCCCAATTCTAGTCCCCAAACCTTCTCTGCTATAGCACATCATTTTTTTTTCTTTGTTAGGCTTATGATATCAATGGCAAAGAGAATTTCCAGTGAAGACACTGCTTTGATCAATGAAGATCATCAAATATTTGGCAGCTTACAGGTTTAGATAGTAGCCTGGGGCACTGAGAGGTTTAATGAACTATTCAGGCTTACACTACCAGTATTTATCAAAGTTGAGACTTAAACTCAATTAATTCCAATAAACACCAACCCTCCAATGGATTTAAAAAACTTTATTATGAAATAAAGGATATAAAGATGAAAAAAAAAAACACAGAAAAAAATAGTTCATACCTTTAAATAGCTCATAGTCTAAAAGAATCATAGGAAGAGATTTTAGAGAATATCGCAACTCTTTTCTCTGCTTTCCCAAATATAATCTGACCTTATCATTAGATAACAGATGAGAAAACTGAATGCAAGAAATATTAAATAATAATTTGAATGAATGAACAACAGCTCCAGGACTAAAATTTATTTATTCTAATTTCTAGCAAGTTTTCTTTTATTCCAATGGGAATAGATGCTTTGGGTATCTGATAAATGGAAAGGCTTTAGAAATATGAATTGAGTGGGTAGATACCTGGGATGTTTCCAAACAAGAGACACCTGTAAAGGATGGAAATCCCAGGAAAATAATATTCCTAACTGGACAACTTTATAAACAAGAGTTAAGAGCTTATCCTGTTAGTAATATGGAGAATTCTATGCTTTTTAGCACAACTCAGCTAGCTGTCATAAAAAACAAAACAAAACAAAACAAAACAAAAAAAACCTTGGGTTTTAACTAGCATATTCTCCTGTAAATAATACATAACATGAATGTTCAGTGTGCAAATAAATGAATAATTTGTGTCACTTTTAAATGGTTCATTACTATGTGTGTGCATTGTATGTGTGAATATATGCATACACATACATACATACTTACACAAAAATGAGGGAAAGGCACCCCTTCACATTAAGGTTGGGTATTTGTTCTGAACTTTTGTACCAAATTGTTTTATAAACCTAGTTTATAAGCATTGATTCATACCTAACACTGTATACCAAAATAAGGTGGAAATGGGTTCATGATTTAGACATAAAGAGAAGCAAATTAGAAGAACAAAGGATAGTTTACCTCTCAGATGTTTGGAGAAAAAAGAAATTTGTGAGCAAAGAACTACATTATTGAACACAAAACAGATAATTTTTATTATATTAGTTAAAAAGTTTTTGCAGAAGTTTTTTGGGCCTATAGCCCAAAGAGATCATCAAAGAAAGAGAGAGACCCACATGTGCAAAAATGTTTGTAGCAGCTCTTTTTGTAGTAGCAAGAAACTGTAAATGAAATGGCTGCTCATCAGTTGGTGAATGGCTGAATAAGTTATGGTATATGAGTGTTATGAGATACTATTTTTCTATAAAAAATGATGAGCAGGATGATTTCAGAGAGGCCTGGAAAGACTTACATGAACTTATGCTAAGTGAAATGAGGAGAACCAGGAGATCATTGTACACAACAACAAAATTATATGAAGATCAATTCTGATATTTTCAACAATGAGATGATTAAGGCCAATTCCAATGATCTTGTGATGAAAAGAGACATCTACAATCAGAGAGAGGACTATGGAATCTGAGTGTGGGTCACAACATATTATTTTTACTCTTTTTGTTGTTGTTTACTTGAATTTTGTTTTCTTTCTCATTTTTTTCCCTTTTTGATCTGATTTTTCTTGTGCAGCATGATAATTGCATAAATATGTATACATATATTGTATTTAACATATTTTTAACATGTTTAACATATATTGGATTACTTGTCATCAAGAGAAGGGGGTGGGGCAAAAGGAGGAAAAATTTGGAATACAAGGTTTTGCAAGGGTCACTGTTGAAAAATTATCCATGCATTATATTTTGAAAACAAAAAGCTTTAATAAAAAAATAAGCCTAGTTTATTTAGTGGGAATGTAGGCTACTTTCACAAAATTCTCTCATTCCCACCCCTTGTATAATGACCAGGGTGAAGAAAATACTAATAGGAATATTCAAGTAAAAGAGTTTAAAGACCACTGACTAGAAACTAGAAAGTGGAAATAAGAATAATTTATTTATCTACATTTTTTTTACTCTCATGTTCAAGAGATTGATGAGAAGTAAACAAATTAAAATCATTTATTACTACTTCCTACATCCCTTCCCCACACCCCCCAAAATTAGTAAATTAATAAAAGAACAATTGTAATTTATATATCATAAGTTATAATGTCCATCATAGTTTCGGTTTCATTTCCTATACATTCTATATCTATATCTTCATCTAGAATCCTATAATGGAAAAGATAATGCTCCAGGATGATCCGAAGAACGAAGAGACCACAGAGTCTATCAGATAAATCCAACTCCTTTCTGAAATGTGAATTAGAGCATCTCAGACAAGTTGTAACCCAGCCTCTACTTAAAAATTCCAGTGAAATATATTTCTCCTTTTATAGCTCTCCATGAAGAAGAGAAGCTTCTTCCTAAAAGAGTAGTTAATGCCTCCAATAACACTATATCATTAACAAAGATCATTTTAAATTTAGGTCGTGAAGATTCTAGATCCAATTGAGTCAAACTTTCACTCCTGAATGCTGTCTTTTCTCTATGATTTATATATTACTAAGCAACGTCTGGCTTCTTGGAGTTTCAGTTAAAAGGATGGGATATGCTGCATTCATTTGGTTTAAAGGGTTTTGTTAACAAATCTATGTTTAAAAGTGACTCCTGAGAGAATTTCAAAGATTTAAGAAATGAAGAATACAACTCATGGATTCTGTACCAATATCCTCTTTACTTAAAACACATTATTATTCAAAGAACAGATTAATTAATACTCTTGTAACTAGATAACATTCAGCTCATAGAAACCAAAAAGTCCCAGTATAAATGACTTTTGGTCAAAATAAAAGACTAGATGCTAATTAGTGTTCCTTATAATTTATAGCATTGTGCTAATTCCATGTAAATGAGTTACCTTAAACACTCTGTGATTTGGCCCCTTGCAACTAACTATAAATAGGAAGGTTGTTTTGTTCTTGTGAGTTTCTCTCTCTCTCTCTCTCTCTCTCTCTCTCTCTCTCTCTCTCTCTCTCTCTCTCTCTCTCTCTTTTACTCAGAACTCCTTTATAATATATAAAGTTAAAAGTTAAAGTAAATTAAATCCTTCCAAATTCTCCTAATAAAATGTATGGCATAATGTGAAAATATGCTAAAAAATTTGAGATTTACTGCTAATCCTAATAAAATAAGCCAGGAAATATCAGATGTTCTAGTGCACTTTGTCATAGTTGATATTTCTGAAATATTTGAGTAAACTTTTTTGTTTCTACGACTAATTTGCCTTATAGCCAGAATCTCTGATAGACAACACCACCACCCTGTTCTCCTTTTAAAAGTAAATACTCAGCTTTGCTATTTCTAATCCCCATTTGAAGTTATCAGTACTCTAAATTTTTCCTTGGGGATACCTGTTAAAATTTCAGAAAATGTCTATAAGTCTCCAGTAGCATATTATATTTTAGCAATCTCCAATACATAGGCTATGGAACCCTGAGGCACGGTTTGACCTTATGGATATGTGAGCAAACAATTGGAGGGTGAAAAAGTGGATCACGTTATATCATCCTACCAATTATAGTAAATTATGAACTTGTCTCCAATATATTTGTTTATACATTCACCCATCTACTTCCTACAACTAGTCTCCCCTGAGTATAGGTCCCTCTTGTAGAATATAACCCCATGCTGACTCAAAGTAGCTGAGCAGACAAGACCCCACACCTGTTGGAATCCTTACAAAGTGTTAAATCATTAGAATTGATAGACAATAATTATCTAATTTAGCATGATTCAGTATGATTGATCTGATCTTACAAGGAGATGTTATGAGCTAGAACTTGAAACAAGGTACTAAGTGGAATTGAGGAGACAATGTTTAAATCTAGTTTAGAATTGATTTAATCCTACAACAAATAATGGTTTCCCAGTGATATATTGATCGGTGTGTACTCATTGTACAGCATATAAGCAAGAAGCTCTCAAAGCCAAGGAGCATTCTGGGAGATTGAGAACTTAGATTCAGAGGGAGCTGGAGGCAACAAAGGACAAGCTGCAAGAGCTCTTGGAATCACGGAGGGAGAGAGAGGCCTCTAAGAAAGCTAACCTGACTATTTTTGAAAAGACAATAAAAGATTTGAACTTTTAACACCTGGCTGCATTTGGAGTGATTATTACTCTGAACCGAAATTAAGGCTGCCTCCAGAAAACCTCCCCAAGAAATCTGCTTTCACAGAGAACCATTATATTATAAAAAAGAAGAGAACACCAAACACACCCATTCTCATCTTCGGTCTTCCAATCCTATAGTAGCAGGTTTTGGACTTTGAGGTAGTGGGCAGTGAATGAGCCTCCTGTCTTCATTTTTCAGCAAGACAGAATAACAAAGAATAAGCAGGAATAAATGAGTTGCAATTGTGTTCCCCTTTCCCCTAAAATCTTTCCTACTTCAAATTTCCCTAAATCTGTTGAGGGCACAAACAACTTTCCAGTCACCCATATTTGTAAACTAATTCTTGACTCCTTATTATGAAATCAATTGCCAAATCCTAGCATTTCTTCCCCCAAAAGATGTCTAACATTCATCCCCTTCACTGCTCACTCAGACATTACCCTAAGGCTCTCATCATTTCTCTCCTGAACTATTGCAATAGTCTCTTACTTAATATACTTGCCTTATACATTTCCCCACTTTAATTTGTCCTTTACCCAAGTACCAGTGATTTCCTTAAAGCATAGGTCTGGTTATGTCACTCTTTAACTAGATAACATAAAATGTCTCCTTACCAACTCTAGGATTTAAAAAAAAATCAATCAATTTTAATTTCTTTCTTTTTAATTTATATTTTCATATTTTATTTCATACATAGTTATTAGTATGTTATCATAATTTTATTCCATACATAGTTATTTGTATATTATCATATATAATACATATATGTATATACACATTTAATTTATAAACATATATTGTGCTCATTTTTATTATTATTATTATTATTTTCATTACTTCTAAGAGAACAATATTAAAAAGTTTGGAAACTATTGTTATAAATAAATGAATCTGGAGTTTTGAGATCAATAAATGTCTAAAATAGCTTCATCACAGACAGAAGTATATCTAAATAGTCACCAAGCAAATATAATTTCACTTTTTTAAATAGAAAATTGCCTTCTTAAAAGCAAAAAGTCAAAAATTCAGTACCAATTTGGAAAGCCAAGAGGATATGCAAAGAATCAAGTGAAAACTACACTGCCAGTGACTATTCAAAAACTGAAAATCACTTTGACTGCAATTTTGAAACATGGAATGCCTTTTATTATCTGTCTTTGGATGGTAGGAATAATGTGACTAAAATATACCTAAATTTGCTTAGCAAGGTTTCAGTTTTCTCATCTGTAAATCAAAGCTATAGATTAAGATATTCTCTACATAGCTTCTTCATTCCCTTTGTGGAAATATAAGTATTAATGCTTTAGATGTATCATTAAATATTTAAAAATATCATTATGTTACTATCCTACTTGGAAATCATTTGGATTCACTTCAGTGAAAAATCTTATCATTTTCCTGAACTTAATGCCAAGGAGACCGTGTCCTGGTCTAAGTTCATTCAATTTCATTGGAACCAAAGTCCTAATAAATCTTGAATATTAAACTTAATCAATTATCTGGAAAGAATCTTGGATTTCTTGAACCAAAAAGATTGAATATTTTGGGGTTGTTGTTTTGTTAGTTTTTTTTTTTTTTTTCTTAACTGAAATACGAGCAGAAATGTTTTCCTCTCTTTGTTCACCTTAACTAAATTGAAATATGACTCCTTTAAGGAAGTGGTAAAAGTGGTAATGGTCCTTTGTTAACTAAAGGAAGTGTCTACATTTAGTCCATTTATCATGAACTAAATAAAGAGTGAAACTGGTTAACCTGGAGAGAACCTTTTAACTTTTCAAGAAGGTATCTATCTACTTCTTCAAGTGTAAACTCAATGATGATCTAATGATCACATCTGTATTGTTCTGTTAAGCAATTAATTTTTTTAAGTTGGTGTCTTTGCTTTATATCTCTGTGCAAATTTGTCTTTATTTCCTAGTTGTTATGAACATTTAAGACCATATGACTTGGTTAGAGAGAATTTCAAAGAACAGCAATACTTGGGTAATTAATAAACCATCTCTGACAGATATTTTCTAAAGGCTTAGCATACTGAGTTTTCCCTCATATAACATTCTTTTCTTTGAGTTTTCTAGGTAATCAAAAGAGATCTGTGGTGTGCACACATGAAATAATTATTACAAATTACTTTATATTGATCAGCTACATTTGTTGATGAATGTGGGCACTAGAACATCTTTTTCTTCCCAAGATTGTCAGAGGATGGGATTAATAAATGGTGGAAGAAGACTGAGGGAGGATTAAGAACTAGAGAGAGTGGGCTTTACTGGGTCTAAAGGAGAAAAGAAATTTCTGAAGTTTGAGGCCCTATCTTTTAAGGATAACAACAAAAAATCAGAGAATTCAATAGACATCCTCTCATTGCCTGATGGAGAAACTGATGGACCATGATACAGACCTTGAGACCATTAAGAACAAAAGAAAGTTGGAGATAAAGAAGAAAGCCTCCTCCTGCCTCTTTGTTGGTCATGGAGCAGAGAATAAAGGAAGAATTTAGTATGAAGTGGTCACAGACCTCTGACAGAGGGCTTGAATGTTACTGAGTGAAGATTGAAATTAATTGAAATTAATTTAAGGGTTCCCTCTTTCATATATATGTACACTTTTAAAATTTTTTCTATATTGTTATCAACTATATGCTTAAAAGTAAGAAAGTATAACTATGTTGGGGATACTATGAATGCATTTTCCCTAGTTTGTTATATGGGGACTCTCTAAATCAAAAGAGTAATTAGATCCTCTGAAGTGCAAATTCATACGAGTATTTTATGTAAGAATTACATTTATATAAATCACTAGAGAGGGGTAGATGTATATATCTTTGATTTTATCAGTACACAGATTTCCTGTTGTGAAAATTTCCTCTTCCACTGGTATAAATTGGTAACTCATCTGAACATTATAATTTTAGAGTTGCCTGAATTCTGAGAGTTGAAGTTGTTACATTACTAGTCAGAGGCAGGATTTAAATCCAAATCCTCTTAATTCCAAGACCAGCCCTTTATCTAGTACACTATCTCATAAATCAATTAGCAAGATTACATGTTATATCAAATTTTAAATGATGCCATATAAGTAATTGTGATTCCAGATAGTCAGGAAATCATTAAAAACATTCAACTCATCTTAGTCTAGTTAAATCTCTCAGTAACTTTCCTTGGCTCAGTCAATTACACATGAATTTTGCAATGACATTAAGAAGGGAAATTCTGCAATTCCAGGCATCAAGATCACTTTGGGAGCAAACCTTAGGCCCAATCTATCCCAGTATCTAGGCCCAGTACTGCAAAGATCTCTTCCAAAACAGAGAGAAATAAAGCAGATCATCTAACTTGGTTGAAGGGGGTAATATACCTTTTCATGACCTGAAGATAATTCAACTGAATACATTACCATCCTATTTACATTTACATTTATATTAACTACAGTACATGAAACAAAATCTTAGTATGCAGATGTGCATATATGTGCTTCAGCAAATATTCATGAAGTAAGGCATTATTTAGCTGAGTCCGTAAATTTACACAATACAAGGGCAGCTAGATGAAGCAATGAATAGACCATCAGGCCTGGAGTTAGTAAGATTCATCTTTTTGAGTTCAAACCCATCCTCAGACAATTACTAGCTGGATGACCCTGGGCAAATCACTTAACCCCATCTACCTCAGTTTCCTCATCTGTAAAATGAAGTGAAGGGAAAAAAAAAAAACAAAAAACAGGGAACCACTCCAATATCTTTTACAAGAAAACCCCAAATGGGGTCACAAAGAGTTGGAGTCAACTGAACAATTATATAAAATCATGAAATGGATCTGTGATATTACTGCTGCAGATGTTCTCTCTAATGATGCAGATGGTGACCCATGTATTGCTGCCCACTCTGTATATGTCTTTTTCACTGTCCTCCCAAAAGTCCAACGCAGATGATTCACTCAATATGCTGTAGGTCTTCCTCACTATATCCTGACATTGAGAGGGTGCCAATAGAACATCTGGCTGGTCCATTAGTTTATTCATTATTCTCATCCATATGTGGCTTTTTTATTTTAAATCATACATTACTTTGAAAATATTCTTTACTCTAGTAATGTCTTTGTAGTTTCTTATTTGTTATATGTTGCACCCTACTCATATCCACTGTGCACTTCTTTATTGTTCTCTGAATGACAATTCTTTTTAATTCTGTGGAGATTGAAGAATCATCCATGACTGGAAGCCATACAGCAACACCAGATGCTACTGGTTAATGACAAAGCAGAAAGAGGACAATTGTGGCTATTAGCATTTTGGTAAGTGGTAGTTCATATGAATGTGCAAATTTGATGAACTTCTTTATTACAAAGAACTTTTCTGTGTGAGGAGCTAGTGAATTCAAAATATACACATTGATAATTCTAAATTATGTAATAATTGGTTTGTCAAAAGCTACCTTAAAAAAAAAAAGAATAGCAATTCCCTGATTATTTGTGCCTCCTTTAATTTGAAAACATGCTGAGTTAAGGATTAATGAAAATAGAAGAAGATGGGAGGTTATTTTTATAAATAAATGAAAACTGAATTTTGATTGGTGGAGTTACCATTTTTTTCATCCTTTTTGTTAAGGTGATAGAAAAAAAAAATTGCTCCATAGTCTTTAATTACACAAAGTCTGTCATTAAGGAGGGAAGTACCCAACAATTTTGCCATCAAAATGCTATCCATAATCAGTAGAAAAGGGAATTGCATGGGTCTATGATTCTATCCCTAATAACTAATTAATTAGGTGCCAAGTACAAAGTACTATAGCCAAGGTATAAAAAAGAGGTTTTTTTTTTCTTTTAAAACAAAACAAAACAAAACAAAATGAACAAAAGCATTTGTCAATTATATGGGCTAATCCTGGTTTCTGCCAAACATTTTGTATTAGTTTTCAGTGGAATTATTTTCTTTTTAATTTTAAGAGTGGAATGCCCAGAATATTCAAATTTGGAGAAATATACCACTTAGTAATATATTTTTTGACATGAAAATAATTATTTGCCATGAGTTAGTATTAAAATATCATAGTGCATAGCGTGGATACATGGGTGCATATAGACAAAATTGTATATGTACATATTTGTGTGTATATATTTCATATAGAGAAAGATTACTTATACATATTTTTACAAAGATTAGGGAGAAATAAATTTTAAGTGTGCCAGTTCATTGCTAAAAATACATTGAAGTAAAGTAAAATTACTGAAAATGAATCTATCAGTAATATCACAAATTGTAAGGGCAGTGTGGGTTATTTTCTTCTGCTCACAAAGCCATTTTATGTTTCCTGTAGAGTAGCACCAGGAAGTAAAATGTGAAAAAGAATGGGATAAAGAAGCTGCCTTTGACCATTATATTTTAACTCTAACAGAAGAAATTGGGAGTGGTACTGACATTATTTTATGTGAATTGGTTTTTACATTCTTAGTTATTAACCAAATTAGAGTTATTAACCAAGGAATAGAGGTCCAAGAATAGATCTGGGGAAGACGCTCCAGGCAGCATTCTTTGTGAGTGAACTTGTAGTGTTTATAGCAACCTATCCATTTTTAGACAACCTCCCTATAATTGTGAATAACTTCAGAGAGGCTTTACAATAAAGGATTAACATTTGTAGAGATTATGTAGCCCAGAAGGCAAAAATTAGATTGGAATTCAGAGAAACTTAATTCTCTTCCCCCCCCAAATAAACCATTTTATCAAAAGTTAAGGGTTCCTAACTTGTAGATAAGAATCTACTTGGTGGCTCAAAGTATCATGATTTTTAAGAAATAATTCCATGCATGTAATAAGCAACAAATCCCAAAGAGAAAAATCCTTTTGGAGGATAAAATGAATTTTATGTATGATATTGATGAGATCCTGAATAGTGTTTTTTAATGAAAAGAAACTAAAGAATTGATCCATGAGATCAGATTGGCTCCTTGGTCCCACTCTTTGGGGAGGTGATCCAGTCTGAAATCTAAGTTATGTCAAACTCTTGAGACCCATCCTCTGTAGAAATCCTAGTCAGGTCGCTAAGGTTAAATTTTCCCTATAAAACCTACATGTGTGACATGCTGTCCCAGGGATTTAGCCTGCCAGCTAAGGGCATGGCCAAACATCATGGAGTATGTAAGTTCCATTGATGAACTTGTCTTTCATAAACTCTCCCATTCTTTCATATCCCACCATTCCTGGTGTCTGTTTCCCTTCATTTTGTCTGTAACCTCCTTCTCTAAATAAATCTAATTTTTGCCAAAGAGAATGGCCATTCTTTTATATGAAGAAATGAATTCTTAACATAACCAAACACCATCATTTAGTGACAAACCCCACATCATAGTTCACATTAATATGACAATCAATCATTAACTATTTAATAAGATTTTACTATGTTACAGACAGGGATGCAAAAATAGTGAATGAAACAATCCTTACTTGTGAGCCAATTTTATTCATCCCTAACAGCTTAATACTTTCTATATTTCCTTCAATCCTTTGATTGTTCATCCCTATATTTGTGTAAACATTTTCATTTCCTAAATCTCCCACCATGGCATGGAAGTAATTCTTTATTCTTGGAGGATTTGTCAGTGGAGTGCTGGTCCTAGCAGATCCTGTTACATTGAAAAAGACTTCAATTAATTGCCTGATCAGGAACTATATGTCTCATGCCTAACTATCAGTTTATATTTGGAGAGGGTCTTTACCTGGTTGGTTGAAGTGAAATGTATTTTTCAGGAAAGTTTCAAAAACTATTTATTTTATCACAGAAGAGTTACCATCTATATTATTATTTAAAAGCAGGCCTTATGTAGACTCACTGTTGGATGAAATGAGACACTCCTGGGTCATTCAACAGTTAATTAAAGGAAATTTACTTAGTTATAGAATGGAAAGGACAGTAAAGAAGGATACTTTAGTGTATAGTTTAGTTGTTGGCAATATGGTATACAGCAATCCATTATATCGAACAATAGGCATATTATAATAGACAAGTGTAGTCTGGCAAAGCAAAACCCTCACTTAGTTCTCACATGTCACAATAATTGAATTTAGTTTGTATTAAGTCAACTTGGATTCATTTTTAGAATGCATACTAAATCTAATAGTGAATTCTTTGATCTTTTTTTAAATTGTGATTTAGCTAAACTGAAATAAGGATATAATCAATTTATTCATTATTTTTATTGGTTCTTCATTTTGCATTCCTTCATATATTGTATCACATTTCACCATATTCCTTCTTTATATTACTTTTAAATACTCTAAAATTTTATTATATTAATACTCCATATTTTAGTCAGTCCTACATCAACTAGTGGACATTTAGATTGTTTCCAGTTTGCATTGATGAGTGGAATATCCTCAAGTATGAGTTCCTTATGCTAAGGAAACCACAAATTCAGTCCTACTCCCAATCTGGGATCTTCACAATAATAATTGGTAAATCTCTATGATGGTTGGAACTACCAAATCATTTTTCTGAGGTTTTCCAAGTTTTACCATGGAGCTGGGATAGGGTACAGGTAAGGCTGAAGGAGGGTGAGCATAACCAAATAGCTATGATGATATCAAGGTTCCTAGAAAATAAATAGTAGTACCATCTAACGGAAGTGTCACTTTCTCACACTAGGAAAGGATATTCAGCTGTCAGTGCTTCAGATTTAAATAATAATATTAATATCTAGCATTTATATGGTGCTTTAAAGTTTACTAAATGCATTATAAATATATTATTTTATCCTCACAGAAACTTTGGGAGGTTGGTGCTATTATAATTTCCATTTTATAGATGAGGAAAATGAAGCAGGCAGAAGTTCAATGACTTTTCCAGGTTTACACTGCTAATAATTCCCTGAGATTAAATGTGGACCCAGATCTTCCTGACCCTAAATATAGAATACTCTGAGCATTTTGCCACTTTGTTACCTACCATTATAGAATAGTATGTATCAAGCACTACTACAATACTATGTGCTGCCCAAAGGGACATATAAAGGAATAGAATATATGGTCCCTAGCTTAAAAGGGATAGCTATAATCTAGCCGGAAAGACAAAATGAGCATATTTTAAAAGAATTATGTTTTACAGTTGTGTGCTAAACTCTCTGCTAGATTAGGAACTTCCCATCTTAATACTTTTTTCAATAATTAATTTCTAGCTGCTGAACGGATTGTTGCAATAATGAGATAAGCAATCCATGTCTGTATTTGAAGTTCCATTTAGAAATTCCTTTAAAGAATCTTTGATCCTTTTTTTTTTTTTTTTTGATTATAGTTATTACATAACAGGATAAGATCCCAGAATTGGCAGGGGGAAGGGAGGAAATGGAGGGCTGGTGTAGGTGGTGGAGGTTGGAGGGTGGAGAGGAGAGAAAAGAAAACATCTCATAGAATATCTGGTCCAACCCACATCAGACTAGGAATCTTCTCAACATTTAGGAAGAATGTTCAAGCCCCTACCCGAAGACTTCTGGTGATAGGGGACATGCCATCTATAGAATCAACTCATTCTCTTTTGAACATGTCAAATTCACAGGCATATTTGCAACCCAGTGTGTACAGTTATTTTGTTTGAAGTTATACATTTATTGAATATTCATTCATAATAGACATTACTTATATTCATCAACTAAAGAAAGTAAAGCAATAAACAATCATAATACTTATGCATAATACAACATATTTTAACTTAAAAGAGTACATCATGAGATTAAATTTAAAGACAATGATTATTTTCTCTAAGGTATATTAAAATACAACTGTAATTTATTATTATTGGAATATTAAAATGTATTTAAATTATTTATTTAAAATTATTATTTACCCTAATTTGGGGATTATTTTTTTCTCCAATTCTGAGATCCTATCCAGTTATATAACAATTTCAAATATTTGACATGTCATGTAGAAATTTAAAGTTGTTAATTTTTTTTCTTCATGTAAGACTTGCATCCAATGTTCCTCCAGGGCCAAAAAAAAAAAAAAAAAAAAAAGCAACTCTAGTTCTTCTTATACATTTCAACCCTGAAAATATTTCAATTCAATAAAACTTATTTATGATTCTATAAGTCAAGTCAATTAAAAAAACAGGAATTAACCACTAATTTTTCCTTCCCTCTTTTCTAATGTGCAAAGAACAATCTGCTACTTTTTTTTTCAAATAACTATTTCTTCTTCAGATCAAATACTCCTATTAAAAAAAAAATCCTTTTATAGATGACACAGCTTCTAGTTTCTCCTCCTCCCCCCCCATCTGAACATTCTCCTCTGAAAATAAAGTCCAATTTACAAATTTCCTTTTCAAAATGAGGTGTCCAAAACAGAAAGGAATGTTTCAAATGGGATTTGGTCACAGCAAAAAATTTAGAAAGATTCCCATGTTCTTAAACACTGCGCTTCTATTAGTGCAGTTCCCAAAAGACAACATAGGAATGGTTAGAGTACCATCCTCAGAATCATGAAGATCTGAGTTAAAGACTTGCCTTCAGCATATATTGATTATGTGACTGAGCAAACTATTTAATTTCTTATTGCTGCAGACAACGATGACTCTAGATTTTGGAGTAGGAAATAACCTCATGGGGAGTTCCCTTATGCCAGTGAAATATTCCAGGTTTAAAAAAAGAGAGAGGGGGGGGATGGGGACCCCATAATGACATTAATTGTTCTAGCAAGTGGGTGGCATAGAGGACAGGTCCTGGACAGGAAGACCTGAGATCAGATTTAGCTTCAGACATTTGCTTTCTATATTACTCTGAACAAGTCACTTAATCCCTGCCTGCTTCAGTTTCATCACTTATAAAATGGGGCTAGTAAACAGCATTTACCTTCCAAGATTGTTGCAAGGATCAAATGAGGTGATATTTGTAAAATGAAATATAAATGATATTATTGTTCTTAATATCATTAATATAGTTGATTCATGCTAAGTTTTCATTTCACTAAAAGCACAAAATAAGGTATATTCATTATTGAGAACTGGGATGATACGAGTAAAAACACCCACAAAAGGAAAAGACAAACAGGATATTTTCAATCAGATTTGGAAAAAGTAGAACCCACACTGGTGAAATCATTGAACTTTCAAAGGATCAAAAGGATGTAATGAACTGAAATAAAAATGTAATATTCAGTGTATTATTGATTCTCCACCTTCTATAAATGGAAGTAATGTTAATTTGGTCTTAATTAAATGGTCATAAAAATAAAAGAGAACAAGCATACCTAAGAATTTTTATTCTTTTCCTCTGTTCAAATGTTTTGAAGACATCATCATATGGTACTCATTGTTAAAAGTGACTGCTTTTAATAGGTTTAATTAAGATTTTTTTCTTTTCTGCACAAATACATAGAACCATCTTCAATACTTTATAAAAGATACACTATTTGTTAGAAAGAATAGAAAACTATTTACTTATTAGAGCAGGTTCTTTGCAAATACATGATGCATTAGGTAAATTATTCATTTGGGTACTTAAACAACTTATTCTACATATGCAGACAGCACTTATTTATACTACTTCCATATTGCCTGATTGAGAATAATATATTGTTCATCCTCTTGACATAATTATGAAGCTTTGTTGTTGTTGTTATTGTTGTTTAACTTAGCAGTGCCTCACTTTGGTGATGTGTACTCTGTTCAGAGTTTGTCTTGAATATTTTACCATCTTCCCCCACAAAATAATATAAAACAATATTAACAAGGAGTCAGGAGAACTACTCCCTAATCCTAACTCTGATAATATGTATTCTACTACTAAATACTACTAAACCTTATATGCCTCAGTTTCTTCATTTGTAAAATGAAGATAATTATGATTGTCCTACCTATTTCATAGGAGAGAGAAAAACAAAACAATTAGTTATAGAAAAAAATTCATAATATAGAAACTATAGGATACAACCCTCAACGTTGTTGCCTCTTCCATGGTATGAGGTGAGGTCTAGCTTTACTGTAATGGAACTTCTGGAGGTGTGGGTTATGATACAGCAGGTCCCTGAAGACCTTCCATTTCCTCTAATTATCTGCTACATGGCTTCTTGACCCTTGTCAAATTGATGCCATGGCTTTCACCAAAGCAGCAGGAGAAAAATACATTACTAAGCTTGCAATATCCATTGTGCAGTTTTCTTTTTTCCTTCCTGCTACAGGAACTATCTTGGACAGTAGTTGTATCAACCCTAACAGCAGGCCTCGTTGGAGATGCCCTCCTTTCCTGTTCTGGGGTCTGCAGTCAAGGGGAGAGAAGCTAGGGAGGCAGAGATGGCTGACGGTGTTGTGAGGAAATGGGAGCAGGCAGCTGTATTCCTGTTGCTTCAGGGTGGGGGGAGGTCCTTAAACCCAGATTCAATATCCAAAGACTAGCTAGCATCACCCAAGTATTCTTTTTTATGTATACCAAGTCTTTAATAAAAAACTGAAAGTATTTTGTATATAATATAGTGAAAAGATTTCTGGTTTTAGAAATCAAAGATCTAGATTTAAATCCTGACACTGTTACTTCCTGTAACCTTGAATAAATGACTTCACTTTTGGCAACTGGGCAAGATGATGCAAAAGATCCCTCCCAGATCTAAATCTATGGTTTTTATGAAATGCACATTTAAAAAGGGAGGGGAGAATATGTTTTTAAAGAAAAAGCAACTGCTTTATAAACACATACACACACATTCTGACATCCAAAATAATAAAATCATAGACTTTGATAAAGGGGTTTATAGCTAAAATTGTTTTAATGTGAATTTCTGGATTTCTTAAGATCAGAGTTTGTTTCTTTTTTGTCTTTGTAATCCTAGTTCCCAGCACAAACTAAATGATTAACAACTATTTCATAAATTGAATTGAGAGAAAATGTTAGTCTGTGGTTGAGATCAGCCTAGAATCAGTATGGTACTTAGATCATTAGGTTTGGAATCAAAAGACCTTAGTTTGATTGCTGATACTTCTCCTTCCTGTCTGAGTAACTATAGGTAAGTCACTGTGGATATATTTCCTCTTCTATAAAAATGGAGATAATATAAAATAAATATATTTAATATTTAAATAAAATATTTTTAAATAAAATAAATAAAAATAGAAGAGAATAATTGAATGGAAAACAATAGGAGAGTAGCTGGATGGTTCAGTGGATAGAACAGTGGGTCTAGGGTTAGTAAAACCTGAATTCATAACCTGGTCTCAGAACTTAATATCTATATGACCCTGGGCAAATCACTTAAGCTCAATTTGCCTTAATCTATTGGAGAAAGAAAAAACAAAACATTCTAATACCTTTGCCAAGAAAACTTAATATATAACATTGATGCGCTATGATTTTTAGTCAGAATTTAGTCAGAGATTTAGTCAGAAATGAATGAATGAATGAACAATAATAACAGAGGAATTTTATAGAAAATTAATAGTAGTAATAACAATGATAAACATCTAATACCCATAACAACCCTGAGAGGTTAAGTGGTATTATTATCCTCATTTTAGAGATGAAGAAACTTAGGCAGATAGATATTAAGTGGTTTGCCCAGGGTGAAATAACTAGGAAGTATCTAAGACTAAATTTAAAGCCATTGTACTGACTTTAGGTCCAGTACAGAAATATCCAGTATAGAAAAGAGATCTCTGGTACTTTGTTAACCTCTGACTTTTCAGCCCCATCTTCTTGGTCAAAAAAGTGCATTAAAAACATGCAATTCTTATGGATTCAGGTCCTTCTGAAGATCACACTCATCTAGCACCTGCCATATTACCTTAAAGTATTTAATGTCTTATATGATCAGCCTCTAAACAATTTGATGCTTGAGTTACCAGTTTATATAGTTAATATATCTTCAAAACAAAAGCAAGGATTGTCATTTTTGTTGTTGTGTCCCTATTGGCAGCCATCGTATCTGGCATATAGTCAGTATTTGATAAATGCTTTTTGTTTGGCAAGTTGGTGGTTGCTCTTGGGAAAGTATTCTTAAACTGAAGAGACAGAAAGTCACTGTAAAATACGTTTGCCCCACTTAAGCTTTATAGCAATAACAGTCTTACTGATATACTCCAATGGTCTTTTCATGTCAAATACTATTCATGCTTTTGCCTCAAAGTCTTATCCTGATACCTCACCTCCTCTTGACATAGAATGTGTCCAACATATTAGGGTCAGGTCCAATGTTGAGACAAAATGAAACATTCACAACTCATTAAACAGGTCACAAAAAGAAGTTCACTCTATCCTAGCACAGCAAGGATATGCCCAAAAGACACAGTAATATTTAATTATTCTCTACAGATCCTTATTATTTTCACACAGCCTAACTTATCTTCATTGAAACATGTTTGGTCAGGAGGTGAAATATGGTGATGAGTATAATCTTCAGAAGTACATCAAATTAAAAGAACCTGAATCCTCTAATAAGGGTTGAATGTTTTTGATGCCCTTAGTTGGCCAGTAAGGTGAATCAGCAAAGTCAGAGGAACATTTTGTTGCCTTTGAAGGAAAACTAAGCCTTATTGGGGAAGAATTAAGGAACCCTACTCCTATCACAAAAGAGTATTCAAAAGTTAAGTATCAGTCTAGCTAAGTACAGAGAAGCTCTTTACCAGCATATAGTAAACCAAGATGAAGTTTTCCGTTATTGTGATTCGTAAACCAAAGTCAAAGTGGAGGGGGAGGGGAGTGCAAGGGTGAGGGAAAGCAAATTATTAATGATGCCCCTAATATTAATTGAACTTGAATATTTCAAGTTGAAGGATTCATGGACCTTTTAAGCTTTCTCAAGATTGAGCTTTATCTTTTCAACTGTGGCTGATACCCTTAAAATGATCACGTCACCAAATATATAAGAATTCAAGCCCTTTTCCAATTGATAAATGATAAAAGGATATGAACAGACAATTTTCAGATGAAGAAATTAAAGTCATTTTTAGTCATATGAAAAGGTGCTCTAAATTACTATTAATTAGAGAAATGCAAATTAAGACAATTCTGATATATCACTACACTGCTCTCAGATTGGCTAAGATGACAAAAAAAGATAATGACAGATGTTGGAGGAGATGTGGGAAACCTGGGACACTAATACATTGTTGTTGGAAATATGTATGGATCCAAACATTCTGAATAGCAGTTTGGAACTATGCTCAAAAAGTTATCATATTGTACTTACCCTTTGATCCAACAGTGTTTCTACTGGGCTTATATCCCAAAGAGATCTTAAAGGAAGGAAAGGGACCCACATGTACAAAAATGTTTGTGGTAGCTCTTTTTTGTAGTGTCAAGAAACTTTGTAGTGTCCATCAGTTGGAGAATGGTTGAATAAATTATGAGCATATGAATGTTATGGAATATGATTTTTCTATAAGAAACAATCAGCAGCATGATTTCAGAAAAGTCTGGAGAGACTTCCATGAACTGATGCTAAGTGAAATGAGCAGAACCAGGAGATCATTGTACATGTCAACAACAAGATTATGCCATGATCCTTTCTGATGGACTGACTCTTTTTATTAATGAAATGATTGAAGCCAGTTCCAATGATCTTGTGATGAAGAGCCGTCATCATCCAGAGAAAGGACTGTGGGAACTAAGTGTGGACTGTGGTTCACAAAATAGTTTAAACTCCTTTTGTTGTTGTTTGCTTGCATTTTGTTTTCTTTCTCATTTTTTTCCCTTTCTGATCTGATTTTTCTTGTGCAGTAAGATAATTGTATAAATATGTATACATATATTGGATTTGACATACATTTTAATGTGTTTAACATATATTGGATTACATGCCATCTAGGGGAGGGAGTTGGGGAGCAAGAGGGAAATTTGCAACAGAAGGTTTTGCAAGGTTCAATGCTGTAGAATCATCCATGCATATGTTTTGAAAATAAAAAGCTTTAATAAAAAAAATTATCAAGTAACTTCCCCTTTTAGCCCCCTAATTCTTTCTCAGTAGAATGAGAAGGATGGAACAGATGTGCAGAAAAAGTGTTGGAAATAGTATTGGACTACCTGAATTTGAATCTTATCTTTGCTATTTGCGCAAGTACTTAAAAACTCAAAAGAGATAATATTTGTTCTTTGTAAATCTAAAAGTACCATATACATTCTCTTATTATTATTATTATTAATGGTGATGATCAAAATATTTGACAACTCTGATGATCCATTTTTGCTCTAAATCCATGATCTTGAAGGTTCTTTGCCCATTAGGGAAAAAGTGAAATAAAAACACTTTAAACCTATTTGGTAATTTAAGAAAGGTACACACTTTATAAAGGCAGGGCTACTGAGAAAGTATCTTTTATTTATTCAAAGACTACCACTGGCATCTTCATTTCTCAGCTTCAAGAAGCCCTTAAAATGAACTGGAAATGTATGCAGCAATAATCAGAATTAACTAGTTTTCTTAAAAATAGGAAGCTTGGGGCAACAGGCTGAGCTCTAATATTCAATTCTGATATGACTCAGGAAGTTCAGATAAGGTTCAGATAATGACCCTATCATTTTATTATTTTGTGAACCTCCTTCCAGTGCCTTTTCCTTTTGCCAGTGGCAAACTTCCTTTTAGAGGACTGTATTTGTGAATTAAGCATCCAGCTTTTTGTTGAAGATTGGATATGGTGATAAAAATCTGGGTTAATCTTAAATAATTTCTTTACTTAACAAAAATAAATAAAATTACAAAACAGTATCATCATCACTATAATTTTGGTTAAAGACACTGAGGAAATTATAAGCAGCATTAATATTTGGCCAGGAAAATGAAAGACAGAAAAGCAAAAGTAGCTGGAAATCAGCAATGCATCATTACTGAACAGTAAATAACAAGAAAAAAAGATCATTTTTGCAAAAGATGTATGACATCCCCAAAGTGCTTACACATGACAGACAGTTCAATACAGACAAATGAAATATAATTATGACTTTGACGAGTCTTCATGACATCAGGCAATTCTTTGTAAGAAATAAAATATGAGTTTTTAAAAAGGATAAAAAAAGAATCTGGAGACAAGTCTGTGTATCATTAATGAATGAGGAACAGAAAGAGAAATACAAATCAATGCAGTAAACGAGTCTTAATGGCTCAATTGTGTGTCCACATCACCAAATCTGTGTGTGCCTGAAAGATTCCCATACAAAAGAAAGCTTTTGAATGATAAAATCCTAGAAATGAACAATTCAGAAGAATAGCAAAGGTCTTGTGGTTAATCACTGAATGTGAAGAATTGCTTCCTGTACTGTTTCTTCTTTGTGTTTTGCCCATATGGGTTATAAAGTGTCCATAGTAATGGAGTTTCACCATTCCCCAAAGGATAACATTTTATAATTTGCTTGTTTTCACCAGACTTAAAACATACTTTGGATATAAGCCAGAAGACTTCAGAATCACTACAGATTGTCAGAACAGAAGCCCCCTAAGATCAGGGGGACCCTCCTTAGTGCTGTCTCCTAGAAACTATACTCCTTCAGTTTTAAAATACAGTAGGGCTAAATTTGATCAGGTAGGTACCTGCCTTAATTCTGGCATTAATATACCAGAAAACCCAAGAAAAAAAGAACATGGGTAGCACATTTTACATATCATAGTTTGTTCAAAGTGGCAAAAGCACCATAACTATTCATAGTATTCTGTAACCCCCAAGTGTAGAATATGGCTATTCTAGCCCTGAAAAAATGAGTCCAGAGAATATATCATTCATTAAATCTAAAGGCTAATTTATTTTATTCCTGTTTTAATATATTCTTTAACTGAGAATACTTGTCTTGTCAGAAAAGTTTAGAATCTATTTGGATTGCCCTTTTTATATCATGAGTACATATGAGAGAAATTCCAGGTGCCCTTTGGAATAAGAAGCAGAAGAAATTTCCTGGACCTCTAAGGGTCTGTACTATACTACAGGGACCACCAGAAAAAAATGGTATATAGCTGTGTAGATAGCAACACTTAAAATTTTTGTCTAGACCCCACTTGTTTGACTTGATGAAACTGAGGGAATCACAGTATAGTTTGTACCCAGGACTTGATTATTTTATTAAAAGATGAATGGATGACTTCTAGTACATTCCAGCTCCTGAAGCCCTATGTAGAGAGCCTCAAGGGTCCTAAAATTAGAATAGTGGTTCAGTTTCCCTCAGAAATGAAGATTCATTTTATTTTATTTAGGAAAAATATTTTTTATTATTATTATTATTTTATCCAGTGATTGAATTTTCCCTGTGAAAATGGTCCTGGAGAAGAAGAGTAAGGTACTATTGTGAAACAGAGAGAAGGTAAAGTACCTGGATTTCTCCCTTTCTTCTTTCTCTGTAGGGGTTAGAGTTGTTAACCAATGAGTCAGGTATTTGTTCAGTGTTAAGCAAGCAATAATCATTGGTGAGCTTTATCAAATATCCCTTTTTTTTCTTTTTTTAATCTGTAAAACTTTGTATTTGGGATATAATTGTGATTTTGACTCTATATTTGGGACTGTTTAAGATTATACTACATTAAATATGTGTTTTTTCCCCCCATTCTTTCCCATATAGCACTGAGAAAGCAAGTAGAATATTCATGCCTTCCCAGAGATCTTAGAAGACTATTCTTACCTGGAAACATGGAGAATGCAGCAAAATGCATTCTTGTCTATTTGCTGAGGCCATCAAACATTTTTATACAGGGAAGATAATTTATTGAGGCTTTGGCACATGTACAGATCCCATCAGCTTACCCAACTGAAACAGACTCTCCTTGTAGAGAGATTAGGGAG
Organism: Antechinus flavipes; assembly: GCF_016432865.1. Lineage (NCBI taxonomy): Eukaryota > Metazoa > Chordata > Mammalia > Dasyuromorphia > Dasyuridae > Antechinus > Antechinus flavipes. The sequence continues at coordinate 304,262,303 of NC_067399.1, read as the reverse complement.
ATGTTTTCCAGAAAAATCACATTACTATATAAGAGAAGTATCTTGGAGAGACTGTAAGTAGAGACCATGTAAACATTCTATAATTGGCTCTTATTGGCTGGCCATCTAGTTGATAGCAGACTTTTTGATTGGCTTCATAGCCAAAACTGTTAGTATTTTCAAAGAGGTCTGAGTCAACATTGGCTATCTAGATGCTGCTTTCATGTCTGGAGGAAGCTTTTACAATATGAGGCCACATGGTAAAATGGGATGGTGTTAGAGATTCTGTCCTAAGATCATATGGCCCCCAAGAAACAGATCTGGATCGTTTGGGGATTTTTTTGCTTGTTTTGTTTTGTTTATTCTTTTCTGTTTCAGACACAGTGAGTGATGAGAAAGCAAGCCACAGGAATGCGAAGTTAGAATCCAGGCAAGGTTGACAGCCAGTACAGCCTTTTTGAGCAAGGAGCATCTTTTGGGACCCCAGTCTAGCAGAAGAACCAATCTGTCATTCAGACATCTTGCCATGACCTTGTTAGGTCCAATACTATGTAGTAACTGAACAAAGTCTTTAATCTATTCATCCAGATGAAAGTTGATATAGAGGAGAACAGAAATACTAGGGGAGAGGGTGTTGAAAATAGTTTATTTGCTTTTTTCTTGATATATTGTTTAACTCAATATCCCTTTGTTAAAGCCATTTGATATTAAATTATTAAGTATAACTACAGTGGCAGTGTCTGGTCACTAGCAAAATGGAAGGCATATAGCCAGTGGAAGATTTAGCCATAGTAGAGAAAAAAAAATCTACTATTTCAATCTACTGGTTAAGAGGAAAAGATATAACTAATAGGTTCCCCTGGTATAGCAGTTCAGAATGCACTAGTTACATATCAATCATTTACAAACTTTCTCTTATATGTAGAATACTGTAACGATACTGGGGAGATGTAAAACTTTGTTTAAAAATTATTCTTTATCCCATAGAATTTCTAGACTACTAAAAGGATTTGTGGCATACACTCAGGTAGATTTTTAAGATGAGTTAACTTTAAAAGCTCATTAGAGGAATGAGAAACAATGTGCTATCTATATGAAGTCTGTATAGGAAGATTGTTACCAATATTGGGGAAGAGAGGCTTCTTGGAGGTATTATTCAGGTTGGGCTTTAATAAATAGATTATTTCATTAGGCAATTAAGTGGCACAGTGAAGGTACTAAACCTGGAGTCAGTAAGACCTGAATTGAAATCGAGACTCAGATATTTATTAGCTTTGCGATTCTGAGCAAATCCCTCGACCTTTGTCTATCTAAGTTTCCTCAACCATAAAATGAAAATAATAATAGTACCTATCACTCATGTTAGAGTTAGGATAAAATAAGTTAATATTTGTAAAGTCCTTTTTAAATCTGAAGTCACTATAAAAATGATAGCTATGATTATTATAAAGAAGAAATTCAACTAGAAAAGTCAACCAGTCAATTTGCATATATATAATATATGTGTGTGTGTGTGTGTGTGTGTGTGTGTGTGTGTGTGTGTATGTATGTATGTATGTTTATAGAGGCATCCTAGGCATAAGAAAACAAAAGACAGGCTGGAGAGGACACGCTACCCTTGAGCATCAAAGAGTACACTAATTGAGGCAAAAAGCATGAGGAAGGTATATTGTCATCCTCTGAGTATGCTACTCTGTAGTAGCCTTTCATATTAGTTTTGTAAGAAAATTAATAGGCTAAGAATCAAATGCCTAAGTGGTAACTTATTATATACCTTATCTGTTGTGAATTTTCTGCTGTATTTTCTCCTGGCCTCTATCAAAGAAAAGATGATGCTTTTCTGAAGAATTAAAGCTTCAGGAGCCACAATCAGTTTTAATATACTCAACACTGTCTTGGTTTAAATGAAAAAACAAAAAGACATTATTGTGTGGTCAGCAATTCCATATATAATTAAACTCCACTTTTGAATAGAATGGGGTAGTATTCCTGTATAAAAGCCAATTGATGTTAAATAGTTAAATCAGAAATAGGGTGTTATTTTCTTGTCCTTAACAAATGGAGTGCACTCTTGTCTATTAAAAAAAGATAAAACCAATAGTGGTTTGGACAGTTGTATGATGTAGAGAAGACATTAGTTTTAACTGAATAAAAGAAGGGAAATCATTTTTTAAAGCTTTTTATTTTCAAACCATATGCATGGATACATTTTTCAACATTGATCCTTGCAAAACTTTGTGCTCCATTCTTCTCATCTCTCCCCTAGACGGCAAGTAATTCAATATATGCTAAACATGTTAAAATATTTATAAGTCCAATCTATGTATACATATTTATACAATTGTGCTTCACAAGAAAAATTAGATCAAAAAGGAAAAAATAGAAAGAAAACAAAATGCAAGCAAACAACAAAAAGAGAGAAAATGAAATGTTGTGACCCACACTCAGTTCCCACAGTCCTCTCTCTGGGTGTAGATGGCTCTCTTCATCACAAGATCATTGGAACTGGCTTCAATCATCTCATTGTTGAAAAGAGTCAGTCCATCAGAATTGATCTTTGTATAATATTGCTATTGCTGTTATCAAAGATCTCCTGTTCTTCTCATTTCACTTAGCATCAGTTCATCTAAGTCTCTCTGGGCCTTTCTGAGCTCTTCATGCTGGTCATTTCTTATACAACAATAATATTTCATAACATTCATATACCATAACTTATTCAGCCATTCTCCAACTGATGGGCATCCACTTAGTTTCCAGTTTCTTGCCTCTACAAAAAGAGCTGCCACAAACATTTTGAAACATACAGGTCTCTTTCCCTCCTTTAAGCCCAGTAGAAACACTGCTGAATCAAAGGGTATGCACAGTTTGAAGGCCCTTTGGGTTTATCTCCAAATTGTTCTCCATAATGGTTGGATCCATTCACAATTCCACCAAAGATGTATTAATGTCTCAGTTTTCCCACATCCTCTTCAACATCCATCATTATCTTTTTCTGTCATCTTAGCCAGTCTGAGAATTATGTGGTCAGAGTTGTCTTAATTTGAATTTCTCTGATCAATAGTGATTTAGAGCACCTTTTCATATGACTAGAAATAGTTTCAATTTCTTCATTTGAAAATTGTCTGTTCATATCCTTTGACTATTTATCAATTGGAGAATGGCTTCAAGGGAAATCATCTTAACAAAAGACAAATAAGGAAACCACCAATGTGTAAACTGGTCATGTTATACATGTTTCTTGTAGGTGGAGGGAAATTCACATAATGACATCAATTTCCTGATACTGATAATTTCAATATAAATATATACAACATATACACATGTATGTACATACATGCATACACACATGTAATTGGGATTACATCTCATGGGCAAGGAAATGCCAGGTCAGATAGGGCACATATGCAACATTTTCCAAGACAATACTACCATAAACAACTTGAGGATTGCTAGCACTCTGCAATGGATTCGAAGACAATGATTAATTGCAACTGTAAGAGGTAACTCTGTTTCTCGTGATACTGAGATATCATTGAGATTCCCTGTACATACAAGTCCCAGAATCCAGTTCATCTACACACAAATAATTACATTTTGCAACAGTCTTCTGCTTTCTTTTCAAACTCTGAGTATTTTTGGCATGGATCACTATATACCTACTCTTATGAGTAAAAGGCAACCCATATCAAGCTCTATGGATTGAAAATCAATAATGTCATTTCCACAGATGAAGATCAATACTTTATATGAATATAGAAAGCTACAGAAACATAACTCAATGTTATATACATTTTAATGAGAATTCAAAAGTGTAAAGGTATTCTTAAGTATTGGTTGAACATGTACTGTGGATTAAATCTATTTTTGGTTCATGTCAAGTCAGTGCTATCAAATTAATACTTTAAATATATGTTGCTGTTGGATATTTAATCTTAAGGTTATACAAAAATATATTCACTTGAAATTAGATGTAACCTGTAGACCTCATGGGATAATTCAACTTGTTTAATCTAATCCTGTTAATACTCAAATTAACCCTGTCTTTCCTCACTCTAAGCCATGTCTTGCTTACCCTAAGCTGGACCCAAATTGTCCCAATTTAATCATATTAGGCATTGAGACAGCTCTTGAAAATATGACTGGATTTCCAGAGTAAGGTTTCACTGATTGGGAAACTATCACTCCTGTCCCCATGGTATACAAGAGCCTTAGTTCTTATAGGAGCTACACTGTTCCTTAGCCCCAATAGAATAATATTATTTTCTTTTCCAGGACATGTTTCCAGAGGTTATAAGAGGTGAGTAGAACGGTTTCTAATTCATATGCTATGTCCAAATTAAAACACGTGTCATATCTGACTTAAATTCAGAATTCTGAAATTTATACCCCTGGATTGCTTTTGGATCATTTTATGCAACTAAGTAAAATCTTTGAAAAAATTATTGGAAGTGACATGTTTTGGTGGTCTCATTTATTACATATCTTAAATTTGGGAGATTGGTTCATTTAGAAGTGACCTAACACATATCTAATGATTTGTTCATTTAACTGTCCACAGTTTCAGAGACCATGTAAACTTTTTAAAATCTTTTTTTAAAATTATTAGAATAACAGCATTAGAAAGAAAACAATAAATACAGTTAGATGCACTCATTTTGCTAGGTTTATCTGGATATATCAGATATACTGAAGACCCCTAATTGAAGATGGACACTATTAGTTAAACAAAATAAAAGAAACAAAAAAATTTAGAGCACATGTCAACCCAAGCATATAATCTATGAATTTGGGGTAGTAGAGTTTATGAGGTTTTCATTCTGATACATTCAAAGAACATTTCTACTAAAATATTGTCTTATTTTGCAACAACATAGTAAAGGATGGGTAACTATTTTGCGACAACATAGTAAAAGATGGGTAACTATGCAATGCCTCAAATGAAATTTTGAACTATGAAATTTTGAAGAAAGAGTTTCATTCTTCTGAATATCTATATTAGTTGATGACTAAAGCCACAGTTTATTCTATAAAGACGAAGGGATAGCTCTAGGAAATGAGTCTGCCCATGGGGAGTCTATCATCTGATAAATCAGTAAGCCCTGAATTACTCTAACCTTTGCTCTATTGACATATAGTTTATATGCAACTTGCTGATATTAAAAGGGTACCATGTCTAATTAAATGATTGATTGGACAAGTAAATTTGGTGTTTTGTTGTTGGGTGATGGGGAGAATTGCGATATATATTCTCTATTTTATTATTAGTAAGGAACATAGTTAAAGATACTTTTGAAAACCATAATTTGTATAGTTTCACAAATAACTACCTCATTTGATCCTTATAGAAATTCCTGGGAATATTATTTCGATTATACAGGCAAAGCCAAGTCAAACAAAACTTAAGTGATTTATCTAGTTCACATGGTTTGTAAGTGTTCAAGACTGCATTTAAATTCAGGTTTTCCCGATTCAAAGTCCAATGTTCTACTTCATTGCTTCCTTTTGGCCAAGTTTCTGGGTTGCATTGTTCTTATTAATTATTTTGAATATTTTTTCACATAGGTGTTATTAATTTTACCATTCTTCTTTAAAGCTTAGCCACTTCTCTACCAAAGAATGTTTTTTTGTCCAATATAAAATCCTTAAAGGAGATATTTGATATAAAGACTTTTCCCCTAGTTTTATCTTATGTTAATTTCTTTTGTACAAAAGTGTTTGATTTTCCTATAATCAAAATTGTCTACTTTATCTTTAATAATTACTTCTATCCCTTATTTGGTAAAGTATTAATTCCCTATCCATAATTCTGAAAATATCTGCAATTTATTCTGTTCTAATTTAAACGGTATTACTTATACTATTTCAGTCATATCAATTTTGAATTTATTGTGAGGTACAAAATGTTAGTCTAAAACCCAATTTCCATGTATTATCTTCACATTTTTACATCAGTTCTTGTTATATAATTACTTATTCCCTAATTAATTTATGTTTTCTGGTTTGTTGAACACTGAATCATAGAATTCCAATTATTTCTGATTCTTCCTTTTTTAGTTCATTCTTTGGTTTTGATGACTTCTATTTCATAATATATTTTGAAGTCTTGAAGTGCTATTGCTGTTGATTTCTAGCCTATGATGATTTCATTATTTGCTTTTAATTTTTTGTTCCTCCAAATGAATTTTTATTTTTCTATCATGCGCTGTAAAGGGTCTCTTTGATAGTGTAATTAATATGTATCAAATCTTTAAATTAGCTTTGATAACACTATTAATTTTATTTTATTGGCATGACTTGGCCATGACAACTAAATATTCCTCTAGATATTTTACTTTTCCTTATTTCTTTAAAGAGTAATTTTTCATCATATTTATATATGTATTGAATATGCTTTGATAGTTTTAAATCATATAGTGTGTGTGTGTGTGTGTGTGTGTGTGTGTGTGTATAACGTACTTTCAGTGGGACTTCTTTTTCTCTCATTCTCTTACTGCTTAGATTTTAATATTATAAAGAAATATTACTAATTTTGATTTTGTGGCCTTATTTTGTAGCCTACAACTTTTTTGAAACTAGAAATGTCTCAAGTTATTACTTTGCTATTTTCTACGTAAATCATCATGTCATAAGTAGATAAAGATATATTCATTTCTATGCCTATTTTTATGACTTTAATTTCTTCCTCTAGTCTTATTTGCTAGCATTTCTAGAATTATATGGAATAATATTGGGGAAAGGAAGCATCCTTGATTTATTCTCACATTTATTGAGAAAACCTGCCACTATACGCAAAATTTTTAAATGTAACTTTTTATTGACGCTTTTTGTCTTTACATAAGTTATTCAGTCCTCCAACTTCCAAGTGAATATCTCCATATCATAGAGAAATAATAACACAAAAACATCTAATAAAGTAAAGACATTTGGCAAGACATTCAATATTTTGTCCAAGTCAGTCTAATGTCAGTCAAAATACACTTTGCAATGGGGACAGAAGCACAATTTTTGTTGTTGTTCACAATCTTCACTGATTTTTTAATTACTGAAAGATAAAATTCCTTCTAGTAATCTTTTAAAATTTACATTATGACAACTCAGGCGTCCTCAAACTACGGCCTGCCGGCCAGATGCCACAGCTGAGGATGTTTATCCCCCTCACCCAGGGCTATGAAGTTTCTTTATTTAAAGGCCCACAAAACAAAGTTTTTGTTTTTACTATAGTCCGGTCCTCCAACAGTCTGAGGGACAGTGAACTGGCCCCCTATTTAAAAAGTTTGAGGACTCCTGAGTAGTGATTATATACATTCTTTTCTTAATTTTCTACTTTCACTATCAATTAATATAAATCTATTCCTCTTAATTTCTTGTATTTTACTTGTTTTTATACTGTATTTCACTATATTGATACATTCTATTTTTCTATCCTTTTTCAGTCAATATGTACCCCTTTGTTTATAATCTGTAAAGACTATTGCTATGACTTCATTATTATTATAAGGGATTTTTATTTCTGTCATTGAGTCCTTTTGGAGTATATTCCATTGTGTTAATATAACAATAACTATAGAACACTGAACCAATTGCTTTATATTTTCCCCTTATGATTTTACTGGATTTTTTTTTCTTATGTAATATATAGCAAATTCTTTAAAATATTTAGACCTGGGATAAATATTTAGATCTGTAGTTTTGTCTTTAGGTGTGTCCAAAAATATAATCATAGAAATAGATAGGACTTCACAAGCTTATTTGCTGGGGGGAAAGTATTGGTACTCAGCAAAAATTCTACTGGATATGTCAGGTCAATCATGTCGACTATGGACTTTGTAACCAAAGATAATCTTAATCTAATCTTAGAGCATGGACCAAAGAACAAATCATAGAAACAATCAATAATTCCATTAAAGAGAATGACAATAATGAGACAATATATTAAAACCTATGGGATATAGCAAAAGCAGTGATCAGAGAACATTTTTCTCTAAAAGTTTACCTCAATAAAACAAAGAAAAAGTAGAACAATGAATTGGTTATATGATATTTTTTTAAAATAACTTTTTATTGACAGAACCCATGCCAGGGTAATTTTTTACAACATTATTCCTTGCACTCACTTCTGTTCTGATTTTTCCCCTCCTTCCCTCTTCCCCCTCCCCCAGATGGCAAGCATTCCTATACATGTTAAATAAGTTACAGTATATCCTAGATACAATATATGTGTGTAGAATAGAACAGTTCTCTTGTTGCACAAGGAGAATTTGATTCAGAAGGTATAAATAACCTGGGAAGAAAAACAAAAATGCAAGCAGTTTACATTCATTTCCCAGTGTTCTTTCTTTGGGTGTAGCTGCTTCTGTTCATCCTTGATCAATTGAAACTGAGTTAGATCTCTCACAATATTTTTTTTTAAACCTAGAAAAAAGTTCAAACTAAAAATCCCCAATAAAACACTAAATTTGAAATCCTAAAAATTAAAGCTGCAATTAATGAAATTGCTATTTAAACACAGAATTAACAAATAAAGAATAGTAGTTGGTTTTATGAAAAAAACAACAAAATAGGTAAAGCATTGATTAACTTGATTTTAAAAAAGAGACCAAGTCACTAGTATCCAAAATGAAAAGGATGAATATACATTAATAAAGATGAAATTAAAGAAATTATAAGCAATTATTTTGTCCAATTATATTCCAATAAATTTAACAATTTAAGCAAAATAAAAGAATATTTACAAAAAATATAGATTAGCAGAAAAGGAAATAGAATAAACAGACCTATTTCAGATCAATAAGCTAAATATGTCATAACTGAGCCTTTTTTATGTGCCAGAATCAGATGAATTTACAAAGGAATTCTATCAAATAATTCCAGTAATAAATAAATTATTTAGAATAATAGGCAAAGAAGGGATCCTAACCAAACTTCTTTTAGGAAACAAATATGATACTGATAGCTAAACAAGGAAGAGTAAAAACAGAAAAAGAAAATTATAAAACATTATTGATGACTTATTAAGGAATATGAATATAAAAATCCTAAATAACAGGCTGAAATATCACAATATTTTATTATAAAGATTGTACCAAAAATTATGATCATAATAATTTGTTTCATTTTTTGTTTTCACATTGTATGTTTTAAATATTCTTCTTTTATTTAGATTCTAAATTTTGATTTATTCCTTCATTCTTTTTGCTTTTCTTGGGGAATTTAATTCATTCAAAATCCTTAGGGGACTGACTTAGTTTCTTTTTTTATTTTTCTGTGGATGGCTTACTTGCTCACCAGGATGGCTCCTTTTGAATGATTGTTCATTTCTTCCCAATCAGCTTTTGTTTGTTTTAATCAGTCATTCTGCTGAGTTTTCTATGATATCCTTCCAAAAATCCCTTCCCTTCTGAAAGTTTGGTATAGCTGTGCCCAGTGCTTGCTGCCTACTCTCTTTCCTTCCGGGCCATCAGGATGGAAAGAGATCATTTTCCTTCAGAAAAAGAGTGACCAGTGGGGAAACTGCTGTAGGAAAACTATGAGTTGCCTTTGTAGCTCTATTCTTGATCTTTATCACTTCTACACTTCTGGGTTCCTCTCTGAAACTGACATTTTTAAAATTTAGACAGGTATTCCTTCTTCTATCTCCCACTTCAATGTGTGGCCTTGAAGGAATGGGGATTCTGTTAGCCTTGGATTCTCTCAAATCTTTCCTTCATTTCCTTGAACTTATTGCTTCTTTATTCTCAAGCTATCAAAAATAGCCCATTGCACTTCTGGTTCCACCTCAACTTTATTTTGTTGTGCTCACGGTTTCACATTCTTCCACAGCAACTCCTCCATCCTATTTCCTGAGCCTTGTCATTTGTATAATTCATGATATTCAATTAGCTCGAGATTCTGCCAAAGAGCATAGTCTCTTCTGTACTATCACCCTCCTCCCAGCACAAGAGCATGGGGAAAAAAGTGTAGTAGGGTCAGTATCTATAAAAGTAAATTATCAAGGGGTAAGCCCTGAAAGTCATTGTTTAAAATTGTCACAACCACAGAAGGCACAAAGCCATTCTTGGATTACGTGTGTGTGTGTGTGTGTGTGTGTGTGTGTGTGTGTGTGTGTGTATGTGAAAGAGAGACAGAGAGACAGAAAGAGAGATGGGTTGGGGGAGGTTTTGAGGAAAGAAATAAGCATAGATGGGATTACCAAAAGGATTTTAAGTTATTTTTTGCTTTAAGAATTCCCTTTGTTGGGGAAGCTAGGTGGTACAGTAAATAGAGCACCATCCTTGAAATCAGGAGGATTTCAGTTCAAATCTGATCTCAGACACTTAACACTTCCTAGCTGTGTGATCCTGGGCAAGTCACTTAACCCCAATTGCCTCAGGGGGAAAAATTCCCTTTGTGAATGCCCATCAGTAGGAGAATGGCTGAATAAATTATGGTATATGAATATTATGGAATATTACTGTTCTATTTAAAAAAAATTAGCAGCATGATTTCAGGGAGGCCTGGAGAGACTTACATGAACTGATACTAAGTGAAATGAGTAGAACCAAGAAAACATTGTACACAGCAATGACAAGATTATACAATGATCAGTTCTGATTAGCTGTGACTCTTTTCTTTTTTTTTTTTAATTTTTATTTAATAATTACTTTATATTGACACTCGTTTCTGTTCCGATTTTTTTTCCCTCCCTCCCTCCACCCCCTCCCTTAGATGGCAAGCAGTCCTTTATATGTTGGATATGTTGCAGTATATCCTAGATACAATATATGTTTGCAGAGCCGAACAGTTCTCTTGTTGCATAGGGAGAATTGGATTCAGAAGGTATAAATAACCCGGGAAGAAAAACAAAAATGCAGATAGTTCACATTCGTTTCCCAGTGTTCTTTCTTTAGGTGTAGCTGCTTTTGTCCATCATTTATCAATTGAAACTCAGGTCTCTTTGTCAAAGAAATCCACTTCCATCAAAATATGTCCTCATACAATATCGCTGTCAAAGTGTATAATGATCTCCTGGTTCTGCTCATTTCACTTAGCATCAGTTCATGTAAGTCTCTCCAAGCCTCTCTGTATTCATCCTGCTGGTCATTTCTTACAGAACAATAATATTCCATAACATTCATATACCACAATTTACCCAGCCATTCTCCAATTGATGGGCATCCATTCATTTTCCAGTTTCTAGCCACTACAAACAGGGCTGCTACAAACATTTTGGCACATACAGGTCCCTTTCCCTTCTTTAGTATTTCTTTGGGATATAAGCCCAATAGAAACACTGCTGGATCAAAGGGTATGCACAGTTTGATATTTTTTGGGGCATAATTCCAGATTGCTCTCCAGAATGGTTGGATTCGTTCACAACTCCATCAACAATGCATTAGTGTCCCAGGTTTCCCGCATCCCTCCAACATTCATCATTATTTTTTCCTGTCATCTTAGCCAATCTGACAGGTGTGTAGTGGTATCTTAGAGTTGTCTTAATTTGCATTTCTCTGATCAATAATGATTTGGAACACTCTTTCATATGAGTGGTAATAGTTTCAATTTCATCCTCTGAAAATTGTCTGTTCATATCCTTTGACCATTTATCAATTGGAGAATGGCTTGATTTCTTATAAATTTGAGTCAGTTCTCTATATATTTTGGAAATGAGGCCTTTATCAGAACCTTTAACTGTGAAGATGTTTTCCCAGTTTGTTGCTTCCCTTCTAATCTTGTTTGCATTAGTTTTATTTGTACAAAGGCTTTTTAATTTGATGTAATCAAAATTTTCTATTTTGTGATCAGTAATGGTCTCTAGTTCATCTTTGGTCACAAATTTCTTTCTCCTCCACAAGTCTGAGAAATAAACTATTCTATGTTCCTCTAATTTATTTATAATCTCGTTCTTTATGCCTAGGTCATGGACCCATTTTGATCTTATCTTGGTATATGGTGTTAAGTGTGGGTCCATGCCTAATTTCTGCCATACTAATTTCCAGTTATCCCAGCAGTTTTTATCAAATAATGAATTCTTATCCCAGAAGTTAGGGGCTTTGGGTTTGTCAAACACTAGATTGCTATAGTTGACTATTCTGTCTTGTGAACCTAGCCTTTTCCACTGATCCACTAATCTATTTCTTAGCCAATACCAAATGGTTTTGGTGACTGCTGCTTTATAATATAATTTTAGATCAGGTACAGCTAGGCCACCTTCATTTGATTTTTTTTTCATTAATTCCCTTGAGATTCTTGACTTTTTATTGTTCCATATGAATTTTGTTGTTATTTTTTCTAGATCATTAAAATATTTTCTTGGAAGTCTGATTGGTATGGCACTAAATAGCTGTGACTCTTTTCAACAGCAAGGTGACTCAGGCCAGTTCCAAAGAACTGGTGATGGAGAGAGCCATTTGTACTCAAGAGAGAATCATGGGGACTGAATGTGGATCACAACATAGTATTTTCACTTTTTTGTTGTTATTTGTTTGCATTCTATTTTGTTTCTCATTTTTTCCCTTTTTGATCTGATTTTTCTCATACAGCATAAGTATGGAAATATGATAGAATTGCACGTGTTTAGCAGGTATTGGATTGCTTGTCATCTAGAAGAGGGGTGGGGGAAAAGAAGGGAGAAAAATTTGTAACACAGGATTTTGCAGGGGTGAATGCTGAAAATCATCTATACATATATTTTGAAAATAAAAAGCTTTAAAAAAAGAATTCCCTTTGTAGGAAAAAAAGCACTCACATGAACAAAAATGTTTGTACAGCTCTTTTTATAGTAGTAAAGAATTGGAAACTGGGGGGATCCCTATCAATCGGAGAATGGCTAAATAATTTGTGATCAATGTATTTAACAGAATACTATTGTGATATAAGAAATGATCAGGTGGATTTTTTTTTAATTCCCAAAACTTGGAAAGACTTACATGAACTGATACTAAGCGAAATGAGCAGAATCAGGAGAACATTGTACATAGTAACAGCAACATTGCAATGGTCTATTATGATAGATTTAACTCTTCTTAGCAATACAATGATCCAAGACAATTCCAAAAGACTCATGATGGAAAATGCTATTCACATCTAGAGAAAGATCTGATGGAGTCTGAATACAGATCAAAGCAAAATATTTTCATCTTTTTTTTTCTTTCTCATGGTTTTTCCTTTTTGTTCTGATTCTTCTTTCACAACATGACTAATGTGGAAATATATTTAACAGGATTGTAAATGTAGTTTAACAAGATTGTATAATGTATCTCAGATTGCTTGCTTCCCCTCTTGGGGAAGGGGAAGGAAAGGAAAGAGGGAGAAAAATATGGAGTTCAAAATCTCATGAAAATGAATGTTGAAAACTATCTTTATCTATAGTTGGAAAAAGAATGTTGTTAACTGCGGGGGGAAAAAAGAATTACGTTTTTGCCAAGAATGGTAGTATACTCTTGATGTCCTTGATTTTGGAGAAGCTCAGGCTAAAGTATTGCTTGAGTCTGGGTATCTGAGTTGCAAAGCTAAATGGATGTCCACACTAAATCCAGCACCAATATAATGAGCCCTCTGGAGCTGAGGGTCACCAAGCAAGAATGTCCTATCATAAATTGGGAAAAGAAAACAGGATTAAGTTTCTGTGCCTTTCCTTATTGGGACTAGACTCAAGAATGACCAATGTACTTTAAGACTAGACAAGAAAAGGAAATTCTATCTCTATTTCCCTCCTGATCTTCCACCTCTTAAAAATATTATCTTGTGTCTGGTCCTTTCACTTTTCTTCTTTCTGTCATTATTGATTTTTTTTTTTTCATTTTGTAGTTCCCAACCTTTTTGTTTGTTTTTTGGTAGTCAGGGAGAGCATTTTCTAGGGCATTATTGACTATATTCTCTTATCAGGACTCAAATCATCTTGAATTGGAACATGTTCATTAGATCATGAGATAATAGATTTAAAGCTGAAGGGAACTTTGACATCATCTAATCCAATCTTCTCATTTTATAGTAAAAGAAAATGAGACCCAGAAGTCTTATATAATCTGCCTAGGGTCATACATGTAGTAAGTGGGATAGGTGACTCCTTAATCCAGATTGATTCCAAATCCAGCATTCTTTGTGCATACTATCATTCTGTAGAATATTTAGCATTAAGAGTGATAACTATCAGTGAAGAGAGTTAGATACTAGACATATAGTGTTTACTTATCTCCAACTCTTGGTTTCCCTGGCTTCCTTCGAGTTTCCATTAAAATACCATCCTCAACAGGAAGCCTTTCCCAATATCCTTTAATTCCAGTGCTTTCCCTCTATTGATCATCTCCAATTTATCCTTTCTATATTTAATCTTTATATAGTTGTTTGTATACCTCCATTAGACTGTCAGCTCCTTGAAACTGGGATTTGTGTGCTTTTGTTTGCCTTTCTTTGTATATCCAGTGCCTGGCACATAGTAGGTGCTTAATAAATGCTTACTGATTGTCTGACCCCTATCTACCACTAAGCAGTGAAAACAGACCATGACTGACTCCACTCATATTGAGAATTCAGATCACAGAATGTCAGAATCTAAAGAAAAATAGCATCTATTTCAATTCTCTCATTGTACAGATAAGGAAGGTAAGGTTCAGAAGGGCTGAATGACTTATTCATAGTGATTCAATACATGAGTGATGCAGTCAATATGAGAATCCAGGTTCCCTGATTTTCAAACCTAAGTTTAAGTAAACTGCCTCTACTTGTTAGACACCTGCCAAATTTGTTTCACTTGTCTTATTAGATAAATTGGATCAACCTATTAAATTTAAAATTTATCAAATCAAAGCCAAAGCTATAGATTTATCCCTAGGAGTCCACTTATTTTAAAATGACAGGGAAAAGGCAAGCAGAATTATCTTTTAAAAACTGGGGAAAGGGATTTGTATTTTGTGGTCTGCTTTTTAGAAGACAGAACAGGCTTTCATATAACATTTAGAACAATGGTTTTGCATTTCCTCTGGAAATATAAACCACACGTCTGGCCAATGTGAGTGGAGCAAAGCTTTAAATGAGCAGCCTCCTACTATATGCTTCCAAGTTTGATTTTAGACAGGCTAAATGAAACCTTCCCCATATACATCTGGACATGCTCAAGACTTGTCATTTTGGAATTAGAGAATGCATGATGGCATAAGCCCCGCTGTCAATGATTTTTGACATCATTTCAATGTTCAACTTTTAACAATTGGGGCATTTGGACAGCTCTTGGAGGGATCATCAAGATCTAAGAAACCCTGACATAGCTCAACATACATGAAAAGGAAATGTTTCATTGTTTGGTGGTGCTTCCCCTTGCCAAAAGTTTCCAGACTCAAAGACACTGAGTATCAAGACAGGATGAGAATGGAGTAATATTTTATGGAGGGGGAAAGAGTATTTCTGAATGTTGGGTGCTTAAAATGATGCTGGATGAGAATGTGAAACTCCAAATTCTCTCTAAAAATCATTTAAAAGTAATATTTTCTCCCCTTGGTGATGAACTAGCTATGATGACCTAAGAGACATGTCAAATATATATGTGTGTGTGTGTGTGTGTGTGTGTGTGTGTAAAGAGAGAGAGAGAGAAAAAGAGAGAGAGAGAGAAAAAGAGAGAGAGAGAGAGATTTTTCTTTAGTTGTACTATATGCTATCTAAAAATACCATGAAGAATTCCATAGTGAAGTGTTGTCAAAAATATTTCGCCTTAAACGTATGATTCAACCTCATTGACTTCATGTTTATCAACAATATTTGAAGGAGAATAAGAAGCAGTTTGGGCACAGCATCCACAGGGAGAGAAATTCCTGGGCAGCTATGTGACACAGTGGATTAAGTGCCAGGCCTGGAATCAGGAAGACCTGAATTCAGATAAGTTCTCAAACTAGCTGTATGACCCTTGCAAGTCACTTAACCTCTATTTGCACCAGTTTTCTCATTTGTAAAATGAAGGTAATAATATCTGAAAACATTACTTTAAGGATTAAATGAAATAATAATTGTAAAACACTCAACACAGTACCTGGCACCTAATAAATGGCAAATAAATATTAGTTGTTGCTTCTTCAGATAAATAGTAGTAGTCATCTCTGACCAATTGATAGATTTCCTATCTGGAATGAGAAGGAATTATAAATGAAACCACTCATAAAAAGAATGGAATGATATAACTAATATAAGTTATATACTTTTTCAAGGGGAAAAAGCATATTCTTAACTGTTCTTATCTCTAAAAATGAGATGTATAGCACCATCTGTCCCACAAACCACTTATTTTCCTTCTCTACTCTGGAGATCTTCTCCATCTCCTCCTTATTTTTCTCTGTGTTTTCAGATTGGCAGTCTTCTTATGAGTCACATCCTTCCTTTAAATGTTTCCATATTTTCCTCCCTTTCCCTTAAGTTTATGTATGAGTCTTTGTTAGACATTTGAAAATATTACATATTGCTGTACAGTAATACTTAACTTGTATCTAGCCCCTTTCATTCATAGAACTGAGAGTTCTCAAACAATCCTATTTGAACTGGTGTGTTAAAAAAATGTTTATTTAATTTATACAGGTGTTAAATGGAGTGGGGGATATTAGCAACTATTAATCTCTTCTTGCAAATTGTTTTTATCTTTTATTTGAAGAAGTTTTGCCTTTAAATTCTGGCCAAAGAACTTTAACTCAGTGATTAGATGAAGAAAATGTTCTGGAAGAGCATGAATTGCACTATTTTCAAGAGCACTTCAAGCGATTCTATTATTGGTTGGTCCCTTGTTGTTACATACAAGTTCCTTCTCTGAATAATACATAAAATATGACTAAATCTTTATTAGACTGGATGTCTTGGGCAATACTTGTTCAATTCCAAAAGGAAGTTTAAAAGTAGAGACTAAAATCAAAGACAGAGGGAAGAAATGGCTAGATAAAATATGGCCAAGAGAAAGGACATGGGATAGCTCCCAGATAAAGCTAAAGGAGAAAATTAATAGATTAAATATAGCATGATACTAAGTCACTGGAATATGAGCGTGCAATTTCTCAGTATACCTGATATTGGTCAGGACCTTGTCATAAGAATATGATTTATCTTGTTCATATTCTTAATTCCTCGAGGTTCCATGAATTCATTGATATAGCTACAGTCTGATACAGAGTTCAGTCCTTCTATACCTTAGAAGACAGTCTTCCAACTTCACCATTATTTGCATATATTTCCTTGAACTATATAAATAGTACTGAGAACTCTGAGTCAAAAGCTATGGGCATATTTCCAATTGCTTAGCTTCTTTTCTCTTTTATATTTATTCTTTTTTATGAGTGACAGCTTTCTGGGTTTTAAAGAAATATATTAAGCATTTCAGAAGGTATATAACAATAAAAGCTATTAATATGCTTTTTTCCTAAAAGAAGTAAAAATATAGTTGCCCTAAATTGCTACATGTGCATTCATATATGTATATATATACATATATACATATACAATACATAGGAGTATGAATTGAATTAGTTTGATTAGCTGATATGTAAGTGTATTTATAAAAAATATCTATATTGATATCTATATCTATGTATCACAGTTTGCATGATTAGCTTCTTGTTCTCTCTCTCTCTCTCTCTCTCTCTCTCTCTCTCTCTTTCTCTCTCTCTCTCTCTCTCTCTCTCTTTCTCTCTTTCTCTCTTTCTCTCTCTCTCTTAGTAATCAATGCTCTGGTGATGAATATGTCCAAACCTGGCTCAACTATTCTGTTATTAGGAATTAGGGTAATGCATCTATTCTTTCCAATTTAATATTAATCTTCTAGAGCTTTGCTCTGCTTGGAAAAATCTCTGAAAACTCAGGATGATCTCTATGTGACAAGGAGATACAGGACAGGAAAGTGTAATATTCTCTTGGGATGTACTTATTAGTAATTTACATCAGCACACAGAAAATTGTAAAAAAAACAATCAGAAAATGTCTAGAAAATATCAATAGATATTCCCCCCCCCTTTTTAGGGAAGCATCTTTTTTAAGGGAGCCCAGGAGAAACTTGATGAATCTGGAGGTTATTTGCATAGCCATGGGAAGATAGCATGTACTGGGCCTTTTTACGATCAATATGTCTTATATCTTGAATAGTTTATTCAAAGAGGAGGGATGGCTTTTTGTTCATCTATATTCTCCTGCCTGGTCTATCATTTGCATACATTTATGAAACATTTGCCTAGGATTCCCTATGAAGTCTGGGGTAATTAAAAGGAGTAAAGATTACTGATTCATTCAGTTAAGTGTAATCTTAGCCTCATTAGCATCTTATTCAGAGCATTATAAAAGAAGACTTAGCTACCAGATAAATATGATAGGGAAATAGAGGATGATAAGGAAAAGGTATTCAGTTGGTTTCCTTTGGTACAGTGTCACTATTATCATTACTGTCATTATCATCATAGATGATATTTATATAATACATTAAAGTGACAAAATGTTTTATGCATCTCACATTTAATCATCTCAATAGACTAATGATGCCATAAATATCTACATTTTACCGATAAGGAAACTGATACTTGTCCATGCTTACACAGTGTTGGGAAGAAGGAAAATTTGAAACCCAGTGTCTCTGACCACAAGTCTAGTACTCTATTCACTATATAACCTCTAAGTAAAACTTGAAAGAAGAATTGGTATCAACTCTTTTTACTAACAAAATTAGTGGGTTATTTTAAATTTTAAAATATGTTCCCCCTATTGTAAACATGGCTACTATAATTAAAAGGAATTTCAAGGGGTTATGCAGGAACCTAATCCATTCTCCTCCTCCAATGAATAAGTTCAAGCCAATAATTAGTCTTCTTTAAAAGAAACAAAACCAAACAAAAACTGAGGAGATGAAACAAAATTTGTAACTAAGTAAAACAGTTCTAGTTTCCATATTGGTAGTCTCAATACGGAATCTAGGACTGTTTTACTTAGTTTATGAAAAAAAAATAGGACATACTTTGCTGGGTCAAAAATAAATGCCAAACAGCCCTCTTTGTAGTGGCCAGAAACTGGAAACTGAGTAGATGCCCATCAATTGGAGAATGGCTGAATAAACTGTGGTATATGAATATTATGGAATATTATTGTTCAGTAAGAAATGACCAACTGGATGATTTCAGAAAGGCCTGGAGAGACTTACAAGAAATGATGCTGAGTAAAATGAGCGGGACCAGGAGAGCATTATATACTTCAACAACAACACCATATGATTATCAATTCTGATGGACCTGGCCATCTTCAGCAATGAGATGAACCAAATCAGTTCCAATGGAGCAGTAATGAACTGAACCAACTACACCCAGCGAAAGAACTCTGGAGATGACTAAGAACCATTACATTGAATTCCCAATCCCTATATTTTTGCCTGCCTGCATTTTTTATTTCCTTCACAGGCTAATTGTACAATATTTCAGAGTCCGATTCTCTTTGTCAGCAAAATAACAGTTTGGACATGTATACTTATTTTGTATTTAATTTATACTTTAATATATTTAACATGTATTGGTCATCCTGCCATCTAGGGGAGGGGGTGGGGAGAAGGAGGGGAAAAATTGGAACAAAAGGTTTGGCAATTGTCAATGCTGCAAAATTAGCCACACATATAACTTGTAAATAAAAAGTTATTTAAATAAATAAATGCCAAATACATTCTGATTTGTATTCTCCCAGAATAAAAGCTTGGCTCTAGATATCCTCCGTGTAGACCATATTTAACCTGCAAGGATTTTAATCATTTAGAAAATTTGGACAAATAAAATTTTAATCATGTCTAAACTATCATTTAGAAATCTAGGAACCTCTTTTTTGTGATGTCATGTGACCAAAAGCCACGCCTGAACTATAATGTATTCCATTCCTCAGCTATTCTTCAGGGAACATGATAATGTCCTTCTAACCTCCTAACTCTGATTTTGAAGCACTATTTTGCCTGGGGCCTATAAGAATTTTTTTTTTTTTTGCACAAATTAAATGCTTGTTTTACTTACCATGACAAAAGCCCAAATAGTTCTTTATAACTTTCTGGCTATGAACAAACTCTACTTGTAATATTTGAAGACAGGGGATAGGGGAGGGGAGAGAAAGACAGAGAGAGAGAGAGAGAGAGAGAGAGAGAGAGAGAGAGAGAGAGAGAGAGAGAGAGAAAGAGAGACAGAGAGAGAGAGAGACAGAGAGAGGGAGAGAGTTGGGGAGAGAGGAAGGGAGGAAGGGAGAGAGGAAAGGGAGAAAAGGAGGGAAGGAAAAAGGGAAGAAAGGATGGAGAGAGACAGAGACAGAGTGAGAGACAGAAAGATAGAGACACAGAGAGAAACAGAGAGATATAGAGAGAGGGACGAGAGAGGAAGGGAGGAGGGAAGAAAGGAGGGAGGGAGGGGGAGAGAGAGAGAGAGAGAGAGAGAGAGAGAGAGAGAGAGAGAGAAAGGGAAAGAAGAAAGGAAGGAAGGAAGGAAGGAAGGAAGGAAGGAAGGAAGGAAGGAAGGAAGGAAGGAAGGAAGGATGGAAGGATGAAAGGAAGGAAGGAAGGAAGGAAGGAAAGAAGAAGGAAGGAAGAGAGGAAAGAAGGAAGGGAGAGAGGAAAGAAGGAAGGGAGAGAGGGAAGAAGAAAGATTCTCTTCTCTCCATGAGTTTACATTCTAATGGAGAATAATATTAAAGGGAAGTCAGAAACTGGTCGTCATAGGTACATACATGCATCAGAGGAATAAGGCTTCTGGCAAAGAAAAGAAATCAGGAAATCAAGAAGTCAAGTCAAATTTGAAATGAACATGGTCCATGGGCTATGGGCAGCCAGAACAACACACATTTATGAAACACTTACAATGTGTTAGGATTCAAAAATAAGAGAAGGCCCCTGAGTGGAGGCACCTCTAGGATAAGAAAATTGCTGGTGGAAAAGTGATTAAGTCTAGAGAGTGAGAAGTGAAGCTGGAATGGTATATATTCATTACTTATTCCTAATAAGATTTACAGGTACCTTCTAGATGGCATCTACTGAAAATGAAACAGTCAGTTAAGGAATTTTCAAAGACATCATAGGGTTAAGTTTAAAAGAAAGTTTATGTTCAAGGAGTTTTTAATTGTTTATGTTGTCTATGAAACAATAGTGCATGCATGCATAATGCAGTCTTTAAGTTACCCTAAGTTACAGTGGCTAGGGTTTGGAGTTGTTGGATATCATCAAGAAAGCTAACTACTTGCTCTTACATGGTAAGGGAGTTTCTGGCAGACACAACTATTTCTAGATGTTCCCTTCAGATGTCTCTTCTGTATGACTCTCAGTTAACTCCTCCATTCTTTCTTGTGGTAGGTGATTTTTTTTTTTTTAACTTGCCAGGTGAAAACAATGAGGAAATGATAACAGCTCAAGGTCAGCCAAGGGGTTCCCAAAGGCTTAGAGAGAAAATGTAACATTATCAAGAATCTTTCCCCCACTAATACCAATGCTTAGCTCCTTTGTTCCGGGGAATCCATTGCAATCCAGATTCATTTCAGGGACGTCTAATAGTATGCTTTCAATTAAAAAATTAAAAAAAAACATCTCTGGCTCTCTAAGCCCCTAATTCATACCCCCATCAATTTATGAAGAAGTTTTCCTTCTGTCTTTTTTCTCTTTCACTGTCTCCAGAGCAACCATAACCTCCCACTTTGCTGCTTCTTTTCATTCCTACCAAGGACACACCCACATATCCTAAATGATATCTTAGAGAAACTAGCTCAATTTTAAGAACACGTGGCCAAAATAGAAAAGGAAGAGAATTTCTTGAAAGACTAAGCAGGAGGCATAACCACAGAGGTTAAAGTATGACTGAGGAGGACTTCTTCGCCTAATTGGAAAGAGATGGGGCTGATCCTTCATGGCCCTTGCTCAAACTGGCTCATGAGGGTCAGCTGTTAAATTTTTAACATGAGCATTTATACTATGGAAACTGGCAAACCCTACATACCTGGTCTGAATTCATTGTTTTGTTGATTATCTACATTTTAATAAAATAATGGGGAAAATATTAATAACATTAGACTAAAAAGTGCTGTCATGTATATTTTTTCACATTCTTCTAAAGAGTAAGTTTTTAAATATTTACAAGCATACTCCTATTCCTAAAGCTTAATTATATCTTCCAGTCTGGTTTAGGAGTGACCTTCCCTCTAGACCCTAATTCTACTTTCTCTCCTTTACTCATATCAAAGGAAACTTATTGGTGCTCCTTACATAAGAATGACTTTTTTCTGGGTAGGAACAATGACACATTTAACCTAGGGGAAAGAAAAGACTTGGGACCAGTTTAAATTCAGATTTTCACAAAGTTTATAAAACTATGTAAGTTATTCATTTTTAAAATTACATCAAGCTCTTAAGATCCCAGGTAGGACGGATTCCTAAGATCTGACTAGAGATTTAAATTTCTGATCTACTGAAATTTCATGTATTTATTCTATCTTATGTTTTACATGGTTCCTATCTCCCTCTTTCCCCCACCCAAAACAACTAATAGACAGATAACATGGCACACCATATTCATGCAGGCACACACACACACACACACATACACACTCTCACACACACACACAGAATGAGAGAGTTGAGAGTTCTTAAACCATTTCTCTATTTCACATTTCTTAAGAGTTGCTCAGTTCTCAGTTGAATTCATTTAATAAGCAGAGCAACAAATAAAAACTTCAGTTGCTAATAGTACCTATCATCAGTCCAATATAAAGAATTGTCCATCATCAATGTTGCCATTTTTGTGATAGATTCTCTATTTGTCCTTGGTATCTGCTTAATCATTTGTCTCTGTGTCTTGCCAAGCTGATTCCAAACTCTTTTCCATCAGAAAGCTCTGTGCTCTCATTTAGAGTTTATAAGAACTCACTTTGCCCCCAAAAGGACAGATTACAAACTTCAGTACCTCTTGCATGGAATCTGGGCCTTACACTACTTATAATTTAACCTATCTTAAAGATTATTACCCAAATAATTATCATCATCACAATAATAAAAAGAAGAAATGAGAAATAGGATCAATGAAAGAAGCAGAAGAAAAATATGTACGATTTTGTAATATTCTTTTACTATTATTGTACTCAGTAAACCAAGAAGTAATTATAATCTCTTACCTTTTCATCTCAGCATTTTCTTTCCTTCAAGTTCAAGGTCACTTCAGTGGCCACAATAACAATAGTAGCTACAGCACAGGGAATGGACCACTTTCCCATCTTCTCTATTTCTTGTTTTTATCTTGTTGTGGAGCTTTCACATCCTATCCCCAAGTACATTGTTCATCTCTTGCCTCTCCCTAAATTTCAGGTCTTCCTTCCTTTCAGAGGAGAGGAGACAGAAACTGTTTTTATTTTGCAAAAACTCAGTCTGTTATCTATTGGCTCACATATACAAGCTTTAGGAATTTTAATATTCCAGTAGATACTATTCTCCAATGTTCTACTATATAGAATTTGATATTTCTAAAATGTGTCAAGTGCATCCAACAAGAATTCATTTAGCACCTACTATGTATTAGGTACTGGGACACAAAATGTAAAAATGAAAACTTGGTTATATCTCAAAGAGCTTGCATTCTACTTTAAGAGAAAGAACCTATGTAAAGATTTTCTGGAAGAATGACTAATGGGAGCCCTGTACTCAGAGCTTGTACAATCCAGTAGTAGATTGACCCCTCAGCCAAATTTCCAGGTCCTACAAACAAAGGATCAACTTTCCTTTGTTAAGCCTACATATGCAAATGAACTTGGTGGTGCAAATAATTTTGTACTGTTTTAATTTTGAATCCATTTTTCCCAGGCACAAAGTTTGTATAAAGGAGAGTATATTCCTAGGTAGGAGACAGATATATTTTGTACTTTTGTTTCTTACTGTATGTTTTCAGTAAGCATTTCTTTATAAAAGCTAACTGATATGTTAATTAGTTTAGTGATACTGAGGCACAAATCAGAGGTGTATGATATTGGGAAAGAAGATATTAGAATGGGGACTTGAGCTGATGGCATCAAAAGGAAGAAATCTTTACTATCTTGTTGGGAACATGTAGCTGGTTCAAAGACTTGAAAAAATTCCAGGAACATGGGCTCAAAGTCAAAGTTGCTACAAAATATATACCCCAAGTTCATTTCCCAATCCAGCATGTCTAAAAATTAGAACTGATCTTTACTTATGGGACTCAGCATTTTCCGTACATAGTGAATGCAGTGTGGGACTGGAGTCTGGTCTCTTTTGGAGCTCTGATTGAAGACTAAATTTGATTTGGCTATAATCTCTAATTCCTGGACTTCTGGTGGCCCTCTTGACCTTTCAAAGATCACAAGTCAGTCCATTCTATTTCCAATATTTTCCCACCTAAAATAGGAAAGAAGGAATTAAATAGTCACAGTAACAACAGCAGGCCTATATGTTGATGTCTTCATGTTGACCTGGATTGGACGAGAATGCTGCTGGGACTAGCTCTCTCTCCCCACCTGGATGGAGGCTTACAGTAGTTCTTGCCTCCTCACTCAAAAGCACCAGGCAGGAAAGAGGCAAAGCTAGTTCTGGCTAATTGCCATCTTTTAAATGCATATCCATTTCTGGTTCAATAGCCTATCGCGATTTCTTTTCTTCATCATGTGGTAAGCAAACAGGAAATAGTTATAGAATAATTGCAAATGAACATGCTCTGAGATGGGGAGCAGGTACAACATTGCATTTCACCACACATTTCCCAAAAATGATTCAGCAAGTCTCCTCATTTTGCTTTACCAGCAGGCAGAGCACACAATGCATACTCTGAGGATTGGGCTCCCACCCATGAGTTCTAAACTAACTACAATATTATACACATACACATACACACACACACACACACACACACACACACACATACACACAAAGTAATTGGGGGTAGGATTGGAAACAGACAACTTAGAAGACCAGGAAAAAAAATCAGCTCTTACCTTTTTGTGTGTGTGAGACAATTGGGGTTAAGTGACTTATCTAAGGTCACACAACTAATACGTGTTGAGTGTGTGAGGTCATATTTGAATTCACGTCCTCCTAATTCCAGGGCCAGTGCTCCATCCACTGTGCCATCTAGTTGTCATCTAACTGTCCCCGCCTTTTAATATAGGAATATAAATTTAAAAATTGATAATTTCCTGGAGGAAGGATTCTGATTTTTCTCAGAAAAGAAAATAGTGTTTGGGGTTGGAGGACCTGGATTCGATTCACAAGTCTGCTAATTTCCAGCTGTGGATATTTTAAACAAGTCATTTTCTCTCCTTATACTTTAGTTTCTTCCTCTGATGACTCTTTCCATCTTTAGATTTATGATCCTATGATCTCTTTCCAGTTTCATGTCTCACTAAAATAAAGAGAAAAAGAGAGTAGTGCTTTCATGGATTTGTATAATATAATATTAATTAGTAACTTTACAATTGTGTGGTTTTGAATTTTTCAAATGGGTTGATATTTATCATTTCATTTGATTATCACAAAATAAATTCCATGCAATGGCAGGAAAGAAATAAAAACCTTCTTCTGACAGTTAAGAAAATTGTGTGTCAAAGAGGAACAAGCTTAAGGATACAGAACTAGTAAATTGCAAAACTTCACTGTAATCCATTTGCGCTTATCCTGGATCTTATGTATGCTATTCTTTTAAATTAAACTTTTGCACTTCTTTGTATCACAAAAAGAGGCAGAAATAGTGGAGCAAGGTGGAAAAAAGACAACTTGAATACAGTAGATATAGGTTGATTCAAGTTCTAACTCAATTATTTATTAGTTTAGTAAACATGGAAAATCTCCTGCTTTTCAATCTATTCACTCTTTCCCTTATATGACAAGGATTTCCCACCTCAATTTTTTTTTTTTTTGGGAGGGGGGGAGGAGGAAGGCTGTTCCCCATGACTAAAATGCTCATCTCTTTCAGTCTACCTGGCTTCTAGTTACTTTCTTCTTTCATCCACCTCATGGAATCCTAATTCCAAATAAACCTCACCTAAAGTATATATATGAGGCTTTTCCTAGTCTCCTTAATTATTACTGTTTTATAACCACCTCCAAAATTATTTTTCTTTTATTTAGTTGCACAAATTACACATTTATTTATCTGTGTTTGTTTAACCCCACACCCACTCCAGGAAAATGTAACTCCT
Source organism: Antechinus flavipes (assembly GCF_016432865.1). Lineage (NCBI taxonomy): Eukaryota > Metazoa > Chordata > Mammalia > Dasyuromorphia > Dasyuridae > Antechinus > Antechinus flavipes. The sequence continues at coordinate 304,236,194 of NC_067399.1, read as the reverse complement.
TGAGGGTAGTAATTATTTTCATTTTTAAATTTGTATCCTCAGGGTCTGGCAGTGATTGACTGATGAGTATTTCAATTGAAATAAATTGGAGCATATAACATAGGAATTTGATCATCAGTAGATTTTATAAAATTCATCAAATTCAATGCCTTTATTATTATTAGCAATAATGTTAATTACAATGAGAGTAATAACCACTCATGTTGCTTTAAGGCAGGACTTTTTAACTTGAATTCCATGGATAAATTTAGAGAGGGTGAGAATTTGGATGGGAAAAAAAAATCTTGATTTTCACTAATCTCTAATTTGAAAATAGCATTTCATCAATTATAAGTATTAACTCCCCACACAAACCATTATTCTGAAAAGGGATCACAACATTGACAAAGAAACCATAATATACACCAAAAGATGAAGAGCCCTTGCATAAAAGTTGATAATACATTTTTATCCTAAAACATTGGAGTGATGTTATGGAAAAAATGTGATCCATATTCATGACAAAATATGCTTTATAATGTCATCACACAGATTCCCTTCAAACCTTTTGGTAGTGAATTTTCACTTCTATTCATGCCTCAGAGTTCATTAAACTAGTTTTTCTCTGTCTCTCTTCCATTTGGGAATATTTTCATTACTGATGAATGGCTCATTGGTTCAGTAGATCTACTCAGAGTTCTAACCTTGTTCATTCTATCAACAGTTCCCCAAAGCCTGAAATATAAGGTCTTCCTGGTCTTAGCAAATAATTAGAATGGCATAGACTCTGTTTTACCAGATCTTTATGCAAATTTATGGCCAAGAAAAATGAATTCATTTTGTCAACTACAGCCTGAATTAAAGAGACAGCAACTGTACTGACTGTGTTGGGGCCTCTTCATTCATTGTCCTCAAATTTGTAGTCTGTGGCCTTTCCATTATTAAAGATGTAAACTAACAGTTTCCATTGCATATTTCCATTACTACTAGATCATGAAAATGTAATGTTAACTTATCAGAATGCAAAATAGCTACCATCTGTTTAGTTGAACTACCAAGTTTTTCCCCTGAAATTTTCAGGGCATAGACCAATAAAGTGACATTTTTATCTGCTGCAAAAGTAATAAGTTCTATAAGAAGAATTTTCTTGGGAGACATCATTGGTGGTGATTGTTTTTTTTTTTTTTTTCTTTTCCTTATTTATCTTCTGGCAGTACTCACACCCTGTGCTTTCATCATCTGAGAAAAGAAAAACTCTTGATCGAAGCACTTTGATGGACAAGATGTTGTCTTTCTGTCTTTTTCCTTTGGCAATTGATACTGTGTCTGATTTGTTTCTTAATTCATCTGTCTTTCACTTGCTTGATTCACAAAAGATGAGGGGGTAGTGGGGGAGGAGTGGGCAGAAAACCTTGATGTCTTACAAAATACCATTTTTATTTTCAAACTGGACAAACTCAAAAAAGGCTGCAATTGCTTTCAGTGTTCATCTTTTAAATGAAACAATAAAATTTAATGAATATATTATAATAATGAGCTTTTTGTAAAACATGTATTCTTCATATGCACTAAGAATAAAGTATTTATATACCTTTGGTAGGGTAGTATCTAGTAAAGACAGAATCTACTTTAGGAGAACAAATAATTTTTTTAAATGTACATTTATGGCCCGTGGATTTAATTTACTTGGCTATGAAATCTAAGGTCTTTTGATCCAGAAAATATTTTCAGGGAGTGAATTGACAAAAGATTTTTGGTTTCCAAGAAGTAGAATAAAGCAAGATTACACCTTGATTTGTATGAATATCTTGTCTGGGGTGAAAAGTTGGAATGGTTAATTTGGGCCAAATGGGTAGAAGTAAACAGGCTGTTTTGAATCAGTGAATACTGGAAAGAAAGACTAGTAGAAATGATAAGGTTCCAGTTTTACTATTCACCCTGACTTTTATCAGAATTCATCACCCCTTTTAAAATTAAAAAATAAGTTAAAACCTTATTGATGTAATAATGTAGAGATGTAACAAAACCATTTTTACCATATTAAAATATTCATAGACATTAAAACACCTTCTCTTTAGAGCTATTAAGGCTTATTTCAGTAATATCTAAAGCAATCTACATGTGGCAGAGGTAGGAGAATATAAGGTCATTAAATGCTTCTGTGTTTTAATTTATAGAAACATGGAAAAGTTTCACCTTGAACTCCTTTATGAACAAGGACAAACCGTCTTGGTGACTGGTAGGTGGATAGATTTATTATGGTTTAATGTAAAAGCACTGGATAATTGTGATGAGGTGAAAGGTACTCTTTGTAGAAGGGGGGGGGCAACCAGGAGTCAGGAAGATATGAATTCAAATCTTAATGGCTTCAGACACTAGTTGTGTGGTCCTGGTCAAATCACTTAACCCTTATTTGCCTCAGTTCTTATCAATAAAATTGGGACACACTAGAGAAGGAAATGGCAAACACTCTAGTGGGGTTCAAGGGATAATGTAGAATTGGACATTACTGAACAACAACAGTGGAAACCAGAGTCAGAGGTCCTTATATCAAATTCTATCTCCCATGTATAAATCTGATTGACCTTAGGCAAGTCACTAAAGTTTTAATGTTCAGTTTAATTAAGGCTTCAGGTTCCTCATGTACAACTGAATGGGGATGGACTTTGAGCTCCAAATTTATGATCCTTTCATCCAAGTTCTAAGAAACTTTACCTCGATGTACTTTTCAGTAACATGAGGTTAACATCTGTCTTACCCTCTTCATGGGTTGGTCTGACTGATTGGTGGATTGTTTTCTTATCCTGTCACTTCTTTCTGAGCCTTAAGCCAAAAAGAATTTCAGCTCTGCTACAGTATTTTCTATAAAGCTTTACCTCTTAAGTCATGTAGGAAAAAGGAAGACCACTGGCAGGTTATTTTGAAAACACAAACATTAAAAGCCTGTTCCTTTCACATTAGCAAGAAAATGACCTACACATTAGAAGTGATAGGCTGAACATCTACAAAAGCTTATAATTTCTTCCTATAATTTAAAGTGTATGAATTCTGATACCAAGTCACTTTGTTTTATGAATAATTAAAGATTTCTTCATAAAGCCAAGGGAAATGGGAGGGGCTTTCAAAGCCAAGCTCTGTTTAATTACAGTGTCTGACTTCTTAGAGAAAGGAGCCTCTAGGCTTTTGTTAGGAACCTGTCTCAGCAAAGGCTTTCACATCAGAATGACAGGCCACATCATTCTTTCACTTCCTAGGAAGAGGAGTTTAATCCCACTTACTACAGAGCTGATAACGTATTTCTAACACTAGAAGAACAACTTTTCCTCTTAGTTAATACCTTTCATACCTTCTTGAAATGTTTTAAACCTGTTGAAATGTTCCTTTAAAAACTGATTCCTGGGGGTGGGAGGGTGCAAACTATTAACTTTAAAATTGTATTATTAAGTTTTCTTTTTAAATCTTTGTGGCAATTCACTGCAGGGGGAAAGAAAGGAATGATTAGAATTTTTCTACTTGGACAAGGTGTTGAGATCTGGATTATAATTTAAACACACACACACACACACACACACACACACACAAATACACACATACATAAACACAAACACATACACACACATTGCCACTACCACCATAACTAACAAAAAACACCAACTCTAAGAACAGAAACAAGAGTATATAAGCAACATAGAACTTCCTGGTTGCTCTATGATCTGGAAAGAGAAAATGAGCAAGGAAAATGGATGACAGAAATCTTGGTATAATTTATGATCTGAATAGAATGGGAAACACAGAAATTCCCTTGGACTAGCAAACTGGCATTCTGTTAGGTCAATACTCTGTAGAAAAGGTTAGTATCTAAAGGTATTCAATTCGTGTAATATCTAAGCAGTTCTATACCATCAAAACCCAGAATGTTTCTTGTGGGATTAGAATAAATGGAAAGATAGAAATCTAAATATAGCCCAACCTCCATCATAGCATTGCTCATTGCTGCAATAATTCAGCTCTGCTTTGTATGAAATTGTCTTGAAAAACATGCACAAACTTGTTACCATAACAACTACATACATTTTTAAAAGGCTAATAGAATACTTAACCTTTAACAAAGGTGCTTCTCTTTTCCTTAGACATCAACTTTATAAGGTCTGTATATATAGTTATCTGTCTAAGAAACTAAAGGACCCAGTAGATGGAATGCTGAGCCTGGACTCAGAAAGATTAAGATTCAAATCCAGCCTCAGATACTAGCTACATGACTCTAAGCAAGTTACCCTCTGTCTGCCTAAATTTCCTTAACTGTAACATGAAGATAATAATAACACCTGCCTCAAAAGGTTATTGAAAGGATCAAAAAGAGAAAATGTTTGTAAAGCATTTAGTACAGTGTATAGTCCATAATATAAATACTAACTAAAATGGGTAGAGAATTATCTGAGGAAATTAGGGGTTTAAGTGACTTGCCCAAAGTTACATAAGGGTTATATGTCAGAGAGAGAACTTGGGCCCAGGTCTTCCACTCTAAGTTTTTCCCTTTATCCTTTACCCCATGCTATCTCACAGGAAAGGCTCCAATATCTATTTTTAAATATTCAAAGCACATGCATGTAGGACAAGATTTAGACTGATAAACTATTAAACTTTTTATGCCTTAAGACACACATATATATGTATATATGTGTATTTTAAAAACATATATAAGAAAAAGTAAAACTGTTTATATACACAAATATATATATATTTGCATTACATGATAAATATGTATATACAAGCATATGTGTATATATGTAAACATATATGTTTATGTATATACACTTATATGTGTTTTTCCTTACCTAATCTACAATTACATTGGGGTAGGAAGCTTCAGGTGATACACAATTGCTCTTTCTCCATAACATAAGAAAGATTTTCCCATTTTCCTGGAGGTATTGACAAGTTAAATGAATTGAGTTCTTTAAAACCAGAATATGGCAGATTCAGACCTGAACCTAGATTTTCCTAAATCTGAGGTCAGTTCTTTCCCCACTACAGACTGCATCACACACCATCATATATCTTTATGAAAAGATGAATTATCCCATGGGTGGCTATGGAGAAGCATGTGAAAATGTGTATATGCCTTAATTCTAATTAAGAATCTCATAAAGTAACCCCCCAAAAAAAAACCCAAAACAAAAAACCTTTACTTTTCAATTACTCTTCAACTTGAATGATAATCACTTAGATGTTGAAGGATTAGAACATATTCTCGATTGGTAGCTTCCAGGGCTGGATAAATGTTTGGATGAATCTTTCATCCCTTCTTAATGAAGATTACACCCCTCCCTCTGTCCCCTTTCTATCCCAAAGCTCCTTCAAAGAAGGGAGTTCCCCTCACTTATTCCTTTAGAACTCAATTGGGAAAGGTTTGCCTTTAGTTCCTGCCAGCTTCCCTTTGGAATAGAGAAAGTAGCTGCTTAACAAATGGCAGGTTTATGTAGAGGAAATCTCCAAGGTTTAAAGTGCTTTTGTTTCCTGTCAATATGTACCTTTCTTTTTCTTCATTCATAATCATCATGTAACCCTCACTGAAAGGTGAAGAAACTAAGGCTTTTGGGGAGACTGGTAATCAAGCAATCACTTCCACAGAAATCTTCCAGTTCTCTTGGGAGATATGGGAAACTATAAAAGCTAAATTCCAGAATGGGAATGTAAAATCACAGGTCATAGATTTAGAGCTGGAAGGGTCTTCCGATACTAACTATTCCATTCTCCTCTTTCAAGATTGAGGTATCAGAGACTACAAGAGGTTACTTGACTTGTCCAATGTTACACAGGTAATAAGTAAATGGCAAAAGTCTGATTTGAATCCGGTCCCATGATACCGAATCAGGCAATCTTTACTTTTACCATATCACATGAGAAAATATTACTGAATTCATTAAGACTTCTACAATAGTATATGAGACCTTACATCAGCAAAACCTGATTATTTTCTCATTATTGATAATAGATTTGTACAGACTTAACTAATGAGGATCAACTAGTGGCCTTATTAACTAAAGATATGATTGGCTGAAAATAGTTAGATAGATTAGGAGGAGTCCTCTGAGCAAACATTAGATATAACTGTGCCCAAATAGCAGGAGGTTTCATCTAAATATGATGCTAGTGAGTTTTACCTAAAATTTTTAGTCAAAACCAACAGATCATCTAGCACAAGCCAATTCTTTATGTAGGAGTCCAGTTCTCTCTACATTGTCCCTAACAAGTGATCATCTGGTTTATATTTAAACACTTTTTTTTTTTCCAGTGAGAGGGAGTCTTATCACTTCAAAAAGCAGGCTATTCATTCCATTTTAGGATAATTCAAATTTTTCTGTATTGAGGAAAGTTATTTATATTGTGCTAAAATCTTTCACCTTGTAACTTCATACCATTAGTGCCATCTCTAACCTTTGGTGTCAACCAGATTAAAAACTAAACAAAACAAAAACTAAACAAAACAAAAACTAAATCCTCTTTTTTTTTTTTTCCTATATGACAGCTTTTCAAATATTTAATGATAGCTATTCTATTCTTGAGAGGCTATATCGGAAAGTAGATAAAGATCTGACCTGTGACTATTGGGAAGTCAAGTTACTTAGTCATTCATTTCCATTCAAGACCTTTCCATTCTTAAGACCTTAAATTTCAGATCCTGGTCCTCTGCAATCAGTGGAAGGAGTTTCCATATTGGGAATTCTCTACAGTAACGAAGTCACATATTTGGAATGAATCAAAGCAAAGCAAACCAAACATGTCCATTGCTACAAGGGAGAAGAGAGAAGGAATTTTTATCTGAGTATAATATTAAAGCTTCATGGTACATGGGAAACACTTTATTGCATTACTTAAGAGCTATCTGACCATGGGTAAGTCAATTAACATTTATGTGTTTGTTTTCTCATATCTAAAATGGGGATAGGGCTACTTTCACTAAGTACCTGACAAAATTGATATAAAAGTACTTTGTAAATCTAAAAGAATACTGTGAATATGAGCTATTGTTAGTGTTCATTTATTTATAATGATAAGTTTGGTAGTGACCTAAATTGAAGATTGCAATGGTCAACTTTGCTTCTTGCAATTTATAGGTTGGGACACAATGATGTAGTGCTGGTAACTGTCCAAAGCATTTTCCAATGTAGATATTAAATGGTCTAAGTGTAGTTTGGGGAAAGAATATTGAATGTGAAGAAAGGCAGGGGTGTGGGGAATTAAAGAGCTTAAGGTTGTAATAAAATTTTACCTTAAATCAAACTGAAAACACTTTTATTGCAGTTTTGAGAATTCTAATCCTTTCTGTAAGCAGTTTCTGAAAATCTGAAGATAACTTTAAATGTGCTGATTTTTTGTTATGATTTGAAGCTAACAATTGAATCTTCAAATACATTTTAAAATAAACACTGGCAGGTCACCCATTTGCTTTTTCCCTCAGCATCCCCTTCCCCTTTGTGAATTTTTTTTTCTTTGTAAATATTGTTTGTGTCAGTTTTGTGAATTGCTCATTCATTGGTACATCAAATTTCATTTAAATCTGTGATTATTGCTTTGAATTCTCCAAATATCTGCTATTTCTCTGCATCCCCTCACTGTCAATCAGATACTTAGAATCATAGAATTTAGGACTATTATGTTATCCAGTTTAACTCCTCATTTTATAAATGAGTAAACTAAGCCATAGACGGTGAATAATTTGCTTAAGGTCACAAAGCTAGTAGGTATCTAAGTCAGAATTCAAACCCTACTCTTCCTAAATCAAGTCCATAAGATTATGTATTCCACTGGCCCAGTCACAATGTTCTCTGTGATTGAAAGATTTTTGTCAGAAAACATACACAGCAAATGCTTTTGTATGTATATATGTATCTTCTCCTGCTGTACCTGTTTCCTCATTTCATTTTCCTCCTCTTGCTATGACAAGTAATTGCATTAATGGTCTCTAATTGGGATCAGGGACACATAACATAGTGCTCTTACCATTTAGGGGCATAGATAATCTACAACATAAATATTGTGCATTTAGGTCCCTCTTTCAGTCTAATTTCTTTTATAGCAGTCTGCAGCAGCAAAGCAAATCCAATGAACTTTATTCATTTATATTCCCTCCCCAAACATAGTTAACCGTGAAAGAATCGGTGAATCATAGATTAAAATTTTAAACCTCTATATAAGAAAGATATAGACGCATTCATGCACGCATGCATGCATACATATAAACATACATACATTGTCCAAAAGGAATGATTTTTAAACGCGAGTAGGTTACTTCTCCGATGTTTTAAAATGTAGTCTCCGGTGTTCATTCTGCTGCTTTTCCTCCTCCTCCTCCTCCAAGAAGCCTAAACCTGTGTTTTGCTGCCACCTTGGCCAACTAAACGGATTTGCAACAGAATTCTGCAGCCAGTCTGCTCGACGCTCTGAATGCTCCAGTGGGCACTGCTTGGCGATTTGCAGATTTATAAAGCTTTCTCTTGGCATGAATCTTTGGGAGAGAATTTAGGATAATATATGAATGAGCTCCGGGGAAATCACCGGATCTCTTCCTTTGTCACCCAGTTTCCGCAAAATCTGCCGAGTTCAAGCCTCAGATTTGTTGCAAAGTCCCCTTTAATTTTTTTTTTTTTTAAAGCTTTTCTCTTCTTTAGTTGTAGGATAGAAGTCTGTTTGAGATGCCTGCGTTTTGACCTGAGCATAAGATGACGGTAATCATCTTGTGTGTATTTAGGTGTGACCGTGTAATTAGCGGGGCATTAGGGGGCATTTCTTTTTCCTAAAGCTTTCTTCTCCTTTCTAGCTGAAGATATGCCTTAAAAATAAAGCTAACTTTTCCCTAGTCAAGAGAGTATTTAGTGTACAGTTGTTTTCAAAATGCAAAACGCTTGGGATGCAGAGGCAAGAACCTCTTTGTGCTCTTTATTTAAACTTTCAGAAGACACCAGAATAGGGTGAGGGTGGGGGAAGGGAATGTCACTGATCAAAATCCCGAAGCGAAACTGACCAGTTCCTTCCAATATTGTGACTTGATTATTTTTATAATCATTTCCGTTTGTGCTTCCACTCCGCCCCCCCCCTTTAGCAATCTTTCTTTCCTCTCCCTTCTGCAACATCTATCCTTTCTCCAGCTTCCAACTCCTATTCTCATTCTCCCCCTTTCCCTCTCTCCCTCTCTTCCTCCCTCCCTCTTCCTCCTTCTCCCTCTCCTCCTTTCCTTCCATCTCTGTCTCTGTCTGTCTGTCTCTCACACACACAAACCACAAAAAACAAACAAAAACCCCTGCACTCCTCAGTCAGATCACTTCCTTTTGAAGAAAGGTTGACTGAAGGTAGGAGAAGGTTATTTGTATTTTTGATACCACACAAACTTGCGTGATCGATATAATTAGCGAGTAGGGGCATACAAAAACAAAATTTAAGAAGTTACAAAAAAAGGCTTTTGGTCGACTTGAGCTTTCGGAGACTTTTCTGCTAATTACACTCCGCGCGTTTACAAAACTGGGACAAAGGACCCTCAAGGAGATACCGAAGATTGGAAAAGGGGAATGCCAAGGCTTCCGTAGCAACTTTTGATAAATACATCCACAGACGGTTTAAAGGATCTAGAAGACTGCCTTTTGTTTAGAAGTACAACCTAGAACAGAAACTAACTTTTGAAGTTATGCTACTGTGAGTACATTTAAGGCATTAAGTACCAGTCAAACATTGAAAAAATGCACGTGGGCAAAGCGTACTTCTACGCCAGTCACCCGGCGCTGTTTCCTCATGTGTTCCTGATTCCCGCTCCATTTCCCTCCCCCGGAGCACAAAGAGTTAAACTAGTTCCCTCCCTAGTTGGAGGGAAGGCCAGAGGGGCGGGAGGAGAAGCAAACTGTCTTAGGCTAGGTACCTTGTAGCTGCAAGTTCGAAATCTGTCATCCTCGTTTTAGACTTTGGCATCTCCCATTGTCACCAGTGAGTAATGATTACAGAGAGATAAGATCGCTCAGCAGGGTTGGGCGGAATCTGAGAAAAGACGTTTAACCACTTCAATCGTTCTCTTGCCGGAGCCCTCACTTTAGCGTCTGGGTTAAAGAAAGGAGCCACAAGATCGCTGCAGCTCGCTCGCTTCCGAACCTCCAAGCCTGATAAAACATCTGGGACGAGGGTGGCGATTGTCAACAATGGGAATGGGAGACCTTGGTGGCGATCCTTAAAACAATACCATGCAGCAGGAGCCCAGCTACTACTGTACCAGCTTTTTCTCTTTTCACCTTCCTGACCCGGTGGGATTTGGATGAACTAACTCGGAGATTTCACCAACAGGTAAACAGAACTCTGGAGACTCAGGTGAAGTTGACGAGATTCTGCCAGCGCTTCCGAGGCACAAGTTACTGTCAGTGTTTGTTTGTTTGTTTGTTTTTTTTTTTTTTTTGCTTTTGTTTTTTGGGGGTAGATTGTTTTCTGAACTGGCTGGCGAGGGAGACAAACTGCAGGTTTTAACTTTATGATTAGGGAAGTGAGAAAGGTGCAAGCTTGCATTACATTGTAACCTTACCTAGTTTTAGGTGCAAGTTCCAACTAGCAAATCCACTACTTTAAAGTAGTTTAGCAACTGACATTTACCTTCTTTGCCCTATATTCTTAAATTAGGGTGTCGGAGTCCTGTGGCTTGTCAGAGAAACAGCACCCAGTTTACAATATGACTCGCTGTTACCTTACAGACATCAGTATTTCCCCCTCTTCCCACATCAATTACTATTATTATTGGTGTTCTTGTTGGTTGGTTCTAAAACCTCCAGTCTCCTATTCCTTTCCCCTCCCCCTTTTCTCCTCATGCAATCTGTTTTAGATTATTAGTCCTTTAAGAGGATCCAGCCGTGCCGGTTCTTTCTACTTTGACTTTAGTGATTTCCTAAAAACCTAATGTGATTATCTGGAGACGTACTACCTCCAACTGGCAGTCTGGACTCTCTGCTAGGAAAGGGCCTCAGTTTGGCGTGACTCCGGGGGAGTTGTGCTGAGACCTACCGAATTCGTGGCTGCAGTGTTCTGGAGAAAAACAAACAAACAAACAAAAAGACCAAACAGCGCCTGGGTCTGTGTAAGGAAAGAAGAAGGTGAATGGTAGGGAATGGAACTGTGAATGTCACAGCCTGCTACTTGCTTCTTTGAATACACATCTAGGCAAACTTCTCCCAGCACCTCCTTCTTTGCTGCTGAAGGCAGGGTGGAAAAATCCCTTCTGTGATCGACTTCGTGTGTGTGTGTGTGTGTGTGTGTGTGTGTGTGTGTGTGTGTGTGTGTGTGTGTTGGGGCAATTCATCATCTGGAAGAAAGATCAAGGTCGTGGGGAAGATCAAGTACTGGGTAGGAAATTCTAAGGGGAAGGAATTGGGCGGGGAGACGGGGTGATTGGACTGGGCAAGATAGTAACTGCCCCCTCGGGTGCCAAAGAAACTATTCCAGGCAGGAGCGCTTTGAGCTGCCGGGTTCTCAGCAGGGTTTAGCGGCTAGGGTGGCGGCAGCTGCTGCTGCTGCTGCTAATCAAGCTGTTAAATTGTGCTGCTGGTGCTGCTGGAACCTCCCAGCAAGATGGCACTCTATGTCTGTCCTTCCTGGATCAGAACTTCTCCCCCTCCTTTCCTATTTCTGTACGTTTAGTCACCATTCAACACGTTTTGAATCAAGTGGGACATATATATGTATTTTCCCTTTCCGACCTTGCAGAAGTCAAGAAAGATCTTATGGCGTGCGCCATGCATACACGTGCAGCCGTGTATGCGTGCATATAATTGAATTTTGCCCTTGCAAACAGATCAGACTTTTCTCTAAATTGCATTAGCATTTCTTAGGCTCTGAGAAACATGAATTCTTTAGAGACTATTCGAATGCCGGAGGAGCGAGAGAAAGGATTGGTAAAAGTACTCCCCAGTGACTCAGGCTTTGATCTGTGGTTGAGACCAGCCTATTCCTCTTCAAGAAGGTGAGGGTTATCGTTCCTGACTACTTATTCTGCCTTAGAATCCGATCACATCTCTCTTGGTTTTCCTCTCTGAGTTTACAACTCTAGTGTACGGACTTCTAACGCAAATCAACTAACGTTTGCTTCTTTGGGAAGTCGGGGTTGTAGAACGAGAGCGCTCTCCCTCTTCTGTTCAGAATCAGCCTGTCTCTTGACTTGTTAAAACATGACAGGAACTTACTGTAGGCAGAGACCTGCAATGAAACCAGAGAAGAAAATCAAGAATATCATTTGTTTGTTTGTTTTTAAACGCTGTTTCCTGTTTTCCGAGACATCACTTTTAGGTCTACCGAACAATAAAAAGGAGTACTTGGCCATATAAAACTCCTTATTTCTTTAGCAGTTTGGAATCCGATCCCTAAGTTCTTATTGCTGAATCTGGGTACCCACCATAGTCTATCATCAAATTAAGTGGTCCTCCTAGGAGGAAGAATGAGGAGGAATGAAAGGGAAGGGGGTCGACAACAGTTTAGTTGAAAGGAAGGAGTCTTAGAAAATTATCATAAATATTTGGTCATTTTTCCGATTAGAATTCATTGAAGAAGTAAGGTGTCTGGAGAATGGAGAAATGGCCAGTGGGGGAATGAAATGGGGGGTGGGTAATCGTATCACCGAAATTCCCTCTATTTGAAATAACGCCATCTTTATAGAAAGGTTTGATTTTCTTTCTAATGTCATGTTTTGGACATTTCTCTAAGTAATAAATCCTTCTCATAGGAAACAACGAAGTGTCCAGACTATAAAAAGTGTCCTTCAGCGGTTTTTATTACCGTGGGTTTTTAATACTGGGGAATGAGAGGGTGTGGGGAAGAGGAGAGAAAGAGGGAAAATGGTATCTACTTCGGTAGAGCTGGATGATTATTAGCTGACTGAAGAAGCATAACCCTCTTTTTTAACCTTCCTTCAGGGAAGGACAGGGTTAAAAAACCTTAGTCTGACTTTGCCTCTTGGAAAGCCTTGGGTTGCAGCCCTGCCTTCCAAGCATTCTTTAAACTAGAAATGTGGGAGGGCCTCCAAGAGGGAGAGGGAGGGAGAAAAAGGGAGAGAGATAGAGGAGAGAGAGCTAGTGAGCAAGCCAGAGAGGAGCGAGATGGCTATCAGCTGAATTCATTACTGTAAACATCTCCCAGGGGTGTCAGGCTGGGGGGCGGGGGGCAAGGCACGACTTACATTAGCGGGGAACAGTCAGATCTGAGGCATCTAGATCAGCCTCGCAATCACCGTCTGAAGAAGGCGCAAGACTTGGAGCGAGACACACGCGCGCGCGTGCACACATACACACGCTCCCGCTCCCACATACGTGTGTAGGGTATCTGGAGACTTGTCCGAGTCCCGAGGCTCGGTGCTTCCTCCTGTGATTCTTTCATCGCCTCTAAAGGAGACCTGCGAGAGAGCATCCTGCGGCTGCATTTTTCCCCTTCGGTTTTCCCCAGTTTTCTTTTTTTTTTTTGGGGGGGGGTAAGAGAAGGGGGCGTCATTTTTTTATTTGCGAAGAGCACCAGTAGGGGAGCGGGGGCGCTGGGCAAAAGGAGGGGGTGGTGGTGGTGACAAGAAGGCAGGAGAGAAGAGAGTGGGATGCCAGAGCCCTGGGCTGCGCGTTGGAGGAGGAGGTGGAGGAGGAAGGGGGAGGACGATGCCGCTGCTTCGTAGGGGAGGAAGGCGAGAGCTAGGGGAAGGGAGCGCTCCGGTGAGCTGGCAGAGACGAGCCGCGGGGTGCGGAGAAGCGCGCCCGTCACAGCGGCTCCGGCTCGGGATCCAGCTCCGGCAGCCGCTAGCCCAACTGCTGGATACCCACCCAGGGCACCCGCAGCCTCCACCGCGTTCCAGAGGCAGCAGCAAAAGTTTGGATCCCGGGGAGGGAAAAGCGCAAAGAGGGATTATGACCAGGGCTGGAAAAGGACTGCAAGAACCTTCGCAGGTAAAGTGACGCCCCCACCCCCACTCTTCATTTACCCTACTCTTCCTAAACCCCCGAATCCCTTCTTTATCCCTAGCTTCAGCAGAGTCAAGAGGGAGGCAAAGTTAATGATCCAGGATCTGCTCCTAGAACCAAATGATCATTCGTCACCTAATAGACAGGATTGGAGCCTTTCTCCCTCTGCTAATGTGGAGAGGTGGATCCTGTAGCTAGGGGATGGAACGTATGTCCAGCTGTTGCCCTGTATACCTATTTGTCGGTTTGGATGTGAATTTGGAGGGCTTTGGTATCTTTCACTTGAGGCAGATGGCGCATAGATTTGAACATTCCCAATTACAGTAAATGATTATAGCATCTGTCTTTTGGAAACCCTTAAAAATGATCGAATCTACCACCTTCACACCCCAATTTGTTAGTACTTTGGAGGGAAACATTAAAAAAAAATCACAAAACCCAAGTTGAAATCGTGGGCGCCCCTCTCCATCTCCCATCACCTTCAGCCCTCATAAAATGGGAACTTTAGAATTCGAGTTTTCATTGAGGGGAAAACTGGTTTGTATTAGTCATTGCTGACGCGAATTTGCGATGAAATAAAGGGTGGGGGGAAGACTTGTGCAGAGAATCAGATTCTCCATCAGTAGCTACATTCACTGGGGAGGCTCAGGAAGTATGAGTGCGCCTGTGTGCTCTGAGGTTGGGGGCAGTGGAGAGAATGCTGTCACGTCTCTCAAATTTCTTCCTCACTTAGGGAAACTGGGGGAAATTACTGGTGAGCCTTCTAGGGGAGAAAAATGGGAAATCCTCCCTCAAAAGATGTTTAGAGCAAACACATTTATTACTGCTATCATTGTTATTAGTAATTCACCTGGAAACTCAAGAAGATGTCATCTCTTGTAAATGGAAATCAGTCACCTAGAGCCTTAATTAATTTTAGTGGAGGAAATCTGTTTTAAAGCTTGCAGTAAGCTAATAAAGTGCAAGACACAAATCCGTGTAAACGCCTTTATAGTGTGTAAGGCGCTGATTAGATGTGCTGCATTTGCCTTGCAAAACCCCTTTCTTTCAACAGCAGAGATTGCTTCCAACTCAACTGGGAGATTACTTAAATGAAATGGATTGTGCTGCAGGGGTGGGGGGTCATCTTCCTGCCCATACCTCCACCTCCACACATTCAGAGGCTTATTGTTAAATATATTACATCTAACTTCTTATGGCAAAAAGCTAATGAAGACTAGTTTAGATATAGAACCTAATATTGTCTATGGAATTAACCTAATGACCTTATTTTATTAAATCTTAAATGAAAAGAAAGACAAACTTTGGATCCACTAAGTGTTTTTTGAGGGGAATAAATTGAATGCTGGCATTTTCCCAGGCTGATATTAGGTTGTTGTAGTATGGATGTCAATTTTTAAGGCCAATATTGTTATAACTGGGATATGAGGTTTCTTTTTTTAATTATTGATAAGCAAAATATGCCAGATGCTTATGGGATCTAGAGGCCAATATATTGGAGCAATCATATTTAGGTGATATACATAGAAGTTAAAGTTACTGATTTTCTCAAAATGCTTTTGCTTCTGAAAACCTAGCCTCTCCCCCTTTTTTGGTTTTGTTTTGTTCTAAAGCCTAAAATAGTCCAAATCCTGTAAGGATTTTCAAATAATTGAGAATGACAGTGTGGCCTTATGCTGTCGGGTTGGGCAAATTCACCTCAGTGGCTCTAGGAGTTCTGAAGATGAAATTTCAAACAGCATTCTAAATCTCAGATAGCAGGTACAAGCAATTCTTAAGTAGGAGCATGCTGGTTGCTCCATGGCAGAACACATTACAAGCCTAGTGTCAATGGAATGCTAGTAAAATGTCTGTACCCTGAAACACTTGAGTAGTTTCATTACAGTTTTCAATATTTCAGGTAATGTTTCTAATACCTTAAAGCAGATTTCTAAATAACACCATGCTGAGTTGCTCACTATATCCAAAAGAAGTCCAGATTTTCCTGTATACTTTATTTCAGATGATGTGAGCTCATCTCACATTGACTTTGACTTTCTCGATCTAATTTGAATCCTGTTGCTGTTACATTTTATTCTGGTCCAATGGATAGTATGATTTAGCTGCTTTAGAGATATATCCCTAAAACAAGTTTATACTTCCCCTGTTGGAAACTACATTATTATAGGGTACAATTTCAAGGAAGAATCAAGAACATTTAAGGGAGGCCTTAAGTAGACAAAAACCCATGTGAAAATCTTCTCAAGTTTGATTTATCAATTTTTCTCTTTATAAAAGAACATTTGTGATGGGTAGCATTTGAAATTTAAACATTGGAAGTCTGATAAACTTCTCTTGTGGTTAGGTTTCTGTATAGAAGGTTAGAGAAGGCCAAACAGCATATTCTTTTCATTCAGGTGGTATTCTTTAGGGTCTACTCATCTGTTAGTATCTCTTCTTTAATCTCAATTCAAATTCATTTTTCACTAGATTACTTTTATAACTTCGTGGCTTCTTCCAGAGTGATTCAAAATCAGTCCATTAGTGACCTCTATCTGTGAGAAGTGAACAGTCATTGTTTTTCCCCCATTTCCAAAGCCCAGAATTACGGAAAGCAGACTATACAATGCTTTGTCTCTATACATGCTTAGATCTCCTAACTTGCAGTTTTCCAGACAGTCCTATGTGGGTAATGGTATTTAACAAGGGCATTAAAATGTTATATGATAACAAGAACTACTAAATGGTTATGTCATGTAGCATTCATAATATGTTCAACATAAATAAAACAGTGCTGTCCAATTTTAATAAGACTTGTATGTCTGAATACAACTAATTTAAGGCATACAATCCTACTGAATATATGTGAAAATTTTATTACCTCTAAATACTTATATAAAGACCACACAACGTTGAGACATATATTGAGAATAGATACTTATTACATCTAACTGTGTTTGTGTATCTCTGCATATGGATGCATGGATATATATCACAATATTTGTATGCATTTAATTTTGCTTCTACCTGCAGTGATAGATTTGAAGGAAAAGTTGAATCTTCATGGGATGTCTTTAAAGAGAAGGTCTCTTTTAGAAAACTTTAAAAACATGTTTCTTAAAGTTTTGTCTTCTACTTGTATTCAGTTTCAAGTTTAGTTGATGATTTTGAATGGAAATGGAAGACAAAGTTACTTCATTTGTTAAGTGGGTGGATACCATTATCTGACATTTTCCAGATGGTTTATAATGCAGTGGTATTTGGGAACATGGAATTTTGGGAGAGTTCTCTTTTTCCATGAGTAGGTTGTACTCAGAAGAACCTTTGTAGAATAATTTAAAAAGAAAAATAAAATGGCCATCATTATGTTCTAACCTCCTCCTTCATCCCTCCCAAATTACATTTGCTTTGTGAAAATATCTTTTTCTTCTAAAAAATAAATGTTAGGTTATTATTTTTAAGAGTGGCACAGATGGAACTATTAGTTTCTTTCTTCTCTCTTCAGCAATGGGTGACCTCGTCCCTCCAATTAACTGTCTTCTTTTCATGGAAGAAAAAAAAGCACCCCTAGAACCATTAGTAGACAGAGTGCCTTTTCAAAGTTTTAAATAAGGTTCATTTTTTAAAAAAGCAGCTATGACACAAATATTGTAATAAAAATATCCTCTGTTAAGTTGAATACAGAGACTTACTTCAGTTGCATGAAACAGTAAAAACACTGTATTAGAAAAATAATCTTTGGCATTTTCAGTAGATGGCCAAAATCTGTTAGAACCTTCATGACTCTTTTTCCTTGATGATTTTCACATCTACTGGTCTTTGGTTTTTTTTGATTCCTTCTGCTCTGATTCTTTGAAGTGAATCAAGACCAAACAGTGGCTACTTTCTTAAGGAAATTCATCATGTTATATTCAGGATCCCAGAAGAGTTAATGATGCAGAAAAAGTCCTGTAAGACATCCTTCTAAAAGGAGCTTTTTGGTTGCAGGCCTGCCACAGACTAGCCTCTTGCACCTTTTGCAGCGAATTGGAACCACATTATTTATTTATTTTTCAAATACTGCCTCTAGCTTAATTTAAAGGGGGTGGGAATAGGATGGTGTTTATGCAGAAGTATGCAGAGCCATATGTCCTTTGCCTCATTCAAGAAAACAGTGTCATTGTTATAGAGGCCATGTGCAGGAAGGTCAAAGAAAATGTCCTTACATGATTTGAAAAGTCAAAAGGCCATATTCATAATTCTCAAACACTGGTCAGCTATTCTACTGATATACTATAAGAGTAATTATTTTCGACAGTTTTGGGTTAAAGGACTCAGATATTAAAAAAAAAAAAAATCTAGTGATAGCCATTAGGTATTCTTGTGACTAGAGTTACTCCTCCACATTCCAACACACTGTCCTCCCCACTTCAATTTTTTTCCATACTGTTTATATAGGAAAATGTAAAATGACACAGAGGGTTCATAAACCCTCTATTCACAGACCATTTAATGTATTTTAGTTGTGTTCATTAGTACTTTCAAGATATAGAGAAAAGAAATTCCCATTTAAACTAGAGAGCTTTATTTTTTAAATTTTGAAATAAGTTTAACAGGTCAAAAAGGAGTAGAAGCCATTAGTCCTTGGAACAGTGAAATCTTCACCTTTATCAATCATTAAAACAAAGTATTCAGGTTCTCCTGAAAATAGCTTATAAATATATTGTCCATTACAAATAGCAAAGGTCACATGGCTGAATGGAAAGAATTAGAACCTTGTGCCTCCTGAAATAGGCTCATTACCAAATGTCATTTCCAGGCCGGGTTGGCTATTCATGTCACTTTCTTTTACAAGTAATGTCCCTGCTCACTGGAGTAAACAAATGGTTCTTCCACCCATTGCTTTGTGATTCGATCCATACATTCATTATGTGTCTTTGATTATGAAGAATAGAACCAAATGATTTAGAAGTAGAAAACTGAAATATTTGCCTCATTTTAAGAGAAAAGCAGGTTGAGAAACTTGAAGGAGTGGAGAAAATCTAATGATCCTTTGAGACTCCTGTGATCCTCTAAGAACTGAATCAATCAATTGGCATTTATTAAGAGCCTTTCTATGTGCCAGGAACTGTGCTAGGCAATGGAAGATAAAGGGTTTTAGAATGTATTACCTTTCAATTAGTGTTTATCAAGCACAGAGGGTGGGGAGTGTTTATCAAGTACAGAGGTTGGGGAGGGTTTAAAGAGTAGACAAAGTCTAGAGGATGTGGCCCGGAAATGAGGTGGACTCATCTTGTATTCAGAGAGACCAGTAACAGATGGAAATGCGTGTTATTGTACTATTATCCATGATACATGAAAATATCCAGAAGAAGGCGTTCTTTGTGTTAGGTGGATCCTATATAGAAGATCGAATGGAAAGGCCTAGATAAAAATCGTGTAGAGGGTATGGGATCTACCCTGCTAGAGAGAATCTGCACATAAACTCATTAACTCATGGGGTCATGCTATGGAATATCTTCCATGTAATTATCATCTTGTCTATGTCAAATGGGTTCATCTGGTGTTCTTTCTGTATCAATCCTGTGAATTAGGTATATATAGGGCTAATGCTTATTCTCTCCATTTTTCTGATGAAGAAACAGGTATGGGGGAGGTTAAATAAGAGCGTAAAAAGTTCACAGTGATAAGGTGATCCAAAATGCCAGCATCAGAAGGGATTTTAAGAAGTCATTTTGGTTTTCTGATTCCTACTTGTATAGTGACTTTTCCATTATGCTGTGTTTTTTATATTTGGCAATATAGTGAAGTTGAATCTAAAATAAGTTTGCTGTTGAACTTTCCAATTTAAATTTTAGAAATTTTTTACTTTACCATTCACCATAATCATCCCTATTTGAATAAAGACTACTTGAGAGCAGAGCAACAATATCTTTTTAAAAATAAAGATGCATTTTGTTGACATATTTTGTTTTTAGATCACCTGTATTTCCTAGTGTATTCCTTCCTCTTCCCTCCCTGAAAGAGACATTCTATATGACAAAACAGGGAGGGAGCGAAGTCAAGTTCTATTAATATATCAAAAAGTTTGAGATATGTATGTATAATATTCTGCAGCTATAGTACCCCACTTCTATAAAGAAAACTGAAGGTGCTTTTATCTTTATCTTCTTTGGGATAAAAGAGCAACCCTATCTTCCTCATTTGAGGATGTCCTACATAGCACAGTGTCTTGATTACTGGAGATGCTTAATAAATGTTTGTTGTATCTAAAAGCATGAGATTTTAAGAAAAGGTAATAATATTATAACATATAGTTTTAAAATGCTACTAAATCCTTCTAACTTCCAAATTACTTTGGATAAAGGGTTCTACTTTTCTAAATGATTTTTAAACAATTTTATATTTTAAGTATTCAAGAATTGTATTAGTAATGGCAGGACAGAGTGGGGGTAGAGAAGCAATGTGTATAAAATTAACATATATAGCAGAATTTCAGAATGAAAAAGGATCTAAACCAATAGCCTTATTTTTATAGAAGACAAATCAGAGGCCCAGAAAAATGAAATAATTTTGCCAAGATAACATACTAAATAAGCAAAAGAACTTCAATGGTCTTCCAGTTGCAACTATTTATGACACCTTGTTACCATACTTATATCTCTGTGTATATGATTTTCTCACCCTGCCATATTCCTTTATCACTTACCAGTACTCCTGGAATCTCCATTTTGAGGAAGGGACAGTTATGCTCACTTATTCACTCTTCTAGCTATCTTCTGATTCTCAAGATTTCTCCCTGATGTCCCCACATGGGTACCTTCCTTAATCTATCACCATCCTTGCCATTTTAGCTCTATATATGTGTTGTCTTTGCCCATTAAACTGTAAGCTTCTTGGAGATAAGGACTTTCTTTTTGCTTACATTTATTTTCCCAATGCTTAGTACAGTACCTGACATGTAGTAAGTACTTAATAAATTCTCACTGACTTATTTGACATAACATTTAAGTGATATAATTTAAAATTATTATCATAAAACATATTTTTAGGATTACATCTGTCCATTTACTGTGCAATTATTGCTTTATAGCATAAGGTTTATATAAGGAACTGGGGAAGGATTTGCAATTAGCTTCTTTCACAAAATTAAATTATTTTCACAGTTTGACTAAAGAAAGTTAGCACTACAGTGAACAAGTGTGACTGAGGCCAGCCCAATATTTTTAGAGAGGGAACCTGGCATTTGTCATATGGGAAGATAGTTCTTTTCCTTCTTTCCAAGTGAGAATTTGGATCATTTTCAGGAATGGAGACTGATTTATTATGAGTGGATTCTTAAAGCATTGCTGCCTTCATAAGCACTTCTTTAGATGAAATGCTCCAAGTTTCTTGAAAATGTGAACTGATTTTTGCCTTGTTATTAACATACTTTGTCTTTCCAAGGTACTTTATAAAAACATATTGTATTGGGAAATTTTCCTTTTTAAAAATAATTTTGGAAAATAAGATAGAGTTAAAAGATGGCTTTTTGAAATTCAAAAATCTTATATTTTCATTTTTAGAGAGTCTAAAGTTTTACTATTCTGGCTACATATTCTGATTCAATACTGCCCAGTCACAGAGGCTCTATCTTGCAGATGTATTCACTGTTGGGCATAGATGTATTCCACAGTATACTTCCCCACATTTTATGCACTCCTGGAAAAGAAGATGACAAAGAAGAAGAAATCGCATAATGAATGGATTTGATATATTTTGACTCTACTACAGGTGTTTATACTTTTTTTTTTTTTCCTTCTTAAAAAAGCCTATAGTTGGGCTTCTGGAAAAATTTCTTAGATGTTTCAAAAATTTTCATCCATCCCACCATTTATTAAACACCAAATATATGCCTTACTTCATGCTTAACTTTTGAGAGGAAGAATAGGGCACTTATGCAATTCATGAGAGTACACATTGTACACTATTGCACTTATATCAAATTGACATCCTTTCCAATAGCTCACACTGGTACTTGGCTGTGGTATAGTATGAAGTTGGACTTGACTAAAATCAACATAACCACCACAACAAAATTATTTCCAAGGACAGATAGCATCATCAACTGAACCCCTTTGTAATAGATAACTGAATATAGTATATTGAGTATGTATTGATAGACCAATTTTCTTGTGATTAAATAGATGAGTTCATCCCAGAAAATGTTTTTTCGTAGGCCAAGATTTTTGTCCAGACACTTCCTGGAAAAGACATTTGCCATGCTGATATATTTAGATATGGGAAATATTTGTCTCTGTATCATAAAGCTTCACTTTAACTTCAGATGTGCACTGTTCTTGATTTTAAATTCACTTCCTTAACAATTTCTTCTTCTTGAACCTTCTACTATTTTATTTATTCTTGTTTTCATGCATAAGAGTTTGAATTTCCAAGATAGAGAGCATTATTTGCTGAGGCTTCTGATATGGTAATTAAGATTATTATTATTATTTGACTTGATTATCTCCATTTATTTACTACTATCACTTATTGCCATGTAAATTAAACAATCTTCTTAATTGGTTCATTTCTTTTTAGTATGCTTTAAAGTCCTCTTGTTTTCAGATTTCTGTTTGTATATGTAAAACTTTCATAATTTAATTATGAAACTGAAGATTCAAAATTAGAGGAGTTAAGGGGTGTGTATGTGTATGGGGGGGTAACTCTCCCCCTCACCCCATTTCGATTATTTCTTGTGGAAGTTCTCCTAAGAAAGTCTACATTAACTTCCCTCCTATATTCTCAATTTCTTGCTACACATAGGATTGTAACTCTAGACCTGGAAAAGTCCTCTGAAGCCACATATCAACATAGATGTCTCCTTGGGACCTCAGATTCACCATGATCAAAATCAGTCATTATGTCCAAAACAAATTTATTAACCTTTCCCAGGAAAATTTTCCCTCCTCTGGATTTTCCTTCTTCTATATCTTCTTCTCCTCCCTACCCCCCTCTCCCCTTTCAAGATACTCAATTTAGCATTTTTCTTTTTTCCTCCCTCATTTCTCTACTTCTCCCTTTCTCTCCTCCCTTTCTTTTCCCTCTCACCTTTTCCTTCTCTCCCTCTCTCCTTCTTAAGAATATTTCAGTGATTTCCTATCTCATGCCACCAAAAATCTAAACTCCTCAGGCAGGAATTTAAAAATTCTATGTTTGCCATCACTAACCTTTTTCTTTACCCTATGCTCCTATATCCCTCTGCACAATAATTATTTCCATGTCTACTATATATTAGATATTATTTGTTATGTGCTGGTAATAAAGAAGTACAACAAAACACTCCTTTCCATCAAGAAACTTGCAGCTTATTGGGGTAATGTTGCATGTATACATATGAGTATATGTACTATATATATAAAAGATGATTTTAGGGGTAGGGAAGCAATAATAGTTGTAAATGTTAAGCTCTCTCCCTACCCTTCTCACTCCTCACCGCACCATGTATGCTGTTTGAGGGTCTAACTTAAACACATTTGGAAGGACTAAACAATTTTCAGATTATCAGCTTTGTGAGGGTAGGGCCCCTGTTTCATTTATCTTTCTCACTCTTTCACTGCCTTGTAAATAGATGTTTAATAAATGTTTACTAAACTTAAATTCATTTGAAATTTGAAAAATTTCAAACTTAATTTCAAACTTAAATTCATTTGAAAGCATAGAATTGTATAAACAAAGCACTGTGCGACAAAGAAAAGAGCACTCCTGAAAGGAGAAGATTTGGGTTCAGATACTGCCTATATTTACCCTTACTACTTGGGTGACTTCTGTCGATTTACTTAACCTTTCTGGGTCCAAGGGATTCTCAAACGTAAAATGAGTACTTCACACAGAATTAACTGGAATAAACCTTTGAGATTATCTAGTCCAACTTTTAAATTTTACAGAGGAAGAAAACTGAAACCTAGGGAGTTAAAAGGGAGTGACTTGGTCAATGTTGCAGTTGGTAATTGACAGAACCAAGACTTGAAACTAAGCCTTTTTAATCCAAATCTAAGTCTCTTTAAAAAAGTCACTACCACTATAGTTTTGTTTTTCAGTTAAAAAAAAAAGACTACTTCAAAAAAGCTCCTCCTTTTATATTCATAGAATTTAGAATCAGAAGGAACTCTAGAGATCTTCTATACTAATTTTCTCATTTTACAAATGGGTAAATTAAAGTCTAGAGAGTAAATGACTTTTCTGTAATTACAAAGCAGGTTAGATAAGAACAGAGGAAGTTTCCTAGTTATTGGTTTGTGGTACACTCTACCCACTATAACTCATTGCTTCTTCACATTCTTTAGTTATTCATTTCTTGAGAAAAGCCTAGCAGGTTCAAAAGCAAGTGTAGCCAGATTTCAGTTTGGCTCCCTTGGATTGGCAATGGAAGAAGAAAAAAAAAAGGCTCAGAATAGTAACTTTATAAATGCCTTGTTGGCTAATTGGTGTCAGAAGAAGTGCTGTAGATTTTAGGCTTCTCTCTAAGGAGTTGAGTCTTCAGCCTCAGTGTAGTCCATCTATTCTCAGATCTGGTTACTAATATAGCTCATCTTGCTCCCATGTCTCCTTTTAAAGGTCAAGTCTAAGGGTTCAGCTTAGGCAATTTCTGGGTCCTAAGTAGCCATAAATTTCAAAATCAAGGTGGGATTAATTTAATGACACCTAGATGAGGTCATGCTTCATTAAAGAGATATCATCAGCAGAAGGAGGACCTATCCTGGGCTAACCTTTTTAATAAGATATTGACCTAAATAAAAAATTAAGCTTGTCAAGGGACTCTTACCTTCTTAAAAAGATATAGAAGCTTCAGAAAATTTTCACTGAAATTCTTTTGGGTCTGCTCTTTATAAACTTCCAAATACAGACACATAAAAAATACTTCCTGGAGAATCTATCAATGGATACAAAATGGAAAAGTTTATAAAATTCTAGTCAGTAGAGTTACTAAATGTTTCTGTTTTGTGAAATTCTTCCATATAGATTTTGAAGAATTTTTCCCAAAAGAACTTTAAGGGAAAAATAGTACGAAGCCAAAAATGAATCAGATAAATTGATTAATTATAGACATCATGGTAGAAGCAAAGACATGAGAAATATTTTTTTTGGCAGTTATGTCCCCTAGTATTCTGTGTTCCCTATAGTCTATTCCTTATGCTTAACCTAAGGTCATCCAAAGTTGCCAAAAATGTTTTTCATATCATATTACCTTTCAACCCACAAATTTATGTTCCTGGCACATACTGAATTCTGTGACTTGTCGAGAACTAAGTCTTAGTTTCTATTTCATTTCAAAGCAAGCTTTAGAATGAGAAAGGGAGAAGAGAAATTTACAAAACAAAAATTATTAAAAGTATACAAACAGTACTATAGATTCAAGTCACATCATTGGTGTTTCCTTTAGCTATACATGATTCCTTTCTTTGACAATTAGGGAATGAGTTACTGGGGGAAAGTGTCAGTATCTTTCAGTTAAAGTTATTAAAATCAGAAGAGATTATCATCTTGTAGAATGGTTTAAGGGAGTCTTGCCAAAGGCATGGGGCTAATCTAGCTGACTTTTCCAGAAAGAGGTCTATCATTCTTGATTTCAAAATCCAAGTTAGCAAACAATTAATTGATTGCTTTATATATGCAAAGCATAGTGAAGAAGGAACACTATGAGAAGTATAATAATAAATGAGCAGTGCCTTTTGCCAATAAGAACCGATCAGTCAGTGGGTCATAAAGATATAACACTACTTCATTTCTGAGAACTTGGCAGTGAGGGTCCAAATGCAGTTTTAATGGAGGCCCAGATAGTAACAAGATTCATAGAACTTTATTGTAAGTTGAGCTACTATTGTAAGCTTTCAAAAAATCTACATGACAACTGGCAGTCTCAACCATATATACAGGAGATATGGAGATATTTTTTAAAGTATTGTGTTTGTGTAGTGTAAAATATTATAAGATTGTGAGCTTCTTGAGAGCAGGTCTTAATTTATAGTGGTAAGAGTAGTACATTTAAAGTCCAAACACCTGATTTTGATCAAGTGATTTCATTTCTGAGCCTCATTTTGCAAAATGAATAACTGGATAAAATAATCCCAAAGTCCCCTCCCAATTATACATTCTTATCAACTAATGCTTTCTTCTATAGCCTTCGTAACATGTACTTGTGTATACACAGTAAAAGGCTAATCAATCTTTGTGAAGTGAACTGCATTGCAATTTGAGAAATGTAATTTAGTGAAAAAAAATCCTTTAAAAAAAAATGCCTAAGTGCTAAGAGAACTGAATTTTAATTCTAAGCATTGTCATGGGATAGCAGTTTAACTGTGGTCACCCCTATAAGGTCCTTGTTAGAAAATGAACATATCTATTCCTTTCTTTTCCCAAATACATAGATGGCATATCTGTTTTGTGATCATTGAGCATCTTTCACTAATTCTCCTTCAAGCCTTTCCGTCCAAGCAATTTCCTTATTTTGTCCATGTGAACTTACTATCCTTTCATTCTTTCTGTAAGACTTCCTTCAGACTTTCAATACCTCTTAAATGGAATGCACTAATAAACTTCTAACAGGAATCTCCAAAGCTCCCGTTGCCCTATTTTAAATTCTCCTGTAGAACAAGAATTCTTAATCATTTGGGAGTCTTGGATCTCTTTGATGATATGGTGAAACCTATGCCTTTCTTCTCAGAATAGTATTTTATGCATTTAATTTTTTTTAATTTTTAATTTTAAATGCATAAAATAAAGATGGAGAAATTCAAAAGGAAACTAGTTATGTTGAAAAAAGTTTCAAAATATATTGGGAAAAAAAGCCAGATTAAGAACTTTGCTATAGTGTCACAAATGATATGGGGTCTCGTAGTTGTATGTGGAGGGCATGGAATTATAATTAATCAGAAAATGTTTGATTTGTATACCTATTTTATATACCTTTATGCCCGAGTCACATAAAAAATTCTGAGATGAAAAGGGATTGAGAATGGAAAAGAAGTCTTGCTATAGAGCAATGCCAGATTATTCTTTTTAAATGATATCTCTTAAGATGTTGGCCTATTACTCAGAAACAGTCAAATTTCTCACTGTCCCTGCCTTTTTGTTGCTTATTAAATTAATTTAAATTACTTATTCTAGGAGTTCTTCCACAATGTACCTTCAATCTATCTTTTCAGTTTTAACTATGTAATATTAGTATTGTTTCTTTTTTAGAAGCCTTCCCTGTTCAGTTTTGACTGTTGTAATCCCAAGTCATTCTTCATTGTCCATATTAAATATTCTATCTTTCATTAAGATCTTTTCGAATCCCCTAAACTGAATAGGGTCCTTTCTCCTTTGTACTACTTTTATCCTTCTTGTGGTATTTAAAAGATCTAAATTCCTCTGTATGTATATTATGTATATAAATTAATTTTTATTCTTTACCTATTTAATCAGTGAACTCCTTGAACAGTGGTTTCAAATTCAAATAGAAATGGGGCCAATAAACAGTAAATAAGAATCCTTACAGATGGCATATTAATGTAAAAAGCATGTTTTAATATTATCTATGTTCTATTCTATTTTTATTTTGTAAAATCTTTTCCAGTTACATTTTAATCTGGTTCAGGAAGTACTGTGGAGTGTCATAGACTATATGTTTGACATTTCTGGCCTTGAATTCAGGAACCCATGTCTTCATAATTTTTGATTATTGCACAAAACCTATTTCAGTGCTAAAAGTATACTAGATCTTGATCTAGATATTCTTAACCTAATCCACACTGATGATTATATTGAATAAGATTTAAGACCACTCCAATGCAAGTATGCTATAATTTATATTATCTCCATGAATTGCTAGTCGTCAATGATCAAATATTAAGTCCTCAAGTTTATGCTCTAATGGATAAGAGAACATATCAATAATTAGATATGAAGAAGAAATATGCAGTATAAATAGAAATTGTTAGTGGGACTAGGAAAAGCCTGTAAAAGGTGGAATTTATTTTAAGTATTGAAGGAAACCAGGGCAACTTAAGAGAGGGGATGTGAAGAAGAAAATGCATTGGAATGGAGAGAAATGTGAGGCAGGGAGATCAATGAGAAGGTCATAGTCCAGATAAGAGTGATGAGGATCCTTAAATTATAATTCCATCTGGAATCATATGTTACAGAACTTATTCCATACCTTATGGTAATTCTGATTAGGGAAGGTAAAAATGGCAAGATTTGTTAATGAATTGGACATGGGGAATGAGTGAGAGTGAAGAGTTGATAAGGATGATATAAGGTTGCAATTCTAGGTGACTAAGAGATAGGTACTGATCTCAGGGACTTGGGGCATCTATATCTCTAATTTAAACCCAGAGACGGAATTACTTAAAAGGAGGAATTTCTGAATGTCAGATGTTGATAAGATTCCTATTTTAATATAATATGATAATATTGCACAGACCATACTCACAGAGAGCCCTGGTCTCTTTGGAAGGAAGGCTAATAAGTCCGGCATGATGCCAGTAGTAATACTTGTAACATTATACAAGTTTAGAATGCCACAGAGAACATGTGCATGGAAACGTTGCGTTTTATAGCAGAATTTAGAGAGCTGATTTTGGAGTCTTTGAAGTAAATGGGCTGCTATTCCTGACATTTTTCAGACTCTTTTAAGCTGCTGTAGCTAATGAGTCCTGTTACTCATATATCTGATGAGCCCAGGGTTGTAATAAGTCTCTGAAAATTTTGCCAGCCTAACCTTCAGCTCCTCATTTTTAGAAAACTGCAGGTGTAATGATTTTTATTGAGGCAATACTAGGCATTTGGTGCTTGGGTTAAATTTTAACTGTTGGATATTAGTGGCTTAAAGACTTTCATTCACAACAGGAATGCTGAAAAAGGAAGGGAACGTCTTCATA
Source organism: Antechinus flavipes (assembly GCF_016432865.1). NCBI lineage: Eukaryota > Metazoa > Chordata > Mammalia > Dasyuromorphia > Dasyuridae > Antechinus > Antechinus flavipes. The sequence goes on along the minus strand of NC_067399.1, from coordinate 304,207,396 downwards.
AGAGTTACTTTTTTACCTGTTGGCCAACGTCTCCTTTTGATTTAACCAAGGCTATGGGCAACTAAGTTAGTTAGTGATGTGAAAAGTATGTGCCACTTTCCTTTGTATTATCAAGACAAATCTAAAGAATTCAGTGGCTGGTGTAGTGATTAATATCCTTTGACTAAGGAAACTGTATCAATTTGGAATTTAGGGCAAGCTACTCCTGTCTTACCTTCAAACAGAGCAGGAAACAATTTTTAAATGTTGCAATAACATATGTACTAGTCTGCCTCTTTGGTGACTAGAGGTGAAAGCTGTTTTTCTGTTCTGGAACACAGCTCTTAAGTAAAAGATAGTATCCTTTGCAATAGTGAGGAAACCAGAATGAATAAATGGACACTGGGTTCACAGTTATTTAGCTATATCAGCATATTCCACAATGATTCTCCCAATGACTATAGAAACACCATAATTTTAATTTTATGGCTAATAGTCTGTAGGTATAAATTAAGACACCTGTTAAGTAGAATTTTTTTTTGCTAAATTTTAAAAACATTCTCATGAAATTTAAATCATTTCAATTACATTTGAAATATATTTGTGTTATTTCTACATGCTAGGTTCTACATGAGAGCTATGGAGAGATACAAAAGCCTACAAAGAGTTAATTTTCTTTTTAGAGTGACAATATATACACAGAGAAGTAAATACAAAATGTTTTGATAAATATATTTTAAAATCATTTCTGAGGAAAGAACATTAGCAATTGTAGGGGGACAGAGGGAGAGACAGTAGGGGGAAGTAGGAAATGAGATATTTAAGCTAACAGTTTGGGGAAGTATAACATTAAAATTCTTAGTCTATAAGATGTATTTTGGAACTGTAGGATTTATAATTCATCTAAATTATAAAGATGTATTGCTCAATCATCCACCAGGATTTCTTAAGTATCTTCTATG